>NC_049212.1:27046994-28520744 GCF_013347855.1 Anguilla anguilla
GTACATACACACACTCGTATGTACACGTTGATAAATGCACATATTCTCAGAGTGTCATGTCTGTCTGTCTGTCCGTGCTGCTCCGCCCCGTAGAACCCCTCTGGCACGTACCGGCATCCTCGCGAGGGCCCCCCTTGGGCGGGGCAGGGGTGCAGAAGAGGCCCGGCCGGCAGGACGTCCCGGGGAAGGACTCCCCTAACAGGCACCTGAAGGTGAGGATACTGTGATCTCGCAGGGAACTGGGCAGAGAGGTGCATGGGCACGCCCACTTAATACATGGACACGCCCACTTTGTGCAAAGATACGCCCACATCGACTGGATCCTTTGCAGAGGTCCAAGAGTGGAGCTGCAGTGGAGAGCAATCGGAGAGCGGGTCCTGCCTGTGTACTGTCAATATGCACTGTTTTAAGGGTTTATACTGTTCCAGGTGTTTTTAACTTGGGGTGATAAACATGATTAATATTAAAGATCAACGACACAAATATAACACGGTTGTGTGTGTGTGCGTGCATGCGTGTGTGTATCTCTCTCTCTCTCTCTGTTAGGGCGAGGCTCAGTACTCCAGTCACTCCAGCAGTAACACGCTCTCCAGCAACGCGTCCAGCAGCCACAGTGACGAGCGCTGGTTCGACGGCAGCGTGGGGGGCGTCGGGCCGGGGGGGCTGGTCGACCCGGCCGAACTGGACCCTGACCCGCTGGGCAAGGGGGGCTCCAACGACAGCGGCATCGACGCCGCCCCTCTGTACACCCCCAGCCCCAACCCCAAGGCAGGCAAGGCCACGCCTCCCAAAGCCCTCCACGGCTCAGCCACCTATAGCGGCCTGCAGGAGCTCGCTGGCCACTCCCACTCCGCTGAGGCCCGCCGGAGGGAGTCCTCTCCAGCCGTCCCCATGCCGGCCAATCAGAGCAAAGGATACCGCACCCGCACCTTCCCCCCACCCAGCGCCCATACCGACTCCTACAAACCCAGGTGAGGAAGTGCGTGCGTGCATGTGTGCGTGCGCGCGTGTGTGTGTGTGTGTGCGCGTGTGTGTGTGTGTATGCGTGTGCCTGTATGCGTGCGCCTGCGCATGTGTGTGCCTGTGTGCGTGTGTGTGTGTGTGTGCAACAGACTGAACTCCCTGCCCTACATACCTCTCTCCCTCAGTGCCCTGCCGATGGCCCACAGTAGTCCCTGCTGCAGCTCAAGCATTAGGCTAATCCCCAGCTGGGGGGCTACTGTGGGCCTTTTCCTGGGGGGATGCACAGCTGCGTTTCCCCCGCACCCCCTATAGCAGACAGCCCAGCCTGGGGATTAAGGGATTTCATCTGTAATGAGAACATTTGCTACCCTACCCCCACCCCGCCCCTGGCCCCGCCCACCAGCCTACAGCACTGACCCTGGGGCGCGTGCGACCCTGACCTGGAGCTGTTACAGGACTGAACTTCTGAGTGACCCTGTTAAACACTGCAAAACACTGAAAGAGAGCGTGTGTGTGTTCGTCTGTCAGCAGGGCGTGCTACACTCCCCAAGGGTACAAGACCCCATCGGTGGACAAGCCCCGGCCCGCGAGAGCCACCACGGTCACGCCCACCTCAGGCTCCGCCCAGTCCAGTGCACAGCAGCTGTCCAGCTCCGCCCCCAAATCCCTCTACGGCAAGAGCAAGCACAGCAGCTGGCAGCACCGCGAGGATGCTGGCACTGTCACTAACACCGCCACCAACACTGCCGCCAGCACCGGCACCAACAGCAGCTCCGACAGCAGCAGCAGCAGCAGGAGGTAAGAGGGCATCGGTGTGACCATGTTCTTGGCTTATAACCTGTAGGAAATGGGGCTTGCAGCTCAGGGGTTGCAGGTTTCATTCCCAGGTGGGGCATTGCTGTTGTACCCTTGAGCCAAGGTACTTTTACCTAATTTGCTTCAGCAAATATCCAGTTGTACAAATTTAGCCTGTAAAAGGAAAATGCGCTATCTCTTGAAGGGTGTCTCTAAGCAAATAAATGATCCAGTATGTATGTGTGCATGCGTGCTTGCATGTGTTTGTTTGTGGGTGCAGGGGCAATTCCTGAATGCACACAAATGCGTCTGTGAATACTTTACATCACATCTTGTGTAGAGCCTTGCATCCATGTTCAGTTCTTTGGCTTTTTTCATTTTTATTTATTTTTATTTTTTAACAGTGTCATTTATGACCTGTATTAAGTAAGTCATAAACACAGCGTGTAGTCTGTCAACAAAACATACAGTAGATAGTGTGACCTTCCACATGGTGTGAACTCCTTTGTTCTGGCGGGCTTGTATATGTGCATGTAGTGTGAGAACCGCCAAGCTGTCACGCTAAGCACTTTTTCCCAGGCTGCATTTCTCTTAGCTCGTGACTCGCAAAACTGCATCCTGTCGCCATGACGGGCTCAGAGCTAAAGCAGCTGCACGGTCAGTCACCAGGTCCTGATGCACCCCAGCTACAAGCCGGGGTACCCTAGCCTGCTGGCGCACTGGGAGCCAATAAGCCATCTCTAAAGCACTCATGCTCAGTGTGATGCATTTATAATCCCTTCTGTCGTTCACAGCAGTGGAGCCCATTCCCAGGGTTACTCTCCCTGTGTGGGGGTTACAGCAGTAGTACAGTAATCTGGGCATGCTAGCCAGCGCAGCAGTTTAAAGCTAACGGCCTGTGAACGGTCCTGTGTGTATTCGTATATGTTTGATATCGTACATCTCGTATTTTTTTCTTTATTGAAGCCGTATTGTCTGTAATCAGAGGGGAAAACTGCAGTCGCTTCACTGCTGGTCGCAGCTCAGAGATTGCTGACTGCGCAGAAGTTCTGCCCGGGTGGTTTGTTATTAAATTATAGCTCTGTTCACACAGAGGTGTGTTAGAGTGTGTAACGGTGTGCTGTGCACATTTATTGAGGTGTGTGATATGCCGCCTTTTTTTGTGCGTTATTCTAGTGTGTGACAAGCTTTGTCACTGCGCTGTGTGTTCAGTCCGGCCTGTCTTAATCTGTTTTGTGTGTACTGCGCTCCTTCATGGTGCTGTGCTGTGTTCAGGTAGGGGTGTGCTGTGTATGTACGTGTGGTTAATGTAGCTCTGTGTTCAGGTGAGAGCGTTCTAACCTGTGGTGCTGCGCTCCTGTGTTCAGGCAGGTGGACCTGAACTCTAAGAACGTGTTTGGTCAGCCCCGCCTGCGGGCGTCGCTGAGAGACCTGCGATCCCCTCGCCGCTCACACAAGAGCACCGTGGAGGACGACCTGAAGAAGCTCATCATCATGGACACGCCCATGGACACGCCCCTCAGAGAGGCTGTGAGAGACGTGGCTGTGCGCACACACACAAACACACACACGCACACCGACATGTACAAACACACACACACACACACACACACACACACACGCACACACACACACACGCACACACACAAACACACACACGCACACGCACACCGACATGTACAAACACACGCACACACACACGCACACGCACACCGACATGTACAAACACACGCACACACACACGCACGCCGACATGTACAAACACACACACGCACACACACACACACACACACGCACACGCACACCGAGATGTACAAACACACACATGCACACACACACACACAGATGTACTCTTTCTCTCATACACACACATGCACTCAAGTGCATATACACACCAAAACATATACTTACCCACGCTTACTCTCCCATACACACACTGTACTGTATCTGCAACTGCTGTTACTCTGCATGTCTGTGCTGTAACTGTGACTGTGCTGTGATTGTGTGTATCTGTGCTGTGTGTAACTGTGTTGTCATTGTGTGTATCTGTGCTGTGACTGTGTGTGACTTACTGTCTGTGACTGTGCCGTTTCTGTGGTCTCCCCAGTCCCCTCGCCGGGCTCTCCAGCGCACTTTCTCTGATGAGAGCCTCTGCAGCGGCCGGCGGGACGACAGCTTCGCCTGCACCCCCCCGACCGACAGCCAGGCCTCCGCCGGCGACCTGCTGTTCACCTGCACCCTGCCCACCCGCCGGCACGGCCACACCCCCGCCCAGGGCTCCCTCCTGTCCAATAAGAAGGGTGAGCCTCTCGCTTCTCTCCACGCTATTGGATGAAGTTTCTGTGATGTATTGTTCACAGAAAGTAGACCCTTCTTTGTACAGGTGGAGATTCTGAGGAAGTTTGGGAGGTTGAGTGTTTATATAACCTGTGAACGTCTTGGCGTCATTGTATTTGATTGGTCCATTTCTGCGTTTTGATTGGTCCATTGTTAGTAGGCTGGGGATATTTTCCTTTCTGAAATGCCTGGGCAACTGCATTAGATCAATGAATGACTAAAAACTCCTTTCTCTCTCCCTCCCTCCCTCCCTCCTCCCCCTACCCCTCCTCTCTCAGTTCCTCTCTCTGCCTCGGAGCTGTCTCTGACAGAGGTGAGGGATAAGGTTCCCCCGCTGCGGCGTTTGGACCCCGGCCTCATGCCCCTGCCTGACACGGCCTGCGGGCTGGAGTGGACCAGCCTGGTCAACGCTGCCAAGGCCTTCGAGGGTACGAGAGGGAGGGCCGTCACAGCGACGATGATGATGAAGATATCGGTGCGTGTTGTTGTTGAAGATAATGACGATGTGCGTGTGTTTGTGTGTATGTTTCAGTCCAGAGGGCGGTGTCTCTCTTCTCCCTCACCGATTCCCAGCCTGGGGGGGCAGAGCTGCAGCCGTCTGTCAGCCCAGTGCAGTTCCACACCCCCCAGACCCCCCGCACCACTCCCACCATCAGCAGGTAATGATGTGTACCGCACACACACACACACGCTCACGCTCACACACACTCAACACACACACGCACGCACACACACACTCACACTCACACACACACAGACTATGCACCATCCCTACAGAAGACGGTTATAATTCAGTAGAGCTGTGACTGTCTCCTCTGGGAAAAGCGGTTGTGGGGCGCCCTCTTACCTGCTTAGGAAATGAAACAGAGTGAGGGGCTGCACCACAGTGCCACCTTTTGGACAGTTCTTGGGATAGCTTGTGCAAAATGAGAGATGGTTATATGCTTAAAGTAGTAACATAAAGCAGTCTTGTATTGTGCCAGAATGTCTTGTATGAAATAACAGGCGTGCTTGTGTGTTGCTGCAGTGACGAGGCCCCTAACGACCTGTCGGGGCGACTGTATCACCTGGAGGTGATGCTGAAACAACTGAACAATGACCTGGAGAAGGTGAGTCCCTCACAGAGCTTTGACTGAGGTAATGAGGACAGAGAGTGAGTGTGTGTGTGTGTGTGTGTGCGTGGGTTTTCACCCCTGCTCCCTGTCTCTCAGGAGAAGCAGGATAAGGTGGCCTTGCTGGCGGAGATGGCGAACCTGCGGGAGAATAACCAGCGCCTGCAGGAGGAGTCCCTCTCCGCCAGCGAGCAGCTCCGCAAGTTCAGCCAGATGTTCACTGGACCCTCCGGGGACAGGAAATGACCACAGGTCAGGAACAGGAAATACTCACATTTACAATATAAGGCAATCGTCAGGTAAATGATAGTTTCGGAGAGCTGTTGAAGGTGACACCCCATTCTCCTCTCTTCCTCCTCCATCAGGGACTCCCATTGGCTGAAGCTACTGGTGACGCCCTCCCCTGGGGACGTGGTCACTACAAGCTGGGGGAATCCTGAGATACTGGACCAGAGTGGGCAGTGGTGGGACCTAACGGGACAGGATATGCCTAAGAGACAGTCCTGGGTGGGGTCCATCTCCCCCACATCAACGCCCACATTTTCTGCTGGCCCACCACAGGTCCCCTGGCAGGGGAGGCACTGGTACCCCCCTCCCCCCCACCCAAACATGCGCTCCTGGTCTGGAGCAGAAAACACTGATTAGCACCTCCCACCTCTTCCTTAGTGACTGGCTGGCTCCAGGTTCAAATGCAATTGAACCAGACATTGTGGGAAGAGGTGCTATTGTGACTTATCTTAGGTTGGCTTTTGGGTGGAACAGGTACAGAACTATTTTTTTTAAACCTCATACAAGTCTTAAAAGGCATTCAAGGTGGAATTTTCTGATCTGAATCAGTTCTTTTAGCAGATTATTTCCTTATCTCTGCTGTTTTCATCACTGTCATTACCTTTATTTTAAAAACACTAAAGTCTTAATTGATACTTTAACTAAAAAAAATCTGTCAAGATAGGATTAACCATACTGTACTACTCCCAGAAGGCCTCATATCAGAAGCAGATCAGCCAAATAGAAGCTCAGTGCGTGACTGTTTGCTTAGCTGCAGGGCCCATTCTGAAATGACTCAATTTCCCATGTTGCACTGCACAAGGTGCAAGTGGGTTAAAAGAAAGCATGGTACTATACACCAACCTCAGTTCATTGTTCAAAGTGCGGTACGTTCTCCTGGGACTGACTCAGAGTTAAAATGCGCAGCACAGCGCGCAGTACTGTAGCATGAAGCTTTAATTTGCCCTTCGGCACTCCTGCAATCCATTAATAATTCATGGAGACACAAGGACTGCAGCAGACCGAATGCGCGACTTATAGAGTATCGCATTTCTGCGGAGGGTACTTCTCCAGACAAAATACCCACACTGCACCGCCAGAGGGAACGTGTTTGAGCTGTTAGTTGTCCCGGCAACGGTGTAGGAACATTATACGCATTCGCTGTTATGCACTCAGCTGGTAGGAGAAGCCGCCCGCTGGACTAGAATGAAAATAGGATGCCACTGAATGGCCTCTCATTGGTGCTCAGCTTTGAGCAGTCATCTCTCGAGGGTTCTGCTTTATTGGAAGCTCTCATTTAATTTTATTTTCAAGGGCTATTTCGGCATCTTCTGCTGATGAGAGCTCCTTGTAATTGGGCTTTAGAAATGTAGTTATGGTTGGGGACATCACTTATGGGGACTCTTCTCCATCTCTGCAGCTGTGTAAGGATCCTGGAACGTTTTTACGTGTGCTTATGTTTTATTATCATTTATATTATATGCAGGAAGGCAAGATACTGTTTTTTGGTACCAACAGCAATGAGGTGCTGATTAAGTGTGGACCCCACAAGCACACACACACACACACACACACACACACGCACACGAGAGTGTAATCATTCACTCTGCTAGAACAGCATGTAATTGTGGAAATGCAATTAGCATCGATACACCAAACCTACCCAGGAAACGTTGGGCGCAGATGAGCTGGAGCATTCCTCGGCGGTGTGGAATCCTGGGAAGGTCAACATTCTTAACCCCGGACCAGAGGGATGTTGACCCGGATGTGACTGTAATTGTTCCCATTAAACAACCACATTGACGTTGGCAGCTGCAGGGGACAGTTTGGGGCTTTCTGTAAGGGAGCTCACTGACTCCAGACCAGCCCACGCTGCCTCTCATAGCTCACGTCACAGGCCGAGCCGGCACTGGACCTGATCCCGGATGAGAGGAATCCGAAGGAGAGAAAAAAGGAAACAACTGAAAAAGACGCTAATAAAGACAGCTGCGAGCACAGCGGGAGTGTTCCACCGCTCACCCGCCTTACGGTGCTGCGGTCTTCAGTGCCACCAGCAGAGGGAGCACTTTCCTATACACAGGAATCCCTGAATCACAAGAGCCCTGTATACGAGTAGGTAATCGGAAAGAATTGTGAGAAGTGAGCTCCTTGGTTGATATTGAGGCACTGGGCCCACCTGATCTGGACAAACCAGATGATAGTGTGACACATGTGACGTGGGTTTTATGTGATCGCACACTGTGTGAACGTAATAATATCGGGAGCAATCATTGAGCACCATCGTCTCTGTGACATACTACAAAAAATATAAAAAACCAGCAAGTGTTTGCACAAAGGGGATGCTTATCTTGTCTTGAACGTGTGTGCCGTGGGTCTATTGGTTTTTACGGGGCTGCTCTCTCCTTTTCTAAGGACAGGACGTGGCAGCAATGACAGGAAGTGACATGGTGTCCCACAGTGTGGTCCCCAAAGATACTGTAGATATCTGTGGTGGCTCTACTTGTTCTGTACTGTATGAAAGTGCATCTTGCTGAATAATGTCACTGGACTGTGGTTCAGCCAAGGAGGCACTATTCAAGAGTGGGCGGGACACACATATGTCCCTATCTTAAAAAAAGATATATCTCTATGCTCATTAATCGTAAAGACACTATATTTGTACAGCTAGCTAGCTAGTTTATATTCCTATATAGAATCTATTTTTCTGAACCGTGTGTGAGTTGATGAAGTGAGAGGCAGGACTTGCACGAGGGTGGCAGGACTAGTGGCTCTTGTCATAGGAAGGCTTTTTGTCTGCAGTCCTAGACCCCCCCCTATCTGTGTCAAGATTTCCTACTGGTGGGTTGTGAGCTAATTCGGGGATAGAGGGTCCCCTAAATTCTGTTGAAGTCCCACATAGACCCTGTTCCCTCAGTTCAAAGTGGCTGGGTGGTCTTGTGTCCATGCATGTGAGTAAAGCTGTGGACAAGTGCCCCCCTCCCTTCCTAAACAACTGGACCCCCCCTCTCAGGACCTCCACTGGCTGCCCTTTCCTAAGACATCTCCTATTTATTTTCTATTTATTACCAGTGTGTACATGTACACCTGCACAGCTGTGGCCTATCGATAACTGGAAGAGAGGGACACTGCAAAATGGGCTGAAATTGAATCTGTGTTTCTGTCCCTGAGCAACACTCTACTTACACACACACTCATCTCCCTCCATCTCTCACTCTGTCTCATACACACACACACTTATCTCCCTCTATCTCTCGCTCTGTCTCATACACACACACACACACTTATCTCCCTCCATCTCTCACTCTCTCTCATTCTCTTGCTCTCTCTCAGACACGTATGAAAAAGCGTACTCTTGAGTAATGCACACCGAGAGTAACACCCGTAGGACAGAGACACAGATCTCTCTAAGCCCTGTCCCTCTCCTGCTGTCTCTTGTGTTTTTCCAAAAGCTCCTCTGGTGGTTTATGGTGGCCTCCCCTCTTGACGCACTGTCCCTGTTCTCTGTCCCTCAGTACTGTAATCACTGTCCCATCAGTGCCGGGGCACCTGGCCCGGGAGAAAACCACAAGGTAACGGAACAAAAGCAGCATAGTGCTGACACGTGTGATCAGCACTAACAGGAATCATGCTGTGATTGTTTTACAACATTATCTGCACCATCATTGTCTTAAGTTTTTTTTTTTTTTTCTTTGTATTGTGTTTTAAAGAATTTATTTTTATGTATTTGATTTTTTTAGTTGTTTAAGATAAAAGATAATGAATATATTAATGTTCACCACCAGTACCGAAGCAGGAATCATAAACAGTAATTAAAAGAAATTGTATGTAATCATTTTTTAACTTGTTATTTTTTCATAATTTATTATTGGGACACATTGGCCACTTTTGCAAGCTGGAAAAATACAAAAAAAGATTCTGAGTGGGTATAAGAGGGCATCCTGCTTTCTAGTGTAAGCTGTTTGATCTTGGATCATTGTACAAATTTGATTTTATTTTTCATTTTGATTTTTTAATTTTAAGATTGGAGCTTCCTGCATGAGGCAGGAGGCACTGTAGAAGAAAACTGACTGTTGATATTTCTCTTGGTGTCTCCTGGGGATGTTGTATCAATGAGTGTACATTGAATGGTGTAAATTATGTTCTCATTATTTTATAAGAAAAAATATATTAAAAAGGAAACAAAATCTTTCATAAAGTTGGGGTCTTATTTCTTATTTGTTGTGGTTGTTTTGTGACCATTAATCAACCTGTAACTAGACTGATTTTTATGTCCATTTTTTGTATGCATTTTGTTTTGTTTTGGCTTGCCAGCGTATGTGGTGAACGCAAAATAAATGTCTCATAGAAATTGTCTGCCAACATTCATATTGATTTCTAAGAGCAGGGTGCCCATATTACTTTCTGAGAGCATAGCAAAAGCATGATCTTTCCTGACTAGTCTGTTACGGAGTTTGACATCTCCAGTCTACGTGTCGTCTGTCCACATTAATCCGCTCACCTCACTGTGTATGAATGTGTTTTACTGTGTGTCCACTTTTTCCACTCTTAAGTGTTCCACATAGGGACCATGAAAAACAAAAACTTTTTAAATTCTTCATGCCCCTTTTTTTCTCTGGTTTTGGAATGCCCGATCATAAGTGTATCAGCGCTCCTGACTGCGACCTCTGCTGTTGAGTAAGGCGAGCGCAGACGAGCACAGCACGCCAAACGCCGCTGCTTATCCCGCTGCTCTTAGCAAGCCAGGCTGGCGCAGACATGCTGCTTAATGAGCAGCCACGCATGCACCTGATCAGCAGGAAGGGGTCATGATGAGACGCCGTCGTCCTGCCTGGCTGAAAACCTGCCGTCCGTGGGCAATGCTAGAGCCAAGCATGCATTCCCCCGAGGGGCTGCTGGCCACAGGCAGCACTGGCACGGTCCTGATCCCATATTTGGCTGTGGATCCATGCGCAAGAACTGAGACTTGACTTAGGATGAGCCACCCAGTAGCTCCTAGGCTGTGAAATTTTGATAGCATGGAATCTTCATATTTGCAGGTGTCATAATTTCCCTGGATCACACCTGCATTGTGCAGATAATTGCTGTTTGTAGTAGGGACACAGCCCATGGTAGACCCGCCCTTTGTAGTGGGAACACGGAGTCTATGGTAGACCCGCCCTTTGTAGTGGGGACACGGAGTCTATGGTAGACCCTCCCTTTGTAGTGGGGACAAAAAGTCTATGGTGGACCCTCCCTTTGTAGTGGGAATAATGGAGTCTATGGTAGACCCTCCCTTTGTAGTGGGGACACGGAGTCTATGGTAGACCCTTCGTTTGTAGTGGGGTCACAAAGTCTATGTCCCCACTACAGACCCTCCCTAGTAGGCCCATTGGCATGTTTTGTTTTACTGCCTCCCCACATTCTACAGATTGAGCACTTTTGTGGTTGGACAAGGAGGGTGCTGCTTGTGTGAGGGTGAAAGGTCATAGATTAAAGAGGGAAGGTGTGTGTGTGAGGGTGGAATGTCGTAGTTTAAAGTGGGAGGGTGTGTGTATTGAGATCCCTATCGATGATCATTTGGTTACAGGCCATAAATTAGAGGTGTGTGTTTGTACCCTGTAGCCCCTGTCCCATGCAAAGAAGTCAGGGGGTGTAACCATGGCTACAGTAAGATAACATCTCAGATTCAGGTGCTCCCAGCACATCATAGCTCATTGTTTGTTATTGATCTGCTACCTGTCAAGTGAATGGTAATATTACATAAGATTATAAAAATGTATCTAGCATAAGAATTTAGATGCAATTTAAGTTTATTATATTAATGATTATTGATATTATTAATTTCCATTGGTATAATTGCCATTTATGTTGCCATGAATGTAGGCGAATTTATTAATAACATTTTAATTCATTTTATTAAAATCTAAAATACTATTTTTAAATTATATTTTGTTTGGTAGACAAAAGAAATGCAGACCTATGAAACACTGCATGGATCACAATTCACTGGTGAATCTTTGAGATTGGTATTTACTTCACTTCATATCTGGCTTGTTTATAAAACAAATATTACGTTTCTCTGGCTACGAGTTTGTATTACCATGTCTGACTTGACCAAAACGTCTGATTTTTAATAGCCAGATGTGCAGCCACCTTGAAGTTTGGTGTACCTTAATACTGGTAGTACGCACTCCCTATAGTTTGTCAGACAAATTTGAGAATAAATCGTACGTTTTCGGCTGTCTCCGAAAATCACGTGATAGCATCACATGTGTCGCTTCGAAGTCCCAACTGCTCCTGAACTGGTTCAAGTTGCAGGAGCTGAGTCCGTTTTGTTAGCATGTCAAGAATGGGTGTTTCTAAGAGATGTAGCGGATAGTGTTGGACATAGACATATATTGGACCCTGACTGCGGAAATGGAAACAGGCGTTGCTGCGAACGATGAATTGCATTCCCAGTTATGTCAGGGTGGTCGGTATTGTGTTAGCTAGCCAGCAGAGTGCTACGGAACTCACTTGTTAGTATGGATAATGGCTAGCTTGTAATCAGGAGGTCGCGGCCACGCTTAGCTTTAACGTTAGCCATCATATGCCATCATATCCAGTTGTAAGCATTATATAAATTTTACTAGTCTATTTACATTGTTGTTCGTAATATCTGCGGTTACTAGCATTCCGCCATGGCCCGAAACACAAAGTATAATGATAATAGCAACGTAGCGGCTACCATAACAAATTATATTTGCTAACCAGTTTGCTTCAGTAACTTTGTGTCATGCGTAACGTTGTCGTAAAGGCGCGTGATGTAGATCATGCCTGTTTCAGAGTAGGCATGTAAACCACATGCAGCATTTCTGTGCTATCTGCCGTAGCCTAATGGCTCCATTTATTGACAGTTTTATTGGCCAATATTATTTTAACTGCAAAAAGTAAAGTAGCAGGGGGTCGCAACCTAACTGACATTAGCAACCAGAAGTGGGTGGAATAGCTTTCGTCTTATAGTGCCGTTAGCCTACGTGTGAAATATTTGTTCTACAAAAGCAGTGACATTTTCGACCGAAGGACGATTTTGTAGCCACCTAGGTAATTGGCTCGGACCGACGACAGAACACTGCAACCGGAAAGAACTAGAGAAGTTTGAATTCTGCAGAATAGTTACTATGTAGCTAAAGTTACAAAAGTGTCAAGGGACACGTAATGAATGGACAGTGTGTTGTGTTTTTTCATTTACCGTAATGTACATCACGGAATAGAAAGACGATTTCAAACCAAAGTTCAGAACTCGCTAGTCAAGGTTACAAGAAAATCCTGAAAATTGACATGCATGTGACATATCCGGAAAATTCAGCGAAGTTAATTTACCTTGTGGCAAATAATCTGAAGTAAAAGTTACTGGATAACTATATGCTAGCTAGCGAAGTAGTTGATCTCGTTTTTATCGATCTGTTTCTTAACGACGTGTTACAGATGCACACGTAGAACAAAGATTAGGCTGAGCTTCGAAGCGGCTAACCGTGGCGAGAGGGCGTCTTTGGTTCCTGGCCGCCGATAACCTTGCAAATTAAATGTAAAAATGTCGAAAGGGAGAAGGTACAGGGCGGCTCCTGCCAACAACGGCGGGGGGCTTTCCGTCTGTGACCAGGTGTGGAAACCTCGGCCACGCGTGCTGTTGTGTTGCCTGTGTGTGGTCCTTTCCGTGACGCTGCTGTTGGGGATTTACTTGTCCAACGACACGATCGGTACAAACGTGCGTGTCCACTCTGCAGACCTTACAAAAGAAAAGGTATGATTGTAACTCGGACATCAGTGTTGTTTTGAACTTCTGTGGCACGGAAAGAATTCCCAGGATTTCTGTTGTGTACATCTGAAGATTTCAAGTCCAGTCATACATTCTGTTTAGTGGGTCTGTCTTACTGCCATGAATATACTGCTATGTTATGAAATTAATACAAAGTAATTTACTACGAACTTAATGCTCGGTATATTGTTCAATTTTTGGTGGTATTTTAAATTGAAAATGTAAGAAATAGGCTATTCTTTGAGTCTGTTTTAATGTTATTTGGGAAATATATTATTAAATCTGACATTATTCATATCATGGAATGTCCACACAAACTGCTCTGTTTGGTGGTTATATTACAGGTAATTACTGCCCTGACTACTGCCTGTAAAAGTAATTATTGTTGTACTCATATAAAAGTAAATATATATTGGTCTCAATATTCAATATTGCACCAGTTTGTATGACAGATGGTCATGTATATGCATATTCAATAGGTAGGTGTCCAGTCATTTTAGATTGCTTGTGGGTGGAATCTGACAGTCAGTGATTATAATAGCAATTTGTATTGCACACCACTTTGTTTTGGATGTTATGAAGGAGCTGTAATTATGTCACAATAATCCTGTCTTTCTTCTCTCACTCCCTCTGTGGTCTCTGTCCCTCTTTCTTCCATATCCCCTCTCCATCCTTTTCTGTCTCACACACCTCATTCTAACCTTTCATCCTCTCCTATCCATCTCGTCCTCTCGATCCCACCCTTCTCTCTCTCCCGTCTTCCCCCTCTCTCTCCTTATCTTTCCCCATCTTCTCCCACCACTCTCTGCTTTGCTGTGTCTTTCCCTCTCCTCTGCCGACCACTCCCTCCCCCTTCCTCCTCTCTCTCCTCCCTCTCTCTCCCCCCTCTCCCTCTCTCTCCCTCGCCCCTCTCTCTCCCCCTCCTCTTCTCACCCTCCCTCTCCCCCTCTCTCTCCCTCCCCTCTCCCCTCTCCCCCTCACTCTCCCTCCCCTCTCCCCTCTCCCCTGTCTCTCCCCTCTCTCCCTCTCCCTCCCTCCCCCCCCCCCTCTCCCTCGCTCCAGTTGTCTCATAAGCCCAGTAAGCTGTCCTCGGCGCAGGTGCGGCGGCTGGCATCTCGGGTGGATCGGGGGCGGCTGTGGGAGGCTCACCTGCGGCCCATCCTGGTGGAGCGCTTGCCGGGCACGGCGGGCAGCCAGGCCGTGCGCCAGGTGAGAGAGCAGCATGGCCGCCCACTTCACAGCCTCACCGGGCGCAAGGCCGTCAGGGTCCCGTTCAGCTGCACAGACGGCCGTTTGTGATTAATATGTTGGAATTCCTTCTACAAGCTTTCATTTAAAAAAGATAATCGCAATAAAATAATAGATAGACAGTTTATATTTGCATAAGAAGAACATGGGCTGTACATAGAATAATGAAATGAATGAAAGAACAACGCTCAGGTGAAAACTTCCAGAACCTGCTCTCTCTCTTCTCACTCCTTTTCTCTGTCTTTTCACACCCTCCCTCTCTCTTCTTCCCCTTCCTCGTTCAGCACATCTCCTCTCAGCTGGGTTCCCTGTCCGCCGGCTGGTCTGTGGAGGTGGACTCCTTCCCGTCGCCCACCCCTCGCGGTCAGGTGACCTTCTCCAACATCCTGGCCGTGCTGGACCCCCAGGCCCCCCGCCGGCTGGTGCTGGCCTGCCACTATGACTCCAAGTCCCTCCCGCCGCCCCCCGACGACCCGCAGCGGGTCTTTTTGGGGGCCAGTGACTCGGCTGTCCCCTGCGCCATGATGCTGGAGCTGGTCACCGCCCTGGACGTGCAGCTCAAAGCCCTCTCACAGCAGGTGGGGACGGCGCTGCAGGACACACCCCCTAGCAACGGTTGTCAGACGTGAGATTAGGAGACTTGAGCATTAACTCAGATTCAGCTCTGTAAGGATCCAGTGTGGCACCAGCGTAGTGTAATGGTTAGGGGACTGGGCTTGCAACTCTTGAGGTTGCAGGTTTGATTCCCACTGATATTGTACCCTTGAGCAAGGTACTTGAATTGCTTCAGTAAATATTGAGCTCTATAAATGGATTCTTGGTAAAAAGAATGTAAGCTGTGTAAGTTGCTCTGGATAAGAGTGTGTTTTAATTGCCGAAAATGTAATGTAATGCCACTTAAGGGGAGGAGACTGGCTTCAGACTGGCTGGTAGCCAGTTTTACATAAAAAAAAGAAAAGATTGGCTTTCATTCCACTTGCTTGCAGAAATAGCCATTGTGCCATGAACTGGGCCTTGTTAAATTTCAGTGGGGCAGGCCATTATCCCTTGATGTGAGTTTCTAGTTAAAGAGGAAGATTTGAATAGCATTTGCCAGTGACTGCTAGTGTTTGAAGTATATTGAATTCACATTTATAGACCGCTGTCCCTGTTGTTCACTGAACTAGATTATATTGTGGAAATGTAATAAACATTCTTGCTGTTTTTTTATTTGTCTGGCCCTCCTAGTTCTTACTTAGACAGAGTATTTGATCAGTGTTTCGTGTGTCGCTATTGTTCGAATGCTGGCCAGCCATTGTCTGTTAGCGCTGTTGAGCTTGAGACTAGTTCCAGCTGGCTGATGTGTTGCCCCTGCAGGCTGATTTGAGTACTGCGCACATAAGGGGGAAAAACAACAAAAAAAGAAATTTTTTGCGCAACTTTAGGGAAGGGTGGTGTCTATAACTCATACATTGAGAGCCGTTAGGTGTTTTAGATTGAGCAAGTGGAAAAAAAGGAGGAATGGCTAGAAAAGAAAGGAGCTGGAAGGATTAACAGGAAGAAAAGCAGCTGGGAGAGAGGAAGGGAAAGAGTAAGTGGACACGGCAGAGAGCCAGAAGTAAAGAAGAAAGAACTGAGGTACTAGATGCCTCTTCCTGTCTGCAGAGGGTCTCTCCGGGGAAAATGCCAAGCTCAGCTCTCTGGAGATTTGGCCTGTAATATGTACAGACTGTTCTGATTGGCCAGTTCTCCTGAACTATGCAGATGTGCAGGTGTTCATACTGAGGCAGAGACATTTCACCAGGCTGAATTGCTGCTTTGCTGCTTGCACTCAAAGAAACCAACACAAAACTACAGACCCAGATCCTCTGTGTCATATAAAAGACAATAAAGGGAATTTTTGGTGGCTTGTCCTGTTATCTTACTTAAATCTTTCTGTGACCATGAGCCCCTGTCCATCTCTCTCTCTCTCTCTCTCTCTGTAGAAGGCTCCAGTGACTCTCCAGCTGGTGTTTTTTGACGGTGAGGAGGCGTTTGAGGAGTGGACGGCCACAGACTCCCTGTACGGCTCTCGCCACCTGGCTGAGCTCATGGCCCACACTCCCTACCCGCCTGGGTCCCCCCACAACACACTGCTGCAGGCTGTGGTGAGGACCTGTGTGTGAGCGTGTGTGAGCGTGTGTGTGTGTGCGTGCGTGTGTGCGTGCGTGTGTGTGCGTGTGCATGTTTGTGCGTGTGCTTGCGTGTGTGCGTGTGTGAGCATGTGTGAGCATGTTTGTGCGTGTGTGTGTGCTGTAGGCTCACTCACTTGTCCTCCTGTTTTTGCACTCAGGACCTCTTTGTTCTGCTGGACCTAATCGGTGGTGTAGACCCGCTGTTTGTCAATCACTTCGATAACACCGCCCGCTGGTTCGACCGCCTCATCGCCGCCGGTGAGTGACCTCCATCAAACGTGCATTTTATTTTTTATTCTCTTCAAGATTATTGTATCGTTTTGTGGCTTTTTGTCCAAGTGCTTGCACCATAGACGCATGTATAAATAAAACGAGGGATCTGTTCTCAGTGAGGGAGAGAATAGAAGGTGGGAAAAGACAGGAAGCTGAAAGAGGGGAAGATGGAGAGCCTCCCTCTCTGGTGCTGAAGCAGCTGTCTGGAGAACCAGAGCTGGTCTGCTTTTGTAACTTTGTAGCTTAAATCTGTTTGTATCTCATCCCAATGTTTCACCACTCTCTTCCCTTGTTTTTTCTTTCTCTCTCCCTCCCTCTCTCTCTTTCTCTCTCCCCCTCCCTCTCTCTCTCTTTCTTTCTCTCTCTCTCTCTCTCGCCCCCCCCCCCCAGAAAAGAGACTGCACAAGCTGGGCCTGCTCTCCTCCCACCCCAGTGAGCAGAGCTACTTCAGGAAGGACTTTTACCTGGGCCCTGTTCAGGACGACCACATGCCTTTCCTACAGAGGGGTGAGGGCCCTGCCACTGACACGAGCATCTACTGACACGCACACAGGCACACTCACATGAGCACACACATACAGACGCACGGACATGAGCACACACTTGCATTGACTCAGTTCAGTGACCTAAAAATGCACTGATGCAGGCATATGCTGACAGAAATGGACCCCAAGTTGCACTAACACAAGTGAAGTTTCACAGAGAGATTCACTGCCACAAACGCACAGTGACAGACAGATGTTTATCATTAACCATTTGGACCGTACGGTCACGCAGGTGTTACAACACTGGAGTGGTCCCTGAAGCGTACGGTCACACCAGCGTGATTAGAACATCTGTCTACAAATGACGCATTTGTGAGCATTTATTTGTTTATGCTGATGTCTTCACTTGCTCAGAAGTGGCAACTGTTAAGAGTTGGAAAAACCATACTAGGCTATACAGTTAGATAATGTTAGACTGTTAACAAAGCTGTCAAAATGAGCTAACTACAGGCTGGCAGAAAGCAGAACGCACAGTAAACAATCCAAGAGCGGTTATAGTTTACAATGCATCACATCACGGGTAAACGCACCAGTGATCAACATGATCACTAAACACTCTATTCGTGCAGTAATATTTTTTTGGGGTTCTGCCATCTCGTTTTTCTGCATTCAACCAAAGATGATAAATAATAGAGATGCTCCACTTGCCCCCACCATATAAATGATATAGCAAATACATACATTTTCACCACACAAAGCATTAGCTGACATTTGATTTTTTTGTAGATACAAATGGAATAGACAGTGCAGGTAGTTACCTAAGTCAGACATCGTGCCTGTCACACACTGAGAGCTACTGTGTCTAGTGTTGCTGTATGTGTATATATCGAACTGAATGATATTGTCAGATATGCAATGCAGGCAAAATTGAAGATGAAGTTAGGCTTTAAAAAAAAGAACAACTGTAGCTGCTAAAAATAGTGCATCTCCATTCAGAGCAGTGTAGGGTGAATGTGGCCAGTATGTACATTCACTGATGTGGGGGCAGTTTGGTCATTTCCCCAATAATGGGTAAGCTTATGATTATTATTATTATTATTATTACAGTAGGCCTCATTATCAGCACTCCATATCAAGGGCAACTTGTACCGTGCGAAGGCCAGTGTGATGTAACAGTTGAATTCTGGAACAGCTGGTGCACACACAGAAAAAACTCAGGCTGTGCGGCCATAGGAAATATTTTAGAACTTCAGGGATAAGGGGGATAATGTAATTGATTCAGGGTCAGTGTTGGCACTGCTTACAGGGTGTTAGTGGTGACCAGCGCCATTGGAGCAGTGTTTTATATGTGATCATGGTTTAAAGGCGAGACTCAGACACGTTGTGTGTTTAATGGCGCTGACACACGTGCATGCTTCCCCGCCACTCGCGCAGGAGTCCCAGTGCTGCACATCATCACCACGCCCTTCCCCTCCTTCTGGCACACGCTGGACGACACCGAGGAGAACATGCACCCCCCCACCGTGGAGAACCTCACCAAAATCCTGGCTGTCTTCCTGGCCGAGTACCTGGGCCTGTGAGCACACCGCACCCCGAAACCGCAGCCCCCCGCACCCCCGAACGCAACATTAACCGACCTCTCCTGTCTCGCCCGGCAGAACCGCATACAACCGCGTATGCTCACTCAACTCACCCCTCCCTGCTCACCCCACACCCAGCCACTGGTCACCTGAGAGAGCCACCCCCCACACCGAGGGGCCTGGGGCGTGGAACATTGGGTTATTGTATAAAGGGGCACAGACGAGGGATTATGGGCTGGAAACCGTCACACCCAGCGTTGCCTGGCAACAGGAAATGACCAGCACCCCTCCCCCTCCTCAATACCACACAGTTGACGCTTACATACGCCCTGGAGGCGTGGCACGTCTGCTGCAGACACCAGCAGCTCCATACCCCCTCAGGACCTGGGAGGGGCCCCTCTGTGAAAACGAGAGAACTCGGAAACTCGCTGCCTTCTGAGCCGCCACCTGTTGTTTGTCTGTTACGGCGCTTATCTTCGGTCACCGTGGAAACGTTCAAGGCTGCTGCCGTCTGTGTGTCATGATGCCAATTGCCAGCCAAATGCATTTTAACCAGGACAGCCCCGGAGGTGCGAAGGAGAAACCATATCAATGTTCCAATTTCCCATTGGTTAATTGGATCAAGAGTCTTAGAGACATTGACCAGCAAGATGCGTATGTATATGAGAGTTATGATACCGGACTACGGTAATCCAAAAGCGTTCTGTTTTCTTACGTCATTACAGTGCAATAGTTGACTGAGCCCAGAGCTTTAGCGGTACGCTAGGAACTGTTTGTCCTTTACATGGACCCTCAGGAATGGCCATCAACTTGAAGCCTTCAAAACGAAATGTGAATGTGTCCATATTTAATCTTCATTTACAAAATCAGGAGGTAATGATATTAATGAAAACCATTGCTACCTTGCCTAAAACCCTACACTGGTGGTTTGGGGTCTCCCACTAGTCATTCCAAAACACAGTGATGTCACACAGAAGTAGTGATGTCATAAAGGTTTTTATGTGTGGGGTTTTTTCAGCTTCAGATGGTAGCTTAACTCTGCTATAGTTGCTTTTTTGCCTTAGCTGTGTGTAGCATGAGAATTTGTTGAAGACTGCAGGTTGTTCCAGAAACCATACTGACAAATCTTGTGACAGCTTGGAATTATTGGCATGTTGACACAGCCTCTTGCTCCACCCACTCACATACACGCATAGCTCATGGTGTGGGGTAGCTTTTGCCACTTTAGCTAGCATCTGTTAATTCCACCTGTCGTTGCCTTAAATGGTACCTTGGACTGTTTTCTGAAATAATGCTTAGTAAACATTTACCTTGTAAATGGTGGATGAATATAATTAGGTTATTCTTAATTTTTTTTAAAAACAAACAGTGTTCTGAAAACCGTTGCTAGGCAATGTGTTCCAATGGATACGCCAAGCCAAAGGTCCTTGCAAAGCTGATTTTCAGTGATAGTGCATTTGTCCTGGGTTTTAGTTTCTTTTACTGATCCTTGGTACCTTTCAAGGGACATGCAGCTGGCAGTGCATGAAGGACTTTAAATCCCAGTTTGTTAAACACACAGCATAGGCTCCAGTGAAATGAATGGCTATTGAATGGAGCTGTAAGGATCCCAGGTCTGGGAGTAAAATCCTGCTGCACTATTTGCAAATGGGGAAAGATCCCCTGGAACAAGCACTAAGGAATCCAGACCCCCTGGAACATGCACTAGGGGAGCCAGGCCCCCTGGAACATGCACTAGGGGAGCCAGACCCCCTGGAACATGCTCTAAGGAATCCAGACAGCCTGGAACATGCTTTAAGGGAGCCAGACCCCCTGGAATGTGCACTTAGGAGAGCTGCTTAGTCTTTGCTGAACTGCTTGCACCTCTGGCTGTGTTGGGTTTGGCCTGCTTTGCACCCAAGATAGGCAAGCCCCAAAACTAGCCTCTGCCACAGCGCAGCATTTAATAAACTTGGCAGAAAGTGATGCGTGTTTGACCTTGTTTTTTTCAGTCATCCTGTCATGCATTCCCCTACCTATAAGCGCCCATTGGATAACTGTACCTGTGTGTGCATGTGTTTACATTTCTTCAAAAGCACGAGCACTGAACAGGAAGCCCCACGTCTCTGGGACTGCTCTCCCCATGTGCCCTGGATTGGCACAGATCGTCACATTTTGAATGAACCTATGCAGAGAATTCAGAAAGAACATTATGGTAAAGAATAGAAGCCCTCACTCCAAACTGCAGTCTGACGTTTTTAATTGGGGACCAGACAGAAATGGAAACATTTCAGAAAAACATTCTATGGCACAGAATAAAGAAAGACGCGTCTGTGCCGCACAGTGCTTAACAGTAACAGAAATGTAGTGGTTAAATCTCCAGGTAGAGAGCTTCCCACCTGCAGCCAGCACATGAAATCAGTGACCGTAAAACAGGAGCTTCAGCTGCCCTCAGGGATTAGTGGCCAGAGCATCCTGTTCTCTTGCGCTTCTAAAAGCCCATACATGTATTTATGCTGACGGTGATAGTTACAGTATAAAAAATATTGCCAAAAAAAAACCGTCTCGCCGAGGACCTAATCCAATCAAAACCCAACAAAGCCCTTATAACCAATCAGGTTCTAGTTAAGCTGGTCTCAGTGGGTGTCCACAGGGCCTCAGAACTGGTACCCGCCCTGCAGGATGGTGGGGGCACAATGGGAATTGTTAGGGTGAGGATGGGGGTATGGGCAGGGGTAAGGGGTGCTGGGGCTCCCTGGAGGTGAAAGGTCATCATCCGAGCTGGGGAACGCTGTGCTGTGCAGAGTCCCATCTGAGCACAAAAACCGGGGTACGCTGGACTCTTCCCCCTCCCTGACGGAGAGAGCATTTTAAACGGAGAGGCATGTTTGAGGTGAGGTGGATTGTTTCATGGTTTCCTCAGCAGAGGGCAGTATAAGCCAGGAGCTGTGAAGGAGGCTGGCACGTTGCCAGGCCGAGAGAAGAAGATGGAAGTGGGGAGGGCGGGAAAATCATGCAGCTGCTGCAGCAAGAAGAAGAGAAAATGAACAAAAGATGAGGAGGCTGCGAAAAAAGAGACAAAGACGGAAAGATCAGGTGAAGTTGGAAAGTTCTCAAACTGGTGAGTCCCAGACAGACCGAAGAGAGGCGCAGAGAAAAAAGGTGAGGTGCAGAGCAAGCTGACCCAGCCCGGCGACCCAGCCCTCACCTGTCCGGACCCTGGGCGGCCCGGTCCCTCTGGCGCCGGTTCTTGAACCAGTTGCTGACCTGCGTGGCGGTGAGGCCCGTGGCCGCAGCCAGGTCCCTCTTCTCCCGCGGCGACGGGTACGGCTTGTGGCAGTACCACTCCCTCAGCACGCTGCGCGACTTCTCCTGCACACACACGCGCACGTGCACAAACACACGTACCGATACACACACGCACGCGCACAAACACACGCGCACGAACACACACACGCACACGCACAAACACACACACGCACGCGCACAAACACACACACGTACGCATACGAGCACGAGCACACACACACGTACGCATACACGCACGCACGCGCACAAACACACACGTACGCATACACGCACACACACACGCACACACACACACACACACACACACACACGTACGCATACACACACACGCACGCGCACAAACACACACGCACACACACGCGCACGAGCACACACACGTACGCATACACACGCACGCGCACAAACACACACGCACACACACACGCGCACAAACACACACGCACACGTACGCATACACACACGCACGCGCACAAACACACACACGTACGCATACACACACGCACGCGCACAAACACACACACGTACGCATACACACACGAGCACGCACACAAACACACACACGCACGCACACAAACACACGCACGCACACAAACACACGCACGAGCACACGGACACACAGGCACGCACACGAACACACACACGTGCGCATACACACGCGCACGAGCACACACACACACGTACACACACGCACGCACACGAACACACACACGTACGCATACACACACGCACGCACACGAACACACACACATACGCATACACGCACGTGCACGAGCACACACACACGGACACACAGGCACATGCAGTGCAGCCGGAGTTGGGTGAATAGGGTAACTTATTCATCCATTTGTTCTATAGCATAAGTTTGCTTATTATAGTGCAACATGCCTCTAATGTGCCTTATTTGGCAGATGCAAAGCAACTTTGCCCAGGCTAATACGACATGGCAGCAGACTGAAGAAACTACAGAGAAGCTACAGTTACTAAATGGGCATTAAAGTTGAAAAATTCCCCTTAAAAGCAAATCCATAGCAGACCAAATATTATATTTATTTCCCCCTAAAACCCACGCTTCTCCCCAGATTCCTCTCAGCCCTCCCATCTCAGCCCGAAAACCCCAGTAATGTTCATCTTTGCTGATCAGAAGCACATGGGTCTACTTACAGTGCTACTCAAATCTGGCCCTCCAGGCCAGTAGTACTACTGGTTTTCCTTTCTGCTTGAGTTAATTGATCGATTAATGCCACTGACTAGCCAGAGCTTTAACTCACCTGGTGTCCCAGGTTGGAATCAGTGCTGATTAGAGGGGAAGAGTGAAAACCAGCTGCACTACTGGCCTCGTGGGCTAGATTTGAGTATCCGTGGTCTACTATGTGGTGCGCCACTGTATCAGACATAGAGCTTAATTTTTAACTCATCTCTAGCAGCAGAGAGGTTGAGTATAATATAAAGCTGACTATCTGAATCCCAGAATGCTTCACTGTCAGGCCAAAAATGATTTTTGCTGTCGTGTTATGGTGTACTTTCACCCAGTAGACACAAGTAAATTCCTTTAATTTATTTACCATTTTAAAAGAATCAGCTATTTTCACCAATACAATTCTTTCAAATTATTGTACATGTTTGTTGAAAATTCTCTGGGATTTTACATGTAAGGAGTTAAAAGTATTTAAAGTGCATACTTGCTCTAGTTTTGGGTCAGAGCCCACAGTGATACTGGTGCAATGCAAGGCAATGCGGCGTCCTTGCCATTGGCTCACACCTTACCTTAAAGCAGTAGCTGGTCTCCTCTCCATCCCAGATGGTGCGGGGCAGGGGGAACTTGCGACGGACGCGGTACTTCCCCACGGCCCCCAGGGGGCGCCCGCGCTGCTGCTCGGCCTCCAGGTAGTGCGCGCGGAGCCAGAGCTGCTGCAGGAGAGGGTGGCTGCGCGGGGAGAAGGGGAACCCGCGCAGGAGAGCGTAGAGCTCGGGGAAGCGGCCCTGGTGGAAGGCCACCGCCGCCCGGGCCTTCAGCACGCTCTCCTGGCCCTGCAGCCCCGGCCAGGAGGGCAAGGAGCTCAGGAAGGAGGCCAGCCGCTCCACGCTGCCGCCCTGCAGGAGTACCTCGCACACGCACGCCACCTGCTCCGGAGAGAAGCTGGACGTCATGGCTACGCCTCTTCCCCCACGCCCCCCCACCCCCGTAGACAGAACGCTGGGGTTTGGGCCAGGAGCGACTCCTCAGTAGTTCCAGGTGCTGAGTTCAGAATCCTCAGTCAGGGAAGTAAGATTTATCCCAGCAGCCCACAGGTCCCACAGGGGTTTCTAGATGGGGTTTGCCACCTCTGGGTGCCCGAAACTTCCTTTGGACAGCTCACTGTTCCCCTCCCCCGAGCCCGGCGTCTCGTCACTCACTTCCTGTCCTAAATGCAGGTACAGTGTGAAGTAGCACGCACTCTGCTGTTCCGCAGCCCCCAAAACTCACTCCCAGCAGGAAGCAGAGAGCAAGAGCCCTCTGCAGCCTTCAGCTCTCCCACTTCCACAGCAGAATGGACAGTCACGCAAAGAAAAAAATAATAATGTCATGAAAATATAACCCAAAAATGATTTAGAAACGAGTTTCTTAGAGCTCCGGCTGATTGGCCGAGTGCAGGGGTCTTTGGGTCTCTCCTTCAGAGGAGGCTCGGGTTCATTCGCTCCGCTGCCCGGGCTGCGTGTGTGTCAGCAGGTTCCTGCTGGTGTGTGTTAACGAGAGCATGTGCATCAGCGCGCGGAACCGCCTGACACGCCCAGACACAGCACAACTCGCAGGTAACTCGAGCGCATAGGGGCTGGAACAACACCCACTCATCCACACCATGCCAAATCCCTGCCCCTCCACACACACTCAGACACCTACACAAAACTGTGTATATACAGGGACACACACACCATGCCAAATCCCTGCCCCTCCACATACACTCAGACACCTACACAAAACTGTGTATATACAGGGGGACACACACACCATGCCAAATCCCTGCCCCTCCACACACTCCGACACCTACACAACACTGTATATACAGGGGGACACACACACCATGCCAAATCCCTGCCCCTCCACACACTCAGACACCGACACAACACTGTATATACAGGGACGCGCACACACACGCGGTCGCTTGTGGACCAGTGCTTTTCCGTTTTATTCTCAGTCGTCCATAACAAATGCATGGTGGTGTTCTACAAACACAAATATGCATACATTTGAATCTGAAAGTGGTCTAATTTCCTATTCAAATTAAAGGATTGGAAGCTAGGAGTCTAAGATTTGATACTGCAACTTTTGCTAACGCCTGTTGTGTCCATCCATTTGAGAACCAGAGAAGCAAGATTAATGTGACCGCTTTTAATGAAAACTCACAACACAGACATTAAAAATGTTTAAAGGTTCATTTAAAATGTTTATTACAATGTCATAAAATGGTTTATAAAAATAAAATACCTTTGAGTAAAAAAAAAAAAAGAAAATAGAAAATTGAGGTGTT
Source organism: Anguilla anguilla (assembly GCF_013347855.1). Lineage (NCBI taxonomy): Eukaryota > Metazoa > Chordata > Actinopteri > Anguilliformes > Anguillidae > Anguilla > Anguilla anguilla. The sequence goes on from NC_049212.1 coordinate 27,072,779, forward strand.
TTCACCATAGAACACCTTTCCTCTTTCCTCAAAATGAATCCCTTTATTAAAAGTGAAATAGAAAACTTTGGTTAAACAGCTGGAGGTTTCATGTGTCGGTGCGCGTGAGAAAAGGAAGAGAGAGAGCGAGAATGAGCAAGAGTGCACATGAGAAAGGTAGATGGTGGCATACTCAAACAAAAGGTAAATTCACAAATGCCATTCAAACAAAATGGGGAAAAAAACGTCCAAACCCCCACAGGAACGCGAGCGCACAGGGCAGACACAGCCGTAACAGATTCTCTCTTCCTTTTGCAGCAAATAAACCAGCAAGGATGGGATGCCATGAGGCACAGAAGCTCATGTCTATGGTCTCCCAATCAAGTCCAAGAGCCCTGGGGCATGGGAGACCCACTCATACACTTATCAATACAAAAAAATACAATATGCATTTCACAAAGATACAACTTAAACCTTTGGCAAACATCCTACAAGTGTTAATGTCCTATTTAGAGTATATATGCATATAAAATGTATACGTTTCCATAGAAAATTAGTTGACCTTACAACAGAGAATGAACAAGGTGTCCGGGGAAAAAAAAGTCAATACTAAGGGTTTGTGTGGTGATCCCGTTGGGATTAGAGTATTTTAGAAAGCGAAATCGCACGTGGAGGAAGCTGAAAATGAAACTGCAGTCATCAGGCTACAGGCCAAAACACTTCCCTGCGAAGACACTTTCGTCGTGATGTTCTGAATTCCAGCCAGAAACAGATTGACGCCTGCTTGTAATGCAAGTTTAGAAGACACACAATAAAAGAAAATTAAAAGATTTTAGATTTTTTTTTTTTTTTTGGTTGGAGGTAAAGCTTAACAGCTGTATTGTGCAGTTGTGGTCCAGAAGGCCTGAACCTTAAACAGATGAACCGTTTTAAACCAGACACTACGGCTACATTCAGACTGCAGGCCTTAATGCTCGACTCCAATTTGTTCCTCAAGCCCGATTTTTAAGTCGGACTGTTCACGTTCATACCTCCAATTGGGCAGGGCATGCCCTTCTGTACCAATCATGTCTTTGCATGCGTGGATAAAACAATTTGAACTTTGAGTCACAAGGCTACATATCCAATTTTATTTTATATTAAGTTACGACTCCATGTGGTTTCTTTGTATACTGTTCTAATCGCATCCAACTACCACATAAGGGGAGAACCTGGAATTGGGCCACTTATCTGCAGTCTGAACGTAGCCTATGCTTCACATAATTAGTGCTCATATTTTATACAGTTTCCGGAGTGCGAGTCAGACTTAATGTCCACTTCCCTAAATTACACTGGTTCAGTCATTGCCCTAGGTCTGCGCACACGCACACGCACGCACACACACACACGCGCGCACTCTCTCTCTCTCTCTCTCTCTCACACACACACACACACACACACACATTTGAAGTTCTCCTTCAAAACCTGTATTCTAAAAAAGTAGAAAGTAGATGCGATTGTGATTCACATTTAACCTTCAAAATTTGAAAGACCATGATAGGCAGATTTTAAAATCCATAACAATGTCATATTCAAACCGAAAATTTCATAATGCTAAATTAGGCCCAGGGCTTCTTTACCAACAAAAACAGATTTATGCAAGCATGTGACATCTGAGTAAAGATTGATTTTTAAAAGACACACAGAATGTGGTAATATATAACTACACCTGAGGAATAGTATGCTTGCTATGTACAACTATAAGCTACATGTCATAAGTACACAGGCACATGCTGAAGTTTAAAGGGGCTGCCAAATAGGATACATTCCCAAAATTGGCATGAACAAGCATTCTTCTAGCAGACAGTGACCCAGGGAACCCAAAACATTGTCCTAATGTTGCTAAAACACTGTAACAGAATATAACCTGTTGCTTACGTGTCTAAGAAAGTAAGAGGAGACACTAGGCTGACTTCCTGAAATAAAAAGATGCAAGTAAACTGCACAGTTTGTCAAAGTGCAACATGTCAGAAAAGTGATTTCCCATTAACTGGAGTGTCAACATGGGTACCACATATTTTCCCTTGGTGGGTGAGGTTGGGGGGGGGGGGGGTTCAGAATGGTAGCAGCAGAAACTAGTGAAAGATATTCATACATCAGAGCATGTCCTGCGTTTGCAGCCAATTTGTGAAGCCAGACAGATTCTGCCCAAATCACTGGTCCTGCCAGCAACCATAGCATTGCTGCATCTAGAGTGGGTAATGTTTGCATATTTATCCACTCTGAATGAAGAAATGCTGTGGTTCTGATTAGGGGAGGTGAGCAGATCCTGGATCAGTCACTTGGGTCAGAATGTGCCCAGAAATAAGCCACGCAAAGCCACACTGATCCCAACTAAACGACATGCAGTGATCAGAAGACATCATCTTATCCTACTGTACAGAGCAGAATTTAAGAGTTATCATCCTATGGCATTCAAGAAACTGACGTTGTAACTGTGTGTTAAAGCAGGACATGCGTCTATGTCTACAGATGTAAAAACAGCTAGAGCTCTTACAGTACAATGAATCAAACGTTCTGCATGAAGATGATGCTTTTCTTGTTCTGTAACATGACCATAAACAACCATTTCATTTCACGACCACATTCAACATTACACTCCCGTGTTTTGGGCTAGGTTTCTTTTTTGAAAATTAAGTCTACACATGAAAACAGATCACACACATGCAAGTCTCAGCATTCAGTTAAAACAGTACCCTAGCTGGAGTGTTTCTTCCTAAGAACAGCAATGGCAATCGAACAAGTAGGGATAATACCTTATTTTAATCACCGTTAGTAGTGTGAGGCTCCATACAGAGCTGTGTCTGGGGCACTGTCACTATCACTCATACATACTGGAGTGAATTTCTCTTGATGTGAAGTGCACTGAAGAATTTGAGTCCCGTGGGCTAATGGAATGAGTATTACTCACACTGTTTACAATTTTGGAACTCAGATAAAATCTCATGATAAAATTGTAATAAGATTAGCAAGTTGGTTTGATTTAAACCGTAGAAGAACTCAGCCAAGTAATTAGGCCATTAATGTACAAACTAGAAAATGAAATATAAAGACTGCATTTACATAGCAACCCAAGGACCCTGGGACAAAAGGCACTTGCTATTTCTAAGGAACATCCTTATACATGTGGAAAAAAGCAATAATATTAAAAGACGTATTGCTAGTTATATAGACCTGTATAGAAAAACTAATTCATGTGTTTGATTGCATAGTGTTAAAAAAATGTAGTGTTTTGTTTTAGTTTTGTGCATGTCAATATCGGCATCAAAAAGATAGACAAAAGTATCTGAAGAGAAAATCCAAGATGAACTCAAAGAGAAACCTTATGCTCATGTGGAACTTCTTGGTAATCTCATAATCTCAGTATCAGCCAGGAGGTCATAGCCAAGTGTGAACAGGGCCGCTTGCTCGACAGAAGCGAAGACAGGAGGCCTCAGATGTGGGCGACTCAGCCAGGTGGAATATGAACCTTTGAAATGGCACACGTAGCCCCCACGACATCAGAACATGGGGCCTGTGTCCCACCGGTGTCCCACCCTCCTGGGAACACCATCCCACTTCTTTCCTTGAGCACCACCACTGGCCTGTTAAGGAGCTAGGTGCAGATATTTGCCCAAGAGACACTACGCAGCCAAACAAACGCAAAGCACCTGCCTGTTCAACACCTGCGTTTCCACACCTTTCAGAAACAGCCTGACGAGGCCTGTGACTGCCGTGCTTTGTCCACGCAGGCCTCCGATGAGATCTCACAGCTTTAGTTCCCCTCGGGTTTTAAGGAGGCTTGACAGGCGATGGACGGGAATCAAAAAGCCTCCACGGCTTACAAATTTCTACAAAACTTCAGTAACAGGGATTGTCCATGTGGCACAACGAGGCTTTGTTGCCTGCATTTAAAAGAATCATCACGCCCCAATCAGGGCTCTCCATGATTGATTTGGGGACACCCAAAAAGGCACTCAAAACTTGGTAGTACACAAAAAAGGCAGGAAGCAGGAACACCTCAAACTTCCCCTATTGGAGTGTCTTGGCCACTGCCAAAATGGCAGCTGATGTTTTTCCCTTGCTGAGCAAGAGAAAGAGTGAGGTTGTCCACTCTCAAACCCCCAAAACTGGAGTCTCTACCTCCAGTATCAAAGTCACATGAAATCCAAACAGTACTCGTGAACCACTGTTCTTGCCCCCACAAGCCTCAACTTCCTATGTGGCCCTCTGTCAGCTGAGCATGACCCTCTCCCTTCTTCCTCCTCTATTGCACTCATGTCTTGTCCCAGGGGACCCTACACCTCAGGTCTTTGTGTTCGTGCACCAAACTGCCCAGGTCTGGATGACCGGCAAAGCTGCAGGTGGTTTGGATTTTGGGGGGGTGGGTGGATTAGGGTGGGAGGGAGGTAAGGGGGGGAAGAGGATGTGGACAAGAGGTTGAGAAAGGGGCAGCCCTCTGGAAAACCGCATCACAGAACCAAGTCCTCGTCCACCGGCACAGACTGAAGTTGGGTGAGGATCTTGGGATCCCCGTCCGCGTCCTCAGAGTCCTCCAGCCCCCTCGGTGCACCCCCGACATCCCCATCCAGAGGGGAGGTCCCAAGGAGGAGCCCCTCACTGCCGGCCAGTCCCAGCAGGCCCTGCTCATCTCCCAGTTCCCCTTTCCCGCGGACGTCGAATAGGGCCAGGCCAGCGGCCCCCGGCAGGGACACAGGGCTCCAGGCGGAGGGGGGGAGCTGCACGGGGGCCGACAGGGAGACAGGGCAGGCGGGGCTGCGGGACAGGAGACTCTCGGGGCTCAGCGCCTGCTGCGGAGTGGGCGGGGAGGCCCCGCCCGAGGCGGGCGTGGCAGGGGCCCCCGGCTCAGGACTGGAGTAGAGCGCAGACGAGCCAATGAACCCGAGGGAGACTTCTGGAGTCTGAAAGGAGGCGGAGGAGAGGGTGGGGGAGGCTGAGGAACAGACAGGGGCTGGGGCAGGGGTGGGCGCAAGAGAGATGATGGGGGTGAGGGGCAAGCCCCCGTTGCTGGGGGCAACACTGGCAGCGATGGAGGCTTCTTCCAGGCCAGACTTGATGGGCAGGTTGGCAAACTGGACTCCTGCTGGGATGGTCAGGACCAGCTTGCCTTGCTGGATGCTGAGGCCAGTGAGAATGGGACTGCCACCCATCCCTCCTGCAAGGACCAGATTCCCCGCTGGAAGGGGCAGGGAGAGATTTCAATGGAGAGATAGAGAGAGAGAAATAACAAATTAAGAATGTAATTTAATAGCAACCAAATGCAATTACATAGGCCTAACCAGTTTGCATACAGCGTTTTTACCCTTCAAGGTGTAAGATCACAAATTTGTGATTAGAATGTTCTTAACATTCTAATGCGGATGTAACAATCACTACAGGCAAATGAAAGCAATGGAGTTCTAGAACACAGATTTAGAATTTTTGAAAAAACATTCCAAAAAACCTAATGGTTAAATAAGGAGTTGGAATAATGTGGAACTGCTGGAACAGCTGCAAGAGAAATGTCTCCCGTGTGACTTACCAGAGGAGCCTGCAGGAAGCTGAATGAACTGGGGTGCAGAGTTCAGGAACTGGACCCCCGAGGCACCGCCGGCAGGGGCCCCCACAGTCTGCAGTGGCCCCAGCTGGTTGACCCTGAATGCCCCTTGGGCCACACCCATGCTGGGCCCTGTGCTGGAGGTCAGGATCTGAAAGGCCCCGCTGGGCGAGGAGAAAGAGAGGGAGGGGGAGGCTGGCACCACCTGGGGGAAGGAGACGGAAGGCACAGAGGACACAGGTACCAGCTGGGGTAGCGACAGGGGGACCAGGTGGGTCGCGGTGGCCTGGCCCGTCTGGGATGCCGCAGGGACAACCTGCGTCGGGGAGGAGATGGGGATGATCTGGGTCCCGGGTATTTGGGTGGACAGAAGGGTGGTGGCCGGGGCTGGCTGGTCGCCCAGCTGGAGCGCCAGCCCTGCCTGCACCTGCTGGGAGATGGATGCGGCACCCTCGCCTGGGGTGGAGGACCCAAGCAGCTGCTGGGCCGGGGCCAGGCGGGAGGCGATGTGGAGGGTCTGAGGATGGAACTGCGGGACGGGGGTCCCGTGGGGGAGCTGCGCGGTGAGGGGTGACACAGGCACCAGCTGGGGGCACGGAGAGACCTGCGAGCCAGCCTGGTGCTGGACCAGCTGGGACACGGGAACACCCTGGATAGAGGGGACCACCTGGGGCAGAGACAGCACTTGGGGCACGGGGCCAGAGGACGAGGAGACCACCTGGCAGATCTGGCTACTGGGGGTCAGCTGGGACCCAGCGGTGGCAAACACCACCATCTCCGGGTTCTGGGCAGGCATGGGCACCACCTGGCCTTGCTGGGATCGGGCCACCGTGTGGGCAGGGGTTTCGGATGGCCTGCTGGTCTGGACCAGGGCAGAAGAGGGAAGGGTGGCTGGGGAGGCAGAAGTGGGGGACAGGGTCTGGGCATCGCCTTCAGGCTTCACAGTCAGGCCATCTTGCACAGCCAAGGAGCTGATGAACTCGACGGTGGCGATGACCGTGGCTCCAGCACTGCTTGAGGTCGGCTTGGTGTCTACCGGCAGCGGGAGAGACACAGCAGTGCTGGGATTGACGCCGGGGTTCAGGACGATGGCGGGCAGGGCAGCTTGGGTGGTCCCGGCCTGGTCCTCGGGACCCAGGTCCACGCCCCCGGTTATTTTGGGTATGATCTGGGCCCCGTTGAGGAGAAGAGGAGGGTTGCCCATTACTGGGCTCAGGGGGATGGTGTGCCCGTCGCTCAGGGTAAGGCCATTGATGATGACCCCCCCTCCGGGCCCCGAAAGCAGGGAGCCTCCATTAAGGAGAAGCGGGTGAGAGGTGGTGAGAAAACCACCGGTACCGTTGAGGAGCAGCTGACCTCCAGAGCTGCAGGGAGTGCCAGAGAGGGAGATGAGGGAGGCTGTGGTACATCCGGGGTTGTCGTGGGCGACAGGTGTCAAGGTGATGTCTTCCAGACCACCCCTGCTGGCCTCGTCCTCTGTGCTGTGATTTCCATCAGACTCACTGAGAGAGAGAGAGAGAGCGAGAGAGAGAGAGGGGGGGGGGGGGCATGGGGTGAAAGAATGAGGACATGAGCCAGCAGATTGAAAGAGGAAAATTACAGGGAGAAGGGAGACGAAATGAAAGAAGGAAGACCGGAGGATAAAAGATTAGAAGACCAGGAGAAATCTAGATGAAGAGATACAAAGCCAACAATTGTCTCCATCTTCACAATTCTGACCCGGTGATTTTCATTACAAATAACAATGTGCATTTTCCTCGAAACATCCACCAGCTATTTTCTACGGAAGCCGCAAGACAGGCTCGTTATCACCAATAAAAAACTGAGAGCACCTCGCATTCAAAGGCCTCCACATGAACTCCCCGATAAGATAAAACTGGGAAGCTCACTGATCGGGGCTCACCCACCTCCCCCCTCCGCATCTTGCATGCGTGAAACACAATTACGTCGCAAACAACCAAAAGAACACAAAACCTGCAGTACGCTTACGTAACGTATTCATTACAGAAGGGATAGCTTCACCGTGGAATTCAGAAAACAAATGCACTGAAAAGAAACACGTTAATAGTGAATTGTGAAGTTTGATTCCACGTCTGCGACAATCGCTTTGATTTAAAATTAAACTAGAAAACACTCGTTGTCTACCTGTTGACTCCTCTTTATCGCTCCCCGCGGCCCAGTGGCTATGGAGAAAGACGTTAACCGCGGGGAGATTTTGCGGTGCAGGGTTTCAGGAAACACGAGCCACCCTCGGCTCCCAGAGCTCACATTTCACAACAAAGGAACACGCTCTCTGGTTTGCCCTGGTCGTTATCTGGCCTTTAAGTTTGATATTTTCGTCTCGCTCCAATCGCAACTTCATTTGCCAGTCACACAAACGCAGAGAAGATAACTATTTTGTCTGTTAGAGCGTGTGGCTTTCTTTGTGCAGTCGTATGATGGGTGTAATAACTTCGGTCATGCTTTAAACTTTTTCGTCGAGTTTCATGTCAGACCAGGGTACTATTATGATTATACCTGCACCTCCTCTCAATTTCTTAATGAGCTCGCTACATTACTTTCGTTCATGTTAACAATACTTATTGCCGTCTAAGCCTGCTAACACGCCGTCCCCAGTGTTACTGTTGTCTCAAGATCCGATGCCTCTTTTTTTGTACCAAATGCATATTTAGCCTACTTGTATACATGGTTTTCATTAACTGTTTATATGGCTCTACGTCAAGGCCCACTGCTTGATGGCTAAACGCACACTACCGGAAAAGCGTAATGTTCTGCGTCTCACTGTCAACTGTTTTTCCCCCTAAAGTATATACAGCGAACGAAAATAAAATACATTTGTTTATACTGCAGACACTTGGAAGGAGGAATAAGATCCGGGACCTTTAATCAAGAAACAAGCTATCAAGAAATGAGAACCATAACAGTGGAAGAGTGCTGGAGGTGAGAAGACTTGCCGTACCTTTTACTGTTGGCACCGGACGGGGTTCGATCTCTCTGGCGACGGTTCTTGAACCAGTTACTGACTTGAGTGAGAGATAGTCCGGTTACTTTCGCCAAGTTTCTCTTCTCGTCTGGTGTCGGATACCTATTGCTCTTGTAGCATTCCTTAAGCGCGTTGCGGGACTTCTCCTTGAAGCAATACACGGTCTCCTCTCCGTCCCAGATTGTTTTTGGCAAGGGAAACTTCTTCCTCAGTCGATACTTGTCAACTGCGCCCAGAGTACGACCCCGGGACCTCTCTGCCTCTTTGTAGCGCGCCTGTAAGTAAAGGTCCTGAAGGAACCCGTGGTTGCTGGGGTGAAAGTAGTGGCTCTCCAAAATCGCGTACATCTCCTTGAATTCCTCCCGGTGAAAAGCGACCAGTGCTTGGGCCTTCAATAGGGTCTCGTTGCCACGTAGCAGGTCGGCCGTCGGAGGGATGGAGGAGAGGAATTTGCACAGGCGATCCACATTGCCCGCCTGTAGAAGCGCCTCGCACAGACATGCTAACTGGTCGGTCGAGAAGCTAAGCGCAGAGCTCTCGAAAGTTTCAAACAACTGCTCTGAATCGTCGTCGGGGTCCGCATTCTCTTCTTTCAACTTCCCCGGTTCCGGAGCCGATTCTGGTGAGGAGTTTTCAGTTTCTACTCCTGCCTCCAAAGAAAAGGAAGCCATTTTTAGACTAACTTTTTCTGTAGTTCCTCCTCCCTCCCCTTCGCACTCTTTCCCCTTCTCTCCGTCTACGAGCGCCTGCAGCCAATCGAAACGTCACGCCCCTAAATTTCCCCAATCCTCCTGAACTAGCTACGTAGAGTGATTAGACTTGCCTAATAGCTCGTGGAAACAGTCGTTCTGCCGTACAGCCTAGTTTCAGAGATTTTATAAAATCTTGAACTTTTTCTTGTTTAGCCTATTAACAGATTTTCATTTCTTCGCATTTACAAACAAGAAGTTCATACGACGCACCGAAGTATTTGAGCCGGGCCTCCCTCATAAATCGTTTTGGTGTGAAAGGCGCAGGAACACAATTCACTCTTTACTTGCGTTGTCCCGTCACAGTCTTCAATATCTGTTTATGTGGGTAATTTATTCATAGGCATATATTTATTGCACGTTAAAGACTTATTTTCACTGGTTCATTATAATGCAAATTTGTAGTAATAAGGGTCTGGCCAGCGCTGCCCGTCTTCTTATCACGTTGGTATAGACAGTGCAGAAACCTATGGGCGCCCTACACATCATCCTTCAATGCCATTTCCATTCAAATGATTTAAGAGGCATGTAAATGTGCCATTGGAGTATTGGGAAAGAACAGGTCAACAATGTACAGTCACCTCAACATTATTGGCACCCTTGAAAAGGCTGTATTAATATACAACATAATTAATGAGATACATTTTATGCTGAAAAAGACCAGAAATTTGTATTATTTTATTTATAGTAGTACAATCATAAAACACTACAGAAAAAGAGTAGTGTAATCCTTGTGGAGAGACAGTTCACAATACTGGAAAAAGGGGTTCCCATAATTTTGGCTTTTTTGAAAATAAAATTATTGCTGGTTCAAAAAAAAAAAATCATTCAAAACATAACATGAAAGATTGAACACCATATTTTACCATAGGCTTGACAAAATTATATCATAAGTGAAACGTTTGCTCTGAGAAAAATTTATTAGAATGAAAGAATACAGTTTTCCTATACTGTTTAGAATAAAATATAGCTTATTACTATTGTTTTTTATGCAGCCTTTTTTTTTGTGCTACACACACATTTGTTTGTGTGTGTGTGTGTGTGTGGTTCTACTTGTCTGTATATCATATGTTTCCTGATGTAGTAGCGTTAGCTACTGAATCCTGTCTTGCTGTCTTGCCCTGATTGCAATTTCGGTGATTTTTTCTTTTTTGTGTGTGTATTCAAACACTCTATCTATATATATAGCAGCATGTCTGCCAGTACCAGTACCACTGGACAATGAGCTGTAGGAGCATCTTTTTGAAATGCATCTCACCACAGCCAATGCACAGATCCAGACCCAGTGAAATAGCTACAGCAGGTGTTTACTGTTTTTATATTTGTGCGTGTCAGAGATATTTTGGAAGGAGCTGGCTGCGCTTCTTTTTCTGGAAAAAAAGCATATGTGCAGGCTGCCCTCTCCACTCCCCAGTTCCCCATGTTGGGGTCTTGAAAGCATATGTGCAGGCATGACCCTGGAGCAGAAAGCGTGCATGTGGGCATGACCCTGGAGCAGAAAGTGTGCATGTGGGCATGACCCTGGAGCAGAAAGCGTGCATATTGGCATGATGCTGGAGCAGAAAGCGTGCATGCAGAAAGCATGCATATTGGCATGATGCTGGAGAAGAAAGCGTGCATGTGAGCATGACCCTAGAGCAGTAAGTGTGTGTGCGGGCGTGTCCCTGGAGCAGAAAGCATGTGTGCTGGTGTGACCCTGGAGCAGAAAGTGTGTGTGTCCCTGGCGCGGGGGTTGCTGTCTGTTGTGACTGCATCCCCAGGTGTGTTGTCTCTGTGGCTGTGGCCAGTGTGCAAATGACCCATCTGCTCTGTATACTTCATGTAAATGTGAGTAGTGTGCGGTAGAGTCGAGCAGCACACAGCTGATTACACACAGTGCAGAACACACTCAGCACCTTCAAGACACACACACACACACACACACACACACGCACACACACACACACGTGTGATGACAGGGAGCCTACGTGGTTATAAGAGAATGTTTATAAGGGTTAGACAGGGTGTGTGTGTGTGTGTGTGTGTGCATGTGCATGTGTGATGGCAGACAGCCTCTGTGGTTGCAAGAGAATGTGTACAAGAGTGAGAAAGGGTGTGTGTGTGTGTGTGTGTGTGTGTGTGTACCTGTGTGTGCTTATGTGGCCTGCTGCACGTACTCCTGGACAGGTAGACAGACAGGCCGCAATGGGGCTGGGCCAAACACCACCATTCTCGGCAGCATGCTGGAATGTAAACGTTTTCACAGCGTGGAGGCGGGCACTACTCTGGGCAGCCCCTATGCATGCTGGGATTAAGCCACCTCAATCCTGCACTGACACAGCCCCCCTTCACAGCACTGAGACTCACCACTTTGATCTTCTCCTCTGTGCCTAGACATGTTTACCAACCCTCACACCAAAGCATAAACTGAGGCCAAAGAGTACAGGAAAGGTCTTCCTTATTCTTCACAATTAAGTCATTCTGTAACCACCCTTATACCTGGGCAACTTGTGGGATATTATGCATACACTTAAAGAAATATGGAAGTAGATGAATAAACAGCAATGATGCATCATCAGTGGACAATTCATTCATAATATGGAAGACAATCATGTACCCCACACAATTTTCACTACAATGGAGTCTCACAGACAGTCTGACTGGGTGGTGTGCTAGGTGGTCTTGGTAATTACTGTCCTAACAGAGAGCATTATTTTGAAATGAATGCATTAAAAAAAAATTATACTGAAGAATAATAACGTCCCTGTACGTTTTGTTGTAAAACGCATAAAACCATGTCAACACATTAGCAAATAGCGCCATCGTACGGTTAGTATAATTGTTTATGCCATGATGAGATCATGTTCAACTGGCTAAACGCTACACTAATGACGGAGAACGTCCTCACGTTTCTTACGTAAAAAGGGCAGAATTCTTCTTCCGTGTATTATTTTGCCCTCTTTGCAAAATCAGTGCATTCATTGGTTAAGAATTCGTACCCGACTGGATTCCTACTATGCGATTGGTTGTCAGACTGTAGTGGGTGGGTGGAAGGTTCCAGAAACGGGCGGCTAAAGCTTTAGTTAATGATGGGGTTGTGTCGTTGTTGGTAAGAACAGAACCACGGCCCAATCTCTTCGATAAGATACCAATATCCTCCCACATGGACTGAGCAAGGACTTTGGAATAAGCTAGCCTACCAATCATAGCATATATAAAGATAAGTATAAATAGGTCGTTTAATAAATGTGTTTTATCGTGTCGCATTTTTTAAACCGAACTCTTTAAATTCTCATAGTTTAACGTTAGCTACGTTTGTTAGCTAAGATACCAACAGTTGCTAGTGAACTAGCTAGTTTGCAGGCTAGCTCGATATTTTCTGCTTTCGTAAAGTCGGTCAGGATTACATCGCTACCAGAAAATGGACGGAGGTGTGTCAGTAATCACCAACCCTACGGTGTCGGTGCGTTTAACCAGCACACTCAGTTCGTTCGAAGTGAATCGTAGGTTCAACCGAGGCATGACTATCGCTGAGTTTAAGGTAAGTGAATATGCGCTGTGACATTTCTTAGGGTTCTTTACACGAAGTGACTAGGCCATGTTTACGGATTTACGAAATTTCCATAACTCCGGTTTTAGCTGGTTAACGGTTTGGCTACGTGACTAAACTCCTGGCCTGGCACGTGATTGTTGACCACGTTACTTGTTGAAATCAATGCCAAATCTGAAGTACCCGCCCATCTATTGTCTCGTGTAACGCTGCAGCTGAATATATGTATATATATGAAAGCCGATTACCTCGTTACGTTCTGACTCGCAATGCTAATTTCTTGCTAGCTAAAATTTCTAACCATTTTAATTTGGGTAATTACCGTTTCCCCTCGCAATCCGCATAGTCTCTAAAAGCAAATTATAGTACATATTCATATAAATTAAATGCACAATGATGAGGTGATTATCCTTGCGCTATTGATGAAGTTAAATTCAGAAATGATTGATTCAGTGTGAAATTCTTAAATACTAATATCAGTGGGTTTATGAGATCAATTTTAACGAGCAGTGTACAGTTGGAACATGCCTGATACATTTTAAATTTGGAGTTAAATTCACTGTGTTGGTAGTTACTTGACTTGGGGGCTGTGGATGAAGTGTGCACTGATTTCTCAGAGCAAGCTGGAGATGGTGGTGGGCTCTCCAGCCTCCTGCATGGACCTGCAGCTCTTCAGTGCGTCAGACAAGTTCTTGCAAAAGATGGAGGACAATGAGGCCCTGCTGGGGTCCTACGCTGTGGACGATGACTGCAGGATACATGTGTGTACCTCCCCCAGTCCCATGTCTCTCCGTTCAGTCTTTCTGTCTCCTGTCAGTTTGTAGTAATTGTATCTTCTAGGTCTTCAGACTGATTTTAGATGCAGTCACTGGATTTGCGCCTACACCATGCTCATCTTCAGAAATCAATTTATATTTTTAAAAAATGCGATTAGACCTGAGATTTCTCTGCTTTTAAGAGTCATCACTGCTCATGCCATTTGCTTAGAGATATTTTGGTTCAAGTGCTGCTTTTCCCACGCTGGAGAACATCATGTAGTGAGTATTACGCTTGCATGTTTGTGCGTGCGTGTGCATTTCTTTACCAATGGCACATTCTGGAATTGAGTTTCAGACTCGAGGGCATATTGCAGCACCAGAAAGTCCCCTTCCCACTGATCTAGCTGCACACATGATTTGTCTGAATTATAATGAGACTTGTGCTGGGAGGCATTTTATGGATTTTGATGATGTGTCGGCAGGTGATTGATCGAAGTGGGGCTCAGACTGGGGAGTTCAGCGACCTGTCCAAGGTGGAGAAGTACGAAATACCTGAGGATGTCTATGAGAAAAGAACCGGTAAGTGGTTTTCACGCCCCCCCGCCCCCCCTTAAAAAAAGGAAGAAAGAGCATTAGAAGCTTGTTTTATGTACATAAGAAATTTTTGTATATATGTACATAAGGTTTTGTATTTGTCACGTATTGATGATGTCATAAATGGTGTTGGTGAGTTTGGAAACACGGAAATCTCTGAGTGAGAGAAATGCTTTCATCCCATAATTATCTACTGCATAGCGGGTGTATGTGTACTTGGCCGAGATGGTCATCCGAGCACCTGTCACCCTATGTAGACTCAGTACGCTCCTTCCTGAAGAAGAAGAAGGTGGGGCAGTTTGACGAGGAGAAAATGGCGCAGCGGGAGGCTGAGAAAGCTGAGCGCGAGCTGGAGGAGAAGACCGCTGCCGAGGCCATTTCCGTGGGCAAACGTTGCCAGGTGCTGGTGTCTGGCCAGCCCACCAAGGTCGGCACGGTGATGTTCGTCGGTGAGTGCGATAACACTTTATTCCTCCTCCGTGCTCATCTGGGAGGCTGTGAGGCAGATACTTACTGTAATGCATGTAACTGGCTGAAGAACTAGTGGCCTTTATTTGGCATGCATGGTCGATTCCTCAACATTTTCTTTAACGTGTATATTTCAGGCACAGCAGATTTCAAGCCAGGTTACTGGGTGGGGGTGAAATATGACGAGCCGCTGGGGAAGAACGACGGCAGGTGAGGAATGTCCCAGTTCAGACCAAAAAACCCTGAACAGACATTTTTCAAAAGATATTTTGTTCGGTGTGAGCTGCAGAGTTTTAGAACGTTTTAAATGAGCTAAAAATTTAGATGGGTCTACTCAACCAACTCATAACTCATTCATTATGGTAACAGTCGTTAATGTAATTTAACTGTTCTTTTGATTTGGGCTTTGTAGTCTTTTGTGGTTGTGACCTGTATTGGGTTAAGTGTTTTCGTCACCACCTGTCGGGGGGAGAAGCTTAGAGATGGTTATACTGTATCTGTCTGTCTGTCTGTCTGCTCCAGTGTGAACGGGAAGCAGTACTTTGAGTGCCAGCCCAAGTACGGCGCGTTTGTGAAGCCACAGACGGTGATAGTCGGAGACTTCCCGGAGGAAGACTATGGTCTGGACGAGATGTAGGAGTGCCCCAGCCAAGAGGGGCAAAGAGAGCTGAAACTCTGACCTATCTGGCAGATCGCATTTTGCATTTTATTGTTGCCACTTGTTTCGTTCAGTCTCAAGATGGGTCAGAGGAATCTTGATTCTGCTTTCAAAACTCACCTAAAACAAAAGTCAAAATACACTGACTTCTGCAGATATTTATAGTGCATCAGCCATGCAGCAACAGTGCTGGGGGTATGGTTTGGGGGGTACATCTTAGCTTTATTAGTTTATATAGGCTGGATCAACATTTTTCAGGAGTCCTCAACCAAAACTCTCCGGGTAGCAAAACATGGCTTCAGTACTGAATGTAGGAAAGAGCTAAACATTTAATGTACTCCACTAACTTAGAATAACAACTTTTTTGTAATTCCTTAGTGTCTGTTAGTCAGTTCTGTGCAGATGTCTGCAATGCCTTATCCATGACTGTTGTCTGTAAATTTATTTTTGTGTATCTGAAACATTATTTCAGATTTGTCTGTGGTTGTAATATAATTAACTGTGGTGTCATTGTTTTTCATGTTCTGATGGATGGTGCTGTACACCATACAGCAGCAACTTTGTTTTACTAGCAACACACACTGCAGTGAATAGCACAGATTAAGTGCGTGAGAAAGCACATCTATACTGTTTTGTTTGATTCATTTAGCAAAGTTTGCTGATGGGGCAGAAGTCACAGAATTTGGTTCAAAGAGCAGCGTGCTGGTAGTGCTCATAATGTTCAGCCTCCAGCACTCTGTCGGGCTGGGCTAATGTTAACCCCTGTTTAACACACTGTACACAGTGAAGGAGAACATTGCTGAATGTGCCTCAAAAATGTGACTTAAGTGCATTGAAGCCTTTTGCAAGCTAGCTAGTTTGAGAATAACACTCGGGTAAGAATAAAGTAGTGTAACCAGTCTAGTAGAGTACTGGCACCCAGAACTTTACATGGTGTTCTTGAAGGGTGAGCTGATTTAAATGCTTAGCCTGCAGCCACTTTGTTAGCCGAGCATGCACTCAGTGCTCTGTTGCTTCTCCCAGGCGCTTTTTGGCAGGAGTGTGTGCAGGGATCTGCAGATGTTTGCCAGAATGCAGCAAGCACACTGGACTCTTCTGAGCATCCTCAAAGTCAGCTTGTTGGGGAATCCTGCAGTGGGGGGAAAAAAACATAGAATCTGCTTAGTTAAACGTTTGCTGAAAAAGCTTCTTATTTTGCTCTGCAGAAAACAACAGCCCAAAGTGTACAGTATACATGCCCAGATTTTGTTTCTGTTCATAGTGTCCGGGTTGAATTCAAATTTAATCTGAATACCCAGACATAGTGAACTGTGGTGTTCATTTAACACTTCTGACGTTCTGCCAGCTACAATGCACTTTTTTGCCCCAGAGTAAATTGTATCCAGTTCATTTTTTTGTTATTGGTAAGTTTCATTCCGTATGCTTTATTACACTGCTAGCTGTATTCTAATATATGTATTGCAGTGTTGTTTTTAAAAGGATTTCCATCTGAACACAATTATTTGTCACTGTGAAAACAGCATTGTCTGCATTGACAGAACTATGCTGGACTTACCACAAGCTTATTTATTTTTCAGTCTAGGACTATCTTTTTGGATGCTGTGTGCATTTTATTAAAATTGACATGACCAATTTTAGTTGAGACAAAGGATGTTGAAAGAAGCACTGATTAATTAAAACGGAAATGCTTTTGGCACTACACAAATGCTTTTGTGTAGTGCCAAAATGTAATGATATCCTTTGTACGCCTGAAAATGGCCTGAACATTTCTCTGGTGAAGCCATCAGAAGACATGCACCTGGTAGGGGTTCTGTTTTTACCAGGTGTTTGTTTTTTGATTGCTGTTTGATAAATGAGGCAGGGCTCCTCTACTTAGAGGAATACTGAAAGTTGGAAAAAGGCAAGGATTAGACCCCCAGAATAAAGATGGGATAGAAAAATGACATTTCACAACTGATATGTAATCGCTGACTGGATTGAGGGATGGCCTTTGAAGTCGACACCACGTGCTATTTTGAGACTAAGAAGCACTGCCCCCTCCCTGAATCGATTGATCATTCCCTGTTTATTGATTATTTGTTCTGTAAACTTTATCGTTGCTATATTAAAAGTATGTTATACTAACTCCCCCTCCCCAAAAAAAAAAAAAAAAAATTGAATGATGCATTTCTGATAATTTGTTATAATGCCCACATGGAGCATGGTTGTTTCAATGCTGCTTGTTAGTTTAAGCATGAACCCTCTATCTGGTGTTGGGAATACTGATTGGTTGATTTCAGAAAGGGAATAAACAATGACCCTCTAGATTCTCAGGAATGAGGAACTGACAGTGCAGTGCTGAACTTTGCTGGGGCAGGATACTGCAGCTGATGCATAACAGAACTGTGTCAGTCCTATTAGCTGGAAAGCCCCATGGACAGCAGCATGCTTATATTCACATTTGTTTAATGCCCTACTCTCTGTAAAGGAACCTTGTTTTTTGTGTGTGGTTGTCCCAAACTTAGAAAAAAGTGGACTTGTGCTCATGTTGTTACAAAACAGTTAGAAGCTTCTACAAAACTGCTGAAGGAACTTGTCATTAAAAAGCACTAATGAAAACTGCAGAAATTGTCTGTGAAATTATTTTTCCATGTGATAGTTGGTCCAATATTCCTCTCAGGAGATGCACTGTAATATTTGTTAGGTTATAAGTTGGAGGAGGAAATACAGAAGAAATTTGACATGCCGTTGTCAGAGCTTTTTTGAGCTTTCTAGTAGCATCTGACCTGGTGAATAAAAAAATGTACAGAGGAACTCTGAGATGTTCCAGATAGTGCAGTTGTGTGTGATACTAAGTCTGGGTTTCCACGGTTTAAAGACTACCTGTATAAATGTTAACCAGTTTTTGTTGTTAAAAGTACACATTTCATTCTTACATTATGTCCATTTAGCAGACGCAGTTATCCTGCGACTTGCAATGAATGAGGACAAAAGCGCTTTCACTTGGGTTATTCAGGCAATGGTGTTAGACGTGCCTAACAAATATTCCCAGAGAAGTCATTGAAACTGCAACAACTGACACACTAAATCCAATATGGCAGTTTTCAGTCAGAAAGAACCATCATACTGGGGCGACATAGCTCAGGAGGTAAGACCGATTGTCTGGCAGTCGGAGGGTTGCCGGTTCAAACCCCGCCCTGGGCGTGTCGAAGTGTCCTTGAGCAAGACACCTAACCCCTAACTGCTCTGGCGAATGAGAGGCATCAGTTGTAAAGCGCTTTGGATAAAAGCGCTATATAAATGCAGTCCATTTACCATACATGAAAATGTCATAATGGTCAAGCACTGAGAAATCCATCAAAATGTGACACTATGCCTTGGGAAAAAATGACTTCAGCGATTGCACCACACAATTATAAAATGGTATTGAGTTATTAAATATTGTTGATGCTAATAATAATAATAATAATAATAATAAATATTCGCTGAGGGTCCACACTTAAGCCCTATTGCCAATATTTTGAAATCAACAGAGCAATCAGTTTTTTTCTCGGCAACTTTTATTTTTTACATGGATTTAGAACCACTGCAACTTCCAGACTGGCCCTTTGGTCCCTTACCAAGATGGTGGCCTCTTGCGATTCACCCTTAGGATTGAACGGTTTTTAAAAAACGTCATGACGTATGTAATTTCAGTTCTCGCGAGAGTACGATCACACCAGAGAGGCAGGGAAGATGGCGGCGCAGGAGACTGAAGCAGCAAGACAACCAGCCCTAAGCAACGGCGAGGTAAATTAATAAAATCTCATGTATAGACATTAAATGTAACAGGAAAATCGGGATTAGTTGACCTGTCAAAAAAGACCGACGAAGTTATAAAATGGTAAGAGATTACCATTGTCGCTTCACGAGTGATTAGGTAGCTAACGCCAACCGTCATCGTCACAGTGCCGGTCCGACTTGAAACGACCCCTGCCTGCATTTCACGATGCGATGCCGATGGAAAGAAATGGCTGGCAAGCGAGCATATGACGTTAAGGAACGGTTGTGTGAATCCAACTTAACTAGCTATATTACTTATGAAACCATTAGCTGTTTCATCATCGTGATATTTGTCTTTGTTTGGCCATTTTGACATTGGCTTACATTGATTAGATTAGTCGTGTGTGCTAGCTAGTAGTATGAGGTAACATTTGTAGTTCTCTTATCGCACTGATTGACTGCTGTGCGTAGCTAGCCATTAAATGGGAACTGGATTCTGGTCGGCTCACTTCGTTATTTAGGAAAGCGCAGCTCGTTTGCACCAAACGGCCACCTCGAACGTTGGTTGAGGTCAGGATGCGCGAGATACCCAGTTACCTTTCCTCGTTAGTCACCTGGATGGAGGTGTAACGTCAGATCTGGCTTGACATTCGTTCTCGGTGTTGAGTTCATAACGTTACTTGTTCGTTTCACTCAATTTGTGTTACTTTAGCTCATTTTCAATGCGGCACGATTTTAATACATATTTAGCTAACTGGCGACGGTATCTGATCTGTTTTATACTGTTAATTGTTATAATTACTTCTTACTTGACTAATGTTGGCACAATATGAATGCGAACTGTAATAATGGACACATTAGCAAGCGCTGACGAGCTTGGTGTGCAATAAGTTATTCATACATATTTGTTCCGCAATATAACGTTAACGTTAGTGTTAATGACTGGCGAGATTGCCTATATTGCAAATCGACACCGATTATAATGTAACTTAATTACAACTTTATTCTTGGTATTATGATAATATCGTTGGATAACTTGTAAACTAGACCGTTAGTTTGCGTGCATTTTCAACCAAGCTATCTCGGCTAGTTGTGATTTTTACCTAGGCCCTGCGTAGCAGTTGGCTATAGTTAGGCTCCTATTGCTAGCTGTTAAAGTATTTTAACGTAAATTAGCTACGATGTAACGATAAGATCTTTTAAATAAGATACTATTTAGCTTAGAAACTCACGTGGCACAATATATAACGTGACGCGATTGCTCAACAGGAACTACAAGTTAGACTACTACCCAGTTGCATTCGTGCAAGTTAACCGTCATCGAATGAAGCTTCTTAACTGCTTTGTCATCTGCAGACATAAACCGGTGTTTAAAAAAAGTGTCAACTGCGCATCAGTTGACTCTTGTAAAAATCTGAAGTCTGCTTTCGGGGTTGGCCTCAAACGATAGGGTCCAGGATATTTATCATCGTTAAATCAATATAATGTGATCTCGTTTGGTGGTGGTCGAGTATTCTTGGCCTACGTAGAAAATACCAAACCGGCCATTACACACAATCCTTGTAGAATTTACAGCGCCTTATATCTTATGCTACTTGTTAAGAAAGCTTGTTTGCTTGTGCTATTGAAGTGACGGCCACAACCTGGAATTACTTCATTGTCGTCATGTCACTAACGTTAATAAACCAGAAAGTGGATTAAAACCACCCAGAATTATGTTCTGGAGAGACCGATTTTGGGTGGCTTTATCGTGCCTCTGCAGCGCACGTTGGGTTTGACACAAAGACACGACGAATATGGACGATATGGACGTATTTAAAGAATGTATGACTTTGTCTGGGATTCACGTAACGTTAGTTTGCTCGGTAATTATGCAGATGCAGGCGATAATGGTACATCAGGGAGAGGATTGAGGACGCAGGGCATCATAAATCAACTCCTGGGAGCCGTACTTTGGCTGCCTTTGGGTCTGACTTTCCCACAGTATGCACACAAATAGTCAATGTTACCAAAGCATGGCGGTAAAAAGGGTCGGCAATGAACAGGTGAATCCATGGTGGATTCATAGCGAATGCACAGAAATGTGTGAGCGCACTAGTTGAAAATTAACCCAGGACCAGATCGTTTTAAATCTGATTATAACCACAGGCAGTACGGACAGACCTGTTCCACCAGTGAAAGGTGGATGGTTGTCCACGGGAGTTAATGTTCATGGTGTACTCGTTTGTTTTCAGAACATAGGAGAGGCCTGCTGCTATTAACCTCTGCATTTCTTGTGGCTGGAAACAGGTCCAAACTGCTTGTGTATCTGTTTTCCCATAGAAATCTGAGCTAATTTCACCTTGTATTGATTGCCTTATTAAAAAAAAAAAGTGCAAAGGTCCACAAAGGGTGTAGAGCACCCTTGTTGATGGTGACAGCAGATATCACCCAAGCACCATATACCACGTTTTACTTACTGAAACAAAGTGAATTTAAACATGAAGTGTTAGCATTATCATGTGTAGGGTACGCTTTGTCAGTGTTATTTTTGAAGCGACTTCCTGTACTGTTAGAATGTGACTTCCTGTCACTGTAAAAATGTTGCCCTACAGGCAGAGGGATGTTGCCAAATTAAAAGGAGGAGTTGTAGATGGTGGTCATTTTCTTTCAGCTTCCTCTTGACTGTGGTTCGTTTTCCACAAAAGACAAAAATCACTTAGAAATGGGTTAACATGTGAAAGGAGTATGCTTTGTTCAGTTAAGGCGTACCTCAATTTGGCTTTTTTTTTTTGCTTTTACATAAAGCCCCAGGCATACTGGTTTGTCTTGGCTCAGTGGTTCTGAAATAGTGCATTGGGACTAGGCTCGCTGTTGGATCCTGAGAGGGGTTGAAGTTGATTTGCAAAATGCCTGTGAAATATATGTAGACCACTTTTATACATTCCTATTGATACCGCAACAGTCAAATTATACACTGCAGTAGTAGGTGCAAACACAGTTGTTTTGAGGTATTTCATATACTAATTGAAAAGACATTACCATAATTTAGGCTACATTTTAATGAGGAGTGGGTAACTGGAATTGTAGAGACTTTTTAATTGGGTCGTGCCTCAGAAAGTCTGGAAGCCGTTGTCTTCACCAATTACAACTCTCCATGTGACCTAAAACAGGCTGAGCACTAGAGGGATTGTTTGACATTGAATACTATGGGTCCACACTCACACACACACGTCCCGTTTGAACTGTTCTCAATAACGACAAAATTCCCGTTGGAAATGTTTGCAAATTAAAGTCGGTGATCTTTTGTATAATCTCATTCAGAGTCCATATCGTGTGTTGTAACGCTAGCCTTGACACGGTTTATTAAGTTGCATACATCTGTGAAAAATGATTAAATTTGCATGATCTTCTGTCAGCTTGTACTGTGAAATATCAAAGTGCAAATGATGGTTTTGAACTGCTTTGAACCAAAATGGCACCAATCGGGTAAAGTTGAATGTGGCCAGTAAGAGCACTGCATTTCACTCCGGTGGTTTAATAAAAAGGATCAAATCTTCCACTGGTACTGGAAAGAAGTCGATCACAGTATGGGGCGGGGGGAAAAGGCACCACCCCCAGTTGATTGGTTCCAATTGCAGCCAGTTATTTATTGCAGCCAATGCACTTGGAGCAGCACAGTGCCTGTGCTTGATATTTTTTTGTGTATAGCAATGTTAATAAGCGCTACTGGATTATTTCATAATGTGTGATTCTCACCTCTGGGCTCGATTACCTGCCAGCCCAAGACCCACAGCAGCCCACTGCTGTTAAACCCTCTCTAAAGCAAAAGCTGATCATGAAGAAGAAACCACGTTCCTGGTGGCGTGAGTTTGTGTGTGACGCTGAGCTGTGATGCGTGACACGCATGCCTGTGTTTTTCTGCGCAGGTGAGCAGCAATGGAGCTGCGGGAGGAGAGCAGGCCGTTCAGACTGCGCAGGCTGCGCAGGACCCGCAGCAGCAGCAGCAGCCGCAGCAGCCGCCGCCCAACGCATGGCAGGTTATTAAAGGCGTTCTGTTCAGGTGAGTCCAGGGTGGTGCGCTGCACCTGTGCCCCCAGCGTCATTCAGAAGGCATTTGTGCGTACATACTCACAGCCAGACCTAAGGTGTCCCAGTGAGGTCAGAGGTAGGGGTCCAGTTTAAATCACAGACTACCTGTAGCACCCCCCCCCCCCTTATAGTCCCTGCTACGCACTGACTTTGGGGTAAAACTAAGAGTATTTTCATTGTTAGGTTAAAATCTTAGGTGATAAGAATATGTGGGTGATGCTTTGAAGATAGTTTAGTTATGATTTAATTGCATTTACATTTAAATTCCTTTTGGCATTTAGCAGATGTTCTTATCAGAGCGACTTGCACAGATGACATTTATTTTGAATGTACTGTTAATTTATAGGGCTATATTTGCTTAAGCAGTTCACGTACCTTCCTCAAGGGTACAACGGCAGCACCTCCACCTGGGATTTGAACCTGCATCCTCAGCTACAAGCCCTATTCCCCACCTGTTACACTACACTGCCTCCGTCTGCTGCAAATGTAGCTGAGCTGGCTCCTAGTGCTTTCTGGAGCCGTCCTGTGGGGACAGGGGAGTTGGGGTGCTAACTGCCGTTTTTGGGTGGAGTAATTGGTGTCAGGAGGGTGGGGTTGTGGGTTGGGAGCGGGGGAGGGGGTTCTTGGTCCCTGTAGGGCAGCTGTGTGGATATACCGCGTGGCGGTTGTAGTGTGGTTATAAAATATCCTGGATGATGCGTAAACATCCAGCGCCAGGGTTACAGAGACTTAGGACTGATTCTCACTGGACTGAAAGGGGAGAGTCACGTGCTGGGAGGCTGCTGGATGTTTGATCAGGTGCTTGCAGGCTTGAGTCCTGAGTGGGGGGTTCAAGGGTGCATTTACACACCACTGTGAATGGATTCCAATTTTTTCCTTGCATCTCACACAGATCAGATTTAATTGTTCAAGTGTAAACTTTTTTTTCTGTGATTTGCCTCCTTCATATGTGCTATTAAATTCCAATAAAATTCCAGTCACCTTCATCCAACATTTTTGCCCCTAAAGTGATGTGTTGACATCATGTTGATAATTCCTCCCTTCCCTGGGCTGTGTTACTACCAACTGCATGTCTCCACAGCTGGCACTGATGTGATCCAGACCACGGGATCTGCACGCCCCCCCCCCCCCTCACAAGAATGTGGGGAAGTGAGCCACCCACCAGCCCCCCTATAAAATCCATTAATTAAAAAAATGTACTATGAAACCGTAAAAGTGTTCTGTACTGGGAAGGTGTAATTATGCTCATTAGTTTGGGAGTTCAGGGGGCCTTCATGGCTCACAGCTCTCAGTGTCTGAAGACAGAGGGATCCCCCTGCGTCTAGTTCTTACATTCTCATCGTCTCGTCTGTTTTCTCTCCGTTTCCTCCCCCTCTCTGTAGGATCTTCATCATCTGGGCGATCAGCAGCTTGTTCCGCAGGAGTCCGGCCACGCCGGAGCAGAGCGGGCCAGCCGGTGCCCCACGGGTACCCAGCCGTAACCTCTTCCCCAAGGACACCCTCATGGTACTGCCCCGGGCCCATACCCCCTCCCCCCCCACGGGGAATTTCTGCTAACTCAGGGAGAGCGTTTGCTCAGCTGTTTGCTAATCAATCTTGTGATGGCTTTTGTTTGGCAAGCGTTTCTTATGGCCAACCGAACTGTTTCCCCTGTAAATTTTATGTTGGTGTTTTTGCAGTTCATTAGTTTCTTCTTTTTGATATTTGAACTTTCTTTTTTGTGTATTTTAGTTTTTCCCCTAATTCCTCTGTCTGTGTGGCCCCTTCTCCTTAAAAACTTGGCTTATTGAAGTTAAGCTTCAGCACACCTTTAATAAGACCGTTTGAGCCCGAAGGTGATTTTCACCACCGTGTGTTCTTTAACAGATTAAACGAGCTTATGTAATGGATAAAAAAACGCCTCAGGCAACGCCTCATTTTGTTCACAAGTTGTGCCCCTCTCAGGAAACAGGCCTGGATATGATATGGATTAGTCGGTAGGCCCTTTTATCTGAGAAAAAATAGTTTTTACTT
Organism: Anguilla anguilla; assembly: GCF_013347855.1. Lineage (NCBI taxonomy): Eukaryota > Metazoa > Chordata > Actinopteri > Anguilliformes > Anguillidae > Anguilla > Anguilla anguilla. Next base: position 27,097,897 of record NC_049212.1, read on the forward strand.
ACTAAAAAAAATGTGTTCACTTCAGTTTATCTCCAAAACCAAAAGTGTCAGTTCAGGAATATCAACGTACATTGCAAAAATAGGTTGTATGAAGTAACCACATCATAGAGCCACGTCAGTGGATGTACCATTTATAATGCTTTATAATGTATAAAAATATCAGCAAAGTACTTGACTGAAATATGCTCAGAACTGAAGTGGTTTTATTTTGGTGACACTGAAAACAATTAAAACAGTAAATAACTGTATTTGGCAATAATGATCCTGTGTCAAGGCACTGAGTCTGTATTTGTAGTAAATTAGCCAGTTTTTCACCGGTAAGTACTTATAACTTTCATTAACTGTAAGAGGCTGTGTCAGAAATGTGTATGTTTGTTCAATTTGTTTCTTTACACAATAACTTTCTTTACAGAATAACTTCTCTGCATTTTTATTATCTTGATATTCCACTGACTGCCAATACTAAGTCTATGGCCACAGTAGATTGTTTTCCCCCACTGTGGGGGTGTGGCCTATTTATGCACTGTCTCTATGTATGCAGCTGCCTGTATGAGAGATTGGTTGCCTGATAGGTGTGCTTACACTCCCTCCCCCCTCTTTTTCTCTCTCTCTCTCTCCATCTCTCTCCCTCTGTCTCCAGGATTTGTATGTCTACGTTACCCAGGATGAGCACTTCTCTGAGTTCAATGATACAGAGGGCCTATTCTGGTACCAAAGGGATCTGGTGTACGGAGACTGGGTCACCGGGGACAACCAAGATGGCTGCTATGAGCAGTACCAGGAGATGGACATCCCTGAGGTGGGGTGGGACTTGGGGGTTTGCCTGAGATTGGCTCACCGGTCCTGTCTGTGTGTCTTTGGTTTGTCGGTTATCAGAGAATAGCTGTAAAGTTGTAAAAGGTTTTTTTTTTTGTTAACCTGGAACTGTGACTGTTCTGTTTGTTGTCTGAAATTAATGATTGTCAGGTATAGGGAAACATTAATAACGTGCGTCTCAAACTCCAGTCCACTTAGTGTCTGCAGGTGTGTGCCATTTCCTTTCAGTCAAGAGCCAGCTTTGCCCTTGGAAAAAGTTTTGTGGACGCTTTAACCAATCATTGCCGCAAATTACGCATTTACCACATTTAGTGCTGAAAGCAGAGAAGGGAGTGAAAGAGTAGCAATACCAGACATTTTATTACAGTTCCAAGGACCGTGCATGTTAGCAATAGCATGTAAGTGAACTTTGTACTAAGCCTTGTGGCCATTTTGATCTTATCTGTTGCTCCACTGAAGCATACTCCTTTACAGAACTTTTTGGTGTACGATTGGCAAACCCTCTAGCCCTCACAGCCCCCACTGTCAATTGGGTGGTGAGGTTTTGGGTGTTGGAGGGGAGAAGCCCCTGAGAGGGTAAATATGGGCAGTTTCCTGAGCTCATTGGAGGCAGATGGGGGAAGTCTGGGATAGACCCCCCTCCCCTGCTGACCACCTGTCCCACTTTAGACAACAATGACCTGATGTAGAGGGGTACATTTTATTTTAACAGCATACAGTTGCATTATCTCTCCCCCATTTCTCTCTCTCTCCCTCCCCCATCTCTCTCTCTGTTGTAGAAGGTGCTGCAGAACGGCTCTCTCTACATCCATGTGTACTTCACTAAGAGTGGGTTCCACCCAGACCCTAAGCGCAAGGGCGAATATCGCCGGCTGGCCACAGTGCACGCCTCTCGAAGTAAGTCTGACTCGGCTAGAGCCTGGGAGCACTCGCAGGTATCACACTCAGGCAGGTATCACACTCAGGCAGGTATCACGCTCAGGCAGGTATCACACTCACACAGGTATCACACTCAGGCAGGTATCACACTCAGGCAGGTATCACACTCACGCAGGTATCACACTCAGGCAGGTATCACGCTCAGGCAGGTATCACACTCACACAGGTATCACACTCACAGGTATCACACTCACACAGGTATCACACTCACGCAGGTATCACACTCACACAGGTATCACACTCAGGCAGGTATCACACTCACACAGGTATCACACTCAGGCAGGTATCACACTCAGGCAGGTATCACACTCAGGCAGGTATCACACTCACACAGGTATCACACTCACACAGGTATCACACTCAGGCAGGTATCACACTCACACAGGTATCACACTCACACAGGTATCACACTCAGGCAGGTATCACACTCAGGCAGGTATCACACTCACACAGGTATCACACTCAGGCAGGTATCACACTCACACAGGTATCACACTCACGCAGGTATCACACTCACACAGGTATCACACTCAGGCAGGTATCACACTCACACAGGTATCACACTCAGGCAGGTATCACACTCACACAGGTATCACACTCAGGCAGGTATCACACTCAGGCAGGTATCACACTCAGGCAGGTATCACACTCACACAGGTATCACACTCAGGCAGGTATCACACTCACACAGGTATCACACTCAGGCAGGTATCACACTCACACAGGTATCACACTCAGGCAGGTATCACACTCAGGCAGGTATCACACTCAGGCAGGTATCACACTCACACAGGTATCACACTCAGGCAGGTATCACACTCACACAGGTATCACACTCACACAGGTATCACACTCACACAGGTATCACACTCAGGCAGGTATCACACTCACACAGGTATCACACTCAGGCAGGTATCACACTCACACAGGTATCACACTCAGGCAGGTATCACACTCAGGCAGGTATCACACTCACGCAGGTATCACACTCAGGCAGGTATCACACTCACACAGGTATCACACTCAGGCAGGTATCACACTCAGGCAGGTATCACACTCACACAGGTATCACACTCACGCAGGTATCACACTCACGCAGGTATCACACTCAGGCAGGTATCACACTCAGGCAGGTATCACACTCAGGCAGGTATCACACACACACAGGTATCACACTCACGCAGGTATCACTCAAGCAGGTATCACACTCACGCAGGTATCACACTCAGGCAGGTATCACACTCACACAGGTATCACACTCAGGCAGGTATCACACTCAGGCAGGTATCACACAAGCAGGTATCACACTCACGCAGGTATCACACTCAGGCAGGTATCACACAAGCAGGTATCACACTCAGGCAGGTATCACACTCAGGCAGGTATCACACTCACGCAGGTATCACACTCAGGCAGGTATCACACTCACACAGGTATCACACTCAGGCAGGTATCACACTCACACAGGTATCACACTCAGGCAGGTATCACACTCAGGCAGGTATCACACTCACACAGGTATCACACTCAGGCAGGTATCACACTCAGGCAGGTATCACACTCAGGCAGGTATCACACTCACGCAGGTATCACACTCACACAGGTATCACACTCAGGCAGGTATCACACTCAGGCAGGTATCACACTCACACAGGTATCACACTCAGGCAGGTATCACACTCAGGCAGGTATCACACTCACACAGGTATCACACTCAGGCAGGTATCACACTCAGGCAGGTATCACACTCACACAGGTATCACACTCAGGCAGGCATCACACTCACACAGGTATCACACTCAGGCAGGTATCACACTCAGGCAGGTATCACACTCAGGCAGGTATCACACTCACGCAGGTATCACACTCACGCAGGTATCACACTCACACAGGTATCACACTCACAGGTATCACACTCACGCAGGTATCACACTCACGCAGGTATCACACTCACGCAGGTATCACACTCACACAGGTATCACACTCAGGCAGGTATCACACTCACACAGGTATCACACTCAGGCAGGTATCACACACACGCAGATGCACAGAAAACAAGCTCAACTCAGGATGTTAACCTTTAATCGACTTTCGATTATTCGTCTGTTACACATTCACATCATTCAAGCTTAACAATCAAAAAGATTTTATTTTTACACCCCTCTTTGGGAGAAAATGTAATGACTTGAACTGTCCACTGGTTGGCACTGTGTATTTAAAAATACTGAGATAGACTTGGGACATTTACATCCAGGTACTGGCACAGATACAGTCAGTAATGTATCATAGGCACGTAGGAGGAGCCAGCATTTTATTATTATCATTATTATTTTATTCTAAGTTCAGCGAATAACATTGAATCACTGTTTCCTAAAGACCAAGTATTTTGGCAATAACCTGAATAGGAGTGCTGTCCTTATGCAGTTACAGGGTGGACAAATGATCCAGCTCAGTGGCCTAAGATATCATTCCCTAACATATTTTTTATTGAATCCCCCACTTAGGAGCCATATCAACTATATTATGATCCATGACCATGAAAAGTAGACCAGCATTAGTTCACTGACTTTAATTGTACGGTTTCACTTTGAACACTCTATTGCAGAAGCAATGTTAACTTGGTCAGTTTGTGGGCTATTGTTGTTAGATGTTGCTAGCCTCAGATCTCTTGGTAATAAATAAAAGTCCAGGTTTTTGAATCTGTTTGCTGTGCATTAAGCCACAGAGCCACTTTGACAATTGCAATGTTTTTAATATATTACTAGCACACACACTCACTATTCAAATTGAAATGATGTATCATGCGTAACCCCTTCTCCTTTCCTCTCAGTGCTGAACAAGTACAAGCGCAGAAAGTTCCTGAAGACCAAAAACCTGCTGACTGGCGAGACTGAGGCCGACCCCGAGATGATCAAGGTGGGAACACAGTTTTAGCCCTGGGCTGCCTGGAGACCACGGGATGATCACAGATTAGAAGTGCAAGAGATTCTTTAGAGCCAAATAAGGCAGAGCATTTAAACCAGCATATTTTCTGTCACAGTGCTGCTCTAGAACTCTCATGTTAGAATCTCGATTAAACAGAATAAAATTGAAACATTAGATGTAGGAGTTCTTGGTTCCAGAGGAAAGTGTGTTTAAGGGTGAGGTAATGGGACAATGTGCAGTTTGAGCACGTGCGTTTGTGTTCCAGCGAGCGGAGAGCCACGGTCCAGTAGAGGTGATTTCCCATTGGCACCCCAACCTCACCATCAACATGGTGGACGACCACACAGCCTGGGTGAAGGGCTCTGTGCCCCCACCTCTGGATCAACGTAAGTAACCCCCCCCTCACACACACACACACAGGCCCACATACACACGTGCATGCTTGTGTACGTTTTTGAGAACACACACAGGCCTACATACACATGTGCACGCCTGTGTACATTTTCAAGTACACACACACACACACCTACCTTCATCACAGATGGTATTTTTGTTTTGGTCTCTGCTGAGGAAGTGCATGCCAAGAATTTAAAAAAAACAAAACATTGGGCCTCATTCACCAGCCGTTCTTAAGAAGAATTTTCTTCTTAAAACCCACCTACGCAGTTTTCACGAAGATTCTGACATTCACCAATGTTTTCTTATTTGGGATTTGTTCTTATGTAAGAACAGAATCTACGCACACTCAAGGGCACACTTACGCACATTTGAGTGCTGACATGTTTGTGCAAAATAATTGGTTATTGCGTTTTCTTCAATTCTACAGTTGTATAATATTATAGGATTTAAATTACAATAATATTTTTATAATTTATAATATCTTTTAATAATTATTTTCATTATTTTACAAAGCATTAAGGTGCCAGGTTCTGCCTCAGAGGGTGGTTGCCTCAGCAGAAGTTCATCTGTAAATAAATTATAAAAATCAAACCATTGTAGTGACCTTTTATTTTTGGGGGTCTCAATTATGCAATGTTTGGTCTATAATGCAAAAGCAAATGTTTAAATTTTGAATACAATCTAAGCACTTAGGTAACACTTTTTAAACACATGGACATGCTGAAGAAGAGAACACTTACTCAGAAGCGTCACTTGGGGGGTGCGGACCGCACCGGGTGACACCACCAGAGGGGGGTGCCACCAAAATGACTGGCAATAAATGTTTTGTGCAGTGTTTTGTGCAGAGACGGGTTGAAACAGCTAGTTTCTCCGATGCAGTTTACTGCCGGTTGATTAAATTAGCGGTATTAATGTGGCGAGAAGCGCTTTGTCGTTTGAATGCATAACACGCAATTCCTTGCGCCCACTCCCACCAGCATTTTTTTTTGCCTCAGATTTGACATCAAACCATCTTTTTTTTACTTCATCAGCTGTGCGCCCTTCTCCGGATACAGCTGTCACTGAACGAGTAATAGCATCCCATGCATCTTTTTTTTGTGTTATTTTATATCCACTACTGACGCTACTAAATATGATAGGTCATTTGCTGTTCACTTCCTGCAGCAATACCTCCACTTCAGAACTACTGAAGTTTTTCTTACATTTGGAGTCCGGTGCTCCACCGTCTTTAGATTTTCGTTTGGGCATTCTTGACTTCTCGCTCAGCTTTTCTTTTCAATTTCTGTGTGTGATTTGTGTGTGTGCACGGCCCTGCAGTCTCATGCCCTTTTATGGGGATTGGTGGAGCTTTTACCTATGCTAATTAGGAACAACTGGCATGCGCTTTCAGTTTACGAGGACAATGGGATTCATCATTATAAGAACATGGGTGCAAACAGTTCTGCGGTTTAAGAACACGTAATGAATCTGACGTAGTCTTTTCTTAGGACCTAGGAAAAATGCAAGAAAAAAATTGCCTTAAAGTTGTGCACGAATTGACTCAAGTTGAGTAAGTATACATTTCCTGTTGAGTATACATTTCCTGTTGAGTAACGCGTGGCCAAAACTCAAACACGTGGGGGGAAATAGAATCATAGCTATGCGGAGGAAGTGACACATACCAGTCGGGCACGATTCCTGCGCATTGTTTCTTCTAGAATGTTTTTCAGCAGCGAGGCGAAAGGGTTTTGTTGTACCTGGGTGGGGCCGGCATTGGAGTGAATATCAATAGGTCATTTAAAAATATGAAATTAAATGACACTTAACTGCAAAACACTTGAGAACATATTTATTGACATAGATTTATTCATACATAATGCCTGTTTGACCCACTACTTACAGAGGGCACTGTATATTAGGCTCAGTGGCAAAGTTTGCAGCCTGGCTGAGAGCACTTAATTTTTCTTGTATTTTTTAAAATTTTTATAGAAGAGCTCTAAGGCTCTGTCATCGGGAAACTCGTCCAGAGGTGGCCCACCACTAACGTTAAATATTTTAGAACTAGAAGGCATTTCTTTTCCTTCAAAAGTTCGGGGCATAGCTAAGAACCTTGAGCCCCTCCCTAGCTAAAGTAACATTACCTGACTATCTTCCTCATCGACATCAGGCATCTTTCTCTTCTCTGAGAAATATTTTAACAAACTCATCTGAAAATGCAATCAGGAATGTTTTAATACATAGCTTATATAAACATTGTTAGCAATTATGTTACCGACATTTATTGAAGTAATGTTACCGGAATTATGATTCACTGAGTTCGCTAACGTTACCTAGCTAACGTTAGCTGGAACAGTATTTCACGATATATTATTAATATTAATAATAATTAGTTGGCCATGAACATCAATAGAGAATACAGTGCGAATGTTTATTTAAACTGTAAAATCTATCTAACTTAACGTTAGCTAGTTAAATCTACCTTTTTTCTTGTTCTCCGGTAACGTAATCCTATCCTCTTCCCTGTTTGTCACTCTGCCTGAGGAGAAAATGCTGTACTCGCGCTGTTGTTTATTTGGTTGTCATGATTTTGTGAGTGATTGACGTCCTGTCACTGTTCCAGTTGCTCATCCTCAAAGTGGAGAGAGAGCGGACAACCGTTCGTTTGAGTTTAGTGGAGCGGACAGCTCCGCAGAGTCGTGTAACTGCGACTTCATGACATTTCATAAAATTCTGAAGCAGCGGCGGCAATAATTTTGCAGCGGCAGGCCGCTGCAGCAAAATGTATATAACGGAAACACAGCTGCAGTTCCGCTGAACAGACCCACTGTCTGGCTCTGCTGTGCCTGGTACTGAAGCAGCAGGGCAGGAGAGCTCATCTGTTTCAGGTCTTAATGGTTTAATTAGCCCAGTTTTAATGTTTGTTAAACTATAGCGAGGAAGTGGCCTACAGCTGCAGTCTGCACAGGGAAAATGTGTGCTCCAGCAGGAGCGTGCAGCAGACCATTTTAAGCCAGAATTAAGAGCCTCATGTTTGGTAGAAATAATGCGGTGTATTCTAAGCCCGACTGGCTCTCTTACCCCTCCCCTCCAGATGTGAAATTCGACGCGGTGAGCGGGGACTACTACCCCATCGTCTACTTTAATGACTACTGGAACCTGCAGAAGGACTACTACCCCATCAACGACACGCTGGAGAAGCTCCCGCTGCGCCTGACCTTCTGCCCCCTCTCGCTGTGGCGCTGGCAGCTCTACGCCGCCCAGAACGCCAAGTCCCCCTGGAACTTCCTGGCCGACGAGACCTATGAGCAGTCGGACGAGGACCAGGACTCCGTCAAGGTCAGGGGGGAGGGAAGTGGGAGGGGCGTACAGAGGCCCCGCCTTAAGCGATGAAAGTTTTAAATGTTCTTGATAGAAACCGCGAGTGCTTTTCAGAAACGTGTAACGTGATGGCGCATCCCTGTTATGGCATTGTGCGAGTGTTCGTGGATGGCACCCATAGCGACTGTTGCTAAGGAAGTGTTGGCCTCCGCAGGTGGCTCTGCTGGAGACCAATCCCTACCTGCTGGGCGTGACCATCGTGGTGTCCATCGTCCACAGCATCTTCGAGTTCCTGGCCTTCAAGAATGGTGTGTTTTGGGCTGGAGAGTTGTCTTGTGTGGTTGAGTTGTTCTGTGATAGATTGGCGGCCTGTCCAGGGTTTATTCCTGCCTCTCGCCTGGGATAGGCTCCAGCACCCCCCACGATCCTGCCCAGGATAAACGGGTATAGATAGTGGATGGATGGATGGGTTGAGTTGTTGATGTGGTTGTTGTTGCATTTGTTTCATGCGTTGTGTCTCCAGAGTGTTTTTGCAATGTAGCTGACTCTGTTGAGTGTCTGTACTTACCCTGATGATAGCATCAGGTTTGCATTTGGTGTGTAGAGCACGTAACGCCATGGCGACGACTGTGTGTAACAGCCCTTTCTGTCCCTCTGCGTCTAAGACATCCAGTTCTGGAACAGCCGGCAGTCCCTGGAGGGGCTCTCCGTGCGCTCCATCATCTTCGGCGTCTTCCAGTCCCTCGTGGTCCTGCTCTACATCCTGGACAATGAGACCAACTTCGTGGTGCAGGTCAGCGTCTTCATCGGACTGCTCATCGACTTCTGGAAGATCACCAAAGTCATGGACGTCAAGGTGAGTGGCGGGTGGGGGCGGGGCAGGAGGTGGTGTTGGGGGGGGGTCACTACCTGCGACACCATTTCCTAATAATTGTCTGTCCCCTTTCTGTTTTTTTTCCCTTTCAGTTACATTTCTACATTTCTGACAGAAATATTAAGCTCTCTGCCATTGTTTTATTATAAGATTTACATTTTCAGATGAAAGCTGTCCTAAAAATGTAGCCTTACTCCAAGCTTGCAGTGTTATTAAGGTCTTCGTAAAATATTCACAGCCATGGAATTAATTTCTAGTCTTTTTTTTTGGAATGCTCTGTAGCGAGGTAGTTTTTTGTAAAATAAAACACAATTGTATATGTAAGCTCTGTAAATGTGTCCTAGAATTTTTAGTTTATTGTGTAAACTGTCTCATGATGAATTGTATTTGATCTCCAGCTGGACAGAGAGAACAAATTGGCTGGAATCATCCCACGCTTGGTCTTCAAAGACAAGTCCACGTATGTCCAGTCCTCCACCAAAATCTACGATGACGTAAGAGCGCTTCTCCCAAACGCAAACCGTGTGCTCAGGTTTTTTGTGGTAGTTTTGTTTTTATTCTTCTTTTTTCTTTTTCAATTTGTCCATAGTACATTTGCTATTGTATCAGTTTGGAGTCACAAGCAGGATCCCTAAAATATAAAGCCACAAATGCAAGGGTTGAAAGGGCAGCTTCTTTAGGGAGGGGACAGTAAGGTGTCCAGTGATGGTTGAAGTAATAAGCAGTGAATCCTCCCTTTAACTGTTTTTATTTTTGTGGGGGAGTTGTAGACCAGCCTTTGCTTTCATATGATCTTATCCCCTGCCCAACACACCAGTGTACTGTTTGAAGAAAGACTGCTAGTGGTTCATTTAAACTATGAGCGGGGGAACATAATGATTGTGGAATATTGACATTAATGCCCACTTGTAGATCATGTAGTGTGTGATGTGGGGGTGAGTGAGTGTTACACTAACTGTTTTTGCTCTGTCCCTTCCTCTCTCGTTGTGCAGATGGCCTTCAGGTACCTGTCTTGGCTGCTGTACCCGCTGTTTGGCTGCTATGCTGTCTACAGCTTGTTGTACGTGGAGCACAAAGGCTGGTACTCCTGGGTTCTGAGCATGTTGTACGGCTTCTTGTTAACCTTCGGTGAGTCACCCGTCACCCTGCTAGAAATACCTGTCGTCTTTTCTTCATTTTCACTTTCACTCTCCCTTTCCGTTTCTCTCTCTCACATGCGCGCACACACACACACACACACTCACACTCTCTCTCTCTCTCTCTCTCTCTCTCTCTCACTAACTCTAGCTTATGCATAAGAGCACAATCATGGAACAGGATGTCAGCCATCATGGAATTCCCCTGGCACGGAAAGGAAAATAGGCAGCTGCTCAGTTTACTTAAATGGGGAAAAAACATTTTGACAAAATGAATGTGTACTTAATCAGTGGCATTACGTTTTGTCAGGGTGTTGCACAAGTATTGTCTTTTGGGACAAATTTTGCAAGATGAAGTGCCTCATTAAAAATGATCAGGTTGTTTAAATGTGGTTTTGCAACACATTGAAGGCACTTGTACAATTAAGAACAACATGCAAGGATATAATCAGTGATATAATAGACTTGCCTACATATGACCGTAGCACAGTCATAATTGTGTTACTGTTATAGTGTGTTGTTGTAAGGTACAACGCTGTCATCAACAAAGTTAGCAGTTTAACTTTGGATGTTAGCCATATAGTTAGCCAAAAGTAGTTTGATAGCTAGTTGCGTAGCAATGGTTATTCCCTCAAGTTACGGTAACTAATACAGTACCTAGTTTCAAAGCTAGCGGTCTTTTCACTCAGCATCACATTTTTTGCTTGCCTGGATAATACTTAATGCTAGCTTAGCTAGAGTTGCTGTGAGATTAACAGAACATCAACCAGTAATGGCTAAATGACATGGCTAACTTTAGCTGCTTGTACCATGGCACTGGTGTGCATTAGTCTGTATTATTGCCATTTAATTGCTTCCAGCCACTTCTTTCTCCTGTCTGGCTCTGTAGCCTCACTTGGTCTTGTATAAAAGAGGGACATTTCTATTATTTTTTTAAATTGTATTGCAACTGCCAAGACAACAGCTTTTAGCTTGTGTTTTTAGCCATAGAAGTCAGTGATGGAATCCTGTGATCTTGCCCTTTCCTCTCCATTGCTAAAGATCTTGGAGGGTCCAAGTTATCCGAATGTCCAACTGCTTTTGTACTAGAACACCTCATTCAGCACATCTCAGCCCGCCATTTTGCCTGCTGCCTAGAGACTATTTAGAACGTTGTCAAGGACAAATAGGAATAGTGTTGTTTTCTGTGTTCTGATTGGTTCCTTGGCTATGCCCCGCTTCCTAGGCTTCATCACCATGACGCCCCAGCTCTTCATCAACTACAAGATGAAGTCAGTGGCCCACCTCCCGTGGAGGATGCTGACCTACAAGGCGCTGAACACCTTCATCGATGACCTGTTTGCCTTTGTCATCAAGATGCCCATGATGTACAGAATAGGCTGCCTCAGAGATGGTATGTCACCACCCAGCCCCTCCCACCAGCCTCGCCCTGCCCTACCTTGTCCTTCTATATTTCAGGAGGTCCAGGTTCCCTCCCTGATCCCATAGCTAATTTGTCTTAATGCCAAACACCTTGTCCCTAACTGTTAAGCTTGCTGTGAAGCTATTTTATTTGCTGGTGTAAACATCTTCTACTAGGCTTGGATCTACTAGGCTTCCCGGAAGAAATTTGGAGAATTACTGGTACAGTGATGCTATCTAGAGGGTATATTTTAAACAATATGGTCTGATTTTGATGCTTGGTGTCAGATTTGGTGGCATTTGTTTTGGTGCCATGCCTGCCTCTTCTTGTAAAAGCTCCGCCTCGTGTCAATCAAGCCACCTGAGCGCTGCCTCCAAGGCAGTGACTGCGCAGCTCGCAGCCGGAAAAGTGACGTATGCGGAAGCCATGCTCTCTAAAAACTGCACAACATTCCCGCAAAGAAACTGGTGTGCGGAGGAGAAATTTTCCGCTCTGTTGTGTGATACGTTTATTTTTTTTCCGTATAAAAGCACGGTTCACTTCTCCTTCTACATTCCAGATTTATTATGCAAGTTTCGAAGAGTGACGGCATTTTTTTGTTTTTTTTGTTTTTTGTCCTTACAGATGTAGTGTTCTTCGTCTACCTGTACCAGCGCTGGATCTACAGAGTGGATCCCAACCGCGTCAACGAGTTTGGCACCAGCGGGGTGGACCAACCCAGGGACAGCTCAGAGCAGGGGGCGACGAGCGGCGAGCCGGCCGCCATCACAGATAAACCAGAGGGGGAGAAAAAGGACGACTGAGAGCAGGAAGCGCCCATACCCCCCCGCCCCCACCCCTTGTCCAACCTCTCCCAGAGGAGATGATTCGCCGAGGCGAGGCAGAGTTTGTTTCATTGGCTGGGGAAGAGAACAGAGCTACTGTATTCTGTAATGGGCACCTCAACCAATTCACTTCAACTTTCCTTTTTGTTTGTTGGGATCCATGACAGGTCATGTTTAATATAGACTTCATGTTTTGTTTTTTTTATTCCCCTTTTTGCAGTTCCAGTGAAGTAAAGTGTGATTGTACTGTATTGTAATTTTTTTTCCAACTGTTGAGTCTTGGACAGAGGGGTGGGGGGGCGGGGGGGCAGTGCATATCTCCATATTTTAAAATGACTGGGTTGGGTGAGGGAGGGGGCAAAAAGGAACCAAGCATGATTCTGCTGTCTGTGGATTCCTTGTGAATTTTCATTCCATGTGTATGCCTTGCTTTTGGGGCAACTGGTAAAACTGGCAACATTATCTAGTCTGGGGGAGGGTTGGTCTTGTCTGTAAGTTGAGCCAAAATGGCTGATGGCTGACCCTACCCAAACACTACACACATTGAGGCTACCCTAGATTTTAAACAAGATAATTGATGTTCCGAACTTAAGCAGCCTTGTAGGTATTAATATCTGATGATAATATTAACAATGATGTTGACTTGATTTTGTTTCTCAGTAATTTTTTTTTCCTTTTGTATGTACTGAAACTGTACAGAATCACAGCTTGTACTCTTGATAATACTGATGTCAAACTCAAATATTATAGCCGATGTACAACGTGTAATTTTGCCCCGGATTGCCCACTTGAATTCTGCTGCGTTTGCACTTCTAGCCGTAGCTGCAAGGCCTCTTTGTCTAATACAGTAGAGTCCCAACATCTGGTTGTGTACGAGATTAATGCATTTTTTGGTATTTATTATTTTGGATGCTGTATATCTCAACGGAGGAGGGGGATTGTTTAATACTTATTGAATTCTGATCACTCAATGTTCATATTTATAGTGCTGCTGAAGAGCCATTTAAAGGTTTTTTTTTGTTTTGTTTTTTTTAAACAAAAAAAAAAAACATGTCTAAAACTGAATTTATCAAAAAGGCTTGAAAAGAAAACGGATGATAAAACGACTGGGACGTTGGGTGGTTCATTTCCTAGTTATAAAGTTCGCAACATAAAACCAGCAGGAGATTTTCCGTTAGCACTGAGATGCTTCTGACGGGACGGTGGACGTGGCCGTTTATTTTTGGCCTAATAATAACGTTGATCTTTGATCATAGCCAGAGCAGTTTAAACGCATTACGTGTGAAAAATATAATCGCATTCATTCGGTTGTTTATTTCCAAAGAGGTTCTTGTTGGGTTTCTTTGAGGAGATGACTACAACAATACCCCCTCCTTGGATCGGAACCAGCAGCTGGTACCATGTCGCCCTGTTACTAACCATTAGTCTACAGTTTCTTATGAAGGGCATGCTACGGTTCCGTGCAACGACTTAACTGCTTTTATATGTCCGTGGTCTATTGTGGGGGGTTTCTAGCAATGGTCATCCCCGGCACCCTTTGATTCAGGGGTACAGTAAGACACGGGAGTAGGAGTAGGTGATTCCATACATTTTTATATAGTACAGATAGTAAAACCTTAAAACGCTGCTGGCTCTGGTAATGATTCATCTGCCTGTAGGATACTCGGAGTTTATTCGGGAGCTTTTTCTTTCTATTTGGCTTTTCCAGATTTTGATTGGACTTAATCGACCAGATCCCGTTTACAGGAAAGTGAAACTGCACTCTAGCCCTGTCACTAGAAATTTAAATGTAGGCTAGTTCGAAAGGATGTGGGACCGCTGGGTTTACAACAGAGGTAGAAATCTGCAGCAGATTCAAACTTAATGGAGAAATCGTAGGTTGAATTTGTTTACCTGGCATTCTAGTCACTGAGGGTATAAAGACTGCAGAATACCCTTTACTAAAGATTTATTCAGCGTACGTTTAACAGCAAGTGTATGCTACGGGCTATCTGTAGGTGGCGGGATTCCAGAATGTTTCGGTTTGCCTCTAACATTTAGCGCATTTCTCTGGATGTAAAATGAACACAATTTGTGATAAATTTTCCCAGTCAAATACTCCAGGGTCGAATCCAGGCGTAGCCTACACGTTGCATATTGTAAAAGACGAACCATTTTATACAACCGGGTATTTTTTTTTTGGGACAATCCAGGCGAATTTTCCTGGCTGAGCAGGCCACGCCTATCTACCATCTCTCACAAGCTACTTTTACTTTCTATTGGTTCAATCTTCGTGTTGTCTCTTACGTCCCTCTTCTGATGTACGATTGATGACGTACCCCCTACTCCCGGGTACTAACGTCGAAACATTATTTCACAACGTTTCGATGACCAGGCCAGGCGTCTGAGTCTCACTAGCAAATTCTCCCTATCGATGAAGTACAGCATACACATTTTTTTTCTGACTGCTGAAATAAATTCACCAGCTAAAACCCACTAGGCTACACGTTTAACAGTTGTTCTGTTGCTTTCCCTCTAAATATCAATTACAAACCGTTAACTGTATAAGTACGTTTCCAAGAACATTTCGACATTCATAATTTTTTCTTATGTGTATTTGTCATGGCTGTTTCCTTATGCTAATCACATGAACGGGATTGCGCGTAAAATTTACAATTAGTATTCATCATCTCATACACCCGGAATGCACACAAAAACAAAGGTCTGCACATGTGTCATGAGTCCCATATTGTTTTTCGTAGGAACTTTTAAAGAATAAAACTAAGAATAATTAAGGAGAAGTTTTGTGAAAGAGGCCCATTGAGAGGCTATCGAATTCCCGGCAAATGTTTTGACTTTGTTAAGGGTGTATTGCGCCCTCTGCGGTCCAATCCTGTTTTGTTTCAGTAGGGTGACGCAACCGAACGAAATACAGACTGGGAAAACAATCGACATGCTCCTGTCTGACTGCAGACAATTGCACATTGACGGACGTTTGTAACCTGTTATAGCCTACGTTTTCAAAATTTTTAAAGTAGGCCCTATCAGTAAAATTATTGCTTACGAGTTCAGCACTACGCGGAACAGTTAATGAAGACAAGTTGCACGTATGGAAACTGGATAGGCGAAGATGACCGTCGCCTCGCGTCCAATTGACGAGAACTTGCTTGTCGTTGGATCCTGATTATGCTGCAGGTTCAGTGCTCTGGTAAAACTGCGACTCGTGCAATGTCAAACTGAGTGAGCATGCCTAATGGTGGAATATCATCTCACCCGCAGAGGCACAAGAACAGGGAAGGTGTGACTCTGGAAGGATATCGATTTGACTTCCGCGTAATAAAGAGAGTCTGGATAAATGTTGTTTAATCGTGATTGTACTATGCGTTGTATGTAGGCTATCCATTGTTTACCTCGTTGTAAGTAGCTATAGCAACAATACATCATTTGGAATAATTATCTGAAGTTCGTTTGCGTCGACATGGTAACGCGCTTTGGGGGTTTCCCAAGCTGACGTAAGGGGATTTCCACTATTGCAGACCAACTCGTCTAAAACCAAACACGAACGAATCTAGAATGAAAAAGAAGGAATGGCCAGATAAAAAATAAGCAAGCGTACAGAGCAGACCTTCGATTATAGTCGCAGTCTGTGGGTAGTTATCTGACAACGCTAGCGTCTAAAAGAAATAGCATAAACGAACACCTCCTCCAAGTCCATGTTTATATTCTAAACTAGATCGGTTCTGAAGAGCAAAGAAGAGAACTAGGCCCACCTCGGAACAATCTACCATTTTAGAAGACAATGACAGCGATAGTTTTTATATCCATCGACGAGGAGTCAGATTAATTTTTCTCCGTCGGCAACACTGTGGCGCTTGGTATCAACTGATCGCCTAGAAGGACTACACGAAGTGAAGTAACATTAGGTCTTGAAGAGTTGCAAAGTTACAATGATAAAAATGGGCACCAGGGATGTCACACAGGGCGCTGCAGGTAGGACAACGTTTTATTTTCTACAGTATTTTAAGCATACATGTGCCTGTAGAATGAAGCAACAGTGAACACATAGCTAATTAAATATGACTATCTAGGCTATAGACTATTTAACTGTGTCCTTGTACAATTTCGTGTACCATTTCCCATAGATATTAATTTATTAAATCATAGAGTTACTGTTGCGAATTGTTCATAGGTTGATCGTGGTGCAACCCCCGGGCTTTGTCCATGATGGCAAGTAGCCTAATCTGGCTAATTTAAAAAGACACTGGGCAACGTGGCATAACATGGGATATGCTGTGTGTTTAAGGCTTTTTAACGGAATTTGTTATAAATTTGTGTAATTAAAAGGGTTAATTATATTTGATAACACAAACTATGAATGTGATCTGGATTTAAGACTGGACATAAAGTCGCAAGTAACGTTATGTTTTAATTTTTTATTAAAAACGCACCCGAATCATGTTGTAAATTATATATTGTTAGTTTTTTTCTTCTACAATGTTCCGTAGGACTATTTGTTTATATAGCAAGATTCGCCAACTATCTATAATAATCATATCAACTCATCTGTCTGAAGGATCACGTTTTTGTGTTCGTGACCATTCTGGTGAGGCCCAATCACAGAGTTGTTCTGTGGGTCCAGCTTTAGGAAGCGTGCCACTATATATCACACCCCTTTTTAATTCAGCGAGAGTTGCTGTGACGTCCTTCCAATTTAGCACGCAGAGCGCGGATACTGGTCAGAGAGCGGTTACATGCTTGATTTAGCCTATTTCCAACGCCTTTGTTAAATATTTATTCTTTAGTAATTAATTGCCATCGCAATCGTTAATTTCATTTAACCAGGCTTCTGGCAGTGAATTTATACTGTATTGTCCTACTATAGTTTATTCTCAGCTGGAGCGAAGTGTCCCGTGGCAATGTATTGCTGGAAGATAAAAATTCAGTAGAAGTTAATCAGCTGACATGGTGCGATGCAGGCTATTTAGGTTATGAAAACTTTATGATAAGCAAAAAATTAACGCCTGCTGTGTTACAAACTATATATAGGCTACTCTGTGGCCAGTACAATGGCGTTGCATGAGCCACAGATGGTTTATTGTCAACATGTGCTTAGGTTAGACCTGTTCACTGGTGAAACCAAAACTTCCTAACTCCTAACTACCACATTACTAGATAAGATAGCTTATTGATTAACTATCGTATGCATTGGGATGGTTGCAGTAGCACAACAGTGATTACTGAATAGTGCAACAATTGCTGCTGTCAGTCAGACCACTTCATTAAGCAACAATCTACAGAGACAGTTGAGTGTCTTTCGAGTCAATGCCTGCTGTGTTGCATGATTCAGATGCAGCAGTTCTAAAGTCCACTTGGCTGATCCCTAAAAACTCAGTAGTCATTTTGATTAGCAGTCCCTTAATAATCATACATTTTATTTGAAGTTCACTTACTTGAGAATGAAATCATGAAAAGTATTCTTTTGAAAGTACAATGCTTACACCAAATCAAAAGGCCCAGCCTACCAAAATTCTCAGAAGTCACAGCCAGATAGTACAAATGGTTATATAATGTTACTAGATGCAGAAAGCATCAGTGGTTTCTCTTGTCCTGAAACTACTCAGTATAATTGTTGACCTTGCTTTTACAACATGTATAAATAATTCTGTTCCTCTTTCCCTCCCTTTTCTGTAGATATACCAGAATTAGGTGAGTATTCATAAACTTTGTGGTTTTTGCAACTTCTGTGCGCTAGGATGCTAGTCAGACATGTTGTGATGTAATGACACATGCTATATTTTGGTTCTGTTTGGCAAATTTATTAGTCCAATATGAATAGGATTTAAAGTAAAACCTTTTACCTTACAAATCTAAACCCTATACCAACCAGAGGTGCAGATTTTCACACCAGAGAAAAAGACCTTTCATACCCTCTCAAAAGTGACCCATATTTTGAAAGCTGCTTTGCATAAGAATGATTTTCATGTAACTGGTCATTTCTACTGGCATTTGGAACTCCACCATGTCCGTTGGCCTCAGTAGTTGACAGCCCTCCTCTTCCTCGACAGATTTGATTGATGAGTATGTGAAGGAGAATACGGCGAAAGAGCAGGAAAGCCAGCCCCGAAAGTTACCGGGCCCACCCCCTCCCCCCCAAGAGCTGGAGGACCTGAACCCTGTTGCCAGACGCCATCACACCCCCCCCCTGTTAGTGGCTCGAGGCACGGCACCCCAAGTGAGTCCTGTTTGTCGCCTCACACAAGTTCCCGTTGGCATGGTTACTGCTTGCCCTGCACTCGCAAAACTGGCGATGGAAGAGGGAGCCCCAAAAAAAAAGTTGTGGTGGGGGAGTGGTTGTCATGGAAACCTCAATTCTGTACATCCCAGGATACACCAATGCAAGGTTGTCTGGTTTTCTGTTTGTTGTCCCACGTTTGGAATGGGCTGCAATCCTCATTTACTCATTTACATTTTCATGCCTTCAGAATAATAATACAGAGAGTTGTACATAGTTTCTGAAGAACTCCTTGATCATATTTGGATTTAAGCCTGCAGGTGTATGGTTATGAATCATGAATTATGTCTTCATAATGGCATGCTGATACAGATGCACAAGAATGTTACACGCAGCCAGAAAGGTAACTTTTCTGAGCACACACGTGTATCACAGTGTCTGGCGTTTGCTTTTGAGGTTATGTGTGAATCTGTTGATAATATTGTTGCTTTACCCATTCCACCAAGCGGCCAGTTTCAAAAGCTTGGATCTTGCATCTGAATTGGCCTGAGGTATGCTGAGAAAAAATGGTTATTTGGTTTGTCCATAGGGGGGAACCTTCTTTAATTCTTTATGGAACCCAGTATGGTTGGTGTGAAAAGTGTGAAAGCTCCTAGATTGAACCATTTTACCTGACAAAGAGCACTTGTGCTAGATAGAGTTCCTCTGTGGAGGCACAGAGGAGCCTTTTAGAACCCTTTCTTTTGAAAGCGTTGATCATACTTTGCGGAACCTGAACTGGATGCCTGGCTAAGCTTCAGTGAGTCCAAGGCATGAGAACACTTAGAGAGGTGAAGGGGAGGGAGGAACGGCAGGCTGATCATGCCGATATCAACGCTGAATACGGAAATGACTAACATGAGCTTGGGACTTCTTGGATCCGCGGGTGAACTAGTGACTCCTGCGTGAATGTGCTGCAGCTCTGGGAACCCGGGGAAGCGGTTGGTGTGGATCCAAGCAGCCTGCTCAGCCTTTTGGGCTTTGCCGCGGGAGGCTGCGCGGGCAGACCCTGTGAGCAGCTGCTGTTGTTTAGGGGGTGGAGAGAAAAAAAGAGAAAAAAAAACAGATCTGTAATTTGATTCTTACTTTCGCTTTGTTCCTCAAACAGCGCTCTCTTGCTCTGCCGTTGCTCCCCGCCCCCATCAACAGACAGGCAGTGCGGGTTGAAGGATCCCCCCCTCCCCCACCGCCACTGTAATTGGTCAGGTTTCTCGGAACTCACTCGGTTTCCTGCTCTGCTCCACAGTCCTCCTGGCTTCCCCAGGCACTCTTCATGCTGACATTTTTTGTTGATTTCCTAGCGTGCTCAGACACACAAACACACACACGCACGCACACACAGGGCCCTGGCACCTTTCTCCGCTACATGCATGCTGTCTAATGCCATTCTTGTTTAAAGTGGCTTCTCAACGCTGAATGATTCATGCAGTCTGGAATTTTTTTAAAATTGTTATTGCGGTTGCGCTTGTAGATCAGGCTGGACACCCGCGAAAAACAACAGCACTTGTGTTAGCAGCACGCTTTAACTTCTTCCCTTTTTTAACTTCTTTTTTTTGGTCTTCCGGTCGTTCAGAGGCTGTGAACCAGAAGGTATGGCAGTGGCTCATGGAGAGTGTGTTTATGCACATGTGTTGTTTGTGTTTTGGTGGCTGAACGGTCACATTTTTTTGTTGAGGGTGGAGTGTGTGTGGCAGCGTAGTGCTGAGAATTGAGTAGCAGGGACAAAGGAAGAGGTGGAACGTGCAGATAAAAGGTTGAGCCGACGCATTTACCTCACTTCTAAAAGGTTGGTTTGAAAGTTAACAGTTTGGAGGGCAAAACAAAGTGCCTCATGCCAGGTTGGAAGAGAAACAGAATTAAGTGGGTTGCGTAAACTGGCCCACCTCCCTTCAAGAACAAATGGATGTCTGTGTATTGCGTCGGTTTGAATGCAGTACTTGGTTTTATAGTAAAGATAAATTTGCACTCCTGACATCATGATTGATGTTTCATGATTTGAGCTAAAAGCGAAAGCAAGGATAGTAACCTAATTTGTTGATATCTGAATTTTAAAAACACTACACAGCTTCCTGTATGTACTGTAACATGGCAGTGAGCTAATGACTTGCTAGCAATGGGAGATGTGGTGTAAACCGAAGGTCATAGGTAGTGTAATAGTGTAATTCATTTGGGACATGTTTTGGTTTGATCTATCTATTGTACTTTCTATGTGGTTGCGCTGCACTTTTGTATTCCTGATGGTAACATTGGCACTGATCATTTTTGCAAGTTTCTCTGGATATGTGTGTTTGCCAAATGGCAGTAATATGATGTAATGTAATTTAACCTGAGAGATTTATTTAATTCCTCCACTTTGGCTGTAATTGTCAGTATAACATAAAATATGTGGTATATACAAAGAAACAATCAGAAAAGGTTGTGTCACAGTACACCCATGTGCCCCCCTCTCCATAGGTGCCTTCGACCCTGCCGCAGCTCACTGTCGCCACCAGCGGCATGGCCTCGCCTCATTCTAACATGGCAGGCCACCAGAGGCCTATCCTGCGTGCCCGTGGGGGCCAGGGGGCAGTGTCTGGCATGGTGGGCCGTGTAGCCCAGCAGGAGCAGTCGGGTACGGATTTGCTGGAGCAGTTCCTGGAGAAGCCGGTGCTGGAGATTGTGGAGCAGCCCAAGGAGAGGGGCATGAGGTTTCGGTACGAGTGCGAGGGCCGCTCCGCCGGAAGCATCCTGGGCGCCTCAAGCACTGAGTCCAACAAGACCCTCCCCACCATCGAGGTCAGTCTGGGGGCCCCGGCAGGGCACCGTCCAAACTGGGTTACTTTTACGGGGAACAGGATTAGGTCAGCTTTACTTAAATTCAGAAATTAACTGAAAAATCTTTATGGACATGTTTGAATTCATGAATTGAATCTTATTTAATTTCAAAACAGATTAAATAAAATCTTTATTTTCCCACAAGGGGGAATAACTGTAGAGAGTATGCACATGACGTGACAGTAAGTGGAAGTCACTGCGGTTACACCCACTGAGTGGCAGAAAGACTACTGAGTGGCAGCGTTAGCATTCAGCTTGAATGCCGCAAAAACACAAAAAACACATCTAAAATGGGAAAGAGCTGTTGTGCGATTGACTGTACAAATAGATTCAACAAGAAATCGGAGCTATCTTTTTACAGACTCCCAAAGCTAAAGAAAAGAGAAGCAAATGGATCACCGCAATTCGCAGAAACAACTGGAATCCATGCACCGAAACGTGGATTTGCAGTTGTCATTTTGTGTCAGGTATGTTGGATTTTTGGGTAAAATCATACCTTAAGTTATGTACTGTATTGACTACTCATCAATTAAATATTTAGCATCTTTCATTTATATTCTGTGTAACTGTAAAGTTTTTGTCAGCATTTATTAAAAAACATCCATGATGATGAGCCTTGTGTTCTACAAACAAAGGGGGGATGGTTAGATAGTGTTAGCTAGCCAAGCATATAAATTATTAAGGTATGATTTTACCCAAAAATCCAACATACCTGACACAAAATAACAACCACAAATCCACGTTTCAGTGCCTGGATTCGAGTTGTTTCTGCGAATTTGTGGCTATGCATTTGCTTCTCTTTTCTTTAGCTTTTGGCAGTCTGTGAAAAGATAGCTCCGACTTCTTGTTGAATGTCCATGGACCACTGGTTCTTTGGTAAGTTGTAAGGATCACTGTCGAGTCCAACTGCCTTTAATTTAAGCAGATAATCGTTTGTTTTGCTCCCGGTTTTGCAGTTTCCTCTACTAAAAGCAGCCATGTCGCAGCATGTTTTGCCACTCAGTCCCAACTGAGGGGGCGTGTTCTGGTGGGAAAGTGATGTCAATGCATACCCTCTATAGCAACTATAGCCAGGAACCACAACACAACACATATTACACCATATTCCAACACAATACTCAAGTAAACCATAAAAGACACATACATAAAACGCAACATCATCTAAAACTACATGCTGTACAGATCACAAGCACAAATGGTATACAGTATCAGCAAAATCACAGAAAATGAAGACAAAATGTGCAAAATGAGCAGATTGTCAAGTACCAAAGTGCATTAAGTGCAAGAGCAAGTGTGCAAATTAAGCCTGCTAATTGCTGTATGAATAAAAGGGACTTTGAATCATTTATTCCATGAAGACAGGACTCTATATCTATGGCCTGAGGGTAGGAGGTCAAACTCCCTGGGCAAGGGATGTTCAGGACAGGGCTGTATGGAATAGGCCTTCCTTGAGACCTGCTTGCCATAAAGATCAGAAAGCTGGACCTGGTTCACCCCAGTGATTTAACTAGCTGCTTCAACAAACTGGCCAAGACTTACTGGCCAAATTCAAGTCACCAAACCAGGCCACAGTGTAAAAGGACAAAACAGTAACACTTAAGTTGAAATGTCGTAATTTTAGTGTATTCGTTAAAAGTACACATAGTAGGAGTCCATTTCTATAATTGACTCCTGCTATGATTCAGAAATACTGTGAAATAAATGCTTAATGGTGCAAGTCTACAACAAAGTAACTTTTTAACAACTAAATAATTAATTGTAATGAATTAAACAATTAAACTTTGAATGCATATGGCAAATATCATCTGTGTAATTTGCAAAATGGTAGCCTACTACTGTACACATGTGGCTTCCTTTCAGACAAAATGCACTCATTACTCAGGATGTGAGTGGGGTTAGCTGTAAGCTGCAGCCTGCTTACAATGTTATCTTTGGTGCTGGAGCTGATATGTGAGCCACAAAGCCTATTCATGGAGCAATGCAGCTTTCCAGGAGCATATATAGTGGTAGAGTAGAAAGGCAGTGTCTGTGACAGTGTTACTATGGAAATGCGGAAGTGATTGAGTTTTTCCTGTATGTCTACCTATCCCATCACGTTGCATTCCTGAGCTTGGTTTGGAAGTTGGTGTCAGGGGGATTTTGATGGAAGGTACCATCTTTCCCGGGGGATGGGGGGTTCCCCAACCTTAGTGTGGCTTTGCTCGACAAGTAGCACCTCACACCAGCTGCAAAAGTGTGCAAAGGTGCACCTAACTGAAGTAGGAAGTCCCCCTAAAAAGAGGTCCACACCTCTGTGTGGTCGTTAGTGGGGAATATGTCTCAGCCCCTCCCCCCAATTTCATGCCTTTATTTAGCACAGACAGCCGCATGGAGTTAAAGGCACACTTGCGGTCTTCTCCTCAAGAGAGCACTGACTCCACTGTGCTTACGTACTAAAAGGAACCTGATCGGTCTAGATGTTGTATTGATTAGGCTCTACATGGAAGTGAACAACAGTGTGTGTGACAGCTGCCTCTAGAGCTTTAACTCTTCAGTAAAAGCTTAAATAAATGAACAGCTGTTATTGCACAAATCAAGTGAAACATGAACAATTAAAATGTATGCTCCAGGCATGGAATATTTTACATCTATTACAATATTCTAATGAGATAAGGCAAATTTAATGATTTGCTGTCAAAATTTCAGCAGAAAGTAGCTTTGTTCAGATTAAAATATTTTTTTTATAATAACTGTTTTGGCCCTATTAATGATAAGAAAGGTAATAAAAGAGTTGGTGAGATACATGGAATAATAGAGGCTTTCTCTCTCTCTCTCTCTCTCTCTCTCTCTCTCTCTCTCTGTCACTCTCTCACTTTCTGTGTTTCTATCAGATTAAAGGGTGTAAACCAAAAATGAAGAAAATAAAGGTCACTGTATCCTTGGTTACCAAAGACATCCCACATCGCCCTCACCCCCACAGCCTTGTGGGCAAGGACTGTGCTGATGGAATCTGTGTTATCCGCCTGAACTCCTGCAGGTCCTGTCGGCACAGGTAAAGACCCCCTCCCCTCCAACAAACCCTCCCTTACTGCCATTATGTGGGTCACTTCTGTCCACGGCTGTATTGGACTCTTTCCTGTGTCACCCATCGCAGTTCACACAGGGAAGAAGCTTCATGTGTAACTGGCCTGCTATAACGAGTGATTTTGCTTAAATGTGCTTGACTAGCAGACACTTGATGTCATTGCCTGTCTGAGGCCAATTGGTGAAGGGAATTCATTTCAGATAGCAGAGCTATATACCCTGACTCTGTGTGTGTGTGTGTGTGTGTGTGTGTGTGTGTGTGCACGTGCACGCATTGGTGCTGTTGTATTTCTCTCACCCAGCTTCTCTAACCTCGGAATCCAATGTGTGAGACGCAAGGAGCTGGAGACGGCTCTGGAAAAGAGAAGGAGCCAGAAGATTGATCCGTTTAACAGTAAGTTCAGACACATATGTATATACATGTAAACTCCCTCTTCCTCACACACACACACACACAGTTTAACTGTAATTGAACACTCACAAACTGGTTTAACTGTAATTGAACACAGCTCTGCACTGTGTTAACAATGCAGACCTGACTGAGCCATGACAACTGGATTTTGTGAAGACTGAAAATTGCCATATATTGTATTATTTCAATGAATAACAAAAATAGTCATACGGTCTGTGCAATTATTCATAGTAACAGCCCACACACTGTTTGTCAGTTGCTTGTTGCATCTCACGGGAAAAAAAATGGTCATCATTGTGGCTTATTTTCTTCACCTTCTTTTTTTGGCATCCCACCATCACCCTTGAGAAAGTTATAAAAATCCCCTCCCGGTACTTTTGATTGGCGGTCGGTGTGGTTTTTCTATTTCGGTAGCACGAAGTGCATGAACACAAGATGTGAAATAAGATAGAGACATGTCTGGACGTTTTGATATATACATAATTCAAGGCAAGATTAACATTCATATGCCCCCAAGGGTAACATTCACCTGAAAACAGTGTGGTTTTGATGAGGGCAGGAGACTAATTTTGTGTGCTGTGAGAGGATTCCATGTTAGCACCATGAGCCAACGCCTGCTCTGTTAAGAGGAGAAGTGCTCTTCTGATTCACCCTCTGCTACCATCAGTGTGTGGGTCTTTTTCTTTTGGCGGTCACATGAATGGCTTTTCTGTGGCATTTGTGTTGTGTCAGCGCATATTCCTTTTTTCCGTTTGCATTGCAAATAAATCTATTGCTCACCTGCCCCGTCCAACCTTTGTTTATGCATTCACCTTGTCCCTGGTAAAAGCTGCCAGGTTTTCCCAATCAAGGTGGTACTGGGTGCTATTGAATTTCTTAAATTATAAGTAGCAGGTGTGGCAGCCAAAACTAGAACAGGATAGGTGCAGTGGGCTAAATGGAAGTGCAATCTGCGATGAAAGTGCCACGTGTGTGCCTAAAGGCAGAAAGTGTGAAACAGGAAGTGCTCCTCTTGTGGTGGAGTTCCATGCCTGTTCACGTGAAGCGTGGGTGTTGCCATCCCATGCACAGAAGCACGTCTCTGGCTCTGTTCACACTAAAATAAATGGCAGAATTTTCCCACAAATTTTACTGGGGAGAACTGCATTATAATAGTGAACCTGCTGTGAAATAAAAACGGAAACAAAAATTTGTGTCACCCAAGAGCCCTGACAGAGCAGTGGATCTCAGTGCAGTGCACGGATCCTGAAGGACCAGGAGTCCCAGGGGGTGTTGCATAATTGGCTCGTAGCACCACCCAGGGATGTGGGGCTTCAGCTGACCGGTTCCCCCTCCCTCACTGCTCAATAGCGACACCTCTGGCCAGATGTGTGCCTGCGGTCTGACTCTGACAGAAAAGAAATTCTGTCCTTCGGGAAAATAGCTGCGCATTTCCGCTGGTGAACGCCATGGCCAAAATCAGCAGCAGCTGTGCTCTCTCGATTTGGAAGTCTCAGACAATTATGACATATAATTATGACGACTGGGCTTTTCAAATTGGGGATTGGATTAAAAAAAAGGATAAAAAGGTTTATACAAAGAGTTCTTCACTTCCATTTTACATCAGAGCCTTTTCTATAAATGAGGAGAAAGAGGTGTGCTGTCATGTAGGTCAGTGCTATGAAGGGTGGAACTGGTGACTCACCAGTTAGACTATGTCTTTCACTTTCATAAGCAGCTGTAAGCTTTGTCGAGAATCACTCTGGTTTAAGGGGCCAGGCTGAGTGTGCTGTGGAGGAGGGGGGCATCTGGCACCCCTCCCGTCCCCAGGGGACTGAAATCTCAACATTCTTTCCATTTCAATTTTTAAAGTGAAGAGGTGGAGTGACTCAAATATTCCTTTCCAAAATGTGGAGCATGCTGTTGCATGGTGCACAATATGCTTTATATATGCGATTGAAGTCCCACCCTTCCCTTTCTAACTCTCTCCTTCCTTGCAGCCGGCCAATCAAAGAGCATTGAGGACATCGACATGAATGTGGTGCGGCTCTGCTTC
This sequence comes from Anguilla anguilla, assembly GCF_013347855.1. Taxonomy (NCBI): domain Eukaryota; kingdom Metazoa; phylum Chordata; class Actinopteri; order Anguilliformes; family Anguillidae; genus Anguilla; species Anguilla anguilla. The sequence goes on from NC_049212.1 coordinate 27,125,083, forward strand.
CAGTGTGAGGTGGAGACGGAGAACGAGGAGAGGATCCTGCTGAGTCCTGTGGTGTCCAATGCCATCTATGACAAGAGTAAGCACTCTGACACTGCCCCCTCCCCAAAACTGCCCAAAACAGACTCCCAATTGGGTAGAGTTATCTGTGCAATACGTGACTGACCATCTCTCTGTAGTGTTAAAAAAATTATATATATATATATATATATATATATATATATATATATATATATATAATCATTTAATTGTAAGCCAAAGATAAATCTTTGCAGAATCCAGGCCACTGTCTTGACCTCCATTTTAAGAATCTTTGGCTTGCACAATTCCTATGAGAATTTACAGAAAAGAGTATTGAATTGAGAAAGTATTTTCCAAGTCTCCACATAGCAGTGTGTTAAGAGGAACCTTTTTTCAGCAATCTGAAACCATTGCAGTATTCACATCCTATTTTGTCCAGTTTCTCTTTTGCCATGTGGGAATCATTTGGTTGCAGTGTATTGAATTTACATTGTACAGTTAATGCTTTATTTTATCATTCAGTCATCAGTCAAATTGGTTGTGCCCGTCATTGTGAACCCTAATCCCTAGAATGGTGTACTGTATTGCTAGACCAGCTGTGCTTACCAGTGCCTCAGAGTACCTTAAATAAGACTCATAAGGGGAACGGACTTGGTTAAGGTTAGGTTTGGCTAAACTGCAAATGTTACCGCAAGCGATTCAAGGGAATTAATTTTCAAAAGGGAAATTAAATATCGGTAGGTTTCCCCCACTATGGTGGAAGAAAGACTGAACATAGTCAGCACTTTTTCGCTTTCAATTGCGAGAGGATCACTGGATAATTAAGATATTCCAAATTGATAAACTGTTCAGCCAGACTTTGAAGGGAACATTACTTGATAATATATAAACCAGTGAATCCAGAATCCAAGCTGTGGTGTGTTGTGGGCTCTCAGCTGTAACATTAAATCTAATCTGGTTTCCATAGCATGGATGTGATAACATAACAAACAGCAGCTTGACAATGTGTGTTTTCCCCATGGAAACAGAAGCCACCACCACATCAGAGCTAAAGATCAACCGGCTAAATGTGGTCAGAGGTCCCTGTACTGGCAAGACAGAGATATACCTACTTTGTGACAAGGTGCAGAAAGGTGAGCATCTATAGATTCACCCCCCCACACACACACACACACACACGCACACACACACAACAACAACAACATTGATCTGAGGATAGTGTCACATTTTTACCTGAAGGTCTGGGGTTGGGGCTGGTCCTGAAACAGTCATAGTTCTGCTTGTGGGTTTGTCGCAGATTGTTAATGAAACCCTGAATTGTTTGAAACTACGTGAACACAATTGTACAGTGTCTGAGGAAGTAATCTCACCTCAGATTCACAGTTGAGACAGCAACTCCACAACTCCTTAACTTGTCAAAAAGTGTTCAAAAGGGAGGGTGGGTGTAACCACACACCCATGACCCCTGCTGGTTGATGGGGCACTCACAGTTCATCTATTGAGCTGCACATAAAGGGAGAATTCCTCCAGCTCATGTCTGTGCGAGCCTGACTAGTCGACTGTGGAGTGTAATGCGGCTGTGGCAGCATCACGTGCTGCAAAGGAGAGCACATGCACTCTCCCGATTCCACAATGGAAATTGTAATGAACAATGCAGCATGAGCAGGGCATTGCAGGTAGCATTAGCATTTACATTAATATATTTGCATTATTGCATTTGCATTAGCTTTAAAAGCATTACATTTAAAAAATGTACAAATTACATATACTGATTTGCAAGTGTCATTTTTATCCTTTACAAACACAGATTAGAAAATTCGTATTTCAGATTAAATGCCAAACTGTGTTTGTGAACAAACATTTTGTCAATTGTTAAGTCACCAAAGTTGAAGGCAGTTGACTGAGTCTGGTTGTGTGCATTCATTAATATGTAGATATATGCAGAAATCCTTTACCAAGTACATACTTGAAAATATTTAACACTTTAGATGCTAGCAAATTTGAAACCAGTGCAGCAGTTCCCTGGAGTGGTTACAGCATCTTACTAACCAAAATGTACAAACATGTGAAAGAAGAATTGCTGTAAATATTGGTGAAAATAGATATTTCTTTAAAAATTGCTTGTAATCTGCAGTAATTGTACTGGTGCCTGAGGGGTTAAAGTATTTCAAGTAATTATTTGATCCATGTGTGGTACACAAAGGGCCCTGCTTGTGGCCATTGCTAACATGGTGTGTGTGTCTGTGCAGATGACATTGATATCATCTTTAGCGTGGGGAAGTGGGAGGCCAAGGCTGAGTTTGCCCAGACGGACGTCCACCGGCAGATTGCCATCGTTTTCAAGTCGCCCCCGTACTGGGAGCAGGACATCAGGGAGGAAGTGGATGTCAACGTCTTCCTGCGCCGTCAGTCCGACCACATGGACAGCGAGCCCGTCAAATTCACCTACGAGCCCCAAAACCAAGGTAAGGAATTCCCCCAGCACCCTCTCTTCCTGTCTGTTCCATTTTTTTTTACTTCCTGTCAGCTCCTGTGAGGCTGTGAATATTTTGTTTGAATTAAAAATGAGAAATTTTTGTTTGGGATTAGGAAGGCATATTGCATGCTTGTTAATTGCCTTCCACAATTCGATTCTGAGTAATTGAAGTATTGCCGGTTTTATGGCTTTTGTGCAATTACGTAATGCCACAGTGATAGCCTGATGATTGTAAATGATCCACCAAGGTTATCGTTGAACAAAAGCCCTTTGTGTTATAAGGTCTTTCTGATTTTCCCATGATGAGTTTTACTGGTCAGGCTAGGCTTAGCCTTGGTGCTTTTTTCAGCTGCACTGTCAGCATTCTCTGTGTCACAGACAGACTGAAAACCCCTGTGCCAAAAACCACACAAAACTGACGCCCTATAAACATCCATTGAATAAAAGCTGAAAAACGGCTATTCTTGGAATGAGCTGTCTGTTTATTAATAAATTTGTCTTGGCTGTGAGAACCTGGGGGGACCCCACTGAAACAATGAGTTTAGTTTTTAGAATAAGCGTCTTACTTTCAGTTGAGTCATGAGGGAAGTGCTGAAGCAGCGGCAATTCGCTGAGCTAATACTAATGCTACTGCGTTATCCGCTAACACTAACCATATTTTTCCCATCACCTGTAAGGAAGAACTAAATAACATTTTGTTATGTACAATTACATAAAAATATGTGTATTGGAGATCCCAACTCTTTATCTTACATTATTTCACTTTTCTGTGGTCAGTGAATGGGCAATAAAGTAAGGAGGTGTTTAACAAGCAGTGCTAAGACAGTACTGTAATTATTAAGTTTATTGTATCACAATACAGACTTAAAAAATATGTGATAATTAGTGCATTTTTTCCTTTCATCATGAGCCAAACAATATACAGACGTACCTTTCCGGTTGTGGTATGATGTATAATAAATGCAGATGATGTGACATTTTTGTTTTAAATTCTGTCTGCTTGCAGATCCATATGAGGTAAATCGGAAGAGAAAACGCAGATCTGATATGAAGTTTGGTGAGAGGTGCAGTGTAGCAGGTAAGAACGTACAGGATTTATCTGGAAATACAGTTTCTGATACAGCTTCTGATACAGTTATGAGGTTAAAGTGTATTATAATCGTTCAGAAACTTGGTTTGTAACTCAGGAGTTGCAGGTTTGATTCCCAGTTAGGGCATAGTTGTTGTACACTTCAACAAAGGTACTTAACTTGAGTTGCTTCAGTAAATATCCAGCTGTAAAATGTATTGTATATAAAAATGTGAGCTGTGTAAGTTTCTGTGGATAAGATGCCTAAAGGGAAAGGGCTTGTCCTGGTAAGGCGCTGTTCTAGTGCGTGGGTTGGGCGCCACGGTCTGATTGGGGCAGATGAATCAGGACAGGGCCAGTGCCGAATGTGGGCAGCAGCCCCACAGTGAGACGCACATTAGGATTCTAGCGTTGCCTAGGGACGGGTGGGTTTCAGTCGGCTAGGATAACGACTCCTTGTGCACCAGCGGTCAGTCAGGCACCTGTAAGGCTGCACACACGCTGTACTCCTGCGGTCTCACTGGCGGAATGCGCCGTGATAAGAAGAGGTAGCTGCAAGCGCATCCTTCAGAGGAGAGCGCATGCTTGTCTGCGCTGTTGCTAATCAATGAGCAGTGAGTGCTGATAAACTTTCCTAATCAGGGGCATTCCAAATTGGGGAGGGGCATAAAAAATGCCTAAATGGAAGCAACGGGAAGGGAGATAAACATTACAAAAAGGCAAAAATCCAGCTGACAGCAAGTTGGGATAGCCGGTTATTTAAATTCAGATTTTTCTCTCCTGTTGAGTTTGCGCTTGTTGAGTCTCCCCATTGTGTTTCACCCACAGCACAAAGCGTGACTCTACCAGAGTCGCTGTCTCCGCTGCCGTTCGCCTCGCCCCCGTTCGTCCCCTGTGACACCCCCCAGCCGGAACTGGTAACCCCGCACCTGCCACAGGTGATGGAGGAGATACATCACCCCTTCACCTCTCAGGACGTCAAACAGGAGGACAACTTTTGCCACAGCCTGGAAATGATGGACTCGGCAGATTTCCAGGCCATCATGTCGGGGATCTCTCAGGTCCTGGAAGACTCTGCCGCCACCGGCCTCCCCCCTCTGCTGGACGCTGGGTTCCACGAACAGGTGCCTTCGCAGGGCTACGGGCACCCCAACGTCAGCCTCCCCGCCACCTTCAACCAGGACCCCAACTCCAACTACGCCCTGTCGGGCATGGACTTCAACTGCAACATGCCGGAGGAAAGCAGGATGCAGCCGGACATGAACTTCTACAACGACGTGCACTTCAACCACTACACCAGCCAGATGGTCAATGGCACGCAGCCCCACCTCCACGCCCTGTCCTTCGACCCGCTGCTGGAGGACCCTGACGGCCCCATTCCCCAGCCCCTGCGCCCGTGCGAAACCGAGGACCCCGCCCTGGGCCCCCCCATGAAGACGGAGAGCCACATAGATCTCTGAGGCCCCGGAGGGAGGCTGGCAGGCGAGCGCCGAAAAGGGAACGGGTCTGAATCTTCACTGTTATCATTCCAATTAGACGCGTGTCCCGTGTGGGCTGAGGAGGGACAGGCAGACATTTCCGTCGACTTCGTGAAGGTAGCTAATAAGAGGACACGGCTGTCGGCATCCTGTCTGTATTAGGACCAGACCGAGACTGACAGACTAACTGGTCAGTGCATTGCCTAAGCAGTTTTGCTGCTGCGGACGTTTGTTCGATTGTGCTTAAACACCCTGGCTGGAACCAGAGAAGATGTGAACAACGGCGTTCTGTCTCTGATCTTGAGTGACAGTTCTCCTTTATTGTGAATGGCAGGCTTGTTCACGCAGGGACAGTGTCGAAGCAAAGAGTGGAACATTCCAGAAAAAAGTCCATCCAGACTCTTGGCCCCTGTTGGGACTCAGACTGCTGCTAAAGCGGCAAACTGCTAGCGATGGACAGAGGTTACAGATGCAAAATGGCCTCCACTTTGTCTGAGTGAAATACCCAGTGTAGCCAAACTGTTAAGCATCAGCCTCACCCTGTAGCTCTTAAAAGGGAATCCTGTTGCCGAGCAACCAAGACACACCCACTACACAACACCCATTGGTCATGTCTCAGGGTCACATGGTTAAGGGCTCCCCAGATTGGACTTTATACTTTTGAAGTGAACTGAAACAGGGGGAAACCAGCTGCCCTTCACCTAAAACCTCTCTGTGGCAAAAACCAGTCCTTTCAGAGTAGCTCACCATTGTGGGAGGAATCCAATATCTTATACTGCTGTGAAGGATCACACCCACCAGAGAGAAAAATGTGAAGGAAATTACACTTAAATGCATTGTGAAACAGATCACACTTCTCTCTCATTTGTATGTACATTCCAATAATTCCAATAGTTGACAGTAGATAAGAGCAAGAACTCCTGCTAATAGTAAATAAGGACAAATATATGTTTGCTAATTGTAGATAAGGGAAAAAGCACCTTTCCTAATACAATATGATAGTATTCATCAAACATGTAGGTACAGTAGCATTCATTCTGATAATATGATGATCACAGCCATACTAATGCCACAATGTAAATGACTTTGCCGTTTTGATACAGCACTGACAACATTTTGCATGCTTGTGAAAGCATGTTGAGCTCAAAATCTTTCCTTGTTCATTTCCTGTTGTCTGTGAAACTTCTCCCACTATTGACCATTTCTTGTCCAGTCGTGTGCCTGAAGTAGTTGGTTTTAAATAAAACAAATGCAAAACTCAGTGTCCGTAGTCGTGTTACACATCCAAGTCGCAAGCACTTATCATATCCCTTAAGATAATGATGGGTGATTTGAATGACAGCTTCAGGAAGCACACTACATGCCTCCTCAGTTGTAACCAGGCAAAGCCACTGCCAGTATAAGCAGGTAAAAGCAGTTTCCACTTACCCAGAATACTGTCTATCCATTCAGATAGTTTCACTGAGAATTCACAAGTTTTCTAGATATCCACTGCAGCTCATCCTGATACGTCTCTTTCCAAATATAATGCCATGGTTACTCACGAACATCCACACTGCTTAATCTGTGAATGGTTTCATTGAAAACTACTTTCTACAAAGTACACAAACTATCCAGGCAAAGTCTCAACCAAAGCATGGTAGTATTCAAGCAAAATTGTTAAAACGATGGTGGAACAGTGTTTTAAAACAACATTGACACTGCAAACTTGAATACTTGCATGCTTTGGTTAAGACTTTGTGCAGATATACACAGTTGGCATACTTTGTACTAAGTAGTTTTTGATGAAACCTTGCACAAGTTAAGCTCTGTGGGTGTTCATGAGTAGCCGTGGCATTATATTTGGATAGATACGTTGAGTTTTCTGAATGTCAAGACTCAGAAAACAATTGAGAGACTCAACAATTGATAATTACAATCAGGTGGCTTAGTGCTGGGCCAAAACAAAAACCGGCACCCAGGTGACATTGTGTCTATATTTTATGTTGTACCCATGCACAACATGAGATTGAAACGGTGCCTTACATTATGGTTATTAAATTCCTCACCATAAAAATAAAATTTGTACTCATATATTGGGTTTGTGTTCAACAGAATATGTACAAAGCAAGAAGTAACTCCATGTTGATTTAAATGTGATGTTTGACTAGAGAAGATTAGTGGGAGTTTTTCTTCTGTTCTCCAAACATCCATATATGTCATCTGAATGGCATTTCTGTGAGATGCATGTAAAAGTACACCAAATGTACACCTACATGTTTTCCCCCATACATTTACATTTTTCACCAGTAAATAAATGTAAAATAAAGTCGAATAAATTCCCCGTATTGTTCATTTAGGAGATGATAGCATCCTGGTTCCTCGTTCCACAGTAAATATGCTACGGATATTTCGCAGCGTACGCAGGGGAAAAATCCAGTCATGCCCCGGGTTAAGATGCAGTGTACTTCGAGGAAATGTAAATGGCACATTAGTATGTGTGCCCAGGTGCCCATTTGTGCTGTAAGCCATGTATAAAGGCCTGCTCTTTGTGTTCGTCACAGGTTTGGAACGTGGAATGTTAACTTAAAATTCTTTCTTCCTCTATCGCAGTTTAAGCACCAGTAACCGCGGAGCGAAACGCACCTCACCGCAGTCGATCACACTCTCTGCTGTTCTGAAGCCCTTTCTCCCTTTTATCCCCGTCTATTTTTAGCTCTTGGAGTTTGCGCCGCCCACGCGCATTCCAATCGCTAAACACGCTCGCTCGAAAATGCGGTCGAAATCAAGGCATTTTCTCTCCAGGGAGCTGCCTCTCGCTTTCTTTGTGTCACTCTTTAATTACTACCGGATTTGTGTCTGCTTTACATGATAATAAGAAAATGAAGGCATGGTTTCTTTCATGCTGACATGAAAAACCCACTTCTGCTGTAAATGTGCAGCTCTGAACACAAGCCGACTGATTTGACCTTGCTGGGTGCCCGTGGGGCCCCAGGTTTCCTGAGTAGGAGAAACTGACTTCAAGGAATAATTAACTTTCTGGGGTTTTTCTATTATACTAGTTTTAGTGTATGATTTCAATTGACACAGACAGTTTTTATTTTTATTTTTTATTTTATTGCATGCAATGAAGGATATTCTATATACTAGAAGTTTCTGATGACTGGTCGCTTTACAATGGTTGGTATTGGGGTACTTGTAGTGATTTGTGGTCTGAAGCATGAAAATACACTTCACTTTAAAGCAATTTGTTGTTTATTTCAAAATGTTTATAGACAATTATAAACATTAATTCCCAATTTAATATTATGGCAGTATTTCTTTTCATGAATACAGTGGTCTGTGCTTGAATGCACAAAAAGAAATAGTTCCTCCTGAAGATAAGAATAAACAAAAATCTCTGAAGAGCAGTATGGTCATATGCATGTGTACAAACACTGAACACATAATGTTGCTGTACAAGCTACCTTATAAGTATGCAAACTAATACTTCCATGCTTTAGACCATGAACTCTGAATGCCCCATACCTGCCATTGTAAAGGCGGAAGGTTTCAGAAACTTCTCTATGTTAAAATATCCTTCCTTGCACATAAAACTATCAGGGCCAGTCAGAAACATACACTAAAACTGAAATAATATTTTTTTTAAACCCGAAACATGAACTATTCATTTATGATAATGGACAGCAGCTATGGGTCCTATTGAGTCACAGAATTCCCACTCACTCCCCCACTGATGCCCACCTGAGTCCTTGTTCTGCTTTCAGCTCTGGGGTGATGATTCACTAACTAGAAATGCCATTTGCCCAGCTCTGAATGGCTCCACTTCTCATGTACAATCAGCAAGAATTACTGCTCAGTGGGGTGTATGATGTCATCATGATACATCCCTGACACATTTTGTAAGGGCTTTACTATGAATTGCTGATGAATGTCACAACTATTTGAGAGTACAGCTGTAGACAGCAACCAGGCAGTACAAGAAGTAGGTAATAAACTGCTGAAGTACATTTCTCTGTAGTGTGCTATGTTTAAGGTTTTATTTGTTATATGCCATTTTGGCCAGTACTGCATTGTAAAAGAGATTGCAAATATCAACAGGATCATTTCCTGGTAAAATAAAGATAAAATGCACTTTTTTAAATAATAAAAGTAGTGAAAGATTATTTAGAAACTGTTTTAAAAATCAGATTTTTACTGGTTGCCTACAAATAGAAGTCTTGTCTCTACTGTCCTCTCACAGTGTTTATTAACTATTGCAACTCTATAAAAAAAGAGAAAAAAGTGAATTTAATACATATCAATTATATGTTCATTTTCCAGCTGGTAGTTTAGGTTTACTAAGATAACATGTTTGAACTTGGAAGTATAGCTGCTTCGCAGTTACTCAGCTTGCTTTCTGTTGCCAAAATGCACACGCATCTTCGTTACGTCATTACTGTTTACAAACTGTTGAGGGGTCTATACCCTGGGGGTGGTAGGATACACCCAAAATGTAAATATGTAAAGAAAAACCCAAATGGATTCATTTCTTTTCTTTTTTCCTCAGCTCATAGCAAATTTGTCTCTCAGAGGGGTATTAAATTAAAATGACCTCCTTGTTTGATTAGTCTCTGCCCACGTCACCAGCACCATGTCAGAATACCATGTCAGTGCAAATGTTTTCATACAATGAAGACGACAAAGGCACAACCTAACTGCATACAAGCTTGGTTTCCATTCCAAAATGCTAATATCCTCAGTTCGCAAAGGTTTAAAGCCAAATTTGGGCCAAATGTACTGGTTAGAGAATTAAAGCTGCCAACTATAGTCAGCCAAAATGTCTCAAATGATTACAAGTGCTTAGACAATGGCCTAAAGTACTTCTCTGACTAATGCAGAGGTAATCTGAGATTTAATTGACACTTTTCTCTAATCATATGAAATGTTATTCTCAGAGTTGATAAGATCACTTTCAAAACTTGCTTTGGTGAGGTCTTTAAATCTGTTCCATCTCTCAGCACTTTCTTCTTTACCAATACCATAAACAACTGAGTTGTGAGAACCATATGGGAAATTTCATGGCTGAAAGGTGCCAAACACAGACTGAATGCCACATGCACACATGCACACATAGACACACACAAACACACACGTGCGCACACGCACACACACACACACACATGTGCGCACACACAAATAAATCACACACATATTTAGCATGGAATTCTTTACTGTGATCAGATAGACACTGAACATATGCACATGACAGGGCAATTCAGATAACAATGAGGAAGACAGTATGAAGAAGTATTAGTGTTGGCCTTTGAAATAGGCGCATAAAATGTAGTTTTTCGATGTGGCTGTTTCAAAGGTCACAAAACGTTACTTTCCCTTGTAATGACATGCACCTGTGAAGTTTCTTTACTGACACACAGGACCACACAGAGCCCTTAGCCAGTCTATGAGTTCTCTTAATGTTACTTCCTACTGCTGGTCTCATGCCACTGAAAGGGAATGTATTGTTTACATCTTGGTAACGATAAAATAGGTCTAATATGACCAGATTCTTATTGGCTCATAATCTCTAGAGGATTAACTGAAATGCTATGACCTGTTTTGCTTAACATTGATTTTGCTCAGTTTCTGAATGTACATGTACCAAAGTGAAGCAGCCACAGTCTGTCTGAACCACTGGATTTAAAGCTGACAATGAAATGACACACCTCCTGCGTCACTGAAGCCGATTCATAAAGCCAGGGGAATTTTCGGACTGACACTGTAAAAAAAACACACAAAAAAACACACACAACAAAAGCATATAAATCGTTATTGTCAATATCTCTCTCATGAACAAAGTTACATCATTGCAATGGCCTTGGTATTTTTCATCAGTCTTGCTCGCCAAAAACATATCACCGTGTCTATTGATACACCAAACATTCCACAACAGATGATAAAGTGCCCAACATGTAATATTCATTAATATTTAATCCAGCTCGCACCCAATGACCTGCATGAGGATTGGTTGTTGTATAGGTAACATTTAACCAGGGCAGGTTTGGCAAGTTTGATGTGTTTACAGGTCCCTGATTATTATTACAACCTTTCTATTATAACCGGGCCTACAAGTGCATCAGCACTTCTCTGGGAAAAAACGCAGACAAAGACATTAGGGAACTGGTCTGGGCTGCTGTGAAAACAGTATGTTATAGGGGCTTTTTTAAAGTGCAGATTTCTTGCCATAACTTCTACATTTGTGAGAAATGACTTGAACGCAACCACTCCATCGACAAAATGTTATGTTGTACAGCTGCCTCAGTTTAAATTATCAATGAAATGAAACAATGTGGTAAAGAATATAACCTTTGTGCAACATGACTTGTTCTGTTTTCTTGTTTAAAGCACAATCTAACCATAATCATGCTCAAAAAAATCAACACACACTGCATTTATGAATTTTATTTCTCACACTTACTCCTCAGACTGAAGAATTGTACTTTTTCAGTGCTCATTACCACAACCTATCCCCAGGGTGCAAGTATACCTTCTGGTTATGTTGATACATTTTCAGAAAAAAATGTGCAGCATTATGCAAAATATAGCCAACTAAGACTGAAGTTATCTAACAGCAATATAAAGAGTTGGACTGATTTTGAGGTTTAATTACAATTTTATGTCAGTCTATATGACCATGTGTCCAAGAAGGCTGAGATTGCATGGGGAGTTCCACAGGGATTGATACTTGAGCTTCTGCTATCACTTTTTGTACGTCGCTTTGGATAAAAGCGTCTGCCAAATAAACGTAATGTAATACTCTTTACTCTGTATGTTGGCAAACATGGTGCAATATTCCATACCTATGCCGATGGTACGCAGTTATATATGTCTGTAGGGCCAGATGATGACAATGTTTTTAAATTGTTGGTTAATTGTCTATCAGACATCACACGCTGGCTGGCTCTTCTTACATATGTCCATATGCTCATTGGGAAAAACTTAAAAATAAACTGAGCCCTCCTGGGTTAAAATGTAAACCAAAAGGAAAAAAATTTTTACTCTGATCTGAGGTTGAATTCAGTAACAAAAACAGCATTTCTTTTATTTAAGAACCATTTCCTGAGCATTTATTTCAAGGAGACACGGTTACTGCAGTTTTTTTTTCTGGCCTTCCAGAAAAGTCAATTGATGCAGCTGCAAGACCAGGACAAAAATAAGAGCTTGCATTTTCCCAGTCCTTGCTACCCTGGGCTGGCTACCTGTGGATTTTAGAGTTGATTTTAGAGATGAAGTTGTTTTTAATGCACTAAACAGTTTTTCACCTAAATGTATCTGTGATTGATTATCTAAGTATGTCCCCAGTTGAGCCCTAAGATCCAGTGCTGGTCTTCTCTAGATTTTCAAAAGTAAAGCATAAATAAAAGAAAACACATTTATTTAGATTGGCTTTTAATTAGTACATTTGTTTTTATTATGGATTTTTTGTTGGAGTTTTATTCATTTATTATTATTATTATTATTATTATTATTATTATTATTATTATGTCCCACAATGAAGTACCGCAAATAACATTTTGCTGACATAATTAGCCAGCATTACATTACATTTATTTGGCAGACGCTTTTATCCAAAGCAACGTACAAAAAAGAAAAAAAGCAGTAGCAAGCTATAATGTTTGTCAAGCTGTGGCTCACTAACTTCAGCACTACAGCCCCATCTACAGTTATGTTTTCAAATGAGTATTTGCGCAGTGCCTCCTGTAAGCCACAAATGGGTTTTTTTTTTTTTTCTTTTTTGCAAATTGTGCCAAGAGGATTGTCTCAAAAATCCCCAAGTAAATGCAAGCGACAGGCAACGCACAAATGTGAACTAGCTGCATTAATTTGTGAATCAGCTGCATTTATTTGTGTAGCCACAGCATTAATTAAATGATCAGCTACATTTATTTGTGCATCAGCTCCATTTGTGGATCCACAGCATTTATTAGTGGGTCAGCTGCTATTTGCGCATCAGCTGCATTTATTTGTCAATCAGTTACATTTATTTATTTATTGTTTAGACAATAATACCACCATACATTTCATTTCAAATAAAAAAATTCATTGAAATTGAATTAAATGAAAACGCCTCAAAATTATGGACATTTTTATGAATGGAATTTAATTTAACTTAAATTTTGAATTGAGTGAACTGAAATGGAATTCAACACAGGGCTGTATGGATTGAGGCCTAGAATGACAAAGCGTTTTTCTTCTTGTCACTTTCTACAGAGCTCTTTACTACCATCTAGTGGTCAACTACAAGCATTGCATCATCCTCCCCCTGCCTCCGTAAACTCACAAGAGGACACGGCCTTGCTCAGCCTTCCTGAGGCGTGCCTCAAGGCTGGACAGTGGGTGATAGGGATTTTGCTAATCCTAACATTTAGGAAAGCCTATGAAGAGGTCAGATAACAAATGATCTTTTGCTAGAAGGTTTATGAACAGGTGAACTGTGAGTACACTGCTCGATTATTTTAGCATCATTTATGGTACAAACATTTCGATGTGTGGTTACTTCTGATATATATTAAATTTATTTTATACGTATTTCATATTAACTCAGGAGCTCAGTAGTACACAAGAAAGTCGCACAGCTTTGGAAAGGTTTACAGTTGTTGTGGAGAAGGTTTTCATATAACTCTGACTGCCAGAGACACAGTGTGCTGGCTAAGTGTGTCACACAGCCTGGAAATGATTTATAGTGTTATTCATGTTATTAGATTACAGACTGCTGCAGCCACGTACATTTTAATTCAAAATCTGAATTTACAGCACACAGTTATTATAATAAATAATACAAAATTACAAAGAAAAGGAAAAAAAACTAAAAATAAAAACAATAATGAAAAGAATGTACACATCAAAAAATATATGATTTTATATTAAAACCAGACAAATACCAGAAACAGCTGTCCTGTTCACAATTGATATGGACAGCTAACACACCAGCCTAGAGACTGCTGCAGGACTACAGGGAGTTAACCACAGAAATGAAGCATTGGAAATACTGGGCCTACAAACAAACCCAAACACTAGCAGACAGGAGGAGGACAGAAAAACAATGGATCAAAAAATAAAACACAAGTTTCCCGGGGGGTTGAATATATGTAACTGACATGAAATTAACAACAAAACATGGAAATAAATTCTTCCACTGAAATGCTGCCGATAAAACTGAATGGCCATGCATACTTTTTCTTTTCTCCATGAACTAACCCAAATACTAGCCCTAACCCTAATGTAGTCCTCAGTGCTTATTCTGTAGGCGAATAGAAACATGGAAACTGTATAATTAGGAAAGAACGACAATGGTAAGTTTTCTGCTGGGGATAATGGAATCATAGAAAATCATGGGAAATTATGCTAGCTATGGAAAAAATCCATGACTCCAAACTCTTACCCTAGCCATACCTGTCAGCCTAACCCAAATGATAAACACTGGATCACAAAAAAATAAACATTCTCAGAGATTTTAAATGCACAAAACAGTCTGAATGGCCAGTGCAAACTTTCCTTTCCCAAGGGACTAACAGAGGAGGGCAACTTTGGAAAGGAACATTCCCTCCTTGCTAAGCCTAGCTCAACCAGGACACCAATATAATTTGCCTTGGAAAAGAAGCAATGTAAGTAAAAATTATCATGGTAATTATGCAATGTGGGATCAAAAATAAATAAATAAAATAACATGCTTTGTGGAAACTGAATAGTAAAGCAAAATAGATCATGGTGGTGACATAGCTCAGGAGGTAAGACTGATTGTCTGGCAGTCGGAGGGTTGCCGGTTCAAACCCCGCCCTGGGCATGTCGAAGTGTCCTTGAGCAAGACACCTAACCCCTAACTCCTAACTGCTCTGGCGAATGAGAGGCATCAATTGTAAAGCGCTTTGGATAAAAGCGCTATATAAATGCAGTCCATTTACCATTTACCATGGTAAAACACGGTAAATCATTGCTAAATATGGTAGTCACCTATGTAGGCATCATGCAAATTACCCTATCTGAAAAGAAGAATTTTATGTATACAAATACACAGTCAGGTCATAATCAGCATCAGAATTTGCTTTGTGAAAGTTGAATTGTGCGAAAACATGGTGATTCATGGTACTCATGGCAGTCCTCCATGGGAGCACCAGTATTAGCATAGAAACGAGAGAAAGCGTATAACCACTGAGAAGACCATAAACATGCTTGCATGAGAGGTCACATGACACAACCTCAAAAACCACAGGAAGTGAGCCAACAGCCAGCTAAAGGGCTTTGCCCCACACTTTTGTTTCTCTTTGGTTGAATGTATCCACAGTCAACCACGCACATAATGTACAAAGACAAACCTATGCAGGTGTCCACTTTTTGAAATACATACACTTCTTTTCACTCTTTCACACACACACATGCACGTGCAGAGTTTTATATACACACACACACACACACACACACACACATACCTTTTACATACATAGACATATTATTCTTTCTCACGTATGCACACATACGTTTCCTCATTCACAGATACAGTGCCCTACATAATGTCTGAGATTCTTGATTTGTCTCTGTACTCAATTTTAAATTAGTAGTCAAACAATAGACAAATGGCTTCACAAGTGTTTCTGATTAGTCAGGAGTGTTCAATTGCTTCCTTAGAGCAGGTATAAGACAGCTTTCAGTATATAGTATTGATTCTAGGCTTTAGATTGCCTTTGTCCCAAACATTATGGAGGGTACTGTAGATGCACGTGCTGTAGATGCACGGTATAGCTGTTTTGCTTATATTCATTCAAATGGTCTCCTTCATGTCAAAATAAATGCAATGGACATTAGACCAACTGCATAGAGGCCATTTCTTTTCTATTCTAGAAAGAAATAGAAGTGGAGACCTTGGGTGCAAGGCCAAGAAAATCCAATATCAACTTAAACAAGAAGCCATAATGCACTTCAGCTTTGCAACGGAGTCGTTGTCTCTGGAACACATAAAACTGCAGTGAAACTATGAGACCTGAATTTAGACCTGCTTGCACACATCTCAAGCACGCTTTCAAAAAGTATGTCATTACTTCACCACAAATCACTTCCGCACACAGCCAATAGCACCTCTGGAGGACTTTATTTTGAAGTCAAGTCAGTTCAAGGAAAGCCATAAACCGTCTAAGCCATCTGTCTTTTGCAGGGTAATTCCAAGACCATTGTTTTGGTCCCCAACAAGCTCCACCCCTCCTCGTTGCCATGTCCTCGCAGTACGTGTCACCTTGGTAATCCCCTTGGGGACCAGAGACGACTGAGGAACCCCCTTTTCTAGATCGTACCTTGCCTGCACCCACGGGAGTCCCCGTATCAATAGGGAGTTCCCCCCCCCACGACTGAGGTAACCACCAACCATCAGAAACAGTGGAAAAAGTGACAGCAGACCTGTGCAGAGCTGCCTGAAAGTGGGAAATGTTGTTTTTTCCATCTTGCATTCAGTACATTTTTATTCCTTTGAACAAGAAGGTATAATAAAGGGCATGAGACATGAAGCTTGTTGTTTTGCCCCTATTTAGAAATGCACTGCCTGTCATCCGCTAAACTGGATCAGGTTTGTGATAAATGTCTCATCACTTAACACCCTAACCCCTAAGCCAGATTCAGAAGGGTACTTTAAAATATTTGAAACAAATTAAAATGAAATTTAAAAACAAGGCATTTTCTTACTATCTATATGAATTATTTAAAAAATGTGAAATAATTTCAAGAGATTACTGCTCTATAAATGAACATTGTTGAATATTAAAAGGGCATGTGCACGTTCAGAATAGTGTTCTATGTAACCTGAAGGAAGGCTTCAGGTTACTTACTGGAAACATTGTTTTGATGAAATCTGGAGACTCATGGTTTCCACAACATCCTTTCTGAAAATTGCAGCACTGCAGAATATCTGACAGTCAAAGATACTGCCCGGCAACTATGAAGCACATTACGATAAGCTCAATGATAAAGAATCAGATTACTGAATACACAATGAGTAGGTGAGTCAACCATTTTGTTTTACAGTAATATCCTCATGTCTGAGTAATCTGACATCCAGTAAAATGCTACAAAAATAGTATTTTGTAGACATACTGCGTATTGTTGAATCGTGTCATGCACATTGTAAGGGCAATCTCCCTACTTCCTCACATGTACAGCTGCTCATTGCTGAGTATGCCCACTTACACACACACATACACACATACACTCACACACACCAACAACAATCACACACACACATACACACATGCATACACACTCACAAACTCTCTCTCTCTCTCTCTCTCTCTCTCTCACACACACACACACACACACACACACACACAGTACACACAAAGTACTCCATCATACCACACTGGTCAAATTTTACATTTGCATTTACTTATCAGAATTCTCTAAAATATGCTGTGGATATATTGTTGATTGTTTATAAATCAGTTTTCAGCATTTTCTATAAAGATTGACAGACTTGTGATTTTAACACCACCTCTAAGGCTGGTGAGTGCTTGCATTGTCCTACTAAATGAGCAATGTATTTTCCCTCCCTATAGAACTACGCTAGTTCTATTTTTAACAATATTAACAAAACAAAATTTAACTTAAAGTTATGTTCAGGAACTGAGCAATAAATAAACCAAAATACAATGACACAATAAAAAAGAATCTCTGGTGGTATCTACAGAAGATATGACTGTGACCCAGACTGGAATCCACCTGAAAAGCTGTTGGTTTATTAACATTGATTAAGTACAACACTGCCACCTACTGGAGAACATGAGTATACCAAAGTAGCAGCAGTAGGGTTATTACAGACTACGACCTATCCATTATACTAGTGCCAGAGGGCAAGTACAGCAATCTCTGTGAACAAATGGAGTTACTTATTTATAGTCCAGCATTATTAAGTGGGTATATCACAGGCTGTCTCAAATCTAGCATCAGATAATAATTCAGTTCTGTCCTGTTGTTTCACATCATTCATACTGCTATAAATTATCTGTGCAGTTAGATGCACCCATCTGGTCTCTAATGCTTGATATTTCACTTATTCTCATATAATGACTTTAAAGGGAAAAAGTTTAAAGCTATTTTTTGCTTTAAACTTTTTTTTTTGTTCTGTCAGGAGTGTGGCAGCAAGAGACCTAATTTCATTTTAAAATGAAAAAACAGTTTATAAATAAAATAAAATAATATTAAATTAAATTTAATTAAAGTAAAATTTAATTAAATAAATATTAATTAAAAAAAATAAATAATCAATAAAATAAAATAAAAAATAAGTAATGGAAAAATATAAATCAATATAAAAATAATAAATACATATTAAATAAATAATTAAAACTGTGGAAAAGAAATAAGTAAATCAATATAAATTAATAATATTAAATTACAAATAAAAATCTATAAACATGTATACAAATAAATATAAAACATATAAATAAATAAATAAATAAATTATATTAATTATGTTCACTCCAAATTGTGTTATTTTATTTTGGATTTTATGTTTTATTTTAATTTTATAGTATTTGGTATTTAACATTTTATTTTAAATTTATTATCATTATTATTAATTTATTTTATTTCATTACATTTTTCTTTCATTTTTTGTTTATTTCGTGAAACTAGCAAAAGTGGATCTGGCCACACACTAAATGCACTTGCACCTTTGTGCTTTAGACCATGCGCAAAGATCGTTAGAGCCCAATATTGCCATAATAGCCACTGTCCCCTAACATACATCTTCCAGGCAGATAATGACAGAGTTTCGCAATATAAAGGAGTCATATCTCGATCCAAGAAAATGTAACCGTACTTGTAGCATCGCCAATTATTCGTATTCTGATCAATATTATTTATCTAATTCGGATCAATCCCTTATGACCACCCATTATGACGTTGTATTTCTATTATGTATTTATTACATAATAATATTATTACACAATAATGATATTTTACATTGTAATCTTGATATTTCTATGCGTGTCTATCCATGCCCCTTTGTATTACGGACAGGAGGGTGTACGGGCCTTGCGTACCCGCCTAGGTGCGCCTATCTATTTAGGCCCTTAAAAGAAAAACGAAACTGCAATATCACTTAAAATCAAGTTTTGTTGGTCATAACGCAAACGTTTTCAGCTGCATCAAAATAGCAATAGACCAACAATTACCAAATGACCACATCTCATGTTAAGACCAATCCGCCTACACGGGCCCAAGTTCATTTGCTATTTAAACAGCGTGGGTGCTGCACAGGAAAATAACTGCGTCAGTGAAACTTGCGATAAGGTTATCACCGCGTCGCGTCGAGTGTAATTCGCCGAGTGTAAGACTGAGCCCTAAAGTCATATACTGTGCCCTCTTAGTCCGACACATCCATGACTTTTGGAAATGTTATGCAACACATAACAGGTCACGGAGAATATTCAGAATGTATGGGGGCTTTATTGTAATGTCCCACCTGACTTTACCAAACATGTGGAGCGCATTTACAGCACCCCGAATGTCCTCCTATTAGGCAACGGTGCGTGTTTACATGTCCCGCCCCTTTGCAAGTTTAGCGTAAATGTGCTCAGTCTATGTCGACTTTAGCATTAGCAGCATGCTTTCTCAAATACACACTATCACTATCTATAAATAGAGGCCATGTTTATAGTTCCTGCATGTATGCAATGGCAGTATCTTGTTTCCACAGCTGCACACAGCCAATAGCCAGCTATTTAAGACACGATCGCGCTATTTCTCCAATGGCAACATGGACCGATCGCCCGCCTGCAGCTGTTAAAGACCTGAGCAGCCTATTCCCCACTCATCAGAGTAGGTCAATGATGGCAATTTTTTAACTGCGCGAAAGATATCACTCTTGGCCACCGACACAGACATGGGGGCGAACGCCAGCGCGTATGAAGAGGACGATGAAACCATTACAGTAATGAAAGGCGTTAGGGTGAGTGGGCGAGAAGACAGGCCAGCAAGAAACAAATTCGGCTTTTCTAGATGACATCCTACAGGCTATTAACATTGTGATAGAGGGTCAACTAAACATTCTGTGAAAGTATCTTCCCCGCTGTAGTTTGTTGTGGCATTACTGCGATATAATACGCCCTATATAGCACGGCTTGTACAGCAGGCTAAGTATCTAGTTTTATACCCCGAAGACTGTCAGGTGGACAGCTTGCTGCACTGACCCTGTGCGTGTCATTATCAGTCAGTAGAAATGTGTAAAATGCTATTTTAAAACGTAACCCACTAACTCTTGGAGCAAAACCAATTTATACTGTCCTCTTCATTTTTAAATTTTTTTAAATTAAATGTCCGCTATTTAGTTTAAATTAGCTACTAAAGAGAATATGTTTGGTCTGAGTTCAACAGCGGTAATACGTCAATATTCATGTAATAGATTTAACGCATTTCCCAGTGCTACATTCATGGAGCGGTTAGCTTACTGTACATTGCTAGTATGCAGCTTTAGGCACGCGAATGGACCGGTGCCTCTGTCTATTTATGGTTTGCCATTTGTCGGCATAAATACATTATTGTGCCATCTACGCTAGCTTACTCTACCTGTTATTATTTTTATTTTTTTTGCTGAAAAAAAATAATACAACTACTGTGAACTTGTGGACAGAGAGCGATTTTATGGAAGAGCGTTAAGTGATTTACAGTATGCTAGACTATATCTACTGTATGTTAGGCTACTAATTGCTGGGCAGTGTAGTTTGTCAGAGGTCACATTTGTTGTATAACTGTGCTTCCAGTTGGCCTACGTGGCTGACCTGTTTGACTGTGCTTTAGCAGGTGTGTCCTGTCAGCAATGCTGCATGAGACGAAATGCCAATGTGCAATAGTACAGATAGACCTAAGCTTTGTTTTGTTGGATAGTTTTCAGTTCACAGTCAGGCTGTCTGGTTAAATTCTGACGACCAGCGTGTCCCGTACTGTCACAAACCATGCAAAATCACCAGGAAACGGTTCGCCCTCACGAATCTAATCCATTTCATTGCAAGGTCTCCTTAGTGAGGATTCTAGTAGTTCGCTAAAACAGAACACGTCTTGTAGGCTGTACTGTTCCGTGCAACACCACCACGCCCACGCCGGTACATGTAGCTGTCTAAACCCACTCTTCTTACCCCATAAACTCGGTCCTGGGGCTCTTCTGTTTCGGGCTTTTGCTGCAGTCAGTCTATTGATCAAATAAAATAGGCGTTTGTGTTCTTTCAGGACTATTTTTCTCAGTCTTATCTCAATACAGGATGGTCTTATTTATTTAGCTTCAATGACCAAGTGTGAACTCTTTCAACAGCTTGGACCCTGCTGATTGCACCTGCAACTGAATATGTTAAAAATAACTTATTTATAATGTTCTAATTTGCAGAATTATGGAAAATGAAAGCAATAGCTGATCCGATGGACTAGATTCTGGGGTGTGAATATGGGAAATACATCTCATTCTGGGATAATATGGCCTGAGAGTAAATCATCCCTCAGTTGACATCACAAATGTCTAATTAAAAATGATTAACATCATACAATCCAGGGGCTGTACTTTTGGCTGGAAAAACACCATACGCGGGAGCCCCTGGATCAAGTCTTTTGTAAAGCGGCAGCAGTATAAACCGTAGCCATAGTCAATTCTGTGTAAAACTATGGATGAGCTCATCAGTTCTGTGTGAAACTTCACAGATGATCTGGTCAGTCCTGTGAAAAACTATGAATGAACTGGTTAGTTTTGTAAAAAAAAAAAATAATAAATTAAAAAAAACATTATGGATGAACTGGTCAGTTCTGTCTAAAACTGCATAGATAGTAGATAGCTAGTAGTTCTGTGTAAAACTACAGAAGAGCTGGTCAGTTCTATGTAAATCTGTACAGATGTACTGAACAGTTTCCATTTTCCCTTTTTCTCTGACAGTTGACAGAGAATGTCATTAATCGCATGAGAGGAGCCTCTGCATCAGCCAACACACAATCACCACCCACAATCCCAGTGCCTTCACTTCCTGCCCAAACTACAGCACCTCTGCTACCCCTCTCTGCTCCCGGGGAACCTCCTCCTCTCCCTGTGGAACCTGCTCCTGCGTCTCCTCCTCCCTCGGTGGAAGCTATTCTATCTTCTCCATCTGCGGAACCTGCTCTTCAGTTTGCTCATCCTCCTTCTGTGGAACCTGAATCTACTCCCTCTCCTCCTCCTCCTCCTCCGTCTGTGGAACCAGCACCTTCTGCCCCTCCTCCTACCTCTGTGGAACCTGCTCCTCAGCCTCCTCATCCCCCCTCTGAGGAACCTGCTCCATCTCCTCTCTGTGTTGAAACTACTCCTTTATCTCCTCCTCCATCTGTGGAACCTACTCCTCAGCCTCCTCCTCCTCTCTCCGTGGAACCTGCTCCTTCTGCCCCTCCTCGTACCTCTGTAGAACCTGCTGCTGCTCCTCCTCCTACCTCTGTGAAACCTGCTCTTCCTTCTCTTCATCCTTCTCTGGAACCTGCTCCTTCTTCTCCTTCTCTCTCTGTGGAACCTGCCCCTCCTCCTCCTCGCCTTGTGGAACCTGCTGCTCCTGCCTTTGTGGAGCCTGTGTCTCCAACACCATGTCCTGTTGGTGAGAAACTGACACACCTTGGCATGCGTACACGTGTATGTATTACTGTCATAGTTTCAGCCAGCGGCTTGCTAGAAGCCTCCAGTTTCCTGCCCTAGTGTGTCTTGGTATGTCACTGTTGTATTATTTGTCTGCTCATTAGTATTTAAGTTCCTTGTCTTCCCGTGTCTTTGCTTGGTTTTAGAATTTGTCTAAATGCCTAGCCTGCCTCTCATGTTCTCCCAAGTCTCTAGTTTGAATGTTTGCTGATGCACCCCTGTTTGTTTTGTTTAATGTTCAGCAAAGTCTTTTGAGTTACTCACTAAGTGTGCCACCTGTGAGTCTCTGTGCTTGGTTCTGTAAAGAGCCATCCTATGACAATAATATGTATCGTGAAGTAATAATAAAGTTGAAAGAAAAGATCTGCAAACCAACCTCTGAAAGACTGCAGGTGATCTTGGATTCTCATGAAAAATTGGTTTGGGGGACGATGAGGTCTGGATGATCTGACTGTGGTTTAGTTGGTTTCCTCCCTTATATCCAATCTTAAAAGTTTGAGCCAGGTCTGTACCCCTGTGTCTGCAGGAGAATAATCCCTTTGGGGTTTTTCTTCTCTGTGACGTAGTGAGTGAAGAGGGGCTGTGCAGGACCGTCACGCAGGAGCAGGAGCTGCAGAAGGGCCTGGAACAGCACATGAGCCTAACGGAGCTGGAAGTACATCAGGGGTGAGAGACCAGCACTGGAGAGCAGCACTTGGATTACATGAATTACATCCATTTAGCAGATGCTAATATTCAGAGAAACCGCCAACTAAAACGTAACACATAATAATACACCATTCGTATGGAGCTACATAGGCCCTTCCTCAATGGAGCACTGAAGTATAGCACAGACAGACCAGCACTGAAGTATATCACAGAGATAATGACTGTGCATACAGAGCAGAGAGAGACCAGCACTGAAATACAAAACCCTACTGAAGTACACCATTCATGCACACACATACACACACACACACACGCACACACACACACACACACACACACATGCACACACACACGCACACACACACATATATACACGCACACGCACACACACACACACACACACACACACATACAGTAAGCCTGTGTGTCTGTGTGCAGGGTGGAGCAGGAGAAGGTGCAGGCGCAGATGCAAGTGGAGGAGAGGTTTGCGGAGGAGAGCCTCAAACAGTCCATCCTGGCAGACCGCGCTGCCGCCCAGGATCACCGGCTACGAGCCCATCTCTATGTAAGGGACCCCTTCACCCCTCATAAAGCCACACCCACGTCATGCAACCACACTTGTCTTGGCTCCGCCCATGAAGCAATGCCCACTTCAGCCCGCCCTTCATATAGCCACACCCACATCGGTCCCACCCCTCACAGACCTGCCAGCCTTGGCTCTGCCCTGCACACTATCATGAGTTATCCACGGTTTCTGCAGGCCCATCAGCTGGAACAGAGGATCAGAGAGCTGAAGAAACAGGATGCTCTCTACAGGGAGCAGGTGGCCAAGCTGGAGTGGAGGGTAAGTTGTGCACGCCACCTCTATGTGCATTACACTCACACTACTAGGTCATCTACACCAAGCGCACTTCACCCTCTACAACTACTCTCACACTACTCCACAATCTACATTCACAACCAGAACACTGCACAATCCACACTTATACCCATTCTACCCCACCATCCAGACAGACCCTATTCCACAATCTACACATTAGTGTCAAACTCACACACATACAAACAAGCATGTGCGCATGCGTGCACGTGCACACACACATACACATATACTGGCACATGCATGCATGCAAAGCAAATTGCAAAAAAAAAACAACTAAGTGAGCAAATAAGCAGATCCAGATCTTATGAAATGGGAGCTCCTGGTGGGAAAACGGAGTGCTCTGCCTGCCTCTTTCTCTGTGTAGGACAGAAAGGAGTCCTGAGACTGAAGTTGTCCTCAGAAGCCTCTTTGCCAGGGATAACTGGGAAAGGGGGGGAACCTAAATGCTGGGTACTTTCATAATTACACAGTCCTCATCTTTGATTCTGTCAACATAGTTTGCGATTGTGGGAGGTTGACATATAAAGCTGTTTGTTCAACCAACTGGGGTGGATTCTGATGTGACATGGTTTCAGTGTACAGAAAGGCGAAGACATGCACAGGAAAGGCGTGTAATTAAATGTTCCATTCTTCTCATGTTTTCATTTTGCAGAAGTGAATATTAATTAGCACAGTGAGTCCAGTGTAGACACAGGCTGTGATTTTTCTTGTCTCTCCCTCTGTTACAGGGGAAGAGGTTCTACAGCGCCATCACTGAAAGCTACCAGAAGGCATCCAGGGAGGTCAGTGCCAAGTTTAGGTGAGCCCTCATATTTTTGCCTGCACTCCCAGGCTGAGGAACATTCAGTCTGGCCATGGCTGGCTTCTCCCATACTAGCCAGACTTACTTTATAAATTTTTGTAAACACATGAATGGCCATTGGAATGTAAGCCTGTCTTGTAGGAGGGAGGCTAGCCACACATGTTTGTTATGGAAAGGCAATGCTGTTTGGTGTAGTTTGCTATAACTCACACAAAGGGATGTTCATATCATATTCATATTCTGTATTTTTGGACATCTGGTTCTAGGACAGATATGTGGTACAGATATGCAAGAGTGAGGGACCTGGTTCAATTCTCATCTCTCTTCCTCCATTTCTGCAGGCAGAACCAGATTAACCCCGTCTGTGCTGACCTGCAGAGGGAGATTCTGAAGTGTTACAGAGAGAACACGGGACATACGCTCTCCTGCTCCAAAATTGCCTCTCTCTACCTGCAGTGTGTCACTGAAGCTAGACAGGTACAGTTTCCCTCCTGTGTGCATTCTGTGTGTGAATACTCTTCCCCCTGAAACACAGGCGTTGGGACTCCCTTCACCCACTGAGAATCCAGTCCAAGCAGCAGCTCTATTTTAAGTGCAGTTTGTTAATGTCAGAGTTTAAATAAAGTTCTGTGAGATTTCCTGCAGTCACTGAAAGTGTTTCAGTGTGAACACTGAAACTAACCACAGGCTAATTCTCTTCTCTCCTCCATCCTTTTTTATCTTCTCCAATTCTTCATCCGTTTCTGTTTTCCCCCTATTGCTGGTTTAGCTCATTCTCTACCTCTCTCTCTTTCTCTCTATTTTCCTCCCTCTCCCATATAATTCCATTCTGCCACTGTGCATTAGGAATTTCCCCCCTGGTATCACAGTGCCAGCATGAGGGAGGCCTTTCTACAAGGGCTATTTCATGACCACATGGCTCTGTATCACATCAATGTATAACATCAGTCTTCCTCTGTCCCTTCCTTTCCCCACTCTCCCTCCTTCCAACCATCTCTCTCCAATGTTCTGTCCCTCTCTCCTTCCCTCCCTCCCCTACTCTGTCCATCCTCCATCTTGTCTGCAGAGTAAGACGAGACCAGGCGATTAGTGTTGTGTGTTCTGCACTACAGTGAAGCAGCCACACCCCTCTTCTCCATGGAGGTGTTACCATAACAACAAGAGGGAGGGACACACTGCTACCTTACACATCCAGCAGGGGTGCAGGTCATCACAATGAAACAGAAGCCTATTTTTTTGCCCCAGAATGTTTGGCTATATTTACAGAATAAACTATCATCTTGTAGCTTTTTGTAGAGGGATTGATATGCAAGGCTAGATCTGGAAATCGTCTCAGTAGCCAACCTTAAATGTCATTTTGACTGACATGCACGTTTTGCTGGTAGCCTAACCCAGACATTAAGATATTTTTCAATTGAAATTGCCTGAACATATTTCACAAGGGAAACCTGGTTTTGGTTATGTAAATAGCCATAAGGCGGATTTTAATGGTGCAGACCTGTTTAAATCACAGCAGAGGCAGGTGCACTGCTGGGCCAGAATTGCCTCAGATCTGTGCCGGAGTCACAGGCTATCTGGAATATGCATTCTGATGATAAAAATTTATTTTCAATACAGCCATAATTCCAAAATGCCCTCAGCATACCGGAGGAATGAGCCACAAGTAATTGCTAAAATAACTGTTTAGTTAAACAGCTATTTGGCTTGGCACGCTGTTTGGTTGGTTTAAATTTGGCAACATGGCTCACCATTACGTTGCTGTGCGAACGAAGGCGTAGCATATTTAGCCAAATTTGTAGGCTATTCCCTAATGTAAATGGGCTAATATCAATTTGATCTCTTGCATCGTCGTTTGGAATACTGATTTTTGATCATATTTGTCTCTATTCTGTTTAGCCTAGAAACTTTTTTTATCCAGGAAAACTTTTTAATATTTAAAAAAAAAAAAAAAAGTGCCTGCTTCTTGCCAGTGTGAGGTTTTGGCGCCTAATTTGCACAGGAATGAGTTCAATGAATTTCTGTAACTCTATGGCAGAGTTAATCAGTAATACTATTTACCGGCCGTGGAAGCCATCTTGTGGTGGTGCCACATGCAGAAGTATCAAATTGAATAGGACTGAATGCAACCACGTGAGCACATTTCCCTTCTAGTTCTTATCCAGTTCATTGGAGGACACACTGCCTCAGATATTGTGAAACCTACACACAATCTTAGAGGATTTCTCAAATTTTGGAAATGGGGGGTACACATATCTGTCTGTGTCTGTGTCAGACTGGCATTTATACACATATCTGTCCGAAATTGCCCCCTAAAGTAATGGGATTTTCAGTTTTTTTTGTTGTTATATTAGGGACTGAAATATAGTTGCCAAGCTGCTACACACCATATTAGCTAAATCCTTACAACTGAATGTATAAAATCAGATTACAGTTGCAACCCAAAAGACTGTAATGCTCCAGACAATTTCAAAAGCCAAAGGCAAGATTACCACACCAGATGATAATTGTTATACATTTATGACTGATTACATTCAGCGTCTGCTGATTCAGTGCTTTGTTCCTTCATCCCCTGTGGTCAGGGACAATACTGCACTAATGCTCCTGAGGAGAGGTTTGGGTGGCTCTGTCGGCCATTCCAGAACCCGATTCACCCTTTCACCATTAAAATTACTGGCCAGTTTTTGCAGTTCATTGAGCCATTCTTTTTCCCCACATTCCACCATTTCTCAGGAGGTTGGCTTAATTGATATTCAAGGGACTGAGGGAACAATTTCTCAGTTTTTCCCTAATTTGGTGTTTTTTTATCGCCCAAGCGTCCTGTGTCAAACACAGTGTGGCACTAAATGGTACCGTGCAAAAAGTGCTGCACAAATAAAACTGAATTGAACTGACTATCCACTTGGGTTAATGAAATAACTATTTAAAGGCATAAGCACTAAATCACATTTTTTGAGTTCTAAGCCTGTATCCTGTCTCTATTTGATACATCACATTAATCCTTGTCTAAAAATAAAAATGAGCCATGCACTGCTACCCAAAGGTGAAGTTTTGTTTAGTTTCACATGGAGACCAGCCCACGTCTGTGATGTAGAAGTAAAAACGAGCTGCTACATATGTATGTAAGCATTTCAGAGCCCCATCTCCACCCCTCTTCTTGATTGATGGGTAAGTATTATGTAACTGATCTAATACAACTACTCAAATTACCCTGCTCATTTTAAACCACCTGCAGTCAAGTTAAGATTAGTTTAACTAGAAATCCTTTTTAGTTTTTCCTTTTTACATTCCATTTTCAATATCGTTCTGTGGCTCTATATTTGGCATTTTAGTAGTTAGTAGTAGTTAAGATTTAGGTAGTTAGACTGGTTTTTATAACTGTACATAGCTTTTACAATTGTAATATTAATCTTTTCTAACTGCAGTATTTTCCCATTTTAGTTTCAGTTGCATTAAGTAGGCTAAGTCTATCTGTTTTCCAGCTTTAGCTGAGATAGCCAGCATGCATTACACGTTGCGCCTGAGGTGGTCAGAGCACCACCAGGTCACTACAAAATAATTATGAGAATTGTTACTACAGAATTGTTATGACTGCTTCTGCAACTGAATGTTGAATGTGGAACCATTCGATTATGGTCAGCTCAATAAGGTTTGTCTACTTTTCATGGTCATGGATCATAATGTAGTTGACATGGTTCCTTACCAGGGGAGTAAATAAGATGGACCTCAGGGAATGATACAGTTGGACCATACATTTGTCTACTCTGTCCGCATAAGGACATCACGCAAATCCTATTTGGTTTATTTTGCCAAAATACCTTTTCTGGTCTTTGGGAAACAGCAATTCAAAGTAATTTGCTAACATACTAATAAAATGGCAATTACAGCTACACTGATGTACAGTGGGTCCCTATGCAGAACAGTGACAGGCACAGGATTGTTTTCTCCCTCACTGGCTCCACCTACGTGCCTATGATGCTTTACCGACAGTTCTTTTGCCCCTCCTTCCTCCCCCTCCCCTGGGCTGAGGTAGGCTAAAAGCTGGTACGCTTCAACGTAAATGCACACAGTCTTTGATGCCAATGAAAATTAGCCGTTGATGATAGAGTGAACAGTTTCTGCAATACAGCTTTTATTTTTCACTTCAAAGAATGTTCCATTCTTTATAGAAAACAAATGTTAAAGGGCTATTACTGGATTGCCTACGTTTCTTTGAAATTTTGCAAATTCAGCTTGTGGTAGCATTTTCAGTTGCAACAGTATCTTTTCCAGGTTTGTTTCATTCGATACAGTCATGTAGTCTGTTGATGACATGTTAAATGCTACGTGTTGTAACTGTGTAATTATGCTTAAAGCCATGTTGTATGTCTATATGCCTCCAAAGCGAAAAAAAATTTCCTTACAATCACTGTAATAAGTGACTGTTTGAGCTGCGTTTCCATGATGTGTCCAAAATGTTTTTGCCTGAACACTAGCACATTGTCTTCTTATATTAACAAGTAAACCGTTATTTACTAAATCAGCCTGAAAGATTTTACTCTGAATGCAGGTCCTTCATTCTATGTAAAAAAAACAGCAAGATGATTAAACTTTAATTAAAAGTTGTTCATTTGCTTGTCACATCGGGGCAGACACCAGTCCAGCTGAAGTGCTCTCCAGGGGCTTGAACCCCAGGTCCTCAACAGGGATGCCTAAAGACTTCAGCTTTGTCTCATATGTCCAGAGCAAGTCATTATGAGCCTGTGAATGAGAAACACTTATAGCACAACACTTACATGCCTCCATAGCAGAATTAGCATTTTTACACACAAACTTAAAAACACTCAGGGGCTGTGCAGCACTATACCCAAATACAGCAGGAGGGCAGGACTGTACAGCGCTATACACAGTGACAGTACGAGGGCGGGGCTCTACAGTGCTATACACAGCGACAGTACGAGGGCGGGGCTCTACAGTGCTATACACAGTGACAGTACGAGGGCGGGGCTCTACAGCGCTATACACAGCGACAGTACGAGGGCGGGGCTCTACAGTGCTATACACAGCGACAGTACGAGGGCGGGGCTCTACAGTGCTATACACAGTGACAGTACGAGGGCGGGGCTCTACAGTGCTATACACAGTGACAGTACGAGGGCGGGGCTCTACAGTGCCATACACAGCGACAGCAGAAGGGCGAGGCTCTACAGTGCCATACACAGTGACAGTACGAGGGCAGGACTGTACAGTGCTATACACAGTGACAGTACGAGGGCGGGGCTCTACAGCACTATACACAGTGACAGTAGGAGGGCGGGGCTCTACAGCGCTATACACAGTGACAGCAGAAGGGCGGGGCTCTACAGTGCCATACACAGCGACAGCAGAAGGGCGGGGCTCTACAGTGCTATACACAGCGACAGTACGAGGGCGGGGCTCTACAGTGCTATACACAGCGACAGTAGGAGGGCGGGGCCAGCTGCACTGGAGAACACTGCACAGAGGGAGGGACGGCTGCATGTCCTTCTGAGGATGCACACCAGCCTGCACCCTCCTGATCTCATGGTGGACACTGTAGCCATGGGACAGGCCTACAACTGCAAGCGTAAAATCCACAAAATTCCTCAAAAAACTGGGGAATAAAAAGGTCAAAATGGGGGAAAACTAAGGCGTAAACTGATTTTGTAGTAGAAAATGTAATATTAGACGACAATTATTTTCCCAATAATATGTGATTATCCTACCTTACAAACTCGAGCCAGCTCATACTGTAAATCTTTGATGGCAATATTTTTGGAATCCAACACATCCTGCAAACAGAGAGAGGCAACTTTAGAACAAATTTCAGTCAGGACAATTCACATATTTAAATATTTTAATGAATAGAATATGCAAGTACATTTTTTGTTTTGGTGCTGAATGGATCTGCTTCAGGTAGTACAGTGCACACACCAGCCTGCACTACCCTATCTAACTGGGAGCATGATACATCTCCCCTACTGAACAGGAGGAATATCAGAAACCCCCCAGTATCTAGAAGCAGATCCAAACAACGGGTGGTTGCTGGGGTGGAGGGTGAGTAAAATTCTGTACAGTGGCAAGCGAAGTATGCAAAGCAGGGCAGGCAATCAGCAGCACTGTAGAGGTCTGACTCTTGATTTAAAAATGGCGCTCATTGGTGATGTGTGCATGTGATTGGATGTGTATGAGAAAATGTCTTGTGTGTCTGTGATTGGTTGATAAAGAAAAGGTGTACCTCTACTTTGCGGGTCACCAGGTTGATTGCCGAGGGGTCGAGGTTGGAGGCGGAGAGGACCTCGTTGAGTTGCGCGTCCTTCTTCTCCAGAGTTTCGGTCAAGGTGCTCAGCTTTTTCTCCAGGAGCAGGTTCTTAAATCCGCTCTTCTGCTGCACCTCCAGAATGGCCTTGGTGAACTTCTGGTACAGCTCATCCCTCTCCTCCTGAACCTAATAGTCATTTCCAACATTTTAAAGTGAGACCTGCTTTCAATTCACACACAAGTTTACATCCTCCACATCTGAGCAGCCAAGTAGTGGACTGGAGCTTAATCCAAGCCATGTACTGAACACCCATTTCACAAAACAGTGTGTGTTAGACAGTTTTATGACATGGGTAAAGTAAGAGTACCTTGTGCCCTCTTTTATAAAAAAGACACATTGAATAGTGTTCTCTGCCTCACATATCCAATAATGTCATGAACATTTTCACATAAATTCTCACTTTGCTAAATCTCTGCTCCAGGACTTCATGTTCCCACTTCAGGTCTTTAATCTCTTTTTCTGCGACCTTCAAACGAGCTTTCGCCCCCTGGAGGGAGAGAAGATGTAACCAACATCACTGCACACGTATTACACTAAAATGTCATTAACACCCAAACAGCCGAAAGGAACATACACACATACATATACAGTGCCTACACAAAATATTCACCTTCTTGACCAGTTTTCCTCTATGAAGAAATTTTTTTTTTTTAATTCAAAGCTAGAACACTTATCATTAGTTAACATGTGGCAGCAATGTGCAATTAATTCAAGGATTTATTATCTGTTATGTGTAATATCTTTTACTTTATCGCTATTCACAATTTTTCACTTGCTCTCCTGTCAGGCTTCTTCTGGAAATGCACCAGTGTTATTTTCCTACGATACCCAGAGCTACTTTTGCCACATCCCTTCGTGAGAAGGGGTGCAGCATGAACAGTGAACTAGATTGTCATGGACATTAGCTAGCTAACTCGTCATGCTGAAAGGCTAAAAGCAAAGTCGAAGATCGTGGCCACACTCGCAAATCCCCATAAAGCCACGGTGTTGCATTCTGGACTACTGAGGCAGCCAGCACAGCAAAAATCAGTATGTCCTCTTTAATAAATGATTTGTCTCAGTCGGAGTATTGCAGAAAGTTGACTAGCAGGGATTCAAGGCAAAAGCCCTAACTTGTTGTCCCTAAGGGGATGAAATGAATATCTGATACTTATAGTTGGTGCCATAGCAAGTTGAAGACACACTCCCGATATGAAACTGCACTGTGCCTACTGTGGCACTATCACTGCAAGACATCACATCATCTACAGAACCTGAGTTTAGCTGTGGAAAAGTGAAATACTACACAAAACAGGAAAATAGGACCTGGGATCAACAATATGCAAAGTATAATAATGTGTTTTAGTGTGGAATTTCCCTCTTATGTTACTGTACAACCTCCTCTACTTTCAAAGAAGAGATATCAATATAAAAATATTAGATTCAATTAATTCTTAATTCGATTTAAAAAAAAAAAAAAATCTAAACAAATGAAAAAAAAATCTTTGGTTTCTTTTATTTCATAATCAACACCCACATAATTAGACCTGCTTGGGTAGATATGACAATTATTGCACACATCCTGGCATCTGAGAGGGGGGCCATAACAGAATAGCAACCAACTGCAAATGGTACTCAATTGGGATTTCTAGGAAGAAATCTTAAGCTGGAGCACAGACGTAAGAAGGAATTTTATTTTATTTCACCCACCGCCAGTGAAGCCTTGTCATTCTTGTAATTTGCCATCTGTCTCTGCAGCTCTATCACCTCCTCCTTTGCTTTCTGCAGGGGTTCAGTCAGAGTCTTGTTCTGCTGTAAGACTTCTGCCATTTCTTTCTCCAGCCTATCCTCCTTCTTCTTCTTCTCCTCTAACTGCTCCTGTATAAAATGATTTTGGGTCCTGCGTGATACTGAGGTCTCTACATAAAAGCATATCTTTTTTTTATGGCAACAGTTTCAAACTTCCTCAGTCATTTTCATACTTTCACACTTCAGCAGAGTGGATGGGCACAACCCACACTTCATGAATAGGAAGGGAACAGGTAATAAAGAACACATTTGCCCTGCCCTAATGGTGTCATGTAAAATAAATTGGACCAATTACACGCAGTTAGTACAGAAGTTGTTTAGTACAGCTCTTACTTTCAGTGAGTTGATGAGTGCCAGGTTGTTGAAGGTGGTTTTATTGTAGTAAATCTTAATGTTGCTGAAGGCCTTTTCATGATTCTTCATCAGCGTATTTATCTGGCTGTTCTTCCTTTCTTCAATTTCATGGATCTCCATTTTCCGCCTCAGGTCAAGCTCCTGTCGTAACACCTGCATTTTCTTGTCATATTTCCTCTCAATGTCTAGACAAAAATTGTTTTTCAAAAGTTGAAAGCGTGCATGTCCTTTTAAACAGCTTCCTATTCCACTACTTTTTTCATTGTACTCCCATCAACAGGACTCTATAGCACAGGGGGGGGTTATTCTGCAGTGTGAACCCTTCCCCTCCTCCCTGCACAAAACTGTAACCAGCTATGGATTGACCTGTGAAGAGGCATGGTTAGGATTTGAATCAAGCTGCCAAAAACTGACTTAAAAATACATATAAAAAATCATTACTTAAAATGAAGCATACCTTGCACTTGACTTTCAAAATCCTGTCTCATTTTGGTAATTTCTTCATCATGTTTCTGTTAGAATAAAAAATAGTAAAATATTTTTTTTCTGCACAGAAGAGAAAAGAAACAAAGGAAATTTAAGAAGTCCCAAGAACAAAACATAATAGTCTCCCCTTCCCCGAAACAATCACATCAACTCACCAGTTTGAGGCTCTTCAATAGATCTTCATTGGACAGTTCCTGCTGTTTGACATCCACTTTTAGGCCGCGCATGCCTTTACGCAATTCATTCTCCATCTCTGCATGTTCTTTCTGTATCACTTTGGTGGCCACAACCCCTTCTGCTTTCTGCTCTGTGAGATTATTTTGGTGTTCATACAGCAAGTGCTTCACTTTCTGTTTATAAACCTGGATGAAAACCAAGCAAACACACAAAACATCAGGTTTTCCAACAAAAGGATTATAGTGCGCCAGAAATGGTCAAATCTGAACATGATGTGTTCAATTGTGGGCTTTCTCAATAACTACTGTTGCAGTTTCCTTTCCTTGATGCATGCACTAAACTACTTTATACCTTGATTTCCACTTGATGGCGCTCCTCTGACTCCTCCATCTCTCTGTCCCTGTTCCTCAGGTCAGCCTTCTTCTCATCCAGTTGCCTCTTGGTGATCTCCCAGAATGTGTGGATCTTGTCCCTCTCCAACTGAAAGTAGTTGCGCTCCTCCCGCTCCCTGTCCAACTCTTCCCGGAGGCGCACAATGTGCTCCTCCAGCTAGAGCACACAGACAGAGCCGAATAATTAACTAAATTAGGTTTCACTAAAGATCTATCACGGCAAGCGTAACTGATAAGGGCAAGAAAAGGGACATAACCGCCGTTAAAGTTGCAGTACCTGCTCCTTCGACATTTCTTCCGTGGACAGGCCATCTACCACCGTAGGCGCTGCCTTCGCCTTTGCAGACTTTTTCTCCCCTTTCTTTTTCGGAGGCTGAAACAATACAACTTTTCTGGTTAGCTATGCGACTTTAACATGAAATAGATCCGCTGATTCGTCTAACTTATAATGCAACAGCGAGCTAGCAAACCAGTAAACAAGCCAACTTGACTAACGTGCGCCAACGTTAGTCTAGCTGGATAGATTTAATCAGTGAGCTATCCTAATTCCACAGGACATTACTTGTCTGTGAAATGTAACCAAAAATAAGTAACTTTGCCTGTGTGCTATGGCAACATATTCGAACGTAGTAAGCTAAATCACACTAGCTATCATCGAATCGTTGGCTAACGTTAGGTAACTACAGTAACTAGCTACGCTTTGAGTCAGTTAACAAAAGGTAACTAGTCAATAGCTGGTTAGCTGGCCTCCACAGAGTCAACATGTTCAGCTAGCTAGCTAACGTTCAGCTCTAGTCTAAATATACTCACCATGTCGATGTATTATGTTCACTAGGCCCAAATGAAATACTACCTAGTTATGACATTTAAATATATTCATTACGGGCACTTAAAGTAGATTGTGTTAGTTAGCCGTGTATGTAAGGTTAACTAGACAACTAAATTACCCAGCAAATAGAGCTAGCTAGCTAGCTCGCGAGCTGGAGTGTGACTGTTAAATGCCGTTGCTATGGAGAACAGAAAAGATGTTGAATACTTGAAAATGCCTATCAAACATATCTCACTTCCAGGTTAAACGGACGCCGCCTAAAGCGGAACTCTTTACTGGTACACAACTGCGACAATGACCGGAACTTATAAGATAAACAAATTACGTTGCACCAGAAACAAACTCGAAGAGGCGACAACGCAAACGTTCTCAACTAAAACACGTTTTCAACCTCAAAAATGCTGAGTTACTCACGCATACAAAACACTGTACGTTATTAACGAAACATTGTTAAATCGAGGCATGCCATTAAAAGTGTCGATATCCAAATTATTTTACATTGGAAAATAAATTATTTTATTGTGCTTATTTGGCTAAACTTTATCTCACCCAGAAACATACGGAACATTAAACATATCTTGATAGGTTTGAAAAATATTTAATAGGCTTGAGTATTAGTATATAATATCTGTATTTATCATGTCTTCCTCACTTATACAGTGTTTGTCATTGTCAGGGCCGTAGGGCTGGCAGGTGCAACGGGTGCTTTATTGTCACTTTTAGATAAGAAATCGACCTGACAAATCCCTCTCAAATGCTGTAAATTTGAGAACTATGTTTAATCTGGGGAGTGGAAGCATGATGAAAAATCTGCTTTAAACTGGGTTTTTTACTCAATGATAAGTGAAAAGTTACCTTGGTAGGCAGTAACTGGATTGTGCCATAAACCGGTTAGTAAGCAGTGTCGCCGAATAATTTCTGTACAGAGTTGCTAGGGACAGCTTGATTTGTGGATAAAAAATGGACTTCACAATGAGGTCAAATGACACAATGGCGTCATTGTACGGTGGCGAAATTATGTCACCACGTCGCATTCTAGCTGTTTTAACAGTATTGCCAGATTGGGAAAATGCACAAGTGAGAGTCAACAAAAATGCAATTACTTGAGTAGGCTATATAGATGCCTCCAAAGTGTATTTAAGTATAACAACGAAGTATTTCTATAAACAAAGTATAAAAAAGTACAGAAACAGTCGTAGGTTCTGCCCCACCAGACTAAAGTTAGATTGCTGCAGACTGAAGAAACAGGGTAATTAAAATGTTTCCCCATTAGAAAACTTCCACACATTGAAAGAGGAGCATTAATAACTCTATGGGACACTATCCACATTTCCGTTGAAGTCATGACTAGAAATTACGATGCTAAAAGTTTCCGAATAAATATTAAAAAGTGGATACATTTGAGGATAGATCGGTGATTTTTTGTGGGGGAAAAAAGTTGCTAGTGAGGCCAAAAGTGGCTAAATCTAGCTACAAAGGGCTGCTTAGGCAACACTGTCAGCAAGCCCATGAGTTTCATGGTTGCTGTGGTGACACTGTGTTTAGTTGCCCGTCACTCATTGAGCCGGTAGCAGCGTTAGTTAGCTAATGAAGAGACCAGCTGCTAGCAACGCCTTATACCTCACTTAAGAAGCTAAGTACATTTAACTGAAAGGTAAAGTAAAGTTAACATTGCTAGATAGTACATTGTGTAAACCCTGCGGACAGTGGCAATAGCGACGGGATGCAATGCTGTAATGTTATATCTGTTCCCATAGTTATAGCTAAGGTTACGCAGTGATCTAGGTGAGTTACCCTACTTAATCCAAATCGAATGTAACACTATCTAGAAGTAAACTCGAGTTATGTTAAATCGCATTTACTTCACTTATGTCTTCAGAGCTATCTACGGTAAGTTGTATTAAGTTTCGTCCTGAAAGGTAACGTGACATCATTAAGCTTTTTTATTTTGCGAAAATGAAAAGTCAGTTTTGACTGCTGCTCAGTTGGTGGTAGCCTATGTGGGCCTTTACTAAATAGCGAGCTAATGTTAATTAAGGGGCCGTTTTTACATTACGCCTTATTTTGTGTTACTTATTTTTCAGGAAGAAACTACAACGGAGAGAGCAAAATAAGAACTCTTAACCTGCGAAACTGACAGTGAGAAAAGCGGAGAATGTATAAAGTGAAGCAAGTGCCCCATAAATTTCTGCCGCCGGAATGGTGGATGACAAACCGGGCTCACTGTGTGACTGCGGAGGCAGAGTGTTCACGGTCTGAGCGGCTCATCGCCACGAGCCAGACTGTGGTGGAAGAAAGTAACAAGGCTGCACAACGCATGCAACAGGATGTCAACAAGAAGCTTGGTAATATGGAAAATGTTTTTTATTTTGGCCATAAAACAGGTTGTAGCATTTCTCGTGTATATACAATCTGTGAAAACTGGAAAGATACTAATAAAATAATACTTTGTGATATCAATTTACTGTAGGCTAGTTATTCTGTTCGCTGCACGTCATTAGATATATTAAATGTTTGTCAGGTTAATGCTGTAGTCGGATGAAATACAGGCGATATAATTGTATGCATGAGAAACATGGGAAGTCAGTCATCTGGATGAATTTACTCTTGAAGAATATAAGGGCCCCGCTTCTGAACAGAAATACGTATTGATGACCCGACGGTAAATGGGACTCGTACAATAGCTAATACGGGGTATCAACACTTTGGTGTTGGTAAAGTAGAAGTACAGCACAGCCCACGTTAATACACTTTCAATTTGTTTGCTATGTAAGCGCGATTCTGGGAGGATTGGGAGAAGGAGCAGAGACCTCCTCTTTCGCTCCTGTCAGCTGTGCTTGTTCCTTCCCACAGCCAGGGAGGCATGCTCACACGAGGCTGATCCAGTCAGCTCTAATGTTGCCCATTGACTCCATTGGTCATTTTTATTAAGATGCATCATACTATGCTTTGAGGAAAGATCTTGGAAGAATGATGATATTTCATGGTTTTTGGCTTTCCTTTACACTCTGGGCCAGGGCTGAACCTTGAGAGACCCCACAAGTGATTTGTGCAGTGCAATGCTGAGAGGGGTGGGTGGATACACTCCTCCTCTTTGGCTGCTGTCAGGTGTTCCTATTCCCTCCTATGGCCGAAGAGGCATACAGGACCTTGGATAGCAGCAGTTCTATGGCTGCATAGCAGAATGCATAAAACGTAGCTACAACTGCAACTACAATATTGGAAGCTAAAGCATATTATATTCCTCATAATATTTGGATAGTAGTCATAAAGATTTATGTAATGAGCTAAATTCTACAAAACGGCGCATCTATCTGAAACCCTTTTACAGGACTATTTGGGGACATAATTTCAAAACCCTCTAATCAATAAATGGCATGAATCGCTAACCCTCAGCCTGACCCCCGTCCTGTTAATGTCCAGAGCAAAGGCTCCAGGCCATCAAGTTTTGGAGGCAAGAGCTGGATAAGAAGCTGGGGGAAATGACAGAGGAGATGGAGGTTCTGATGACCTTCAGGACCAGACTGGAGAAGGCCTTGGAGAACTGCTCACCACCCCTCCAAGTCATACAGCAGTGTCTGTCAGAAAGGTACAAAGCTAATTCACTACATCACATTGCCATTGCAAATAGGCTGCGTGCTATAGGCCTCTGCATACAAGGAAGTAATACTGTACATTGAAAATTTTAATCTGATATACTGCATGCTCATACAAAGATTTCTAGGTTGTCCTGGACAAGCACGGACCCTTAGGGTCTGCAGCACAAGACTGGCGCAGTAGCATGCTCGTCATCTCACCAGCATTTTTGTTTTTATTTGTTGTTATAGAACAACTCTTTCCATTCTGTCAGTCATTCATCAGAAACATATCTGAGTGTGTGTGTGTGTGTGTGTGTGTGTGTGTGTTTGGCTTCAGGGAGAATCATGCGGGCATTGACCGGGTTCATGATGAGGTGGAGAGGGAACTGATGAAGGAGAGGGAGGTGATGGAGGGGGTGAGATCACTGCTGCAGCGTACTCTGGAACAGACCAATGAGCAGATGAGGTGGGGCTGTGGAGTGAAGGGGTTGGCTATAATAATAATAATTATTATTATAATAATTATAATAATAATAATCACCTTTGCCATTACTTGTTTTGTCTGTTATGTTGAATGTGGCTCTAGACTGAACCGTTCAGCAAAGTTCTGGCTAGAGAAAGATCTGCAGCAGAAGTTTCAGGCAGAGCAGATCGATGATCGTTGTTCCGTCCTCACTGACACCTCACCTAGCCTGAGCCACACAGAGAAGATGCACCGCTCTACTCTGAGGTAAACTGTACACCCCAGTTTTTAGCACAGTGTGGTTGTCTTGGAGGTGGGTTTTTACTGCCATGATGTCTTTAGTTGATTATTTGATCACATATCCTAAGGCCTGTGGTAAGATTTGCCCGCCCCCCCAACCCACAAAATGTGTGAGGAAAAAATAATTAGATATACCATAGAACTTGATCTTGATCTTTGTACCTGAAAGTTCCTGGTTTAAAGATGAAATGTGTCATCAATGCCCTTATCACCAACAGAGAGAAAGCACATGAACATGGTTGTCCTTATCGTTTAAAAAAAATTGGCACAGCAATGATCAATATTTTAGGGTATCCGGTTTCCACTTAGTTTTTTATATGAGACTCACAAAGCATCTGCAACATTTCAGAATCTCAGTCAGGAAGTAATCTGTTTACTGCATGTTTAACAAATACAAAGGGCATATGGCAGACAGGCAGAGAAGAGAAGCAATGACAGCAGAAAGCACATGTAGCTGTATTCACTTAAATATGCTGCCAGAGGAACTCAACGTTTGGTTTACAGTCTTACATTTCTTAAACCTTTTGTGAAATGCTGTTTCCTACCCAGTACCAATGTAACACCTGAAGGGTGGGAGAATTCCTCCGAAATAAATACCTCCAAGGCAGAGAAAGAGAGGAACAACTCGGCGTCTCTGAGAGCCCTGATAGACCGTGTGCTGGAGCAGACGGCTGCAGACATGCGCAGCCAGCACCAGGCTGCGGCCACTGCCCTTCAGCTGCGCATACAGGAGACGAAGGATGCCAAAGATCAGCTCGAAGACCACCTGCAGAAGGTAGGTAGAAACAAAGGCGGAACTTTGGGTTTAACAATGGAGGGGTTGAGATGAACATACCTCAAGGAGGGTTAGGGGGCATGCTCCCTCAGAAGAAATCTTTTTGCAAAAAGGCTATTAATTGACCAAGTTTTAATGCAAAAAAAAATATCCAGGAACATACTGAACCTGTGTGCCATTGTAAATGTACATTATCATACAAATTATTGGACACCTGCATTATGTTGTGGTATTATGTTACTTTCTCCCTAGACATTTTTTCTCCTGTGTATTAAGTCTTTGTCCAGAATAATGATCAGCATCACTGTATTAGAGACAGCTATGGATTCCTCTGGTCTCTCAGGTTCTGGCAGAAATTGCAAACCAGGAGAGGAACCTAGAATCCCTTGCAGTAGCCATTCAGGCCAAGCAGGGGCCGCTAAAGGTTGCGCAGACACGTCTGGCTCTGCGCAGCCAGAGGCCCAGTCCTGAGCTCTGCCTGGACTCTGCGCAGATTCAGCTTTCTGCAGAGGTCCAAGACCTGTCTGCTCACCTGGAGAGGTGAGCAACAAGAAAGGAAAGACTCAACGTGATATCAATCACATCTGTTTAACACTCAACATGATATCAGTCAAACCTGTTAAGCAACACAGTATCAATCACGCCTGTTTAACACTAAAGATGATATCAGTCATACCTGGTAAACATTCAACATGTGAATCACACCTCTTAAAGACTCAACATGATGTCAGTCACACCTGTTGTCCCACTACGCATGCATTTCGCTGTGTCTCCCTGGCCTTCACTGCTGCACCCTGACTCATTGGCTCTGATCTCCTTCTACAGGCTGAATGCCAGCCTATCCCAGTCAGAGATGGAGCTTCGGGCATTGAGCCAGACCCAGCTGTCCCTGGAGGAGCAAATTCATGGGAAGTCAAACTCCCTCTACATCGATGAGGTCATCTGCTCATCGCTACACCAGTCTATTGCAATTCACAGTTTCTGATTGGACCATGGGCTGAATCTTAATCTCTGTATTTTGAGGACCAACGTGTAGACCAGCACCACTCAACTCCAAGTGCTGCAGACCACAGTGTCTGCTGGTGTTTGCACCAACCATGCACTACACCACCTGATTTCATTATTGAGCTTACTTTCTGAACCAAGGTGAAATCAGGTGGTGTAGTGCATGATTGGAGTAAATACCTGCAGACACTGCAGCCTGCAGGACCTGGAGTTGAGTAACAGTGGACAGATGACTCGTATGGCCTGTAACACATCTGAATCATGAACATATGATGAAAGTGAAAAGTGTGCAAGTGCGTGTACATTTCCACTTAGCTTCTCATTACTTGGCTTGTAAAGTAGAATTTCATTACAAGTCATGTCAAAATCAGTGACATTTCTTTCAGTACTAATCCTGTATTCACATACATTTACAACATGGAAATAGGCATTTTGTGTAGTGATTGTATTAATTTATGGCTGTCTTGTGCTTATTATTTATGGATGTTGGTGCGTTTGGACTGTGTCAGAGCAGCTCAGGATAATGACGAGGGAAGTACGTCAGGAAAATGGCACTAATTAGAACAGGTGTCCACACACTTCTGGAAATGTAGTGCATCTTAGTTATTGTTTCTCAATGTTCATATTATGGCAGTGTTCACATTGAAAACAATTATTTCTCATTGTAACATCTGAAATCAAATTTGTTGGTAATACATCATTTGGAATCAGTTGGTTGAAAACTTTCATTCATGCATATTCATGCATATTCACATACTGAAATAATGGCATCTGGTCAGTTCCTGTGATTTTCCACACAACACGATTTTCCTTTCACATAAAGGTCTACACTGCACTACACACCTCTCTTATTGGTTCTGTAGTTCCAGGTAACTTTATACCCTTCTAATTACTCTCATCCCTGCCCCCTCACTAAGCTACGCCTCTGTAATTTCAACCATGTCAGCCCTTCCATTAATCATGACAGTCATCTCAAGCTAGCGCATTAAGTGTCTGACATCACATGCTTCAGAGGGGAGCACATGTTTGTCTGCTTCCTCCCCATTGAAGAGTGGTCAGTTGGTAGCTAGGACAAAAATTGCTCTTGATGTATGTGCTTGCCACATCATGCACGCAACACACAACAGTTCCGCACATGAGATGCTGTGTTCTGTACTGACCAGACAAATTAAAAGGATTAAGTGAATTTAAGACAGCAGAATCTCTGTCCTACGAATGCTTCTGGAATTAAGGCCCTTCAGAATTCTAAGAAAGCAATTTCTTTATTGATTGGAGTTCTGTACATTACCTTTTCAATGATCTTTCCCCCTTATTTCATTTTCATACAACATTTTCAAAATAAGTATCAAGCTAATTTCTTTGCTGCTGGGAATCACTCCTGGGACCAGATAAACATTACCACTAACTACCCCATTTGTCCACATTAGCCAACAAGCTAGCAACCTGCATAATTTGCATGATTCTACTAAAATTCATGGTTTCGTAAAAGTTAGTATTAAAAACTTTTTAAATAAAAATGGAGTATAAATACAACTTGCTAGCTATCAAGCAAACTGGATTCTAGAAAGTTGCTTTTGCATTGTGGTTTTCAAGGGGAATATTTCCACGCTTTTCCATAAATAGATTTTGCAACCAAACTAGCAAACGTGCTAGGATGACAAATGTCCATAAACTGACAGTTTTAGAGTTCAGTGCCTCTCCGTATGATATTAGGACAATCAAAATCCATCTGTAAACCCAGCAGGTTTTGTACCCTGGACTGGAGTCAGCAGAACAATGCCATTTGCTGCTCCTAGAGCAGAATGATGCAGAGGGGGAGGAGGTGGGCTGAGGCAGGTAGAGGCAGGTGCAGCAGAGAGGGAACAGGATGAATGTCAGTCCGACTCCTCCTCTGTGCTGGAGCTGGGAAGGAGCACACACTCTGGCCTTCGGCTCTGTGGCGCTCTCCTCTTCTTCCCTCCGGACATCTTCAGCCTCCTTCGCACCACGTCTGGAACACACACGCGTGCACACATGCGCGTACACACACACACACACACACACACACATGCACATATACCATTTACAGCCAACACCACTGGTAGTTGTGAGTTAACATATTCAGGTATTTAGCTGCTGTATTAGCTGCTCACCTCACCTGCCGCACCACTGTTCTCACCTGCAACACTACTGATATCACCTGCGACACTACTGATCTCACCTGCCATGCTGCTCATCTCACCTGCCACACTACTGATCTCACCTGCCACACTGCTGACCTCACCTG
This sequence comes from Anguilla anguilla, assembly GCF_013347855.1. Lineage (NCBI taxonomy): Eukaryota > Metazoa > Chordata > Actinopteri > Anguilliformes > Anguillidae > Anguilla > Anguilla anguilla. Next base: position 27,168,815 of record NC_049212.1, read on the forward strand.
CCACACTGCTGACCTCACCTGCCACACTGCTGGCCTCACCTGCCACACTACTGATCTCACCTGCCACATTACTGATCTCACCTGCCACACTACTGTTCTCACCTGCCACGCTGTCGTAGTCATGCTGCGGGTGGTACCAGTAGAGGCTGGGCATGGTTCGCCAGTGTCGGTACAGCCGGGTGTGCAGTACTGATAGGGTCAGCAGCACCAGCAGGAAGCCCAGAGCCGCAGCTGCCCAAACCGCTTCATTGGTGCGCGGCGTGGGCAGCCTCTGTCCCAGCACAGCGTTCTCTGCTGGCACCTCAGTCTCTGTGCACCCACAGCACTTGGGACCGCCCTGCTGCTCTGTTTGACTTCTGTCCAGGTGGCCCTTTAGGTGCTGTGTCTGCTGTCTGGGCCTGGGATGCCCATTTATCCTGTGGAGCTCAGACTCGGTGTTGGTGTCTCCTCCATATCGCTGCTCCCTGGATGCTTCCCTCTTCTCCTGCTTTTCACTTCTCACCCCTCTTTCCCCAGGACTCTCCCCCCTGTCCTCTACTGCCCCAAGTGTTTGGGAGTCTCTTTCCTTGTTGTGAGTCTTTTGGAGTTCTTTCTCATCCTTCCGCTGCCCCCCCACGTCATCCTCTGGGATGTTCTCTACCACTCTTCCTTCTCTCTGTTTTAACTCTTTGTTCATTCCTCCCCTCGTTGTCACGGCCTCACCTGCTGTCCCTCTTGTTTGTGTGTCCCTCCGTGGCCGATGGAGAGTCCTGTGCTTCTGTGCTTGTTCAGGTCCCATTGTGTTCAGGTTGTGTGGTAAGGACTGAGACGCCACGTCATTATTTACACTGCCTTTATACGTGTCCTCCAATTTCTCTCTCTGTCCTTCCCCCTGGCTGAAGATTGCTCTCCTTCTCTTTTTCTTCCATCTGTTCCAGTCCATCTCAGAACCTTCTTCCCAGAGCCGGGAGAGAGCTTCCACACAGCACTGTTTCAGAGACTGTAGCAGAAACAATCAGAGATTATTTTATCTCATCTTCCTGCATGTTCTCCACACCTCCATCCTGCTCTCACCTCCTCCACCCTGCGGAATCACCTGCTCCATCCTACTCACTCCTCTATCTCCCCTGCTCCCTCAGACCACCACCCAGCTCTCTCCTCTCTACCCTGTTCTCTCACTCCTTCATCCTGCACTGGTTTCTCCATCCTGCTCTGACCTCCTCCATTCTGCTCTAACTCCACCCTGCTCCCTCACTCCTCCACCCTGGTCTCTCACCTGTTGCTGTTCCCCCATAGCCAGAGGTTTCTGTGCGCCTCCCTCCCCAGAGTGCATCAGCTGGGGGACACCTGCCGGCCGTGTCAGGTACAGACTGTACTTGTGGCTTTGAAGCTTCCTGCTCTCAAAGCTGTGGGCTGCGTTCACTTCCAGCCAATTGCACACGTCCGATTCGGTCACATGGGACAGCTCCAGAGCATGACCCCACGAGACCATGGCAAATGGCTTTAAACAGAAGGACAAATACAAATGTCAGATCAAATGGGAGTTTCTACCAAACGCTTTGTTGTTAATTCAATTCCACAGATGAGGCCATTTCTGTGAAATGTGCTTAATTCACAGAACGAGATTCAGGTTGCCTTGAAATTGTATTTAATGTTTTTAAGTCATAAACACAGATATAGACTGGAAAAAGGACAAAATTCAACTCAATTTTTGGTCTTCACCCCCCTCCTCTTTAAGTACAGGACACCTGCACCTGCTATGATAGTTATGCTATGAACCAAGAGTGAGACAATACAGACAATCAGTAGCGCTGTATCAAATCCACATAGAGACATCAAAATGATTTGCCCAATCCAAACCATGGAGAATTTTACCTTCATATGCGTTACAGGACCACACCATTATGGCAGTTTTATGACAGAACAAGATTTACTATAGTATTATTATTTTGTAACTGTGTAGTTTACATGTAGTTTCAGTATGTGGAGTGCGAATCTGAATGAACATGGCTCACCCTCTTTGCACCAAGTTCATAGTGTGGAGTGATGATGTAATGGGATAGACAGGAGCGTGCAAGGACAGACAGACGGACACGCTCTGACATAGAGGCACATGGGTGATAGAGGAATACTGTTGCCCCATTCTGCAAACACACAAACAGAGATCAGGATATATTATATTCATATTACAACACAGTATTAAATGAGAAGATTCACATATAATGCTCTGGTACCATTTTGCCTTAATGCCAAGGTTCACGGCTATGTAGGAGATAGATAATTGAGAATAAAAAATACAGGTTTTATTAGATATAGAAACCAATACATTTCAGCCAAAAATTGTTGGTTTTACATGTGATAAAATAATTATAGCGCTACAGTGACGCACGTTACCTGCAGATTGTGTAGCCAACGCTGGGGCGGACAGTACAGGTACTCCCCACTCACCGCCCCCACTGGTCTATGAGCACCACTGGAGGGGGAGACAGAAAAGGCCTGTTGTAACAAAGTCAAAATCTGTGCTCACTTTAATTAAATAAATACCAACAGTAGTTTATTACACCAGCTCTATTAAGGTAACCCCAACCTATGCCCTCTACACGTGGGCCATTCCCAGAGTGGGCTTACTTTACCTGCTGGAAATATAAATGGGGGTTCCCAGAGTGGGCTTGCTTTACCTGCTGGGGATGGTGTGGTTGTATGTGATGGGGGTCTGCATGCAGACAGACGTGGCTGGCTGTGGACAGAACAAAAACAGAGTTGTATGGCAGCTCCAGAGACAGTCCAGAAAATTTCCTCTATCAATACTCACTGTCCCTCTCTTCACTGGCTTCAGCTGGCATCATTTCTTCATTGTATTCCCATATGAGGTCTTATTGTGACTGAAGACCCATTATAGATGAGCTAATGGTGGTATATCACCTCTCGAAATGAAGCATAACAAGTGTTTTTTTTCTAGCAATATTTTTTAGAATTTTTTTTTCATGCACTGCACTGTCACATTTTGTCAGGATCGTGAAAACAGGTTTTGTTTTATCTTATTTGAATCCCTGTTTTTATGGTGTTTGCTCTGGGCCTGGTTGGGAGATTGGGCTCTGGTTCGGGTTGTTTGGGGCCATCCTTTGGTGCAAACGCAGGGTACAGAGACATTAGCACCAGAGACATGGTCTTAAGGCTGAGACGACCATGCACAGGCAATTCATGATATGGGGACAATTATGAGGGGGAAAAAATGTAAAATCTTTGAATGTGCTGTAGAGGCATCCATACATATGTGCTAGTGGAGCAACAATACAATATTTGAGTCCTTCATAGCACCACAAATAGCTGCAAGTGTGCTGTTCAGGGCTTTTTATGGGGTACTTAACATAGGCTCATTTGGGGTTTATATTTATGCGGTAACATGATCATTGTGACGCACTGTGTGAAACCAGTTTTTAATTGAATCCATAAAAATTTAAATACAGATTGATTGGTTTACTGCAGTTGGTACTGTGAAAGTTTGACTTATACCTGTAAGGGATACTTGGTATCAATGCTGGGGAGTTTCTGTCGACACAGAAAGTAAACAGATACATATTAGTTCAGTATTTCTGAAAACATTAGCATGACAAAAATTTCTGAACTGATGAGTTTGTACTGTTTTGTACAGTTAAAGTCAACACAAGTAAGTCTGAATTAAAACATTTAACATTTAAAATAAATTGAGTCTTAAAGTGCATTATACAACCCCCCTTACAAGTGACTGAGCAATATCCAGGACTGTTTACTTATCTGTACCTGATAATTACCTGGGTGGACTCTGACCAGGATATCCCGGCACACTGGTACACAGCGGAGAGTGGCAGGTCTTTCTCAAGCCAAAGCTGACAGATACACACGGCTGTTAGTCTCTTTCCCACCGCACACCCCACCATCACACACTCTAAACAATAAACCATGTTTTCAAATAGTAACTGTGCCATTTTGAAAAGGAAGGAACAAATGCTGAGTTGCAAGGAAGATAAGTACAAATTGACAGTTAGACTAAAGGTGAGGTTTTCATCCTTACTCATCCTACACTTCTGGACAAAGATAGCAATAAAGAAATTTTTAATAGGGGGGTGGTTATGAGAAAATAAAATTTTAATGAATTTGAGAGGGCCCACACATTGCAGTAGCCTAATGCTTCCTTGATCTGAACTGATCTTGTCAAGATCTAGTGTAGCTAATAAGTAGAAGAAATGGAAAAAAAACAAATAGAACTTCCAGGGTCTGAAGCATGTGACACAGACAGGCTATACAGGCAGGTAATCTGGAGTTCATCCCCACTACTTTGAGTCAGGAATCACCCCTGATACAAGAACATGATCATAAGAACACAATGAAGAGGCCAGTCCATTCTGCCCATCATTATTTACCTACAAACTAGAGCAGGGATATTCAAACCTGGACCTGGAGGCCTGTAGCACTGCTGGGCATAGAAAGCATTTCCTCATAATATTTAGGCTACAGTTCATACCAGGAACCAATTTCGTTGCCCTTCTTTGCTCCGGCACGTTTCCAAGAGTTTCTATGTCATTCTTGTAGTGTGGTTCCCATAACACAGCTCACACGTCCTTTGATTTACACTCTCATATACTTTTTACTATACATTTTTATCGGACTTTCTCCTAACTGTTAAGGTCGTAGTAGACTTTCATCAGCTAATTTTCTTCCCGTCTTAATGGGAAACTTAAGCATTGATTATTAACCGTTGAAATTTGCTAGGTTTTTATTCTAAATTGTGCTTGCAAATATTTGCCGCGTCGTGCACCTAAACGGGACTATATATTGCTCTACTTTCGCGTCACTTGGTGTGACAGTGTCCACGTCTACAAAGGCACGTTTCACGTGTAGCACAGATACAATTTGTCGTTAAATTATTCGGGTGTCCACATATCCCGTGCACATAGGTCAAATGTTAATGCATTTCTTTTCTAAACCACTTTCATGCGAATGTTTTTCAACACATCAACATTTTAAATAAGCTTGAGACCTAATCAGTGCTAGCCGCCTCGGCGTCTCTATTATGACGTTCACGCATTAGCATAAAGTTAGAGAATTTACGGAGGAAACTCCAGTCCGATGTCCATACCTTTCCATTATCGCAGTGCTGCCATATCGAAGCGTCCACCCCGCATAAAAACAGTGAGAGAAACAGCAAGAGCTGCTTCAACATCTGACGAGCCCTTTGTATCCAGCCAGCCGAATTCATCGAAGTGAAAAGTATTTTTAAAGTAACGTTTAAAAATCGCTGATCAGACATTAACCATTTGCTCCTATCGGTCGCGCAAAAGCAGATAATCGATTAATAGATAAATTTAGGAAAGAAACTCATGAACCTATCTTTCAAAATGGTAAAGGTACTATACATGCAGTTGCACACTGCCGATGCCACGACTAGGTTATTAGCTTGCTGACCACATTTTTTTGATAACGTTTCGCTTGCTAGCGAGCATTCAATGTCATTTGCTAGATAGCCGACAAAAAGTTTACAATACATTTCCGAATTGGAATTCCTTCTTACTAGCACCTGGATCTTTCGCTAACAAAATCCACCCACTTATATTCTTTATTTATTGTTTCAGCAATGTTACTATGTCAATGTTGAAAGACTGCAAGTTCAGTTCAAATTCCGAGTCAAACCATAGTGCCAGACTAGAAGAGGGGCATAAACAATGCAGACTGCAATCAGAGAAGGCATAAAGCAGAAATGCGAACCCAGCCCGAATAATAACCAAACTTCCGGTGTAGTTTCTCTACCGAGTTTCAAAATAAAAGCACCGTATTATTATTATACATCCCTGGCATGGATTACTGTTTCAATAAGACAGACAAGCACTTGCCTTTAATATTAATTTAAAATAGAGTTAAATGATTATGTTGCTTACGTTTTATAGGGTAGAGCGTACTGTAGGCTATGTCTGTAGGGCCTGCTGAACATGACAAAGACATATTTGTTCCTTATTTGGCTGTGTAAAGGGTATTTGACATATATCAGTTTGATTTCACCGGGGAGAAATTACAGCACTTTTTATACATAATTCTGATGAAGGTAACTGCTGTAATGCATTACTGCAGGGATTTTTAATTGTCCGAGATTAACATGTAGCACTAATACATTTTGTTTTAGAGTTTAAAGAATCAGCAGAGTGTCTTGGTTTTTTTTCTTCTGCTGAATATCACACAACCCCTCCAAAGAGCACCTTCTGTTGATGCAAATATACACAAGGCCATTCGCCCCTGCCTTCTGCCTACCTTTTATAGTACTGATAGTAATGATTACACATGTACACATCCACTTGCCATACGGTCACACACTTACCTGAAGTTACTCTGAAGTCCCCCCCCCCCCCCCCACCCAAAAAAAGAAAGAAAATTACAATCATAAATCTCAAAATAATACTAATATCTTAAAAACAATGTTAAACACAATGTTAAAAGTATGTTATGGGTGAACTTCCATCTGCTGTACTTACTGTAGTTGGGAGCTAATTTCACCACTGGGGGGCAGAATAGAGACTCTCCGGGAATGTGATGTTATGATGTGGGGTTTATGTGATGTTTGGAGGGTGGGGTTAATGTTGTGTTTGGAGGTGGGGTTAATGTGGTATTGGGGAGTGGGGTTAATGCGGTGTTTGGCAGTGGGGGTTAATGTGCTTGGAGGAGGTGGTTAATGTGGTGTTTGGCAGTGGGGTTAATGTAGTGTTTGGCGGTGGGGGTTAATGTTTTGGACAGGAATGGGGTTAATATTGTGTTTAGGAATCATTTGTGTCCTGATTTATTCCAGTGCTAGTTTGGAAAGTCTGGTTGTGATTCTGAGCTGGTGTGAGATGTGCAGATGTGTATGGAGACACACAGAAAGCACTGGCCTGGGAGGGCGGGGGAGGGACCCAAGCTGTTCACTGGGAACTTCATTTTGTACTCAATCCATCAGCCTACTTCCCTGCCCACACAGCCCTCTCTCCACACTGGGGGCAATACAAATCTCTGAAGAATCTAAAGAAAAAACAAAATCGTATTTTTGTCAATGTCAAGCAATGTGAAAATCATTGAGCATGGACTCAGTCACTGGCATTAAATGGTTGACACACTGTGTTCACTGGTGAGATTTCTCACTGGGGATCATTCAAATAAATCTTTCCATGTCTGGATGCAGTCCATTGCCTGGCATTCAATGCAGATCATGCCAGTGCCAGCAGCCGAGCCATTAACACACCACAGAGAATATAAAAATATCCAGAAAGAATGAAAGTGCTTCAGTGTGAAATAGATAACCTGACACTGTTGCTGTCATACTACTGTTTCTGGAAATAAATTGCTGAGCGAAAAACTCCAAGCGACACCAATGTCGTCTCACTTTAAACTAAAAATTCCACGTTTATTGCTTAAATAAAATAGCTGTGAGAGGTACTTCAGCCGCCTTAGAAAATACACTACATCATTACATTATTAACAGACACTATGATCCAAAACAAATTAAAATGAAGGAGAACATAAATGCATCCTGAGTTGTCCTGATAACATTACCAGACAATATCAATAAAGCACTAAAGGTAAGTTAACTTATGACAACTTTGAAGCATAGGACAACTTTTGAAGCATTCTTCATCGTCTTGTTTCAGGTTATCCCTGCCTGAGTGCAGATGCAGATTTAGAGGTCATAATTAAATAGCCTACATTTGACAAAATTGATCTCACTGAGTTCTGTGGATCTGATTGAACTCATATATTGCATGCCAGCATATATTGGATGTGTGTATGAAGTAACGTGAATATGATAAAAATAATACAGTAAAAATAGCCTCAAATTAGAGGATTAGTGTAAGCAGCTTGCTGGCTGTTCCATCACATTCCCATTAAGCTATCTACCATACACTCATAGCCACATATAGGCTACCATCGACATTACTCCCATTAATAAATAATAGTTACATTTAATGTGTATTTTTGTGTCTTCTGAAGTATCTTAACAGCATAAATCTGGCAGAAGTCATGTACTATTATTAATTACATTTATGATAACTACTTAATCTCACTCATACAGCCTACATGCAAGGAAATTTGGTTTATAAAGGACAGCACAGTATTTATTTTAAAAAATGAAATCAGTTTGTACATGGCTTACAATAAGTGTTGAGCTGTTTATATGCGTTTGTGTGATGGCTGTTCAAGTAAGCAAAAAAAATCTCTATTCATACATTACCTACAATATATATTAGGCTATTTATAGGTGTGATGGCTGTTCAAGCAAAAATGTGTTTTAAAAATAACACAGTCTTGACTATCAAACTGTTTACTGAAAACTTTTAAGTTTGTGCTTGCAGTAGAATGACAGTGTGAATGGACGTAATTGACCCGAACGCTGTATACAGTGTAACTACACGTGAAGGGGCTAAAAACCTTACATTGAAAAGATATAGTATCTGACTAGCCGTAGAACTGGTAATACTGCAATTTCACAAACCCATATTTCTGTCGTGTGCATTTTGCTGTTGATGTGCCCTTTAAAAATGCACCGGAAATGGCAACGAATGAACTAGAGACAGACATGATATTTTTTGTCAGACAATTTGTTTAAATGTATTCAAGTAGATGTGTGTGGATAATATAGATTCTCCTATGAGGGGCAATGGTTAGACTACCACCACCCACAGACTACAAAGCACACGCTCCAATGTCTATGATACCTAGTAAATATCCTTCCCCCCTAAATGTTTAGCAACGTTTTGCAACGTTATTCATAAATAATATGAAGAGAATGAAACACGTTACGAGTAATATTATCATGTGTTGCTAACTTTATGCTTTATCCCAGCTAACGTTATTTGAAAACATTATCAAAATCAACTAATTTGGTGGAAAATGGTGAGCTAACCTAGTATTGTTCAAACAAGAACTTGCAGGTAAGAACTCCTATGGTATATCTAATGATTATTTCACATGTACATCTTATGGGTTGATGGAAAAAAATATGACAAATTTATTTATAGTGTGAACTTATCCTTTTGCCCAACTTAAGGTATGTTCACTAAGATTCTCATCCAGGAACACCAGGAAAAAAGTTGTGCCACTTGACATCTTCTGAAAAAAGTGATTTAAAAAAGTTTTTCCTTTGGAGTCCTTAATTGCCCAGCAAGCCAGCTGCCATGTCGGTAGAGTTAAGGAGATGCTGGAGGGCTCATCTCATACGATCCAGCTTAGATTCCTCCACTTCGCTGCCTTCCTGAAGGGCATGCTGGGTCCTCAGACCAGTGCTTGGTGGGCCAGAAAGAGAAGACTATGTGCCTGTGTATGTAGTTAATTTCAGGGTGGATACCTGAATTGTAATCAGCTTTGACCATACTGAGTTCTCTTCTCTATCTTTCACCATCCTTATCGTCCAGCTGCAAATCTAACCAAAGAGGAAACAGGGCCATTTGGAAACCATCAGCGCTTCCTTTAAAAAAAAAAAAAAAAAAAAAAAAAGGAAGATATTTCTGCTCTTTGTACCCCTGTAAGGAATTTGCTATCATCCCTGCCTGTATTACCTATGTACTGGAATAGTCCTTTTTCCTGTTTGCTCCCCTGTAATGTCACATCCCCCTCAGCAATTCCTCCTGTTCAACGAGCCATGAGTAAAGAAAAACAAAAACATTTCCAGTGAATAATAAACAGAGTGTAAAAATAACCCTGCAGGACTGGTAGTGTTGCCCAAGATAAAACTGTCATGAGTTTTACCTGGGCACTTAGCAACGTGTGTCACCCAGGACCCTGCAGTCTGCACCTGGATGCTAATAGTGTGAAATGATGCTATGTTCTGTCAAATGAGTGCTGTGAATGACACCCGAGACCCCAGAGAATCTTCATTTTACAAAATAATGCATCTTTTAAGGTTAGTGTAATGTGTGCTTGAGTGCTAGTGGTCAGATAGTAACTTTTTGTGTGTGTACGCACGTGTGTGCGTGTGCATGCGTGTATGTATAGGTGTGTGTGTGTGTGTTGCATGTTTGGAAAAACAGTGCATGTTTGGAGAAATGAGGGTAATGAATGGAGTCAGCAAAATAGAGAAGGCATGGAATATTACTGAACATTAATGGCCTCGTGGGGAAACAGCTGAGCCTAATATGGGTGCTGGCTGACTGCAAAAAGGGCACAAGTGATTGCAAGAGCTGTATCTGTATTATTCTACTAAGAGAGTACTTTTTTTTTTTTAAACTCACATTCTCAAGAAACGATGAAGATCCATCGATGCGTTAAAGTTCAGATCGGTGTCTGGAACAGGACCACATCAGGCATTGGCAGAAGATTCCAGATGTTCCATATTGAGCTCAGATCTCTGGGGGTGTGAAGGGAGATGCAGAGGGAGGGAGGTAACGGCAGACCTGCGTGGTGACCAAGCACAGTTTGGGTCACTGCCCATGCTTTCAGTTCAGCCCCTAGCTCCATAACTCATTACACAGTCATTAAAAAAGTGCACAGGACCAAGGAGCCATGCTGGGATTATACAGACTTTTGCTGCTATAAGCTTTTGCTCTATCCTTTGGATACAATGTTAGAACACAGGACATAATGAGACCTTCTCTTCCCCAAATTCAGCCTGAAATTTGTGCTAAACTTCAGCATGAGCACCTTCACTTGTTTTAAAGGAGGCCTGTTCGATCATTCAAAAAATTCTAGAGTTTTCACACACATATGGATTATGATTTTGACTGGAGCCACGTCCTTTAATTTGACAAAATGTGGAAGATTGAGCAGAATTATGTCTCATTCCCATGTTCTCTCATGAAATGAAGAAGGGTATTGTACTGGAATGTCAATGGAAATATTGACAGTAATTGTCCTTTCAGCAAGAAGAATTTTTCAGTGGTATTGTGGTCCCAGCTTTAATCTTTGGGAATTTCTTATCACAGCATACTGAGTCATTCATAACGCTGTCTTTATATTGACAAAACAATGGGTAGACTACTGCACCATCAAAGCGACTGCTCTTTCATGAGCTGGTATGTGAAAATTAAGCACACACAGCCAGTCAAAGCTTAAAGCCTTGTGCAGAGATTCATTGGCCTTAAATATCCTCTCTTCTTTTTGCCATTCACAACTTGTATTTATGGATATTTTAATACATTTTGGTTTCACCGTGTACAAATTACACTTTGCAGGAGGCAGGCAGAAGACTTCACAAACAGAACTACAGAGGGTACATTGAAAAGTTCAAACCACTAGTTAGCCATAAAAACAAGATGGCCAGGTTAGAGTTTGCTAAGAAATACTTACAAGAGCCTGCAGAGTTCTGGAAAAGGTCTTTTAGACAGATGAGACCAACCTTCAGTAGTATCAGAGCGATGGCAAGAGCAAATTGTGAAGGTCAACAGGAAATGCCCAAGATTCAAAGCGCCCCCCTCATCTGTAAAACATAGTGGTGAGGGTGTTATGGTTTGGGCATGTATGGCTTCCACAGGTACTGGCTCACTTGTATTCAATGATGGTGTAACTACTGAATGAATTCTGAATGTACAGAAACATCTTGTTTGGGGGGTGGCTATAAGTGAAAAGTGCTGTAATTTCTACATGGTGAAACCAAAGTGTATAAAGATTACCTTTATATCATAGCAGAAAATGTGCACTTTAACCACATGTGAATTGTAATTTTCTGTGATTTTTATGTAGTAAATGTGAGTTTCATTTATATTTGAATATTGTTTTAAATATAACATTGAATATTTTGTATAGCTGTTGCATTTATACTTTTGTGATAATGAAAATGAAATATAATATTAATACCCTAATAATAATAATAATAATAATAATAATAATAATAATAATAATAATAATAATCCATGTTTACCAAAGTCAAGCCTAAAAGTTCATGTCAGGTTTGGCGGTTTAACGAACCAGTAGCTTACAAGCACCAGCGACCTAGAGTAAACACATGAAACTGGGTCTACCTGCTGCTCAGTGAGCACAGCCAGCTTCTCAGCGTTTGCATACAGACCGTATCGGACAGCCTCCTAATTAACATGTTTTATAGTGCCTGCCTGCGTCAGGCGCCTTGGCAAATCAAGCGCTTAAGTCGAACAGTGGCTTCTCTGGGCAGGTGCTGCCAGGGGCCTGCCATGTACAGTAAAACCATACAGCGCCAAACGAAGAATTATTTAAATGATTCTTTGTCTTCACTGTAGCTTGCGCTTTCTGTTTCTATTTCAGTTTATTAAAATGGTGTCCAAATTGACACCTCTGCAAAAAGAGCTTTTGAGCGCTTTGTTAAGTTCCGGAGTTAAAAAAGACGTTTTGATCCAAGCGCTAGACGACCTGAGCCAGAGTAGGACTGGGGTTAAACTGGAGGATTTCCAGGTGTCCCCACCAAGTTCAAAGATGAATGGAAATGTTTCAGATGCAAAGCCAATATCCCACACACTTGCCAACGGACACGGTAAGGGCTGCAGGTTGTCGGGTGACGAGGGCTCCGAGGATGGGGACGATTTGGATGCACCACCAATACTTAAGGAACTTCTGTCCCTCAACACAGAGGAGGCTGCGAAGCAGAGGGCTGAAGTGGATCGAATCTTAGCGTGAGTAAGCCATGGGCTGCTTTTGCAATACTCTACTTACTTAACTGTAAAAGGTGAAAACTAAGTGCCTTTTTTTTTGGCTTAGCCAACCTCGAAATCAGCAGTCTTCATTCAGTCTGTAAATAATGCAGTGCATCTATGTGCGTCTCATGATAATAATAATAATAATAATAATAATAATAATAATATTAGCAACAGAAAGAGACGTGATTCGTGTATTCTGTACAAGCTGATAACATTGAAATAGGCTCAACTTTAGGGTATTTTTTATTCATAAGTTCTTCATTCTGTTATAACAATTTAGCTAATATCTCGGCAATAATTAGGGTATTTTGAGTACGGTCCAAGTATTTTTGATGTTAGAGAAGCCACCTCAAACGTGTCACTAGCCCTATTCATTTTATTCTGTGAATCATCAACTGAAAGAGGCTGCACAGTGCGTAGCTATGATTGCATTTATGGAAAATGCACACCTGGTTATTCATGGACGAAAGGTATAAGCATCTCTACCTCAATCATCTTAACACAGGCGTGTTCCGAATGGAGCAGTATTACTGAGTATTGGCATCAATATATTTCAATCAGTATTGAATTCAGTGTTTCATGAATATGACATAAAAGTCGCAGCTTTGCCGTTGATCTATGAGGGCTACTTTTATACCAGGTTATAGGCCTACTATAACCTGTTTTTTACGACAAAGAGTTAAATTGTATGTAATTGTTTATTTTTACTGCGGCGACCATTATTATTTGGATGTTTGATGTAGTATTTGGAAGTGTATGCTAAGCATTAACGGACACAGTCGATAGGCTTAAGTATTAGTATAGGCCTATTAAATATGTCAGTAACTATTGCTGTCAAAGATCATTTGAAGCGCAATGTGGCAATAGGCTGCTGTAGCCTACACACCATTTGTCTGGGTCATTTTTACATTTATCTAATTATCATGTAATAGCCAGTAGTTCACAACGTAGACAGTGATCGAAAATGGTAAATCACAATCACAAAACATTCAGATATTGCGCATGCAGGATTACTCTCCTATTGACTTAATTCGAATTTTTAAGCAATTGTTATTATTATTATTATTATTATTATTATTATTATTATTGAAAGTAGCAATTCCAGGGTCCTGTACAAGTAGTTGGCAGCACGAAATATCAATACAGGTGTCCATAGAATGATTGATCTAACCTACTCGTCGGATACGCGCATACTCGATCTTTTTTTAGTCATAAAGTCATAGAGACTATGCATGTTGGAATTTATTAAGTTCATGAGAAGACGATCTCTTAGTGTTTCTCAAAAATGAACAATTAATCATGGTGCTTTTTTATCAATTAAAGTGTTCGTTTTCAATATGAGATGTTTTTGGATATGTAATTTTTTTATTCCTATAGCGACCTCTGTAGACACCTGACATTTAATTCAGTCTGCCTTTATAATAATAATAATAATAATAGCTATTTAAATAGCTATTAAAACATATAATAATAATAATAATAATAATATTATTATTATTATTATTATTATTATTATTATTATTATTATTAACAATAATATTATTATATGACTCAATGACTGTAAAGATGTAGATTATGCTGTGCTATTGTGCTGGCATCTCAGTAAGGGCTTGGAAGGATGGTGATTATGCTGTGTGTATTGCATTGTACTGGTGACCCAGTGAGGACTTGCAAGGATGGTTATTGTGTTGTGTGCCCTGTATTGTATTGTATTGGATTTAGTGAGGACCCGTGGTGCGCCGCCCGCATGATCAAAGGATACATGAAGCAACACAATATTCCCCAGCGGGAGGTGGTGGACATCACAGGGCTGAACCAGTCCCATCTGTCTCAACACCTCAATAAGGGCACGCCCATGAAGACCTATAAACGAGCAGCACTCTACACCTGGTACGTCCGGAAACAGCAAGAAATTCTCAGACGTAAGTTAATATATGAGCTTTTCATAGGACATGCAGTAAGTGTTTTTGCATTGGAATTGGAATTGCGATTCATTGTAGTTACTGAAACTTGCAACTGTATGCCTTTTTAATTCTGCAAGGACTTTACTGAATACATTCATAAAAACATATCTGGAATCTGTAAACCACTGGACCCCAGTCAACCAGAATACTGTAAAAGTCACAGGGTTACCTTAAATTGCTTCAGTAAATTGTGTAGGGTCTGATTCAGCTCACACATGCAAGAGAACTGAATACGAGTTCCACTGAACTAGGATGGGTTTTTGCATCTTTTACACAACATTTTGAGTACAAATGTTGTGTACTGTACAGCACACATTGTAGCAACATTGTAGTGTTGTAACAATTTTTTATTATAGATTTTTTGTAATGAAAGAACAACATCAGTTATTTCATCCTGAATGTATCTATATTTTCAATGTGCATGCATGCATGCATGCATGCATATGTGTGTGTGTGTGTGTGTATGTGTGTTGCTAGATGTATAAAATGTGCTTTTTCTTATTTTTCAGAGTTCACCCAGGCAGGTCAAGCCTCTAACAGCAATATGACAGACAAGAGCAATGAGGATCCGGTGCTGTTTTTTTTCCCAGAATTCCATCAGCCTGGACAGAGAATGGGGCAGGCTGGGGACGAGGAGGATGTTGAACCTGCCTCTAAGAAAATGAGACGCAATCGTTTCAAATGGGGCCCTGCATCCCAGCAGATTCTCTATCAGGCATATGAGCGACAGAAAAACCCCAGCAAGGAGGAGAGGGAGGCACTGGCGGAGGAGTGCAACAGGTAAGAAAGGAAGACCACACAGAGGGAAATGCATGTGGCAGGTCATACAGGGTTCAACAGTAACACTCACCCACTCACAGTTTCATATTATTTGGAATGCAGAGCAAATCCGTCGGTCATTTGGCTCTCTGATTTCGAGATTTTATTGGCTCAGAATGTTTGCATTGTCTCCATCCCTCATATCAGAGCTGAGTGTGTGCAGAGAGGAGTGTCTCCATCCAAAGCGTATGGCCTGGGCTCTAACCTCGTCACAGAGGTGCGTGTCTACAACTGGTTCGCCAACCGCCGCAAGGAGGAAGCCTTTCGACAGAAACTAGCACTGGACGCCTATAGTGGGTCCTCTCACAGTACTGAACGCCTCCTGTCCCACAGCTCCCCCTCCCAGGCCCAGGACAGCGCCTCGTCCCCTACAAAAATGCAAGGTAGGGGTCATCAGGTCTGTCCATCCCATCATGCACTTGTGTATTTCTGTAAGGCTTAGGGTCTGCTGTGACCCACGGTGCTGTGATATAGGAAACGCTCTCATACAGGGAGCTTTAGGGTCTCCTCTATTTAGGTTGAATGCTCTGCTATGGGGAGCTTTAGGGTCTCTTCTATATGGGGCTAATGCTATGATATTGGGAGCTTTAGTGTCTTCTCTATATGGGGCAAACGCTATGATATTGATCATTGTTGTAACCAATAAAATGTAACCCTCAAAAAGAATGACATCAGTATGAATTTGGCATGCATGTACAGTCCAACATCAATTGCAGCTCAAACATCAGCCAACCGGAGTGTAACATGAAAACGGGACATTTTGTGAAAAGCAGGGCCAACAGGGTCAGTGGAAATTCCAGGTCACTGTTAATACAACCAGCTGTGTGATTAAATCCAATAAAGTGGTTAGATCATTTGGCGCTGAATCATTTGGACACCATGATGTGGGTTTGTGTTTTATCAAGACCAAAAAGAGGGCTGGTCAGTGGACTGTGTCTTTATTGTTATTGCAGAAAGGGAGGGTGATGCAGTCAGTGGACTGTGTCTTTATTGTTACTGCAGAAAGGGAGGGCACGGTATAACATTTAGCCAGGTTTAATCTAGTCCCAGGGATGTCAGGTCAGTTAGCAGCTGGAGAACTTGAGGACACTGAGCCTGATAATTTAGAAAGTAAGATAAAAAAAATGTATTTGTATTCAGTTTCAAAGTCAGTAAATGAGAACATTTGAATTTATGCAGTAGAAACCCAGAGATGCAAACCTCAAGGCTGATGTAAAACTGAAAGTAGCATGCATAGCTACACATGTTTGGGTCTTTATTGTCAGTGCTGCAGTAAATGCATTACATGGAAAGACATCACACTTTTCATTCATAAAATAAGTTGTGCAACACATAGAGAAACAAAGCAGAGTCTGTGGCTATCTTCACATTAGATGATATTTCTTGGCATTTTGGCAACTTTTTGGAGTTTCCAAGTCTGCCCTTTGTCTGAAGAGACTTAATAACTACATATTGTTAACTTGGCTCTATAAAATAATGTATTCATCTATAAAAATAATTAAGTAACTTCTTTTTAGTGAAATGTTGGAATTTCCTCTGTAGAAATGACTCTCAATGAACCTCAGCATATGTGTGAAAGTATCAGCGCAAAAAGTCCACATTTACTATAAGGTCCTTGAGCTGGTAACATCCTAGTATATAATGAATTGCCAGCATGTGAAGACCTGTAACATTACTTTAGAAGGTAACAAATCCATGCAATGTTGACATAAAAAATCGCATAAAAGTTGAACATAAAAGAGGACCTGTGCGTTCACATTTTAGGCATCATTCGAGTGACTCGCTACATAGATACAATCCCCCAAGTTCAAGGTGAACACATTTTATTCACTGGCTGTTTCCATGTCATTACCCATTCTAGATTCTTCCATGTGTATTTCTGAGTGTGGTGCAGTGTAAGTTTAAATTTAAAAAATGTAACAATGAAATGGGTGATTTTGTAAAGCTTATTAGGACTAATAGGTGTATTTGTTCTCCATTTCAAAAAATGTACATTTGTCGTATGTTTGAAAATGTATGTGAAGATTAACAAATGCAAGGTCTGTTTATTCTGAAATACCTAAATAAATAATCATTTAAATTAAAAATCCCTCTGCGGGTTTAGTTCCCTGCTAAGGGCACAGATCTGCTAAAAATGCTGACAGATATATGGACAAAAAAACTATGTGGCATGTAGATGTGCATTTCAGCTAGCTTGTGTAAGCATTATGGCTGTTTTTTAGGCAATCACTGTGGACATGTGCACTAAATTACACTCAATCTCCCTGCAATGAAGATTCTTCTTTCCTAAGAACCCGTCAGTGAGTTTCAATATTTGTTTAAATAACTCCCTGAACACTTGACCAGGCACTGACCCGATGCTCCAGTGAAAAGGGGGCGTTTGTTGCGGGGGAGGGGAGTTTCAGTGGAAGACAGTTTGCGCTCCGGAGTGTCTCGTTTGGTCAGATCCACATGCTTACAAGGTGTCTGGCTGATATCCTGCTGACAGCATCAGCTGTTTATCAGAGTCGTACAATAACGGCCCAGCAGGGACCCTCACTGGGTTGCTATGGCACAGTCTTCATTATGCATGCTTAATTGACAGTTTAAAATCCTTGGTTGCCACATGACCTCTGACCCCTGCTCTCGGTAACCCTCTCTCCAGGGGCTCCATTGTGAGGGGTATATTAGAAGAGAGTAGTAACTGTAACCCATGTTCATTTATCTCTGCTGGCACTGGGGAGGGCACATTTAAAGCCCCCCCTCCCCCGCCACCAGACTTTATTGGGCTGCAGTATAATGGCAGAGACTGGGTATAGGCTTGATCAACAGGAGCTGTCCACTGGGCTCTTGCCTCTATTCTGTCTACACAGAAATAATGGACCCCCTTGGCTGCAGTTTTGCGTATCCTCCTCCTCTCCTACATACACCTCTGTGTTAAAAAGGTCATTATGGGGTCAGTGGAGTAAAAATGTTTTTGGAGGATTTACAAGGGACTTTGTTTATTCTGCTTGTTCCTGTGATAAGACAGGAACGGCCTGGCATTGACAGGACTCTCAAATCAAATCAAATCAAATCAAAATGCATTTATATAGCGCTTTTCACAAACAATTGTATCAATATGCTTCACAGACAACCCTGGCTTAAACCCTCACAGTTGCAAGCCTAAGGCGACAGTGGCAAGGAAAAACTCCCTGGTAACAGATAGGATGAAACCATGGAAGGAACCAGGCTCAAGAGGGGAACTCATCCTCCTCTGGTCGGCTCAGGTTGTAGGTTTGTGACCAGCACGGTCTCTTCAGAACAGTCTGAAGTGCAGTATGTGACACCATCTACTGCTTTGTTCTGTTCACAGCACAGCTTGGTTAGTAAAGTGCAGGTGGTACATATCCTAAAGGTAGCCTGTGTTTGGGCTTTATGAGGTTTGGGATCTGGCTTTTGGAGAGGTAGTAGTGTAGTAACAGCAGTCCAGATTGTGTGCAGTGTACACAATGGAGAACACAAATGTACAGCCCCACAGTGAACCCAGCCTGGTGAAGAGGAGGTATTCTGTATCCTATGGGCTGAGCAGGCTAAACCTCCAGCACTGCTTCTCTCTCTGGTTACTCCTCCACTGTTGTTGTGAGGGAAAGCCATGTCAGACAGATGCGTGATTCTGGCCACAGGGCCTTGTTGTTTTCCAGTGCTGTGCGCAACAGGTCAGCTTTTGCTTGCTGGTCAGAATCTGGCTCAGCTTCATGTTAGGACATTTCTCACTGTTGTGTAAAGAGCTAACGTGTGAATTCATGAGCTGAGTTCACAATACTCCACCCATTACATTAATCACTTGGCATATGCTTTTACCCAGAGCAACATCAAAAGTGGAGCCTATCAGTGTTAGTCTGAAGATTACAAAAAACAGTATCACCAAGAAGGCAGAGGGGCCCATTTATAACCAATAAGTGTAATATTAACACCCCCTATTAATTATGCACATTTAAATAGGGAAATGTGAAAATGCAGTTTGCATGAGATGCCTGGAGAAAGTAACCCATCTCTTTTTCTCATTGTTTACAGGCTGATATTATAACCCCCCCCAAGGTTTCTTCACCAGACCTGATTTACGGCCCTATGAAGCCGCTCTATATAGCATGCTCAGCACTGGCACTTTTAGTGGCTCCATAGTTGTAAAGTACCAGAGAAACAGTCCCTTTCTGAGCCCCTAGCCATTGTGTAGCCATCAGGTCACAGACCCACTGAGTGCTTTATGGTCCTGCACTGGTGTTTACAAGCACACAAGAGTGTTAGCGGATTGTTTAGGTGTGTTTGGAACAGCATGATGTCAGTGGTCCGATTGGCCTGGGATGTGTCTGAGTGCTCTGCGGGTTAAACTCTGTGGAACACTGCAGCAAGAAGTGACCATCTGAAACAACAGAGGACATCTAAATTTGCTAAAATTACGATAGCAGAAAAACACAGCTAGAAACACATTGCTAGAAACACAAAACAAACATATACCTGCTACATTTTCTCATTTTTATTGAATGTTAATCATCATTACTAACAGGTTAGTTCACTGCTGTTGCCTAAGTTCATTAATCAAAATTCAAAGGTAGCCAGGAAACATACACCACCAAATGAAGTCTTAGACCCATTGTGTGGAACAGCTATGTTTTCGTGTATTAAGGCCACAGGGACACACTTCATGTATCACGGCTGTGTGTATATATGTGTGTAAATGCTCTGTAACCAAAGCAATTGTATTAAACCCCCTGCGTATACGTAAGACCATGAACATGCACCACAGAAAAAAAGAAAAAAAAGGTGGAGTAGTTTTTATACTATTGTTTAATGTTTAAACACCACATTTCATGCTAATTACATCCATATTATTATATCATATTATTCACATAAACATATCTAGACATATCTATCATGCATAGATATGTTAATATTCATTCAGTCTGTATTGTAATTGCTCATGAGAAGGTGTTTATGCAGGTGAGGGAAGGGTTTGTAGGTAGAAAAGACCCACACATCCCCTCAGATGTTTAGGTAAACAGTGTGTGTGTCAGTGCTGACAGAATGGGGACAGGTGAACGTGCAGGTGACTGTGTACGAGCCTGAGGGAGCAGGGTAAGAATGTTTGACATTGGCTCTAACTGTATGTTTGCTCTGCTACTATCAGAGGGACCGGGGCTGGCAAACACTAATTTCGGGGGGCAGTGTAGGATTCCTGAATTTTCACATAAAATACAATAGAGGCATTAAGATTTCAGTTTCCCCTGCAAAATGCCTTTTGGTTGCTGCAGCTGGGGTTGGTGGGTTATGGATGCAGTTTGTTGGTGAGTTATGGAATCAGTTTGTTTGGTCAAAAAATGCACTTCTACATTGAAAGCTCTCTGTACAAACCACGTGACCTTCTGCACTCTATGAACTCTCTCAGGATCCAGCAGTTGAACCATTTATTACGTGGCATAATTATTTTTTTTTAAAGTAGCTCACATATTTTCCTAAGAACTCTATTTCTTTCTTTGGGAGATTTGTGAGGAATGCTTTCCCTCAGAAGAGTGGAGGGCCAGGATTGTGTGTGAGTTTGTATTTGTGATGGATTGAGGCAGGGAGAGCTGAGGTGATCATTTCCTGTGTCTGGGGGGAGAATGATGTGTGTGGTATGGTGTTCAGGTATGTGGAAAGGGAGCAGGGAGGGGCTGTATGTGCAGAAAGAGCAGTCTCTGGCTCCATTGTGTCAACATTTCAAGTGGAGAGGCTGGGGTGTGTTTGCTCTACCTGTCCTGTTTGAGTCAGGAATGCTGAAGTCTCTATGCTCATGGGGTGAAAGATTAGCTCTGATTGGAGCTGGGACACAGAAACTATAGCCCCAGCTATAGTGTGCTCATGTTCTGTATCTCTTTATCTCACTGACCTGGCCCTACAGATCAGTGAAAGGAACAGCTCCACCATACCGACGATCTTCACATCTCTCTGTTCTACAACGCCATTCATGATGCCTGCCTACTGGCCCCACAGTGGTGGATTGAATCTGCCAATGTGATAGCAGAATTGTTGGCTGTATTCCAATACAGATCAAAGACCCCTCTTTAGATTGCACCTAGTTTCCCTTCCCACTCCCACCATTTACTAATTCATGTTGTGTTTTTTTTAATGGTTTTTGGCTCTATTTTTATGATTTTATGTTTGTTAGGGCTTGTTATGGATATAGCCTGGATGTATTTGGAATTAATCCTTTTTTTTCTTGATTAATACATTTAACTTGCACTAGTGCTTTAGTGATGCATCTTTTTTAGTGCTTTGCATCTTTACTCACTGAGGTGTGAATGTTGTTAGCTAGGTCTAGCACTATTGCTCACTTTAAACAGGTGAATGCACTTATGTTTCTTATCATATTCCCAGCAAGACCATGTGCTACATGCATGTAATGTAATATTGAAAGTAGCAGTGAAACGCTAAACTCTCCCTCTGCCTCTCCACAGGGGTCTGCTACAGTCAGCAGGGAGCTAGCGAGGCCACTTCTTCCACGACCATCGGTCACCATGGCAACAGCAGAATGGAAAACAGTCGGCCTGCGTTACAACAGCTGTCTCCAGGCAGCCTGGACCCCACCCAGAGCCTGGTCTCACCTGACACCAAGATGGTGAGCACACCTGCAGGCTGAGATTAGCTAAGAAAAGGCGTGACTGGACTCTTCAGCATGAAGCAGGCCTTAGAATGGAGCACTTAGTGTTCATAGTGTTCATGCAGGCCTTTGTGCTCCCTCACCAGCCAAGGCCCATTGGCCGGCGATGGTGCACAAAGGAAGCCAATAGAGCCATGATGTGTGCATGATGGAATGATGCATGCGAGGGTGGGAGGCTGCTGTCATTCTCTGTGTCACGGGGGAATGTCCGATACTGAGCTAATAAGCCTGTCGCCAGGTCAATCTGCTTTTATTGGGTTAACACCAAAATAGCCCAGTACTGGGTGGTGCTGGCTGTGTGACTGACTCTGTGTACCGCCTGCCTTATCAGGATAATCACACCATAAAATAACTGTTGTTTTTTAATACAAAATGCAAACAAAATGCAGACATAGTACGGTATCACTGGCTCCCCACACTAACAGCTACAACTTTGATTGGTAAGCTGATTTAGAGTTGCTTGGAAGTCATTGCACTTTTACATTTTTTTTTCATGATCAGTGTTGCAGGCATATTGCAATTTGTGGTTATTTGTGTTGCTGTGGGCCCTATGTTTTCCATGCCATTTTTTTAGTTTGTCTTCATTCCCTCTGCAGTGGCTTTCCTTCATATTCTCTTTGCCTTGCTCAGTTACACTAGAAAGCAACAGCCACTGCATGATGGTACCCCCGCAGTACTGCCTCAGAAACTATCTACAACTCTTACTATGTTTCCATACTGAAGCAATGCAACATTCATGTTAACATACAGCTTTTCTTTGGCTGTTACCTGCTTAATAGTGCTGCAGAAAGAATAACGCAATGCTAAAGTGCTGAAGTAATTTTTGTATTATATTTACATGAATATGTAAAAGCTTCCTCTGCTCTGATTTGACTCTACTGCTTGGGTGGTTTGCTGTCTGTTGCTCTTTAACTGAAATGTGGTGTACTGTGTGTATGGAATCAGTGGAACTGTGTTTGCATATCTCTCATATGTTCGGTTTCACTTGTGTCAGTCATGGCTGGAATTCGCCCGCAAAATAAGACCGTTGGGATGAGTAGCACCCAATTACCACTGAACTAGGTCAGTGTTGACCTAATTCAAAATGAATGGCGACTGTGTTTCCATTACATTACATTACATTACAGGCATTTAGCAGATGCTCTTATCCAGAGCGACTTACATTGTATCCATTTATGCAGCTGGATATATACTGGAGCAATGCAGGTTAAGTACCTTGCTCAAGGGTACAACGACAGTGTTCTAGCGGGGAATCGAACCTGCGACCTTTAGGTTACAAGACCAACTCCTTACCCATTATACTTTCCCTGCGAACTGCTGTGTGGGTTAAAAATGAAAGCTTTTGCAGGAGCTGCTGGGTGGCTCATCCTGTTAAGACCATGCTCCAGTGTGTGGATGTGCCCCACAGTCTGGTATGGAATCCAGACTAGTGTCGCTCAGTGAAGGGACAGGGTTCAGTCAGCCGGGATGACAGAGTCTCATCGCTCACTAGCATCACATAGCATATCAGTGGGGCGCCTACAGTCCGTCTGTTGAGCTGCACATTAAGTGTCTTCCTCTGACTCGTGTCCACATGAGCCTGATTTGTGAACTGCTGTGTGAAAAGAAGCGGCAGCTGACATCACATGCTTTGGAGGACAGTGTATGCTGGAAATGAATATCACTGGGAATTCCAAAGTCAGCGGAAAAAGGGGGGAAGGTATTAAATAGTACATAAATAATCAATAAAAAGTGGCTGTTAAAGTTGCAAAACAGATGCCAGTGGTACGATCCTGCTACATGGATGCAATTTCCAGAGCAGGGAAAGTGGTATCCCAGTAAAAGGATAATGATACTACATTTGGATACTGCATTTACATCTCTCCTCTCTCTGTAGATCTCAGTGTCAGGAGGAGGACTGCCCCCCGTCAGCACGCTGACACATATCCATCACTGTCACAGCCCCCATCAGACCCAGGACCTGATCAGAACCCTGCCTGGAGTCATGACTATAGCGCAGAGTAAGTGTGCTGTGTCTGCCTGTCCCTCCTCTTCCTCAGAACCATGAATGATTTTCAGGGTGAATGTGCATATAGGAGTAATCTCTTTGGTGCTAATCACTCCCCCGCTCTCGCTGCAGATCTGGGCATATCACAAACGGCGCCTGTCGTTAACAGCATTGCAGGGAGTTTGGCAGCACTGCCGTTCTCGTCACAGCTGCACGGCTGCCATGAGCACGACCTGGTGCAGCAGGAGCCCGACCACAGGACCCAGCAGCCTTTCTTGGGCCCCGCCACACACTCACATAGTGAGTACTAGTTTAGGGGCCCATCACACATTCTCACAGTAACACTTCAGGGGCCCCGTTGCACACTCACAGAATCAGTACCACTTCAGGGGTCCCGTCGCATGCTCACAGAATCAGTACCACTTCAGGGGTCCCGTCGCATGCTCACAGAATCAGTACCACTTCAGGGGTCCCGTTGCACACTCACAGAATCAGTACCACTTCAGGGGCCCTGTTGCACACTCACACAGTACAGGGGCCCCTGATGTGTTCCCCTGGCTTATAAAAAGAAGTAGTATAAAAGAATGAAATGACTGACTGCTCTTCCTCCCTCTCTCGCCTGGTAGTATATAAGCCAGATCTTCCTCAGTACTCCCAACCCCCACGCTACCCCCTCCACCATGGGGCAGACCGAAGCCAACATCATCACCACCCTCAGCCCCATGCCCACCCACAAGCAGGTCAGTGTTCCTGTGTGAGCAAGACCAGGCACTTCTACCTGCTCTCTGCTATATGCTTTCTGCTCTCTGCTACCTGCTCCCTGCTCTTCTTTAGAACACTTTTTCTTATATTTGATTAGATTTCCTTCACATCCCGACAGATATCAATAAATCATAAGTGCTAAGAAAAAGTCTGGTCTCTCTGACTGCTCCAGGCTCTGAAATCAGCCTCTAAATTTCACCGTGCTTGACTTTGACAGCGCAGTCAGAGCAGAGATACCGCAGAGATAGTGTTATTGCTAGCTAGCTGCCTAGAAAACAAAACAAGAACTTTCACCTGCAACTTCGTCTGGGTCTCAGACAAGTAAAAATTCAGGTGTCTACATTTATTGACCATTGTTAACCCATAGCTGTAAATAAAAACTATAGCTATGTTCATTGTTTACATTCATTGTGATGATGTTGTGTGTTTTATTTTCTACCTGTGAATGAGGCATGATGCGCTTCACTCTCCCTACTTTACTTTTCAATGCTCTTGTCCTCTCTACAGTACCTCTCTTGTCCTGGATGTCACTCTTGGGTCAATTACTCCCACCCCTATTAACAAACAGAATAATAACGTTCACTGACTCATACAAAAGGTGTTTTAGCTGCTAGAAAGTGATGTTTGTAGTTAGTCAGGTTAGGTACTCTTTCAGGGATGAGAAATGTACTGTACTGTCTTCTTTTTCATCTGTAATTGAACAATTTGCAGTTCGTTGTGTTTAATATAAACGTGTGCATGTGTGAGTGTGTTAAACTGTCTGTTTTTTCTTTGTTATTGCAGTGCCCTTTGCAAGCCTGGTGATTGCGCACCTGGCAACAGGAGAGCATTCTTCCACCCTCTCACAAGCGTAACCATGGAAACTCCTGAGGCAAGGCAATGGTGCATTGGACAATAAGCCCCTCAGTAAAGTAAAGGCAGGAAGCAGCACTGTCTGGATGAACTCTATTTTAAAGAGAAATATATGGAATGCACACAAAAATTCTGCATTCTAAAGCCAAATGAGCATGGTATGAATATATAACATGATTAACTCTGGCATGGTGATGATCAAGAAGGCTGAGTCTGCTTCTGTTACGTGGCTTCCACGAAAACACTTCATTTTTTCACAATCCTCATTTCATATATGGAAGAAAGAGCACTTATAGTGTCCATTTGTACATAATTTGTAGGTTATCAATGCACTGAACAAAAAAACATCTGACAGAGAAGTGTGTCTGTGTGTGTGCGTTTGTGTGTGTGCGTGTGAGTGTCCTTGCATATATGCACATGTGTGTGCATGTGTGGTTGTGTATGACAGGTGGGGGTGCGTGTGTGTGCATGCATTCTTGGTTGTGCATGGCAGGTGTGTGTGTGTGTGTGTGTGTGTGTGCACATGTCTGTGGGAGGAGCTGTGAAGAGGAGCTGTGCCACATAGTCAGAGTGATGTCACTGACTCCTCTCCGCTGGTGTCCATGGGCAACTTGCAGAAACCAGGCACTGGGAGAGAAATGGCAGGATCGGAACACCATGAGGCCTGGCCTAGTGCCACAGTTGTATCATATGACAATCATGAGTTTAACACAGTGCATACAGTAAAGTCAACTGTTAAAAGTTCCCATGTTCTCTCATTTAGAAGAGTTTCAACAGCATTTTCAGATCAGTAGTCACAGTACTGGGGTGTCATAAAGAGTGAAGTTCACAGCACTGTGAATGTAACAGGAGTTTAGGCATCGGGGGAAAAAAAGCACACTAGTTCAATGCTTAGATTTTGTTTAAAATTTCACAGTTCAAGGCTTACTTACCAGCAGAATTCTGTAAAAGTTTTGGCCTATCAGGTCTGGCCTATGGTAGGCAGCTTGTTACAGCTATCTAATTTTACACAGCTAAGAATTTTGTTAAAAATAAGTTGGTATGTGAATGTCCTGTGCAGACTGTGACATCACTCATTGTGGATCAATAAGAGTATGATTAGTTCTCCTTCCTAAGAATGGTAAATGATAAATGGACTGCATTTATATAGCGCTTTTATCCAAAGCGCTTTACAACTGATGCCTCTCATTCGCCAGAGCAGTTAGGGGTTAGGTGTCTTGCTCAAGGACACTTCGACACGCCCAGGGCGGGGTTTGAACCGGCAACCCTCCGACTGCCAGACAATCGGTCTTACCTACCTTTCCTGAGCTATGTCGCCCCCAAAGCTAAAGAAGATCTTTAGCTTTGCAAGCTAATCACACCTTGTTGTGAGGAGTGGCTGTGGTTTGAATCTCACTGCAGCCTTATCCAAGTAACAGAAACTAGCTTGTTATTGTTTCAGATTAACATATTTGCTAGCTTGAGGGCTAAATTTATTTTTAAATATATTTATAAATAAATACATTTTTAAGCAATATGAAATATTCAGGTTTGCTGCTTGCTAGCTACACAAGCTGGCCTGGCAAATTGTGTGTGATTTGTCATCCCTTGTTGAATCCTTGTTATCGGGACATTATTCCAATTTGTTAACAGTTTTTTGGATGAGTACTGTGTAGACTAATATTCAAAGGCAAGCTCTCAGCATTGTAGATTATAGAGCGTCTTAAAACATATACATCATATTACACAATTTAAGTCTTCAGATAAGGCTAAAACTACACAGTTGTGCAATCATTGATGGTTATAATAGCATGTTATGTGAATTTTGGCTAATCATAAATCAAAGTGTTTGAATCCAGTTTGAAGTCAGTTTAACTGATACAGCTGAAAAAAATCTTCCATACTTTCTCTGTCACTTCAGTTGTCAGCAGTTGCCATAGACTAGAAGATTTTTAAGGCCAATTCAGTCTTTTCACTGAACAGACAATCGCTATCGATTTTGACCAACAATAACCACAAGATCACATTTAGCCTGTTCTGTTGTGTTAACTGTCATAGCAACATACAAACAGATCTGCCACATGTCACCTGGCCAGCCTCTCATGTCTAGCTAGAGAGTAAAATAATGGTAAATCAATGTATTTCCTTATACAGAACAAGTGGCAGAACCTGAATGCAGCCTTGGATTTATCATATATTATTTCTGCCTGTCTTCCATAAGGAAGCTGCCTGGAAAGCATTTGGTCAGCGTGCCATCAAATTTCCCTTTTAATTTCCATATGAGTAACAGCAGGGTTACACATAAGAGATAAAGACAATGTTTTTAAAAATATATACTGTATCCATTGTTGTGTCTGGCTTTCTGCATGCAAACATGATATGCAAGCAGGCTGTTGAGAGAGAAAGGCAGTAGAATGAGTAAGAGCTCAATGAGCCTATGGGTGCAGTGCTTCTGTATGTTGTCACTGTGATGTTCTTACTCGCAGATTTACATTTCCTAAATGCTCTGAGTCTAAATGTTAAATACAAGTTGTGCTTTACTGAGGTCTTTCAACGTTCTCCAGAAGTTGTGTCTAAGGAAAATTCCCGTGTGCTGAAATCATAAAACTGGCCATGACTTTATTTTTCCCTTTTTTCAAAGTCCACACAAGGCCAAACATTCAAATCCAAACATTCCAACAGCCATTGCAGTCAACTCAGTCACTAAAGACTCAAACAGCACATTGGCCTCTCAACAAAGGCATTTTCTTATTTTAGCTGCCAATCAAGTGAGCACTGCCCAGTTTTTAACATAATCAAGCTGGAAATTAGCTGCCATAGATTGGCCACTTTTGTGACTGCACTCTTGTGCAATTTTAAGTTACCAGAAAAGTATTGTGAAAAAGTGCCTGGGAAAAAAATAGGAAATATTTTAAACAACATCTTGAAACCATGTTTATTGACTTGGGGCCTTTGTCACAAAGCAGGATCGCTGGGTTAGCTGGGTAACTACACTGAGGAAAACCCAGAACCCTCCCAAATCTGGACAATGGACTGAAGTAAAAAGAGCTGTTCTGGGTTTTACTATGTGCAGTTATCCATATAACTCTGTAGTCTTGCTTCGCGATACAGTTCCCTGTACTCAAACTGTTCACCAGATTTCTATTAATCTTCAATTCATTTTTGTCATTGTGAATCTAAGATTAGTGGTTGCTTCATTCAAAATTATCTTATCTTTCTCCCCCTTAATACTCATTTGAAAAATATAGCATTCATAGCATCCTTCAGAGTATTATTTACTTTATTAACGCATTCTGTTCGTCTCGACCAGGAGTGCACAACAAATTTGAGCCAACTTCTGCTCTTAATTATTTAATCAGCTCAATCATATCTTGATCTGACATTTGTATAAGCAACAGATACAGCTGCAGACTGCAAGTGTATCTGAAAGTTTTTACTGTGCTGAAGTACAGGAGTGAACCAGTTGTGAGTTGTGCACCCCAGTTTTAGACAGATCAGAATCAATGCACATTTTTTTTTCTCTAGATGACAGAAACCACCATGTCAAAAGTGATTTAACTCTAATGTATTGTTTTTATATAAAAATGGAAATTAGCCTTTGAAAATCTTTATTTAAACTTGTTTGAATATTGCTATTTTAAGTAAACATTTTTATATGACTGGTTTTGGGTCTGTGTCCATCAGTTTATAATTACTGTGGATGTTGAAACATTCTATTCATATGCATTCAGTTATTATGATAACCACTCTAACCTTATCCCTTCTGAGTGGAACTGCCATTGTATATCCTGGTCTGTCCTGAATCATTGAGTTAGTTATGGCCACACACACACACACACACACACACACACACACACAAGGAAGTCAAGTCAAGTCAAGTAGAACTTTATTTGTCTCCAGAGGGGCAATTGGTTGTGCAGCAGTGAAAACAGTACCAAGGCAATTAAATACAACATACAGTATAATGAAAAGTAAAAACATAGAATACAAGTAAAAACATAAAATACAGTAAAAAAAAAAACATATAATACAAGTAAAAACATAGAATACAGTAAAAACATAGAATACATTTTTGTAAAAACATAGAGAAGGAAGATGAGCATTATATGCACACGAATGTTATCTGTGCTATACCCATCTGACAAAGTACTGTGTAAAATAATAACTTAATCATTACTCCTGTGTCCTGAGCTCCATTTGATGCTATCAGTGTGAGGTAACACTACATAAATCCATGATTCTGGTCTATGCCACAACTACAACTGCACATAATCTGTATGTATATTGTATACAGTATATGGTTATACAACAAATACTTTGTATTAGGATTCTTGCTGGATGTTTTACTTAACTAATTGAGATTAAATAACTTGCTCAGGAGTGCAATGACAGTGCCCCGGCTGGACCCACAGAGACCTACTTGCGTACATATAAAACTTATGAACAAGAAATATAGTACATTTGTTGGAACGTTGCAGATATTCAAATTTCTAAAATAAAAGTAGCCAAATGACCCTGCTTTGGCAGTTGAAAGTGTTTCTCTGCTCCATGTTGATAACAGGCTAAATGGACAGGGCCTGGCATAATTTGAATTTGACTGTTAAATGTTACAAGATGTCTTCTTATAACATTATGCACAGCTCGCTATATTACATTTTTATCAATTAATAATTTGAATATTCAAATTAAGATGCATTATCAGTATGGAGGTGTCCTGACCATGGAAAACCCAATTTTAATAGAACAGATTACTGGTTTGTTGAGGTTTCAAAGCTGTCCCTTGTTGGGAATCAGCTTTTTCATTTCTTTGTGACAGGGACTCTTTAATTTTACAATATAAATAGCAGTCCAATAAACAGCTGACCTTACATTAAACATTAAACAAAAATGAAACTTTCCATCTGATCATTTCCTTCATTATTGCCAACTCAAGGAATGTTTACATCAACAATACACTGAAGAACCCTCTCCTAATATATAAAAAAAAAATAACGCACTGAATATCTCCCACAACAAACGCCTGCTTTCCCAAATGTATTGCTTCCTATCATCACTGGGTCATTGGCAGTGCCCTCAGAAAAGAAAAACTGTCAACACCCAACCCTGGGAGCAACTGGCAGAAATACATTTTTCATGCCTAAGAACACATAGATACAGTACAGAAAAATACACAGGGTTCATATTATTCTACATAAAATGGCTAGAATGAGACTTTTAAACACAGAGGAATACACAAATCAGAATGACTCAACTACAGGTAATTATATTTATACCACGTGGACGTGACCCCCTGTAGCTTAGCACTGCAAATCCATTCTAGTTAATTTAAACCTGAATCTGGGCCTCAGTATCTCCTTCACCCCCTCTTTCTGGCTACTTGGGAACATGCTGTAGGCTCAATCTAAAAGAAAAAAAAAGAAAAAAAAGAACTGAAATTTCAGGTAAAGGTACCCTCAATACACCTTTCACAGGTACGTTCTATGAATTTTGTATGTACACTCATATCAAATTTCATAGTCATGGGTCATTGTATGAGGACTTTTTTTTGTAGAATAAAGATGTCACTTTGGTTTAATAAACTTAATAATTCTCCTGAGCAAATACCAGATCCACATTTGTAAATGGAAAAGCATTAATCCATACTGTTCATATTTCATAAATAAGTTTAGGCTGTATTTAAAGACCCTTTAAAAACGTTTTTTTAAGGTAAGAATTTACAATTTTTTTATTTATTATTGCCGTCATTGCTTCATTCCTCAGCGAGGTTTGTCATGTTATGATGATTACAATGATACACTGCAAACGTCACAGATCACAAAGGGCCATAAATAAATGTAGGCTAGCTACCCTTCCCTGTATCTGATCGCATAGAACTGCGTAAGAATTTATTTATTTATTTATTTATTTATTTGCTGTGGTGGCAGATAACGGAAGTACCAGTCTATTACATCATCGATGACGTCTTTTAGCAGCCTTGTTTTGTTAAGATGGCGCTGCGGCCAGGACCAGGGGGAGCTGGCAGGTACATCGTTTTTTTTTATAAAACATGTTGTCATTTGCCTTCTCTATCACTTGTGTAAAGTGCAATTATCTTTACTTTTCGTTATTCGTTAGATTGAAAACTATTATTGGTAACGAGAGTACGTGCACAATAAGATAGCTAGCCAGAGATTGAACTGAATGTATGTTCAGCTAGCCATGGCAATAGTATAGCTAACAGTTAGTCTACATTAATCTAGTTGACATGTTGATCCTATTAAATTGCAAGCTAACGTCGCTAATAGTTCGCTTCAAAAGGGGCCAGTTTACCAGTTATGAGCAACCCGGGTTACTGTTGGAACTGAGAAACAAGCGATCTCAGGTTGTTAGTTGTGCTGGCAGTTAGCTAGCTAACACAGTTGAAGTCATGAAGCTGTCTTTCCATTTAGAGAGCTGCGCGTGTCTCCGGTTCACGTTATTTCTCAGAAGGCATACGATTTACGATTACGGAGATTTGTCTATGTACATGTATATGAGAATAACTGCGTTGCTTAATTGTTACTTTGTCCTTTAGTGCGCTAGTGCTGTGTAAATTGTTGCCGCTACTCTGATTTAGCTAGAATGAATAGCTAGCTAGCTGTTAGCAGACTTTTTACATTTTAGCCACAATTCCAGTGTCAGAAGATATTCTACAGCTAGCAATACTAACAGTTGAACGAACACTGTTTGATGAGATGTTAATATATTCAAACTCAGTTCCGGACTGTGATCATTCGATGTAGTTTCCCAACCTGAGGTCCCAAAGCTCGGGAAAACGTAATTGACTAAGATGAAATTCTGCGTACATGATGGGTACCCAGCCCAGGACAAGGACTGGTAAATTCACACGCAAGATCAGATAATCAAGCTGATAATCAAAGCTGTCCTGGTGTTGTTTATAATATAAAGTCAATATTACACACATATGCAAGTTTATAGCCTCTATATACCTCGTAATCGCATTAGAATTACGGACTTTAACTTTTAATTCTAGATCCAGGTCTAAGCCGAGATATGAAATAACAAAGGGAAGTTGATTTAGAAATGGTCGGTGTTTTAGCATTACCAAAGAAACGGTAGCCAGTGTTGGAATGCATGACACATCCACATAAAACAATGGATATTTGTACACTGCTAAAATGCACCACTGGGTCTTCCTCAGGAATACATCCAGAGATACTGTAATATTTAGCTTGACTCTTATAGATTATGGCAGGATCAATGTAAACATATCTGTGTGTATGTTTTAAGAGTCCCCCTCATGTGGTATGAGACATTGGATGAGTTAAAAAGTTTCAGAGGAGCTTAAATTCCAGGAAGACTGTAAGGTTTGTGCTGTAATGTTTAGGCTATGCACTAAGGTCAACACTTTATAGCCTGCACTGCATACAAAGTCTAGGTTTGGACTGAAGTGGGAAATAATAAAAATAAAATGTTTCTTCTGTACTTCTCAGTTTTATATATCCTGTCGGAGGTGGCCTGGGACCTCCACAAGGTGAGTCCTGTCTTTAAATCATCCTCTTTCTTCACAAGTCACCGTTGGGCCTCCTTCTCTTCTTTCTAGTTTCCACGGTGAGAAATATAGGTTTCCTGAGAAGTGAATGTCCCAGAGCATCTGAGGTTGTAAAATAATGTCACACTGCTAAAAACCTGGGTCTTCTGTGTTTCTGGAGGTTTCCACCTATCTTCAGAATGAGGATGTGTAGGTTTTATGTCCTCTCCAGGGTTTTACATCATACTCCTTTGAACCCGCTGTGTCATTGCTCCAGTATTACAGATATAACCCACAGTGCCTGAGCTCATAGATCTGAAGTTTGGCTTCTCTTGTAGGCCTGATGCCCGTGCAGGGTCCGCAGCCGCAACAGGGCTTCCCCATGATGCAGGTCATGTCGCCCAACATGCAGGGAATGATGGGAATCAATTTTGGGGCCCAGATGACCCCAGCAGCCATGCCAATGCAGGTTAGTGTGTTGGGAGAAGGGGGTGGAGGTGGTTGCCTTGGAGTTTACAGCATCCTGTTGGGTGATCCTTAATTACAGTGCTGGTTGGTACACTAGTGATGGCTGATGAATATTCAGATTGTTCCTGTTTATATACGTTTAGCTGATGTGATGGAAATGACAAGTGGAGGATGATGTCCACCTCAGTGATGCCATTTACCTGTGCTGGATTTGAAGTGGCAGTTTTCTTTTCACCAAGAGCTGCTCTTGTTGTTACCATGCATGTCCAAAAACAATGGGAGTCTTATGTCCCTGCAGGGAACATGCTCAAAATTTCTCTCAAAATTACCTTCCAGTAATTTATAACCAAGTCAGTCAGACATGTGGAGTCAATTCCAGTGTGGTTAGCTGGTGTGTAAAACTGTGGCTTAAACCCCAAGACCACATCTGTGAAGTAAGGATTAGCTGTTCCAGGTGTAATGTGGACTGAAGTCAGCATCTTTCATTTTGTCTGCCGAAACCTAAAACAAATTGCGATTTTGATGTTTTCTGTGCAGCATTTAATTCTTTGGATTAAGACAAATTAAGACACCTGTTTCCTCATTGGTCCAGAAATGAGGACTAACTGCTTGCGGCAACATTTTTACAGTAAATTAGCTGGCTGGCTGACTTCAACACCCATGACTCCTTGCTAATGCATGCTCAGAAGGTGTTTATGAGTTATATTGGGAATAAGGAGTTTATACGGTTTTCATTTTCGGATTGTCATTGGCATATGAAACCTATGTTTTTTGGATTTCACATATTCAGAATGAGGGCTTTGTTCTTCAGAATAATGTGTTTACATGGGTTTAATTGTAATTGGACTACTTGAGTATTTTGAATAAGATTGGAATAATGATTTACATGTAAACATGGTTATTGACATCTTTGGTGATGTTATTGTAGTTTCACAAAAAGTTCACTAGTTATGGTTGTGTAAATTGAAAGTAATCTGTTGTCTGCATGATACTTTTAATACTTTGGTATGTAGCCTCAAGTTAAAGTATGGGTCTATGTAATACAAATCATTCTGCAGGTACATTGATTCCCATTATTTTAGGACATCAGTGTTGTTAACAGTGCTAGTTGTTGGAATCACCATTTATTTTAACGCATAGTGCTTCACTTGGATGCATAATATGTCATACTGCACAGAAAAGAGTTTGTAGCTCAGTTTGTGAGAGCTAATGTCTGTCTGTAATGTCTGGTGGTCATTGAGGAGAGTGAGAGTGCTAGTTGTACTGATCATGCTTGTTTTGTGTGTTCCTCCCAGGGTGGGCTGACGATGGGGATCCAGGCCCCTGGGATGCAGTTTGTGGGTCAGCCCCAATTCATCAGTGTGAGGGCCACCGGCCCGCAGTACACACACATAGCTGAGGAGCATCAGTAAGACCTGCACTTGCTCTCTGTGTGATGCTGTGCACTGCTGTGCCCTGTGTTTCAGTGGAGGTTTGGTGTGATGCTCTGTGCGCCCCCTATAGGAAGCGACTGGAGCAGCAGCAGAAGCTGCTGGAGGAGGACCGCAAGCGGAGGCAGTTTGAGGAGCAGAAACAGAAACTGCGTCTGCTGAGCAGCGTCAAGCCCAAGGTGAGACACCTTGACCCTCTTTCAGTTTCTCAGCCCTGATCAGGATCAATACGGTTTCTCAGCCCCGATCAGGATCAATACGGTTTCTCCACTTCGGTCGGGATCACTGTGGTTTCTCAGCCCCAGTAGAGGATAGCTGTGCTTTCTCCTGTATTGTGTGTGAATCTGCTTTGTGTTTTTTTCCCTCAGGCAGGAGAGAAGAGTCGGGACGATGCACTGGAGGCCATCAAAGGGAACCTGGACGGCTTCAGCAGAGACGCAAAGCTGCACCCCACGCCATCCTCGCACCCCAAGAAAGCAGGTACAGTCACTTGACCATTGAAACAAGCCCCCCTACCCTCTCTATTGCTAAAATGGACTGCACCAGTCCATGCTTCTGTCATGCTCTGAGGTCATCATATTATCGTCCCGTATCAGAGCTGCACCAGGAATAAACCCAGCACACTCTCCTCTTTAACATACCACATCTCCCCAAACCTCCAGAAGTGCACATTTCATCACAATAACTTCACACCTTAATTTTTTGAGCAGCATAGGTGAGGTTGATGTGTTCTCTAACTCCCATTTTTCTACTTTCAGTAAAAATTTTCCATTTTCATGACGTGTGTCATTTTCATGATGTGTGTGATTTGTTCTGCCCCACTATATGATTATTTCATCAATAAATTCATCCAGTGAAAGCATTTTTTATGTGTGTGTTGCATGATTTAAGAGGCATATCATCTTGATTTGATCAAACTACAAAGCATTCATTTGTCATCTTCCACATAACTTGCTCTGCAGAATCATAAATGCTTGTGATTCTCATACATTAAATATGGAACGCTGTATTTCGACAGCCATGTTTTACAGCCTGTAATTCAGACCTCCAGCATTAAGGTGGCACTGCAGCCTCCGTGTTAAACCACCTTATTAGCTGCCATGAACAGTCATCGGATTCTGCTACTTTTAGTATCTCAGTGAATGACCTCATTTTTAATGACATGTGGATTCACATAGTGGTGCACTTACATTATGAATATTACTTCATCAAATATGTCAGCAATACATAGTTATTTTGCTTTTTGTGTTTATTAACTGCTTATGTTTCTCACTCGAGAAATTTATTTCACTCATTTACATGAAATATTTTACAACTTTATTTGATAAACAGCAGATACAATTTGAATTTTATTACTATACAAAAAGGTGTTTGACTATGGCAACACATTGCTGTCACAAGCCTTCATTAAGTGCACTGTCTTTTGGGATAACCCAAAATGCTAGCAGTTAGCATGGGGAGCAGAGTCCCGTGGGCAGGTCCGGTAAGACTGGTCTTAATGTCTGGTTTAAGTGGATTATCACTGACACACACATATCTGATCACGATGTTGTCATACCTCCACTAGATGGAGTCATTGTCTTGTAATTGAATGAACTTTTCCACTCATCATTTTACTGCTTATGAACAGTAACTATGTACTGACACCACATTTTTAAGGCTACTAATTATACATAATTAGCTACATAAATAGCTCTTACCGTTTTTCATTCAGTAATTTATTTTAGAATGATTTATGCTCCTAACTGCAGCAGATTACCTGACATGCAAAATCTGTTTTCTGATGTCATATCAGTTCTCACTTGCTAACATGACACGTGTTCAGGTTATGATTTCATTGTGACCTTTTTCTTGTTGTGCATACATGTTTTCTTTCTCATCTCTACCAGTTTTACCATCATCCTTACCTCAGTTCTGTTACAGTCGTCTCCGCCTCATTTTTCCATCACCCTTTGCATCTTCCTGCCTGCTTTCTCAAGCAATGATAATGAGAGTTATAGTACACAGGGTCCACCCCCTCCACAGGCCTGGCCATATTGGTCAGTCTTTAGACACAGCCCCCCCCCCCCCCCCCATTATGTACCAGTCACTGGTAATGCAACCCCCCTGGCGTCCTTCATCCAGCGGCCCGTCTGGACTCAAAGGTCACACTTCCCTGTTTAATCTAGGGCCTGGAGGACACACGGGTAAAGCAGTTCTAATGAGCTCTTATATAGGAAGGAAATATTTGTGTGGGTAAAATTTACTGTTTCTCAGTGCTGCTCCAGGTGTTGCTGCTCATTAAGTGGTCAGTACCCCCTATCCGAGCTGTTGGACAGGAATTCACTCGCTTCTTTGTGTCATGTCAGTGGGCAGAGTTGTAGTCCCTTAATTCCCCAATGCCAAATGAGGAGGAAATTGTGGGATGGATCTCAGAATGCTCTTCTGCTTCAAACGTGGGGGAAAGAAAATGA
Organism: Anguilla anguilla; assembly: GCF_013347855.1. Taxonomy (NCBI): domain Eukaryota; kingdom Metazoa; phylum Chordata; class Actinopteri; order Anguilliformes; family Anguillidae; genus Anguilla; species Anguilla anguilla. The sequence goes on from NC_049212.1 coordinate 27,206,269, forward strand.
AGATAAAAGAAGTACAGGGGGAACTTTAGGCTGAATCATAATGTAATTTTTCCTTTTTCCTTTCCTTTTTTACATCTTGATTCCTCCTGAAACTGCTTAACTGCCTGGTAACAATGTACTTTCTTCACGTGGAAATGGCTTGGAAAGTCAGACAATTTTGTAGGGAAAATGGTGTGTTTTTCAAATATAAAATTGGAGAAGTAAGAGCATATCAGGGTTTTTTCTTGACCAAAGTTGAAGAGCTGAAGGTTTAGTCATCATTTGGCTTTGGGTAATGTGATGCCCAGATAAGTAGAATGACTGAATGGGATTTAGAGAACTCTACTTTGGACCATCCCAGGGCAGCAGGGCCTAAAACTACTGCATACTTTCACAATATTGAGCTCCAGAGCTCAGGTTTCACCCCAGCCCCTGAACCCAAAACTGGGCCTCTGCTCCCAGGAACCTGAGTGTCACCATCGCTATGGAAACAACACTGCAAGCTGGTGGGAGAAGGAACTGCAGTTCAGCACCAACACCTGAACAATTTCTTCAGTTTAAACACACCTACACCTGAACAATCTCTCCAGTATAAACACACACACCTACACTTGAATAGCCTCTCCAGTAAAAACACACACACCTACACCTGAATAATATCTCCAGTATAAACACACACACCTACACCTGAATAATCTCTCCAGTATAAACACACACACCTACCCCTGAATAATATCTCCAGTATAAACACACACACCTACCCCTGAGTAATCTCTCCAGTATAAACATAAACATACATTCCCATATCCACATAAATGCACAGAAAAACATACACACATAGAATAACAAATTCTCTGCTATTCTTCTGTGTATTGGCAAAAGTATTTGGACAATTTTTGTTGTTTTGGTTAAAGTGGGGGGCTACTTTATCGAGCCTGTAATACCTACATGGATCATTGGATATGGATGTAAATACACTCAAATTACAACTGACAGTCTGCACTTTAAATTCATATTCACTGTGTTATCTCAAATCCAATGTGCTGGAGTGCAGAGCCAAAACAAAAAGAATTGTGCCACTGTCCTTGTGCCACTGTACTTTTTTATAGGTTGCCCAAAAATCTAAATGTATGGGATAAATGGAAATGATCCCATATACGTATGTCTGAATATGGGTACATCATACTGGGGAAAACGTGCATTAATACATTAGAACAAGATTTGTTTCTGCGGGCCATACTGGAGCGGACCCTGCGGAGGGCAGCGAAGCTCCGGAGTCGTTAAGCTGCAGCTCTGGCATTTAGGGATTACAGCCCGGGATACGCGTGCTGGCATGCAGCTGCACGCCTGGCATTTAGGGATTACAGCCCGGGATACGCGTGCTGGCATGCAGCTGCACGCCTGGCATTGTGTGGTAAAGCCTGCGCAAAAGACGCGCTCCGTCACACCTGTCAATCACAGAATGTGTTATGTGATCAAGGCTGGAGAGCCTCTGTGCTCCAGAAGGAGGGCACTGCAGATGGCTTGTGCAAGCTGGCTAGTTTGGCTGTGAAAGTGTGATTGCGTGTTATGACTGCAGTGCTGTTTACATAGATGATCTCACCTCTCACATCACAGAAAATTATACTTTCATAGCTATGCAGGTCGAGACATGGTAGCATGTAGCTAGCAAGAAACCACATAAATGTACTAAGCATACCTTATTATTACCTTAATATTTTTAATATTGCATAGTTGTGGCCCTGTAGAAGTTTCTGGACCCATTGTCTGCTACTATTACCAGGTTGCCGACATTTAAGGATTATAAATACTTTATTATAAAATGTGGCCCCTGTGTTATTTTATGAAATGATTTGACATAAACATTGTTTTGTTTTTTTATGTTTGATAAATACACCACTATTCTGTGCTGTTTCTCAAAGTAACAATGAAGATGTATTATAATGTCTTCACAATTTATGCTGAGAGGAGTCACATTCATTTGTTGCTTAATTAATACCTCTCAGTACAGTGCCTGATATTCGCTCTACAGTTCGAGTGTGGATATGTTTTGTTATCTCTTAAGTCTTCCACAGTAACGCATTCTGAATCAACTACGGTCTGTGTTGCGGTCCTGTAGCTATGGTCTCTCAAACGTGTTGATTTAGAATGCCAATTCTCCCTGTTAGTAAAATTTTTTTAGACTTGGGCATGACCCTCCTTTTGTATTTTTTTTCTACATTGGTATGACCAGTGAAACAAGCTCACTGTACAGAGGTAATTGTGGAAATGTTTCTCCACCTTCTCAGTTGAAGATGCAGGACACTATTAAAGCTGAACATCCTCAGTTGTGGGTGCAGGACAATATTATAACTGAATGTTTCATGCAGGCCCAGCTGAAGGACTATTCCTGTGAAGTACCTGTCTGCTCTCCCAGGTGTGTCAGTCCTGTGCTGTGTTGGTGTTTGTAGGTGTAGGAGTCTACCCTCAGCAGGACCACATCCAGCCTCTTATGCCTGCCTGGCTGTACAATGACAGCCTGGTCCCAGGTAAACACCATGCTGGTTCTTTCTATAAACCTGTATTACTCCCCATAATTGTACAGTCCATTCCACAAAAGGTAGTGTATGTATGTTTATTTTCTATATGGATGTAGCTTGTGCGAAAATTTAGTTTGTGTGTAGATGTAGTATGTATACAGGTTTAGTTTGAATCTAGATTTAGATTATATGTGCTGTAGGTTTAGTTTGTATGTACATTTATGTTTTATGTTGGTTGGCTTTGTATGTAGATGTAGTTTGCATGTATATTTAGTTTGTTTGTAGGTTTAGTCTGAACTTACCTTTATGTAGATTTAACTTGAATGTAGATGTAGATTTGGTAGATTTTTTACTTCTTTATTCCTGGCATTATCTTTCTCTTTGTATGTGTGTGCATGTGTATGTGGTGTCTGTGATTGTGTGTGCACATATTGTCTGCTTGGTTTGTACAGAACTCTTCAAAAAGGTGCTGGACTTCACTCTGACCCCTGCTGGCATTGACACAGCCAAGCTGTACCCCATTCTGATGTCATCAGGCCTGCCCAGAGAGGCGCTGGGACAGATCTGGGCTTCAGCCAATCGCACCACACCTGGCAAGCTGACCAAGGAGGAGCTCTATGCTGTGTTGGCCATGATTGGTGTAACACAGGTGAACATTCTGCTCTGACCTTTGAGTTTTATGTTGGATAAAATGTTTTTAAGTATTGGATTTTGGTCACTCTTTTAAAAAAGAATGTATGCTCAAACTTATTACAGCTCTATTTCATTCTATATGTTTTGGTATGCAGTAGCAAATGACAGTAATGAAGATGGCTTTATGTGCGTAATTAGTCATGAATACTACTAATTAGTTTTACCTATGACCAACTTTTTTGAGGAGCACGATCTAATTGCATTGGTTTCTCTTTCCAGGTATGAATCAAATGTTGCTTATAGGACATATCATGGTGGTTAAATTTGCCATACTGTCTGACTGCAGGCCTGTCTTTGACTATTCAGAGGAGAATGTCATCAGACAAAGTCCTTTAAATATGACATTGATTGAAGCAATTCAAAAGAATCCTTCAGTGTGTAATTTAACATAGTAGTATTGTACTCATCTACAGTTATAATATCTAAATCACACTGCATTTACAGTTGTACATTACTAATCTCTAAATCATGCTACATCCAATGTAGCACTAACTGTTATTTATTTTTATTTTTTTCTCAGAGTGGTATTCCAGCAATAGGTCTGGATATTTTGAGTCAGTTCCCCTCTCCCCCAATGCCCAACCTGCCTGCCATGACCGCACCCCCTGTCCTGCCCCAGCACCAACAGCCAATCATGTCTCAGACATCAGTCTCTATGGCCACGCCCCCTGTCTTGCCCCAGCACCAACAGCCAATCATGTCTCAGACAGCAGTCCCCATGACCACACCCCCTGTCCTGCCTCAGCACCAACTTCCAATCATGTCTCAGACTCCCGTCTCCATGGCCACACCGCCTGTCCTTCCCCAGCACCAACAGCCAATCATGTCTCAGACATCTGTCTCCACACCGACTCCAACACCTGCAGTCATCGGCATGAGTTCAAGCACCAGCATCCAGCCTGCCAACAGCTTTGTCGCCTGTTTCCCACCTCTGCAGGTAATATGGCAGCCCCTCCCTCTCTCTTCTACATCCTGGGGTTCATTCAAACACCGTCTGTTTTTTGTTTGTGCTTTGGGTTAATTGTTGACTGGCATCATTGATTTATTTTAGGGAACGAAACCAGACGATGATGATTTCCAGGACTTCCAGGAGGCACCCAAGGCTGGGGCCAGCGAGGACCCCTTCACTGACTTCCAGGCAGAACCAGGAAACACATTCTCCAGCACAGCTCATCCCCAACAACAGACTAGGTACAAACCAAAAACACTCCCCCCCCCAACATCAAACCAGGTACAAACCCAGAACACCCCCAACTAACACCACACCAGGTACAAACCCAGAACACCCCCCACACCACACCAGATACAGACACAGAACACCCCCACCCAACACCACACCAGGTACAAACCCAGAACACCCCCACCCAACACCACACCAGGTACAAACCCAGAACACCCCCCCCCCACACACACACACACACCACACCCGGTACAGACACAGAACACCCCCACCCAACACCACACCAGGTACAAACCCAGAACACGCCCCCCCCCCCCCCCCCCCACACACCAGGTACGGACACAGAACACCCCCTTCCAACACCCCATTGACTCCAATGTTGTTCTCTCCTCAGTGTTACTGCAATACTGACTCCAGTGTCCAGATCCTCATCCCTGGATAAATATGCTGCATTCAAACAGCTATCTGTGGAGCAAGCTGCAGATACCTCCTCCCCTGCCTCAGGTACCACCCCACCCACCTTCACTTCACTCACTCACGAGAGAAACCGCCTCTGTATTTTTAAAAATAGACTTTCATATGCGCTTCATGAGATTTTTATGAAATTTTTTTTGTGAATATTTAATGGCTCCCACCCCACATGTTAAACTTGAAGCTGAACTTAAAAGAATGTGTTGAAACATGCTGGCAGGCATGGTGTTCACTGTTGATACTGCTCTAATGATTTCTGTCGAGTTAATTTTTATTTTCTTTGCAGATTTTACAGATAAATATAGTGTCTTCAGACAGCTTGAGCAACCTGGAGATAGAAAGTCAGGTGAGCTACAACTGTTTCTCTCCTCTGTCACAGTCCAGGGTTTCACACAGACTTGCATTACCATGAGAAACTTCCTGCCTATATACTACAACACTATGTAACTATTGCACTGAATGTCAGAACAAGTTACCTGAACTGCCTAAACTCATTGGTATTTCTCTTGGCATCAGGTGGCTTAGAACTAGCAGTCCAATCTGCATGGTCAGTACTACCTCAGACAATTTAAATAAGACATTCAGTGAGTTTTAGAGACTGTTTTAGCAGTCAATAAACATGTCCCAGTATCAGTAGAACAGTACCCACTGGAGGCAGACCTCTGAACTCCAGCATTGCAAATTTCATTGGTCTGTGTGGAGTTCAGAAATCATTTTTGAAGTCCCATTTTAATTCATGTTTTGTTTTTTGAAGGTGAAGGATTTTCAGACTTTAAGTCCGCCAGTACCGATGATGGCTTCACAGACTTTAAAACAGCCGATGCAGTGTCTCCATCAGACCCTTCGGATCAAACAAAGACCTTCCACCCCTCATTCCCTCCCCCTTTTGCCCTCTCTCAGCCTCTGCATCAACAGCCCCAGAACCCCCCCTCCCGGTCGCGATGCAGAAACCCTCTCAACATGGCCGACTTGGACCTCTTTGCCCCCACGGCTCCGCCTGCGCCTGCCGCTGACCCCAAAAACCTGCCTTTCCCTTCCACTCCCCAATCTGCAGAGCCCCGCCCAGAGGGAGCTGTGCCCTTGGGCAAAGCTGGCGATGATTTTGGGGAGTTCGCCCTCTTTGGATCCTCTACCCCCAACTCCTGCTCGGCTGCAACGCCGGGCTGCACTGTTGGGGTGGGGGGAACGGCTCTCGATGAGTTTGCCGACTTTCTGGCTTTCAGGAGGCCTGGGGAGATCTCAGCCGACGCTAACCCCGTCCTGAGCGGCTCCAGGATGGGGGAGGCTCTGCCCCGGCAGCAGCAACAGCATGTCTCAGACAAATACAACATCTTCAAGCAGCTCTCTTTGGAAGGCAGCCTGGGCTACGACACCAAGGATAGTGGGGGCTGCGCAGCCTCTCTGAAGAGCGACATTGACGATTTTGCCGAATTCCAGTCCTCCAAGTTCTGCACTGCCCTGGGGGCCTCAGAGAAGAGCCTGCTGGACAAAGTCACCTCCTTCAAACAGTCCAAGGAAGACTCCGCCTCCGTCAAGTCCCTGGACCTCCCATCCACTGGGGGCAGCAGTGCGGGAAAGGAGGACTCGGAAGACACGCTCTCTGTGCAGCTGGACATGAAGCTGTCAGACATGGGCGGAGACCTGAAGCACGTGATGTCTGACAGCTCTCTGGACCTGCCTGCAATGTCCGCCCACCAGCCCCCCGCCTCAGGTGAGGAACTAGTGCGCTTACTGTGGTGAGACGCAGCTCAGCTACGCACACCTCTGCTCCCAGGCCCTCTCTGCTCCAGGCAACCCTTTGGCCTCTGCCCCAGTGCCCCCCACAGTGCATATGTACTGTGGCCACTTTATCAGCCCAGTGTTTAAAACCATCAGTTCAGAGCACACTTCATAGCCTTCCATGAAACCCAGAAATACTGTGTGCCCATCATTTTGTTTGTGTCTAATTTTATTTATTTATTTATTTATTTATTTATTTATTTATTTATTTATTTATTTATTATTTATGTATGTATGTATTTATTTGTTTGTTTGTTACATTGCCATTTATGAATTGATCTGTATTTCCATGTGTTTTCAGGCTGTTTTATAAGGATGGTCCATATTGTATTGGTTGTAGGACTCTGTTTCTGCTGAATTAGTTGTTGTAGCAGTGTTAATGTACCCACCAGTGTGATAAATCCCTGAATCCCTGGTACCCCAGACATGTCTCCTGCATAAAGCACACTGCCTCTGTCCTGCTCAAATTTATTTAACAACCACACTGGCAATAGGAAAGGACTCTCTCCCTTTTCACTTATCATTGCATCCTTCACGTTAGTCCTTACTTGGCTGCATACTTGGGTCAGATCAGTATTTAAAATATAGTCCCCCCTCCACTGTTTGCTGTCTGCTAACATTATACAATCTGTAGCCAGAAACAATATGCTACGTGTGTGTATTTAATCAAAGTCAAGCACAGCAGTGCTCATTCAACCCAGTCTCACTGTCAACAGACAGCTCACCACTTTTCAGACCTTATAGACAGACAACTCAGATTATGGACCTGGTTACATGATAGCAGCCCATAGAAGCATGGAGATATTCTTGGATACCTCAGGTACAACCTGTTCGGAACCAGTGGGAGGACAACAGAACCCATAGGATATTACATTCATAAACTTCTATGATGCATCAATTAACATAACAATAGCAAAATACAGTATGTAACTTGGATAGCTTGCTAGGTAAGATAATATATCTAAATAGAAGACCATTCTATAGTTACAAATGGAAAAGCTAGACAGGTTAAATGAATAATACTTACTTTCAGGTTTTGGAGGCATTCACGGAAACTGGGCACTGCTAATCTCAGTGTTCTCTGAGAGCTGTTTAGGCTCGCCTCAACCTGTGCTAACAAACTGCACCCATTTCACACAAAAGTGATACAATTGTATGTAGTACTGCAGAGAAAAGGCCTCTCCTATGTTACAGTGGAAAACAGCATAACTTCTGTTTGTAGACAGTGCCATCATTCGCATTATAATGCATTAGCTAGTTCACTGCTGTCATATCAGCACCAGCGCCATGTCATTATTAATAAGACAGAAAGATTCCATGATGTCTCAAAACCAGTGATTTTGCTTAAATTCCATTGTTGATAGCTGACTTTGATCCTCAGTGTTTTCAACAGCAAAACCGGCTCATTCACAGAGCTGACAGCATATTTTACATTTTAGCAGGTGTGCATTGTGCATTAGAGTGTATAAATGCCACCGAGAGATTTATCAGCAGAGCAGTCATGATTTTGACTGGAGGGGGTCTTTAAAGAGTGTTTCACTCAGGTCTGTTAGCGTGTGCTGCTGCTCACCTGGAGAGCACTGATGGTCAGCATGTTGATGCCGATGGTCCTAAAAAAATTAAAATAGGTGGGGCATTCATGCACAGCACACCACTGTATTATTTTCCAAGTAGATTATTGTCCCTAAGAAACTTTATGTAAGATATTTTAGACTGCCATTACCTCTTTACTAATAATCTGATTCTGTTATATGCGCATAGAAGGACTTTATTTAATTAATAATGCAGCCGAGTATTAAAAGACGCTGTGAGGTAGTGCAGTGCGTGTACACTTTCAGTCAACATTCCTGTACTGAAATGACTGTATTGGCTGTCAGTCTGATCGATCAGACCTTGCCCTTGTGTGCATGCAGCAGATGTTATAGATATTCTCTGTTAAAACAGCATTTCATTGGGTCAAGTTTGAATATTATTAAAAGACATTAAAATAGAAAAGGAGCTTGAGTTATGTTCGTGTAGTGCAAAAAGTGGCAAAGGTGAATTTTATTTATTCACCTGATCTTACTTCACAATTCACCTTACGGAGCAAGGTACATATTCCTGAATACTCAAGACCTCTTCTTAAAATATGTGTGCACATTTATACACGCTCATGGGTCTGTTGGCTTCTTGGCTGAGTGAGATTTGCTTTGATTTAGGCTTATAGATGTCAGAATAAGCAGTGTTAATTTCAGTGTGTGTGCAGCTGCATGTGTTGTAGTGCTGTGTGAGAAACATTAATGATCTGTCTGCAGAAGTTGTTCCACAGACCCAATCAAGGCTGTTTGTTCTCTGCATTCCTACTTCATATTCATCAATGTTTATTCTTAAAGAGACAGTATCTCTTTTTGTGGAATGTTTTTGGCCTAGAAATCTACATCAAAGCAATATTAGTATCTGAATTATAATATTATTAATCATAATAATATTAATATTAACATAATTAATACAAAAACACAAAAAAACTGTGGGATCATACAGCTGGTATATATCTGCATATCAATCCACCTTTAAAAAAAAATATGTACAGTGAGCTCCATGATTTTTGGCACAAGGACAATTATTTTTGATTTGGCTCTGTGCTCCACAATTTAAAATTTGTAATCAGCCAATTCATGGTTAATTTGCACATTCTCAGCTTTTATGGGTATTTTTATACTCTTTGGTTCCACCATATAGAAATCACAGCTCTTTTTATACATACTTTAACGTATGCAGTGAATGTTCAGTAAGATTCAAATTGGGTAACTTAGCCAATCAATTTCCCAGTTTTTGGCTTTCGTTGCTTTAGCAGTATGTTTGGGATCATTGTCTTGCTGTAGGATGAAGTGCCATCCAATGAGTTTTTAAAGGCATTTTATTGAACTTGAGCAGATAAGATGCATCTGTACACTTCATAATTCACTCTGCCACTGCTATAAGCAGTTACATCATCAATGCATCAATGAAGACAATACCTGTGGCGGTCATACATGTCTAAACCATAACATTCCCGCCACCATGTTTCACAGATTGGGGGGGGGGGTGTTTTGATCTAAGGGAGTTCCTTTTGCCTGCCACACTTTGTTCTTGGCATCACTCTCATACAAGTGACTCTTGGTCCTTTTTTCCAGAACACTGCAGGCCCTTTTAGGCACTTCTTAGCAAACTAACCCAGCCATCCTGTTTTTGTGGGTAATTACAGGTTTGCATTTACCAATATAGCCTCTGTAGTTTTGTGAAGTCTTCTGTGGACAGTAGTCCACCGATACATCCACTCCTGCTTCCTGTAGACTGTTTCTGATCTGTCAGGCAGGTGTTTAGTGGTTTTTCTTCATTGCGGTCATCAACTGTAGAGGACGTTCTTAGCCTACCAGGCCCTTTGCAATTTCTGAACTCACCAGTGTTCTCTTTCTTCTTGATGCTCCAAGCAGTTGCTATCGATAAGCCTAAGGTTTGGCCTATGTCTCTGTTTTTTCTTATTTCTCAGCCTCATAATGGCTTCCTCGACTCGTCATTGGCAACTCATGTTGACAAACTCCAATAACAGACTGCAAAGCAATCAAAAGCTGAAAGCTCTTATACCTGCACTAAGGAAACAAATGAACACATCTGACTAATCCAAAACACCTCTGAAGTCATTTGTTCCAAACTTTATGGTTCCCTTATAAAAATACCCTGTAATAACAGCTGATAATTTGCACTTCAACCACACATGAATGATTACAAATATAAAATTGTGGTGTGTATAGCCAAATCAAAAAGAAAATGTCTTAGTCCCAAACATTATGGAGCTCACTGTATATACATATAAAATTCATAGTGTATTTTTATTGCAGTTTGTGCTCAACTTTATTTCAAATATATATATATTCAATGTAGTTTGAACAAATCCTACTTCATGCTACGTTATCTATTTGAATATTAAAGCTAATTATCAATTTTTCATATATTTCCATTAAAGTATTAAATGTCTAATGAATATTTACAAATATTTGCTGGATGTTATCTTTTTATGCATTCTTCTTCCATAATGTAAAGAGGTTAGACAGAGGAACATGCACAGGACATGTTTGGGGTGGTGTGATAAACAGAATACTGTCACTTTAAATTTGTTGTTCACCTGTTACATAAGATGCAGTGTTAAGTTCGTCTTATGTTATTTTAACCCCTTGAGTATTTGAACAAAGCAGTTATCAAAGGTTTGTTCTGATTTGTTTTAATGAAGAGTGTCAATGCTTACCTGCCATCTATTTAATACATTGAATACCACGGAGGGACAAGCATGAATGAGATTAATGAATCACAGGCTCTTTTGTCAATCTTGGCTTTTTATAACTTACTATCCTTACTCTTTATTGCTTCTGAGCCTGTGGGCTATATCCTGATCTTGGGGTTTATATCCCGGTAGAATCAGAATGACAGAACAGATTGTCTCACCCAAAGTATACATTTTTCAGATACCCATCGTTCATTTTGGCCATCTTGGGAACCTGCAGGACGTGAGTTAAGAGTGAAGACGTGTACGTCCTCAAAGCATTTTAGTACCTGGCTTTCAACATACACTCACATTTTTCTCGATTTTTGGCTTTTTAAGCTTTACGTACAATTTGGTTCTCTGTTGCTTTTCCCTCTTAGAACTTATCAAAAACTAATGTTAGTCTGTGAATGTGCCTTCTCAGATCTACTGTCTGCTGGTTTCTGGGGTTTCCTCTTTCAAACATTTGCCGTTTGTCGTTTTTATGACTTTGCATGCCCTTGTATGCGTTCTTTTTTTAAGTGCTCATTTGGCTAAATTCTCTTATAAATTTCCCTTTCAGACAGCATTTTGTGAACTTCCTCTCGTTGTCATAATAAATATAAATCTTGGTATAGCTGAAATGCGTACCGTCCTGACTGTTCTTGTTTAAACTTAAATGTATACAAAAGAATGCATATGAACACATCCATGATGTAATACATGACTGTATAGTAGAACATGGGTTCTGCTGGGAGCTGCAGGCCACACAAATCCTGCACAACCTCACGAACTGGGACTCACAAAGAATAATATGAATACAGTTATAAAAAACATGCATTATTGTTACACCAACAGAGGTTTTTTTTCCCTACGGGGTGAACCGAGGTGCAGGGCTGAGGCATGCGTGCAGGGTGTCACGCCAGTGTCAGGAGAGTGAGGATCAAGACCTGACCCAGAATATTCAACATTCAACCAATTTTTAAGTTCAGGAATCCAATGAGTATGAGGAATGCCAGTGCGGGGGTTTCCCAGGTCACCCCTGATGACATAAGCACACACACCACAAATGGCTGGCTGACACCCCCCCACCCCCCATTTTCTAATTTACTGTCCTTGTTTCTGCCATTCTTTAAGGTGTCGATTTTACCTGTTAAAATCGTTAAAATTTACTTCCCGTTGGTCTCTCGCTCCTGGGATTTAAATTAATTGGTCGTGATGCGGTAGACCAAAACACAGACCAACACAAAACAGAAAGAAGTGCACGTAGCATGTGTGCTTGCTTGTGAATGTGCATTAATGTATATTAGTCTGAATCAGTTTGCAGATTAAGTACACTGAACTACATGGTACACCACACATATTCATGTTTGCAAATTAACAACTAAAATTTTCTAGCAAGGATGGCTCTATGTTGACGGAGTATTATATTATTCCAGAACTATGCGTTTTCACAATAATTTTACCTAAGCTCGAAATATATAGGCTCACATTATCTCTACGACTGGCAGGACAGTGTGACAATGTTAAACTCAAAAACACAACTTCATAACTCATTAAACTGGTAGCAATCCTTACAAGTGCCAATAGCCATGCTATTTTGTGTCGTTTTTGGCTTGTGGTTGTGGTAGGTATTAAGCAGGCTAGTAACGCCCATATACCAGTAACTGAAACAAATTTGTTTTATTACTAGTTTGTTAAATAATCTTATTTGGCCAATTGCCAATCACAAGTTATTCTACCACAAAATGATTGAACCGCAAGGACAACAATCTCTAATGAAAACAAACAGGAATCTGGCCCCTCCACTTGCAGATGGGGCAGTGCTCTCAGTTCCAGGCTCCTCAGATACAGTTCAAGCACAGCTTCCCTTCCACCAGCACCTTGACCAACAGTCTGGCTGGGTGCTTTTCTTTTATGATGTCACAGTAGGTTTGATTGACAGGTCAGGAATGGGTGCGGCGCAGGTCTAGGCCTTGTTAATGTATCCTTCCTTGATGAGGAAGTCGTAGATCTTGCGGGTCTTGTTGACGTCGATCTTGATGAGGGCTCGGGCCTGGGCCAGCCGCAGGCCGCCCTGCCTCCTGCTCTCGTTTAGGAGGGCCTGCTTGTACTCCAGGTAGGCCCCGGGGACCAGCCGCACCACCTGACACAGCTGCAACCAGACATGTCACGTTATCCCACACAGCTCAGCCAATCACATGTAAACAAAGGCACCCCACCCCCCCACCCACACCCCACACTGGCCACACCCCTCAGAGAGGGCAGGTGTGCTTCCATAGCAGTGTTTCCTAACCCTGGACCTGGGAACCCCCCTGTACGCTAGTTTTTACGTTATCCAGGCAATCTCTTGATCAGTTAAGGTTATGGAAAACAGAAGATCTGGTAAACGAGTGCGCACACTTTTCAGCACTTTCCCCATTTCAACAGCAGGTCTGTCAATGAATGAATCAAAAAGAATCATTTGTCACAGTGCATTTCATAAAATGAACCCAGCTGTCAATGAAGCTAGTTGTCAGAACTGATCTAATTAAAACATTTTAAAATGAAAATACAATAATCATTCATTGGGATACAAACTGTGTCTGACCTGCGGGATAAAACAATCCCTCATTAGACATTAAAAAGTGTCCAATTCTGAACAATCAGCAACTGATCATACTTTGAATCATTGTAATTAGGGTTTGGATGAAAGCCCAGGATATACAGGGCTGTGAATGGAAGCTGACCAGTCCCTGTACCTCCTTCTCCCTGTCGTTGAGTTTGTCTGTGCCAGGCAAGCCGGTCAGGTTGAGAGGGGGTGCGCTTCTCCGGCCTGATGCTGTGGAATGGGGAATAAAAACCACGCAGTGATTTACACTCAAATGCCACGACACATCTTCACTCATTTTTGCATTTTTGGTGCTTGTACAAATTAAGTGAACAGCTGTTTGTATACAGCACAGCTTAATCAGTGCACAGCACTGTTTAAGGTATAAACAGTTAAGTATACAGAGTGCACAGTAAGTGGAATTTATCTGTTGTTTAAGCCATTGAAAATGATCACTTAACCTGTAAGAAATGGCAGAACAGTCCAAGTTTACAAGAGTGCAGCGATGCATGTTAGAGAGAGAGTCAAAGCAGGGGAGAGGGAGTCAGGGAGGAATCACAGTGAAAAAATGAGTCATAGCAGGGAGAAGAGTCAGATGGAGGGGTGAGTAGGGAGGGGAGTCAGAGACAGAGAGAGAGTCAGTGTGGGGGAGGAGTAGAGAGGGTGTCAGGCAGGAGTCAGAACAGGGAGGGGAGTTAGAGACAGAGGGAGTCAGTTTGGGGGAGGAGTAGAGAGGGTGTCAGACAGGAGTCAGAGCAGGGAGGGGAGTTAGAGACAGAGAGGGAGTCAGTGTGGGGGAGGAGTCAGACAGGGAGTTAGACACAGTGGGGAGAGGAGACAGTGCGGAGCTTACCGGATGTGGGGATGGAAGTGACCACAGGACTGATCCCAGCATCACTATGAGGAGAACAATGCCTTGTGTCACCGTGGTGAAAACACAGTAAAAGTACTCAAATGAAATACTCAGTAAAATGACTCTAGTTTATTTTATCTTAGGGAAAGATATGGTCATGCATCTGAAACTGATCCATATTTAAGCCAGATAAATAATAGTGAGTAGTCACTGCAGACCTGTTGCCCTGTCCCACAGGTGGACTCTGCCATTTCAGAGCAGACAGCCAGAGGCGCAGTAGTTGCGGTCTTGAGGCAATTCGTGAAAATTCATACGTTTTGTTCAGTGATACTCATTTGAGCATCCTAGGGCAATATAAACGTTTTTTCTTCATCGTGGCTAAGTGGTGGGGCTTACACGGCAGCCCGTTTGTACGGTATGGAATTGTGGGTAAGGGGCAGGGCTTACATAGCAGCCTGTTTGTGTAGCCACTGCTGGCAGGCACGGCCATCCTGGATCAGCTGCAGAACGTCACACAGCATGCTCCGCTTCCTGCGTTCATCCTCCCGAACACGCTTCACGCGCTCGTACACCTTAGCACCTGCAACACAGACACACACTCGTACACCTTAGCACCTGCAACACAGACACACACTCGTATACCTTAGCACCTGCAACACAGACACACACTCGTACACCTTAGCACCTACAACACAGAAACAAGCTAGTACACCTTAGCACCTACAACACAGGCACATGCTCATACACCTTAGCACCTGTAACATAGACACACGCTAGAACACCTAGGCAACCTAGGTTTCCGAGGAAAAAGTGGAAACAAAAGCCCATAAAACGCCTAAATCCTGGTTTAATTTTGATGGAGAGACCCAGTGATATTGTGTGTTATTAGCTCTTTTATGGAGATATTTTCTGTAATTAGCTATTTTACAGAGATGTTTTAATTAGCCCTGATTAGTATGATGTGGACTCACTGCAGAAGGACTGGATTCCTGCCCTCCTGTACTCCTGCAGTCTCTGGATCTCCCTCCTCAGTTCAAACTCTACTGCAAGAGAAACAGTCTATTAGAAGCCTCCACAGCCAGGCATGCTGGGAAATGTAGTACACAGCAAAGCAGCCTCCACAAGGCTACATACAGCAGAAAACAGTGAGTGTGTGTGTGCATGCATGCACTACTCACAGGCATGGCTCTCGATGAACTTGTCGTGTTCGATGGGACCCACCACCCTGGCGAAGCGTCTCATTGCCTCGTACAGGTCCTGCACCTGCTTGGGGTATCGCCGCTCTAGCACTGGAGCACAAATTTACAGCCAAAATCAATAGTGCAGTCATCACAGGGACAGCCGCTGTAACACCAGGGCAAAAACACAGACAGAATCGCATGCATGCACAGCTGGAATACTCACTCTGAAACTTCCTCAAGTGGATTAATCCGTGATCCCGGATGATTCTGGAACAGACAGAACAGTCAACTCTCAGTAGCCCCTTTCACACATGGAACCCAGAACATTGCCGGGTTCAATGATCTAGGTTAGACAGTGGCTTTCCCCGTTCACACCTACTGTACTGTAGGTCTCCTGTGCGGAAGAAATTCAGTGTGGGCTCGAGTCTGTTTACACATGACATGACCATTCCAGATAGATTACGCACGGCAGGATGTCTACCCTCTGAAGCAATGCACGGCAAATATTAATGTTAAAATATTAATATTAATGTCAGCTTGTCTTAAAAACAGCCAAATATTTCTCTGAATAAAAAAGCAGACTCCACACACTGTCTACTGCTGCAATGATAAATGTGCCACAAAACGCAACGAGGATATCTGCTGAAGACACTTCACATTTTGTGCCATTAAACACTTTTAGCTAAAGCAGTAGACAGTGTGCGGACTCCACATTATTAAGAGATGTAAATCCTACCAACACAAAAGCAGTAGAGTGTAAGTTGTGGGTGGGGGTGGGGGTGGGGCCCTACCCAGTACTTTATACGTGTACCTAATAGAGTGGTCACTGAGTATATTCTTCTATTCTTATTATACAGTTATACAACAGAAAGTGCACAGTAATTAAAACTCACTTCTTCCTGCGTTGTCTCTCCTTCAATCTGGAGTGGTAAATATCAACAACTGCAATCTTTAGAGCTAGAAAGAAGTAGTCATTAATTTGTAAACCAACACTTCCTGCTTTCACATTAACATATTCATTACCATACAAGCATTAGCAATTCACTCTGTGCTGCATATTTCTAAAATTTGAACTTTACAATGTGTGCTTTTAGTAAAGCCTTTGACAAACAGACTTAGAAATGATCAAGCATAACTATTCAGATGCACTGCAAACTTTGCAGTAAGCCCATATCCCTCTGGGTTTAGGACACCTTTCCCTCACCATGGAGAATATCGGAGTCATCATCCACAAAATCAATGTCTTTCAAATCCCATTCTGCGTAGTTGTCAAATTCCTGGCAGAGGAGGAGAAGAGAGAGAAAGAGAACAGATGAGTGGACCCCGTAAAGACAGGATTAATGTGGTTTATACATCCTGTTCTATGAAAAATAAAAACATCCTGATATCTCACCTCCATGAAGTCTGCTCGGGCAGGCATGTACCCCGCCATGTCTCGGGACAGCAGAGAGTCAAAGGCCGGTCTGGGGGGGTCGTCTGTGGCTGTGGAAGGACGGACACGGAAGCCAGTTAAAAAAAGCATGAGTAAGCAGCACTTATACAGGCACAGCAGCTTTAAAAAGCACTACAGTAAGGACGTAGAGTTTGTCTTTAAGACTGGTGAAAGCAGGTTTGATAGGTTTTGTTACATGGGTTTAACCAAAACTGAACTAACAGATGGACTCTTTCAACCAATGCTTTGAGCTTTGCTTGAAAATAAACTTGTAGCGGAGGAGCAAAATCATCTATTCAGCACAGCAAACACCAGAAATCAGTGTTGCCAAGATACAAAAGCAGTCCTAGTGAAGTATATCACCGACTTTCTAATTTTTCACAAAAAAGTGTTATTTTCTAATATGTTTTCATGATCATTGATTAAATAAAATATTGTTCCATGACCATGTAAACATATAAAGCCAAAATAGCTGCAACTTACATTGTCTGTGGAAATAGTCACCTGAAAAGTGCCAAACTCTCGGTGCTGTGTAGGTATGGGGCATGCCCTGCCAAGGCTTAAATTGGCTGGATGGCATACCTGCCATCCCAATTACAATGTCTGCATGTTCATGGGTTAGCCAGTGTAGACACGCAAAACTTATAAACAGTAAGCTTGAATACTGTTGACTTTTCCTTTGTATGAGAGTTTACATTCTTAAGGCACGCACGTCTGATGAGTGATTCATACCCAAACAATCCACAGCGATTGACCCAAAAAATTCATGTGCAGCTACAGGTAAAGGAGATATTTTATGGTAGTAGATTCCTCCATTTGAAATGCAGCTAATATGGGTGGGATAGCATAGAGGAACAGAGGTAATATGGGAAGAAAGGAAAGGAACTGAATAAAAAGTTTGGGGAAAGCAGCGATGGAAAACGCAAGCGAAGAGCAGGAGAGCGAGCTCTCACGTTTGAAGGGGATGGCCGTGTCGGCCGTGCGAGCCTCCATCTGCCGCAGGCCGAGCAGCGTGGAGGAGAACAGCGGGTTGTTGATGAAGTTCTTCATGTAGTGCCCCTCGCACTCTTCCTTGCTCTTGGTACGCATCTGATAGGCCACGTCCTGCCTGCACAGGAAATAGCGACACTCTTCGAGATTACATTATATCAATACACATGAAGTTTTAAGTGCACAAAATTAATTCTCTTGTAAGGACCATGTTTTATTTTTGGTTTTGTTTTTATTATCTAAATGTATGTCAACATCCCTCTCAATCAGACATAGTTTTTTCCCCCTAAAAAAGCTGAAACATGGTGGATTATGTGTGTCCGGACAGCAAATTTCTTCCTCACGAGTATGGGAGTCTTATTGTACAAAGTTTTTCCAATCAAGGTCAAGCAGGATGCGAAGACTCACCCGTAACTCAAACTGGAGCTGATTTATTGTGCCCCATGTGGCCAACTGGCACCAGCGTTTAATTTCTTTCAGGCAATTTCTACCGTCCTCATGAAACCAACAAAATTCATGAGACACACTATCTACAGCTTTATCTGGAGAGAACGTGCAGAAGTGCATGCAGGTACGTGTGCACTGTGCAGGTATGTGCACAGGTATGCACTGACCAGTTCCCAAAGCCACAGTCCATCACTGCCTCCAGTAATGACATCTCCTCCTGCGCCGTCCAGCCCGGCTCCAGCACAGGGAAATCTGAGGTCTGCAGGAGAAAACATGAATTTCCACTCCAAATTAGGAGGAGAATGAAAAACAGGAGCTAAAACAGAGCTAATACACAAACAATAAACCAATACCAGTGCAAATCACAGTATTTCAGTGTGAGATCAGTGAAAGATCAAACAAATAATCAAATTTAATACATCACCAAGGGTACCCCACAGATTAATATGGATATTAGCCCCTGAATTTATCTAGTTTTACGCAGTAAACCTACTCTAGTCCTGAAGCCTTACCAGTACATTTGTTTCCAGTATTACTCTTACCATAATTTCATATCTGTGATCACTTTGGTGCTTCTTGTACTCAAACCCCCTGGTAAAACACTAAATAATAAAAAGATGCGTTAGCTTCCATATCCATATAGCTTCATACAATACCAACTCATTCAATTACCAACCAATCTCACAGACAGCTGTGTTGAATGTAATCGGTGCTTTCAATAAAATTATGCCTGTGTCTAATGTCTCATTTCAGCAAAAAATAATAATTTCAGATATTTGTCATGCGACACAACACGTTGTAATGTATCGATAATAATCTTAAACACGATATTAACATTTGAGGATGCAAAGCAATAATTTAGCAAGGGTTTTAGAAAGATGATCAAAAATGGAACCGGACTGCCGGAGACAGACCTGTAGACAGAGGAGGAAAGGCGTGGGACCACACTCCGCGCATTTTATATACGGCTCGGTCAGGTAGGACGAGCAGCCCCGGCACGGCGGCTTGTCGTACGGGTCATCTAGGATCATTTAAATGACTTATTAGCTAGTTGGACAGTGCATTCACTACTTCTGAGTTGCTCCGCGTAACCACGTTAGTTACCAACTTAATTAACGTCAACGAAGGATGCAAAACATTGGCTACATCGATTAGACCAATTCAAAACAAAGGACAACAGCTGCTAGCTACCTTGTTCGCTGGAAAATAAATGGTCTTCATCATTCATTTAATTAAGGTTAGTTAGGTCCCGGGAGTTTGGTACTCAGGTTCTCAGAACCAGTACGTAACTAGCTAGCAGAATACAAGTAAAACAATTACACTTGCTAGCTAGCAAACTGGCCAAAATAGGCTATGAAAACTAGCTAGCTAATCACGCAGCCTTCTGTGTTCACCGTCAGAGTGAACGTACTTAGCTGGATGGCTAGGTAGCTGTCTTGCTCTTCACATGTTCGATTCCAATATATGCATGTACTTACATAGCCAACTGTATTATCCAGGTAGTTAGATAGCAGCTACCGGTACCTACATATAGGTTTAACTTCAAAAAGTGACACTTACTTCCAAAAGAGGCTAACCGATCCATGCTCGTTGCTTGATAATCAACCTTATGTTATTCGATTCAGATTTTCAGCGCACAGCCTCCCCTGCCGTCGTACAATCAGGCAAAACTAATCAAACAGCATTATCAGACTCGATTAGCTGAAGAACGACCGGGCAATCGATAGCGCCAAAGAAAATGAGAAAATGCATGTTACAATAAAAATAAACATAGACCATTGTCCGCAACTTGTAGTCACGATTGCACTCCGTCAGGGAAATAGGACATGCGCTGATACCGAACAATCATAAATCTTTTATTAAAATTTACACGGATATTCAGCGTCAAGCAGTATTAGATCAAAATCCATAATATTAACCCACTATTTTTTTTACATTGTAAACTTTCTACCTAATGGTGGCATCTCTTCTGTACACAATGTCACCAAAGCTGAGAAAGACTTAAAAAAAAAAAAAATTAACCCTCTAGCGGCTAGCATCTTAAAATAGTGAGACAAAAATATTACTTTTGTCCTGACTTTTGGTTACATTCTCTATCAAGATACTTTTCTGGATTTGTAGGAGGCTATTATGAAATCACCTAGTTGTGGCAGTCCGGTTCCATTTTTGATCATCTTTCTAAAACCCTTGCTAAATTATTATTTAGATAAAAATTTAGCTACCCAGCCAACAACTTTCATGTGTTAATTTTATCTGTGACTGCCGACCAGAAGTAATACAACTATCATCTGCTGTTTGCCATTATGAGCACACATGCATCAAAAAAAGCCTTGGAATTTCTTCAGGTTTTATTTGGGAAAAATTTAATTAGCAAATTTAAAAATGCAGAAACCCAGGTGAAAATCAGTCATATTGCTTGCTTAATTATGGGGTACAAGCAAAGTCAAATGAATTAGCTCATGAAACAGGAGACAGGCATAGTCATTTTAATCGTCACATTAATATGGATTCAATAATGACACATAAATGCAGTGACAATAATAGACATTTACACCTGAAAAGAGTTACATTACGGTGAAGCCATCCACTAAACCATGGTTAACTAATTTCTTTAACAAATACACAATTTATTTTATAATTGAATAAAGAATCAAACTGATATTACTGGGGGCTGCTGAGTACAGCTCACTCTTGTAGAAGCACCGCTTGCGGCGCATGAGTGAACACCACCGTCTGTGACTGTGGCCAGCAGCCCCACAGAAACGGTGCATAATTATATAGCATTGTTCGTTGCTCAAGTGACTCCTGTTGGCCGTCGCAACTGGTGCCCGTGGCTAGCTCTGTCTGCACACGTGTATGAATGGGTCTCCTCCGCCCCTACTCTGTGCATGTGCGGCTTGCAGCTGGCAGGCGCATGTTTCAGAGGAGAACCGCGAATTGCCTTCACTCTCCTGAGCCAGCAGCAGTAGCCGTATATGAACGTACTTAATACTGAGTTTGCAAATTGAACATTTCAAAGTCGGTTGGGATCGGAGATGCCAAATTTACATATATATTTAAAAAATATGATATTCAAGTTGTTTTATTTAACATGTTAACACACAAGGATAGTTTTAATGGCTTCCTGTGGGACCATGGAGACAATTTCATTATGTATTATTAATAAATATTGTGGAGTTAATTATACTTAGTCTTAATGTTAAATATATTTGTATATATATATTTGTATGTTACATAAGTCACTGTAATATGTGTTATCAGTATATCCAACTTAATATTAATTCAGGCAGGGGGAACCACACAGTCTTTTGCTTTTCTATGGGCCGGGCGGGTCCACATCATCTCTGGTTATGTATTCGGGATTTGCCCTGCCAAATTTTGGAGATGTCAAAAGCGGACAACGCACACCATGGTAGTTCACACTGATCACATTTCCTTATAATAAGGTAATACTGGCTGATAAACTGTCCATAACAGAAATGTATAGAGGAACTTTATAGGAATCCATCTTGATCTCTGGCTATCCAGGCTGGTGGCATGGAGGATCACCTGGGAACAGACTCCTCTATAAAAGCTGGGAACAAGAGAGGCAATATACACACACACATTTATAAATATAACATACACAAATTCACTATTCAATTATCAAGTCTTTTGGATTAAGTTGAGTTAATTTTCACTTTAAATTTAGCCTCGTTTGCCTCAATTTATCCAAATTGTGATCCACTGATTAATTTTTACAACTTGTACCCCACTGTTTCATTCTTAATGTAATATCCGTGTCCTGTAACTTTCATGGACATCATTAACAAACTGATCAATGGCATGAAAAATTATGAGATAATGTTTAAAAATAAAAAACTAAATTAATTATTGCTTCACCAAAAAAATTAGAAAAACAAGATTAGAAAAGTGAATAATCGAAATATTACGTTTCACAGCCAGGAGAGTGTTTCCATGACAACAGGCCACTGACAGAACAGTGTACGGATGCCTCTCCTCGAGCTGCACTGCCTTTGGTATCCCAGAATCCTCCTCTTTCCTTCCCAGCCTGCCACGGGCCCCTTTCCCCCAGGTGTATACCTCACCCTCTGCAGAAAAATGAAGAAGATCAGATCAGCCATCACCAGGG
Source organism: Anguilla anguilla (assembly GCF_013347855.1). Taxonomy (NCBI): domain Eukaryota; kingdom Metazoa; phylum Chordata; class Actinopteri; order Anguilliformes; family Anguillidae; genus Anguilla; species Anguilla anguilla. The sequence continues at coordinate 27,228,770 of NC_049212.1, forward strand.
TACCAGGGATTAACACTCCCCAGAAGCTTGTAAACTCCAGTGGTTACCATTTATTGCAGTTTAGTAAGTCTCTATTCATGCAGACACCTTGTGATTTTGGGGGCCGCTGGGCGGCTCCTGTTCTGTCGTGCTGATGGGCCCCGCGGTGACGAGCTCCCCTTCGTAAGGTGGAATGTTAAGGGGCTTAATCACCCCCAGTTCTGACGCACCTGCACTGATGGCCAATGTGAACGCATCCCCACACGCAGCCATGACGATGCCCTGCAGCCCCGGCACTGGGTAGGGCACCCGGCTGGCCCTGCGGGTGCTGCAGCCCAGCTGCCCGTGCTGGTTACTCCCAAAGGTGAAGCACTGGCCCTTCTCTGGAAACACAAAGAAAACCACAAAGGTCCTTTAAACAGGTAAATTGATCAGCCCACCGTTACAACAAGTTCACCAGGTACAGTGCAGCAGTTACAATAAATCAGGGGTTCCCAAACTGGGGCTGGAGAGAATGAAAGCATTGGTTTTTTGACCTGATTAAAAGTCTTTAAATGAATATGGAACAGGCATACATATTCCCGAATGCAGCCACACCCAAGTCTCATTAGCATAGCCGAGTTTTAAGACCAACAGCATTAAAGACAGACAACTACAACCTAAAATGCAAGCACACTGAATTAGGAGCCACAGTCCCCTCTCACCTGTCACTCCAGCAGAGTGGGCGGTTCCAATGTCAATGTAAACAATCTTCTCAACGTTCAGAGGAGCTGACCTGACTGGGCTGAAAGTGGTAACTTCTTCCACCTGATTGGAGGGAGACGGCTCTTCTGTACCATCAATCTTGTCCAGACCTAGTTTATTAAATCTGAACATGCAGAATTACATTCATGATTCATGGATTATTCACTCATAACATCAGATGAGGCGCTTATCGACTGGAAGTCACAGATATGGAAAGTGTCCCAGCATGCATCAATACATAAATGCTGAATGCGTTCTGATTACATTATAGCGTGAGAGTGTTGCCTAACAGAGCGTCTCCAGAGCAGAACGCAGTGAAAAGCTCAAAGCAAAGTACTGTATGTTTGATGTATTAACCATGGGTCGCATTGAGCTGAAGATCAAAGTAATTACTGCAATATGTTAAATCTTTATTTTATTATGGGACCAAGGGATCTCATCTTATTTTACCTCTAGAAAAGATAAGCAATTTCACTATTACAAAGGGAGCAGTTCCTCACCTGTTGCCATGTATTAAAGGGAACAGTTCCTCACCTGTTGCCATGTATTAAAGGGAACAGTTCCTCACCTGTTGCCATGTATTAAAGGGAACAGTTCCTCATGTGTTGCTGTGTACCAAATAATACACTTCCTCACCTGTTGCTGCCACAGGCCAGGATGCTGTGCTGAGTGCTGATGATCATGGAGCAGTCCACCCCACACAGCACGCGCTGGGTCTCAAACTCCGGCGGCACACACACCTGCTGTGGGGAGTTGTGTGAGTCCTGGCTGCCCAGACCCAGACGGCCTGGCACACGAGACACAGGAGAGGGAGAGACACATTAAAAATCGCCAAAAAGCCTGTTTTCATAATGCAACAGTCCCAGAATATGTGAAGCTGCTCCTTTACCATTATCCCCTCTGCCCCAAGCAAACACTTCCCTCTCATTGGTCACGGCCAGAACGTGTGACGCCCCGCAGGACACCTGTACCAGCTCGTATCCCAGCAAAGCCTCCACAATCTTGGGCTGTAGAAACACATACAGAAACATGTGAAGCCTACAGGCCTGACATTCTCTCAGACTGTAAGCAATCTTGTTTCTGTTTGTTAGTAATCTGAACAGCAGGACTGCAGGGAATTTACCTGAGTTACATCATTGCAGTTTCCATGTCCAAGGCAGCCATTGCTTCCACTCCCAAATGTCATTATAATGCCTCTGTCTGTATATTGAAAATAACACAATAAACCAACCCACCAACAAAAGACCATGATGTACACTTATTGTACTGTTCTCTTGCAACACAAAACAGTTTAGTTACAAGATAAATATTAGATTTTAAAGCTTGAAAAGTACACACTGCCAAAGACCGTATAGATAGTCAATAGACCCGAGGAGATGATTTGTTAACGTGAACATTAATTTTTTTTTGCATTCGGATCCATTCTGAATAAATTCATCCTTGCAATAATGTTTACTATGTTAGACACTGGATCATTCCACACATACACACACACACACACACACACACACACACACACACACACACACACACACTCTGGCCTACCTGTCATACAGGTGGTGAAGAGGTCCCCACAGGACACAGATTTGATGGTAACACCTGACTGCCCCTCCAGGAAGCGGGAGATGAACTGTGGCTGCATGTGCTCCACCGTCCCGGGAAGAGAGGGCTCTCCGCACCCCACAGAGGGAGCCTGCCCCATTTCATGAAGGAATTCATACAAATCACAAGTTATTTACAACATCACAACATAATATAGTTTTTTAAGTCATTGATAACAGTGTGCAATTCAGCACGATGGCACCTAAAGCACATGATAACAATAAAAACATTTTTAAAGTTATTCATCATGTTAAAGGCATTAGCCTTCATCAGTGTGTGAACTCTGACCTCCCAGGTGATGAGGCGGCCGGATTTGGTGACGCCCATTCTCTGTGTCCGGCCCAGAGACACCTGCAGCACCTGGGTGTTGAGCATGGGTAGGCGGAGGGGTGCAGAGATGCCACTTCCCCAGGTGTAGACAGAGGACAGGGGGAGAGGATGTCCCATAGTTCCTGTGCCTAAACCCAGCAGCCCATATGTCAGGGGACAGGTGGCATGTAACACAGCAGCACAGCACGGTTAGCATGCAACACAGCAGCACAGTACGGTTAGCATGCAACACAGCAGCACAGTACGGTTAGCATGCAACACAGCAGCACAGCACGGTTAGCATGCAACACAGCAGCACAGCTCGGTTAGCATGCAACACAGAAGCACAGCACGGTTAGCATACAAACAGCAACACAGCTCGGTTAGCACGAAACAAAACAGGACAGCTCATTTAACATGTAACAGCAGCACAGCTCAGTTTGCATGTAACACAGATGCACAGCTTGGTTAGCATGTAACACAGCAGCACAACACTGATGGCATGTAACACAACACAGGGATGAACACAGCTTGGACAGAAAGAGTTCAATCCCTTGCAAATGGTGGACCCCCTATCCCCTGGACCACAGTTCACTCTCTTATCTAAATCCGATGTAGAAACCTAGAACTTGACTTGAAAACATGATGAAAATCTATGCAGTGGGTTATATACTAAAAAAATTCTGGTTAAATACTTTTTTCTCAAGGGTACAACAGCAGTGTCATCATCAAGCCTGCAACTTTTAGGTTAACAGCCCAGTTCCCTAACCATTGTACTACAGCTGCTGCTGTGAGACCAACAAAGTGTGAATAGACTGCAGGATAAGTAAGGGGCAGGATCTCGCTGTAGAGTACCTGTGCTGCTAAAATCATCATGCTGCCAACCTGCCGTTTTTATATAAGGCCATGCCATACAGGATGCCTGCTGAGCCAAAGTATAACAGCAGATATACACTGACCTCTGGACCTACTGCTGGGGACTCGAGCTCCTGGTCTCCCATGAGCACCTGCCTGAACAGAGGACAGCGGCTTCTCGATCCTGGGATCAAACAACAGTTTTTACAATGACAATTATACAAACAATAGACGTTATCTGTGAGGGTATGTACTGTGCTGGTGAGGATACACCTAGCTAGCTATTTAGCCAGACGTGCAATCGACATCCATTACAGCTATCTACAGGCTGAAACACAACCGCTATGAGACCCGCCGTCAGCAGCGGAAGCCGGAGCCTTGGTCGCGCTCGTCACCTGCGCATTTTGACGTTGCCAATGTCGGTGCAGAGGTTGAGGAGAGGCCGAACACAGATGGGCTGAGCCATGATCTCGCTCAGCTGCGGTCGATTGGACGGGTCCAGATTCAGCATGTTTAGAATCAGCTGCCTGAGCTCTGGGCTGTACCGGTCCGAGATCGGAGCAAAAGTACCGCTCATGATCTTCAGTACCAGGGCAGGAAGGTTCTGGAAGGGAAGGAGACAACTCCTAACATTTACTGAAACACTGTTCTGTCCTCTTTTAGCAGCACAAAAACATGTGAAAGAGTTAAGAAGTGAAATATCCACATAAGTACACATGACACACAAGTGCATAACAGAGAATTGTTCATAAAATGCAAGATAAGCCATTCCGTACCGCTGCCTCGAAGGCTCTCTTTAGGCTGGCTAATTCATACAGCACACAGCCCAGAGCCCAGATATCACTCTTCTGGTTATAGGGTTTCCCCTCACACAGCTCAGGGGAGATGTAGCACGGAGTCCCCACTACCTGCAGGTGCATGCGAGAGCCAGTGGAGAGGAAGGTCAAGGTCAGAATGGCCCCATTTTGCAGCAGTTCGACAGTGACAGGCTGCAGTACAAATGCTCTGTCAGCTAGGCACCTGGCACTTACCGTGTAAGCTTTACTCTTGCTGACAAGGATCTTGGAAATGCCAAAGTCCCCAATCTTGACGATCATCTGGTGTTTGTCCAGCAGGATGTTTTGGGTCTTGAGGTCCCGGTGCAGGATGAGCTTGTTATGCACATGGTAGAGCGCCAGGAGGATCTGCACAAAGAAGTGCATGATGGTGTCCTCATCCAGCAGGGAGTTACAGCGCTTCTGGATGTAGTCAGCCAAGGTCCCACCTACATAGGGGAAGACCTCAGACGATCAAACATCCTCACATGGGCCATCTGGCTGATTGAGGTCAAACATCAAAGGCTGACAATATCAGGAAAATCTCCATCTTTAGGTTTCTTGCTATCGGATTCAGGTTATTGTTGAGGTCAGAGGTTGAGTTGGCTTAACTTGTCACCTCTAACTGCAACCTGAAGTGCTCAAGATCCCTACATCATGAAAATAGATAATTGCCCATTTGCTTATCAGCAAAGTACATCCCTGGAAGTTAGGAGTCATCTCACATTAGAGTGCAAAACTTTTCGGGCAGTGAGACAGGTCAGCAATGCAGCTAATTTTTTAACCAAACACACCTATACACAGCATTATTTCTGAAATTACATCAAAACTATCTTTCTAAGCCTGTACACCTCCAAATTCTTTATGAAATTATATAAAAATCACCATTTTAAGCCTGTACACCTCCACATTATTTACAACAATATATTAAAACCATCTTTCAAAGTCTGTACTCCTCCATACAATTTATTCAATTAGCCTATATCAAAGCCATGTTTCTAAGCCAAATAAAGATTGAAAGATTACCTCATTTAAAGCAATGACAATTATACAGCTGAATGTACAGTTTGGAATGGCCTTGATTTCCAGAATCAATGAGATCCCCAAATCAGTACTTCAAAAAATAGCAACCTATAACAGCTGGAACAAATTGAAAAATCAGGCATCAAAATTTCCCAGTTGATCTGGCTGATTTGGCAAGGAATGACTTGTGTGCAGAAGAGATGCACCTCTTACAAGAAATATCTCCAAATCTCACAAAAGACTTTGCACGTGCTCTCTCGTTGCCTATGCCACAATAGCACCAACTTGACGTACCATTACAAAGGCTGTAATGAATGAGAGAGACATGAGAGAGGTCAGCCTGATGAGTACCTGGCGCATACTCCATAGCAATCATGAGTGCCTTGTCCTCCAGGAAGTTCTCATAGTACTCAATGATGTTGGGGTGATTGAGCAGCTTCAGCACCTGGCACTCGTTCTGCGCAGAGAGCCGCTCATCTCGTGTCATCTGCTCAACCGGGATCTCCTTCAGGATCACCAAAGCCCCATCACTGTGTCTGCGACACAGGTGAACAATTCTGCCTCCCACAGACACAGGACAACGGTTAGCTTAGAGCTCATTAAGTACAATTTCTGAAATTAGAAATGTCCTACCTCAGTGATGACAAAAGTTTTACTTTTAATTTCAGATTTTGACTGCTGAGGGAAAAATGTAAATACTTATAAAAAACAATAGTAAAAGGTTCCAATAATAGAACAAGGGGAAAATTCAAGGACTTTTAAAGTAGCATAAATGGCTGTTTAGGAATTAAAGGACCTGATTCAAAGCCTGACACATGAATTATCTCTTAATAGACCACTGAAATAATTACAGAGACATTGTGATTGAAAATCCTCACACTGTATGAAATTTAGCACCTTCTGGCCATACTCCCTGGAAAACAAAATGCTGATGCAAATAAATTAACTGCACACTTGTTCACTGCACAGAATATGAATGCCAATGGAAGCAGGGCGTTTGTAAGAATGCATAAACAAAATAACTTATCACTTGACCTCAATTAGATTGAGTAGAATGTAGGCTATATTATACAGATGTGAAACTAATCTTGGATGGGTAAATCCACTGTCTGGTACAATTTTGGAAAACAAAAGTTCAGTCAACTGCCTGGGTTATGAATTAGGCAATCTGGAGAGAGTGATTTCTGGGTTGTAAAGGGGGAAAATATGAACAGTTCCAGGTTTATGAATATTAGTTATTTGATAAGAACACTGGAAAACAGTTAGGCTGAGTCAGGGTCATTATAATGATGCATTTTCCTCATTGTGCAACAGTATAGCCAAACCAAAATGAATAAGACTATTTAAGCTTCTTCACCCTTAATCTGCAGAGATATCAGCTGGGTCAAAGTAATTTCAAACTGGCATTCAATATAAAACAGAGTTTCCCAAGTTAAATTCTGTCTTTAAAGTAAATCAGCTAAGTACCACAATGCCTGTACTAAGTTACATTAAAACCAAGCTAAGTATCTTGAAGATTAACAAGATGCTTAGCTCCTTCTAGTAAATAACCTAGATGTAGCAAGCTAACGTTAGAAACAAATCCCATTACTGAGTATGTACTGTTTTGCATAACTAACGTTTACTAAATTGGCAGTAGTCCGAAGATCTGGAATGTCGCCGACAGCCCGATGCTGAGTAACAAAGGTAAATCGTCCAGCGAGTGGTTAGTTCGCTGCTGCTGTTAGCTACAGCACAGCGGCAAAGTTTGGTCACTTAATTGCAGGCAGTTGGCTTCTAAATAATAACTCTGTGAAACGTTAGGTAGTTCGCTAAATTACAGGCAAGCTACCTCACTTCAAAGTCCAAAGTAAAACGATGAGATTTTTACCCAAAAGCTCCTCTTCCCACTACTTTTATTTTTTCATATTTTTCCATGTTCCAGGGCTTGTAGAAACACCATAGATACGCATGTGTATGGGAGACACCTTTGGCGTCGCCTCTTCCTTTCTGGTGCCACGTAGTCTGCGTTTCTTGTTGGTTTTGCATACGAGTTCCGGCCACTGCCGGAGGTGTTTAACAATATGGAGATCCGGTTTCACAGGCTTTCGTTTAACCTTGAAGTCTAAGTGATCTGGTTTTATAGCTATTTTGCGAGGGTTCAACATCTTTGTTATCCCATAGCAACGGCATTTAACAGTCATACGCTAGCTAGCTCGCTACTCGCTTCTTTTGCTAGCTAACTTTTCATATCTGGTTAACCTTGCATATAAGGCTAGCTAACTGTTTACTAGCACAATCTACTTTAAGTGCCCGTAAAGAACACATTTCATTTCTTTAAGCAGATATTATTTTATTTGTGCCAAGTGAAAATAATACATCGACATGGTGAATATATTTCATTAGAAAAAAATTAAACTAACTACAGTCTCGTTGACTTTACCGGCCATCTATAACGTCATATCATAGATAGCTAGGCTAGTAAAGTTATGACTTAAACTTAGACTGGTGTAACGTTAGTTAGCTAACATTAGCCGTTAACGAGCAATGTAGCTAAAATGTAACATATCATTAATTGACGTTTCTATTACGTGCAAGCAAAATTGGGGGAAAAGTTTCTCTCAGCTAGCTAATTTTCACATAACTAGTTTAATTGCTGTGTAACTGCTGATTTAACTCACCGGTTAAATCTAGCCAGCTATAGCTAGGCCAAGAGTAAAGTTAGCTGTTGTCAACTTGGCTTTATAGCTATCATAACTAGCTAACGTTACTCTAACCAACTTCAATCAGCTGATCCATTTCAGGGAAAAGTCAAACAGTTGACCATATAGTATTATTGTTTCAGCCTCCGAAAAAGAAAGGTCGTAAAAAGTCGGCAAAGGTGAAGACAGCACCTCAAGTGGCAGATGGCCAGCCCAAGGAACACATGTCAAAGGAGCAGGTAATGCTAGCTGGAAAGCTAATGTTAACTTAGTTTTCGATCTCTAACTAACTAGACTATACGGCTAACTGTATAGCAAAGTGAGGGAGCACGGTGCGTGGTTAGCTAACACTGGATGTCTAGCTTGGACAATGCTAGGCCTAATTGACCATTACGAATGGCAATTCCTCCTTCAATTAAACTACGCAAATGATGGCAAGTCTTCTAACGATATCATACCTCTTATTTCTATCATTGACCTTCATAAGGTTATACCAGTTTTGTTGCCCTTATCAGTTACGCTTGCCGTGATAGATCTTTAGTGAACCAGTTTTAGTCCGTTCCTGGCCTCTGTCTGTGTGCTCTAGCTGGAGGAGCACAATGCGCGCCTGCAGGAGCAGTTGGACAAAGAGCGGGAGGAGCGCAACTACTTTCAGTTGGAGAGGGACAAGATCCACACCTTCTGGGAGGTCACCAAGAGGCAACTGGAAGAGAAGAAGGCTGACCTGAGGAACAGGGACAGAGAGATGGAGGAATCAGAGGAGCGTCATCAATTGGAAATCAAGGTATAAAAGAGCTTACTGAATGCATTGAAGGATGCCCAAATTTTAATCAACAAAAGGAAACTGCTTCATGGTTATATAGTTACAAACTAATCTTTCTGCTCACATTCAAACATTTCAGCTGTACAATATGTGCACTGATGTTATTATGTTGGAAAGCGTGATGTTTTGTGTGTTTTTGCTTGGTGTCATTCAGGCTTATAAACAGAAAGTGAAGCACTTGCTGTACGAACACCAAGGTACTGTCACAGAGCAGAAAGCAAAAGTGGTTGTGACCACCAAACTGATGCAGAAAGACCATGCAGAGGTGGAGGATGAATTGCGTAAAGGCATGCGCTACCTTAAACTGGATATCAAACAGCGTGAACTGTCTAATGAAGATCTGCTGAAGAGCCTGAGTCTGGTGAGCGGGTGTGATCGGTTGGGGGAAGGGGAGTGTCATATCGTTCTTGGGGTTTCTTAAAGTCAATTTGTTCATTCTCACTTCTGTGCACAAAAAGTTTATTTTACTCATAATGCCAACAGAAACAAGATGAAGAAATTACCAAAATGAGACAAGATTTTGAAAATAAAGTTCAAGGTATGCCAGGACTGTCCCACGGGTAAATACATAGCTGTTACAGTTTAGTGCAGGGAGGGAGTGAAGATCCCCCCCCCCCAGGGTCCTGTTAATTTGGCTTTCAGCAGCTGGCCTTTTCAGACTTGGAGTACATTTAAAAAGATGTTGGATAGGAAGGTGTTCAAAAAACTTGCACACTTTCAACTTTTGAGAAACATTTTTTTCTAGACATTGAGAAGAAATGTGATGAGAAACTGCAGGCGTTACGACATGACCTGGACTTGAGGCGGAAAATGGAGATCCATGAAATTGAAGAAAGGAAGAACAGCCAGATAAATACGCTGATGAAGAATCATGAAAAGGCCTTCAGCAACATTAAGATTTACTACAATAAAACCACCTTCAACAACCTGGCACTCATCAACTCACTGAAAGTAAGAGCTGTACTAAACAACGTCTTTACTAACCGCTTTTAAATGGTACAATTCATTTTACATGACATCTCATTTGGGTATCTTACTATTAGGGCAGGGTAAATGTGTTCTTTATTACCTGTTCCCACCCTAGTCATGAAGTGTGGGTTGGACCCATCCACTCTATTGAAGTGTGAAAGTATGAAAGTGACTCTGATGAAGTTTGAAACTGTTGCCATGAGAAGCAGAGATGCTTTTATGCAGAGACCTCAGTATCACGCAGGACCCAAAATAATTTCATACAGGAACAGTTGGAGGAGAAGAAAAAGAAGGATGACAGGCTGGAGAAAAGAATGGCAGAAATCTTACAGCAAAACAAGACTCTGACTGAACCCCTGCAGAAAGCCAAGGAGGAGGTGATAGAGCTGCAGAGACAGATGGCAAATTACAAGAATGACAAGGCTTCACTGGCGGTGGGTGAAATAAAATAAAATGCCTTCTAAAATCTGTGCTCCAGCTTAAGATTTCATCCTAGAAAACCCAATCAAGTCCAACATTTCCATTTGACGTATCTGACTTAATTAGGAGACCACTGTTAACCAATCAGTATATTTATATTAATTAAAGAATACAAAAGCATACGGTTCTTGAAGTGCATTGTCTTCTTCAGTTTCTTATAATGTAATATAGCAAATACCTTTAGGCATAGGTTTAAGTTGTTATATTATCAAGACCCCCTCTCAGTGCCAGGATGTGTGCAATAATTGTCATATATATATATTACAGTGTAATAAGTGTGTAGTTATTTTAATTATATCTTCTGTCTGGCCAGACGGCGAAAGCACGTTTGAAGGCTGCAGAAAAAGAGATGAAACGCCTGAAGTGGGAACATGAAGTACTGGAGCAGAGATTTAGCAAAGTGAGAATTAATTTATATTCCCATCACATTATTGAACACGTGAAGCAGAGACCACTTTCCATGTGTCTTTTTATAAAAGATGGCACAAGGTACTCTTACTTTACTTGTGTCGTGAAAATACTGTCTAACACACACTGCTTTGTGAAATGGCTGTTCTGTGCATGACTTGTATTCAGCTCCAGTTGCTCACTACTTGGGTGATGTGGAGGATTCAAATTTGTGTGTGAAATGAAAGCAGGTCTCACTTTAAAATGTTGGAAATGACTATTAGGTTCAGGAGGAGAAGGATGAGCTGTACCAGAAGTTCACCAAGGCCATTCTGGAGGTGCAGCAGAAGAGCGGATTTAAGAACCTGCTCCTGGAGAAAAAGCTGAGCGCTCTGACAGAAACTCTGGAGAAGTAGGCACAACTTCACGACTTAACAAGATCCTCTCCAACCTCCACTGTCAACCACTTGGCACTCTACCTGGTGACCCACAAAGTGGAGGTACACCTGTTCTTTATTGGCTCTTTATGCTGTTATTCAAATTGTATCCGTCTTGCCCTCCTGCTGTATTTGGGTATAGCGCTGTACAGCCCCTGAGTGTCTTTAAGTTTGTGTGTAATTCTGCTATGGAGGCATGTAAGTGTTGTGCTATAAGTGTTTCTCATTCACAGGCTCATAATGACTTGCTCTGGACATATGAGACAAAGCTGAAGTCTTTGGGCATCCCTGTTGAGGACCTGGGGTTCAAGCCCCTGGAGAAAACTTCAGCTGGACTGGTGTCTGCCCCGATGTGACAAGCAAATGGACAACTTTTAATTAAAGTTTAATCATCTTGCTGTTTTTCACATAGAATGAAGAGCCTGCATTCAGACTAAAATCTTTCAGGCTGAGTTAGTAAAATAACCTTTTACTAATGTTAGAAAATGTGCTATTGTTCAAAACATTTTGGACACATCATGGAAGGGTAGTTCCAACGGTGAAGGGCTATCCGCCTAAAGCACGAGTGTCATTAGATTAGATTTATTATCTTCTGCAAAGATATTCTTGTGCTTTAGAGGATTGGTGGTTTTAATGCATAATTAGACAGTGACAACACATAAGCATTTCACATCCCATCAATAGACTACATAACTGTATGGAATGAAACAAGCCTGGCAAGGATACTACAAATTTAATTTGGGAAATCCAATAGTAGCCCTTTAATATTTGGTTTCTATAAAGAATGGAACATTGTTTGAAGTGAAAAATAAAAGCTGTATTGGAATAACTTTGCTCTGTTTCATCAACAGCTTTTTTATCAGGCTTGAAATCAGAGAGACTCAGGTGTGCGTTTACTTTAAATTATTGCAGTAACCCTGTTGGATACACAGAAATGTTATTGTGAAACCAGTTGCTAAAGAAGTGAAAGGGTCCTTTTCCTGGTGTGTGCCCTTTGCACTCTTGTGCACTGCAGCAGAGTGGTTCAGGGTGATTAATATCAGGTTAAAATTGAAGGATGTTTCCATATATTGACCCCCAACCTGGAGCCAAGGCTTCATTTATTACATTTACTGGATTTGTTTCCAAGTTTGGTACCAATAGCGTGGATAAATCTGAATATGTCATAACCTCATAATTGCAAAGTGGTCCTGGAAATAGTATTTTAAATTTAATTTGTTCTTCAGGGTTTGAATCAATATGCAGTAATCTGAAACTAGAGGGAAAATTTTGTTCATAAATTTCAGAGCAATTCATATAGCACTTTAAAAAACTGAGTTTTGTCATTGCAAGAGGCTGCATTTTCTGGCTTTCACACTGTAAATAGTTTTGCTTTATAAATGTTAATGGAATTACCAACACAATAGTTGCACCTGTTTTCAGTCTATGAGAAGTCCTGTGGAACAGTTTCAGTTTACAACTGTGTAGCATTGCAGATGGATAAAACAACAGGATCTGAGTCGTTCTGGAGAAAACAGGAGAATGCTGGAATAGTACGTACTGGATTATTTTCGTTTTTATCAAGCACAAATAGAGTGGAAGACCCAGGTTATGCTTTTATTTTGAAATGTTCCTCCTTTGCCATTCCCGGAAATTACACTCGTTTTAGGCTTTGTTTTTCTGGTCTTGTGACCAGAAGCCGCTAAATAGCAATAAGGAGACACCACAGTTTTAGGTGTTTAAAAAAATGAATGTGTAGTGTAACTAATTAAGAAACTAGCTGCATTTTGAAAATGTTATAGTTGCGAGTAACACACACAACTGCTGGAAACTTAGTGGACATTAACAAGGTAACAGTCAATGAACAGCGTGCTTTCTTGTCAGCCTGCTATCTAAATGTTCTGGATGCGCAATATTAGAAGCCTGGTTGGGAATTATGATAGCGAAACTATATTATTCAATTATGTCGTGGTTAACCTGAACTATATAGAGTTGTGTAGCTACTATGTATCTAATTCGCTATCTAATTGAAATTTCTGCTAGCCTAGGAGGCCGGTATTCTTGGTTATTTTGTAATGTTTTTTTGCGGAACTTCTTTTAGGGGAAAATATGAGCACATTCAGTGTGAGTAACAATAGTAGCCACGCTACCTGCACTTTGTTTAATCTCGATAATTACTTGCAGTCAGCTATGCGATTGATTCCGTTTTCGACAATAAAAGTCTGGCTAAAAACCTTTTCCTACATTCTACAGAAAAATGGCATCTTCATTTGTGACTGGCCGCAAATTTCGAGAGGGAGTACATGACTTGATGAAAAGGGATACTTCCTTTCCCCTGGATTTAAAAGAAGAATTGGAGGAGATTTTGGGAAAAGATGAACCTCCGGTCCTATCTTTCAGAACTGCAAGGACGTTACAAAACCATCTTCAAAACAACGGTACGAGGCCGAAATATAAAAACGATCTAATTTAAGATAAAAATGTAAACTCTATTGTAACTAAGTAAGCCTTGTGACAATTGAATTTCTGTTTTAGGGTACTCCGTCTACCTTCATCAGTTGTTGGAGGACAGTACGATATACCTGCCTCCGGTTGAAAAGCCCCCAAGAGTAAGTGTGTCGCTGTCTTTTGTGATTTTCTTGAAGTCTAGACTAACTGCAGCAGAATCGTAGTTGAGTTTTCCTGTTAAACTGGACATCTTGTCTGATTTTGTTCGCAATTCATTGCAGAATCCCCAGCTGGTAGCTCGTTTAGAGCGCATTAAAGCAAAACTGGCAAACGAGGAGTACATGAGGATAACCAGGAATGTGAACACTCAGGTAACTCTCTTGACTGGGAGGTTGCTGGCCCACACACTGCTCAAGGTCATTTAAAAAAAAACAATTTCAAATGAAATAATTCACTCAGATTTTTCAACTCCAATAGCATTGGAAAATGACCAACAGAGACGATTTGACTGTGAAAAATCATCATTTTCTCCCTTAACCGATGGATGAAACGGCTGCACTGTTTAAAGTCAGATGGAAATGTCAATTATATTTTTTGTTTCTCTCACCCAGGAAATTAATCGCCATGGTGCAATGGCTGACTTTGGAAGACAAGGTTTGGTTCTTTCCTTCATTTTTTATGAGCAGTGTTGGGGAGTAGTTTAACTATGTGTTGTTGTTTAACTACTAGTTTTATTAAATTTTGCAGCAGTTTTCTGGTAGTTCAACTACATTCAAGTTTGTGTAGTGGTTGTAGTAAATTACCTGTTTGGTAGTTTGAGGTGTAGGATCTACCAAGTACTTCTGGCCCTAAAATGTTTTTTTCTAAAAACCTGATCAAATATTGCCTCCTCTCTCTTTTCCCTCTAATCTCGATTGGTGAGAGGCACTCTGCTCCACTATAGTTGCCAACTGACAGTTGGCACACATTGATAGTTCTCCCCACAGAGCTGTATAGGGGTTCTCCCCATGTGCAAAAGAAGGCTTTTCTCACACACACATCATGTCTGGGGAACACGATGATGGTAATTTTTAAAATATTTTTTTATGGTTATTTTTTTAAGTAGTTTGAACTACATTTTTTAGTAATTGTGATTTCAGTAACTACATTTCTGTTTAGGGTAACTTGACTGTAGTTTAAATACTTTCGGTGTGAATTAACTGGTAGTTAGTACAACTACACATTCAGAGTAATTTCCCCAACATTGTTTCTGAGTCTTGTATTTTGTGTATTTGAAAATAAAATTATTTGGTTTTGATATTATGTACATCTCTCCTGATCTTTTAGTACGCTCAGTCAAAGCCATAGTTGTCACGGTCTTCAATTTCCTCGTGACAGTTGTGGCAACATTTGCTTGCTCCTACATGGGCAGTCAGTATGTCTTCACTGAGACGGCAGCGGTAAGAATACGCCGGTACAGCCAGAACCACCTTCCACTCCACACACCTGTACATGCAGAACCACCTTCCACTCCACACACCTGTACATGCAGAACCACCTTCCACTCCACACACCTGTACATGTAGAACCACCTTCCACTCTACACACCTGTACATGCAGAACCACCTTCCTCTCCACACACCTGTACATGCAGAACCACCTTCCTCTCCACACACATGTACATGCAGAACCCTGTTACTGTGCGCACACCTGTATGTAGAGAACCCATCACTCTCCACACACCTGTGCAAGCAAAAACCCATTACTGTGCAATCACCTTTGCTGGACACGTACAGAACCCGTAGAGACTTGACTATATAAGTGACACTAGTGTTCTGACAGTTATAACATGTATTGCACTGTAATAATGTATATGTGGCTAACCCATGGGTTAAGATTTGTACTCCAGGCTGCTTTGGCACTGTCTAGCTGCCAATATTCCACTGACTAGTTCCTCCCTGAGCCTGTCAGTTACCCAGATTAAGATACAGGTTACTCATGGAATGTGGTACTGTACAGCAGTGTCCTGAGTTTCTGTGTGTGTGCGTTCATGTGTTACAGAGAGTGATTTCTGCAGTGATCGCAGCCTCTGTAGTGGGACTTGCAGAGCTGTACGTTCTGGTCAGAACCATGGAGGGGGAGTTGGGGGAGCCGTAGCAACTGTAATCTGCACAGACCACTGCCAGGCTTATCATAGGGACACCAACCCCAATTCAGACCCATCACGCAGGAAACCAACCCAAATTCAGACCCATCACGCAGGAAACCAACCCCAATTCAGACCCATCACGCAGGAAACCAACCCCAATTCAGACCCATCACGCAGGAAACCAACCCCAATTCAGACCCATCACGCAGGAAACCAACCCCAATTCAGACCCATCACACAGGAAACCAACCCCAATTTAGACACGGCAGAAGTCCACCCTCAAATCGATGTGCAGCAAAACACTGGATTCTTTAAAGTGATATCTTCAAATGTTTGTTTCTGTTAAAAGTTTAGATGTGTAAGACGTGTTTTTAGGAGTATGTGTAACATGTGCTTATCAGACCTTGGTCAAATACGTACTTGTTTTGGATTCAACTACTTTTCTGTGCTCTGTTGATCTTGCCTGGTGCAACTGAGCCTGCCAATAGGACCAAAAGGTGGGGTTTGCACTTTTTGAGAGTATGTCATAGGTTCCAATACACCAGACAGGCTCAGTACTGTGTAGAAAAGTATTTGAAGCCAAAACTAATTTTTGTTTGACCCAGGTCTGGTGGTTATGGCTGGAAAGGCCACTGTTAAATTAATCCTTCTTTCATTATTTAAGATGTGAAATATTCCACGTGTTCATCTTTTGTCTTTACTCCCATTCAGTGCTGTGTGCCCTGTCATCAGCTCCAGTCTAATTACTCAAGTCTGTTTATCAGTGTGGGAGAGTGAATGAGTTTCAATGTTTTTGTTTGACATTCCTCTCTTTGGCATTCTCATTATTGACTATGGCAGGGGTCATATTTTATTAATATTTTGATGCAGATATTTGCTACATTGTATTGTCAGGAAGAATGATGTTTGTTTTTACATTTTAAAATAAAGATGCGATTCTGTTTGGCATTACAATTCAATATGAAGATCACTAGATTACATATGACTGTATGAGTTTGACAGTATGGTGCAGTGGTTACAGAGCTGGACTGGTTACTTGGGTCTAGCAGTTTCAGTTTCTTGATGTAGCAGTGCTGTTGCACCTTTGAGTACGGTACTTTACCCTGGACATTTTCTGTAATTATCCAGCTGTATAAAATGAGAATCCATGCAGAAATGTCAGCTGTACAAGTCAAGATGTCCTTGATAATGTGGTTTTCCAAGTAAATAAACAATGTATTTTGTATTATAGTTTGCCATGTAAAATTCTTTCTTTGCATGGCTGGCTTTTGGGGTTAAAAGGCACCCCCCCCCCTCCAAAACATCTCCTGTTCACACGTCCAAAACCATCCCATGCACTGGGCAGGAGACCTGACGTGGTAAAAAGGACCCTTTAAAACCTCATACACAACACAACTTTTCTCAATGTCAGAATTATTTTATTCGCACATCACAAATGAAAGCCTTCTAGAATAGAACAGTGCAAATATAGTAAACCATATGTCCACCCAAGTATAATTATTTCATCATCAGAACTTTAACATACAGCTACAAACAAAGCAATCTGCACTTGTATTCAACTCAAATTACCTGACAAACTAGGTGTGAAAAGGCCCTTATACCCTACCTTGCCCTTGCCAACCTTTCAGACACGATGAGCAGACAGCTTGCAAAAAAAATGCAGCCCTTTCAATCATGCACAAATCAGAACATATTAACTGTATAGAAGTGAGCAGTGAACAGAAATAAGACAAAACAAAACCCAGAAAATTTTAAATCGTAGCCTGACAAAAAGACTTCAACATTTATTATTTTATCGTACACTCAAATGTAATCGTTTTCTTAACTGATCATGTCCTGCCACGTAAGAACAAGTAGAACATGTGTCAGGAATCAAGCACTGTTGACAAGGAAACACTCAAAATTGACTTCTTAAATAAAATACATTCTACATCACCATCACACCCTCATTCCATGGCTTTAGAAAGGCACTTATTTTGCTGATTGCACCATCTAGAAATTCCTCCACTACAATAGTGTCCCGAGGGTTTCCAGGCCCCTCTGTCCTCTGCTGGACTCTCCACGTTAACTGTTACTGTAACCCGAAGAACAGGCTGATACAGGAGGCCAGGGAAAAGACGCTCTTCTCCAGACATGGTGTCTCAGTACGGCTTCCTCTGCACAGGGGAGACCACGAATACACACACACACACACACACACACACAGTGAGTTCAGACCACAGTTTTTCCATGATTTTGTCCCACAGCTTGAAACCATGAATACATTTTTAAATAGGAATTGATAGATAGTGACAAAACAATAATCAAACAAGGTGCCTTAACTGCATACAGATTCACACCCTTTGGCATGGAAATTCTGAAGTAGTTCAAGTGAAAATAATTAGAATCAAAATCAGAAAATTAGTTCAATTGCCTCTGTGCAGCAGTTCCAATGTTGCATGACTTGAAAAATACATGAAATGTCCCCATTTCTGTAAGGTCCCTAAGTCATGTGTGAAATTCAGATATTTAACCATAAAAACTAGCTAAGGAGCTTCCAAAACAACTCCAGGAAGGAACAGGCCAGGAGAAGTGTGTCAAAAAAGAGCTGTTACTGAATATCTCTATGATCGTGGTTAAGCTGGTCATTAGGAAGCGAGTAGATGTATTGTACCACCTGGACTTCGCCGACATCAGGCTGTCCCTCAAACCTCAGCCAATGAGCAAGGATGAAACTGTTACAGTCGTTCTGAATTTAGTGCATGCCATAGGAAAACCAATCTGACGATAACAAACAGTGACAGCAACATTTTCATGGATGATAAATAAATTAAGCTAATTTTACGTACCTTCTTTGCCTCTTGTTTTGCTGTATGGGAGAAATTAAAAATACTGTTCTCAGCAACAAACAATTAACAACAGAGCATATGTGCCTGCTACAGTGAGACACCATGAGTCATTTAATTTGTTTATATTTATTCATTAGCCAGACACCTTTCCAGAAGCACTTGCAAAGATCTAAAGAATACATTATACATTGCATACATCTCATGATAACCTGCAACACAGTAAATAATGGTGTTCAAATATACAAAGAATAGCTATAGATTGTAAATGCCTGCAGAACAGATGCAAGCAACAAGCCACACATATTGATCTGCAGGCTTATAATATAATAATAACCTAAAATGCCATTTTAATTTTTCATCAGTTTGTCAGAATGACATGAAATGTAGTACAGACATCCTTTTCCTTTTAATGGTCCTATAAAAGAATTTTAGATTAACTTGCCCGTATGGAGGTAGTGAAGCATCCACAGCAGAAAGGCCAGCATAACTGCTGCAAACCCAATGCCCACAACTCCCAACAGCACTGAGCCCCAGTCAGCAGTCTCTGAAACAACAACATCGGTTTGATTTTATGACATCAGATGCAGTGGGGTTTTATATGAAACACTGTCCTATGTAGAAGTGCTCCATTTTAAGCAGATGAGCATGCAAGAAAAGGTAAATACCTTCAAAACTGATTTTTAAATTAAAAGAATTATGTCTGTGTAACTACGTGTGTGTGCTTGTGAGTGGGAATCACCTGTGACATCACGGTGAGGGTGCTCTGTGTGTGTGTGTGTGTGTGGGGGGCGGGGGGGCGGAGGGATTCACCTGTGACAGTCAGGGTGAAGCTCTTGCGGATGGGCACACGTAAGGAGCGGTGCGACACTCTGCAGGTGTAGGTGCACCCTGAGTCCATGGGGGTGGGGTGCAGCAGGAAGAAGGTGGAGAGAGAGTAGGTGCCATCATTGTGGTGCCGATGGCTGGAGAAAAGCACGTTTTTCAGCACCTCCGGCAGGCGGCTCCCGCCCCTCTGCTCCTTCAGCCACTCCAGCTGCACGTCCAGGGGGTAGTACCCCTGCGCCTCACACACCACCTTCTGCTCCTGCCCCTCCTGAAGCATCAGGGACGCCCCCACGTTCAGAGACACCTGCGGACTCTCTGCAGCCAAACACAAAGACAGACGGACAGACACAGGCGCTGTCAGGAACAGAACAGTAGCAGCCAAATATAAGTGCCTGTACCTCTCATAACAAACTGTGGCTCCATTCGTCTTCTCTGTCTCTCCCGCCATTACATACTGTATGTGCCCCCACCCATACAGCAGCCTCACCCACGATTTGCAGGACCACGTCGTGCGTTGCGTAAAGCGGGGGCACGTAGACCGAGCAGGTGTACGTTCCCTCGCTGGCCAGAGAGACGGCGGGAAGTCGCAGAGAACCGTCGCCCTTGGCGATGGCGCTAAGAGAGACGCCGCTTCCCTCGCTCTGGCCCGACTTGCTGCTGTAGTGGAAGAGTTTGGACCGCTCCCCCCTGCGCCGCAGAGTCCACTCCAGCACCAGCTCCGGCCGCGCGTGATCCACTACAAACTGGCAGTGCAGAATCTGCTCCCTCAACAGACCCACTTCTACTGAGGGGGTCTGGGTGAGAACCAGCATCCCCACTGCAGGGTGGGGGAGGGAGACAAGGCATGAAGGAGAGAATGCACAGTAAAACAATGATTCAGTAAATTAATGATGGTAGAGTTCAGTCATCTTTGTGTATGGACTAGTGTTTCAGTCTTTGATTGACTTCCTGTGTGTCTGTTCCTATTAGCAGTACCTGTAGTGACTAAAGAGTCTTTGTCCCCGATGGGATGCATCTTTGTGTGGTCCTCCTGGGCGTTGGTAGGCGTGGGAGGGGTGTGTCTTAAAAAGGTGGTGAGGACGAAGTGACCCCCACTGTGGTGCAGGGTGCATGTGAACCAGATGTCCTGTTCTTGTGCCCCACGACCTGGCCAGAGCACCTGGATCCCACCTGTGCTGTACCTGCGAATCTCACACTGCAGCGGTTCCACTCCCAGATCAACATACCTCCTGATGTCCAGCTTTTTCCCAGTGCCTGGAGGAGACAGTGACATAAAACACTGTTTCTCCCATCAAAGCTGCAGTGTGCCCACGTCTGAATGGCACCAGTTGTGTACTCACCTGAGACAAAGAAGGTGATAGAGTCTGGATTCATAGCGTGGTCTCCCGGCTGTCCAAACTGCAGCACTGCATTTCTATGACGGTACTGAGTTTCCATGTGTCCATTCACATCCATCTGGACTTGCTCCTCCACCAGCTCACAGGGAAGCCAGCTCACCTCCTGCAGAAGCACTGCACAGGACACCACACAATACAAATGACAATCAGTGCAGCAGGTCCACTAGTTTAGAAAAATGGAGTGCTAGTCAAAGCAGCTCTTGTGTTACTGCATATATGTTTAGTAGACCAGTGCTTTCTTTATTGTTATATAATTAGATAATTCAAAGCAGAGCTCGAGAGAAGTATTTCATTTGTGGGCAAAATTCCTGCTGTAAACAAAATTCTGTTATGATACATACATAAAGTTGGTTATTACGTTTAGTAACTTCTACATTTAACTTTAGGTGCCTTGTCATCTGACTATGACCATACTATACTTCCGGGTATCGGTGCAACAACTAGGCTTAAACATCATCTAAATATGTAGAAATTTTGTTCAGAATACTCGTTTGCAAGACGACGTTTTCAACATAAGGCACCTGCATTAGCTAGAAAGACCGACGATTACATCGGGTCATGCTCCCTGTGACAGAAATTAACTATGCAACTCGCTAACCTTTTAAAGCAGAAAATATTTTTGGAGGAAGCAGATGAGATACCAACCTGAATAAATAAATGTACTGAGAAGAACTATAAAGCTCAACATCATGTTGCTTCAGGACCGTCCTCATATAGCTAAATCATATCACTCCAACCGCCATTTCAGGCAGATAGCTAGCTAGTGCTTTCACTTTCATTTCTGAAGTAACTTGACGCTGTTGGATCATTTAGTTTTTTTAAGCTAAATTAGTTTCGAAAGATCCATGACACGCTTTCTGATTGGTCCAAAATCATAACCAGGATTAGCTGTGATCGCACAAGTCAAACATACTGTCTGTGTTATGCTAAGTAGCTGGTTATTTAATCTGTTTGTGGTACATTCATTTGAACAAAAATGTTAGCTTAACTAATGCCATGTACAAGTTTATTTCTATGTTTTTCTATCTATCTAACAGATAGTCCAAGTATAAAGCTGAACCAACGTTAACTTAGCAATAAACTGTTAGCTAAATGGTGAAATGTTATAACTATACTATATTCTCTAAATATGAGCCGACACGTATTCAATAACTGCACCATAACCTCTAAATACCAGTGCACATTATATTCCACTATCCCCACTAAGGGGCGCTATGTAAAAACCTGAGCCGTGTTTTATGTGTATGTAGTTCTTGGGGGGAAAAAAGCAGACACGTCGGCTTGTTTGGAAAGTGCAAAGGGCGTCAGGGCAAGCTGCTAGCTGCAAATCTGAAAAAGGGAGAGCACATGGTTGTGTACGGCAACTAGAGTTGGTCAACTATATATGTTTGACATTTAAGCACAGGAACCAGTTATCCATCACCTAGGGGATTAATAAAGTCAGGTTGCTAGTAAACAAAATGTAACGTTAGGTTGGAACTTGGCCAGGTGCCGATTAGCCTACTGTATCAGGTGGTTTGTTTTGTTCTTAGTTGTTCAGTATTTGTAACATTTTACTGTTCAGCGAGAACTAGCGCTGTCTGGAATAAGAAATCTTCAAGTTTCTTCCTAAGTATGGAATCGGGTAAGCCGAACATTTTGTCTCTTCTCTTCTCAACAGATTAATAAGACATTGTAAACCTAATTTCTTGCATGGATTCCGTTCCTACACAGTCTGCTGCAATAAAGACACTGCAGTAAAAAATAGATTTTGGCTGAGAGGTGACGTTGGTATGACATCACGTGAAGCACAAATGTAGTTTGCAATCGCCTTTTTGTTTTTTAAAGGATCTTTGAAACCATAGACATAATGTCTATGTTTGAAACGATACAAGATGTCGCGGGATTCTCTCATCATTCGTCCTTTTAAATGAAGGATGCAGAGTTACAGATTTGAGTCCGTTCTGGGGGGGGGGGGGGGGGGGGTGGTGGTATTTCCTGTCGACTGGAACTACTCATAAAGCAGAGCACGTAGCACATTGTGTTTTGAATGGAAATCACCTTGACTTGTGGAAGTTTCATACGTCATCATGCATTCAAGTTGACTTTATTCTAGTATAAAAATGTCCTGTATAAAGTAGCAGATTAGTTACTGAAGGGAACTTTTGCATTTTTCAGTGGCAGAATGAATAATGGAGAAATACATTTAATTCCACTTGCTTGGAGAACAAGGATTATAAACCTGCATGTGAATTATTTGACTTGTGTGACAGGGACACATTACATGGATGTGAAATATACAGACTGGCTGAAAATAAAATGTGAATAACAAATCTGTTCCGACAATTACTATAATTTTATGTCATGTATTGTGGTCATGTTGTTAAGTTGTGTTCCCAAAGTTCTCAGTTGTGATGATTAAGACTCGTCGGGTTCACTGATTTTGTTTAAAACCAATGTAGCTTTAATCATAATTTAGCAAATGGTTTTCCACAGCTCACTGTGCTTGTTATTTCAGAGTCGTGGCTGAGCTGTGAGAAGACAGCAATACTCCAGGGAGGGTTTCTTCTGGCAGAGAAGCTCTGCAATGCTGGGAAGCTGTCTGACCTCAGAAAGGAGGAGTGGGGAAGAGTGGGTCACCCCGTCCGCCAGGCCGTCATTAGCATCTGCGGAGATGGTTGTGGGGGCAGCCAAGACCAAGTCCTCTGGAGAAAGAGGATTGTCTGCATCCTGTGGGGCAAGCTGTTGGAAATGGAAGAAGGAAAGGACATTGACTCTGCTTGGAAAGAGAACCCTTTTTTCTCCGTGCAGAACGCCCTCCCCCAGGTCAACCGTGTAGTGCTGTACGAGTTGATCAAGTCAATGGGCTTCTTCAAAGTTTACGTAGATTTGCTGCTGTGTTTCCCACCGGCAGGCCTGTGCTCAGAGCTAGCAAAGCTAGTTAAGCACATCATGGCTGATAGCACAAAGGAGGATACCCAGCTCCTCATGGAAGTGTGGTGGGACCTGTGGAAGGCCAGTGGCAGGCAGGAGCAAGCCCTGGATCAGGTCTTTGCATCCCAGTGCAGCCATTACACTACGCCCTGCACTCAGCTCTCATACCAGACCTCCCAGCGTGTCGAGCCTGGTCCAAACCAAGCTTTGACCTCCTCCTGTGTGCAATCCATTCTTTTCAGTGCAATT
Source organism: Anguilla anguilla (assembly GCF_013347855.1). NCBI lineage: Eukaryota > Metazoa > Chordata > Actinopteri > Anguilliformes > Anguillidae > Anguilla > Anguilla anguilla. Next base: position 27,252,641 of record NC_049212.1, read on the forward strand.
GAGGAAATGAGAGGGCACATGTCCTCTGACATGTGTCCTTTTGCCCTCTCCATCTCCCTGGACACTTTGTACACATCATTCTTGCTCGACCATGCGGTAAACATCAGCCCCAAGCTGTATCTTCAAAGCCTTTCAAGGGCAGTATGTATAATAGAAAGACAAGCCAGCATGGAGGGTTGTGACCTGATGGAGATCATCAAGGAGGAACAGCGAGAACTTGCCGCCACACACAGACCGCCACAGTTCAGGCCATGTGGAATGACTTTGATGGACGCTGTGCGTACCTTGTTGACCATTTGTAGGGCCTGGGGGGAGGAGGGGCTGCTGAAGATACCAGAAAGTGAAGGTCCCCATAAAAATGCCCTCTGTCTTACTGGGAGTCTGCATCGAATGATCAAGGCATTGGACGAACGCACAGCATATGAGGCTCTGACTGAAGCAGAGAGGCGGGATGTAGATGAGCTGAGTTGTACTTTGAGGAACCTTGCGGAGTCACTTTCCGTCCCTGATCTGCAGTGTAACTCTGTGGACATGGTCCGTGTTGCTGTAGCAATCATTGATCAGCGTCTTGAGAGATACCAAGATATCGCTCATTTATTTGCCTCTGAAGTAAACTGGGCCTTAAGTAGCAACGAGTGGATTGGCTGCCTGAAGAGAAATAAAGATGCCTTTCTGCACAAAGACCTGCTGCTGAAATTAGTCTCCATCCTTGTGGCCAACTGCCAAACTAGCACAGATATTGTGCAGTGTAAAATGTTAAAGGAAATAATTTTGGATATTTTCTCTGGCCTTCCACCACAAGGCAAGAATGAGGCCCTGGCTGCAGTACTTGGTTCCTGGGGAAAGAGCGGGCTGAACGGGTCTCTGCCCCTCGCCGTCTCTGAGGGCTTCAGTGAGGAGCTCAACTTATCCTTCAACAGTCTTATTCAGAGCAAGGCTGAGTCCGACTTGGGCCTTGCGGTATCTGCTGTGGCCCGGGTTGCTCTCCAGGATCCCCAAGCCACCCTGATCAGATGCTGTCATATGGCCGTGATGAACCTGGGAGCCGAAACTCTCCTGGCCAAAGTTCTCCAGCAGCTTCCTGGATTAATTTATCCCCAGCACTCTGGTGTGGAGGGGCAGAACCTGGTTCGGGGGGAGCTGCTGTGCTCCTGTCTACAGGAAGCTGTTCAGGGCAAGCTGGCTACACCTCGAGAAGAGGGGCAGTTCCTTAACTTCCTTGCCACCTTAATGCAGTTGAATGTTGTGACTGAGACAAAAGAGGAAAGGCCAAGTGTGTTACCCCCTGAGAATGTGGTTCACGCCTTTGTTCTGCCTTACCTTTCAGCTTCTTCCCCTCAGTCCTGTAGCTTGGAACTATGTCTGCAGGTGCTTCTCTCTGCCCTGAAGCAGGAAGACTGCATTGGCTCTGCTCATTGGCTGATGAGCTGCAGCCCTTTCCCCCTCCTTGTTGCTCTCTGTCAGCTCCTGAACGACAGCTACGCATGTTGGGAGGAGCCAGCGGAGGGCAGCCGTTGCGTGTCCATGGAGTCAAAGGAGATGCTCATTGGTGCTCTGAAGGTGATTGACGGGGTGGTTGGCAGGGAGGTAGCTGCAGCTCCTGGTGTCTGGTCTAGAGCAGTCTTCTGGCTCCACAGTAAACTGGAAGGGCTCGATTGGACTGTTTACTTTAATCTGAAATCGATTTTTGGAGGACACTTTAAGAACGAAGTTCCGTGTTCCTTGTTTGCCGTGTGTGAGCTGTCAGACCGGGAGTGGTCTGGGCTGGAGCTGCCCCAGTACGGACAGGGCACGGGACTGCTGGCCTGGGTGGAGTGTTGCTGTATGCCTGGCCTACGCGAAACCATGTTGAGCAGCTTGGCTCTGGACCAGAACTGTCCGGACCAGGTCACCATGTTCGGCAAAGGCCTCCTGGTGGCGGTGACAGAGACCCTGCCCTGGTGCACCGCGGAGGAGTGGCGGACGCTGCTGGGGGTGCTGGGAGAGCTGCTGGAGTCGGGGAGGCTGTATGTGCCGTACTCCCTGGAATACGTGGAATTCCTGCCGCTGCTTGACCTTCGATCCTTCGCCTGCGAGCTTCGCCTGTCTGTGCTGCTGCTGCGCATGTTCCAGCTGCTCTGTGGGGCTAGCTGCGCCAACTGGCTGCCGGCCAGGGGCTGGGCGCACGCGGGCCAGCTCTACGCCAGCGCCGTCCGGGAGACGGTGGCGTCCGTCAAGGGGAAGCTGCCCGTCCCGCCCCCTGCTCTTCCCAGAGGCCCATGCGTGGGGCAGGAAGGCCTGTTTGTTCTGACCCAGCTCTTCTGCCATGTGCTGCATGTGCTGGTGATGCTCCCGGGGGGTACCGAGCCTCTCTTCCTGTGTGCTCTAGAGATTCTGACTCTGTACCAGTCCATGATGGCCGCATATCCCACCAGCAGCTCCGGCCTGAACCGTAAAAACACGAGACACTTCCTCACCACCCTCACAGACAACCTGGAGAGTGCTGAGATGAGGTCTGCCCTGCATCAAAAGATTGCCCAGCTGTGAAATGTATTCCAATAGAACATTCTGATAGACCTTTTTTACCCATATAATATTTACATGAAATTGAATTCCACCCCTTTTCTCCTTATACAATGTTTTTGGTTGTCTAACCACTGGTTAAAAAAGACAGTGTACATTTGTCAAATGAAAAAATATATGGTTTTGTTTTTCATTTGGACTGTTTGCAGTGCATGTATTCAGGATCTGAGGCACCAGCTTTACAGCTCTATTTAAACATGTCCATTTGACCAAATTGTAAGACTCTCATCATGACATAATTAGTTTGATTATTTTAATTTCTTCAGGCATCTGTGCATAACTCCACTTTTACTGAGGCAAGGATTTAGTCACTAGCACACTCAGCCCTTTCCCCCCATATATCTCAGCTAATTTTTAAAATAACCCCCCCTCGGCACCACCCATAGGTTCTTTCTGCCAAAACACACCAGTAATCACTCATTTCCAGCATTGAGATTCAAAGGACAGGCACTTTCTTATCTAAATGCACTGAGAGGGGGTGGTGGGCTGATGTCTTAGAGTGACTGTGCCTACACGTTCATTCGTGTAAGCTTGTCAGTAAAATTGATTCTATGCATATAAAATTAGTTTGTGGACTTTGAAGTCCTATGCTTGTGCTTTCATAGAATTGACTTTGCACATTTAGACCAGTTATTAAAAATGTAAACAGCCAAATGGAAAGCTGAAATTCACAAAACCTTCCCTGCACTTGATTATTTCATTTGCTGATGCATCTTGTTGGTCTTGCTTAAATTGTGTATTACCAGTTTTTCAGAGATAAAGAAATCTAGGAGCACCCATCTCAGTGAATGCCTCCAGGCTGTTTCATTCATGCATTTTTTTACTTTGTTTATGGAGCTTTTTAACTATCACAGTTGGCTTAAATAAAATGTGTTTCTGAAATTGTTTCCATTGATAGTGTTTATGTGCAGGAGAGACCAATGTGTTGCATTTTTATTTTGCTAATCATATATTGAATTGGCAACATTTTCTATATGAATTTATTATACAGACTAGACTCTGTTATGCAGACTGTTCTACCCCCCTCCATGTTTTCAGTCCATTTTGCATGTCTGGCAATGGATTCCAATCACAGCTACAGCAGTAATACACACCTGAGACACAGACGTTCAGTCGCTGGGAGTCACACCTGACTGAATGATGCAAAAGAAGAGGAGGGCAGAAGGAGAAAACTCCTCCAAATAAAATATTACTGCACGAATAAATGGGCTCTCAAAACCTGGCCTCGAGCGTCTATTTAATATAACTAAATTTGAGGTGAGCGTTCTGATTTCTTTGGTTTAGTAGTCACCGCTTGGACAATTGGTTGTGAAGGGGGGTGGGGTTACAGTTCTGCTCAATAAATCCCGGCAGTATAACGGCACAGTTGGAGGGGTCTTCTTGCTCTAGCTACTTTTCGGTTTGGCCTGTCGCAGGTAGAGGCGACGAGCCTTTCGACACAACAGCGTGAACCAGTACAGCTGTGGCGCCAGGATGCAGAGATTTCCAAGGTTACAGCACAGGGGCAGGTGGAAGGGCACGCTGTGGAAGGGGATGCCAGCGTGCCGCCCGTACGCCCAGTACATGTAGGGGAAGAGCGCGATGCGGCACGTGAAGAAGCTGAGCAGCGCCATCACACCATTCACTCTGTGCAGCCAGCTGGCCTGCAACCCCAGCTGGTGTGGAGCAAGACAAGAAAAATCTGATAAATACTACAAAAGATAAAGATAAATCTTACACTTAATACACTATGTAAATAAATATTTTCAGCCTACATAATGTTACTCACAGGACACCTGTAAAACAATTCCTAAAAATATCTGCATACCAAATTATTGATACCTAAATTAAGTTACAACCAAGCTATCTTGCAATACGTTTGAGAGGAACAAAAAATGATCCCATACAAATTTTAAGACGGGTACATTACAGTCTTTCAAGAAAGTAAATTCAGAAAAGAGCCCCACTCTTACAAAATATAATCACAAGCATGTGTAGGGACTGTGGCTGTCACTTTGTGCAGATGTGAGACTGATCTTACCTGGATTAGGATCTGCCCCAAACAAATGAAAGGAGTACTGAACTCTGTAGTGAAGAGGCATCCAACAAAGAAGTCTCCCAGATCTCTCCGGAAGAACTGGGAAAAGTGACAAAGTGACACGACTGTGAGACATTTTATAACCTCACTACATGTGCTGTGATTAAAGGATTGAGGTCTACTACTATGACTGGCTATTTGGTTCACAGGATAACTCGCTGCCTGGCTAGCTGACCTGCATGTGTGCAGTCAGCTTGGTAAATCATAACAGGAAAAGATAAATGCTTTGAACTTAGTGATTAATGATAGCAGTGTTTCTGAGGTTTTCCCCTCTCTTACCAGTGTGATTGGCAAAAAGATGGTCAGCAACACAGTGTGATGAAGGACCAGTAGGAAGTCCTTTCGAAGGAACGCCCTGACTGTGTGGAGGGAGTGGTTTCTGTACTCAACGTGCCCTTTTACCTGGCAATTATAGTAATGGCACAGGTACATGGCATAAATGTCATAAGACATGTAGGGTACGCCAAACCACACAAAATCAGTGGACAGCCAGTGTCTGAGAGCGAGAGAGAGCCAGAGAGAAAGACAAAATGGTTACTTGAAACCTTATTACAAGAAATGTCTTCATATGCATGGAATGGAACTACTTCCACTTTTTTTTTACTTCCTGATTTTTCTATGTCAGTAATTCTGTCCCCCTTATGGATGTATAGAGTGATTCATGAGGAAAGCAGACACTTAAAATGAATCATAGGTTAACAAAGAATCATAAGTTATTTAAACAACATTCCATGCATTATTTGTAAGTTTAAATGTGACATTTTAGGATTATTACTGTAATAATATGAAAATAACCATTTACTATGCATATGTATCAGAAAACAGTAATCTGTTAGTATGAGTACGCATGAAGCAATACAAGCTAAAACTTCAACCATAGGCTAAATCACCCAGTGGTGGAATCTTCAAAACCCTTTAAAACTGTTAATATACCACTGCAGCATTGACTCCTCACCAAGCAATAACCCTAACGTGCATAACATGTTTGCACCAAGCCACACCTCCAAACAACTGCAGCATTAGTTTGCACCAAGCCACACCCCCGAACAACAGCCCAACTCTTCCTCCACCCACCCAGGGCAAGTGCTACAAAAACAGGGATGTAAACATCAAACCTGGTGCAAACATCCATCACATAGCTCTGTACTGGCAACAGCTATGTTAGCGCTAGCAAGAGGTATGCTACCACTAGCAATCGGGTTGTTTGTCCTCAAAATACAGCCCAAAGTGTTTTGCACTTCTCAAGGTTTCCTTTCTAGAATTATCTACATCAGCTAATAATATCTGTGCAAAGAGATTCTCATATAATTTAATTAATTAAATGTTGTATTGTCATATCCCATTAGACAAAACTGCTTACCTGTCAGTCATCACATTTTTACAAGATTTAATTATGAGAAGCCCAGCAGTGGAGGCCAGAACTGCATGGAGGGTAGACACCAGCCTTTTGGAGAAAGAGACAGACAATACACAGTAGTGGCTTCTCTAAAGCTAGGCTGAGCAGTCATCCTTTTTTCTGACATTTCTTCTTTTTGGGACTGAAATATCCATCCAGGCAGGATTTCTAAATTCCTAAAAATATCTGATTACGTTTTGTTCATTCCATTTACCACACATAAACAAACGAATAGCCTAGTATTATGTCCATAATGCTTGCCCACACCATCCTCTTTTTTGAAATTCAATATGTGGTCACCCTACTAATACACTTCCTTTGCTGTCCCATTGTCCTGTCAAGCATAATTAAAACATCAACCTTAACCAAGAATCTGAAACTGAACTGGAAATTCCAGCAACAACAATAATAATGTATTTGCATACAGGCTTTCTCTGAAAGTGCTGTACAGTGAGGTGGGAAAACCTAAACTACATGCAATGTGGCATCTAGTGCCATTTTTCATTGGATGCTGATTAATACTGTACCTGCGGTTCTCTCCTCTCAGCACAAAGAGGGTGCTATTGTTTATTCCTGTTAAGCAATCATCCCATTCCAGAACATAAATCATATCCATGCATAAATGTGACATTTTTTAAAGAAAGCTATTTAAATTAAATCCCCAGTGTTGTTTAATAAGATCTGGTGCCGCCCCCTGGCTGCACAGCTGTTCATTGCTAATCGCTTTTCAAAGGGTGAACTGTGGCCACGCTTTCGGTTCAATTCAGGTCAACAGTCTGACATGCGTAATGCCATAGCTACAGGGGCGTGCGCAGGATTTAAAAATCAGCCTGTCACAGACATGCCAATTTTTTTTTTGTGATTGCAGGTAGCATTAAAATAAAATGATTCTTAAGTCATCTAGGACCCCATCTAGAAGTCTAAGGACGTTGGATTAACTGGAAACAAATATGTATCCTGAACAAACTCGGGGGCTCAAACCGCCATACTGTCTCAATGAAAGCAATTAACCTTTACACCCAAAAATGTTACTGTGTTATTGACTTGGTAACCGCGTGTGCGTGCCAAGACAGACGTGCAGATTTAAGCAAATATATTTGCTAACCTAGTCAGTTTATGTCAAAACCTCTATTCCATCCCACACGTTGCGGGTTTTGCCTACTTATCCGTTAGGCTACTTTACAGTCATGTTCTGGTTAGCTTTTCCTAAGTTGGCTAATGTTTGTGAAACTACTCGTATATCAGTGAGCCAAGGCTGACACTGAAAATTTCTGACACCCCCACCTCATTATCAAAACTTAAGTTTATATCGTTAAGTGGCCTAGTGATTGTCCACTTGACTTACCTCTCGCTAACCAGTACAACATCAGCTTCGGTCCATGTTTTGAAAGTACAGGAAATAAATTTCCTAAGAAAGCAGAATAGTCCAGGAAAAGCAAGGACACCGCAAGAAAGCGCACGCAGCATTGCACCACATGCGTTTCCAGTCTGGCTGCAGGAATAAACAGATTTGCATTAATGATAATACTGACACTGGTCAACAGATAGCCTATAGGCTCCAGTGTTCATTTCACCCTATCTGCGCGATTGTGTGTAGAGTCAGTGCAGTGCAAAAAACAATAGCGTCACCGATCTGTGAGCGTCACCAGCTTTTTGGGTAGGCTACATTATAGCAACCCGCCCATACACACGGTACAGTAGGCCTCCCATCAGTTAATACGTCTCACTTTTTAAGAATGAGCTGTACACTAAAGCGTGGTGCACTTGTCTAGCCTACAGCGCAGGCAAAGTTAATGCTTCTCATTTCTTTTCCATGTACATTAATAGCATCTGACGACGCATTATTGACTCTATCAGTATAACGTATTGCAGCCCACTTGGCTAAATAAAATGAGTTTATACACGATAACATTATCCAGTACTTAAATTACATCAAATAAAAATAAAAATACAACATTTTAAGGTCGTTACAGATACTATGTATATGGGCAGAAGCAGCCATTTTGATAATTGCAATGTGTGTCTCGACGATTGCTGTGACATAGGATACTTTTTATCGCGTAGCTCGTAAGCCTTTTCATGGTTATAAAACGAATCCACATCATTCTTTGCGTGCAATCCCTTTAACACAGAAACTTAAATGCGCATCCTATACTGCAATTCACTCCCAACAATACAAACAAATTACCACTCAAAGGCGATAGAGAGAACTTGCTGGATGTTTTATTTTCGGTTTCATTAGGCAGAATAACTAGTAGAAGTCCTGTTCGATGTATTACAAATTAGATTTCTAACGAGTTATGCTGTTGGAGTAATGTTGAAAATTAAATGATAGAAAATCAGTTTAGGTCATACGATGTCCTGCTACAACAGCCCACTTCCTTGTGCGTATTTATTTTTTTTTAAAAAGGTGGGTTATACCTTTGTTCCGTAAATTGAATAGGTTATATAATTTATTTATTCATGTCACATTTTCATATACCAAGGACAATTGGCTCGATCCCAACACCATTTTGTGTAATGCCTGATTGTTTTATCTACGATACTTTCGTTTCAAAGCATGTCCATTGATTTCCCCAAATACAACTTGTAGACAGCATTCTCACCGTTTCCTGCATCATCTGTTAACAACAAACTAAAAAGTCCGCTCACATAAAAGGGTTTTGGCAATTATAACTCCTGTGTAGTTATTATTATTATTATTATTATTATTATTATTATTATTATAGCTTTTTGAAACTGTATGGCACCCAGAGCACTTTTAAAAGTAGCCTTTATAATAAATAAATAAAATCGGATGCAGTAAGAGTAAACAGTAACAGTAAATTTAAAAAAGGGTTGAAAACATGTGAAATGACATTTCAAACAAACATGCAGTCAGAGAACTTATTAAAACATTCAAAATATTCCATTAAAGTGAAGCCAAAGCCAGCAATGCTCTGTTTCCTCTCGTTTATGTGGCTGGGGCAGTGAGGAGGTATTTTCTGGAAGATCTAAAGATGGATGCATACTTCTAAGACATCAAAATGTATTATGGGCCTAGATCTAGCCTTGTCTTTTAAGCAAAAAAAAAAAAAAAGTTAAAATTAAAACGGAAACCAGTATGATGAGGCCAGGTTATATCAGATCTCTTAGTTGTTTTGGTGAAAAACGTAGTAGCTGAAACTGCAGACAGGATAAGCCATTTTGGCTCAGGTATGAGTAAGGAGAAATACAATAATAAAGCTGAGAAGAACTAAACGCATGCAACACCTTCTCAGTACTAACCACGGACAGGAGAAACAGTCCAGGATATATATGTGACACTATCGAATGTTATGGATCTAGACTTGTAATAATGTTGTACTCTTGAGTAAGGTACTTAACATCATGCTTCAGAAAAAATAAAGCTGTGTAAATGGCATGTTTAAAAAACTGAATCTGTGTAAGTCACTCTATGGTCTCAAAGCCAGAGTACCATGTGAATAATTTAGGCAAATGTGCCATTATGCTGAGAAATGTAACATCATAGTCATGTAAAATGTCATGTGTAAGATATATAGTCAGTGGACCAAGGTTGCACAAGCACTGTTGGAAAACCTTGTGGACTGAAGGATGCACCACAAGCATGTTTCTAGAGACAGGACAGATTTTCCTGTACTATGTGAAAGGTAATTGAACAGCAAAACAAATTATATGCCACCATATAAGGCTAAAGTAGGTGGTACACTGGGCAGAGTTGTAAAAATTGTTCACAACACAAGCAATCTTAGGGATAAATGTGATTTTAATGAACATGTGTGAGTACAATTTTATTTAATTTATGCATACATTTTATAAATAATGTTTACACACACTTTAGGAGCTGGTCATACTCTCATATTTAATATGAAATCCACAAAAATATAATGTAGCCTCTTTACAGTCAACCAACTTAACTTACAATAATAGACAAAGAAAATGGTTTTGGCACCTGGAATGAAAAACAGTACACGCCAGTGTGCCTGGGACTGACTTTGGAAAGATCTGCTGAGAGCTTTGCCGTAGACCGTTCATGTGAATAAAGGTCTGTTTACATGCGATCGACCATCTCCAGCAGCTCAATGACTTGAGTATCATTGGCTCTGTTTATGTTGTTGAAGACGTGATACCTGTTGCCACACTTCTCCACCAGGCCACTGAGGGCCACGCCCATTTTTTTGATGTGCTGCCCAATGCTCCTCCCGTTCAGCTTGTCACCCCAGGTGAAGAGCACTAATGTGCGTCTCCACACGCACTCTCCCAGGAGACCAAGGTGCTCCTCCACCGCCCTCCGGTTTCTCTCAGTGAAGGAGTCCACTGGGATGGTCAGGAGGAAAGCCCGGGGCCCGTGTGGGTGCAGGGAAGCACTCCGCATGATCTCCGCCCTCACTTGCTCCCGATTGGCCAGCCCATACTGACTCCAGCCAGGAGTGTCGGCCACAGTGATCCTCCTCCAGGCCACCGTACCCCATTTCTCTGCACAGCACACAGTCTTCTTCCCGCTCTCAAACTGTCTCCCACCCAGGATGGTATTTCCAGCTGAGCTCTTCCCTGCCAATCTTCTACCCAGCAGCACCAGGGTCAGTGCAGAGCCATGGTCCAGTTCTGCTATAGGAGAGATATTCATGGTGTTCCTCAGCATGAGATGCCCTTTCTATAAACATATAATGTGGTAACATAAGGACAGGGATGTCCCTGACCTTTTTGGGGGCCCTAAGCCCTAAAATGAGAAGTTTTATAAGTGAAATTGTAGAGCCGGGTGGGGAGATTGTGATTGGGCGGGGGAGAGGGGGAGGGGGGGTAACTGAGATTTACTTAGGAGCTCATTAAATATGATAAAAACATAGCTTAACTGAAATATACATGTTATACCCACATGTATTTCACAGACTTCTGACATTAATGTACAAATTGGTAGAAGAATATATATGAATATATATGATTGCATACAACTTTTTTTTCACTGTATCATATCAGGGTTGAGTGGCCCAATGTCAAAGGGCTGTCTGTCAATAGAGCAGAATGGTACCTTCTGAAGCTCACAGTAAATCCACGCATGATCACAAGTTCTGTATCGAGGATCAGAATTTAGCAAAGCTAGATGTTACACAGAGGGAAGCTGTTTAGTAAGCCCCTCTCTCTGGACCGGCTACTTTGATACCTGTGTGAAAGAAGTAAAGAGCTGTGTATTAAGAACAGGATACGTGGTGCTAAGAGAGAACTCACCCATATGGAGCGCTGTGGGTTTCTGGGTCTGCTTCTCCATCCAAACCAGGAATCTCTCACCCTCCTCCCTCCGCTTCCATTCAGCTCCCTCTCTCTTCTGTTGGATCTGAGTGGTGTTTGATCTCCTTCCTTCTGCCAATGGTTCCATCTCTTCCAGAAGCTGTGCAATCAGAGCCTGTCCATCACGGCCAAGAACACAGTACCTGTTCCCACACATTTCCATGAGCCTCTGGAGATACTGACCACCCCCTTTAATGTTCTCCTCTATGCTCTGAGCCCCCAGTTGGTCCCCTGGGTTGAACAGCACCACACTGTGAGTCCACACAGGAAACTGTAGGAGTCCAAGATGTGTACACATGGCTCTCCACTCAGCCAAACCAAACTCTTTAGTGATACAGAGGACTAGCAGGAAGACGCGGGGCACTGTGGGGCAGAGTGCCACGCCCAATTCTATCTCCTGGTGAACACTCTCCGGCGTGCGACGCTCAACGTACCACCCCGGAGTGTCCACGACAGTCACCTGCCTGCCTGCCACCATCCCGGTCCCCTTCCTGCTGTGTGATGTCACTTCACCTGCCTCAAACTGCCTCCGGCCAAGCAGCACGTTGCCCACCGAGCTCTTCCCAGACAGCCTCTCTCCCAGCAGCACCAGGCTCAGCTGTGGCTGACTCCACACCTCCCCTGCCACAGAAAAGGGCAGCTTTTAACCATCCACAAAGTCTCTATATGATATGAGGAGCAATTCTTTCTTAGTTTCTACCAAACATCTACCTGAATAACTACCATGATTATATAATTATAGCAGTCTATCTGGGATCACCTATTTTGTGAACAAAAAAAACATACCTTGCTGAGAGTTTAATCTGTGAGCTGCCATTTCCTCCTTTACTGTGGGCTTTTGAACCTCTGGAAACAGATGTACAAAACTCCTGTACTGAATTTCATGGTTCATCCGAATTTCCTAACACATTAGACCTTGTATAACCAGCTGTGAAATAACCTGTCTCCGGTCTTACAGCCTCCTGTTTAGCCATATGCTAGTTCCAAAGTTCACATCTCAGTTCTAAGGAAATTATGATGGTGAATAGAAGCACATGGGTGGGACTTGGACTTGTGTTGGATGCTTGCCAAGGTAGGTTGAGCTAAAATTGTTATCCATAAAGCTTTCAACACAACAACATAAATGGAGGTACTGCTGGGATGGCAACTTCCTGGTCCCTGAATCTCCAGCCAAACCTCTGTCAAGTAGATACTGGATCTTTCTGATAATTTTTAAAAATTCAAAAGCCCAAATTCAGCTACTGCCTACAAATGACACCTTCCCCCAAAATGGCTCTAAATGTATTTAGATGTTAATAAGACTTGTGAGAGTCTCAGCTAGTAAAAAGCCTCTCACAAGAGTAAGCTGGGCCCAGCAGTGTACAAGTGGGAGGTTTGGGATGTGTCCTTAACTTGTGTCATTAGCAGAATCTGACTACAAGTTCACAAAGGCTTCATCCTGCCACAGGCAGGGCAGGTCTCAGACTGCAGATTTCCAGATTCCACAGAGAAATAAGGGTTAAATAAATATAATTTTTTTCTCTAAGTTAATGTATCCTTAGTCTCTGATTGATTACTAAATATCCCACACGCTGTGCCCAAGAAACTCAAGACCTGCAGTGTAACGCCAGTACTGTGAATAAATAATACTTGATCTTTGTCCAGCCAATGACATGGGGCTTTGGATATCAGTGGATTTCACCCACAATCCCACAGCCTCCTCTGGGGATATGAGGCTCTTTGTACATAAAGGCTGCCGTTTCTGTTTTACAATTTTATCATCTTCCACAGACGTTATGATTAAAAAATAAATAATCTTCAAATATTGGGGCATATGTTGTATGTTTAACATGCTATATTAATAAGAAATCAGAGGAACGGAGGGAACAGGAAAATGACTGATGGGTCAAAACAGGACAAACATGACTCTGGTATGTAGAGTACGGTTCGTAGAACACAAATTATATTATTAGTGCAAGGCAGATATAGAAACCATCTTGGATATACCCTCAAGTAAAAACGAATGACATTTCTGAACAATCCCATCCCAAAAACATTTACCAGAAAATGGGAATACAGAAATACACAGCATCTGTTTTTATTTATATGAGTGTGTTGAGTGTGTGTGTGTGTGTGTGTATTATGTGCCACTGTTAAAAAGTGTGACATCACATTTCTCATCAGTAAGCATAAATAAGTATTTTCTTTCACCTGTTAAATTTACCGAAAACAGTAATGGGTCATTTTAAGCACCACTGTATAGTACATTCTCTATATTGCATCATAATATAAAAATATACATATATAGTGTTTTCAAAACATTCTTTCCATGTTGTTCAATGGCATGAAATCAGTGATGAATCCATACTGTAGACTGTTTCTGGATTGTTCGTTCATTCACAGCACTTTAAAATGTCAGTAGCAGCCACACTGACGTTACAGGCATCCTGTGTGTGCAGTGCAGGCTTTCAACAGCAAAACCCAGTAGGGGGTAGCAGAGAGTCAGTCAGACGCTGGACACTGAGACAGACCGACACAGACAATGATGAGAAGCAGGAGTGTGAAAGAAAAACAATACTAAATGGGTCAGGAGTTGTTATGTGCATATATATGCCTGCAGCTTTGAGGAAACTGGAATACTCTCACACCCAAATGTCCCAGCAGAGGGCGCCACAAAAAAAACCCTCCAGCGTCCAGGGTGAGGGAAACTGCAAATACAAAAACTAACCAGATAATCCAAAGCAAAATTCAAAAATGAAAGCAGTCTTTATTTTGTGGTGATCTGGAGAGTGAAAACAGCAGGGGGATGAGTCTGAGCTGCAGTGCATAGACATCTCAGGTGGGGTTTTGTTTGCTGGATTGCTGGCGGGAGGTGACATCATTGCTCCCTCTGTTCTGATCTCTCGGAGGAGAGGGAGAGAGAGAACGGCATGCTGGGATACTGTTCATGCCACCTGCCGGCATGCTAGATGTGTGGGGGGCAGTTTCTCCTGCTGAAACGTCCTCCTCCTGGTTTTTCGGGTGGGGTGGGGGGGGCTGGTAAATGACTCCCCTGTGTGTGATGTGCCACCCCTGCCCTGTTCCCCCCTGCTTGGACTCAGATTCGGGAGGAGCTGGACAGCTCGTAGAACAGCACGTAGGCGTCACTGCTGCGGACTTGGCTGGAGGACATTGGCGTTACTCTGTGGGGGGCAGAGAGGGAGAGTCTGTAGAGAAATGTGATACTGAAACATAAGTAGAGAACAGAACTCAGGGCAGCCATTGAGGGCTGCACTCTGACCACAGGAAGGGCTTTAGGTGCATTTCCAGGTTCACCAGAGATAGGCGCATTCTCATTGGAAGTACGCACCTGTACAGCTGAAATGGGTGATCCAGCATGAGCAGGACTGAATAGAGTAAAGGCCCAGAACTGGGTTTCTATTTTACATGAACTTCAGTCCTCTACCTCTAAGGGGTCAACAGAGTCTCCATTTAAATCCAGGAGTCAAACAATCATTCCTTACTTATCAAGGAATAAAAATAAATGTAAGTGCAATGTATTTGGCAATGCTCTGTGTTTGGAATATCCCTAACTGAACACCTTGAATGATAGCAACTCATGTTAACACTCAACAATGGCATTGCAATCACTACAGATATTCCCAGTGCAGACAGTGCGAGGCAGTATAGCAAGTCTACACTGTGTGGATTTCAGGGAAAATATACATTAATCAAGCAGAGTAAAATGTACTGAGGCAGCCAAGCAAATGCAGGTGTGGCCACAGAGGAAAGTTACCTGGAGTCATTGAAGGTGTACCACTCGTCAGTGGTGGGGTTACGGCAGTACGCTGTGTAGTGTCCGCCCATAGTGGTACCTGAGTGATTGGACACTGCATACAGGGTATAGACTGCATTAACTGCATAGGGAGTGAGGAAGGGAGGGAGAGAGAGAGAGAGAGAGAGAGAGAAAGAGAGAGAGATTGTTACTCCCATTTACATATGCAAACATAGTACTAACTGCTGATTTCAAAAAGAAACGGTACTTACTTCTGTTTTCAGATGCAAACTCTCTGAGGTCTAAGTCCTTCATGGGGAAGTTGACAAAGGTGGACAGTTTACTGGTTCTGATCCGAGCCTCAGAGAAGCGTTTCAGATCTGTAGGAGGGCACGAGTAAAGGAGGAGTAGCCCAATTATGTTACTACACAGCATCCACAGTAACTCATTAGTAACCCTTGAGTTATGATTGGGTGTGTTGTGACATAACTTACTGAAGAGAACAGGTCATTCAGCCCATCTATACTCAACATTTCCCCACAAACTAGAGTGCATCCAGCATTGCACTTAGCCTGGACCCCAAGGCTCTAAAACCTCTACTACAAGACATGTCATACTGATCCACACACTAACAACTCTGCGTAAAGAAATCTTATCATGATAATCTGGGTAAAACCAGAAAAAGTAGCTGAACTAGTGGTTATTGTGTTGGTTATGGTCTGTCAGTTGGAAAGTAAAAGTCGTCAGGTGTAGCAGTAAACACTTCTCATGTGGGTACGTGAACTCTCTGTGTAACATTCTGCCTTCGAAGTGCATCCCAAATTTGTTGCTTTTTGAGGTTCCTTCACCATTAGGATGCTAATGGTAAAGGAACCTTCAAAGGGAGCTCACTTCTAAGGATGCAGGCAGCGAGGCAGCTGCCTTCGTATTGGGACACATTAAGTATCTCAAGTTTTTCCTCACAGCATTTACAGTTGATTCACATGCAGTACTTCACATCTGTACTTAATTTAATTTACCAGGATTACAAACTGTTTGCTAAGACCTCTGGTTAAAGTCTGATCACACCAATCCAATCTGCTTCTAGCTGGAAAACTGTGTCAATTGAAATATTGTTTCTAATGTATACATAATACATACAGAAAGCAGTGTATTTTTTAAAAAGGATACGCAGCACCAGGATCTTCGGAAATTTCTGAATTGTAAATTTCTTTGTGCATTTTCTTCTGGCTTTACATCTGTAGCATGTCTGAAAATAATGCCATAATTTATGTCAATATTTGTACTCATTTCTATTCACAAATAAATGCAAGTAAGAGCTGTAGTGAGTGTGTCTGTAGGGTAGAGGTGTAGTGTTATTTGCTGTCTGCTACTTTACACCAGGCTGGCCAGTGGAGGATGGGCTCCTCCTCTATAGCCGGGTTCCTCTCTTTTTCTCTTCCCATTGGGGAGTTTTTTCTTGCCACCGTTTGAGGGCTTTACCTTATGTACTTGCTATTTGGGGGTTGAGTCCTGGTGTTTGCTCTGTTTGCTCTTTTTGCTCTGTCTCTTGCTTTGCTACTCTGTAAAGCGTCTTTGTGACAGTTCTCTGTAAAAAGTGCTATACAAATGAAATTGAATTGAATTGAATTAAATAGTGCGTGTATCTGTAGTGTAGAGGTGTACTGAGATTATCTGTAGTGTAGATGTGTAGTAAGTAGTGAGTGTACCTGTAGTTTAGAGGTGTAATGAGTGTACCTGTAGTGTAGAGGTATAGTGAGTGTACCTGTAGTGTTTGAGGTGTAGTGAGCGTATCTGTAGTAAAATGGTATAGTAAGTGCATCTGTAGTATAGAGGTGTAGTGAGAGTATCTGAGGTATATTTGCAGTCTCACCGGTTTCTCATCCCCATCCAGCACGTCCTCTTTGGTGAAGAGTCTCACACAGTCTATCAGACTCACTTCCCCATAGCCTTTCTACACAGGGACAGACAGACTCCAACATCTCATGTCCTCATAAAGCAAAAACCCTTTTCTCAAAATATTTATTATGTTAGACATTACCATCTCCATAACATACCATGTTTCACTGCACTTTGTATGCAGCCTTAAAGAGTGCGTTTTTCAAGCACTGGGTGAACAGCAGACCCAGAAACAGATTTAAATGGCAGTGTAAATGTTAAGTGTGCATGCAAGGCAAACAGACCTTGGCGATGGGCAGGGAGAGGTCCCAGAAGGGGTCAAATACTGTAGAGCAGTAGCCACAATCACTGCAAGTCAACGAGCTCTTTAGCTGGCCAACAAACACATCTGCCCCAAGAAAACACAGTAGTGTGTTACAAAACCCGCTCTACAGCTTCACACAAACATTCTACTGCATCTCATAAACTTCTTGCAGCCCCATACAAACATTCTACAACCCCACACAAAAGGTCTACAGCTCCACAGAAATATTCTACAGCCTCACACAAACGTTCTACAACCTCACACAAACCCATTAAAGGTACTCATGAAATATGTCCTTACCAACGATTTTGCTGTCTTCTCTTTCCAGATATTTATTCCACATTCGTTTCCCTTTCTCATCATCTCTAGAGAAGACAAACACACCTGTTAGAACAAACACAAACACACCTGCTACTCAGAACAAACACAAACACACCTGTTACTCAGAACAAACACAAACACACCTGCTACTCAGAATAAACACAAACACACCTGCTACTCAGAACAAACACAAACACACCTGTTACTCAGAACAAGCATACATGTTACTCAGAACAAACACAAACACACCTGTTACTCAGAACAAGCATACATGTTACTCAGAACAAAGACAAACACACCTGTTACTCAGAACAAAGACAAACACACCTGTTACTCAGAACAAACACAAACACACCTGTTACTCAGAGCCCTAATGCTAACAAACCTGCTCAACATCGGTTCTGCTGACATTCTGTTGATCAGGACAGCTGAGGTGTCTTACCCATCCCAGCTGATTTCTGCACTGTGCACTCCTCCACCCACCAGCCAATCACAGAGAATTGCTCTGGCCCTCACAGCGTAATGGAAGGAAGCGTATACTTACGGCAAGTGATCAAAATCTTCCATGTGTCCCCGGGGCCTGACCGTGACCCGATTCACATCATTGTGTAGCCCATCAAGTAGGAAACGCAGAAACTCCTGAGCATCCTGTTGGCTGAAATCAGAAAGACATTCTTTATGCATACAGCTCTGTAGTCCAATCATACTCCTAAAGAGCCGTTTCCATTGTCAGCAAAAACAAGGACTGCCAAATCATTAGAATTGTACCACTTCTTTGAAGACCCAGTTAATGATATTGAAAGGTAAACTAAGTTGGTGAACTTTCAAACCTTGAAATACAGCATGTATAAAAATTTAGGTAGCACTTCCATGCGAGTTTAAAACCGAACATTGATGTGGAACGTCATCTTTAAAATGTAGCTGGAAAAAGGGAAGAGTTCAGCATTATGAGAGCCAAGATGCAGTTTAAACAGGGGCAGCTTCAGTCTACAGCAGAAGATGGGCAGGGACTCTGCTGTCCTGGCTGTAGTGGGGAGCTCATTCCACCAGGATAGAGGGGTTTGAAGGGTTTATACTTACTTATAGCCCACAAATCTGGGAGCGTACTTCTGAATCTGGGTTTTGAACTCTGAGGGGCTGACGGCCTCACTGCCTGATGATGACCACAGTGTCTGGATGAGCTTGGCAAACTCTGCAATAAACACAGTAAAGGCACAGTCAGAGCCCACCTAATGTAATTAGGAGGGCTCTGACTGTAGTAAGGGTGTATTATTCACGGTGTCTCACCTTCCATGAGTGCTGTATTGTGGCTGTTATTAAGGTCTCTGCGGTAGGAGTTATGTAGACAGTAATCTCGCAGGTCTCGAGTGTTACTCAGACACTGAATGATTGAGTTCATGAAGCACTGAAGAGAGACAATATGCACAGGAAAACGTTTAGTAAGCCATGCTGTTAATTTTCCACATACAACCCAAGGAAAGGAAAGAAAAACTCAAACCCTTCTGACGACCTTATTAAACAGAAGGAACACTTCCATGTACAGTTCTATTAATTGTTTTTAACAACCCTTAGTGTGAATCCTGGGAAAGGAAAACCTATTGAATGCCTAATACGTGTCAACCACAAAAATGTTCAGCATTGAGGAGGTCCATGTTCACCTGGTTCCTGGTATCTGAACTGATTTAGGATCATGTAGATCATTCAGGCTGACAGTATTAGGATCATTTAGGTCATTCAGGTTGACAGTATAAGGACCACATAGATCATTCAGGCTGACAATATTAGGGCCATGTAGGTCATTCAAGTTGAAAGTATAACAGCTGTTACAGTGCCACCATGTAGACAGACAGATCAGTCACACTGGTTATGTAGATTGTCGTAGCAATATGTACATTTACAAAGATTAGACAGCCTAAACTAGACAAGACAAATAAGTACATTAATAACTGCCTCTGTGTGTGGAATTTAGAATAGATATTGGTATAAAAAAATCAAAGGTTCTTAAACCTTTAAATTTTAAGAAAAGGTTCTTTAACCTAAAAGCTCATGAAGGTTTTGGTCCAATGGGCTCTTAGATAATTTGCCCTCATTGCAGTGTTTAAAAACAGACCAAAACAGTACCATAAGGCTATAATCAACACTGTAATGGCAGTGCAAATCTATGTAGCCTTGTGCAAATGTTCCAGTTTTCATGTGTTTTCAACTAGTTGAAATGCATTTCTTGCCCACTGAATGTTTTTTCTTGAAACAGAATGAAATATTGTGGAAAAGGATAAGATTTCTTCAATCTTGCCTTAATGAGCAGGGCAGTATGGGTAATACTGTCCTTTGTGTGCAGTGTCAGTATGGGTAATGATGTCCTTTGTGTGCAGTGCAATATGGGTAATGCTGTACTCACAGTGTTCCCCAGATTCCGCAGTCCCACCGCACCTTGCCCACCCTTTGAGCTCTGTAATGACAGCAAAGGAGAGCTGTTTGTATGAAACATAATGTTGGGGAAACCTACACCATGGGCTAAAGACAGTAAGCAGCTGGAGAATATGGTTGTTTAATAAAGCTCATTACAAATCATTACATATCTCCTAAAAAGGAGGCCAGTATTCAAGGAGAGCAGTTCATGACTGTGGGCGATGGTCAGTGTGGTGATGCTACAAACGTAAAAGTAATACCAAGAAGGAGCTGACCTCATAATATGCATGAACACTGTGTCTTAAAATGTCAACATTACCATCTAGTATTAGGCCTTCAAATATTATAATCATGTGAGAATCAAAATTTACATCATAGGGATTAATCCTGGCTTTTTCCTGTGGCCAAAGTAGCATATAATACAATTCTAAGCACTAAGGGAAAAAAGTCAGCAGCAAGCCATGTGACGTAAATCTGATACGAGTCTCACTTGATTGTAATACTAGAAGGTCTAAGCTATCAGTTTTACTTTTTGTTGGTAAAGATCTGGAGGGCCACAGAGTCTGTCGCTGTTAGGCCTAGAAAAGTCTTTACTCTGAGGACTCTTCTTTAGCCAATCAAAGACTGAGATGAATGGATTAAGAGATGAAACACACCAAACCCAGCAGACAGTGCAGCCCTCCAAGCAAGTGTAAAAAACAATAGAAATGTCTCTAAACTGCAACCAAAAATGACCCAGAGCTCAGAGGGCAGGATCACATGATAGGAAAAAGGGACAATTTAAACACTTATGGCATAAATCAGCACAAATGAATACATCATTAAAAATGAGAAATTAAATTAAATCTAATCTAAAGTTCTAAAGAAAATGCAATGTAATCTAACCATGTTGTAAATGTATTATGATGACATATGATGTAATTCAAGATGTCATTTAAATGTAAAATGTATTGTATTTTATTTTATGAATAATGACTAATAAAGTTCTTTAAAAATCCAGGGGCTGCAGCCTTCTGAGTTGGAGTTTGGGGTGTATGAAGGGGTGTATCCTCGTATGCTGCAAGCAAGTGAATCTTTAACTCACACCAATGCACACAATACCAAAGGAGTAAGCTGGTAGTCTTTGGGGACTCGATGTGTCCCTGTCAAAATAAGTGGTTCTACCAGCTGTGCCACTCTCTCTGTGGAGTAACACTGAGCGCTTAGCTTTGCCACTCTCTCTGTGGAGTAACACTGAGCGCTTAGCTGTGCCACCCTCTCTGTGGAGTAACACTGAGCGCTTAGCTGTGCCACCCTCTCTGTGGAGTAACACTGAGCGCTTAGCTGTGCCACTCTCTCTGTGGAGTAACACTGAGCGCTTAGCTGTGCCACGCTCTCTGTGGAGTAACACTGAGCGCTTAGCTGTGCCACTCTCTCTGTGGAGTAACACTGAGCGCTTAGCTGTGCCACTCTCTCTGTGGAGTAACACTGAGCGCTTAGCTGTGCCACTCTCTCTGTGGAGTAACACTGAGTGCTTAGCTGTGCCACTCTCTCTGTGGAGTAACACTGAGCGCTTAGCTGTGCCACTCTCTCTGTGGAGTAACACTGAGCGCTTAGCTGTGCCACTTGCTCTGTGGGCCACGGTTAGGGCTGCACCTGATTGCAGGCAGGTCCACAGGCTGGTACATAACATTTGAAATATTTCTCTACTGCCTGCACAACCTTCAGGATACAAGGTCTGCATTCTCCCCACTATTTGTAGCCCTACGGGTGACTCACCGCGTAGTCCCGTGAAGGAGAGCTGGAGCAGCTGGGGGCGAGGCCGTCCTGGGTGGAGCTGCGGGAGAGGCTGTAGGTGGAGCGGCTGTGGGTGTAGGAGTCGGCGATGTCGCTGGCCCGGCTTCGGTGGGCCGTCCTCAGGCCGCTCCCGGAGGAGTAGGAGGACTCGCCCAGCGTCAGGGAGGACAGGTCCCGCGCCAGGTCCGTCTGGCTCACGGACCGGCGCCGGCTCAGCGCCACGCTGGAGGAGCTCGGCGAGGAGGAGAGGTAGCTGGACTGCACCGAGGAGTAGCCCCCCGTGCCCCCCCCGCTCAGCCCCGAGCCGTAGCTCCTCGCCGGGGCGCGGCTCAGGCTCTCGCTGCGCCTGCCGGCCAGCAGGTCGCTGCGCGGGGCGGCCCGGCCGCGGTCCAGCTCCGTGGACGTGCTGTAGTTGCGGGCGCGGGCTGCGCTGCTGCTCAGGTAGCTGGAGGCGGGGCTCTTGTAGGGCAGCCGCTCCCTCGGGCTGTAGGAGTCGAGCGCGGGCGACAGCGAGGAGCCGTAGGACCCATAGTGACCGTAGGAGGAGCTGGAGTACGAGCCGGTGTAGCGCTTGGCGGTAGAGGAAGCGCGAGACATGCTGTGTTCTCAGCCGCGAGCGATGCGGCAACAGGCCGCATCGACTGCTGGAGAAGAAACAAAAAACACTCATTGATCACTCCCTTCGGACCGGGTGGAGTCACAGCTTCTCTCAAGCTAAACAGGGGTACCACATTATCATTCTGGTTCATTTAGAACAGAAACACACAATGAAGCATCCTGTATAATTGAGTTCTAATTAAACCAGTTGATGGAAAAACAAGATGGAAAAAACCAGTTACCCATGGTTTCTTCTTAAAAGTTTCAAGCCATGGATGTTTTTTGTTTGGTGCTGTATGGCATCATAATAATAATAGTGTGACCCATAATATATGTAGCAGTAATACCCTAGCCTAGCATATATATACACACACACACACACACACATATAAGGGTAAAAGCAGGACTGGACTTAAACCTGCAGACCCTGTGACCCTCCAGAATAGGAGTTTAATCTGCAGACCTTCCGTGCCTGAGTTCGAGATCCCCAGTACAGGAAGCAATAAGCCATAAATTCTACAAGCAGATATTACACTAAAAATAATAACTGAAATAAAACAAAACAAAGACTGCAAGCATTGTCTTTTAAACAAGATTTGAAAGAAGAAACCGAGCCAGAGGTTTAATAAAATCTAGAAAATGATTCCTTACATTTGAAGCCATAGCTGAAAATGCCTAAGTATGTGTCAGGGATGGTGGGATGGTCTTTTCTCTGGGATCTAAGGGAACAAGGTGGGATGTATGCTTTTAAGAGATTCTGGGGCTCCCCTTGGTAAGTTAATGTTTTAGAAAATATTTAATAAATCTGGAAGTAGCTAGGCTGCATCTCCAATGATTACTGTTAATAACAGCGGGGCCAGGAACTCCAGAGACGCAGAAGATGAGTGGTGGGGACAGGCACAGCCCATCCTCTTTTGGAAGAGCAGTTTGTTTTCAGGAACTGTGAGGTACAGCATCTGTCTGTTGGCACCATTACAAAGGGACATCTTATCATAAGTAACAATGATCCCAAGGCCTATGTGTTCAAGGACCTGACATAGTGTGTATGTTAAATATTACCTCATTAGTCTTTCTAATACAAAGCATATACATTTATTTCAAATAAAACCTTTAACTGCCTCCCATAGTGTCCATGGATTAGCTGCAAAATGTTTGCTAAAGTGAAAAAAACCCATTAAAATATGCAGTTTGTGATATGAATCACTTATTGCACCGCAGAGTGGTGCTGACACGCCACCTGGTGGCACAATTAGGAATCCTGAATGACAACACTGATCAGTAGCACAATCACCCCTCCAAAATGGAAAGGAACTTAAACTTCTGTTAATATCGCACATGCAATATTCTTTATCAATGATATTTTCACCCTAGAGTACTTGTAGCTAGTTTTATGCAGTAAAATGGTCAATATTATATTATATTATATTATATTATACTTTTTGTAGTATCAAACCAACTGCCATTCACTTATCCCAAATTGTATTGAAATTTTAAAAATTCAATAAAACAAACAAATTATAGAAAGTTATTCAACTTTTCCATCAACACCTAGGCTATGTTAAACTAAGTGGCGAGGTGATTGTGCTGCTGATCACTGTCATCTGAAGCAGCAAACATTCATAATCTTATAAGGGAAAAACATCAGTGGATGATCAGGAATGTTTTAGCCAGTGGAAAGCAGGGGTAATCTCTCTCTCTCTCTTTCTATCTCTCTATCTCCCTCTCTCTCGCTCTCAGTCAATTCCACTAAGGAACTGTTAAGTCTATGCTAAATATGTTTGTATACTTCACAAATGCCTGAATGATGGTCGGTGGTTATTTTGGTAACCCTGCAGCGGGAGAGCTGTCCTGCTGCCTGTAACTGGAGAGACCCCTGAAGTAGAACGGCGCGTTAAGGTGGCACACTCTGTTCCCGTAGAGACAGGCTCTTGTTCACGAGCACTGCAGTGCCTGAATAAATAAGAGTTGCGGTGTTGTTGGTCCGTGTTGGGTTCGGGAGGAGGGATCCTGTTTCTTTAATCTGGCTCTCCGGCTCCTCCGGTTTGACGCTGGCCCCGCGCGCATTAATAATTCAGTTCACAGATCTGGAGTAGGCGGCGAACTGGAGCGGGGCCAGAGCAGGCAGCTCAGTGCGGGGCCCGCTCCGCACGCGCTGCTCACCGCTGCTTACTCTCACTGGCACACTGGATTCCCACCCAAACCCCCCCCCCAACCCGCCGGGCTCCTCCTGCTAAGCCAGCCTAACGCAGGCAGTCCCTGATAGAGCAGGTCTGCTCAGCTTAAAGCCATCTGCAGTACAGTTAGCGTACCACGTCTCTGATAGCACACATCTGCTCAGCTTAAAGCCATATGCAGTACAGTTAGCGTACCACGTCTCTGATAGCACACATCTGCTCAGCTTAAAGCCATATGCAGTACAGTTAGCGTACCACGTCTCTGATAGCACAGGTCCTCTCAGCTTAAAGCCATATGCATATGTAGTACAGTTAGCATAGCATGTCTCTGATACCACAGGTCCGCTCAGCTTAAAGCAATATGCATATGTAGTACAGTTAGCATAGCATGTCTCTGATAGCACATTCCTGCTCAGCATAAAGCCATTTGCAAATTTAGTACAGTTAGCGTAGCAAGTCTCTGATAGTACACGTCTGCTCAGCATTAAGCCATCTGCAGCACAGTTAGCGTACCACGTCTCTGATAGCACAGGCCTGCTCAGCATAAACCCATCTGTGCTTCTTGATTACAGAAAAGAACAGGAGACTCTGAGAGTAGTTATCTGCCTAAGGCATGTGAAGTAGATCTTACATTTGCCATGACAGGCTTCATGCAAAGCACTACTTCAGAAGCTAAATTGGCATAATGCCACTTTCTGCTCCTGGCTCCTTTTAAAGTCATCTAAGCTATAGTTCAAAACCTGAAATGTAATTACAGTAGCAAGCAAGATCACAACGCTTGGTGACTGACATAATTTGATAAGGATTTAACATTGCAGTCCACTTCAGAGCAGAATAGCATCAACACCTGAACAAATGAGACGTCGCATCAACAGAGGACATAAAAGAGGACGAAACAGCTAAACATTCTTAAACCACTAACTAGAAGAAGAACACCGTGCTTGTGAAAAAGGCACCACAGCTGCTCACAGCCATGTGCTGGAGCATTACCTAGCCACCTGCAAAATGAACACCATCATTTGTTTGTAAAGTAGTCAATATGGGAACTGAGTACCTTCATCTACAACTGAAGGCCACTATTTAAAATGCTGCTTCAGCCTATTACCTTGAGCACACACCTCATATATACTGAGATACAAGTGTAAATACAGCTGCAAGCAGTGATCGTATTGGATAGAGGAAGACTACATTTGGGGTTCTTCTCAGGGGTGTACTCATACACTGTACAACCATTGACCATTGTCACTCAATGACTTTCTATGGACTTGCGAAAAGCCTTTTTGAAGTTGTTGAAATGCAGTTTTTGTGGTGCCATGTTCTACATATTGAAGCCAAAAACAGGTGGGTAAAGAGGGACCCTTACATGGTCATTAAATCCAGGCTGGGTCTGGGTCGTCCACTAAGCGTGTGACATACCCCTTGAGTGATGTACAGTGAGTAAGCAGTGACACAATGCGTTCCTGATTGGTCCATATATTAAAATATTCAAATGACACAATAATACAATAACTTCACAAATCGGCACATAGGGAGAGATTACACAAAGAAAAAAATGCTATTGTGACTAGCCTGCATGTTCTTGTGGGGGGAAATGATTGGCTTTGTATTTTGACCACATAGATACCATTGACTTACACTGAAATGGGTGACTGAAAGACCAAGAGATCAACATCTCTCAACAAGACGAGGAAGTAACAGGTATAAGTCAGGTGTAACAGGTGGCGGGTACAGCTGTGCTACAGAGGAAGACGACTGCATATGGGGTTCTTCTCTGTGGTGTACAAGTGGCAGGTTTAGCAGTGGTGAGCAACTCTGTGCTCATGATAAAGGACAGCTCACATGACGCCATGTTTGGTATGATAGTATGCATTTTAAATGTGTAACTACTTTCTTTTGTGACGTTAACAGCCCTGCATTTAATAAAGCTTTTTGTTCACTATGTTCCATTTAATCCCTGCCTGCTCCTGTCCACATTATCACACATGGGTTTGGGAGAAGAGAGGCTGTGCTATGGGTTTGGGAGGGGAGAGGCTGTGCTATGGGTTTGGGAGAAGAGAGGCTGTGCTATGGGTTTGGGAGGGGAGAGGCTGTGCCATGGGTTTGGGAGAAGAGAGGCTGTGCTATGGGTCTGGGAGAAGAGAGACTGTGTTATGGGTTTGGTTGAGGAGAGACTGTGCTATGGGTTTGGGAGAAGAGAGGCTGTGCTATGGGTTTGGGAGAAGAGAGACTGTGCTATGGGTTTGGAAGGGGAGAGGCTGTGCCATGGGTTTAGGAGAAGAGAGGCTGTGCTATGGGTTTGGGAGAAGAGAGGCTGTGTTATGGGTTTGGGAGAAGAGAGACTGTGCTATGGGTTTGGGAGGGGAGAGGCTGTGCTATGGGTTTGGGAGGAGAGGCTGTGTTATGGGTTAGGGAGAAGAGAGGCTGTGCTATAGGTTTGGGGGAAGAGAGGCTGTGCTATGGGTTTGGAAGGGGAGACTGTGCTATGGGTTTGGGAGAAGAGAGGCTGTGCTATGGGTCTGGGAGAAGAGAGACTGTGTCATGGGTTTGGTTGAGGAGAGACTGTGCTATGGGTTTGGGAGAAGAGAGGCTGTGCTATGGGTTAGAGAGAAGAGAGACTGAGCTATGGGTTTGGAAAGGGAGACTGTGTTATGGGTTTGGGAGGGGAGGCTGTGCTATGGGCTTGGGAAAGGAGAAACCCAATATAAGATGTACTGTAAGCAGCAGTTAAAATCCCCTCGAAGTGGAAGTAATGGTGGATACAGGGGACACCTTTCAGCAGACTACCATAGATTAGTTAGTCAAAGAAATCCCTTTCCTTATACACAGTTCAAGCTATAAATTAAATGCAGAATTTAAGAGAAAATGGCATAAGTTCACTGTTTGGGAGAATGTGACCTTTTCTGAAAATGTTGACAATTTTACGCTGGCTATTTCTATGGCTTTGTTGGAAATGAACTGAATTTATTAGATGTACATCACTTAATGGGAGATTATGAAGTGAAATGTATTTATATTTTACATAGGTGTAACGGACAGCTGTTTTGTTTTAAACGCAAAACAGAGATTATGTGCACTCTTACGCACTGAGCTTCCAGTCACGCGGTTGGGAGCGTGATTTCCTGTCGGGTTAAGCACGTCTATGGTCAGCACCCAGCCAGTGCTCCAAGATGGCTGCACTCTGGTAAGCCTGACAGTTCCTGACAGCTGACCGCTAACCGCCGCTGCCGAGTTCGCCGACGGCCATTAGAAGGCAGCGTGAAACACTGGTCGTGTGCAACACGACCAGCACCGAGAAGGGTCACGGTAATGACGGCAGTGGAAATTTCATCACGTTTGTATTCCCGAGCAGTGCGGTGCTTTGGGTTTAGCTCCACGCAGCTTCAGAATTTTAATAGGCAGCTGAAGAAACACTACACCTGCCTGTACTGCGATACGCATCACAAATTAGACCACTCTGCCTTACAGTCCAGCCCTGAATGAGAGTATGTGCCCTGCATCAAACACACCCACACATTTAGGTTTTTTTTACCCAAAAATATTTCTCAATTTAGAAATTTACAAAACATTACAATTTATTTTTAGATCAAAGAAAATGTTTTGACTTTAAAAAGTAAAAATACGTACAATAAAACAAGAAATAATCTAGCACAGGGCTGTCAATGCAAATTCATTAT
Organism: Anguilla anguilla; assembly: GCF_013347855.1. Taxonomy (NCBI): domain Eukaryota; kingdom Metazoa; phylum Chordata; class Actinopteri; order Anguilliformes; family Anguillidae; genus Anguilla; species Anguilla anguilla. The sequence goes on from NC_049212.1 coordinate 27,280,849, forward strand.
GAATGAATAATTCTATTAGTGCAAATACACTAAAATGTGAGAGAGAAACTTGTCTACAAGGATAAGCTGCTGCTCATTGTCCTTGTGCAATATTTCGATTTTGCTTTGTGAAAAAGCAGGTAAATATAGCAGGTAAAGCAGGCAAAGCAGGTAAAATCTTTGAGTGGCTAGTGACTCTCTTAATCCATCAGCCACGCTTGGCTGATTCCCAAAGTTATGTTTAAGCTCCATCAATGATGCCCACTTATTTGTCATTGTGAAAATCATACCTAACACTTGTTGTGGTGTTCCTGATGTGAATGAAGACAAAGCTCCCTGCCTTCCTGCAGTGGGCTGAGTGAAGCTAGTGCAGGCGGAGTCCTAGAAGCAGCTATATTTACTCTGAAATGTGAGCTCATACAAAGACGCTGGTGTGTGCGAGGGTCGCTCTGATGCCGGGGGCCTCTTCCCACCCTCTCCCCCTCCAGCTTAAGACATCCCATCAGTCACAACTAGAAGGCTTCAGCACTTGTAGCCATGACAATATTACAACAACACACACAGGCGGGCTCCCACTCTGCGATTAGACCATTACAGCAGTTACCACTGATGTAACGCTATTAGAAAACATATGCACAACTCCACTCTATTTACACTCCCACAGTCTCATCATGCATTCCTATGCAGAACAACAAATACCCAGCATGCCACCTGCCAGCGCACGTTACATAACGCCCAGGCAAATTCAAGAGTACGGAATACAACAACACAATATCTCCAGCACACCGCCTGGAGAAAGCCCCCAACCCCAGTAACACGTATCCAACTGCTGAAAGACATAATGTAGATGGCGCGGGACCCAACAAAGGCGTTTGTGAAAGAATGAGTGGCGTGGCAGTGAGGTAACGATGATGTGGAACTGCCACAGGAACTCTGACGGGGTTTACCTGTGAAGGGCGTCGCTCAGTCCAAGCAGACCGCTAGGAAGGTGTGATACCGCATCATCCTGAGTTGAGACAGATCACTGCACGAAACCTGGAGAGACACAAACAGCGTGTGAAACAGGCGTAGCTAGAGATACCGTACCAACACTGAATCCATTGTCCTGCTCCTTGGGCTCCTATAGAGAGACAGCAAACACTGTGATCCCTGCCTGTGGATTTGACCAATGACAAAAATCCATAACGGCTGTTAGGACGTGATTATCAGCAACCGCGCTTTCTTGTTCTAACAATTATGAAAAAGAAAAGAAATATAACAAATTCATAGAGACATAAAACGGAATTAGAAAAAAAATCATTGCGATATAATGACAAGCAGTCAATCACCAAAAAACAGTCACAAATGTATGCCAGCTTGCCTTCCTGAACGATACTTTCAAAATAGCTCTCTATCTCTGTGCAGGCTATCGCTAAAAGGTGTCATGTCAACAGACCCAACTGGCACACGATCACATACTTTCAACCAGGTCAAATTTCCGACTTAAGTTCTCCTGAAAAAATGGACCATGTACATCAGCTGGGATGTCCCAATAACGTAATGGCAATATATGCCTGGAGTGAGTACATAAACATTCCCATTTCTAAGGTCATGTGACCTAAACACGACAACACACAAAATCCCCATACCTGCACACGCAGCACAGAGACAGCAAGCAGCGAAGGATACCAAATACGTAGTAACAGGGAAAAGGTAAAAGACAGGAGCTGGTGCGCGCGATGGTGGCGGACAGTGAGCTGCTCTGGAGGCAGTGGCCCCAGCGAAAGGAGCCGAAGGGGGATTGTATGAGCGCAGCAGTTCAGAATGCCAGAGATCAGGTTACAGGCCCGGTAAATATAGCTGCTGCCCATGACCCAGGCAGGTCACTCAACACTGGCATTTCAGACAGCTCTTAAAGCACCAGCATTAGTGTGCGCTGTTCATGACGTACTTCTGTAAAAAACACATTTCAGCTCCCATTCTCATAACCTTGTCTGAAAAGCCCAGTCGCTCTCCGTCATGCTGGAAGCACTTGGAATAGCCGACAAGTGTTCTATGTCTATACATACACACACACATATACATATACATATACATATACATATACATATACATATACATACACAATTGAGAGATTGTGATCATGGACTCTGGGGGCTATCTGGAACAGTGGTTATAAGCCAAGAAGGGGCCCTTCTGTGGGAGGTTGGGTCCTGCACATAGAACGGGGCAGCACTGTATGTATGTTCGATTCCCCGGTAGGACACTGCCGTTGTACCCTTGAGCAAGGTACTTAACCTGCATTGCTCCAGTATATATCCAGCTGTATAACTGCATACAATGTAAGTCGCTCTGGATAAGAGCGTCTGCTAAATGTCTGTAATGTAATGTAATTAGTCAGTAAGCAAGAATATTAATTCAATCATTTTAATCATTTATTGTTGCTGATTGGTATATTAGATTAATTAGTTTTTAAAATCCACATATAACAATGAGAATACCACATTTTGCATATTAAAAAGAAGCGTAGCTAGAAATTTTAATTCTGAAATGAAATTACTAATGGATGATTTTAAATATGTATTGATTCACCCTCATCAGACAAAGATTTGACTAGGTTGTTATGTTTGTATAGTTTATATAGTTATAGTTATAATTGTATAACACCATCCATACATGGCTATATCAGCACTGATGCCCTATAGAACTGATGCCCCATTGACAGAGGGCTATATTAGCACTGATGCCCTATCCACACATGGCTATATCAGCACTGATGCCCTACAGAACTAATGCCCTGTTCACACAGGGCTACAGTATATCAGCACTGATGCCCTATAGAACTGTTTCCCCGTTCACACAGGGCTATATCAACACTGATGCCCTATCCACACAGGACTATGGTGTATACAGCTGCTGGAAGGCCCCACAGTCTGAGTCCTGGTTTTTGATCCAGCCAATGACCTTATTTTTACTTTTCTGACAGCTCCACAAACTACACTGCTTCACTGCTGAGCTTCAGCACAGTAAAATCTTTAGGATATACTTGCAATTTGCGGTTGTAGCTGCTTCGTATACCAATGTCAGCTGAAGATATGATTGACCTAATTAAATAATTAAGAGCAGACATTGGAACAAAATCCTGCAATGTACTGGCCATTGTTGTGCTCCCCAGGTATAGGCACAGGGCACAGCACCCTCTGCTGGCCCAGTGGGGCAGGATGGCATGGCAGTCCTCAGAAGGCCTGTGCTGGCAGGAGGCATGACACTGTGGAACCTGGGCTTGAACATAGCCTTCACCCCCTACCCCCCACCCCCCCTCGTAACATACTGCACTGTACTCAGTCATATCAGAAATTCTCTCACAAAGTCCAGATATACAGAGCTCAGGCGGCTGAAGCTGTAACGGGCACAGCTGTTTGACAGCCCAGCCAATCAGTACAGACACGATGGAGGCACACTGGTGATGGTGGGTTATGGAGGTCTACTAGTAGGGGTCAGATGGGGGTCAGATAAATGAAAAAAACATTTTTTAAATGTGTTTTGTGTTTACTCAGGTTCTCCTTGTCTAATATTACATTTTGTCTAAAGATGTGAAACCATTTAGTGGGTCAAATATTCAGTAATAGAGAAAATCTGGAAGGGGGAAATACTTTTTCATGGCTCTGTTCATGATCTATGAATAACATCAGTTATTTGACTTGGGATTTTCCTATGTAAATAACAGGTGGGAAGAGTGCAGAATACTTTAATGTATATTTGCTGGGTGGGGCTTCTGATCGACCCATTGGTGTGTGAGCCTCAAACAATGAAATGTTAATTGATTATATCAAAGAGGCAGTGAACTGAACTGCAATGCACTAAATTGCTAAGACAGGAGCTGTGTCAAATCTGTTACTCTGTTACTGTATTTTAAATGCCCTGTTTGCAAAACTGTAGAGGTGGGGATCAGACAATCCAGAGTCCCCAAAGGCCCAGGAACTGGGAATGTCAAAAAAGGAGAACTCCTGTATGTGCTACCCTAGAGGACTGGGCTGAGCACAGCGCACAGATGGGAACTGGTGAAGAACAACATCCTTGGGACTTCAGGCACCTGAAATGGATCCACTGTGACTCCCATGTCCTGCTGAAACTGAGCAGGAAGATCGGATAATACTGAGACTCACAGGACATTTTGGGACACCCCAGCTCCAGAATGAATGGACAAGTAACGCAGTTGCTGTTAGAGTCCTTCGGTAGTACAGTTCTTCAGCTGGCTCACTCACGTTTGCTTGGAGCCCATTTACGCATGGAAAAAACCGGAACCATTGGTCAAATTACATCAATACAATTTTTTCCCCTGAAATTTCATGGAGACCCGTCGGCTAGTTTCTAAGCTTTAAAGAAAGTTGAATGATTCAAATATTTTCTACGCACATGTTTTCACCGAAAGGTAATAAACTAAACTTGTGTGGTATCAGTGACTACTTCCTTTCTGTGAAACCATAATTGTAGATACCGTATAGCCTACTTATTTTATTTGGATTATTTTGGTATATAAGTGCCTATTGACTCACATTCATATTTGATTCATTTTCTTTTTTATAAAAATGATGGAACTTATATTCTGAGAAAGCACCCAAAGCATGATAAACATCACCATTCTGCGTGGCATCCAGGTTGGTTGGAGGGCTCGGAATTAAGGACTGGCTGTTTAACCGTGAACTTAGTAAGTGTCCTAACATGAAAATATCATCCTCTAGGTAATACAACACAATTTCATTACACTTAGTTATCAGCCAATTTTGAGTTAATCCAATGAATTGATTTGTTTTCAGTGCATTTAAAACATTTAATCAGTGCCATGTTATAATATTCAGTAACGTTGGCCCAATCTAAACTAAAATATTTCAATTGATTAGCCTCTTGTTAATTATTGAGTGTAGTTGTTTTAACAAATTCCAACACCACTCCCCTGAAACATTTAATGGGGAAAACACTGGAGTAAATAGTACCAGACAACAACCTGCAAGATGTGGCTTATAAAATGTATCCAAGAAGACAATATGAATATGTTTCAAAATGTCTACACAGCCGAAGTGTGCTTTTCCTCAGGAGTGGTTACAGCTAGCTTTAGAATGAGTAAAATGACATTTTTTAAACGTGAAGGAAAATTACTTGCTCATAGACGAACGAAATTTCATTGCATATGGCCCGGGACCGCTCAAGAATTTTACCCCACAAAGTCAACATAGAAACAGTAACTCTGGAAGAAGTCCACGTGACGTCCGGAGTTAGGGAACTAACCCTAGCAACCAAAGTTGTGACGGAATAGAAAATCAGTGGCCTTGACTCATTGAATAACTTTTAGCAAAAAATCACAGTCCCTGACGTACATATGAAAATGATTATCAAAGAACGCAAATTATCAAGTTCCCTCAAGGCAATTCAAGTTGCACTTACAGGTGTTTCGAATTCATTGCTGAAATATCAGAATTGGCTTTGTAGGAAACATCACAAGTATATTAACTAGACTAGCAAATGTGTAAGGTATCATGATTACAGCAATGACCAAAGTTCGCAACAAAGCAGCACAAGCGCTTGCTGCTGTCGTACAGTAATACCTGTCATAACCAGGGGGGAGTTGAGCATAGGAACCCAGCTTCAAAACGACTTTGAATTCTAACTTCCCGTACTGACAAGCTAAGTTAGTTAACCAATGTTGCCTAGCTGTGTTAACTATCTAGATAACTTTAGTCTAGTTAGCTTGTTAACTTAGCTAACGTTTCGTAAATGGCAGCTGAGCAATATCACCGTGAGAAATACCTTCTTAGTTGCGCCAGCTAGCTACATCTAACGTTATTCCAGTTATGATTAATAGAACCAGCTAGGAAACTCGCTAACTAGACTAAATCTCAATATTAATGATCTATCTAGCTAAACAAGTAGCTAATTTTAGTTAGCTAGCTGCCCAAACAATGTGGTTAGGTATATAACGTGAGCCAACTTTCAGTTAGCGAACGTTAATGATATAGCTAGCTAGTATCCTGTAACAGCTAGCCCGCTAAGGCAGACTAGCTGCCAGACCGCTAGCTAACGTGTTACAGAGTGAGAAAGCTGAAACATGAATAAATGAGCTTTACAGCTCTACAGTTTGCTTGCTCTGTGTATAAGCAAGGTTGTAAAACAAAACATTTCAGTGGACACAAGGGCAACGTTAGGTAGCGAAGTGTAGCAGCCAAAGTTGGATCGGCCGAGCCATGCACACTACAGCAATGACAATTCAAATCAGAAAAGTGGAGGGCTGCAGTCAGTGTTCACTTACCCACAACCTCAGTCCCCCCCTCTCCAGCTCCCCCTCTCTCCTCGAGCTTCTGCCAAACTGTATGCGGGTAAAGCCGATAAACACCTTCACTTAGCTATGTTAAAATAACAGTTATCATGATAATTTAATTGTTTTTCAACAAAAATCCTTGCTTTCCAGCCTAGTTTGTAACCAAATAACGGATCTCTCTATGCCTCTCTCGCTCTTTAACTATGACGTCAGTTCGTCAATAGCTGCCACTGATTGGGTCAATTCAGTCTCTAACGTCACCTAAGAACACCCTCCCACACCATCGCCTAGGTGACGGAAGTAAACATGAACATGAATACTTGTAGCATCGAAGTTCTACCTCCTCATCCACCTTCATATTTGTAAGGGTTGCTCTAAATTTTTAATGTAGAATAAGTCGGTGTAGGATATAATACTCATGAATCTTGACCCTTGTGGCTGAACCTTAAAATATGACACAGATCTGATGGTTGTACTTTGATCAGGTGCACTTCTAATTTGCACCCTATGGTCATTTTCTGGCCATTCAGATTACCGGTCACCACAGGGGCCCACGCCCAGTATTGTAATTGTTCAGATTTCAAAGGGCCAAGCACCACAGGTGCATAGTCACATTATGTAGTTTGTTCAGTTTTGTGGGTGACTGAGAACTGCAGTGTTGGCACCCTATTGTTATTATATGGATTTACTTTCTGCCACATTGGCTGGAGATTCCACATGATTTATCAAAAAGGGCTGTTTTTGCAAGCATCTCTTATGGGTCCACTGCACACTCACTTCACTTCATATTAACAATAACACTGATAACATTTTATGGTCCGACAGATCTAGGTACATAGCATCATTAAGTAGTTTGTTAATAATGAATTATCCATTTCTTAAAAATACATGTTCATACATTTTTTAGACTGAGATGTCTGTGATTTGAGCCATTTGTCCTTGCACAATTGATCCAGTGCACTGGTCAGTCTTGTAGGTGAGCTATGACTTTACTCTGGAATCAAATAGTTACCAAGAGCAACATGCCTATAACCACAGATGTAATCACTAACTAACAAATATCTGAACAAATATGTATAATTGTCAATGAATTAGTTACTAATGAGTAACAAACTAGTAACAGGGGGCTATAAGCCAGTATAATGAAACAAAGTACTTCTATGTATTTTTTTTCTGTTATTTTACATTGAACATCAGGATTGTGATTCACATAGACCTCTTTTTTCATTTCTGACACAGCAGTAAAATGTTTATTCTCTAAGCAAGATGTATCATCTTTAAATTTAAAACTATTAAAAATGAAAGATCCAAAATTATATGCCTGGTAAGCTCCTGCACAAAATTATTTTTGGCTATGCAATAGGCAGCTTTGGGACATTCCTGTTGAACAGTAATGTAATGTGTATTTACATCTCAGAACACAACCATGGTATATGCCAAGCATGCTAGAACGTTCAGAACATTGTTATATCATAGTTGTCCAATGTGACATCACAGAGGAAATCATTACAGGTGCTTCTCAGTATTATATAAATGTAGAAAATGTGTAAAGCAACCATCTGAAAATGTCTTCCGTGGGGCCTGTTTAACATTCTTACAGCAGTCAGCATGGATTAACATTAACATTCAAACCAAAATCCGAAAGGTAGGCTGTTATTCTTACTCATCCACCATTTCTTATATATAATATTATACAAAAAGCCTCACTGCCTTTTAGGTAGGTGTATTTAGTGAAATCTTAGTGAGAATAGAACAATCTTGCTGTCCCATGTACTAACCTGTTCCTAAATTAACTAAACATTCAACTGAAATAAAATGTTTATATTGTATGCTTCATAGCTCCAGATTTTCTTGTAGGATTTGGGACCTTTCTGTCATGTGACACAACCTGCTCACATCCAGGGTTTTTACTCCTTACTGAGGTGAGCTCCCAGTATTTACAGTATAGTCTGTAAGTATTTGGACAGTGACAGGGGAATATGCATAAAAAGGGCTGCAATTCTGACATGGATCACTGGATATGGGATGTACACACCCTTAAATTAAAGCTGACCGTCTGCACTTTAACCTCATGTTCATTGTTTCACTTAAAAATTGATGTGCTAAAGTATAGAGCCAAAACTACAAAACTTCTATCTGTTAACTTCGTCACCTGGGGTACATTTAAAGACATTTGATAAATCCATCTCACTGCCCAGAGACAACTATTGTACAGACGGTTAAATTAAGGCAACAGATGTCAACCTCTAAATCATAAATGCCCTTTTGTACAGCCAATAAGCAGCATGTTGCTTAGAGGAAGCTGTAGGGTACAACAGCAGCAGTTTGTGACGAAGTGTAGAAGAAATTGATTCAGAGTGAATCATTCCTTTCAGTTCCAACTGGTCATCAATATAGGAGCATATAAAAGTTCCCTTTTAACAGACTCTTGGCTGATTCATCTCAAATGACCTCTTTTCCCTTTAGCAATAGCTTAAAATGGTAACACGAAGTGACTGCAAGTCCTGTCCTTCAGAGTGGATTTGTGCGCTTTCTAATTTGATGTAACCATAATGGGGGGAAGGTTTGCTGGAGTTTCAAATCACTGATGGTGTTGGTGATTTGTCAACTATTGTCTATACCAGGAATGTCACAATCCAGTCCTGCAGGGCCACAGTGTCTGCAAGAACATGTAGTTTCCTTTCAATCAGCAGCCAGTTTAAAGTCTTGAAAACAAGGTGTTTGAAACTCTTAAAACCAGCAGACAGTGCTGCCCTCCAGGACTCGAGTTTGACACCCCTCGTCTGTACATACAGGCATACTCACCTTACCACCTTTACCTGACAAATGGTTGAAACATTGTCTCTGCTGGTGGATAAAGAAATCACGTGGGTGCATAACATCGTTGCACTTGTATTTTTTCTTATGTTAAATTCTTTTGTCAAGCACCCAAAGAAAAATGAGACATGCATATGCTTACAGTATGCGTGATTAGGGCTCTGTTGCTTCCCCCTGATGATTATGGCCTGGGCTCAGGGGTTGGAGCATCATTTTCTTCTGCAGTCCTCCAGGTGGCACTGCGTTCAGCATCTTAATCTGCATCTCCATTATGTGTTGCTCCTGGCCACCAGTGTTTTCATCTGAATTACTGAGTTAACTGCATAACCACCCTGCACAAAACCTGCAACCCTTCCATATCTGGAACAAGGACTGAAATTAAAACAGCTGTAGCCTGTTCTGGGTTTCTCTCTGCGCAGTTATCCAGTGAACTCAGTAATCCTGCTTCGTGAAACACCACATAGGTCACGTCAGTCATGGCTTTACACACCGGGTACCTCCAGTCTACCAGGGGGGTCCGGTCGGGGGACTTAGCTAAGCCTTGTCCACTGTACATCTTCTTTTTCAGTCATTCTTCAATTTTAAAATGAAATATATATAAATATAATTAGAAAACATTTTCATAAGCTTCAACCACAACAAACGGGTAGACTAAATGTTTATAGATGAATTTTTATTTGCCAGTTACTGATTGTAACAGCCTTATGTCTGAACCCACATTAATAACATGTTTGTATTAATTTTTTAATTAATTTTTTTAATTTGGCCAAATAGTTAATGTACTCGAGTTTTCCGTTGCTTTTATACAACCGAACTGATAAATCTGTGGTGGAGTTCAGAATTAGTCCGTGAACGTCCCAGATGGTGACGTCACCTCTAGAGAAGTTGTGTCCTTGAAATAATAATAATAAAAATCCTGGAAATCTCATTCTCTGTAGACCAGACATATGTGGTACAAAACAAGAGTGAAATGTTGTGATACTGATCACTGTGATGGTGGTGATGTAAAATTGTCGTGAATGCATCACATGTTCGGAGAGATTTGCCCTAGGAACAGGAAGATGCAGGCAGTCCACTCCCTCACGCATAAACATACGCACACTGGCCTTGCCCACCTTCTCAATCTGATTAATAATTCATTCGCAGTGTCGATCCACCTTCAAACTTGTCCCATACCGTTTTAATTGGTTCCATGAAAACACAGTTGGGAAAATATTAATCGCGAGATCTGTAGAAAAGAATATGGACGCTAAGCTATGTTGTTTTCTTTGTTAATTTTTAAATGTTGCAGAATGATATGTATAAAATAACTGCAGCAGTGTGAGCTGTAGCACTAGCCAGCCCCAGCCAGGAGACTACATAACAAATTGAGGGAAGTAAAATGTGAAACAAATCTGATGAAGATGAAGATTCTAAAACATTTTCAGCCTCTATTTCCCCTGCATTACTGCGTAATTTCGTCTGTTATGTCCTGCAGATCGACTGCTAACGCGTGGATGTTACTCATTTCTAAGGGGAAATGTGATTGAGAGCGGGGATGCGAAGTCCTAAAGAAGAAACAACGAACACGCTGCTTCCTGGTCGTTTTCCAGTTTCATATGGAGCAAAATTAAGGTCAAATTTATAAATTTACTGCCATTTTCTGCCACTGGAGTTCGCAGTGTTTTGGGACTGTTACATTTGTCTTTATCCGCCATATACTGCGGGCGTCTGTACTAGTCTATTGCAGTTCCCGTCTTCAGTCCGGGTAGGATGTAAGGGGCTACAATAATGTAGCCTACGGCGGTACATGGCGATGTGTACATTGTGCATTAAATGCTTCACTGGTCTTATTTGCATTTAGCCGTGAATTTAACGGCCGATTGACTGAAGACCGCACAAACGCTTTAGCTGCATCGAATAGCTGCTGTCAACTGTATGTACATAGATCGGCTGCCGTTCTAGGTGAAAAACATTACGATGCTGTGGTGTCCCGTTGCAGGACACCGCGCACCATAGCTAGGCTACAGCCAAACCATAAAATAAACCGTTCCCTTTCAAGTGTAGTTTATTCCGTTATTTATTACAGGCTTGTATTTAAGTGTCATTGCCTCGGCGTCCTCTGGACTGCAGTTGTCACATTTACTATCGCGTATCATGTGGAATTAATTTATTAAGTGGGCAGTTGCTTTAATTTTTAAAAAGAAATTCTGAAAAAAGCAGTCAATTGATAAAAAGTAGTACGATTACCAAATAACCCATGGACTCACAACCTTGACTCCCGAATAAATTGAGTAGGAAATTTTACTTGCCATTAAAACGGAATAAAATGCACACATCGTTATATGGTCTATCCACAAGGCCTGTGTCTGAATCATAATGTTACACTGTATAATATTTTAATATTTCAACAAATGCCCTGCGTTTAGGTACATGAAATTGGCTATTAGGGAGAGTAAAGTCTTAATGAGTTTTTGGCGGAATCGATGCGCGTCCCTTCTGGAGATCATTGACGCATCATGGGAACCAAACAGACCAAAGGAGCGGGACAGGAGGCTAGCGCGAGTCCCCTTCACGGCGCGTGGAGACGGACGCCGACGAAAGAGCGAGGCGATATATTTGCCTCTTTTATGCTGAGATCAGGGGATCGATTCGGACGCGGTGGAGCCCCCCCTCCCCCTTACCAGCGGCGCATCGGGATGATTCAAGAGATGATGATAATGGCCCAGCAAGGGAAGCAAGACGAGGCGACAGAGCTTCTGAAAACCCTGCGACAGGTAGGGTAATTCATGGACAGGTTGATTATTTAAAGAAGTCAATCATTCTTCTATTACTGGCAAATGTGTCATTGTTTCTCAGTAAAATTATAGGATAAATAGAATATACTAGAATGCATCTCTCAATTCCCATGCAGTCACTGAAGCCCACAATCCACCACTATGTTTATCACATATATTTAAATTTAGGTATTTAGCAGACGGCTTTATCCAGAGCGACTTACACAGTTGACGTTCTTTGTACATAGAGTCAATTTATACAGTTGTATATTAAGTAGACTTCCTTCTCAGTGGTGCAACAGCAGTGCCCCACCTGGAATCGAACCTACAACCCTGGAGTTGCAACCAGTTCCCTGGTGATTATTTATCATATCCTACAAAGTGAGACATACATATAAATTAATGACTACAAAATTTTAAATAATCACTGTACTATAGTTGTGTTAAAGAAACTACAAAACCACTTAGGCTATTTCACTCCCATGTTGCAGAAAATTAGAAATACTTGTAAATAGTTGAACCTTATTATTTACCACCCCTGGAAATTATTTTACCATTTCCATTTCTTGGTAAAGATCAGTGTGTTTTTTTAGATTCTTTTTATTGAATATGATGTGCCTTGATTGCAGCAACACTAACATGACCTTTTCTGGTGGCTTCTGTTTGAGGACATTTTTGCCATTCACCCTGTAGATATCAAATGGGTCGCCTTCAGTGATGACCATCACGGTCAGAAACCGGTTTTCATAAGAAATAACACTGTTGTTTTGGGGAACTATAAATCTTTACCTACAGTGCAACGGTCCCGAGTAGGTTGATACTCTGATGTAAGTCACTTCTGAGGATGTGGTTTGATAATAAAGCAATAGTCACTTACTTATTCTGGTGAATCATGATCTTGTGTACTCGCAAGTGGCATTAAAGCTGGCTGCACCAACATTTTTGGCGTATGAACTTATGGTTTTTAAGTCATGCTGGCTATCTAACCTGCCTTTGTGTATTCCGGCAAATTTCTACTGTGTTGTTTGCAAACAGAAAGAAATTTGTGTGCTTTAAGGGAATGCAGGAGAAAGCTGCAATTGGCAACAGGTGCATGGAGCTAAATTACTCATTCACAAACGAATGTTTGCTTTCTTTAATACTGGACTATGAAGACATTTGCTTGCAGAAATGTACTTGGAATAAGTGCTCATTGAAAGTAAACTGCACAATAGCAAAGTTTTCGGCGCAGAGTGCAATCTCACCAAGCATAATACAGTTACCTTTAAAGGATTACACTGGTTCACAGATGAGCAGCAGGCAATGACCAGCGGAGACAACGGCATTCAGACAATAAAGAAATGCACAGCTCTTTACAGTCAACAATATGACATACCTTGTTTTTTGTGCCTTTATTGTAAAAAAAAATTGACATGTGTGGCCAGGGAATTTGGAAGTCTATTACTCAGACATAAATATTGAATTTTGGATGAGAATGTGGGAATGTTTTTTAAAGAGAACGTCTTGATGGGTTGCTTAAGCCCTAATAGCCATAACCCTAGTTGGTTTGGGTCCTGAATTTTAACTCATCATTTGAGGTTGACTGCCTTGGGTCTTCTTATGAGTTAATACCTGTGAGAGTGAGAGACCCTATATCCCTGCAAGCTCACTGTGCTGCTCTCTGTTTGTGCTGCTATGTGTCTGCACTGCTCTGTGTGTCTGGTCTGATTGTGAATGCATGGCACAGTGGTATTTTAACATTTGATTTACAGAATCTAAAAAATCCACTATCTGTACCATGATCTTAACATAGATTCAGTTGTGCACCAGCAATGCCAAAGTCATTGATGGAGGTAATTATGAGAATAATACTAATGTGTTGAGAATGTTGCAAAGGCATTCACAGATACCACTAGCGGACAGTAGCAATATCATATTCACATATTTGATAGCTAAATGATCATGGTACATTCATTCTACAAACGTTTTTCATTTTATAGAATTTAATGACTCAAAAGAGTAGAACCAGACTTCCAGTTTGCAGTGGAAAGGAGTGGATGTGTATGCTGCCAATGCCCACACAATTCATTTGATTTTTACTTCTCCCATCTGTCAGATAAAATCCTACTAGTTGAATTCAACTCCTCCTAATGTTTAAAACGTCCAAAGAAAAGCACTCACACAACAGCTGAGGCAGTTAGGGTCTGACTTATTAGAGAAACGCTGGAGGACTCTCCAAATAAAAGATTTTCCACGTCCTTGAGTACCAAGCTCGATGCCATCCAATGCCATCCCTGTTCAATAGTCTGTGCTTTCCTGCCCACTATGGGATCCTATGGTAAGTGCTTCCCAGTGCTTTGTAGATCTAGTGCACTTTCCTTCAGTAATTTCCTTGGTGAATTAGTGTGAAATGAAACACAGCAGCTCCTGAGCCTGACAGAGCTTGACACACCCCTGAAGGCTGGTCCTGACCAGTGACTCTGCCTCATCCTTGCTCAGTGCTACTGCTTCAAACTTCCAGAGCTGGTGCTGCCATGAGACATGAGGACCCCTTGCTGTTATTTTTTTGTTCTCTCAATTCAGCTGAGTAGAGGATGGTTTTCTTGTGAATAACATCTCTGTCCTATTGGTTATAGGCATTTTTTAGTTACGATAACAAATTTACAGTCATAATGTCACATAATTAGGGCCAACTGTTTGTCTTTCACATGACTCTGCAGGTACTCTATCAGCACAATCAATCACAATTACTGTAGAATGTTCAGGATATTTTTCATTTTTATATAGTCACCCCAAGAAGTATTCTGGTGTGGTTTGCCAACAGCTGCATTTGAGCTAAGATCATGTTTCTGGTGTTGGATCGTTCTGTCCCTTATATCTGTTAAAATTACACCATTGCATCGGGGTCCTGCCATTGCATTGCACCTTCTAAAAGGCCAACTAAGTCCCCGTCTCACCCACCCAGTGCAAACTTGAGTGGGGTTTATACCATCCTTCATGCTACTATTATCTTCTGCATCTGGACAGCTGCAGTGTACCAGTCTGTGCTTTTGACAGCTGTGCCCTGTTTCACGAAGCAGGATTAGCTGGATAACTGCGCTGAGGAAAACCTAAGGCAGCTCTTTTTACTTCAGTCCATATTCCAAATTTGGGAAGGTTCCACGTTTTACTTACTCTTACCCAGTAATCTTGATTTGTGAAACACCCCTCTGCACTGTTCTATCTCTGCTTACTTAGTGGGTGAACGTGCTCTGTGTCCTTCCAAGTTTCTTATGTTCTCACGGCAACAGCGCCCTCTTGCTGCTCACTGAATGCCTACACGTGGTCAGATGTTTTTTCGCACAGAGTAGTCAATGTGTGGAATAGCCTACCAGATGACTCTAGGGATTTTGACCAGGCTTGATATGGTGTTAGGCTATCTAGTGTGTGGGTAATCAGAGCACTAGGTACAATGCAATTAGGAAAATGACGAGCATTGCTGGGCTGAATGGCCTGTTCTCATTGTTATGTTATGTTATGTTATGTTTTCAGTGAGATCTCTCCTGTAGTTCGCTGCCTGGCCTATAGGGAAAACTGCCAATAGGCTGTTTAGGATAGGAGTGTCTGCTCTATGGTACCCATGTTCATTGAGCACTGCAGCTGAAGGCAAACATGATATCACTTTTATTCAAGCTCAACACATTCTGGTTTCCTAGCTGTGTGTTTGATGCATTTTAACCTCCCCTTCTCTCCAGGATCTGGGAATGGAGTCCACATCTTTAGATGATGTCCTGTACCGTTATGCCAGCTTCCGCAATTTGGTGGACCCGATCACCCATGATCTCATCATCAGCTTGGCCCGGTACATTCACTGCTCTAAGACGGTAGGACTGCACCCGTCTTCCCACCCCTGATTCTCTCCCTACATACTGTTACAGTACATTTGCCACATTTGCCATTAAGGTTCAAGTTTAAATCTCTCATTCAGAACGATGGTGAATTAAGGCATGTCAAACTTTATTCTGTTAATTTCTTGAGAGATGGTAGTGCACCTACAGCACAGTTTTAAAAAGAGTTTGGTTTAAGAAGAATAAATTGTCTGCAGGTATTTTGGGGTTTGGTTTCATTATACGTAATCAGATCAGCTGATATCTTTCACTTTAATCCCAATGTATTAACACCATAGCAAATAACAGTTTCCTCATTCCTGATGAAGAGCATGTGCCAAATTATGAGACATTCTGTTAGGACTACTTCTTTCATGAGGAAACCGATTCACTCTCTCTGAGAGTCACCACATGTGCATCTGTGGCACTACAAATAAGCCTCCTTGGATCAATGATAACTATGAAGAAGAAGATGAATATGTCTGTTCCTTAATTTAGTTTGTATGGTCATCTGAGCTGCATGCAGGATAAGAACAGTGCTATGCAGCTGACACATGCGGATAATTGCCATTCAACTTGATATGACTCATCTGTGTAGTTGGCTTTCTGATTGTGGTTTAGTTATTTCAAAGCCCTTTTTCAAGTGTTGTGACCTGTATAAAAGAGATATGACAATAAAGACTTTGATATGCAAGTTTCCAAAGAAACACGAGGCAACTAACGGAGTTCCAAAAATTCAAAATAGTCAGTGCCTAAATTGCAAATACATTGATCAGAAAAACTGCAAAATTATGTAATTTAATAAGGGGAACAGTGTCAAAAATTATGACAACATGCCAAACACAAACACACTGCATCAGCAAGAGAAACAGTGATCGCAAATTAAAGCTCACTAACATGGACAGCAGGGCACTTAACAGTGTAGTTCCTAAACAGCCTAAATCTACTGCCTCAGAAATGACTACAGGATTGAATCAACATCACCTTGAGCTTCACAAAGCTGGTATTTATGGTAGGCCACCATTTGGAAACCACCTGTGTCCGAGGCTAACGCACAAAGACACATAGCATGGTGAAAGGAGTAATGGAAAAAACATGAAGCCATTTTACAAGACCAGGTGCATCAGATTGTGCAAACACTGTTCCCTCATGATTTCCCAATATTGCAAGATGATAATGCCCCCATACACCGTGCTAAACAATGTCAAAAGAGGTTTCAAGGACATGAGGTTGAAGACAGTCCCCTTCCACCCTCAATCACCAGACCTAAACATTGTTAAACATTAATGGGAAGTTTTAGAGTGCAGAATGTGAAGTAGATTCCCACCTTCTTCATCCCTCAAAGACCTGAAGGCTTTCCTTCTTGAAGAATGGTCCAACATCCCACTACACAGTTCAGAACTTGTATGACAGCATTCCTCGATGTATTGAAGCTGTTCTCAAAGTGAAGGGTGGCTCTATCCCGATTAGATACTTGATATTTATATATTGTTTGGTTTTTTCCTTTTGTCCAACTGCTGTATCGCTTCAGTAGGAATACAAACCATAGTCCCCCACATCAGTAGAAATACAAACAATAGCTGCCCTTTTCAGTAGAAATGCAAACCATAGTCCCCCTCATCAGCAGAAATACAAACCATAGCTTCCTTGTCAGTAGCTCATTGTTCTTTCTAAAGGCATCTGTAAACTCAAAACGAAACAGAACATTTTGATCAAAACGACCCGTTTCAAATAAGAGACGAACAGCCTGCCACACGTTTCACATTTCTGTGTCGCTCTTGACTGCCCAAAGTGCCCAGCGCTGTTTCCATGAGACATCTGTTCAAACTGCAGCTGTCTCCAGAGTGGCTGTGTTTTGTTGTTTTATTGTGTATGTATGTGTGTTTGTGTCTGTGCGTGTGTGTGCGTGTGTGTGTGTGTGTGTGCGTGTGTGTATGTGTGTGTGTGCGTGTGTGCATGTGTGTTTGTGTGTCTGTCAGGAAGGCGATTCTCTAGGTGCAGTGGAGAAGGTGTGTCGGCAGCTGACCTACCACCTGAGCCCCCACTCCCAGTGGAGACGGCAGGGCATGCTGAAGAGGAAGCCCCAGTCATGGTATGGAGGATGAGAATGGCCTTCCATATGTGTGCTCATTTAATTAGTATCGTTCCATACAATACTTTGACAAGATATATTTGACAAGGTATATTTTTGTGATAGGTATGAAAATTCACAGTGCAAATTCTATTCACATGCAAAGTTTCTTTTTAAAACCTCATATTTAGTATATATAAATTCTCCTGACAAGTTCGGCATGACCTAGAAGTGCCAGTGTAATTTAATACCATATTTTCTATGGATAAGAATGACTCATAAGAGGCACCGCACAGGGCCTGGAGGTGGAGCTGTCTCCTAGTCCCTCTGCTTTAGCACTCATTGGCTGCTGTCTGTGTGGAAGATCAGATATAATGTGTTATTTCTGCATAGTGTCAGAAGGACAAACAGGATGTTCGTACCTCTCAGCCATGACCATTGGACCTTAATTCTAGACTTTGAGGAAGAAGAAATATGGGACATTAGTGTATACTGGACAGAATTATTATCCTGCGTGTGTCTGCCAGACTTTCCACCTGCCTCCCATTACTACCACAGTCTCTTCTCTTCAGATGATAATATGAAAACACGACTTGTTTTTTCAGTTCTCACCATCACTGATTTTTCCTTTTAATAAAAGATAACTTCCCTTGAAATATTTTTTTCCACTGCTATGAGTTTTCACATCCTACATTTGAAGATTCACTGTGCAAAGTTTGTCATTTATTTCAGTGAGTTTCACCATAGATTGGAGTGGAGATGCGTAATTAAAGTGCCTTAGAGTCAGTCTTCTCTCCTGTTCTTTTTGCTTCAATAGTTTGAAAGCCCTGCTGTTAGTCCCTCCCCCTAGTGGGGCACTGGATCTGTCAGGTTTACCCCTCACCGTGCGGGATGTGGAGCGGCTGTGCGCCTACCTGCAACGACACGCGTCCCAGGTAAGCAGCCTGGAGCTGGGCTTCACCGAGCTGACGGATGCGGCCTTCCTGCTGCTGCTGCCCACCGTCAGCTCCCTGCCGTGCCTGGTGACCCTGATGCTGAATGGAAACCGGCTGACCCGCGCCGTTCTCAAGGAGCTCACTGACGCGCTCAAGGACTCCACCAGCTTCCCCAGCCTCACCTGGATCGACCTGGGCAACAACGTGGACATCTTCTGCCTGCCCCAGCCCTTCCTGGTCAGCTTGCGTAAGCGCTCCCCCAAAAAGCAGGGGAACCTCCCCACCATCATGGAGTTCGGGGAAAGCCAGGCCAGCGAGCCCGACAGCAGGGCGGAGCCCGAGAGCGAGGGGGACGAGATGCTGCGCACCGAGAGCATGGGGGAACTGAGGTCCGAGATGGAGGGAGAGATGGAGGGAGGGATGGACGGAGATCTGGAAATAGAGGAGATGATGGAGGAGCTGTTGGACTTTGATAAGGAGGTGCAGGGAAAGGAGTATGAGACAGAAGAGGACAGCATGTGGATAATGGAGGATCATGAGAAAGGTTTCAAGGGAAAGGGGGTCACTCCAGGACGGAGAACTCCAGACAGGCCTGCAAAGGCAGAGGTGGAGGACGATACTCAGAGCCACTCCAGTTCCAGCCAATCAGAGCATATGAGCTCACATATGGAGGATCAGGTAGCCAGCCATACGGACAATCAAACCTGAACCAGTGCTGCTTCATTCTGTCTGAGTAGAAGAAAAAACATGTTGGACTGCAAAAGAAGATATTGTCAGTTTCGCTCAGTACAATGACTTGCTTCCCTTTGTGATAAGACTGAATAATAAAACGGCAAATCTAGTCTGCTGTGAATATATCCAATATTTTCAAAAGATGGATAATAAGAGGATTGTGCATGAGAGGGTTATAGCTGCCACCAATAGTATTACCTGTATGTAACACATTATAATGTAACATTACTTGTCATTTTTAGTATCCCACACATAAAATTTATAGAAAACATTGAATCTGTTTAGATACTTCTGTGTGGCCTAACTGGCACGTTTAGTTTCATTTTGGTGTTAGGTGATAAACTAGTTATTTCTTACCAAAGGAGTTAATGCCTGTGTGCCTGTTACTCCAGTATCCCGCTGGTAAATAAAAACAGATGGGATGTGCCTCAAAATGAAATAGGTTATCTCTGTTTTGTTGAAAGTATCTCTGCCTGTCCATCTATGCAGCAGTCAGCAATTCATTAAAATATCTCCACTCCGCACCATGTCCAGCCATTTAAACGAATTATTCAGTGCTTGAATTCAGTGTGATTGAATAAGAAGTGGAGGCACTTTAAGCTGAAACGGCCTGATAAATCACCAATGGTGAAATATGGTGGATCTTTGATGTTATGGGGTGTTCCGTCTACTGGTCCTGGCCTCTTGGTAAGATCAATGGAATCATGAACTCCAGCAAGTGCAAAGATTTATTGGAGAAACTCTGGTTTCCCTCTTTCAGAAAGCTCAATCCTGGCTGAAAAGGTTTGTCCAGATCACACGAGAGTGAATGTTTGTGGTTTGAAAAGAAGTGGGCAGCAGGATTCCCCCCAATATAATCACAAATCTCTTTAAACCCCACATAAGATGGTTCAGTTGTGGAGAGGTGCAGATAGTACTGAAAACGGGTGGGAATAATTGGGACACAAATCTTGGAAAAAAGATATCACTTGTTAAATAAAGACTTTAGTATGAAATATTAAAATTTTGGAGGGCTGTATGTGTGTATGTGTGTGTGTACATATCTTTCACATTCCTTATTCCCTGCTCTCTTCTATTATATTACTTGCAGTATACTCTGGAAATGTGAAGCGAATTGGAGCAGGACTGTGGGAGTTTACTGGGCTGCTTTGTGTAAAACCCTTCTGAGAAAGTGTTTTACGTCTTGACATTTTGCAAATGGACTTTGTACATTCTGCCTTGCCTTTGATATGAAGCAGGGAAACAGCTGTGCTGTCCAGTTGGCAAGAGGGGGCCACTGGAGCTATCAGGCTGTTTTGCTGGGATTTTATTTTATATTTGTATAGTTTATTTTATTTTATATATATATATATTTGTTTGTTTTTGCTCCTCTCTGCTGTAAATTACAGTGGTTATTAATAAAGGCCCAGTGCATTCACCTGGGGACTCTTATTTAGTTGTGTTTTTGGACTGCTAGTTGTATTTGAGTTATCACCATGGTTACACAGCTTGCCCTTGTCTAGCACTTCCTGTTTCAGAGCCAGGATCCCCAGATATTCTGAATGGAATGTGTTATTTTAGCAGGTGTCAATGTACATGAACCATGTCTAGTCTGAGTTTTCCCTGCATTACAGGAAGACAGATCACCAGTCTACTGAATGTGGCTGAGAAAGATTGTATGCCCTCTACAGTCAGCCACCTTTCAAAAGTACACAGGGCTGGTGTTTCCTTAAGAAGAGTGATGTAATCCAAAAGCAATGTCACCAATTTCAGAATAGTATTCTAATAAAAAATGAATAATTGTGTGAAATTATGAATAACACCACACTAAGTGAAAAAACAAACCAAATGCTTATACTGTACATTATATTTGGCATTTTTGACAATTCAGACATGATTAAACAATTCAGACATGATTCTCATACTGAAATGAAACATTGTGCTAATAACAAACAAATCAACCGTGTTAATCACAATTTTAGTGTGTGTTGGCTACTTGAATATATTATGATTGAACTTTTGAATTCAAATTTTTTGGTCTTCTATGCTCTGCCTTGACTTCAACATTTAGAAGTTTGAGTGCACGTTTGGAGAGCAAGAATTGCATGCAGGTTTTTGTGGCACAGTATGAGAAGCTGATCTCTGATCAGTAGTTAGTAGTCATTCTCTACAAATCTGTGTTAATGACACTTCTAAACTAGATGGTGTCACTATTTACTTGAGGATCAGGAGTAGCCAACACCCTTCTATGTAAACACACTATTTTTGGTCAGCGCCTACATGAATGCAGGCACTGAGAAGCAGGTTCCTTCAAGATGGTGGTCTATACGAACACAACACCAATAACTGCTGTGATTTCACTGATACTGTTGTGACACCAGGAAGGGAGTTTGTGTGTTGTCTACCAGGGGGATGAGCTGACCTTTGCACAGGTGCCTAATCATTGGGCCTAATAAAAGCCCTGATTTTCAGGCCTAAGGGAGGACACTTTTCCTTGATGGGTATGGGTGAGCCCATTGCTGCTTTCAGTTAAGAACTGGTTTTCCGATGGTTGTGGCATGTTGGTGCCTGTTATTCTTTAGAGGACTTACTGCCTGCCCTTTCCAATGGAGTTTTTGGCTGCCAGATGTTTAGGATTTCTGTTATTTTACATTCACAGCATATTTATTACTAAAAAAAATCTTAATTAATATTTATCAAAAGGAACTCCTTCATTCTAAAACATAAAACCCTAAAAACTGAAACTATGTATATAATAGACCTTCTCAAGCACAAAGGTTGTGCTCTGGGTATGACTGCCTTAGGTGGATTTGGATGGAAAGGCTGAATGCCCCTCACCATGGTGAGCTGCATTTGACCTAGGTGACCAGTGCTCTGGCTTTCATCCCCCTCTCCAGAGTGAGACACAGCCCGTTCTCACTGATTCCTACCCTAGAGTGCTGAGAGAGGCTACTCTGTATCAGATACAGTCTAGAGTTCAACTGAAAATGTTTTCTTGCGATTTAAGTACAGGAGTGTGGATGGGGGTGGTGGGTGGATGATGGTTTTATTTCCACAAAAATGGCTCAAGAGGTTATTGAGGATATTACGTTTACCCCATAACCTGTTTGCTATGCTTTTTCAGTCTGCCTGTACAGGTCTGGGCAAGTAGGCCTTTATCATCGTTTCATTTGATTCTCAACTCAACTGCAGAACATGTCTTCTGAACAGAGTCTACTCCAGACTTGTCTCTAGGACCATGACTCAAGGCTAGACTGAAAACTGAGTCACATGAGGCAAGATCTCTGGGGAATCGAGAGTAATGTAAGGACATGCCAATCATGTGCTCTTTCCTCTTCCTTACCTTTTTCATTAATGCACTAGCAGGCAACGGCAAAACACAATGGAACAAAGAAAAACAAAAACAGAATATACACCCACAGAGTTGGGTGCCAGTAGACAGCAGGCCTGGAAATACCAGACATTTAACACATTAGGACATAACTCTACACTTGGTTTTTATTGTGAATATTAATTATCATCATTATTATGAATTGTATTTAAAAAGCACCTTTCATCTTGTGATCTCAATGTGCTTCACACACAGGGAATGCAAGCTTTTGATGAAAACTAAGAAAATATCTTGCTTTTCAACTTTAACCTTCTGAAGTAAAAACAAAAATGGTTAATTACAGGAATGAGAAAATCACTTTGGCATGGCCATCCTAGAGGGGTCTGGAAGCCACTCAACATGCAAGTGATGGTGTGCTTATACATTAGCCTATACCACTGTACTTCATTAAAGCTGATCCTACTTAAGTTTAGTTCTCTAACAATACAAATGAAGAAGGTATAAGGCTGTCTGTGGTTTAAAAAAAAAAAGAAACTTTCGGTAGAGAAGAATTATGCTTCACTTCTTATAGTACCCGATTAACGGCACAAACCCTAGTGTTCCTACCCACTTTGATTCCCCAGGTCATCACTGCGAAAGAGAATTAAGTTTTCAGTCGGCCTATATCTGGTTAAATGAAAGATAAATAGAATTTTTTTAAATTAGAATTTAAAATAGTTTGCCTTACCACACCAATCAGGTATTTGCAAATGACCTGTGATATGTTAGTTTCCTGTAGGGGGCATCAAGAAATGTAGGTAGAAGAGTCTATTGGGATTGAAAATAAAACATAACACGGTGTACATCTATGGATTAACACTGGCTTTACCAGCCAAAACAAAAGAAAGTATTCATTGTAGTGGGGTTAATTATCCAAAATGCAAAAGGAATCTAAGATTGTTCTGTGCTAAACATCATAAAGTGGCTGAAATGGTCCTTGTAATTGCACCTGACAAGAAAGCATCCACAAATTCTGCGCTGATGTAGGCTTCTCTGCGGCTGCAAAGTTTAGCCTATTAGCCTGCTCTTTCTTCAAAACATACCCCTATTCATCGACATTCCAGGGAATTAACTATATTATTATTATTATTATTACTGTTACTGTTGTTGTTGCTGCTGTTGTTAATAATAAATAGAAATCGAAAGTATAACAGGAACACTTCTTTATAACTATTAAAAAATACATTATTGTTACAGCATGTCCACAAAGGCAGTTAAAAGCATGTTATACCTGCACGTTCCGATTCACTAGGCTTCGTCAGGGCACCCCACATACCCTGACAACGGCTAGTAAGTCGAAACTCATAGTTATAGCATGCGTCTAAAATAACTTATTTTGAGAACATTCCGTAACAATAAACACATTTCTAATAGTAGAGAAGGGTGCCTTGATTTTTCCTGTTATCAGTTATTTGAATAGACCGCTTTCAA
Organism: Anguilla anguilla; assembly: GCF_013347855.1. Classification (NCBI taxonomy): domain Eukaryota; kingdom Metazoa; phylum Chordata; class Actinopteri; order Anguilliformes; family Anguillidae; genus Anguilla; species Anguilla anguilla. The sequence continues at coordinate 27,305,056 of NC_049212.1, forward strand.
TGAGCACCTTCCTTATCGAATGTATACGTTTCATCTCGGCAGCGCTCCCTTTTGCCTCTTTCCCCCCTCAGATATAGGTAGTTGGTAAACTTTAAATTAGCCTACTTATTTAGAGAAATGTTAAGCTCTTACTATTTAAGTGTTACGTTTTTTTATTCAGGGATGTCTAGAAATCTGATAGGTAAAGAAATAACCATAGCATGTTTTCTGATTCATTTAAGTACGACTGAAATGTACACGCGAAAAAAATAAAATAGAGTTACAAATCCATACAGTACCAACACTCACTGATAAAAGTTTCCAAAGATTAGGAGTATGACAGTGCACCGGTCGATATGAAATATTGCATTTACTCTAGTTTTACATTCACATGTTTATACTAAACAGCGTAGCAGGACTTCATTTACAGTTATTCTTTTCCGTGTTCAGCGTTGTAAGTGTTTCGTAAACAACCCCCGATGACGCCGGGTACCCGCGTAATTCTAAGACTTGTTTTCGTCTATTGTGTACAACATCCTAAAAACTGCCCTTGCTATAATTATTTATTTAACCAGTCAATCTTGTGTCTGATTGGTTCCAGTCTGTTTCTAGCTGCAGATAGCCAATGGCGTCACTTGGTTGTTTGTCGAACGCTCTGCAAATATATAAAGAGGGTCCGGAGAGAAATACTGGTGTATAAGAGCCAGTGTCACTGGGTGTAGTATTCTGAATTTTTTTTTACTTGAATACTTTTTCTCAAGGAAAAATAATTTGTGAACAAAGGGCATGTCAGAAGGAGAGGAGGCATTTGATTCTGCGTAGGATTTCGGTGCCATTCAGGTATGACATGTCATACACTATGTCACAAAAGGGATGCTTGAGAGGGAGTTTTGGTCAACATGACTTTAATACTTTGCATGGATAGCGCAGATCGAACCGCCGGTGCACTGCAGATGTATCGGAATATACATACCAGAGTGGTTGGTGTCAGTGGAACAACATTCGTTAGTAGCCTACATCCAGTACTCTTTCGGGTGCACAATTTGAACATCATAAGAAAACAAGTCAGCTACTAGTACAGTCTTATGTATTTCCAGTTCCGATCCTTTTTATTGTGTGACAATGACAATCGCAATGGGTTAAGAAAAAAAAAATCCCTGTGTTTCCATGTAATCCGTATTCTCAAACTGCATTGCAGTAAAATCTGAACCTGAGTTGCTGTATGAAGCGTTCTTTCGTTTAGTTAACCATTAGCTGAATGAGAAGAGCCCTGTCGTGTATGTTTCTCTTAAAAATGCTCAGATTAAAGCCCCGTTAAACTATTATTTGCTACGGCTACGGATCGAAAGTTATAACCGCTTTACAATGTGATGCCAGCCGATCAAACCACCAAGTATAACCTATAGTGATATTAAAGGGGAGTAAAACGGCCTGTAATACACAGATAATGTTATATAGTGTATGGATACAACACAGGGGATAACAGCTGTGCGTTGCTACTGAAATTGCGGTGCTGTTCTTTTATCTCGGATTATGTAGCGAAAAAAACCCGTTGTTTGTTATTGATGAGACCCAATGGGTGTTCGAGTGGCTGCATTAAAAAGACAGCGGAAGTAGAAAAACAGGATGCGCACATCGAGCGCTGGGTGTTTGTGTCGTTGCCTACCATTGTCAGCCGTAAATTATCTTTTAAATCTAAATTAGGCTATGGCTACAAGAACAGTACACATGTAACATGAGCATGTTGAGCTGCTGGTCAGATGAGCTTCGTGAGTGTGCAGTAGGGGGTGAGTGGGTGGGGGGCTGCCGACAGACGGAGGCGCACTGTAGGGGCTGGTGGTTTCAGTCCAGTTCAGACCAGTTTAGGGAGCCGTTCATTTCCCGCAGATACAGAAGTCTGTTATTGTTTGAGAGTTGATTCAACCCTTTAACAGAGAGCACAGTGTTAATCGTAGCAGAGCACTCGTGTTAAGGAGGACATTGTCGGAATAACAGTATTCAAACAGATATTATTCTGTATGCCAATATACAAGATAAAGATGTTGTTTTGCAATGACAGGAAATGGCACAGGCAATGCAGTCACATCCTTAACCGTGACAGGCACAGCAATAATCATCCCCTTTTATTTTATCTTTTATTTGTGTACGAACGCCAAAATAAGACTGAATCTTATATTTCGGTACTCTAGATCTACTCGATAAACATTCAAAATATTGCATATTCCGAGCTAATGAAGCACACTAAGAATGAGGAAGGATGCCCATCCTTGTGCACACAGATAAAAAAAGGGGGGGAAAAAAGGAACCAGATAAAATTGTTATTGCAGATTTCTCGCGCCACACCGGTTCGAACCGGCTGGATCCCAGCCTCACGTGCAGCTGCTCTGTGAAGTTTTTTCCTTTGTAACAATCACTTCCAATCCGTGCATACGGGGTGGAGCTGTGGCAGAAGAATGGGTGGAGTTTGTGACGGACATGCGCGTGGGTACTTTTTAGCAGTGTAGGTGAGGAAATTTTCCTCATGATAAATAATAAATAAAGATCGGCAGCAGTAAAACAACAACAACAAAAAAAAAAAAAAATAATACTGGGAGGTAATATTGATAGCATTAAACAAATGTAACAAATTGAAGTTTCGTCTTGTAATGTGTTTTGTAATATAGTGTGCAATAATAAAATAACCACGTATGGAGTATAGTCTTATGTTTTGAATTCAACATATTTGTCAATTCTGCTAAAGTCAACCTCTTCCTGTGGGATCCCTCCACATTTTAACAACTAAAAAACATATTTAGATTAGTTTAATCAAAGATAATAAAAAAAATCCTGCTGTGTTACATTGTTTTTACCCAGAAAAGTTTAAATACAAGAAGTGTACTGCAAGCTATCTTATCGCCTGTCCTCGAAATGTCTTCTGACAGTTTGGGATGATGTTCTTCTTTTCACACTGGCATCCACCTGCAGAGCTGCATAGTCTCTGTGCCAGAGGGCTGCACTGCTGAAAGGCAGGTCAGATGTGCACAGGGAAGCCCTCCCCAAGTAAAATCTTCCCTCCGTGGCCAACTGTGTATTATCTAACAGGACTCTACCCCTATTGTTTTTGTATCTGTCAAGTGCAAAGCATTTCCCTGCCAAATCAGGAATTCTGCAGGTATGTGATTGCTGCATTTCAGGCTGAAAGTTCAACCAGCAGAAAGGGCTGATACCAGAACAGCTTTATATAGTGACTATAGCACACCTGAGCAAATATATATTTCAGTGCATTAAAGAATTGCAGCAGAGTTTCCTTACGAACATAATTGTAAAATTAATACTGAAATGTCATCTGAAAGATGTTTATTTTTCTTACAAAATTTACTAAATTATAATGGCTTCCTATGCAGAGATTTTACTACCACCAGGCTCTAGGGGCAGAAGACTTCTGAATACTTTAAAGGCATATTATGCAGGATTTCTTTTAGCTTGGCTGTGGTCATGTGTTTACAATCAAAGAAGTCTCCTCCTCTGTCTTCAAATCCAACCATTTGCCCCTGATTACCCAACCAAGTCACAGACACACAAATTCATAGGAAACTACCAGTGAATTTCTCCCATCAGTTACTCAGACCAGACATTAAATTGTTCAATCAGGACCACAAAGCGGACATACACTAATAATTTGAAAACTGGGCATTCCGGTCAAAACCTGGATGTCTGGTGACCCTAGCTGGATAACTGGTAACATTACTTACGGGTCCAACAGAAAGGAAGCCAACTCCATTTAATCCAAGATTAACTCTAGTTCTTGAATGAGCCTATCGGCTTGTCTTTTTGCTTTGCTGTACCTGGGCCATTACAGCAGCTAGCTGGCAACAAACACTCCACTAAAATCTGATCTGAAACCACAGGCTCTTTAGCCACACCCACCCCAGCACAGAAAAGAGCATCACAGCCAGAAACATCCCTAACACATTTTCATTTAGAATAACAAATACAGGAAAAGGTGCAAGAATTTGGCAAAAGTGCATAAATACTTTGAGAGATGGTCAGTACATCATAGATATGCGTTAGCATGATTATTTTATAATATTTTCAAATTAAAAATCCTGCATATAATGCCTTTAACTACTGACTGAAATTGACTCAGTATTCGTCATCACAGTTGGGCTACTGATTGAATCAGAGAAAGGAAATGAAACCAGCTGTCTGGCACTTGTTTGTTGAGGTTTAGCACAAGATCAGCTGTTGCTCAATCTCTATCTACATTTTTGAAACCAGTTGCAACCAGGGTTTTACTTGTTTTGGTCATGTGAGAAAACCTGTGCTAATCCTCAGATACATATTGTCTTTTAGCTTCAGTTACAGTGGTCTCTACATTTGCTGCTACCTCCTAGAGGATTAAAAAAAATATTGGCCATATCTTTGGATTCCGGGGTCTAATTTTGCAAGGGTAAATGGGTACACTGTAAAAAAATTTTTTTTAAAGTCGATTTCACAGTAAAATATTGGCAACTGGGGTGCCAGAACTTTACCTTTTAAATAATGGTAACAGTATATTAAGAATACATATCTAACAGACTCTAAATGTATTATGGTGTTTCACTGTAAATAATGTATATCATATCTTCACTATTTGACTTTAACCATAAAAATTCACTACAATACCCAGAATGAAAGAGCATAAATTGTTACAATCAATTAATATAGACTCTACATACCAATATACCATAATCAAAATTCAAATAACCAATGTTTGCATATACTCAGAGTCCTATTGGATAATAATGGCTGAGGACGGAAGACTTGGCGGAAGAGTATCTTGAGCAGCAAGATAAAGCTAAATGTACACACGTACACACACTTGCATACACACAGAGGTGGAACAATACAGAGTACATTTAGCAACAGTCATTGGCAAGCCTAAAGAGCTGTGTGAATGAATCCAGAATGTGGCAGGCTGGTTATATTGGACAATACTATTTTACAAAAGATTTTTAAAAGATTAGCTCTCTGCTAACAGCAGAACAGAGATACATAAAATGTGTAGTTCATTTATGAACAAATTTCCAAATCAGACCTGTGCTTCTTTTTTATCCACAGTTACTGGGACTTTCCCTGGAGCCTTGTGGGGCACCAGCCTCCGAACGCACCCCTATTTTTCTCACTTGAACTCACACCATGGCTCCCTCCCTGGCCACGTCCTTCTCCCGCCGCTGGTGGATGGCAGTGACTGCGGTGATTGAGAACCTGCTGTTTTCCGCCGTGCTGCTGGGATGGGGCTCCTTGCTCATCATGCTGAAGTCAGAGGGATTCTACTCCTACCTCTGCGTTGAGTCTGGTAAGCACAGAGCACAGAGCTCTACCTGTGCATCAGGTCCACTAAGCACGGCGCACAGAGCTCTACCTGTGCATCAGGTCCACTAAGCACAGTGCACAGAGCTCTTACTGTGCATCGAGTATGGTAAGCACAGAACATAGAACTCTACCCATGCACTGAGTCTGGTAAGCAACATGGATTGTAAGTGTAAACAAGCATAGGTGTAATGTAACGTGACATGTTACACTTGTACATGTGCACTTATACAGTAGTGTGGAAAGGTTATAGAAATAAAAATAAACCAGCTAGGACATCACTCTCTCATGTGCACAGCAACAGTTGCTGAAATGTATGCATTTGTTATGTAGCAAATTATTGTTTATAGGGGTTAAAAAGCACAAGAAGAACTACCAAGTAACCTACTTCCTCATGTCTACAAATGAATATACATTTGTCCTTTGATTTCTTTTTAATATGTTGTTTGTTTGTATATGAAACATGCACAGTATGATTCTGTTATATCCACAGATATAATATATTATTCAATGGCTTTATTAAGCTAATTATACTTTTAAAATTATTATGAATAAAATTGCAACATTTCCATTTAAATTAATTAATTGAGGCCATACATTTCCTATGGGAATATTTCACGTAAATGGACTCCGTTATGACCTTTTAAGTAGCCAATTCGGACATTAATAATAATTGCATGGCCACCACCTTAGCTGTGTTTAAAAGCTTTTTAACACACTGAAAACTAATAAGCGAAATATACCAAAATATATGTAATATGGTGATAGCAATTCAACAGGCTGTAAGTATACATAAAATATCACTTGTAAAAAGGAGAAATTTGAGGACACAAATGTTTTTTACAGTAGCAATCAAGCTGGTGCTTTTGAAGTCAAGCTCCTTTGTCAGAGCAGGACTCCCCTGGAAGCGCTACTAAGCAAACACACATTTTAGATTCAAGGAAGTTAAACCAAAGACGGCCTCCATTGCTGTGGTCAGGAGTTACGTTTCACTGTGCACTTCTTTCTGAGAGAGGCAGGGACTTAGTTAGAGTTTTAGGGCCATAGGTAAACAAAATTACCCTGAAAACCTTTTACACTAAACTTTACCCTGAGCTTCTAAAAATAATTTCAGATATATACCCTGAACTGGCAACCCTGGTAGTCAAGAACCTCTGCATACCAAACTAATCAAGCCAAATTTATGTGCAGGCGAGAGAAAACATGGTCATGTGCCTCAGACACAAGCAGAACACAGATTTAAACCAGGTGTGGCGTTCTTCTAATGTTTTAACTGCTGTGAGAATCATACCCTCATTCAGTGAAAATCATGTGACTGCAATTACAGGTCATGTATTAAACAGTGTTTCGATGGCAAGAAAGCACAGTTGTATATTTTTAATTTATCTGAATTTTTCATATAAATCATATTTTTATGAATTCTTTGAATAGTCTATGTTTAAATCGAAGCGTTGCTTTTGGAAAGCATTCATAGTCCTTTTCCATAATATTTTCAATTGGATGTATCTTTAATTGTTTAGCTCACCTCATAAATTAAACTGAGAGGCAATGGATTGCATGACTGTTCTAATCAGACATGAAATAGAGAAATGTGTTGGTGGCAGGATTGTCGAATGAATGATGCTCACAGCTGACGGTTTGATGATCCAATGACCTGTTGAGTCCCTGGTGTAGTCTGTTTGATCTTGGCAAGTAGAAACTTTGCTATCGATGCATCATGGTAGAATAGTTGGAGCCTATTGGCTGTTATATTTGATTAGAATATTAGGAAAGGGAGACACCACAGTCTCTCAGCTCCCTTTGGACCCACCCCTACCCCTGCCGCAATGTTGAAAGTTTGTTATTTATGAACTTTGCTGACACTCAGAAAGAGAAGAGAAGCAAACAAGACCTTCCAGGAGTTGTTTATGTTCTTCTAGAGTGATCCCCTGGTCTGGGGGTACAGACACTGACCCTGGTTATTTATGCAGCGTGTCTGTCACAGGCTGTTCATCTAACCTTTCTCTGTGACCCTCTCACCCAGAAACTCAAGGCTCACGTAGGAAGGAGCGGGGGGGGGGGGGGGGGGAGCCCTCGTTTAACGCAAGACAAATATTTTCGAACTGATTGGCATGTTTCCCAAAAAAGGGCTTCCAAGTGTTTTGAAGGTCAGATTCCAAATGTTTCAGACGGTAGAGCTGCGCACATGTGCCTCATTTTCCTCTGACTCAGCTCAGCCGTTGCCTTTAAAAGGGGTTCCCATGACTACCTGTTTCAAGTCATTTTCCTCATTTAATTATCAAACAATTTTCTTAGCGGTCAATACGAATAAGGGTAGCAATTGCTAATTTTATTTTATGATGTCATTATTGCTCTGTACATCACAAACTTGAGCAGCATTAAACTGGTTATGGCAGTCCTCTCTGCTCTCCACTCTCCGTCTAAATTCAGGGAATGTTGATGACGTAGCTTATTATCAGACTGGTCAGATATGTCCTCTAAACTGGATAAACTACCCATATTTTGGGAGGAAAATTGCTGATCCAAAAAATTATACGGCAGGGGCTGGTGTAGGCAACGTTTCAAAATGGAAAATAAATAGCTATAAATAGGGTCAACCGTCAAATGTTTTCTACAGCCGGTTGGTAGGTAAGCTAACACATCTTGGCTTGAAGTGAGCTTTCCAGAAAATGTGTTGTGATGTATGTTTGGTTTCCATTGATAGAATGGAATGAACATTGCAATCTCCAGAAAGAATATGTTTAAATAAATCTTAAATAGCCTTTTTTTGTGCCTGGTTAACTATCAATAACTGGGGCTGTTTGTGACTAATTTCCAGAGAACATAACCCCTTCCCTTAATTATGTCAATCGTAGAACATACATAGGAACTGGAGAGGGTAGGAAGGGCCAGGTAGTGAAGCCTTGGATCTACTGCACATGTTGAGGGCAAAAGAGCTTGCTGCCCATTGAATTCAATGTAGACAACCAAGGTGATTTAACTACCAAAGAAAACTTCATCGGTCAATTTTTTAAATTTTATGTGCCAATGTTTGTGAAATAATGGCTGATGTGGTCTTGAAAATTTTAAAAATAAAATGTACATATTTGATATATTACATATTTCTACAATCTGCTTTTCATATGAAACGTAACGGATTGTTAATAGTTTCAGAGTACCATCGGGGAAGTTTTATTTTGCCTTCAAAAGTCTGATATTCCCCATTCAGTGTAATGGGAGCTCCAGTGTTTCACCTTGAACACGCGCAGAACAGGCTTACTTGCGGGACTTCACAAGCTTAGGTTAGCTGAAGGCGTGTCTTCCTGTCTAGTTAAATATGCATGACTATGGTGTCAGTATCTCAGTGTGAGACTCAAACCACTCCCCTTAATTGTGCCAGTGATTCAGTGTGAGACTCAAACACCTCCCCTTAATTGTGTCAGTGGCTCAGTATGAGACTCAAACCCCTCCCCTGAATTGTGTCAGTGACTCAGTGTGAGACTCAAACACCTACCCTTAATTGTGTCAGTGTCTCAGTGACTGAGGCCCTTGTTGGTCCTGTCCCTGCAGGGAATGTGTCAGTGCTGAACCACAGCCAGTCTGCCTCCATGGCAGAAGGGGAGGGCCACTCAGCACAGGAGGAGGAGGAGCACCTGAGAATGAACGGCTGGCTCATCTGCAAGGATCAGGATGAAATGCTGAACCTGGCCTTCACTGTTGGGTCCTTCCTGTTGAGTGCCATCACTCTCCCCCTGGGCATTGTCATGGACAAATATGGGCCACGCAAACTCCGGCTGCTGGGCAGGTGAGGAGGCCCCGGTTAATTATGAAGATGTTTTCACTTAATAAGAGTTCTGTTAAACTCAAATAACACTGACATATGGAGCAATTTATGTTTTAGATTTGATTTCAAAATGCAAACATCAGCTAATTATTGAAGCTACAAACCTGTCATGACAAATTTGAGAAAGAATAGCCCAAGGATAAGTGTGATGAACAGTATTTAGTATTTATCTTAACGCAAGCCATGTGTGGCACAGCACCACATTGAAAGCCGTGTGTGATGAAAGGCCTTGACACTGTGAAAAGTCTTCAGGTCACATAAAAGCTGTTGATTTTCACTCCTTTTTCAGTTCTCACAGTGGCTTGAAAAACAGTTTTTGTGAGTGCAGAAATTATACAAAGGTTTTAAACTGACAGATGCCATTTTGTCTAATTTCAGTGGAAGCTTTGCTCTCTCCTGCCTGCTGATTGCCTATGGATCCAGTAACCCCAATGGTACATATCCTTATCCTTCCCCCTCTCTGCAGCACCTTTCACCTGCTTTGTGTATTGTGTATCTGTATGCATTTCTGCGTTGTGAATGATTCTTTCTTTCTTTCTTTCTTTCCTACTGTTTTCTAACTGTTTTCCCATCCCATACAGAGCTGTCAGTCCTGATCTTCATTGCTCTTGCACTGAATGGTTTTGGAGGAATGTGCATGACCTTCACATCTCTGACGGTAAGTGTGTGTGTGTGTGTATGTGAGTGTGTGTGTATGCGTGTACTGTGTGCATACTGGCAGTGTGTGCGTGTGTGTATGTGTTTGTGTATATATGCAAAATTATAGACTACATTACAGTCACTTAGCAGGTGCTCTTATCCTGAGTGACTGACAAATGTGGAGAACACCAGCATTTTAGTCTCAGGAACACAAAGGTGTGATATCACCGGGTAGGAAAGAAAGCCCATTCATAATCAATAAGCATAGAATTAACTTAACAAACCAACAATTAGCATTGTAAACAAAATACATACCGCTATACAACTAACCGCTCTTTACACAATGGTAACTATGATGTCATTATCTCCAAAGGATAGAAAGAACATACACTACATGGCCAAAAGCATGTAGATACCTGACATCCAACATCTCATTCAAAATTATGGGCATTAATATGGAGTTGGTCCACCTTTTGCTGCTTTAACAACCTCCACTCTTTTAGGAAGGCTTTATACTAGATGTTGGAGCATTGCTGCAAGGATTTGCTTCCATTCAGCCAGAAGAGAATTACTGAGGTCAGGCACTGATTGGACGATTAGGCCTGGCTTGCAGTTGGCCTTCCAATTGATCCCAAAGGTGTTGGATGGGGTTGAGGTCAGAGCTCATTCAAGTCCTTCCTCAACCTTCTCGACAAAACCATTTCTCTATGGATCTCACTGTGTGCTGGGGGGAATTGTCATGCTTAAACAGGAAAGGGCTTTCCCCAAGCTTTTGGGGAAGCAAAGAATCGTCTAGAATGTGATTGTATGCTGTAGCATTAAGATTTGCCTTCACTGGAACTAATGGGGCAAGCCCAAACCATGATAAACAGCCCCAGACCAGATAGTTTTGGTCAGACAGTGTAGCTAAGCAGATTCAGCAGAGCTATGGTGCAATCTGAAAAGCTTGGTCTTCAGTTTGTGTTGGAAGATCAGCAGGATTTCTGCTGTTTCTGTTGTTCTGACTGCAGTGGGAAGCTCATTTCACCACAGAGGGACCAGAGCCTGTTGAGCAGTGCAGAGAGCTGAATCAGGATAGGGCTGAACTGTATGGTAAACAGATAGCAGAGTGTGTGTAGTGGCAGCTTCCTCCCTATAAATGACTCATGCAGTTGGGTCTGCCATGTGATGTCTGTGTGGCTGAGGACAGAAGAAGGGAAACTACCATGGCGATGATGAAAGACAGGCTTCTAATTCTGCATACTCCCTGGGGGTCTATCTAACCCAATACTGCAGCTAATTCTGTATCAAGCAGGGACTGGGCTAATAACACTGGAAATATTGTGAAGTGAAGTTTAAAGTGGTAAATGTGTTTGGGGTGTGTTTTCTGGTGCTAAATGTCTTTGGAGTGCAGTTTAAGGTTGTGTGAACTGTGGTTATCTATGGATATTTATATTGGAGCAGTACTAATGTAAAAATTCTAATATTTTGAAGTCAGATGAAAGTTTCCCAATTATACTTTGATACTCAGTTTGTAAAAATGATAATCCATTGCATTTCCAATGTATTAAAAATAGCTACCCTAGAATTGGTAAGCTTTTAATTCAACAAAATATACACTGGCTGGCACCAGTCAGCTAAATTGGGCAACATTGATTAGCAGATTGAACCTCCCCTTACAGAGTGTTAGAAAGAGGAGTATGCTACTTCCCCAGCTAGTAATGTTTATTGAGGAAGGTAATACTAGGCTTACTTGTTATAATGTGTAGTTCGATAGCAAGATAAGTAATATTGGTACAAGCACTATATGGTAAATTGCCTCATATTTGCAATACCTTTCTTTCACAGCACCAAATAGATTGAGACTTATAGTATCAGCATAAACATTGAAAAAGGGACTTTAGAGTCCCCTGGGTTCAACAAAAATGAATTGGTTTACGTATTTCAAATATTCCTCGGCCAGAGCATTGAGAAAAACAGTGAACAAACAGATAAGTCACTTGGGGGTGTAGGACAGTAAACGAATGATCATAGACATGTGTGAAGCAAAAAACAGTAACTGGGTAACTGTGGATAGCCTGGTAATCAATTCACCAGTTCAAAGCAAGTAAACACCAAGTGAGAAATTCATTGACACTGTTTAGCCAGATATGTGGTAACTTGGACTTTACACTCCATTTGGTAAATCTATATAACTTCACTGACACTATGTTATCTATTAGTAAGCAGTTTTACTGCCAGTGTTCATCCTCATGATGCAAATGCCATTGATAAACCAAGATCAATTCACAGTCTGTGTCATCAGTGCGGCCTGTGGCCAGCAAACACATCATTTGTACTGTATCTCATTGCTCACCAGCGACCCCCACTGGTCAAACGGTCACGCAGTCTGCACATAGACATGTTTGTGCAAGCTGAGCTTGTGGGCCGTGGTGTGAAAATAGGCGGTAGCTTCATGTGCTGTGTTTAGGAGGAGAGCACACACTCATCTGTGCTCTCCTTAACTGATAAGTGAAGAAAGGTGGAACAGCGTTCACCTGCTGAAGAGCATTAGTCCCTGGTGCAGCAGTCAGGTTCTGTTGTAGACGTTAGGTGTTGTTAGTGAAAAGAATTTCTGTTTTTTTTCCCCAGCTGCCAAATATGTTTGGTGACCTCAGATCGACTTTCATCGCCCTCATGATTGGCTCCTACGCCTCCTCCGCTGTCACCTTTCCAGGGATTAAGGTACGGAACAGCCGTACCACTTCTGTGTCCTGCCCCATGTTCCTCCTGTAATTACATGCAGTACAGGCCATTAAAACATGTCTGGTGCTGTCTCACTAGAGAACTTCAGTTTCCAAATGTTCTGTGCCTGGCTTAAGAGAAATGGACATCGAACATATTAGAATAAAAACAGATACCTCTACAAATACAATAACCTGCCCAGTGTTTTTTATTTAATTAACAGTGCTCATGTTAAATATAGGACATCTCCTCCAAACATCAGAGGTGGGAAATCCAAGTTCAGAAAGTAAACGTCCTGCCCAGTATTTTCTTCCAAAAATCTGGATTTGCTAATTGGCACAGTTCTTCAGCCAGGAAATAAAACTAATTAGTGAAATCAAAGGTGGAAGAAACACATGGAAGGACTTTTACTTCCAAATCCCTGGACTTTCCACCTCTGCCACACATGCATTAATGTGCCTGCAAAACACTGTGGATACACCCACCAGTCATCTTTCAAGCACTGAGCTGGATAAGAGCACACTGAGGTTTCATGCCATAACCTAACATCCCAAAATAAAGAACTGTAAAACACTGTTTACTTACACTCCCTTGGGTCTGTAGTGTCTGGCCATGTGATACATTTACAAATAACACAAACATGAGCATTAGGATAATAAACTAGAAGAACTTCTCTGGTCCTGGATTCTCTCTCCTGTTTAGCTGGGATTGACTGCTTAATGATATCTATGCTGAGATCGAGAGCTGGTGATGGGCGTGGTGGTTGACAGTGTGTGTGTCGCCTCCCTCAGGTCGTGTATGATCTTGGTATAACTTTCATCACCATCCTAATGGTGTGGGCTGGCTGTGCCGGCCTCGTTTTCATCAACTGCTTCTGCAACTGGCCTTTGGAACCCTTTCCCGGACCAGAGGACATGGACTACACGTGAGTGAGACACACAAGAACAAGAACACGAGGACAAATAAGAACGTGCAGTAAGGAGACGTAATGAGGAGAAAAGAGCATCATCTAGGCTCATCATTTACCTACAAACTGACGTTTGGACACACATGCACACAATAACATTCATAAGCAGCTGTAGATGCATTTCCTGAATATTTCTGCTTCTGTTCTGTGTGGACTAAATGCCTGGAAGTGCTTTGGGCAGATGTGATAAGTGTCAGTTTGTCAGTGAGCGAAGTATCAGTGGGCAGTGGGTTTTGTGCCAGTGAGCACAATACTTGAGTCACAGTGACTCACAACAGTTTGGAGGGTGCAGTTGGTGGGATGCAGCACCGTTGCTCTCTCTCACAAATGTCTGTGCTGCTGTCAGTCTCTCAGTAAATGTCTGTATTGCTTTTCTCTGTCAGAGTGAAGATCAAGTTCAGCTGGCTGGGCTTTGATCACAAGATTACAGGAAAGCAGTTCTACCGGCAGGTGACCACCGTGGGGCGCCGCCTGAGCGTGGGAAACTCCATCAAGCACAACCCCAAAGAGCTGGCTGCTCAGGAGGGCAACAAGCTCTGCCTCTCTACCGTCGACCTGGAGGTCAAGTGCCAGCCTCAGGACCAATGTAAGACTACAATCTACAGCCATGTTTTGTGTCTAAATTTTTTAAAGGTCTGTGCTGGCTTTAATTACGTGGCGTGGTCCATGATGTATGTTCTCTTTCTGTTAATTATAATATGCCTGTAGAATGAAAGATGCATTACACAGTCGCTGTGCTGAAAGAAGGTACAGGAAGCAGCTACATTTGCACACAGTCAGTACAGTAAAATACACCTGGGGTTCCTGGCTGTGGTCCTGGAGAACGGCAGGGTCTGCAGGGCTTCCCAAACCTGGTCCTGGAGAGCCACTGGTTTTCATTGTTACTTTGGCACTCATTGACCAAATAAGCAGTTCATCCTAGTTAATGTGGCACAACTAGTTTTTTCGGTCTAAACTGGCAGCTGATTTTGAGTTGAATACAAAAGCCTGCAAACCCTGCAGCTCTCCAGGACTGGGGCTGCAGTCCCTGGATATGGAGCATTAGCGATAGCAGTAATAGCGTGTTAATGTTGGGTTCTGACTGCTTATTTGGGTGAGGGCACCAGGGAGCCAGACTTCACGAAGCTGAAGCCAGTGTGTACACTTCTGCCCTTTGCCTGCACTAACCCAGATATGTAGAGTGCAATTAGGAAATGGGTCTTGAGAGGGTCCCCTCTTCCCCTCTGACAGGCTGCATCCCAGCAGGGATTCCTGAGAGAGCCTTTTGTACCAATCAGACCATGCAATTGAATCAGACGGCCTTCTTAGAAACCTTAAAATATTTCATTGGGTCTGGGGCCAGCACTGGAGGGGGGAGGCAGAGGCCAGGTAACAGCTGGGGGTAGGAGGGGGTGATTACCACAACGGGCTGACAGTTTTGGAATGCTGAGGGATGGAGGTGGATTTACCTTACCACCTTGTCTCTCTGTATGCCACTGCCTGATTTGTTTAGCTCTTTGAGGGGTGTGATTTTTCAGGCATCCAACAGGCCCCTTAGGGGGTGCTTTAGGGTAAGCGGGGACAGGTTAGAGGTCAAGATTCCAGGATGAGGCACTCAGACCCATTAGAGTCCTGCAACAGGATAATGGTCCTGCAAGTTACTGACACAGCAAGTTTACTATTCCTGTATGAGTGTGGAAAGAGAAAGTGTGAGATCACATGGCACCATTCAAACAACTGTATACTGTATTTAATCTTGAACTTGAGTGAAGAATGTGCTTGTAAAAAGAACTGTAGTGCAGCTGGACGTTTTGACTGAACTTTATACAAAATGCACGATACATAGTTATAAAAATCTTTTTTCTTTTTGTTCTTTTAAAAACAAAATGGCTCCCAGTGTGGGGTTGAACATCTAGAATTCCCACCCTAATTTAGAATGGGAAAATAATCTGCAACCACAGCTGCTTTCATGCACGAACCATGCCCCCTGCCAATTTGGGACATCTGCGGTTCTCCGAAACACTTGGTGTTGCCAGCCAGTTTCTTTTCACAGCGCAGACTGCAGTTAAGCTTGTATACACTGGAGTCAGAGGAAGATCTTTCATATACAGCTTATCATGCAGCCCATGGGCACCCGCCCGATCGATCAGTGAGAGTGGCCAGATAGTGATAAACAGAGACTCATAACCAACTGAACCCTCCCACACCCTGGCCGATATGCTGCAGGTGGCGTGGATCATATAAGGAGAGCACAGATTATATGACACCAGAGAGCTTCCCTCTGCCCTCCATCTCTTACTTAGCTGCTTAATTAAAGTTGTATCATTAGGGTATGATGTCAGCTCAGCTGCTGTTCAGAGTGTAAACTAGGGGAAAGGTAACTAAAGGTCACATGATTCAGACCTGGGCCTGCCCAATCCTGAGGCTGAACATGGCTGTAAAGTGAAAGAAATGTGATATAAACTCAAGGCTATATAATCGCTCTCCCTGCCTCTCTCCCTCTCTCTCTCCCTCTCTCGCTCCATCAGCCCCCTCGTTTATGCAGAGCATCTTCAGCCCCATATTCCTGCTGAGTCTGATCACCATGTGCATCACACAGCTGCGCCTCATCTTCTACATGGGAGCCATGAACAGCATCTTGGAGTCCCTGACAGATGGAGACCTGAACAAAGGTGTGTGTTTGTGTGTGTGTGTGTGTGTGTGCGTGTCAGTATGTCTGTGTGTGTGCCTTTGTATTTGGATGGTGTTTGGTGGTGTTTGGTCATATTTGGTGGTGTTTGGTAGAGTTCGTTGTGCATGACCCTTGTGCAGAGACTGGCAACGCTATGTGCTAGCTGTAGGTCCTTAACCCTCTGGATCTGCTCTTCTTCCTCTCTGTCCTTCGCTCTCTCTGCTTTCCTGTCCTATAACACATGCTGGCCTCTTGGTGCTTTTCAGTGGAGAGAATGAAAGAAGGTAAGACTGAAAGCTTGATCAGTTCAGCATTCTAACTCCAGCAGCCATTTCTCTCTGTTTATCACTCCAGCTCATTCATATAAAGCAAGTGCTGAGCATAAATATAAATACGCACTGTCACTGTGTGAAACAGTTTGCCAAGTCATGTCCTAGATGTAGAAACTGAGGTTGTTCAAATCCAGGTTCGACATAGTGCTGTATACTCCTTGGCTTGTAAGGAAATAGTAAGCCTAAATGGGCTGAATGGTCTGATCTCATTATTATTCATCCTTATATTCTTATATTCTGTATACATGATTGTGAGCCTTACATGTTTTCATACTCCGATTTCATTTTCATTCCATGCATTCATTCTGTCTACTCATTCCATCCCTTCACAATAAAGTGTTCAGTGTTAAATCAACACTTACAGAGCACTTATGGCCCCTATTGGACTCATATGTACTCTGGAAGACACTAACACTGAACATTTTACTGTGTTCATTCCATCTGTTTTGGGCTAGAAGAAAAATGCATTTGAAAGACCGAAGATCAAAAATAGAATTGTATTTCACTAACCTTTTTATTTACCCCATTGAGTGACCCCTCTTCCTCTCTCTCTTTCTCTCTCAGTGAGTCTCTACACCTCCATCTTTGGGGTGCTGCAGCTCCTCTGCCTGCTGACGGCCCCTGTGATTGGCTACATTATGGACTGGAAACTGAAGGACTGTGAGGATGGAGAGTCTGCTGGGGAGACAGCCAAGTGAGTGTCTCTGACGCACAAGCACTTCACCGTCCTCTCTGACCCAGTCTTCCTCTGCTTCATCTTTTCCTGTCACCTTCTGTTTTCAATCCCACCAGGAGCCAGGCACAGCCAAAACGGCGAAGCAGACTGATTCAGAAGATCACAAACTCCACAAGGGCCTTCCTGTTCACCAACCTGCTGCTGGTCGGCTTTGGGGTCACATGCCTGGTGCCAAACCTGCCCCTTCAGGTAAAACATTCTATACCTCTCCCTCCGGCCACGCCCATACTCCCTGACTGGTCTCAGCTCCGCACTTACACACAATCCATCGTACTACGGAGGAATATTTGAGCCGCACACCCACTGCTACATCAAACCCCTGCAGCACAATACTCTGCGCTTATTATGTTATATGACTGCAAATCCTCGGTTACACAGTACTAGTTCGCCCCCTAGTGGCAGCATCTTGTTAATTACTTTTATGATCATAATGATCAACTCAGTTGAGATTTCTCCAGTTCATTGGGCAATAATTACATTACATTACATTACAGGCATTTAGCAGACGCTCTTATCCAGAGCGACTTACACAACTTTTACATAGCATTTTACATTGTATCCATTTATACAGCTGGATATATACTGAAGCAATTCCGGTTAAGTACCTTGCTCAAGGGTACAACGGCAGTGTCCTTACCCGGGAATCGAACCTGCGACCTTTCGGTTACAAGCCCAGTTCCTTACCCACTGTGCTACACTCCGTCCTCGACTTAATTGACTTATAGCACAGACAGGAGACTGCATGTGACTTCATGTGAATTTATAAAGATATGAGACTTTGTATTTATATGTGTTTGTGTTTCTCTCCCATCCCAGATTTTTTCCTTTGTCCTGCACACGATCGTGAGAGGGTTCATCCACTCTGCCTGTGGAGGGCTGTATGCTGCTGTGTGAGTGTCAGCGGTCATTAATGCCTGGAAAGAGGAGCTCATTCTGAAATGGGAAATATGAATAAAAAAACTAAGAAAATATGCGTTTGTGCAGCAGAATAGGGTGCCACTAGTGTGACCTGCACACCATTAACCATTACCTGGGGTGGCAGTATAGCATAAACGTTAGGGTTTGTAACTCAAAGATGGCTGGTCTGATACACACTGCCATTTTATGCTTGAGGGAGGTAGTTAACCTGAATCTTATTAGTAAATCTCCAACTGCATACTGATAGATTGTGTATTACAGCAACACTAGGCTGTAAAGTGGTCACCTGGCAATTGGAGAGTTGCTGGTTTGATCCCTGGACACTCTGGGCAAAAAATAAGTGTTGAAGTGTCCTTGCTCAAGACACCTAACCCTTAATTGCTCCCGATGAGTTGGTTGGCACCTTGTAAGGCAGCCTTTTGCCACTGGTGTGTGAGCATGTGTGTGCGAATGAGAGGCATTAATTTGTGAGCACTTTGTGTAGCTTGGTGTCCATTTGCCATTTAAAGAATGTTACATGTGTAAGTTTCTCTGGTTAATCGCTGATCGCCCATATTCGCCCCTCTTCTCCAGATACCCGTCCTCTCAGTTTGGCAGCCTGACTGGGATGCAGTCCCTCATCAGTGCCCTGTTCGCCCTCCTGCAGCAGCCTCTGTTCATGGCCATGATGGGACCTCTGAATGGAGACCCTCTCTGGGTAAGCACCTCTACGATCACCACACAGACATCTTTAAACATTTAGTGCGCACGTCTCCGGTCCTGTTTTACCTCCTTTTCGGGATTTGACTATTTCCTCTTACCTGTGCTTCTGGAAACTCTATGCATTGCTGTTGTGTCTATCATTTATTTTTACATTTTACAATCATAAAACTGTCAAAGGTGATTATTTAATTTTGTCAGCTTCTATAATAATAATAATAATAATAATAATAACATCATTAATAAAGCCATAATGAATGCTTTTGCTATTAAGGTTATTATACAACATGTCTCCATTCTAGAGATGATTTGATTGGCTAGTTTGACCTTCCTGTGTCTCCATTCCATTTTTGATTGGCTGGTTTGACCACCCCATGTCTCCATTCCATTTTCGATTGGCTGTTTTGACCGTGTCTCCGTCCTGCGCAGGTGAACGTGGGGCTCCTGGGGCTGAGTATGCTGGGGTTCTGCCTGCCGCTCTACCTGCTCTGCTACAGCCGCCGTCTCCTCCGTGAGAAACGGGAACGCGAGGAAGACGCCAAGAATTACGTCAAGGCCAACGGCAACGGAAAGAGCGAGGCCTTCGTGTAGAGAGGAAGGCGGAGAGAGAGGAACGCAGAAGGGGAGGCAAAGACTTTATTATCGCTCCTCCCCGGACTTGTGCTCTGCTCGTTCCACCAGACATTCCCAAAAAATGCACAGACACACGTGTCACGTCCCACAAACCCCTGCACCTCTCACAGACGTGCCCCGAGCAAGGCTCAGATGGTGATGGAAGCACACACCTTTTCACAGTCCCTAACACCACGGCACATACGTATATACACACTGTGAAGGATGCACACCACTCAAAAGGAAAAATTCACATTTCCTTGAAGCGCACATATAGAGGCATTTCGTTTGCACTGGGGAACCTGCTGCCCCTGTCACTGAGAAGGGCAGCAGCATCGGAACTGCGTGCAAGGACTGAAGGAAGGAGGGAGAAAAAGAGAGAACAGAAGAGAGGGAGTGGGAGTATGGGAGGGAGAGTATCTCAGACCTGGGCCTAGGGTTTTTGCAGCACTAAACAAGAATGTGTCCTAAACAAAGTGTTGTTGTGCCAAGCCCCCCCCCCCCCCCCAAAAAAAAAAAAAAACTTGAATTATGTGGCCCAGGAATAGTTGTGGCCCTAACTGCATAGAGTGTTTATGCCAGAACCAACTCTGGTGTACACCCTCAGTCATGTGACAAAACACTCCTCTCTGTTTTTCTTTCCTTGGTTTACCATTTCATGCCCAATTTTGCATCTCAGCAGAGAACTGAGGAGAACTAGAGTGTCCTGAAAATCACAATAAGAACAAAATGAATGGCAGGCAAAGATTTTAACCTTGGGAAAAGAGAAGACACAAACACTATGACTCCACTTGCATAATATTATTATCTTTCTCGTCCAGCGTTTTCAGTTTTAACACCAGTATTCATCACTATTACAAAAGGAAAGGCCTGTACCCCCAGTGTAGGGGTACTTATTGTTTGCTCCCATTTATTTGAGAGCAAAGAGTTCATGAGTGGTGGAATCTATAATCCTTTCTTTCATATTGATTACAGTGTTTTTTTTTTACTTGCATTTATTCTCACCTTATATAGCCAGATTGTTGGAAGAGCTGTAGAAGCTGTATTGAATTATGCTTCAAAGTTTCACATTTTTATCCCTAAAATGGTGCTAAATGATAACACAAGTAGCAGTAATTTTTTTAACTGGGAGGAAAGGAATGACTTGCACGTTCCGTTGCAATGTTTTCATGAGGGACAGCAACAGGATGTGGACCTGTGTGTTTAAAGTCTTGGTGACACATTTGGAACAGAGTTCATTTTATTGGTAAATTCTACCTGGGCTGAACAGCCTTTGCTACCAGAGCAGGGACAGGCATTCACTTGGTGGAGGACACCACCTCTTGCACAGCCTATGGACTGATCTGGTAGTGGCTATGCCCCCATAAAGAACTACAGTGTCTCACCAGATGCACCAGCAGGACTTTTGGTGTACTGCATCACCATATTCAAGGCCTGAAATTAATCCATTCATTTGCCCTCCTTAACTTTGAATAATAAATTAAAGTAACAGCTACTTTTTCAGTTTCGCGTTTTGACAACGTGAATTCTCTGCTTGACAAAGCTGACTAATATATGTAAGTTTGGAGATGTGCAAAGTTTTAAAATGCGTATGTCAAATGGAAGGGCAATGGCCTTGTGATGAAATTGGTGTCAGTGTTCAGTGGCCCTAATCCTGCCTGTGCCCCCTCCCAGTCTACCTGTCGCTCCGAACTGGGGCTACTATTGCTTGCCATGTAATGTGTTATCCTATAGGATATCCAATATGTAATCCCATGCTCTTTACCTGCTCTTCCTCTCATTGAACCAAAGCCATGGCAGCTGCTTGTGATGGCATGGAATGGCTGGATAGCATGCTAGTTAGTGAGCAGGTGATGTTTTGATGGACGGATTTATTTAGCCTAGCTCTTTGTAAAACTGACTGATTTGCCATGTTTTTGCTGAGTTATGCTGATAGGCTGCTGGAACATTTCTGTCAATGAGAGCATGGCTTCACATAGCCTGAGAGAGGAACTTGTGAGAGGATACTCTTTGTGTGTGTGCGTGTGTGTGTGAGTGTGTGTGTGTGCGTGTGTAGGTGTGTGTGAGTGTGAGTGTGTGTGTGGGGGGGAGGGAGGAGAGGTTAGACTGAGAGATAGCAGTGTAGCAGTTCCTGGGTACATAGGGGCCGTGTAGCATGTGCAGGCATTTATGCACAGTGCTCAAACTCTTCACCAGGAAAGACCGTCCAGACCATGGAGCGCCAGAGCATACCCTTTAAAGTTGATGCATGTAGTGCCATTGGTTAGGCATTCATTTAAAAAATACAAACACTGTCCTTATTTTATTATGACATTTGAGTATGTATGCATATGTCTTTGCATTATGATTCATTTAAATGTTTATTGGATCTAATGTCAGAGTTATGAAAGGAAGAATCCCAGAGGGTTACTCTGAGTCTGACCTAAAGTTCTGAGCAATAACTGGTTGTATGAGCCCTTGTGTCTGGGTGAACAGATTAGATTCTTTCTCGGTCACCAGCCACAGACATGTTGGGACCCGCTGTAATCTTGTGGGAAAATGTGGTTTTGCCTAGTGATACAGTAATGACAAAACAAAATTATTTTTGTGGCTGGTGTGTGCTGTACCAGACTGTGGTGAAGGGGTGGCCTGCATCTCATGCTGTACCATGGTGTGGGGATGATAAGGCTGGTATATGCAGTACCAGGGTGTGGGGATATGGCTGGTATATGCTGTTCCAGGGTGTGGGGATATGGCTGGTATATGCTGTTCCAGGGTGTGGGGATATGGCTGGTATATGCTGTACCAGGGAGATTGGTAGACTACACCAGGGACAACCGGCAGCTCAGGCTCTGCATTACATGTAGTTTACAACTGTTTTGCATTGGTGATGTCAGTCTAGATTCACCCTGTTAAAGTGGAATATTGACTTCAAATATAAAGGGATTTTGTGTACTGAGGAAGTAAGACTTATCTGAAAGCTTCAAATCCTCTGAATTTCCTTCAGCAGAGAAGTATTAATTTCTTGATGCCCACCTTTGAATGTTACACAAAGTAACTCATTTTTAATCCATCAAATTAACTGCCATATGCTTGTATGCTTTTACAATGAATACTTGAATCACTATGTTCATAGATTTGTCTGCTTCATATATCTGGCAATATAACTACAAAAGCAGTATCGCACACCCTCGCCTATCATATTGCTTTAGTTTAAGTACAACGTTTATATTTTATATAGCCATGTTCATGTTATGTTCTGTGAGCCTATTAATATTTCCTTACATGTGTACACCTGAATTCTGGTGGGGAAACCTTTAGATTAGCAATGGAGTTAACACTTCAAAATAACGTTTTATGTCATTTTTTGAGTTTTGAGATTAGATTTTTACCAGAGATTAATAATCAATTAATGTCACTTGAGCTCATCTGAGTGGTATCTGTCTGAACTCATGGTGTGATGTTTTCATCCTCTTTTAACCTGCTACAGGCTGGTTTGTGTTTATACTCATTTGCAGAACGCCACCACGCCATTTCAAGTTATACTTAGCTAATGCAGGCTGGCCAATTAGCCAAGATAACAAGCAGTAATGTCTAACGGAGCCACTGGGAGTTGTTTAACAGCACACATGAGCAGAGCACCAGACTAATTGCCACGCAAAAACCGTCCCTCTCAGCCACAAATGTGCGTCAGCATACTCTGAATGGCAGACCAGCAGTATCTTCACTATTCCATGCCATGATCAGTGTTGTTCAACAACACCCTTTGCTTATAAATCATATAAAGTTTTCTGGCCTGCTTTGATAATATGATAAACTCTGATAATGTGTTGATCAAAGGATCCAAGCAGGCAATTAGCTATCATAACCAGAGCAGAAGAGGATGGAAAGCCACTGCATGTCTGTTTACTCTCTACGTACTCCCTCAAATGCCTCAGGGAGAGGGTATAGCCAATGTTATCATGTAAACTTGAAAATATTCTGTTTTTAATTTAATTTTGGACAGTTTTCCATCTGATGATACTCTGACAGTGATGGTGGTAATGTTGAGGTAGCGATTTTTCTATTATTTTTTATGAATATGTGTTTAGCTTTATTGTAAACATATATGCCCACTGTCACACTTTTATTTTGTTTTTTGATTCATTCATTCAGCATGTGACACTAGAAAAAGTATGAAAAGGTTAGCTGTCACGTTTGATATGACATCACCATCTGGCCACAAGAGTGGGGATACAAGACCTTTGTGTTTTTAAGCCAAATGCGTTATTCATGTCATACAGTATCAATAAATTTATTTAGATATGTCTTTGCATTCTTGCTCATAAATGTTTCTGATCATTTAAATTATGCCGTCTCAATAATGAAACATCACACTGTTCTAAGCTCCTTCAAAATTGTCACAGTTCACCTTCAGGACAGCCTTATAATATACAGTGGCCCAGTATAAAAGGCATGACTCAATCCCAAGTTCAAATAAAAATGGACACCTTTCAACTTAATATCACGAGATGTGCAGTTTGCAAAATAATGGCTCTCATAACTTCTAAGATTTTTATAAATATGTTTACATTCAGGGTGGCCAGTTACTCTACATGTGAGATTGCAAAATAAATACTTTTAAAGCCGTGTAGCCTATAGCTATAACTACTGTGATTAAATTTACAAAACAGAATTGATTTCTCTACAAGTTATAAATACCATTTTGGATTATTTCCTGGTATTAATCACACGTTTAGGAACATATTAAACCCTAACGAATAGGTAGGATAGTGTAGTGCTGTACATGTGTTATATAAATAATGTTTATTTCTCAATTTTTTAAAACTGTCGTACATACACTGACTTGCCACCATGTCTACTACTATAGCAGTACTAGTACTAATTTAGTGATCATGATCATCTTCCAATCAGAGTCAGAAAAAGCCTCAAGGTTCTGCACTTTGAACTGATGCACTTGTTGTACGTCGCTCTAGATATGAGCGTCTGCTAAATGCCTATAATGTAATGTAATGTTCACTGACCCACGTGGAAATATATATTTTTTTATAGATTTCTGGGCTTCCCCAAGCCTGTTTGAATTGGACAAGCATCGCACAGCACGTAACATGAAAGTATCCTTTAAATAATATGCAATATTTAAAATAAAAAAAGTTTCATGATTTAATTTGAGAGGGCTGGCTGTCTTCCCTTGCCTTCGCTGAGCAGCATCCACTGTGGCTGTATTTTTTTTCCTGTACCGCCATCGTTTTGTTTCTCTGGTGAATACATTAGTCAAGCGATACCACGTCACATTGGCATTGCCAGTAGAAACACCAGCCCAGCATTTCTGCTGCTCGATCCTCGTATCGTGACATGTAACGCTCGTAGTAATAATATGCAGGAAAGCTTAACAACTGAAACGAACTGCGCCTCCAAACTTCAATAAGTGTAACTAACGCCGGCTATCATAACCAGCCTGCATTAAGCTACAAAGACAGGGGACAAAAAGGCCTAATAGATACATCCGAGAGGCGGCGCGACAGGCTTCAAAGATATAACGTAATCGGGATAGAAACTATACAGCCAGGCGCAAGTTAAGGCAGCAGCGAAGAAACAAAAAAAAATCCATGTCACTCGCGGTATAGCCAACAATGAAGTGAGGGTGCTGAATACTTTGCTCATTCGGTTGTTCATTTTAGGTGAGCCTGGTAAGTTACTGCATTTGCGGTTTTCTTTGATTTGCCATTTGCGCTTCTGGTGTTGTGTTTGGTGTATCAATGAACCACAGTCCGGGTTTGATCGCCAGTGCTCCGTAGCGGTGTTGCTTTTTGCGTAACCGATTAATCATAGCGATGTATGGTCGCGTTAGCTAGCTAGCTAATGCTATCTGTGCCAACACAGTTTCCGGAAACGAAATGCCTGATTGATTATATTGAAGCTTGCTAACATTAAACTAACCAGCTACCCAGCTAACGTTACGAAGTGTGGAAAAGGTGCTCACAATATTTGAAAAACAACTTTGCTTTGAAACACTGCTCTACGCATTTGAAGTGTAACGTTAGTTAATTGAGAAAATTATAGCACTAACTCGATGGTAAAGTTGGGTATGCTGACATAACGTTACACAGAATCGGTAGCTAACGGTTGCAAAGTAGCTAGCTAATTAACGAATATAGTATGTAGCCTTTGTGTGGATATAGGTCCATTAAACGCTTACTTAGTTGGCTAAACGGGCCACATACCAACTAAACTAGCGAACTGACTATATTTTGTGATGAAGAAAAATAATTGCACGTAACGGAACAGTAGCTAGTCGGATAACCTGTCGGCTAGCTTCTTGGGTTAACATAAAAACGGTGAACGTAAGAAGAGGCGCTGATGGTTATGTTTTTGTACATTCCACGCATTTTAGCTAACTGGTGCAGGCGATAGCTAGCACATAGTTGGTTAGCTGGAAGCTGGGTAAAATGTTGAGCTGTATGTTAGCTAATAAACAGCTTCAGAGTCAGTACCCCCAACACACACACGCGCTCGCACACACACGTACGTCCCTAGCGGTACCTTCACAGACACAAATGTTACCGCTTGCACTCGCAATTCATTTTTGCCTATGATTCGGTACACTGTGAGGAATGTTTATCCTATTTAATGTGTTCCAATATAGGGTTTTCTCCATGCTGGTGCTGCTGTATGATAGTCACTTTTACGAGTTAACACTGTTCCTGTGAGTCTCCTCTAGATAAGCCTTTCTGGACCCATTTCCACATGGTTGTCACTGTCTGCACTAAATCCACAGTTTAGGTATTTGATAATAAGTGACAAGATATACAATTTATCACAACACATATGTCTGGTTGGAGTGAGTGTTTCCTCTATTTTCATTAGAAAATTCACATCTCCACATCTCTGCTACCACCCCTGGATTTACATCTCTGCTTTTTATAAAAGCTTGCATTGACAGCAGTCTTCCCCTCCTGGAGCGGCAGAAGATCTGCCATCTGGCACACTAAGAAGCTGAGTTGGGGGTCTTGGCACGGTAGTGTGACAGAGCTGATATGAATAGTCTTTCTCTATTGCCAGTGATCAAAGAAAATTATGTGGTGGGGCTCCTTTGCACACAAGTAGTGTGCTTTTAGGGTTTTGATGCCACTGGCACATATTGCTAGTTTGAAGGGAGGTTGGCCCTGAGGACTCTGACAGTACTCTGAAAGTTGGCATGTTGTGGCATGTTAAAGCTATCTCCCCCCCCCCCCCCCCCCTCTCCCCCCCCCCCCCCCTCTCCCCACACACATTTTCATAGGCTGTGGTTATCTCAGTATCTTTTTTTGTTGTTGCAGTATACTGCCAGCGGTTGTTGTCTTTCTGATTTTTTTTTTTTTTGATCGCAAAAAATATCTTTTGTTCTGATCGTCTGTGTCTTTATGTGTCTGTAGGTGGGAGGACCAAACAGGTGGAAGGGGAGGGGCATGAATGGCTGATGGACAGTGCTGACAGATGTACACTTCCAGGATGAAGTTGACCCACAGCAGGTTTATGCTCCTGCTGGTGCTGGCAGCAGTGCTGGCCATTGTGAGCTTCAGCCTTCAGTTCTGTGAGTAAAGCCTTTCGTCTGAATGACTATAAGCTCATAATCAAAGTGCCAGGACTCAAGAGTAATGCCTTCCTATTGTCCTGGCGAAGGTAACTTGCATGTCTGTACTAATCCACTTCTGAGACAAGTGGACTTTCTTGTTTGAATATGAATGGCTGTAATTATAATATCATAACCCTGTGCTAGACTCCTGTAAGAATGTTTTGCTACTCATTACTACCACTAAACCACCCTCATGCCTAGACTGAAGCTACATAGTTTATTCTCTAGGTCCTGTAGATATATGGAGATTTAGCCACCCAGAGGCAATTATAATTGGACACATGTTGAAGGAGAGCTCAAGCAATCCACATTATTTATCTTTCTATCTGACATCTAAAATAACCAAAAGTGTAACTGCAGAATGAGTTCAGACCACACTCTTAACACAGTTCATGTATTGCAAGTTACTTGCCGTGTATTGCAAAGAGTAGGGGGTCCTTTGCTGTCCTGCTAAATTTCCCAACCCTACTCTTAATTCACCGCCTAATCATCCTCAGTTTAAGTAGCTCAGTTGTCCCCTCCCTCTCCACCACTGCTGATGTGTGCTGAGTGTTAGGGTGTAAAATGTCTGCCGGGCTACACTTTGGTTGGGGTTGTGGAGAGTTTTCCTCCTTTCACTGTAAAGAGCAGAAATGTAAGGGCAGATGACAGGTGCCGATTTACTGCTTTGTATATCTAAAATCATACAAAAATGTATGAGGTTCCAAGCTGCCCAGGAGGAAGGGGATGTAATCAGTGAATCAGCCCTGGTTAGGTGATAAGTCATTATTAAAATATGCAAAAGGCAATTGGAATCCAAAATTTACCCCACATTTCTGTCTGCATAACAGAGTCTCCTAGCCACCACATTGTATGGGATGTCTTCAAAGACCCTATACAGTCACTTTTGTCTTGCATTTTAAATGTCCATGAAGCCACAAGATAAAGATGTATATCCAGTTTTTCCAAATTTTGAAACCAGAAAATAATTTCCTGTGGTAGATGTAAGATATTTAATGTCTAAATACGAGAGGGTGTAAATACTGAGAACAGGCCATTTAGGGTTACCATTTACCTGCACATTAAAAGTATCCAGCACTGCATCAAGCCTGGACATGAACATCCCAAGAGTCTCTGCCTCTACTGCATGACCTAGCATGACCATGCATTGACAACTCGCAGTGTTTAAAATGAATAAATTAATAATGTCCAAGTAACAGTAGCAACTCACCTGAACTATCTTTAATTCACTTTCTTTAATCCCTTTCATGAAATTAAAACTTCAGTGAGATCCTTTTTACTTGCTTAATATTTGAGGGATCTTTTTCATGTTCACATTTTTTCTTTTTCACGTTCACATTTTAAAAGATTTTAACACCTCTTTCTTGGACCAAACCAAAGTTCTTGACAAGGCCAAGTTTGGCCCTCAGATCATAGCTTGGTAATCCTTGAATTACGTTCAATGCAAAATTATGGAAATGGTCAAAATGATACAATAAAACATAACTCTAATCTTTGAGCAATGAATAAGCTGCTGTTATTGTCATAGCCTAATCCTTTTTAACTGCTCCTACTGTTCCAGAAAAAAAAATTAAATGAAGAAAGCCACCTGGAAAAGGGAGAATTAAAGTGTTCTAAAGATGATATTTTGGTACACAAAAAAACATGGTGGAGTATGTCTTTGTAAACAGACCTTTCACCAGTTAGCTGATAGCAGTGAATATTTTCCTATAGCCCAGGTTTATAGCTTGTAAACGGTTCAGTAGAATAATGCAGTGGTGGGTTAGGAGAAAAATGGCGGCCCAAAGAACAAGCTTTGAAGAGCTACTGTGCTGGAACGTTTCTTCACTGCATGCAGAATAAATTATTATTTATCACAGGAAAAATCCAGTAAGACCAGTAAATATTCCTTATCTGTGAAACTAAATGTCAAGTTTTTGGTCTGTTTTTATTTGTTGGGCAAATGTGTATTTATATGTATCCACAAATGCAGAAACTTTTAAAATAGGCTAATGACAGATGATTCAATTAATTTCTACAAAAGCAATACTGGCTTCGATGCATGTCTGTTCTTTGTCGAATGTCTGTTCTTTGTCGAAGACAGACTCGCTTATGTTTGACTTTATTTATGTAAAATGATTTTGTTTATGTAAAATTGAAAATCAGGCCACACAGTGTGTGGATCCTTTTTGCTGTGGTTCAGCAAAAATTTCCAAGCAGGTGTGAAAGGGGAAGGAGAGTTCATTTCTCAGAAGTACACACATTTCTGGGGGAAGGGATATCCGGTGGTTACTAATCAAACCAAGCCAGCAGACAGACCCAGGAGGGGAAAGAAGGAGGGAGAAAAGGCCACGGCAGGTCACAGGAACTGTGAACCGTGCAAAAGCTGCCAGTATTTTATACCAGCAGGTCCTCTCTCTCTAAATGCAGGCATCCCCATTTGGCATTTTTCCCAGTGTTAGAAGGATGGCAACCCACAGCCAGGCAGTATTGTGATTTATTGTTTTATAAATGCCACGCGGAACAATAGCAAATTAAATGCATACATTTTGTGTTCTGAAATGTTTCCTTTTTTATTGTAATGGTCACCAACCACTGAGGCTGTCATCTGGAGCTTTGGAAAAGCTTATTGTGTGTTGTCTGCAGTGTTTATTGAATGAATAAATCCCAGTATTCCAGGCCGGTTTTTCTGTATCACCCCTTATCTGCACTTGTGTGCATGAGAAAAGCAGTCAAAAATGGTGAGAAATGGTTTGGACCCCATGGGGCCTGGCGACCCAGATTTTAGGACTATGAATTAGGATACAACAGTCACACTAAATGCTGCACTGAGAGGACTAGGATGGAGCATTCAGCAGAATTAGCATTTATCAGTCGTGCATTCACTACCTTGAAAGAGGCTGTCTGCATTGCGTTTACATTACTTATCCTGAGCAGCTTGCAAAACTAGGCCTAGGAAACGCCAGGCCTCAGAAAAGCAAACGCACGTCCTGGTTGCACATACTCAACGTGCGTTCTTACGTCCCTATGGAGCTAATAAACCTGATACCTCAAGGAGGCGATCTAGGGCAGTTGTGAAAGCCTGAGCGGAAGACATTTACATTTATTTAGCAGACGCTTTTATCCAAAGTGGCGTACAAAAGTGCAGTCGCTTTGGATAAAAGAATGCACAATTCGAAGAAGACTGCATCATCCTGTCGTTGCCTGATTATAGCGCCCCCTCGCTGCAACGCTTGACACTGTAGCTCGCGCTTGTGTTGCATTAATAATTTCAGGTGACACATTTTAGAATGCAGCGACATGTGAAACCAACTTTCGTAGCTCGAAGCATCTGCGTTCACGTACTTACGTAGGGTATGTTTCCGGCCTTAAACATTAGGCTGATTTGCAACCCTTCCCTGGTGCGTGTTCCCAATTAACCAATAGGTGTGGCCCCAGATTGCCCCAATTTCCTCCCCCAGATAGAGCTCTGCCACAAGGTGAAATATAAAACATTTAAAAAATGAAAGACTCTTTTCTGATTAGTCTGCACCCGCTTGTCTTGGCAATATAATTCTATAACAGCGCAGAATCTTGCTGGCTAATGTAAAATATTAATTAATTCATTCATTCATTTTTTAATGATTAAATTATTTTCTTAATGGAAATTGCAGGGATGCCATGCAGCCAAATTGCAGAAACTTTCTGCTTCTTTCCTGTGCTCCTTGAGGGGTTCAAGGTCATTAGTTGCTCATAAGAAGCGTGCTGTTGCTCTACTGTGTATATGGAAGCTGAGAACAGGTGTAAGGAATTCTCCATGCTTAGTTAATCTACCCACTCACTTAAAGAGCCCCTGTCTCACTCCTATTCTCTTTTGCCTTTCTCTAAGGCCTGTCATAATCACAAACAGGGCATCAGCTCTGCTGTAAGCTAACCAGCATGACTCTAATCTGAATCTTTCTAATTCTTTTTAGTGTATTACTGTAGCATTGATTTGATTGTGGGAGAGGCTCAATAACTTTAAAACTGTGAAATAAGTAGGGAGATCAGTCTGCCTCCTTCACAGAGTGGCTGCAGTGCAGATTATGCTTGCCAGTGCTGATCCTGGATCAGTGTTACATAGTGTGTTCAAGTGCAGCACTGTACAAGTTTCACCCCGCTAATGATAATACCCCCTCCCTCTGAGACCCAGGACACGGCCCTTGAGAGTCAATCTGTGAAGACTGCTATGACATGAAAAGACCGCCGTCACTGCTACTGTAATGAGCACAGGCCCAGCTAATGAGTGTGCTCGTTAGCAAGGAGCATTTCTATCGCATTGGCAGCTTAGAACTGCTGGAGCGCGCAGTAAGGGCTGTCTGTCCTGTTTGAGTAGAGAGCTGTTTGAAGTCTCTGTTTGCAGGCTTTATTTGGATTGTGTGGGAGTGTGTGTGTGTGCACCCTCTGCCTCCACCCACCTACATGCACAGCGTTGAAGTGCTCCCTCCTAACACATCTTTAAAAAACACTCTAATTATGGAGGATGTGTTTTCATACTCTTTGAAGGGAAAGCAGGAGACAGACAGCATAAAAGAGCTTGTGTTAGTATCATTAAGGCAGCTTCGTTCACATGTAATGTGCCAAAGACTTAGGCTGAAAGTTGGCCTATTTCTGAATATGCAGTCATTTGAAATGAGGTGAATGTGAAACTAAGACTGTAGGACCATACGCTTTTGCTTGCTGAAAGCGGGGCGGTCAGTTGAATGGGTGGGTCATCCCTAAACGCAGGTGCGCGGTGCAGGTGAGTCAGGGCTAAAATACACTTTACAGTGTTGACGCTGGGCCTCCTAAGGCACAGGTCCTTTGGCGAAGTGAAGAGCACGTTCACTGGCCCAGAGGTTGTGGTGCAAGTTTAACAGTGTAACTCTGTGCACTGTGGGTTTAGCAGTGTGTCAGTGGAACAGTACTATGTCCACAGGAGAAAGGGCTCTTTATAGTCTGCAGGGGCTCAGCGCAGGCTCTGATTGGTCCAGGCCAGCAGGCTGGTGTGAGCAGAGCTCAGGGTGGTGGAGGAGAGGGAGGTTAGAGCAGTTAGTGTGCAGCAGGCGTCTGTTCTCAGCACAGGGTGAAGAATGCTCTCCTTCTCTCCTCTGCTTCTGCTGCTGCTCAGCGGTGAGTCTCTCTCACCTGCATCCACAATCCATTCAGTCATCATCCATTTGGGCTTTTAACTGAAATATGGATGTATTACACATATGCTTATTTTAACTGCAGTACGGATGGATTACATTTACATTTAACGTAGATATTTATGGGTTGTACATACAGTATTTATTTGAACAAATATGGTTGGATTACACATACATTTATTTATTTGAACTGAAATATGGATGGACTACACATACATTCATGCGTGCGTTTAGCTGATGATCCTGTCCTTATACTCCTGTCAGATTTTTCTTTTGACATATGCTTATTTTGTGTGTGCGTGTGTGTGTGTGTGTGTGGGTGTTTGTGTTTAGTGTACACGCGTGTTATGAACATACATTTAGACTGTAAAGTCATTGAGGATCTGGGGTCATTTTGATGGATGGATGTAGAGGGCTCCAGTGCCCTCCTCAATTGCCAAAAACGATAAAGGAACCTCAGTGTGTCCCCTCTGCAGGACGTAGCAGTGCTTGTGATCTAATGGTGTTGTTTGTGTTTGGCTGCATAGAACTGTTGTGATTAACCAAATTCGCTATGCTTCCTTGTTTATTGTCATATTAAATTGTAGCTGAGGAGGTTATGTACAGGTTATGGCAGTTATGGTATCATGGTAATTGAAATCTACTGGAAAACTTCATGTTCTGACTTAATGTGTGTGTCCAATAGTTTCACTTTCCAGTGCTAATTCTGTACATTTTCTGTCCCCGTCCCTCCCAAACAAACACACACACACACACACACACACACACACTCACACACACTCTGATGGCCAGTGAAAGACATCCTGCGGCCCCCCCACTGTTTCCTGTTGAAAACGGCCCTGTTTTATTCACACTGTTAGCATTGTGATGCCTTCAGGGAGGGGGAGTTGCCAAGGAAAGTTTGAGAAGCATCCTGCTCTGCCTGTTTAAGCTGTGCAAGGAACATCTTGCCCTCAAATTGCAAATAGCAGTGCTTCTGTGGGATGGAGGGACGGGAGGGATGGGGGGCACAGTGCCCTGCCAAGCGCACCCTGTGGTGTTCCACATTCCCTGGCTTCTCTTAATGGGCACCGGAGGCATTCCCACAGCCCTGTGTCCCCATAAGGCTGCTGCCTGCCCGCACGCCTCCTCACTGGCAAGCACACATTCTAATGAAAGGTTTGGAATTGGATTCAGATGCAGGCCAGCTCCTGGTGTTCCCAAGGGAAAGTGTGTGTGTGCGTGTGTGAATGTGTATGTCTGTGGGTGGTGGGTGCCTGTGTTTGAGTGTGTAAGTGCGTGCGTGTGCATATATGTGCATGCTTGTGTGAAGTTGTAGTTGCTTTGGAAGAACAGAGATCTTTTTATTCCTCTAGAAACAGCACAGTGACTGAGGAATGACTCTTGCAAGAAGAGTCTCTCACAGCCTCACTTTTAACCGTTTTCCATGAAAATTTTATACCGGCGACTTCGGGAATTAAAAAAAAAACCCTGCACATCTGAACTGTGTTCCCCAGTTTGATCAAGTCCACCTTTAAAACGATTAATAGAGTGTGATTCCTAATCTTAAAGACTTGTTTAGACCGTAATCACTGCTCTGTACTGTATGTGAGTGGTGTGTTTTGTTCTTCAGTGCACCTCATTCCCACTACCCCAGTGAGTGAGGACAGGCCACAGGGGAAGAGCCGA
This sequence comes from Anguilla anguilla, assembly GCF_013347855.1. Classification (NCBI taxonomy): domain Eukaryota; kingdom Metazoa; phylum Chordata; class Actinopteri; order Anguilliformes; family Anguillidae; genus Anguilla; species Anguilla anguilla. Next base: position 27,338,833 of record NC_049212.1, read on the forward strand.
AAGAGGGTGATCCCCATCCCACACACTGAGCCGCCCGAACCAGACCCCATCTACGAGGCCTACGCCTACTGCAACATCCCCAACCGCTCAGAGCAAGGCTGGGAAGGTAAGGGCTTCTGCAGCTCCTCCCTTAATGCACCCCAGACATCCATTTAATATACCCTAGACACCCACTTACTGCATCTGAAACACTGAATTATTGCATGCCTAAACACCCACTTATTGCACCCCAAACACCAGTTAATGCATCGCAAACCCCTTACTTAATGAACCCCCAAATCCCCACTAAATGAATCCTAGTGCACTCAACTGTTATGACAGTTATAACAGATGCATAATTGTTTTATTATTCACTTCAGGTCATCATTTTCCTCAAAAGAATAATGACATTATCATTCCTGTGAGTAATGACATCATCACACCTGTATTAAAACTAGTGAATAAAGACACTGTCACACCTTTATTAAAATTGAAAATAAGAACATCAAACCTGTATATAATGTCATCACACCTGTATTAAAACTAGTTTATTAAAAATTAATTTTAATTATTAAAATTTAGTGCAGAATTTATTGTTTAAACATACTGGATCCTGAATCAGTTTAAAGGAAATAAAATGATGCTAAATTTTATTTCCGTGCAAGGTATTCTGGTAACTATGGCTGGCGTAAGAAATCAGACTGCCTCAACTGCAGGATTTAAATCCATTTAGAAGCACTTTTTTCAAAACGTTTAAAAAAATATATTGAATCTTACTTGCTTTGTTCTGTTTTTATCCTGTGTTGTGGAGTTTGTTTTGGGAATATATTCCTCAATAGTCTTACTGTCTCTTTGCTTAAGGATTAAATAGATACAATACTATAGAAGTGTAGTGCATTATAATAAATGAGTACATTTGTGGCCAAAAGTATTTGAAATTTCAAGGGATGTTTTATCAACATAATATCCGTTAACAAGACCATGCTTGTTTTCAACACAGTTTATTAAAATATAGTAGCTGTAGACCTGTACAGACCTTCTCTTGTTCTGAATAAGAAGAGCATCCATTTGCTGAACATAAACCTGGATTTCTGACTGGGGTCCCCAAGGCCTTCATGGTTTTGAAGTGGGGTGGCTTTGAATGCTTACGCTTTCTTGTTTGAACATGGTAATAAAGGAATGGTGAAGTTACGGTGCGCTGTCTTATGGTGCCGAATGACGGTTATGAAATTACAGAAGATCCATTGAGAATAGAAATGCATGGTACCATGGAGATAGGCGTAGCGGTAATGACAGTGTAATGATTGAGCGTGTTTTTCTGCGTTATAGAATGATGTCATCGTCCTTATTGTCCTTCCTCCTCCAACAGGACATGGTCCCGCCGGTTATAAGCTGCTCTCTGTACAGGTGATGATTCGCCATGGCGACAGATACCCACTCTATGCCATTCCAAAGACCAAAAGACCTGCTATTGACTGCACACTGGCACCTCACAGGTGAGTCACATCCTGCCCTTGCAGAGTCACCCTTGGGGCGACATAGCTCAGGAGCTAAGAGTGGTTGTCTGGCAGTCGGAGGGTTGCTGGTTCGATCCCCCGCCCTGGGTATGTCGAAGTGTCCCAGAGCAATACACCCAACCCCTAATTGCTCCCAACGAGCTTATTGGTACCTTGCATGGCAGCCGTTCACCGTTGGTGTGTGAGTGTGTGTGTGAATGGGTGAATGAGAGGCATCAATTGTAAAGCTTTGAATAAAAGCGCTACATAAATGCATTTACCAGTGCAAACTGGCCGATCTGTATCCCGGAGCTGAAATGTTGGTGGCAGTGGTTCAGTCATCGGTGTTTATTCTGTTTATGGGAGTTTGTTCAGTATCCACGTCTGAACAAAGTGCTGTGCAAAGAAGCCTTCAGGCCCACAGACGCAGTGCTAATTTAAACAACAAACTTTAATTTAGATTTAGTCGCATTTTAGTTATGTATTGTTCGTTCTAGTCTAATTTTAGACAACAATAGTTTCAATCCACACAAAAAAAGAGTTTTAGTATGATTCTAATTTTTTTTACTATTTTCTTACAAATTATTTTCTGACCGAACTGTTACAATCATCATAATTTCTTCCAGGAATAATTTAGAATAATACAAAGAATAAAAGGAAAAATGAATAGACTGTTATGCAGAAAATATTAAGTCAAATCCACAGTGCCTTAGACAAACATCAAACACCCATCAGCTTCACGTCGGCTGGTGCCAGACAGACATACAAGCCACAGGGTGCTTAACGTAAGGCCAACCAGGGAACTGCTACCCTTACTGTAATTTCTCTCATTTGTGTGCCAGTCCTGTGGTTGTTCACAGGCTTCAGTGTCTGATGTTTGCTGTTTGCAGGGCAGCTTATCTGAATGTGAATGGTCACAGCTGGGCTTTTGGCTGCACCATTGGAGTCCCTCAGCACACTGTCCCGTCCCCATCGCCCCCTGTAGTGGCTCTTTCAAACCATACTGACTCATTCAGAGCAATTTGTGAAATGGAAAATCAAGTTTATGTGCAAGGTATAGTGGCATTGGAGACTGGAAGAGAGGAATCGTTACATAAACACCCTCATATCTGGAGTTTTAGGGGATTGCCACGTTTCAAAGCAGAATTTAGAGAACAGATGTGAATAAACTCAGTAAACACTTGCATTAACTAGAAGATGGCACTTCGCAGCGCACATACCTCCACCTACAGTGTGCCGTTGTCAAGATATGCCAGATACACATGTTGGATATTCACCAAAAGTTAATCATTTCTTCAGTGCTCTTCACAACATGGGTGTATCTCAAATCAAGCTTGTTTTAAATTGTATTTACAGTATTAAGCTGCATTCTTGTCTAGCTGGATTGGTACACAGGAGCAACGCCTCAATGGAAGCAGATTTTCTGGTTTTCCTGCCATTTCACATTTGAGGCTTTGAATAGTGAACCGATGTTCACAGTGGCTGAGGTTATATGGTATATAACATTCAGAGCCACTGCGTGCAGAGTGGAACGTACTATGCTCTTGGCAACAGTACAACAAAAGGCCTGCTTCACCTGAAAATCCACATTTTATGTCAAAATATTGTGGCCCATCTGTTTAGAACATTTTTCACGTCAAGGTGGAGATAAGGTCATGATGGACTGCTGCATTTGTTCTGTTTCATTAACTGGTCTGGAGTTAGTTGCAGTGTGGGTTGTGGGTTAGTTGCAGTGTGGGTTGTGGGTTAGTTGTAGTGTGGGTTGTGGGTTGTGGGTTAGTTGCAGTGTGGGCTGTGGGTTAGTTGTAGTGTGGGTTGTGGGTTAGTTGCAGTGTGGGCTGTGGGTTAGTTGTAGTGTGGGTTGTGGGTTAGTTGCAGTGTGGGTTGTGGGTTAGTTGCAGTGTGGGTTGTGGGTTAGTTGTAGTGTGGGTTGTGGGTTAGTTGCAGTGTGGGTTGTGGGTTAGTTGTAGTGTGGGTTGTGGGTTAGTTGCAGTGTGGGTTGTGGGTTAGTTGTAGTGTGGGTTGTGGGTTAGTTGTAGTGTGGGTTGTGGGTTAGTTGCAGTGTGGGTTGTGGGTTAGTTGTAGTGTGGGCTGTGGGTTAATACGTTTTTTACTGTGCAATGTGCTGTGTTAATGATGGTGTTAAAGATAGGGTAATGAGCGCGATGTTAATGCCAGTGTTATGCGTATTGTGTTAATGACTAATGAGCGCAATGTTAATGCCAGTGTTATGCGTATTGTGTTAATGACAGTGATGACAGTGGTAATGACTGTTTGAGCTCTTTGTGCTTTCTCTGATTTTTTTTTTTACAGGAAGCCATCACATCCGCAGCTGGGGGCGTTCATCAGGCACATGTCTCGCGGGGGGCGTGGCCACTGGGACGCGACGCTGGGCGCTCTGCCCCGCCTCCCCAGCCACAGCGTCTGTGAGATGGGAGAGCTCACACAGACCGGTAAACATCACAGCACTGCCCCTGTCCGACAGTCATTACACTGACATCACTGCCTCTGTCAGTCATTTACACTAACACCACTTCCTCTGTCATTTACACTAACACCACTGTCAGTCTGTCTTTTACACTAACATCACATTCCAGATTAGATTTTATTTTATTTTTTTAAAAGGTGAAGACTCTACCTGTGAGATAATGACTCTAATTATGCTGCTCTCTGTCTCCCTCTTCAGGTGTGGTGCAGCACTTGCAGAACGGTCAGACCCTACGCAGCACCTACATCAAGCGTCACAAGCTGCTGCCGCCGGACCAGTCGGGCTGGCAGCTGTACATGGAGTCGACGGGGAAGAGCCGCACCCTGCAGAGCGGCCTGGCGCTGCTGTTCGGCCTGGTGCCGGACTTTGACTGGGCGCGGCTGAGCGTGCGGCACCAGTGGAACACGCTGTTCTGCGGCAGCGCCTGCGACTGCCCCATGAGGGGCCGCTACCTGGAGGAGGAGCAGCGGCGGCAGTACCGGCTGCGGGTGGCCGACGCCCTGCTGGACCGCACCTACGCGGACATGGCCCGGACGGTGGGCGTGGCCCCGCGCCAGCTCCGCGCGGCCAACCCCATCGACTCGCTGCTCTGCCACTTCTGCCACAACCTGAGCTTCCCGTGCGCGGAGCAGGGCTGCATCTCGCCGGCGCAGTTCTCCGTCATCAAGCGGCAGCAGATGGAGGACGAGCGGGACCGGCGGCAGCGCGGGCTCTACCTGCGCTACGCCCTGCTGGCCGCGCACCCCTTCCTGAACCGCACGGCGGCCCGCATGCAGCGCGTGGCGCTGGGCCACAGGGAGGAGCCCTTCGCCTTGTACTCCGCGCACGACGTCACCGTGGCGCCCGTGCTGAGCGCGCTCGGCCTGGCGGAGGCGCGCTTCCCGCGCTTCGCCGCGCGCCTGGTGTTCGAGCTCTGGCTGCGCGGGGAGGGGGGAGGGGGGGGTCTGCGCTGGGACGGGGGAGCGGGGGCGTCGCACGGGGGGCTGTACGTGCGCGTCCTGTACAACGGCGAGGACGTCACCTTCCACACCAGCTTCTGCCGCGCCCACGACCGCACCTCCGCACAGCCCCTCTGCCCCTTCGCCAACTTCCTGTCGTTCGTGCACAGGGACATGTTCAGCCCCCTCAACAGCACCAGCTACCATGACGCCTGCCATCGACGCAACATGTAGGAGGAATAAGTGTGTGTGTGTGTGTGTTAGAGTGGCAGCAAACTTTGACACAGCTGAAGGTTTTTATTTCCTAGTGGTTTTAGTTGATATAAGGGTAGGGGCACCAGTGCACTAATGTGATTCACTGCAACATTGCAATTTTTGGAAAAGGAACACAAACACAGTTACCCATAGAGCCCTATGCCCTTCAGATCAGATTTTTTTTCAGGAAGTTTTGTGACTTTCCCAACTCTTGTAATTCTTTTGAAATGGAGGCTGTTTAAATTTCTGTTTAATAGATCCATACAACTTTCTATGTTCTGCATATACTGTGGTGTTAACAACTACAGTATTGTTAATTATTTCAATACAATTTTTAATTGTTTGTGATTTAAGTATTTATAAAATAGATGCCTATTCAATGCAATTAAGGGCAATTAGCTCCTTATACCATAATATTTTGCATTTGAAGATAACTTGTCTTTGATCTAAACTTACCAAAACAAATAGTTTGCTGCACAAAAATAGGCTTTGGTAGATTTGTGTTTTTCATGATTACATTTTGCCAGAGTAGTGAGAGTATTATGTCATTCCCACTGTTGAAAAATGGCAGGTCCTTAAAAATGTCTTAAAAAATGTTGCATCGTCATTTCGGAGCTTCGGTGGTTTACCAGTTACCTCTCCCACCTTTTCTATGTTCTGATTGGAGGACCACACTGCTGGTTGCTAGGAAACCGAACAGCCAATAGCTTAATCAGGACAAAAATGAATTATCCTTAAAATGGTACTCTGAACCATTTAAATAATTCCATGTGAAAAGTGTGCTTTCTGGGTAGCCGCTAACTGAATAACAAATGACCTGCTGCTCAGAAGATGCTAATATTATTGCATTTGGCTGAATTCAGGAAGGATGTAATGTTAGTCTAAATAAAATGAAGTCTACCTCTCAAACCACCCCCCACACAAACCCTAAGACAAACAAAACACTAATGCGTAAAAAAAAAATGAAACGAATCCATGATCTAAAAACAAGATCTGAGGAGCTTTGCTTTGTCAACCCATAACATCCTGCGTAGACCTTTGCAGGTTTGGAGAACGGTACTGTGCAATATATTGCTGAGTTTAAAATGGTAACCTTTCACATCTGGTTTAGAGCTGAGAGGTGATTCGACAGCTTGGCTGTACCCATCTCTCTCCCATACATAATTACAAGAACCATATTTCAGAATTATTATCAAGTAAAACAGTTCAGTAAGCTGCCCCACACTCCAGTAGACAGTGTGTGTAAATGGTAAATAAAATGTGTTCTGCTTTTAAACGCACAGGTTAAATGGAGCAATAAGCACAGAATGTTGCTGAGCTATACTTATGGAGATAGGCAGCAGAATATTTACATTCATTGTAACTGGGGTGCTGGATTCATTACACGTGCTCTTTTCTATTCTGGGAATTTTTTTCACAGCAGTAGAGTTTTTATAGGTTTTTTTTTTTTTTAACTAAAAATGGTGCTTGAGACCAATAAAAAAAAGAATGTTGCAGACTCTAGTTTTTTTACCAAGCGCTTGCTAGAACAGTAGAGTGAGTACATCATTTGTTTCAACACTAGAATAAGAAAGAACATTATTGTGGCTTTTCATTGTGCCTGTGCTTGGCGTAGTGTGTATTATTATGCTGCCAGACACCCCAGAGGGGGAGTAATGTAGAGGATATTGTTATACTGTTTGGTCAGTTGATTCATGGTTTCTGAACTGCAGACAGTCTGATTCACTGGTGCTGCCCTCCAATTACTCAGCAACCCCTCCCTGTCCAATCATGGGTTTGCTGCACACTGTTGTGATTGGTCCTGCATGGCCTGTTCACTACAGTGCTCTGCATGTGCTCATGGAAGTACCAGGGCCTGGCTTCCTGTACAGATCATGGTCATGAAATCATGGCACCCTTTGGAGATCAGTAAATCTAACGAATTGGGCATTGTGGTTTATTGAATTTGAGGTGTTTCTTGAAATTTGTACCGATACATCCCATAGGAGCAGACGATCTCTGATGTGGCTCTGGAGGGTTCAGCACAACCCTCTTATCACAAAGAGTGCATTAGGGGCTAAAAGATCCGATCGGTAAAGCACAGGTTTGCAGCATAGGTTTGAGCCTGGGCCGTTGAGAGAAAGCCTTAGAGGGACGTACCTGGCTTTATTTTCTTGGGTGAAGTAGGATACTCTGAGCCAGATTACCCTGGTTACTGTTGCATCAGTCCCACACCCCCACCCCCGAAGTACGCCAGCTAGGCCACTACGTTGGTGCTAGCCCTCCAGTAGTACCCTGGGGCCTGTAGTGTGGAGAGCCCTTGCTGGTTGGCATGGAGACAGTGTCCCCATCTCTGATAGACACATCAACCAAACCACTTGACAGAATGCAGGTTTTACCATCAGAAAAAGTATACTTTCCTATAGTTGAAGTTGCTGCTCTATGCTGCATGTTCTCCTTACTAAATGCTCAGTCAGGGCCTCCCATAACAGGAGAGGGAATGTTCCAGAGTTTGTGTCCTTTGCTGACATTCAGTACTTTTCACCAAGAGGCCCAGATCAATCATTAGAAATGAACTTATTTTAAAGGATTATTTTTGAGTGCATGACGTGTTTTTAATTGGTCCTTTTAACTTGTCCCATGGTTGCATCCCGGTTGCACAGAAAGTGGCTTCCTGCTGATATAATTCCATTGCATTCCGACTTGTAGTGTGCATGTGAACTTGCCACACATGAAATGTAACAAGTGTATTTATTTGGCAAGACTGTCAACTGTAATGACATTCAAAAGCCCTCCCCAAACACTAATTTCACCAAATCCACCAAGCAGTAATTTCTATTGCTGTGCTTATCTATGCTCTCTGCCTGCTATGACTAAAGCCCTCTTCATACATGAGTTCATTACCTTTCACCTAATAATGCTGTGTCTCACCTGTACTTTATGAAGATCCAACATGGTTCAAAAATTACCAGTAATTGGGTTCATAGTTTGTAACGGTGCACAGAATTTTATACTTGCAACGGTGTGTGTGGTATGCTCACTTTGTGATGGTACTGTTGTTCAGCTTTAGTAATAGTGAAAGGGAAGGTTATTTCTGTTTTATAAATAGGACTTTTTGTTTGTTTCTCACTACAAAGTACAAATTTCCAGAGCAGCTTCTGGAATATTTTACCTCTGAAAAATAAAGACTGAATAAAGAGTTCGCAAAATCAGGTGGCTCTGGGGATAGATTGAATTGTACAGTGTGTAAAGATTCCTCAAGTAGTATTTTACCTGGATATATTTAATTATGACTTAATATTTATTATCATTAGGATTTAATTCTGCAAGTGCAAATTATTTTATTGCACTGTAATGTCTGTAATTTTTTTTAAACAACCCGTTTGTAAAAGTGACTGATTTCGAGTTGAGAAATATGTGTATAGCAGTTTATATTCAGGCAAATTTGTCATTAAATAAGCCTGTTGTAAATGACTGTTTAACAAATGTCTTTTTTTCATGTGGTCCCATCTGTAATGATGTATTTGCATATTCCACTCTGGTCAAGTACTGTGCAGTCATGTTGCACCACCAGATATTTGGTGAATTTCATTTTCCACTCCGCATAAAGATTTAGTATCCCTGCATGAAATTCACTGTGTGAAATGCTCACAAACCTAGTCATATTTTGTCAACAACAAAAAAGCTGGATTTGGTAGATACACATTTTTGATTGGCTCATTGTCTGGTGTGAACCTGATGCAAGTTTGCTGGGTTTGTTTTTCCTCAAAAAATGAATTTATCCCATCAGTTGTCATAAGGATGCTGTAATGAATCCACTGAAATTTCCTAACAAGTAAAATAGGAGGGAAAAAGTATGCCATCGCTAAATTGCATGGACACACACACACTACAGTAGGGATGTTTCCAATGTCATTTTTCTCCAGTTGAACCCTGAACTGTTCATTTTAGTAAGATTCTGAACAGGAGCATTTTGAAGGCCATGTTTAGGAAATAACTCAATAAACACATTGTCACCGTTGTATCAATACAGCCTCTCAGAATGCATCAAGTGTTACAGTCTTTATTAATGTAACTGGCACCCCAAACCTACAAATAAAAATGTACACTTTCACATCCATTTGTCAAGTCAGTAGCAACATTTAAAGGACCGATAAGATACAAACCTGGAATTTACACAAAAAAAGAACACCCAAACTTGTATATATGGATAGCACAGCATAATTCAGAACATTAGTTTGATCATTTCTGCATGTCTGTCAGTTGAATAATGTTTTGGGTTTGGCACTCTTGGTGCACTTTCAAAAACTGAATGAGCAGTTTAGTGGGATCCTTGAAATGAATAGCTCAAAGTGGGCAATACAAATATCCTGGTCATTTTTCAAATTCTAGTTACTGCACATCAATGGTACCTGGGTGTGCTGCATCATGTAACACGTGAAGGTCCGAATATGAAAAGAAACTTGTTTCTGAATCATATATGCTAATGTATTGTCATAGTTTGCAGTCTGTTTGCACAATTATCAGATGAAAATGTAACATGTTTCTAAACAATCTCAGCACATTTATTGTTACAGGAGCAAACTAGCAAATTAACACACAATGGCCTTCGCTCTGGAAGGGAGGGAGGGGGAGAGAGAGGATTTGAATACCCAAACAAGGACCGAAGATTCTAATTATGTTAATCTGTTGGCAAATGTCTTGAGTGGAACAATGAAAGAGCTGATATGACCTTGACTGGTTCTTTTGTTCAGAGAACTCAATCCGAATGCACAAAACAGACAGAAGACCCTTGGAATCGTGTACTCCTCCTGATCAGATGGTTTTCAATCTGAATATAAAAGTAGAATCCTTGTCCAACAGAATCATGGAAAATGATCGACTGTCTTCAACACCCCGATATGTCTTTGGTTTTGTTTTTCCTTTGGAAGCGGATGTCTGCAGGGTCGAACCCCCTCTCCCTGGCCCCAAAAACGGCCCAGTCTGGAGTCTTGGCCATGTAGTCCCGGGAGGAGAAGGTCCTGGTGCCTCCACTCTCATTAAAGCGCTGGATCAGCTCATGGAATCTTTCATAGTCAATCCATGTCCACCACTCCCCTTCCACTTTAAACTGCAGAAACACAGAACAGAGGCAAACTGCAGAAACAGCACACACACACACACACACAGTGTGTGTGCCTCTCTCTGTTGTGTTTCTGAAGTGTAGGTGTATGTGGTGGGTGTGCACACGTGTGCCCGCTGCAGTATGACAGGGACACACTAGTCTAAGACTGTAGAGGGACAGGCTTACTTTATGATGGGCAATGAGGAGGCAGTTTGAATGCTTGTGCTCAGAGGCGATGTCGTAGTCCGGGAGCAGGTCAGCCAGCTCCTGTACGAAGTGCACCACTTCCTCATGCCACGGCACATTGGCCATGGTCAAAGTGCTGGCAGTACTTTCTCCACAGTAGGTCACCCCCTGGTGCATTTAAGAGAAACAACATCTGATTTACGACTCCCCAAATAATACCATCTCAGGCCAAAAAATAGAAAAACTGGCAGCAACTACTCTGCATTCTAAGACAGCTTAACTACACCACAAGGAACAGCAGGACCATACATGAACTGGCTCATTTGGTTCTGGCTTGATGTTTACCCGAAGCGTGTCCAACGTACCTTCACCTCAATAAAATCAGGTTTGCCCAGATTGACAAGCTCAGCGTAGGCCTTCAGCTCATCCACATTCCAGGCCTTAACCAGGGTCAGTCTGTACACTGTGCGCTGTTCCTGCTCAAAAGAGAACAACCACCTCAGCACTCAAACACAATGGCATTATGGGAGTTGTAGTCCAGAAGAAAAAAAATGATGCTTGCAGATTATGTTAATAATTGGTTTGCAGTAAAAATAAATTTTAAAAATAATGTATCAATTTATAATTTAAACATTTAGGGGAAAAAAAATAACTGAATTCTCATTTAAATGTTAAATGATAGTGAAACACTAATAACCGATGAAAAAATACCGATGTAATTTACCAAACTGGCCAGAACAATTGTCCATCAAATGTTAAATTAGCACACAGCCAATATGTGCGTGAGTGTGTGTGCACGTGCTCAGTGCGCACAGGTGTCGAGTGCTCCGCTGTTCCGTGTGCACGCGTACGTCAGGACAGTACCTTTTTCCCCAAAGCTCTGAGACACTCCAGGAAGCGCTGCCAGAAGTCCTTGAAGAGCGGGCGATCGATCTTGCGCAGGCTCTCACTGGTGCTGGCGTCCACGCTAACGTACAGCTGCGTCACCGGCTCCAGGCTCCTTCAGGGCGGAGCGAGGGAGACGGGGCTTTACTGCACACCCGGGGCTCTTCATTTGCATTGCGGTTGTTCACACCGCTGCAGACCAGCATAACGCCTGCAGGCCGTGCTCAGCTTCATCTGCACCCATTTTACAGCAGGGAAGCACTAGAAAAACAGCCGCTTCTACACCGGTGCTAATGCTTTAGGTTTTAGGGTTTTATTTTACAAAGTGTCATACACCAAAAGGTGCCCAGCCCGCATGGGCTTACAAGACCAAAAATAACAAACAAGAGCAATAACATAGCATAATGAGAGCGAAAGAACACATGTAATGTAATTCCATTCATGTCAATTAATGTCAGCCCAAATATGAACATAATCCTGCTCCTTAGACATTTACACCTGTAATACATAATTTAGGCATATCTATGCTATGAATGATTCATCCATTTGATTTATGATTAAGATTTTGATTTCCACTTTGGAGTAATCCATATTTATTTTTATCTGCCTTGTCTCATTATGCATTAATGTGAACAAGATGAGTGAACAAAATGAAAAAAAAAAAGACTGCTGTGTGCCTCATTCTATGGGCCCTTATTTTACAAGGTGGTGAATAAATAAAATATTCATGTTTAGTTTCCATTAAAAATACATTTTAGCTTTGGCTGTTTGGCTGGTAAAAATAGCTGATTTAGTTGCTAAGAATATTTAATTACAAATAAAACTTTAAACGAAATAAAAAAAGATTTAGATTACCAATACCAATAAAATAAAGATTTGAAGGCTTAAAGATCTTGGCTGATACGGATACAACCCCCAGTATTATTGTTCCGCACTATAAACTACGGAACTACAGCAGGCCACAGTGGCAGATATTCCAGAACACTACCAGGGAACTAGGGAATTTACATATTAACCATGTAAAATAAATCTTATGCTCGCTCTAATAACTGGAGAAATGCTAGATGACATGTCAAATCCAGGAAAATATCACAGATAATTTAGCTCAGGGGTTTACCACATATACCCAAAGCACCAGACAAGTAATTGAGCCTGGCCCCTAATAATTACAATCAATCTCACACTACTCATGAAGACAGGAAGCAAATTAAATTGACCTAAACCACCTACTTGTAAGTTAAAGTACTCCTATCCTTTCTAACTGAAAGATCCAATTAAAGGTCACGACCAATGAAACGGAAACGTGAGATTCAGCAGCTCTGTGCTGTTGCAGACTGGAGTGGAATAGGCTCTCACCACAGCATGCAGATCATATGAGCACAGGGGGATGTCACTGAAGAATCAAAATTTCAAACACGCAAACTGTGAGCACAACTATCAGTCAGTCATTCTGCATCCTCACAAATGACACTGAAATCCTCAAGTCTTTTTTGCTGCACACCTGTCTAGGCACCATCATAATTCAGATAGGTGACTGCACTGGTTAAAATACTGGAGTAGATAACTTTGAAATGTCACTGACCCAGAGGCAAATCCACCTGAATGTAAAGCAATATTAATTTACATTTACATAATTTGGCAGATGCTCCTGCCTAGGGCAATCATGATCATTGTATAACTGCCATAACAGCGGTTAGGAAAATCCACGTTTTCTGTAAAGATTAATTTTATTTTTTATTTTTTTAAACGTTTCGATTTATGTAAACGTTGCCGAAATAAAAGCATTTTCACATATGCATCTTCAAAAATGTGATCTCTCTTCCGCATGCACCTCTCCCTCCTTTTTGGTAGGAGTTGGCTGACAGGCTGGTAATGGGAGGAGAGCGCAGATCTGATAACTTCAGGTAAGAAATTTCAGAAAGTAATTTTGCATGGTACAGCCCTACCTGATCTCCTCAGGTATGAAATAAGCCTCAGGGTGTAATTCCGTGCAGCACAGCCGTACCTGATCTCCTTGGGAAACTGTGCGTTGGTCACCAGGAAGCTGGAGATGTGGTGGCGGTGCAGAAGCTTTAGGAAAGTGTTGATCTCAGGGTACATGATGGGCTCCCCCACCAGCGACAGGGCGCAGTGCTTCACGGCCATCCCCTCTTCAAACCGCTCCGGACGCACCCCGGGGACACCTGCCAAATATGCGCTTCCTGTTTGCACACAGCTCTCCGAGCACACTGCAGGGGTAGGACTGCTACATTCCTTTGGCTTTCATTAGGGTTTCATCAGTATCTGTAATCCTCACATGTCATCAATTAAATAACCTGCTCTCCCAACTGTGACCCAGAACTTTTCTTCATAAAACACCCCCCTATAGAACTGAATACCAGATTATAAAACACATACCGAACCCTCTGCATGTTTGATGTGAGTATTACCTCTGAACTGCCTGATCATGTTTCTATGATTCTCCAGAGCCTCTTGCAGGATCTGCTCAGGAGGATCCATCTTCCAGCGCCACTCTGTGCCCACAGGATTAGTGTGATGTCTATGGTAAGAGAGCCAGGGAACAGCATCAGTCTATGGTGAGAGGAATAGCTTCTTTATAGACAATCCATAACTGGTTACTCTTGACTGAGGCAACACAATGAACCATATCAGAACCAGAGGCTGGCATGGACCCTAGACCACACCATTACCCTACAGCCCAGCAGAGAGCAGGATCATCAGCAGGGTCACCCAGGAAGGGAGGGTTTCATAACCTGCACCCAGGGAGGCACTGCCATTTTTAAAATCTTTAAACATTTTAAGTCACGATTTTCTGCAGTGTGTGGAACCCTGAAATCACTTCAAAGAGTTACCCTTCTTCAGATCAATATTTCTGGTAATTAACCACTTCCAGTCTTGACAATATTTAGGTACATTCTGTAAACTGATTATACTATTTTCGTAGCCTCTGAAACTTATTACAGCACGAACAATACAATGCAGCCAAGCAGTACCAACATCTATTTCCTACTGAGTGAAATCATTACTCAACTCCTTACGACATTCAATGGGATAGTCCAAAACCAGCACAGTTTATATAAAGTTTCACACAAACTACAACGGGAACATGTGCAACTCAACAAATGCCTACATACAAAATCCGACCAGACCTTGCTCTGATAACAGAAAGAAAGGCTCTCCTACCTCCAGCAGAACACACATTTGTTGGCGCAGGCGAGGCTGGGGGTGGTCTCCATGCAGCGGTGAGACTCGATTCCATAGAAGGTGTGTTTGTAGCACCCTCCTCTTCCTCTCAGCATGGACTGGAGCACACAAACAGGGACAGTCTGCTCTAACTGCAACTCTAATCACGTGCGTGAAACGCTTTCAGACGACCACTTTCCTGTCACACATCAAAACCATTTCTGACCATCGAATGTCGCCAGGTCTGAGCAGCCATTTACCTTGGTCCAGCGACAGAGCTTTACCCCTGAGTGACTTCCAATCAGCTTGTAACCTGAGGAAAATTTAAAAAAGAATACATTTGGCCACATGCAAAATCACTTTTTCTTTTTTAATAATAAAAAACAAAAATATCCATGTATAATATTAACATATCATTAATATTCCTCATTTAAACCAGACAGCCGGGGTGAATTTACATAGTAACACTGAAATTTTCAGATCAGTAAAATCAGGACCACTTAGTCAGTTACAAGAGCAGCTGTGAGAAATACCATTTTCCACAGCTGATGGTTATTTCTTCATATTACGAGTTTCAGTGTGTGAGGACAAGACTGATCCCTGTTTAGACAGAGCTACTCTCAGGAGTGGGTGTAGCAGTGCTTAACAGAAGGGTGGTGTTGTACCCTGTTTATTGTGCTGCTCTCAGGACAGGAGTGGGTATAGCTGTGCTTTACTGAAGGGTGGTGTTGCACCCTGTTTATACTGTGCTGCTCTCAGGACAGGAGTAGGTGTAGCTGTGCTTTACTGAAGGGTGGTGTTGTACCTTGTTTAGTCAGTGCTGTCCTCAGGGAAGGGGTGATCATTTCTCTTGGCTCCTCCTTCTTCTTGGACAACTTCACCATCTGGTTATCCTTTTGCTATAGCAAACACAGGCAATGATGAACTCAGATGCAAGAAAAACACTACCCTACACTTTCCCTCTTACCAGAACAGTATGTGGCACATAACAAGTTTAAGCAGTAAAGACAGGGTAGTGCAGTAATGACAGAGTCCAAGGACAAATAGTCATTTATGTTTATATAATCATGGTCTTTAATGTACCTTGGCTTTTTTAATTTGGTTCATTATATTTCCCAGATCCTCCACATCAATGACATCATGGCTGGTCTCTTCATCCTCTGATTCCGCATCACTGCTGGACTCAAACAGCTCCACCTGCAAACACAGAGTTTTCAGACCCACTCTGGGCATGCACCTGCAAACTTCACAAGCCTACTGCTGGGAAATAAACATTGAGCCTGCAAAAACCATACACAATGCATACACAAGCACACACACATACCCTCATCTGCCTTTGTATTAAGTAAAGGGCGTAGGAAAGTAGATTGCTGCACTAAGTAATTTAGGCAGAAGAAAGGACCGGCTCTTGAAACTACTTGGAACCGAATCAAATGTTCTGTTTGGGGTTTTCTTCCGGTAGCCGTTTCTATGAGCAGAAGCTTAAGGTATGCATAACACGGATAGTCACACCTCTGACTTACACACACAGCTGCGACTGGCGCAGTCTCACCTCCGTGAGCTGCGAGTGGCACAGTCTCACCTCTGAGAGCTCTGGCTGCTCCTGTTGGCTCTCGTGGTTCTTGCAGTTGCAGTTTGTGCACTTGTTGCTACAGGATGTCTTCTCTCCTTTGGCCAAGGCTGCAAGGCTGCTGAGAAACCTACCCTTCCAGGCCAGGAAGTCTGCTTGTATGCTCCCATTGTGGCTCTTCACCACATTGCAGTCTCCTTGTCCTCGCGTAAGGACACGGGTTCCGCTCAGCATCCACAGCCATTTATCTACATTTCTGCCCACCTGGGGAAAAAAATTAACACCGCTTTTGCTGAGGACCACTCATTCAAAGCCAAAACCTCAATACACAAGTTTAACACTGCCGTTACAATTCCTGTTTAGGGCATACATAATGTGCCAAAAACAACAGACACAGCCTCCTACCGTATTGTAGTGGTCGGCGTACACAGAGTTTCCCAGGCCAAACACGGCGTATCGCAGGCCTTTAAGGTACGTTTGGCCGTATCGGAAGTCAGTGGAGGCCTCCTCCAGCCACTTGCAAAACCACTCTGCGCTCTTAGTGGGCTGCCCGTCAGTGTAAGTGGCAAGCAGGAAAACACAAATGACTTTGTTCGCACCCTAGAAGCAAACCACCAAAGATCAACATAAATGTCGGGAGACAATTGCCCTTGAGGTAACAACTACAGTGTTACCACACACAGTGTTACAAGGGTGGTGACATTTGAAAACAACTCACACACTCTTGTAGCACCAGGAAGTCTAGTCTTGGATTTTATAGCCACATTTGGAGGCAGAAGGAAGTAAAATATTTCATATTGGTAAATGAAACAAATGTGCTCACCTCATTTGAAATGTTTTCATCAGGATCATAATCTTTCAAGTCGATTACTTCAGCACTCAGACCCTTGATCTTAACTTCTTCAGCCAGATCTTCAGCAAAACCCTGAGGAAATTCACACATTCTGTCAATAATTACACTGCCAAATTCACTGTGCAACAAAGAGGTATACACGATTTCTGGGCAAAATCTTTCTCACCTTTAAAGATAAAAATAAAGCATACCTGAACATCCCCAAGCAAAACTTCAAAGAAAAAGGCTCAGGGTAACTGGTGATTAGGCACCAACAGAGCCCTAACTATTTTATCTACAATCACACTGCACCTTTGCTGTTCCAGTCTGTGATCCATAGAAAATCTTCACACCCGAAACATGAATATTCTCCTTCTCAGCCAAATTTCCATTCTGTCTTATTGCAGTGGAGTGCAGCCCAGACTTCACGGGAACATCAACCTTTTTCTTCCAGGACTGGAAGAGAATGTGTTCATTTTATCAAACTGGGTCAGATCTTAATGAACACTGTAAAGGGAACATTATGCACAAACTATATATGCTGTGTTCTATAAATAGAGACATAACTGGTATAATGAAACATTATATTACATACAACGTGACATAAAATTCTGACATTGGTTACGTGGTAATAAAAAGCGCTTTTACAGTATAGCCTACAGCAAACAGCCAAATTCAGTTTAAAAATTTCAGAAGTTTATGAATGAAGAAACATAATGCACCTCTCACATAAAATCTAATCATACCTAAAATGAAATTAGCTGTGCAAAAACATTTTTCAAGTTCAGGTTACATCCCTTACAATGATTTACAATGATTTACCAACACTACTTTTCACTAATAATCCTGCTGCCTTTGCTCACATGCTGAATTCACAAAAAGGCAGAGAACATAGCTGGGGCCATCTATAAAATTGTGACAGCAGACAGTATGTTTCTAACATTACACACTTTAACAATGACCACACACAATGAGTTCAACAGGTACTGTTCAGACATTACACGTCTTGTTCAGCAGGATAACCACGTTCATAATTTGAAAAATGCAAAACTGAACTGTGTTGAATTTGTTTTTGGATGAAGCCAATGATACTGAAGACTGCCACCAATTTCATAGACATCTTCATACTTTTTTAAACAATTCACATATGGATGAAGTGTACTTTATCAGAATTTTATTTAAGGGTATTTTATACACTTTGGCTTCACCATGTAGAAATTACAGCACTTTTTATCTATACCCCTTCACTTCAAAACACCATAATGTTTGAGGCATATTAAGGTTATGTAAATGAAAGTAGTCCTGTTTAGTACTTTGTCGCATATCCTATGCATGCAATGGCTGCTCAAAGTATGTGACCCACAGAGATCCCTAGGTGCCGCACATCTCCTTAGGAGATGCTCTGCCTGGCCTGTACTGCAGCCATCTTCAGCTCCTGCTCGTCTCAGGGGCGTGTTGCCTCAAGTTTTCCCTTCAGCATGTGAAGGCATATTAAATTGGATTGAGATTGGCTGAACGACTTGGCCAGTCAAGATGTTGTTTGCATCCTGCAATGTAGCCTGTCTAGTTCCGTTCTTAAAGTCTTTCACAAACAGTAGGCACATACACATCCACGCCTGCCACCTGAAGAATGTTTCCGATCTGCCGGAAAGGTGTTTGGGGGCTTTTCTTTATTATGATGACACTTCTTCAGTCAACAACTGTAGAGGTCTTCCTTGGCCTAACGGGCCCTTGCTGAGTTCACCGGTGCTCTCTTTTTTCTTAACGACAGGGCTAGATTTCACAAGTTCTAGTGACTTATAGACAGTGCTTTGTATGTGAAACTAGGCATGTTTGAGGCTTTATAGTGTGGACGAGTGAAGTTGCTTGTGAATTCTGCCTGTTTACACAAAGTCTGAAGGTACAGAATTTAAAGTTCTTAAGGGCTGAGAGTCTGCGGTCATCTGTGATCATTGTGGTAATTTTTGTAGGAAACCCTGAAAAGTGCTGTATAGGTGTGGGGCATTCCGGTCCACCAAGCCATAACTTGGTCAGATGACATACCTGCCATGCCAAGTCTGTAAGGTAACAACCTATGGCGACCAATCGCACACCTCAAAAACTGATGTCACAACCGGAAGCCGACGCTCAAGTGACGTCTGCTTCACATTATTGCCAATGTCAACCACCACCACCTACATGCGCTCACCCAGGCTATTACAGTAGAAAATCTTTAATGTGGCTTGACCAGAGACAACTAACATAAAAATCTTTTAAATCTATGTCTTTTGTGCAATACCTTTTTCAGAGTCATCTTCACGGTAAACCAGACCCCAAAGAACACTGCTGCAGCGGAGTACACATATAATCTGTTCTGCCATAATGGCATGAAGTATCCCTCGGTGCGACTCGGGGCATTCTTTAAAGGACCTGAAAACATAAAGATACAATCAGATATGGGCACACAGAAAAAGAGCAAGTTACCGTGTAACCTGTCAGTAAGCAAGAAAGGTTAACAACAACAATTCAGGCAATCCACTTGTTAACCACTCACTGCAGCTATTGCTAACGTTTCAGGAGCTGCAACGTTAGCATTGTATTCGTTTTGTTTGCAATACAATATGCTCATAATTCAAGAATGACTGCACAAGAGATTGATATCGTAAGAGCTAGAGCTGAAATGTCTGAGTGTAATGTCATGCTAAGTTAGCTAAATAGCTGTTTCTTAGTCTTACCCATTCTAGCTGTAATCACGCCGTTTTCACTTACTGTGTAGTGTCAGCGTTGCAAGTAGGCTGAATTAATGCCACCAGTACAGAACCAGTTTAACTTCACAAAAAGTTAAACCTTTCTTCAAGACGATAGCTAGTACACGGACGAATAACCAACGACAATCGCAACTGGGCACACTTACCCTGTACGTCGGCGCCGAAAGTGCAGTCCAGGACATTAAAAGTAACCAAAAGCAATACTATCCTAGCGGTTTTCTTATGCATTCTTTACCTTAACTATAGTTCGTGCATAAAACAATGGAGAAATCCGACATTGAGGCCTAGTTCCAGTTCTTTGAACGTTGTGAAACTAGCCACTACAAACCACAGCAACAGTACGTGCAGAGCTCAAGCCCCACAGGCTGTTCTTCTTCTTGTTGCGTTTAAACACAGGTTTCAAAACAGCCTCAGGTTGCATTATCGCCACCTACTGCTCTGGAGTGTGTATCAAAACCCCACTCGTTCCCTCGGCAGATCTCCAATCCTTTTTTCCCATTGGGATTTATTTTTCTGCCGAACATAAAATATGTCCTAAGCCTATCACGTTTTGTTCTACGTGATAAAATACCTACTGTTATCGACTGTTGATGGAAAGGAAACCAGAAAAATCTGTAGACCTTGCAGCCTGTCAGGGCTGGAGTTTGATTTCCCTGTTTTAGACTAATACAAGTACAACACAGCATGTAGCTAAACTGGCTAACAAGCTATGTCCACTTTCGCACAGATGAATATAACCATGCTTTAGTCAGCATGGCAAACTTTATCATCAAGAGACCAGCTTGGTTCAGATCTGTGGTAAATCTGAGTGAATGGCTGGAATGTCAGAGGCTGTATATTTACACCATTTTGTGCAGGTGAGTATATTGGTGAGGAAAGCATTAGAAGAGTCCCCAACCACAAAGCAACACTCAATTGCACAGTTAGCAGCACTATTGCTATCACTACCATCAAGGTCTGTTTTTTGTTTCCATTGTTTTTGGAGTGACAGCAAGAGAGGGAGAGGTGGAAACCTTGCAGAAAAAAACACCATCACTCCCTCGGTACTTTGAAGACTTCATGATAATTCCGCCATTTCCCCTGGGTGGGAAAAGATGATGGAGGAAAAGACGTGCTGAAGTGACCATAAAGGGAAACGTGCATTTACTCACTGTCAAGTGAGTGAAGTGATCTGGAAATGAATTGCCAGTAGATCTCCCATTTTTTACAGTGAAGGACTCATAATGCAACATAACGAAATGAAAGGTCCACTTTAGAACATTTCAAGAGTCAAATGTTTATTCCGCCAAAAAAAAAAACAAAAAAAAAAAACAGGAAAAAGCAGTAGCCTTGCTGTATTAGGCTACAATAAATTCCACTCACTAGTGTGAATCAATCGTTAATACCATTGATTCATAGATTTTGCCACTAATTCCTTCAGTTAGGTTAGTAGGCAAACCTCTAAATTAACTATTATTTTATTGTTAAATTTCACAATATATTATGTATTAATACATGTTATATTTACTTTACACAGTTGTTTCATTCAGATTCAGATTGCACGACACAACTGTGCATAGTAAATTTCATGTTATGTACTGTATTAATACATTTCCTGTTGTTTCATGCAATCTGAATCTCTGCGATGATCATCCCTCTGAACTGCATTCAGCATATACAGTAATTTCGCTAAAACTTAAAGGCCATCACAAACGTGTCGTCTGTGAACTACTGTAGTTAATCGGGGTGACAGTGTTCTCCTCGTGGTTGCAGAACTGACACACAGGAGCAGCTAATAAGCAGACAGAGGTCCCAGCACCCCAAAAAATGACATCAGAGTCAGCAGCAGTCTTGGGGTGCCTTGGCAGAAAATACTGAAGCCAGAACAGTATTCGACAAGTACTGTAAAGAGACAGAAAACATCAATCAGTGACCTGTGCACATATGCATATACAGTCATCTCCAACAGGATTCAGTAAATAACACAGGTAATCAGCTGTATTTTATGCTCAAAATATGGGAAAACTACATTCTAATTTAATATAAATAAAAAGTTTTCTGTTTTATTTCCTGAAAAGTTGGTGTCAAATTATACTTTGTGCAGCCTTCCTTTGCAAGGACAACACTACTGATTCTTCTCATTTTTGGTCAGGTTCAGGTCTGGAGACTGCATTGGCAAAACAGTAAGATTTTGATACAGAAAAAAAAATTCTTCATCCAGAAGAGGAAGAGACCTTGATACTATTTTAGTACAGAGGAAAGCATTTTGCACGTTTAGAATTAAGTACACTGACCCCTAGAGGACAAATTCTTGTGGCTGTAGTCATGCAACCCATATTTCTTGGTATAACATTGTTGTATTGTTAATGATGCACTTGGAACTAAAGCCATTTAATCAGTCTTTGCTTAAATATTTAATAATTCTTCGTAACTGATTAAATTGTTCTCCATTGATTTGCATCTCCTTAACCATTCAGTGTGCATCTTGTCATTCACAAATCTACTAGTCTTTAAAATTCATACCGCAATGATATATTTTAATTAACATGGCTGCTAGGAGAAATAAAATACAGTCAAATTTTCTGCTCTCAAACACATCATCACCTTTTATATTTCACAAATCACACATTTTAAACAAACACTAACACAAGGTCAAACCTTTTCAGTTGTTTCAATGAAGATAATTAAAATGGATGTGCTGACTAATGGTCCACACACACAAATGCACACACACACACACACACACACACCACACACACATGCACACACACACGCGCACATGCGCACGCGCACACGCACACACACACACACACACACACACACACACACACACCTTTAACCATCTTTTCAGACAGACTCACTGCGCAGACTAACTCACGGGGATGCAGTGCCACGCTATTCTCCAGCGCCTCCCCTCCTTGTATGACACGGCAGGAGTAGGTTCTGGCCTTATCACTCAGTGGACTGCTGAGGATAAGGATGCACATGTCGGGGGGCTCTAGGGTGACGCTGGCCCGCCTCCTGAAGTCCATGTAGGGCTGAGCATTGGGGCGTGTGCTGCCCATCAGTTTGCTGTCCTCTTTAAACTCGCAGTAGGGGCCAGGCATGATGTCGGTGGGGCTGAACTCACAGTCTATCCTTAGGTACCTCTCTGTTGTGATGCAGGGGTACAACTCTTGCCCCCGTCCTCCTGAGATGCCTGAAACAGAAATAATTTCACTGCATGACATCCAGGGGTGTAGCACAAAATTCTGGGCCCTATACATAAGCAGGCTCTGTGGGCCCCCTTCCTCTCTTGATCCATGTCTCTCATGCATCATTCCAGGCTTTTCGAGGGCCCTACCCCAATTCGAGCCCTGGGTAGTCAGTCCCACTTTTCCCCCCACTACGACGCCCCTGATGACATCACAGCATCTGTTACCTGATTCACATGAGGAGGAAGGAGGATCTCTTTCTAATGATGGACAGAGCCATTTCGGTTTTGGTTTCTACAAAAATCTAAATGTAATATGGCCTCTGTGTGATTGCAGACAGACAGCAAACTGATGGGCAGCACACACCGGAGTGGCGGTCTGCAGAAGATGTCTCTCGAGACAGCACAACACATGATCAAGCAGCTGTTTGCTCAAAATTTGCATATAGTGCATGCATTGAGAATTCCACAATATTCTGGATATGGTAAAAACATCCACCACACTAAGAGAGAGTGAAAATGTCTCTTACCCAGCATGAGGACCAGTGTCATGGAGTAGAAGCACTTCATGTTGCCTTCCTTAACCTCTTGGACAAAGACAATGCAGATTCAAAATTAATGATGCTAATTAGTGATGACCCATGACCAGCAATTAAGGGAGGTATAGGGCTTATCTGTAAGGGCTAAGGCAGTTTGCTTATTTATTTATGTATTTATTTATCATTTATCATAAAAATATACACTCTAACCAACTAATACACAAGATACTCTTGTATCTACTGATAGATGATTCAGGAAATTGCTGCATTTTGCCCTCTATAGGAAAACATGCATGTTATTTTCACAGTTTTTAAAAAACTTTTTTTTTTTTAGGTTACCTCTCTGGATATTGGGTATAAATCTACCTGTGGTAAAGAAAAGTTTGTTTGATTTGTTTAACTATATTAAGTGTTCAACATCTGTAAATGTTGAGGTGTAACCTAAGAACTCTGGGTGCTTAGTGGAGCAAATAAATGTAAAGGAGAGTAACTTATGCATTTTAACTGTCAGTATTGAATAAATATTAGCAAGTCACATGGTCAGAAATTTACATATACTTTAAAATTGTACAATTTACAGTACGTTTAGGATGCAGTTATTTATTTTAAAACGCAGTGACTGCTCCGCCAGTCATTCAAAAAAAATTGAACGCAAATATTGATTCAGTAACGAGACAACAGTGATTATAAGCATTGTTAACAAACATCCACCGAATCATACTAAATTGCAAGCAAACTACTAAAGAAGTAATATCCTCAATATGGATGAACAATAGATGCAAACAGTCTTATTTAAATTGATGCTTCAGCATATAGATTTTGATGTAACAGCATCTGAACCATAAATCGTCGCTTTATGCATATTTAAGGCAATACCGTTCTAGAATATTACACTATTAGACAGAAGACGAACGTGCGAACTCACTTCCATGAGCAGCCAACTATCCGGCCTAATGTCCATCCAAATGACGTTAACGTAACTAATTTTTATGCCTTACCTGCGAATGTATCGGCTTCGATGACCTTATCATCAGACCAGGTTTCTCGGGACGGTAGATGTGACCCTCTACTGGCTGGCGAAGCAAATGCCTCCGTGCGCACGGCTAGGTGAGCCAAGGGTAAATCTAGAAATAGTTGCGCATCATCAGCATTGTCTGTTGTCTTTCACGCGCTACGGATATACCACACAGACTATTGTGTGATTTAACCAAAAAGTCCCTAGCCCAGATTCAAGAATTACCTACGATGATTTAAAAAAAAAATTCCACAGTACTACTACTACTACTGCTGCTGCTACTACTACTACTACTACTAATAATAATATAATAATACTAATAGCCGACATAATGTTCAGAGCAAATATTTCATGGCCTCCTTGTCAAATGTATTTATTTTTAAATATTAAATATTAACATTGCAAGAACAAGACACATTCAAGCAGTACTGTACTGACCCAGGTAGGCTTTCACTCTCACATTTTTTGTGTTGTCATTGCATAGAACCGCTTACCAGTTCATGCAGTAGAGGCAGAGACTCTTTGGGTGTTCAAGTCCAGGCTTGATCCAGCGCTGGATATTCTCTAGTTTGTTGGTAAACGGCGAGTGCTGGACGTTCTTCAATTCGCCGGTAAATGCTGAGTGTAGCTGCTCTCTGGTTTGAAGGCAAATAGTTAGTGATTGATGATCTCCAGGGTGTAGGTTAATGTCAGGCCTAGATGGGCTGAAAGGTTAATTCTCATCATTATGTTATATTCTTATGGGTTCAGGCTAAACATGATTTTACTGGTTTCTCAGTGTTCACAATGTTCTATGGAATAACATATGCTCACAAGTGTTTGAGATTATGGGTTTGAAGTCAGTAAAATAAAAGTAAAAAGACAGCCCAATGAAACCCACAGTTGCCACACATATACAATAACCTCATAGGCTGGAATCTACTGCCTCATTTGTTCTGGCTACTAGTCTACTTTATTTATAGAAGTCCGGGCCTAATATAAACAACAAAAGGCTGACACCTCCATATTGTCAAAAAATTTAATTTATACATCAGTCATCTCTACTGTGCAGCTGTTCTGTGTGACTGACATCATGTGGTGCTAGGTACAGGAGTAGCAGAGGTATTATTATATAGCTTAGCTTCATTCACACCGGGTACATAAAAATCACTGTCAGAAACCTAGCTACGTATTTTTCCCGCAAATAACAAATTGGTTGGCCACCTCATCTTGTTGATTAGCAACCTTGCCACATAACCTAGTTAATGTCATGTATATTAGCTTGTTTGTATGTACTGTACAAGTTCACAGTCTGAACATGAATAGATAGTTTGACAGACTGTCAGAAAGACAGTTAGCTCGGTTACATGGGTGGCAACAACTAAGCAGTCTTGTTCATTTGTCTCAGCACTGCCTATCATCAGCAGCTGAACCATTCAAGTGATGAAATTTTGAGGAAAACCTTCAAAAAAATGTAATTGCTTTATATCAAATTCTGATTTATGAACAAGAGCCAGTGGGTAAGTGGATGCCAAATTAATCAAGATAAAATCTACAGTGCCTGCAACTACAGTTTTCACCAAAAGGAAGAAACTGCTAACACAACACAACATCAAGATTTGTTTATTAACTCTCAGCCATGAAAAATATATGCATTTGAACATCAGCAACTCTGAGGAAAAAAATACCCTTGGCATGTAGACTAGACATACTAAATTGTAGCTCGTGGAGCAGTTGAAGACCCCCCCCCCCCCCCAAACTTTACTTTAACACAGAAACCACCCAAGAGTCTTACAACCATGCATGCCTGAAAATGACATCAGTGTGTCAGATGTTCTTGCATTTACATCGATACATTACTGAGTCACTTCTAGAACAAAATAAGCATTTTCAAATATTTTAACCTTGCTGAACAGGTGGTTTAATTCTAAAAAGTGCCTGTTCATCAAGACAAGGCTCTTTAATTACTCTGGAGTTTGTCAGTATTGCTTTGTACAGGTATGCCACATGACATAGCTTTGAGAAATCTGCTACATACATGATTTTTTTTTCTCGTAAAATGCAATGAACCAAATTTGCTACATACATGATTTTTTTCTACGTGAAATGCAACCAACCTCTCATTGAGGTATAAAATATTTCTACATTTTGGAATGAGTTATTTGATGATTTGATGATTGAGGCCCTGGATTTTTTATTTTTTCCTATTCTCAGCATCTATGACTAGTCTGTAAAAGCAAGCTTCCTCTTGATAACCCCGTTATATAAATTATTTATAAAATGACTTGTGCTACTGCTGTATATGCATAATTAAGTTTCCTGGCAACATCTTCAGTACTTTTTAAAGAAGCAGAGTAAGGCTGTAGCTGTTATTTTACTGTCCTTTTTCTGTCATTTCAATTAAATTGTTCATATGAATCAAAACAAAACAAGCATGATTGTTGCATTTTGGCGATCAGCCGATTCGTCTGGTTTTCCCAGTCTCACACCTGCGGTGGTTCAATTTTGCATTGAGAATCAGCTCACTTCCACCGAAAGTCTTTGTGGAGACATTTTTCAAGTACAAGTGTCCCACGGCAAAAACTCAGCCATTCCAGTGTCTATGATGACAGCGCTACTTTGTTTAATGGAGTTGACAAGGTGGAGGATGTAGCGATGCATGCTTTTCTGTGTAATAATGCTGATTTATTGTCACAGCTGTTTCATGTTGTATTTGATGCTCCATTTCTGTCCAGTGCAGGACTGTAAAACAAGCAAATAGCCAAAGTACACATTGGCTGGCACCACTTCCAGGCAGCGGCCGGTAGCTTGGTTGACGATAGAGTCGTTCTGCAATGGAGAAAAACACACATTTTCAGTAGCGAATGCTGGTGATGCCATATGTGTGCCAAGAAAGGAAGGCGCGTAACACATTATACCATACATGCTATACCCTTTTTTATTCAGGTCTGTCTGAAAGCAGATGACTTGTTCTCTCGTTTTTGGGTGCGATGTATCAGGGAGAAAAGCGGTGTGTCTGTCTGTGTCATACCTGGGAGAAATGCCAAGTTTTTGCCCGCTTGTTGGGGATCTCGTCACAGTTCAGCAGCTGTGGCAGGCTGCTGACGTGGTCATCCACCACACAGCTGGTCTCCTCCCCTGTACTACCGAGAGGACCCAGGTACAGAAGCCCCTCCCTGGTGTACCTGCCCAGCTGCAAGGGGAGCGCACTTCTTACCAAAGACTCAGGGCTGGAGACATCCAATGTGTCACAAATGATAGGTCATTATGTTTAAAAGCAATTAATTATTTACTCCACTAGGAACCATGGTTTTCAAAGTGGAAAGCCTCACAAGCTTCACAACTCAAACTCAGTTGGTTTTATGAAGTAAATTTGACATTTCGTAGCTTTGTCATTGTATTGGTGCAATATAGTTGATCATTATTGGATTTTGCCTATTTTTACAGTATGGATTATTAATCATCAAATTCATAAATCTGGGAAGATATTATACACCATACAAACTTTTCTTATCCAAATAATAGCACTTGCAATGTTTGTAGCATAGCTGTATTTCATATTTCATTTCCATTTTATGTGCAAATTACTAAATTAACATTTACCATATTTTCTGTTAGGTCCTCAGAACATATGTTGGTCTTATGTCCGAACAGTTCTGATTAAGGTTGGAATGACTGAAACATTAACGAGATTCATCTTCTTCTATAATAGTAACAATGACAAAAGGAAATATGAAAAGCGACATTTTATTAAAAGTAAAAAAAAAAAGAAAGCTAATATTCCTTCCCACACATCCTCCATTTATGGATGATGCCCTCAATATGAAAATAAAATAAAGAAAATAGGATTAGAAAGAAAATAAAGTTTTTAATGCAAGGAGCAAACATCAGACCACCAGTTCTAGCAATGGAAGATTGATAAAAATCAGCATCAAATGTACATTTCCCAACTGGACATGAACACTTCTGAGTGTCAGACATATGAACCTCAGCAGCCTACCCTGACACCAACCACCAACATCAGGGACCAGCAGCATGGTGAAACCAAATAAAGACACTGGTGATTCCAGAGAGTTCCAGAGGGTTTACACAAATCCCTCTTGGACAGATCCGTTCAGTGGATTCATGCTAGACTGTTGAACAAATTATGTCCCACCTCCCTGGTTGGCAACAGGAGTTCCCAATTTTTTTAATTAATCTTCTTAATCACAACTTTGTTACACTTAATCTGAATGACAGGCAAAAAGTTAAACTATAGACAATGAGGTCTTATTTGATGGTATGTCTATTATATCTGCAATATTGGTAACATACTGGAGCAGGGATGGCAAACTCCCATCCTGGCCACAGTCTGCTGGTTTGCACTGCATTTCAGCAGTGATTAATTTGAGTCATTGCCTGGCTAAAGAGTCCACGCACCTTGTTCTTAAGGCATTAACTGGAAACCACAAATGCCTGCAGACACTGCAGCCTTCCAGGACTGGAGTTTGGTACCTGTATTAATGTAGGCCTGTCCTGCCCGTGGACTTCAGGGTCTATGATATCTGCAGTATTGGTAATATGCTGTAATAAAAGTCAGTCCTACCTGTGGACCCAAGCCATGGCATGGATGGAGAATCGCTGTGTGGTTCTCCTTTGATCCCTGGTCCATGCACAGATGGCTCACTCTGCTATTACGAATCTGGGCAATCAGACGGACAGAGATCACTATATTACTGAAATTCAGAATGGAACCAGTCATGTCCCTTAAATCAGGGTCTCTTAAACCCATCCATCTGCTGGTTTTTTTTTTTTAATCACACTTGCAACCCCTGCATTATAAGGAGCTCTTAACTGTCCAAATTTAAAGACCACTGTGGGATGATTTTCACCATTTCACTATTTCTAATGCAATTAACACCAAATTGCATTAGAAATAGCAACACATTACACAAATAAATGTCCCACATACACATCCCAAGAATATTAATGAGTCAGATGAGCTACTGCTGCAATTTGCATTGTGCTACACTCTTTAGAAAGTGAAATCAGTCTTAACTGACTGGGAGTCCAGCCTTCCCATAAAGGTTTGGACCTTTGCGATTTTCTTTGGTTTGGAACTGAGCACTCAGTTTCCCACAAATTTATATTCAATTCCAGACCTTTCATTCAAGTTAAGAAAAAATTATAGAAATACTTTAGTGCATTTCTGAATTTGATCATGCGATTGTCTGTAGTAAAAGCCAGGGTACAGAGGGGTCCACCAGGCATTTGTGTTGACTTAAGTTTCTCATACATACAAGTATGCCTACATAATTAAGCATGTTGTGTATGACAGCATTGCCTCTTGATTTGAACCCTTGAGATGGACATGCGACAGCACCTAAACCACTGGATATTTATGAAATTGCCAACGGCACAAGTTTAAACCATGGGAGTCAAAATCCAGTCCAAGGGGACTGCAGTGTTTTTTGGTTTTTGGTGCCTTTCAGCACCAGTGAGTCACAGAAGCTGTTGATTGGCCAAATAATCCACACATCCTATTCAAGACCAGACTGCTGACTGAAAGGAAACCAAAAACCTGCAGCCTCTGCAGCCCGCTAGGGCTCGAGTTTGACCCCCCGGGTTTTAAAGAATCAGGTTTGCAATTCTAAACAGGTTCTTTCTATCATTAGGCTTAAATTTGTGAAGAGCAAAATGTTTTCCACTTATAGCACAAGCAAGAAGCTTGATGGAAGACTCACTTCCCCATAAAAAACAGTGTTGTTGTATCTCCTCATCTCTGGATAGACGTTGTCTAGGTACCACTCAAAGTTCTTGCAGTGCAGGCGTTTCCTCAGGGCTAATCTCTGGGAGATGTCACCATAGTCTATTCCATGATTCTGCAAAAGTGAGAAAGAACATTTAGATAGCTTTAGATATCCTTTTCTTTTTCACATTTCACTTTCCTTTCTTTGGGAAAATGTTAGGGTATATCTGTGATATATCTGTGGGGTATATCTATATCCATATCTAAGATTCATCTGTCTAATCGTACCTTCTTGTAACAATGCATTCTGTTGTTCGTTTGGATAATAATACACAATCTTGGGTATTTCTTTTGCATTTCTGTGAGCAACGCTGATGTCTCCCCCCGGATAAGAATGCCTACCGAATTACCGTAATGATATGACATGGAACCTAAGTGCAGAAAGATATTTGTCCACATGGAACATCACCATTTAGAGTAACAACACAACTGCTGATTTCCATCATGGTAAAGCTGAGGGTGTAGTACTTGACTAATGCCAATGCGTCCGACTCACATCCATGGGGAGGTTCCAGGCCATGTACACGTTGGACTTGTACTCATCCATCCAGACTTCTGCCACACGCAGGGCATTGCGTCGGGCGTGGATCGTAATGTCGCTGAGGTACGGCTTCTTCAGCCGGGCCATGTGAGCCACCCTGGAGCAGGGCAACACCTCCATGCTGCCCCCACACAGCCATACCTAATATAGGAGAGACAGAGACAAGGGAAGTCCATGAACACGGCGAAACGGCCTGTCGTTTTTAATTAGAGAGAGAGAAGACACGACACACTGACCCTGATTCCCAGTTCGATGTTCTCTCCCCCATAGACATCCATGCCATCATCCAACAAGCCCAGCTCCCCAAAGTACTCATGGTGTGCCACAAAAGAACAGCCAATCATTGCAGGAGTCCTGGAAAATAGAAAAGAAGTCAAGAAATGCACCTGCACATGGGGGCAAGTTCACGGTTTGCCTTAAATCATTTGAGCCCATTAGTGAGCTAAAGATTTACAGACAGATACCCCAGAGGGGGGGATCTACTGACAGGGAAAGGTTCACACTGTCAGGCACTTCTCCCTTAACTCCTAGCCATCTCCTTGTCCTGTAGTGTACACACGAAAGGGGTGCGGCAATGTCCCCCTTGTCCTGCAGTGTACATACCAGATATGTGCGGCTATACCCCATCTTGTACACAGTGTACACACCCGATAGGTGCAGCTATATCTCCTGTCCCATGCAGTTTACAATCCGGATGGGTGCTGCTATATCCCCCCTTCCCGTGCAGTGTACACACCTGATAGGTGCAGCTATATCTCCCTCATCCCACCACTCTTTAGGAGGGTTGATGTACATGCACCAGAGCTGCCAGTTGTAGCCGTGCCCGGACTTCTCGTAGTGCTCCAGCGCAAAGGTATCGTGCTTGATGTTATCGATGGAGGGGAGGATGATTCTCCTGCGATCCTCCTTAATTCTTGCCAGAACCGGTTCTGCCCTGCCAGGGGATCAGGCCCAAACAGTGGTCCCTTTCAGTCTAAAACAAGTTCATCCTGATAAATCACTTACATCCAGAACTGATTTGCCAGCTGCATGTTGTTTTCCCCATTTGGCCATCATCTTTTAATTCAATCCACTTACCAGAAATCCATTCTAGAAAGCTCTCGATGAGAGAGCAGGGTTCTCAACCCTGGTCCTGGAGAATACTAAGGTCTGCTGGTTTTATTTGCCAGTCAACACTTAAATGATCAATCAAAACAGCTCATTACACAGCTAACTGACTGCACCTGGGTTCTTGAGTTCAAGAGACTGATTTTTAAGGTGGGGAAAAAACAGCAAATGCCATTTCCCTCCAGGAACAGGGCCGAGAATGCCCAAAATACAGAGAGGAGAAATAGTTTTAGTTTGGGATTGTAGACAGTACTTGCAGTAAATCTTACACTCCCAATTTCTAAAACTAGACACACACACATTACAGAAACATTCCTTTCACATAGTTTGATTGTCAATGACAATATCTGTAGTTCAATAAAATATACATCAGATCTTTAGTCATAATTAAAAAGTAAATTATCAAACCATTTCTGAGACCCCAATTTTTTTTAATGTCTCATACCTCACATACAGCTTTTATTGAATATTACTATACAGGTGCTGTGTTCATTCAGCTGACAAATGGAGCTTAGTCTGTATGGTTTCAGAGTGCTGACAGGAAGTCCATCAGGGGCTTCTGTTCGACGAGCCCTGATCTACAGGCACCAGTAATTATGCTCTAAAGTCTTTGCTTAAATGCTGCCAGGAGAAACATCTTACCAGGAGGGCGTGAATTCCACATGGGCGTCAAAGAATCCTGTAACTTCCCCGGTGGCCACTTTCCAGCCCTCAATGCGAGCTCGAATGAGCCCTTCCCGCTTCCGATTGCGCACGATCTTCACCAGGCCCGGATATCGCCTACTCACATACTCCTCCAGTGGGGCCTTCAACTGCCCTGAGTCACACAGGAAAGCAGGGGAAAGCTTGTTAGCAACCAACCAATCACATACCAGGAAAAATAAATTGGCCACGCTTCAAGAGGCAAAGTTGCCCATGCTGAAAGAACAAGGACATTAAGGGTGCGGGAGCACCAATCAGGGGACTCACTAAAGGACCCTATCGGTATGCTGCTGTAGGCCTCTATTCGCTGAAGGACCCTACCAGTCTCCTCTGTGCAGGACACTTCAAAAGGTACCGAGAGGCCTTTAATGAACTAATGAAATTAACTTTGAATGTCACTTTGAAATTAGATGAGCTGGTAACATTGAGCTCAGTTCTCTCATGGCACATTACATGCTCACATGAGAGTGGAACTGAAGATAGAAAAAGTGGTAGGAGAGAAATAAACCATCTCTGAAGTCCTTGGCAATCTTAATATTTCTTGCAGTAGTATTCCATATTGTAAAGGAGGGGCTAATAACAGGAACGAACAAAAAGAAGCGGCCCTTATTTCCCTTCTTACAAAAGAAATGTCCTGTTGATATTGCAGGAAAACCACCAAGGCCTCAGTTTCTCTCCAAGAAGAGAGTAGAGGTTAAACCATCCCATCAAGCCCCTCACCTGAACCGCTGGAACTCTAACAGAAGCACCAAATCCCTTTGTTCCAGAGTGTAATAGGGTAGATAAGAGTAGATAAACAGAAGTGAGTGCAATATGGCAGTGCAGCATAATTTATATGGAACTCAAAGATTGTGAGTTTGCTTCCCTACTGGGGCACTGTCATTACACTCTTTAGCAAGGTACTTCAAACTGAACTGCTTCAGTGAAAATATCCAGCTATACAAATAGATTTCATGAAAAAAAATGTAATCTGTGCAAGTAGCTCTGGCTGCTAATCTGCCAAGCACCAAAATATAAATGTAAAAATGAAAATCAGTGTTCCAGCCTCCGCAGATTTCCATTATCCGATTTAAGCACCTTACTGGTGGTGGCAGGGGAATCCTTGACAAAGAAATTATGCAGCGATTAGAAAACTTATTTTAATAACCAACCTCCTGCCCTGTTATGTTATATTCAAAGGAATAATCTCCTAAAATCAGCCTCTGCAGTCTTTGGTAACAAAAATGTTATTTATTTGGTTGAATCTAAATGTATGTAGAAAATCCAGATCTATTTTGTAAACTGTAGTTCCTCATCCAAGCACTAAGGGGTGCTATGCTCTCTTCAAAGCTTCTTGTTAAACAATCAATCCATTAATCATCTCATTTCTTGGATTATTAATTGAGAAGTTTGAAGTTTCTCAAATGATTGACCTGTGAGTCCTGGTACATACACTATTGCTGTATATCAGGGGTGTCCAAGGAGGACCGTTTTTGGATTTCATGGCAACTTTTGCCATTAATTATTTATGAGTCCCAATCATTTAGTAATTGATATTTAGCAATGTTTCTTGATAAGTTCACAAATGGCAGCTGAAGATTGTTACTGTGTCCCAACATGAAGCATCTTATTGTGGTCTAACCCCCAGTTTAACCAGCATAAAAGTGTATTCAGATAATTAGCCAATTTGGCCAGAGTAACTGGCAACAATGAAAACCTGCAAACACACTGAACCGGCAGGAATGGAATTGGCCATCCCTGCTATATACTCTGAGTTGACATTACATCTCACCATCATCACTGTTGTCATCCACCAGAATGATTTCCTTGAGCAGGTGCGCTGGTGTGTGATTGACAGCTGAATGGACGGATCGCAGAATCACAGACAGGGCTTCATTCACAAAGATGAAGATGAGGGATATTTGCGGGAGATCCCTCGGGTACGTGTACTTCTTACATCTGCAATCATAGACACAAAATGGCATGAGGCATTCCATGTGCTCTGTCACCGCTGTTTCAAAGTGCTCACGGCAATGCATTATGGGACCGATCCATGACTCGTGGTAGCCTCTGTTCAAGTCTGATCGGTTATGACGAGGGAGGCCACTTTACGAAATCTCTGGTGCTGGTGCTGGTGTCATATTAAATTGCATTCTCTGCTTCCAAACAGGGAATGCTGGTCATGGGATTACAGCAGGAGGGCACCACACTAACACCCACTGGGCCACCAAATGCAGGCAAGAGTGGCTTTTAGTTGGCAATTTAGTCAAGTTATAGCCATTTCAGCAGGGGTTTCCTTCAAAACCGAGGCAGATTCATTTAGCACACAAGTATCAGCCATGACATCATTCCAGAAGACATGCTCCTTGATCAAACGCTCCAAAAATCACCTTCTCTCCACAGTATGGTACAGGGGCGCCATCAGAAGTTTGAGGGGGAAACTGAGGGCTCCACATCACACAAACTGCATGCCAAGCAGTCTGCCCTTTCTCTCTGAGTACAGCACATGCTACACAGCACTACATCACGAGTCATCATGCTTGTTCCAAGAGACATACAACTAGTTTTTATAACTGAAAGATAGTGATTCAAATTAACAGTAATGAACCGTAACTGGTAGTAGCTAGACGGATATTACGGTCATTCATATTAAAACTTCCTTACAGGAGAAAAGTGTATTTTCTTTCAGAAGCATCACCTGATGAAACTGCATCTCATCTTGATCTTCTAAAGCTTTAATATAACTGCTAGCAGCCATACCACCACGCACTCTGGTCCTGCAGACTGGCTGAAGCTAAGCAGGTGTGGGTTTGATTAGTACTTGGATGGTAGACCACCAGGGAATACTGAGTTGCTGCTGGAAGTGGTGTTGAGGGGCCAGCAGGGGGCAATCTTCCCTCTGGTTAAATAATCCCCAATGCCCCAGTGCAGTGATGGGGACACTGTGCTGTAGGAGATGCTATCTTTCGGATGAGTTGTTAAACCGAGGTCCTGACTAACTGTGGTCATTAAAGATCCCATGACACTATTCGCAAAGAGTAGGGGGTTCCCTGTTGTCCTGGCTAAAATCCCAGATCTGGCTCTTGCAAAAACTTGCCACCTAATCATCCCCTGATTTAATTGGCTAAAAAGTGGATTGTGGTTGTACTGGGCAGCTCCCAGGTGTGAGTGTGAAGCAGGACGTTCCTGCAAAAGAGAATCCGTGAACCTACCCTGGTTAAATAAAATATGTCTCATATAAACAGTTAAAACATTGGATCCTCAACATTGCTATAACATTAACAGCATTTTTACAACTTACGATAGTTTTCGGCCTTCATGTGACCCATAAACCCACCGTTTCAAACGATGTTCAAGCACAATTTCAGAAGCCACAGTATTGCTATTAACACATAAATGACATTCATAACATTTTCAGACTTAATGTGATCCACAACCAGTGATAAGGGTTTTTAAAAACATGCAACATTAATACGGTGGGCAGCAACTCCAGTAGCCTACTCACTTGCTTGGGCGGAAGTCTGGGATGGATCGGTCCAGAGAAATCCTGTCGCTAAGGTAAGCATTGTACCCGTACTTCTCCCTCAGGTATTTTGCATTAGCTTCCTCGGCAGGACTCAGCGTTGCAGGCAATCCTCCTTTCCCTCTACCACCGAAACCTTCAGTAAGTCCAAGCGACTTTGATAAACCTGTTGTACATTGAAATGTATCTATATTTTTGTTGCAACTATTATACTTCACTGTCTAATATAGGCCTAACCATTATGTTTAAGCAATTTAGATATAACGCCGTATACGTTCATCTGAATAATAATCAAACGAATTAAGGTCTCTACTTGGTTATGAACCGAAAAATAGAGGGGCGCAATTCTGGAGAATTGATTTAGAGTTGAAAAATACAGGTGCACAATGCCAGAGAATTGATATAGATCTGCTTTACCATTAAGCTGTCTGTAGACCACGTCCTCCAGAGACGCAAGTCTCTTCAGCAGGGCCTCGTGACTGATGCTTGATCTCTGAATGGTGAGGTTGTAGCGGCTGTGCCTTTTCACATTACCGTGAGAGTTTTGGCCAATGGCGGTTATAGTACTAGAGCTGCACTTAGCCCAGAAAGACATAAACCCCGCCACGGCAATTACATTCATCACGAGTAATATTTTCCATCTTCGCAACACGAAAGCCATTAGAGTCGCTGTAGACCGGAATCTGACGACCTGGAAGTCGGAAGAAAAATCACACATGTGTGGTGAGCCTCAGGCCACAAACACAGTGTGTTACACTGAGTGGAAAGCGAGAATATTTGTTTTGCGCTCAACGGTTTCCGTTTATGTCTTGATTGGCAATCAAATAATTAATTATGCAAATAATATAACGAGTGAGAAATGGGGCCGCGTGCCTCTCAATTTGCTGTTTTAAGTGTACCACAAGAGGAGTGATGCAGCTGCTGACTACGTTTGGTCTCTCCCGGCATGGTGTCTGAGTGGAAGGTGTGCCGGAGGTGTGTCTGCTCCCACGAAGGTGATTGCCGGTAAAACACCAATCAGCATGTGAGCAACTTTAAAGATGGCAGAAACGCCAGATTAAATCGCTGTGTTTTGTTTGTAAAATGGGTGTAAGTAGTCGGAGGAGGACGACATTCCACTGATCAGTGTGGTATGTACTTGGTGATCAGAGACGAAATTTTATCTTTAAGCGTCATGTTCTTTGAGCGATGGTGTTATCTTAGAAACAAGCATCGTTTCTCCTGATTAATTTTCCTGTTGAACTCAATGGAAAAAATATTCAGGAGAAACAATGCTTGTAGTATCTACTGCAAATATGTTCCATACTGTATCAGCATAATTTATGTTGATGTTGATAGGTCACAGACATCAGGAATTCACGGCATGCAAATTATATGCAACCAAATACAAAACATGACTCTGTTATTTGACATTATGTTAATTTGTCTACTGACAAGTGAATTTCCCTGTTTCTAGCTTTCCCCCAAACAGTTCACTGCAGCAAAAGTAAGCGAGCAAATGGTGGCACAGGAGGTCTCAGGAGTGCATTTGTTTAATTCTTGCTAATTTTCTGACCAATGATTTGTTGTTAAGACCATTAAAAGCTTAATATTTTGCCATTTAGGGCTTGGTCCATTTTTTTGCCCAGGGGTGTACAATCATTAATATGTAGAGGTAAAGTCTGACTATCGTATTTTGTGTTAGCTTTACATTTACTTCGACAGATTATTTGAATTCAAGAAAAAAATTAGGCTACTCTTCGGTATCCGTGTCCGCATTCAGTGAATGTTGATGATCTGACTGGTGCAGGTTCTACACTTCAACTTATTTTGGTAAACGTTAAGTAAAAACATTAGGCCTATTATTTCTAATTATTAAAATCGATTTTTCTAAATTGACTTCAGTGTTTAAATTCTCTATGACATAGCGCTAGACTTTGGAATTGACCTAGAGTATAACATTGCAAATGGTTATTCGTAACTGACACGTTCGTATCAAGCGAAATAAATAAAAACAGGAGGATACCAATAGTCAATGTAAGGAGGTTGCATCCTCTATTTGAAGCAGACGACTCGCATCTTATTGTCTTTATAATTTACAGAGCATTATACTAACCCTGGTAGGAAAGCAAACAAGCATTTTCATGTTCATATAAGACAATGGCTTAAAATTATGTATTGTGTATTATACAGTATATAATATTTTTTTAAGTAAAAGGACAAACGACTATTTACCATCCCGTCGTGTTGCAGCCAGCATCCCGCACTGATAAGATTTCGGAGCGTGTTCATAAGGCTTCGGAGTGGTAGCATAACATTCCAACCTGCGTAGCTCAGGCGTGCAGCATGGCTATACAACTAAAGACCATCCCATGATCAAATCCTCATTCACCAAATGGCACATAGGATATACCCAACGTTTTCATTCACTCATTACAATTATCAAAAATAATTAAAGACTGGCAATAAAGTATGTTTTCATTAGCACAGACTACAGCAGAAATAACTGCAAAACGCGCCAAGGAACGCTGCTGTCCATCGTCATACTGGCTCCATAAGGAAATTTTCATTCCGCAAATGGTAAAAGATGCTAAAGACCGTTAATTTACAGATGTCATTGCATA
Organism: Anguilla anguilla; assembly: GCF_013347855.1. Taxonomy (NCBI): domain Eukaryota; kingdom Metazoa; phylum Chordata; class Actinopteri; order Anguilliformes; family Anguillidae; genus Anguilla; species Anguilla anguilla. The sequence continues at coordinate 27,377,423 of NC_049212.1, forward strand.
CGTCTGTAATTCGAGTTTATGTTCACCAAAAGAAAAATATTATGCCTTATCGAATTATCGTTATGGCATGACGACTCTTAACCTCTGCTAAATGTGACAGACTGCAGGTGCCGCGTCCTCCACATGTAGGCTAAAATAGAGCAGAAACACGAATATTTAAAAACAGGGATTATGTATTTAGTCGTTGTATATTTCCTGCGAATTACGTGAATTCATCCGCTGAAGTTTTCCTTTTCTATAATATTTGCCCCGTTATCACCGTATGCTGTTCTTACGTACCAAATAGCGGACACTTCGAAGGTCTCAGGAAAACCCGGAACGGATTTTAAACGGAACAGCCTTTGAACGGAACCGATCTCACCTTTGAGCGGAACGGGTCGTGGAACGAAACGGAACGGATCTCACCTGGACGAGATCCTTTTTAAGCTTATAACAGAGGAAGAAACTCGGGGTGGTGGAAATATTGGGGAAAATGTGTAAGGTTTTATGACTTATTATTGGTAATTGTAACAGACAAAAACACAACACATTTCTCATAGCTCTTAACTGAAGAGCAAAGTGAACCAGAGGGGTTTGTGTGTGGGGTGCAGTTGGCTTTTTCGCAATGAAACTATTTTTCTGTATACTCCATGTTTTTATTTGACTGTATATTAGGCTGCCTATCACTTGTAGCAGATCAAAAACGAATATTGGAATATTGCTGTGCATGAGCTGTATTCTGCTTTCCTGGGTATTCACTTTATTAACTTTCTTAACTAACAAATATCATCAATTCTTCACTCAACCTAACTTTGAGTTTGACCGCTCTATCAATAATAATAATAATAATAATAATAATTATTATTATTATTATTATTATACATGTAGACCACAAACACTGTGTTCAGTTAATCTTTCAATAATTTGCTATTAAGATTAAAAAAACTCAAAAAAGAGTTCCCAAATTTAATATTTGCAATTATTGCAATATTCAAATGGAATATTCCGTCAACGGATTCCAAGTGAAGCATGCAGCAAATCCAATATTGAAGCCTGAGCAGTTGGTGGAATACAATTACACAAATGACCACCAGACGGCACTAGATGCTTCTCACTATTCATGTGAATTCATGAATTTTATATAAAAATGATAGACTTTCTAGACAGCAGTGGTGTGGGCTAGGTTTGGAGGCAGGTTGTCCTGCTTAGACTAAGCCTTGTGTATCCAAAATGGGGCCTTCATGGTTGTTAAGATTTGCCTGTCCTGTGCTGGGCTGCAGTCTATTGGGTATTGTGTGGCATTAAATGAATCTGAGGTGGTGTTCTGCAACATGGAACTAACCTAAAGTGAATCTATGATTTTTTTTTTAAAAGCAAAAGAAACGTTAGTTAAAGGGTTTTTTCCCCCAAGATTTAACTATACTGTGTATGTTAAAATGATAATTCACACTCGTGTGCTTTTGATATTATTTAATATTTGGTGTTTGTTTTCAGTTGGCCCAGACAGTTTTCGTGTGCAATGAAGGATATTTTACATACTTGAGAAAGTTTTTGACAACCTACTTTACAGTGACTGGTATAAGGCATGTGGGGGTTGGTGGTCCAAAGCAAGGAAATTCTCTTTTCTTACTCCAAAGCGGCTTTTACCAGCTTAACATGAACATTTTGAATGTGTTCCAACTTTTTCCAACATGAAAATTATCTGGAGTGGAAAGGGTTTCCAAGAGGGACTTGTCAAGTTAGCTTACTAAACAAACTCAGCTTTGATTCCATGATTAATTTTCTTTTCTATTCTTGTTAACCCTCTTTAATCGTTAGGTTGGAATGCCTGTTTGCACCATCAGTATATATCAGCACTCACTCCTGCAACCTGTGCTATCAATTCAGGAGAATACAGCCGAGCATATGATGTCAGCTGCTGCTTTGTATTGCACGGCAGTTTACAAGACAGGCTCATACAGACACAAGCTGGAGGAACAGACTTCATGTGCAGCTCAACAGCTGGACTGCTGGCACCTGATTGGTAGTCGCTTGTGTGCGATGAGACCCTGTCACCCCAGCGTCCATCTTCTCCTGTTTACAAAATTCTACTGTCAAATAATATCCAATAATGAGTGTGCTGGAGTCAGGAGACACCCTGTCAAATAGCTGGTCATTGGGTCAGGTGGAGCATTGAGTACTGTGATCTCAGTCTGAATGTATTAAAAATCTAATGTGAACAGATGACTGTGTTTCAGATATTCTCTATGTGTTGGACTGACTGTAGACAGAAACTAAAACAGTTTTATGGTAGCTAGACCATTGGATTTAATTGTCCATTACGACCCTTGTTTTCATGTGTCACATGTTATTTATGGACCTTTTCAACCCGTTTCCCAAACCCTCAGCCAGGAAGGGAGGATTTTGGGAAACTGTCTGAAAAGAGGCTTTGAAAGGTTACATGCTTCTAATGTAACCTTAACAAATCCAGTCATGTGACACAAAGAAAGATGTTCAAATAAAAAATTACAAAAAAGAGTTCAGTAATTATGAAATGAATCATTTAAAATAAATCTGAGCATATTTTTAGTGGCCATCATTTATACTAATCAAATACTTCAAAATGACATTTGAAAGCATTTTAAAATGAATCACAAAACCAACCAAACTTTACCTTTCAAATTTTACAACTTGTGAAATTGCACAGTACTGGAAATATTTCCCTGCAGCATTTGTGACCTTATGATTAGTGTGATATGTTGTCAGAAAGGTACTTTGCAAAGAGGATCAATGCATTTTAGTACCAAACAGTGCTTTCCCTCAAACCCTCTCTTGCACACTCAGCCACAGAAGTCATTGTTTATAGAAAGGTTTTAGCCTGGATTTGAAATGTGCCTTATATTAAGGCATAGATGTAAGTATAGTTTTGTCCGTGTAGTAATTTATGATGCATACCCTCCCCCTTCACCACTCAATTGGCATCTTGGCTTTGCTTCCCACACCACACCCCACCCCCCCCTTCATCCCACCCCACAAATCTACAAGTATAGTTTCAATGTGAAAATCCTGCATGAAAATTTTTTCACTTATTTAAGACTATTGGACTGGAATGTGGGAACATTAATTTATGCAAACAATCACAGAGCAATCTAATTTTTGACAAATATGTGGAAAATCCCACAACAGAAGCTGCCGTGGTTTGAGAGACCATATTGGCTACTTCCTCTGCACATGTGAATGCACATGGACCTTCCTGTTCTTCCTGTTCTCCAAGAAGGACTTTTGTTCCAACATTTTAATTAGGTCATTGCCCATGCTCTTTGTGGAATTTGAAAGATGCCCAATCTCGTGGGTTGTAAGGATCACCCCATCTCTTGTTACCATGGAAAGCGCTAAAGGAACCTCCTCCTTGCTACGTCATCGAACCAAATCCGGGGTTTTGGGGGGGGATGTGTGTGTGTGGTTGTGTGTGGAGGAAGGCGGGTGAAGTGCAGGTTACTTGCGGTCAAAATACTAACTGCTAACTGTCCCAATCGAAAAATTCCGTTGACTTTGCTTTCCCATGAATATTTTTAATTGGACAGCATCGAGTAAATTACAGAGCAAATAAAAATATGTAATTTACAACACGAAGTAAATTACAGAACAAACATACTATGATTGTGATGGCGCGTAAATGAACGACTTATTCTGGTTCCTCGACGGGAAAAATGACAATAACCCACATTCCAGATGCTGAATGCATGTTCCCCTGATATAATGTCTGGATTTTGCCACGTTAATTTGAACAACGATTGAAAATGAATGCAGTTCACAAGGTCAAAGCATTATCTGCAAAATGAATGGAAGTGAACACTGTCCAGAAAGTGAGAACACACACGGCAAGGGAAGGGTTACTTAAATGTTAAACCCCTCCCATTATTGTCAGGCAATGTATTAATAATCGCACCACCAAAAACTTCCCTTTAAAAGCGAGCAGCCGGCAAGCAGCCGGCAGAAGAGGGGTGCTGTCTGTAGACTCGTGGTGCTGAAAGGACAGCCTGCAGTGATGTGGTCAGTGTTCTTCGTTTTTCTGTCTTACTTGGACAGAAACTTCGTAAAGTGCGATTTTTTGCGCCAATCGATGGACGCAGAGAAAGACGACATATTTTACATGTTGAATAGTACTTTTTGTACCAAAATGTCCAGATTTGGGGATAATTATATTCATCAGGTGTCAGACGGCGTTGAGGAGGTCCGTTTGGTCTACGATCCTGTGGGTAATTTGGTGGACTGTTCTGAGACAGGCAATCATATCCAAGTGAAGTCGTTCATGTATGTTTGTCGGGTGGGGTTTAAGGAACAGAGAGTTAAGCCCGGCTATTCAGTGAAGAATCTGGCCGACATGACCGAGGCTAAATCCACCTGTCAAGCTTTCCGGGAGCGTTCACAGCAAACGAGAAAAACAACAAAAGCACAGATTGCTCAAGGTCCACTGACGCTGGACAAACAGGGAGACGAAAATCACGCTTCGGAGGGGAGCAGCGAAGTTCTGCACCGCTCAAAGCGAGGCTTCACTTATCCCGGGACGCTCTGGTGTGGTGCTGGCAATATCGCTGATAATTATGATCATTTGGGTAGGTAGGCTATTGATGTAACTATTTATTATTTACTGACGAATATCCATAAAATTCTTATTTTACGACGTGCCAACTTTTCTCATGCATGGTGTACATGTAAGTGGAGAGTATAAATGTGCAACTTTAGTGTGCAACTGTTGCGTAATCAAATGAATGAGTCTCTACAGCTGTTTGCTCTTTTTGTGCACTAACCTAGCGGACTGTATCTGGACTTCTTGCAGGTGAATTCGCAGAGACGGACAGCTGTTGCCGCGTGCATGACCATTGCCCCTACGTCATCCATCCATTCTCCTCCAAGTTCGGCTACACCAACTTTAAGTGGCATAGCATCTGCCACTGCGACTGCGATAATGAGTGAGTTTCATTAGCTCACATGCCAAACAATGCTACTGTCCACGCCTGAAATGCTTACCTTACCGGAAGATCCGATGAGAACAAAATGATGCCTAAATTATGCAAAAGTTAGGAAAAAATATAACAAGTCAAACTCAGAATTTCGTTTTTGTGTTGCTTTTCCCTTAGTGGTTAAAAAAAAAAAAAACTAGAAATGAGTAAATGTGCTAATGAATGCAAATTACAGAAATATTTTTCAAACACAGACACAAAGTTCTCCTAGTATGGTATCAATGAACGATAGCCTTATTTACACATCATCTTTTGTCTGCATTTTTCAGATTGAAGGCTTGTCTCAGGAAAGTGAATGACACTTCCTCCAGGGTCGTGGGACAGGCTTTTTTCAATGTCATTGAGGTACCCTGCTTTGAGTTCACGTACGAGGAGCAATGTGTGGAACGCCACTGGTATGGAATGTAAGTATGAAAGAAAACTTAAGTTTACACACATTTTAGTTCATGTGCTGTGTTTAGAGAGTTGAAATGGACAGACAGCTGGTTCTGAGTGAATATAAAAATAACTTTTCTTTTTTTTCGTGTTTATAAAGGTGTAAAAGGTACGACAAGGCCCCGGTTGCTGTGGTCAAAGAGTCGATCCCATATGATTTTGGAGGCATTGACGTTATTGATCAACTCACTATTGCCCCCCGAGTAGAGAACATACCAATCAGAGAAGAGGGGGATGTGATGGAAAGCACAAGGCAGAGTGCCTCCTCTGGCCCCCAGACCACCCCCGGCCCTGAAGAGCCATCCCTCGGGAACGTGGTCTCAGCTGCCGAGGACTTCATCAAAGTGCTGGCCACTGTCTCCTCCTCCCATAGCTCCTCCTCCTCTTCCTCCTCCTCCTCAGAGACCTCCAGAGGGGATGCACAGGGCGCTGACAAGAAGAAGAAAAATAAAACTGGCAAGAAGAGGAAAAACCAAAGAAGGAAGGGAAAGGGTAAGGGGAGGAAAAGAAAGCAAATGGTTAAAATGGTCAAACAGTTCAAAGTGGAGCAGGCCGCCGTGACTACCTGTCACAGAGCAGAAGGCGTCCTGGACAAGAGCCATTTTGTGAACAGCCCTGTTCAACTGAATCATAAACAGGAGAGCAATATGAACAATTTCATGGACAGTGTTATGGATCTGGAGGGAAAAGATGAGGTTTCTGTTAATGTAATTCTATCAGAAAGACCGGTAGACAGAAGCTCTAGTGCCACAGATGACTTAAACATTATTGTCACAGAGCTGATGCCTCAGGTGGTGGAGCCCCAAACAGAGACAGTGCCTCCCAGCACAGCAGCCACTCCATTCAGAGCAAAGAAAGTGAGGTCACAGGCTAGGCGAGGCAATAAGAAAAGGAGAAAAATGAGCGCCCGTGTTTCCATGAACGCGGTCCCTTTTGTTGACACGATCAAAGACAGCCCTCAGAGAGCAGCAGATGAAAGTGCCGTCTCCACAGCCACTGTGTCTGCGGCCGGTCAGGACCCGGAGCTCCAGCACTTAGAAACCCGGACAGAGAACCTTTTTTTCACCACCACCACCACCACGGCCAACATGCCTACTCTGACTCACCCCAAAGCCAAGAACAAGAAGCCAAAGGAAAAAGGTGGAAAAAAGAAGAGGAGAAAAGTGGCTTCCTCTCCCTCTGCGCTCGTAGTCCCAGTTCAGAGTGTTGCGCAATAGAGTGATAGTGCATGATTGTGATTTAGATGGCTCAGTCAGCTCTTTAATTTACCATGATACACACATTATTTCATGTTTAAAGTGGTGGTTCTCCAAAAATGTACATATAATTTTCTGCCTTTCAATATGACGTACTGTGCATGCAAAGAAGAATTTTACCAAATTTGTAGAAAATCTTGAATATCTAATAAAATTTTGATATTGTATAATAAAAAAAATAATATAGTAACTTAGTAGTGTACTGAATGCAGACCACTTTCAATATACACTATCACAATTCTTTTTTTTTTTTTTTAACATTTTGAAACTATGTTTCTAACCACAACAATAAAATCAGGTATGGTGTCAATACGTGTTTAACTTCCAAATGAACCTCATGGCTGGGCTAATGAGTTATATGTTACCGGAAGTTGATTTTGAAATGCAGTTCTGTGCATGCTACTGGTGGGTATATACTTTCCTTTTGTTTTCAGTTATCAATGCTAATGCTGCTAACTGTTGGCAGTCGTAAATTTATGTAGATAGCAAATTCAATTCAAAACTCTTCATTGGATGCATCACAGAACTTATTGAAAGGCAAAATATTAAATTAAAAATTTCAGCCAGCAATTAAAGTTTTTTTGGGAAATCAACATACTGCCACAAGTCACTCTCAAACGTCATTCACTGAATGGAGAAATGACAAGCTTATACACTCAGAGACTACTGCAAAAAACTGTATCATTTGTCTTTTAAAAATAAATGTTATTGGAAAAAAGGTGTTCTCATCTAGTCACACATTACAATATCTTAACAGCAGTTGCAGGTGATTAATAAAGATTCATTTTGGGCAGAGCTGGAGGCCATAGCAATCTGCATTGCTTGCAGTTTGAAAGCGAAAGAAGAAGTAGTTTGCTTGGTATCTGCATACCAAGGGACCAATGTAAATCTGGTAGTTTCAAGTTGTTGCGACTTACTTACATCGCTGCTATTGGCTGCTAGAATGTACACAGAGAAGCCAAGCATCTTTAGCATCTTGAGCATTGCAAGTTAGTTTCCCTTTTTTTGCATACCATAAGGAGACTTTGGCTCTCCACGTACCTTCCAGGAGGGCTTAAGGCTTTGTCTATAACAGGGTCACATTCTTAAAGGTGGATAATCCGCACCCTGCACGGCCTACACCTTCCAGTGTTAAATGAGGCCAGGAACACCCTTCACGGGGACCCAAAATCCCAGATCAGCTGACCCTCACATGGTCCCACACAAAAGAAAAGAATCCTGCCTGAAAATTTACATGTGTGCATAAGTAGGTGCTACATAGCAAATGTGACCAGGGGCACATTTTAGGACAACGTGATGCTGTAGATTGATTTCCCAAGAGCTAAAAGTCTGTGATTTAACATCTGTAAATCTATCTTGCCAACTCTGCAAATGCTTATGATAAGTAATAAAGGTGCAAACTGATACTTTGTCTGTGTGGTAATAGTTCTGCATTCAATACGTTCTGATCATTATAAGCTGTGTAATGAGAATGGGCTGCTGGGTAGCTCATCCTGTTAAGGCACTGGTCTAGTGCATGGATGGGGAAAAAAGCAAAACACATCCCAGCCATGCCAGTCTTGACTGTGGCTGCTAGCCTTGCAAGGCGGTGCATAATTGGCAATAGAATCGCCAAGGGTTAAAGAGGGTTCATTCGGCTGGGATTCACATCTCATCACTCTCTAGTGGCCCTTGCTGGTCGATCAGGTGCCTGCAAGTCTGCTGTTAAGCTGCAAATGAATATTCTTCAGACTCATCTCTGCGTGAGCCTGACCCATCTATGTGAGCCTGACCCATCTTTGTGAGCTCAACTCATCTCTGTGTGAACTCAATTCAGCTCTGCGTGAGCCCAATTTGAGAACTGTGGTGCAGCACTTGGTATCGCGTGCTTTGGAGGAGAGCATATGCTTGCTTGTGCACTCCTGAATCAATAGCAGAGAATACAGCAATGAGTGTTGATATATATGTTTGGGCATTCCAAATTGGGGATAAAAGGGGGGGAGGCATTAAAAAAAAACAATGAGGACTTTCATGCTAAATATCACACTCTCGTGCCGTGGGACGTTAACAAGGCATTCGGAAGAACCTGGCACAGCAGCACATTGTACAGTGGCTCAGTGCAGTCACAAAGAATAGCCCAATTGTTTCAGATTTTTTTTTCTGGTTTCACGCACCATGGTAACTGCTGCACAATTTACTCACATGAACCCTGCCACCCTTTTCGTCGGAAGAGCTTTTTCCTTCCATCCTATGATGCACAAATCCATTCAGCTCCTGGCCTGCGGTCTCCAGGGCCTGAATAATGTAGGTTTTCTATTTCACGGTAACTCAATACTCTACACTATTTTAATGAAAGTGCATTAACATAATCCTAAATGACAAAATTTCTCTCATTAAACAAATTTAAAAGGAAAGTACGACAAGACCAATAAACATAGTGTCAATCAGTTCCAAATTGGTTTCTGAACCCTAAATCTTTATTTCCCTCTATCACTGCTTTCCATTGCTTTTCCACGAGAATGCTGGTTCCTGCACTTGACACTGTGATATTCCTCTGTTCTGTGCACCATACTGTCATGCAGTATTGCAAAGAGTGCAGTAACATGCATTTGATTGCATTTATATTTGATTATTTGATCAAATCTCTTTCCCAAGTTTTACTCACGAATAGCTATTCTGTCCTGCTTTGGAGGTTCCCAACACATCTCCCTTGCAATTCTTGGTGAAATTAAATGAAAATAAAGAAAGAAGTGTTAAAGAAGTGTTGGGATCATATTTCTTGTTTGCTTTTGGTTTGAAAAAATAGAGTCACTAATTAAATGTTGCAAAATGTCATCACTGAATAGCTTCACTGAATCAACATCAGTTTATTTAAGCTCATATACTTACAAAACAGATACAAAAATTTCAGTCAATTAGCCCTTGATCAGTGCTGGAAGAGTATGTTTTTATGAACCACATTATATAATGGGCAGTCCGCCCCCTTGTGGTGTATGAGCACACTACATCCTTTCCTCCTGGAGTCCTGCAGAGGCTGCTGCAGGTGGTGACAATGCGGCTGGAGTAACTGCAGTCACTACATCTCTACACTAGCTGCATACATCCTGGTCCAGTTCAGGTGCCATTATGACTTATTGTCCTCTTATCGGATGCAATGCTTGTTATGTAATGTGTGTTCCTTTCTGTGCAGGTAGAACAGTGGCAGCTCTATGCAGGCATGTCCTCACTATGAAGGCTGTTTACTGTAAGCAATAAAAAGCAAGAACGCAGTTCTCAAGTCACTCTTCTTTCACACAACACAAAGTAGAGACAGGCAACATGGTTTAAAAATTTGAAATTGCCCGTTCACCTCAAATCGGTTGCATAACACGACTATGCTTTTCATGGTCTTCCATGTGCATTTGGCATGGGAGAGCCATGGTGGGCCATGACTGCCTAAATAGCATCCTGGTCATCCCATATATCTTGGCTGAACCACCACACCTAATAGAGATGGTGCATAATGTGTCACACAATTAAGTCCTCATCCAGAATGGGGGGAAACAATCTGTTGCGCCCCAAAGAGTTATTATTAGCAGTTGGCGGATTTACAAGACTGCCAAAAAGTTGTTGTGTGGTGGGGTGTACAAACGACGAGACCCTAAATTTTGTAGATTTTCATTGATGACTTACAGACTTCGAGTGAAGAGCATGGCAATGTATATGTAACTAGACAGGAAGCACGCCCTCAGCCAACCTCAGCTGTGACGTAAGCCTGTACTGCGCATGTTCAGTTCAAAACATGGCGCTCCCCATGAATGTAAATTAGGAAAATCATACTTTTGAAGGCAAACTAAAACTTCTCCGGTGGTATTTGAAACTTGATCATTATGTTTCATATGAAATGCAGATCGTGAAAATATGTAATAAAATATGTAAATGTTTAACAAATGTTTTCCCAAAACCTTTTCTACACTTAATTCTATGGACAACTAGCTCTTTTGCACCCATCATGCGCAGTAGAGTCTGTTTTCCTTTACTTCCGGCCGCTTGTCCCCTCCTACCCTAACCTCTCCAGTTCCTATGTACGCTCTACAGTAGTGGGCGGCTCAGCTCGGACGAATCAGAATCTGATGCACGCAGTGAATATTAAGTTGTGCTTCCTCTGAGATTAAACTATATGTTTAAACAACAATTGAGTGTTTTCTTCTGAGCACCCAGCAATGATCTGCCTTTTACTGGTTGCAGGCCACGACGCTGTTCTTGAGACCCAAATCAAGGTACGCTTAGTTGCGTTGTTCCCTCTCACGGTCAGTTTTTCTTTGCACAGATATTTCATTTTTCAATGAGCAGGGCTGAAGTGGGTAAATTTTGTCAGTAGCTTACTGCTGTGTACGATGATAGCCTACTCAACAAACTAAATGCTACAATTTTGATTTTATTATTTGTTGAATGCATTTATCAGTCATATAAACTGCTACCCACCGTTACGAAAAATCTCGATAATTCCGTGGATATAGGCATATTTTAAATATATTGCAGAATTATAAATGGATGCTGACCACAAAATAGTGACAACAAAAACAGCAGCGTTATGTTTTTGCGTGATGGTTTTGGGTCAATGAAGCACGTCCCAAAAGTTCAATACTTGTGCTTACGTCACAATTTCTTGTTGTTTAAACCCTTTCAAGTTGAAGTTATATCGCACGCATGAAAATTCCCTTTGAAAATGCACAATAAAATCGTTTTGTATTTTTAGACATATACGATTGTTGTCAGATTTCTAGAATGCACGAGTTGCGTACGGAATCATTCGCTGAGCCACAGTGGCACATTATTATGTTTTTAAGCTAGGGAATCAACCCCAAAAGAAAAACGCATCATAGCGAACAATTTGTTCCATTTTCCAAACTTCGGTTTCTGAAACGGCACTAATATAACTATTATATTTGCATATAAATTTTATTACTGGAAAAATCTATATAAAATATTACATACAGTCACGTAATCACAATATAATATCTCGTCATTTAAAATAGTTTACAAGCATAAAGAAACGATTCAAGTGTAAAAAATACAATTTTCTGTATATGCCTAAAATAACACAGTCTTTCAGCTGTTGCAAATTTTCGTTCTTACAAAAGGACGATTTTTAGCTCCATAACATTGGTCTGAAATGGAACATCTGGCAGCATTATCTATTCAAATTACACTGAGGCTTGTTGGCTAGTCATATACTATATAACAGTGGAAGCACCGAGCTGACCTTTGGAGCTTTAAATACACTATTCCGGCAGTTGGACCCCACGATCTGATATCTATTAAGGCATTGTTCCAGGATGAGGATGGGAACCACTGTGAGGTATTGAATCAGGACTGCGCCAGTGCTGTGGCCGGCAGCCCTGCAATAATTGGTTGTGGTGTCACCCAGGGAGGGGAAGGGATTTCAGTCAGTGGGACCTCTCATCCAAGCGGCCAAAACCAGACTTCGTTTTTGAAGCTCATTTCCTGGTCTTGTTGTTCCTGCTTGCTCACTAGCGCCACTACGGTTGGCTCCAGTATAGGTGTTTTCATATCCGGTTTCCGTGTAAGTCTACGGTACAAATGCGGTCAAAATACAAAGTCAATAATTTTTTCTCATGAGAACAAATAGTCACAATATGTGTATTTTATTCGTCTTATGACTGTCCATGGGTCGATTTCATGATTTATTGTGTCATTTGGGCACTGTTATAATATTTGTTGTGGACCAATGAGGTACAGTTTGCGTCACTTTCTTATTAATGCGGAGACTAAGCTACAGTAAGGGCTACAGTCTATGGTCACTGGGGTGGGAGGTGGCGCCTCTTGGCCTTGACATTGCGGCTATGACCACGGTCCACCTGTGCAAAGTCAGAAAATGCAGGCATCCCATTTCGTAGTGACTTCATTATGGCGTGTGCTATTTACAGCTGCACTAGACGACCATAAAATAATCCTCCTCTTAGGTTTAGGTTAGGTTCCATATTTTTTACAGTCTCTGCTCTCATCACACCCTTCTGTTCAATCAGGCATCCACAATCAATCTGCCTGCATGAGCTACGCATTCATGTTTTCCTTTCAGTGAATGCATATCAGGGTTTGAATGGGGAGTTAAAATAAGCAGCAGCTGATACTGTATTTTAAAATTACAATAATATAGAATGATGATAATGATACTTTTCTTCATTCCGTGTTACGTATAATGTGTTTTTTTCTGTGTTGTAAGAATGATTTCACAGGCCTATATAGTCACCTGACTGGGGTTCCCAAGGCATTGCTTCCTGGAGTGGGTGGAAAGAAAATCTTAGACTTTTGGTGGGACACTGTCAACATGTAAGTTAGTTGATCTTAAACATCACCAGTGTAAATGTTTTGGGCAGTTGACTCAGCTGGTTTGATGTCTTACAGCTTTTTTTTTTTTTTTTTTTTTTTTTTGCTTTGTAAATGTATTTGTAGGTTGTCAATGAGGAATTCAACTTTTTTCTAGTAGTCTTTCTTCACTACTTAAAAATATATATTTGTTCCCCAAATCTTCTTCTTGACATGGATGAGAATAAATGAGGAGTGTGTTGTGTTCCACATTTAGCTTGATAGGTAATTCTGGTATTGTCAAGTGGCTGCCCACTGTCCCTGTCAAATAAATAAGTTAATGAATGAAGCAATGAATCAGTCAGTCAATTACTGGATTAATTCTCTCCCTCTCTTGTTGCCCAGGCGACAGTTGTTCAGTGAAGTCTACCTGGTTACAAATGCAGATAAGTTCCGTACCACTTCATCATTCTCTTTGATTAGTAGACCAGTCTCTTTCACTTTCATATCGCCAGAAGTTAATAGTTAATCACATTGATCATGGCTGTGGGTGTGGTTTGTGTGTATTCCTGTTTTTAGGTACAAACATTATGAGCGCTGGGCAACAGCCAATGACTTTCCGGTAGAGAATGTGGTTAATGATGGCAGCACCACACTAGAGGATCAATTGGGGGCTGTGGCGGACCTGGAGCTGGCCATCCGGAGCCGCAGGCTGCAAGATGACATCATGGTGGTACGTCAAGTGTCAGTTAATACATTGGCCCACCGTTTCTGTTTCAGACTCATTTTAAATGGATTACAGGCCTCGTCTTATTTTCTTAATTCACTTTAGTCACGCTGCATGTGGTGGAATAGGCTAGCTAATTGTAAATTGAACATAACATCAGATATGATGAGAGATGTAGATATCAGTTAAATGAAGAGATATGGTGATCGGTGAAGTGGTGAGATTTGGAGATGAGTGATATGGTGAGATTTGGAGATCTGTGGGGTGATTTGGTGTGTGTCTGTAGATTGCAGGAGGCATGCTGTGTGCTGACCAGAACTTTGACATCGCGCAGGTCCTTCGCTTTTTCAGGTCCAAGGTGAGAAAACACTTCTACTACAAACCTTTGAGAACTGGGAGCAGCAGGTGTAGGCTGTGTTGGATAGCATGTCTGTGACTTTCAGAAGCTGCTGTTGACCTGAGGTGAATGAAAGTTCTCTCTTTGAGCAACAGCCTGGAGAGCTGGTCATTTACTATGAGCTGGAAGAGGGAGAGAAAAGCTGCTCAAGGGGCATTGTGGAAGTATGTCCTGAATCCTACAGGTAAAAGATGTTCTGTTAAAGGATTCTTCTCCTGTTTTGATGGTTGCTGTTAAAATGCTTATGTATAAGCATAGTCGGTTGTTCTCTCTCATAAAAAAACGGTTACTGTCTGTTTCAGGGTCACGCGGTTCCTTGAAAAGCCACGGGATGGCCTGACGACGTCCCGTCTGGCCAGTGTGGTTTTCTACTGCCTGCGCAAAGATACGCTTCCCTACCTGTCTGCCTTCCTATCTCGGCAGCCGGATGCCCAAGGCAGGTCGCTTGGAATGTTCTGGGTTAGTGTAACACTGCCACTGGCTTTCACAGAGACCCAAGTGCAGGTCCAACATCGCTAAGTCAATGTTGTCTGGATAGCAAGGCTGCCTATGAAGTTAAGTAGGGTCTAATAAGAAGGTAGCTAAATACTCTGAGCTATGTAGGTAGTGCTGCATGCTTGTTAGCGAATGGCTAGCTATGGTTAATGTTATTTATATTTAATATTAATATTTCACTTGGAATGCGGGCTTGATGCATTTTATCTTTGGCAAAGATCAACGTTGCACTTTGTTAAGCAAACTAAAAACATGAACTTTGGATCAATAAATCAATATGCATTATTGTGTACTGCCATTTACATATATTATAGTATAGACAGCATGAGTAGTGAGGTTGTGGACAGCTCACAGCACTGTTCTGTCCTCTAACATTTCAGGAGTGGCTCATTAATGAGGAGAAGTTGCCTGTGTTTGGGATGAAGTTGCCCACAGGCTTCCAGCTCATTGGACAAGTGGTATATCGTGTTACATTACATAACAATTCATTACATTTATTTAGCAGACGCTTTCATCCAAAGTGACATACAAAAGTGCATTTCATGGTCATGGACAACTACAAAACACGGGTTCAATAAGGCATGATACTAATTTTTTGCAGCTTTTTCTAGCCAAGAACACAGTTCAGTTCACACAGTGAACACTATTCTGACCTAACTTATGTCATATGTTCAGTCTGCTTTTACTTTCTTAACCAATTTTGAAGAATATTTATGTGATGCTTTAAGATTTTGTGCCAACTCCTGCTCTTAATTATTTATTTATTTAATTAGTTCAATCAAATCTTGATCTGACATTTCTATAGG
This sequence comes from Anguilla anguilla, assembly GCF_013347855.1. Taxonomy (NCBI): domain Eukaryota; kingdom Metazoa; phylum Chordata; class Actinopteri; order Anguilliformes; family Anguillidae; genus Anguilla; species Anguilla anguilla. The sequence goes on from NC_049212.1 coordinate 27,392,809, forward strand.
CACCAGCTACAGCCACAGAGTGTATCCTGACAACTTTGCTAGGCTCAAGTACAGGAGTGAACCAGTGTAGTTTATAGAGCGATCAGAAAGCCTAAGGTAATTGGCTGTAACCAGCAGACGAGCCCTCCAGGACAGAAGATGTGCATGCCTGCTCTAAACTGTGAAAATGTGGTGATCAGACTTAGCTTTCACTTATGAAGTATGTGCTTTATGTAGTCCCTGGATAATTTGACAGACCTAAATAAAAGTTTGCAATATGTCGTTGTCACAGACGCTCTCAGACTACAACAAGTGGCTCACCCGCTACTCTGCAAAACAGCAGGAGTCCCCTGGCAAACCAATCGTCTGCCGTTCCTACGCCAGGTGAGGAATTTCACAGGAGAGATATTTCTGAAGTGCCAGATTGTGGGGCCTATCCACACCCTGAGAATAGTACCTTAACAGATACCAGACCTTGGGGCCCATCCACACCCTGAGAATAGTACCTTAACAGATACCAGACCTTGGGGCCCATCCACACACTGGCATGATGCCTTAACAGATAGCTGACTTTGGGGCCCATCCACACAGTGGCACCATGCCTTAACAGATACCAGACATTGGGGCCCATCCACACACTGGCACCATGCCTTAACAGATACCAGACATTGGGGCCCATCCACACACTGGCACCATGCGTTAACAGATACCAGACATTGGGGCCGGTCCACGCACTGGAACCTTGCCTTGACAGATACCGGGGCATGGGGCTCAGCCACATACTGGAACGGTGCTTTAACAGGATGAGCCCCCCAGTTGTCCTCATATTCTGGGTTTCTTACTGTACACTGATTGCAGGCTGTCACTGTTTGTTGCCACTGTTTGTTGCTGTAGAGTTGGGCTGATGGGGAACCCCTCTGATGGCTTCAATGGTAAAACGATTGCCATGACGATTTCCAACTTCTGGGCTGAGGTCACTCTGACACAGAGCCAGAGCTTGGTGAGAAAACTGTACCTGTGTGAGCAGATCCATTTCTATACCTGTATATTAAACCTGTATATTAAACCAGCACAGTCAGTAAAGTACCTGTGCACATATAGTTTACAATATATTACAGATTGTACCAAGATAATGTAACTAAAATGGTTTCCTTTTTTTTGTATAAATCAGGTTCTCCTGCCCCATCCCCTCAATGATCCCACTGAGTTTGGAAGCCTACAAGACCTTTTCTCTATCAGTCGCAAGGAAGGGTCAGTACACTGGCAAGACCCACACAGGTTTCAAAGTGGTAACATGGCCATATGTGACAACATTTTAATACAAAGATTTCCTGTTTTAATAGTCAACAATACAATATTTACCTTGCATTGAGTATGCTGATTCACCAAGCATCAAATCACTACAGGAAATCCTTATGAGGGACTAAATCTATAGTTTATTTCAGATTGCAAATGATGTTTTGTCTGTAAATGGCAGTCTATTGTTTTTTGTGTCTGTAATGGATTTGTTGTATACAGTGCAAAATAAATGGACTCCATTGGTGTGCAGTGTGCCAGGAGGGTACATTCAATGCCAACGCACCCCCAATGGGATTTAGATGGTAATGCAAGTTGAAATCATTGTGGGTTACATCCCTTAGACATCCCTTAAACTGGTGTCCCTAGTTATGTCATTAACTGGAACAAGAATGAGGAGGAAGTTGAGGATTCATTACTGTCTGAGTTGTATATGAAAAGGAAATATACTTCAGGAACATTCCACTGTTTGTAACTCTACCCTGTGTTTGTCACCAAGGTACCAGGGAGGCCTGAGACTGCTGCAGGCTACCTGTAAGAAGTTTTACCAGTTCTGCTCCAAGCAAGGGTAAGGCTGTGCCGTAGGGATCCATAGGGTTGCGTATCACCAGTTCCCATCGTCCCTTATTGGTAGTGTGGCCATTAGAGCACTGGATTCCTGGCCTCAAAGTCATGGGTTTCAATTGCAGATGGAACACATACATTGAACATAACCTTGAACATAACATACAGTACATAACCTTGAACTGTTCTTGAACTCTTCCCTTCATGATAGCTGAGACTTGACTTTGTGTTGTCACAGAATTGCTTTGACTAAGCAGAATTTCACACTGAAGTACAACACCAACATCCCACGCCAAGTGGTGAGTGGCTCGAAGAACAGGCCTAGCTACACAACTGCATCATTCACTTCTATCTTATTTAATTTATGTCTTAATAAGAGTTGTGATGTGTATCATCAAGACCAGTGGCCTTGTCTGTATGGGAACTGCCTGTTATTTTAACTGTGATGAATGCCTGAGCTTTGCGAATGAACTGTGCTCCCTGTTCCTTCTATTGCAGGGCCTTGCTGGGAGTAGGTAAGTCCTGTAATTTCAAGTCAAATTATTAGACAGAATGGCCATATCAGTGACTTTACCTGTGTCCTTGAATATGTATGTAGTTTAAGATTTTCTTTTTTCTTTTACACCCTGTTTAGAGCACAGTGAAGGCTAAAATTGATTGTACTTATATGCTGTTTTAATTTTTTGGTCTTCTTTATGACAGTGCAATTGTGTCTGCTACTTTGAAGTGCCTAATGAGGTTCTACAACGTAACAGATGGAGTATGTATTATGCCATTTTTAATAACCATTGAATAATAGTGTTTTCACAATTTAATAAAAGAGTAGCACTATGGGGATGAGCAAGACATTAGCTAGTGCATTAGTGAGTTTGTTACAGTTCATGAATGCTCTATATTTAAGTTGGACAAAAGCTATTTGTCAATATTTTTCAGTCTCTTCTGGTTTAGGCACACCCACTTCCTGTTACTATCCAAATGCAGATGCACAGATAGTTTTGGTGGTTGAACGGAGACAGATACAGTTTGTTGCACACCTCTACCATGTACTGCACAATTGTCTGCAATATCCAACTGTTCTCAAATGGACAGCTACACAGTTACAAACCTTTTTTGTGTTTGGTTACACCCGGCAATGTGTGGAAAATGAAAGCCCTTTGTCTATAGTCATAGAACAGTTCAGTTCAGTTTTCTGGTCTGACTGACAGCCCGTATGCATGTTCAAAAGCATGTGCCTCATGTTCCAATGACTAGAGTACATTCATTTAATTACTGTTCTTTTCAAAAGCTCTAGGTCTGTGTATGGGGAACAGTGTGGGGTTAGACTGTTGCTGTTGTGTTTCTCTTTCTGTACTGAGAGTGTTTGGAGTAGCAGGAAGTACGCTGTATGCACTCTGTATTAATGTGCTTCTTCCAGGACCTCCCCAAACCTATCCGAGCCAACTTCATCCTGAGTGTAGAGACTGATGAGCTGTTTATCACAGCTGGGCTGCAAGACCGGGTGGTACAGGTAAGCAGGATCACTCTTATCAATGGGACCATCTTACTGTACCTGGGATATATACATATCCCTAACACTTTACGTGGGGTTCATACATGTATGCGTCTGTGCTTGCAGACAATTGGTCATTTCAATTTGGGGTGGGAATTGGATATGCTCTGCGTTGGATGCCACATTTATAAAGAAAGAAAAATAAATAAATAAATATCACCTGGGATATGTGCCAACTTGTGTGTGTTAACCTTGTGGTGGACTAGAATGAATGAATGAATGAATTAATTAATGAATGAATAAGATAGCATTTTTGTTGATTGTCTCATTTCCAACTGCAGGTTTATGAGGGGTTAATCTACATGGACTTCAGCAAGCAGCTCATGGATGAAAATGGCTATGGTATACAGTTTAGTAATTTAAATTCAGATTATAACAGGTGTACATTATACAACAATTTCAAGCTTTGAAGTTTTCAGAATACAAATATCAACTGTTTGTGTCAGTCCAGTGAAACTAGTGAAATACTGTCTGCATCTCTTGCTTTGAGGGGGAAAAACTGCAGATATTTAGGAATGGATTAGAAATGGGATTAGGAATGGGTATGTGATTTTAGAGCTCTCTCTGAGTATTTTTTTCTGTCATTCGAATATACACATAAATGAGGATCGTCTTATTGATGAAGGAACCAGGTGACAATTTGCATTCAACATTTCCTTGTGTATGTCTGTGTATGCATGTACTTGTGTGTGCGTGTATGTATGCGTGTTTGCCCACATTTGCATGTGTGTATCTGTGTATATGTGTGTGTGGGGGCGACATAGCTGAAGGGGCGACATAGCTCAGGAGGTAAGACCGATTGTCTGGCAGTCGGAGGGTTGCCGGTTCAAACCCCGCCCTGGGCGTGTCGAAGTGTCTTTGAGCAAGACACCTAACCCCTAACTGCTCTGGCGAATGAGAGGCATCAATTGTAAAGCGCTTTGGATAAAAGCGCTATATAAATGGAGTCCATTTACCATTTGTGTTGTTCTACAGGTGAATACATTCCCATGGATATGAGCAATGTCCCTCCTTTCTGGCTGGCCTACCTGGGTGACCCCAGTGACTCTGGGAGGATCCACAGTAATATCCGTCAGCGCTGGCTGAACGGTGAGACCGTCCACGTTCATAGAAGGGGAGAGGGGTGTGTTTAACCAAGAGGGGCCAGTCCGTGCTCTCAGCATGAACACATGGGTGTATACTTTGAGTAGCTGGTTGGGTGGAGAATTACATATATAGTTATAATTACCTGGGTGGGTAATTATAATTATACTTATAATTATACGTATATGTGTAGTAACGTCTGCATCTGTCTTTCCGTATCTGTCTCTCTCTGTTTGTGTCTCACTCTCTTTCCATGGCTCTGAGCAGGAGACCCTGTTGTGGTCCAGGCTATTAAGTCTTTTGCTGAGCTCACAGACCAGGCCAGGTAGGTGAAGCATTAACATTTACCTGCCTTTTCTCAGCCACATGGTGTCAGTTGCTCGGTTACTTCTGTTATGTCAGTGGCTTGTTTTGTGATTTTATATATATATATATATATATATATATATATATATATTTCAGTACAGCTTAAATGAGGCAGCCATGTGATGCGGTTTGATTGTCACTGTTTGAGTGCATGTACTTGGGTATGTAAGTATGTATGTCCTGGGATGCAGGGTGGCCTTGGAGTGTAAGGACTGGCCCAGACTAGCTGACCTGATGGATCAGAATTTCGAGCTGAGAAGGTAAGAGACTGTGGGGTTGTATCCAGCGTGGATGGAGCTGAGGTCTTAGGTTCACTCTCCAGCCTTAGGTTTATTTAGAATTATGGGTAAATCGCATGGGACAGCAGCACTATTAAACACTGTATTCATCCCTGTTCTGCACCCTCTCCATCCAGGCTGTTAGAAATGTTAGAAATTCTCTAACTGTGTGTGTGTGTATGTATGTGCTAGCTAATCCTCATGCTGGCTATGTGATTAAGTACTGTAGCTGCTAAAACATGTCTGTTCTTCTCCTCTACAGATCCGTATACACCGATGAGGGCTTGGGACCTGGTAATCTCAAGATGGTACAACTAGCAAGAGAGGTAAGGCCTAGCATCCCTCACAAATACAGGATTATTCCACTGTTGTGTTTTCCTACTGTATGTTATTGGCAATATTTGTATCTTGCAGAATTTGAGACCTGAAACACAATACTTCACTTCAAAAACCAATTGTAGTTCTTTCAGTTCATCTTGCAAAGCTGATATTACTTATGAATTAGCTGAAAACACAAATTTAAATGTCTGCTCTTATGGTGGCTATGCTGAATTGATTTAGGTTAGTAGTACCATCCCACCTCACCCTCAGATTAATGTCTTGTAACAGAGACGCAATCCAGTCAGAAAAATTCTTTACACTTGATAACATTAAAAGTGTCTTTATTTCTGCAGAGAGTATTCCTGCCGACAGTCAACATAACATAACATAACATAACATAACATAACATAACATAACATAACATAACGATGAGAACAAGCCATTAAGCTCAACAATGCTTGCCATTTTCCTACCACTAAAGTGTATCTAGTGCTCAGTTTGCCTACAAACTAGATAGTATCTAGCACCATATCAACCCTGGTATTGTATCAGTACCAACTTGTTCTCTTCATTGGTTAGTTAACTCTTGGTATCTAGTGCTCAGTTTGCCTACGAACTAGATAGTATCTAGCACCATATCAAGCCTGGTCTTGTATCAGTACCAACTTGTTCTCTTCATTGGTTAATTAACTCTTGTTCTCCCTTTCTGCGAGTTGAAGATCTTGACCTATCTACCTATCTTGGCATCTCACTCACACACTCTCATCTCACTCACACAGCCAGCGTTGATAGGATGGATGTCAAATGTGTGATGTGTGTATTCTCTAACGGTGTGCCTGTTTCTGTATTTTGCCTCTGCAGTTAAAATATTTATGTAATCATACTGTGTGTGTCTGTGTGTGTGTGTGTGTGTGTGTGTGTGTGTGTAGTATGGCTCTGCAGTTAAGTTGCCTGGCAGTGGTGGAGCTGTAGTTGGACTGTGTTTGGACCGTGACAAACTGGTAAGATCTTGGGGGCTCAAAACTCCAGTGTCATTTAATAAAATGTAGTCTCATTTAATACATTATTCTTATTTTATAAAAGACCATAATGCGCATTATATGGTCCCTGGATGAAACATTATCTGGAACATTTCTTTGTTTTAACTACAGGTGGAGCTGAGGAATGCTTTCCAGGAGGCGGGCTGTGTTTTCTGTGAAATAGCACCGTATGACCCACTTTCTGCTGGCGCTCACATTCAAGGCTGATGGCTGCCATTATAGACAGAAATGTGTCGGGTTCTGCTTTTATGCATCAAGACTACAAGGGTGGCAGGCAGTGCAGGTGTGAAGTTTAAAATGGCAGCTGGGTAACCTCTGAATGCTTTCATTTGGTGCTAGTAAGTGATAGACTTGCCAGGATTTGTTCTCTGCTGTAATTGTGGATAATCAATGATTTCACTAAACTCCAGCACGGTGGTTAAAAATATCCACAAATCAAATGGGAAATAGGCCAATAACATTATTGCCAATTATGCTTGAAGCAGTTATTCAAACCATGTCTTTCTGAAGTGTTTGGCTAGATGGTCATGAACCTGGTACGAAGACACTCTTCAACTGCTCTGTTCAGAATTTAATGTATGTATTTTGAGGTACTTGCCAGTATTTTTGGTAATATATTTGCAATCCTGTGTTTGTCATTGTATTGGAAATTATTGTCATTGATCAATTGTTCTTGTATTTGCTTCTCTGAAATATTTTATACACCTAATCTCAATTATTCATATAAATTGAAAAAAGCAAAGATTTGTTCAGTGTGTTGATAAATCCTCACTTGGTCATACATTTGGAGGGGGCATCTTTACCAGATTTGGTTTGTTGCAATTGTCAAATTTTCTGTTGGGGGAGTTGGTATAAGGGAATTGTTTGGGATGTATCTATACAATGTAATATTCATATCCTGTGTTTGTAATATCCATGCATTTTCAAATGAAACAATTGCTAAACAAACTATAACAAAACTGTATTATTGTATTAATTGTTTGTATTATTATTGAACAGTTCTACACTGTTTAGAGAAATTGAGAAGTGATCTGGCATGAAGAGTTTAAAAAAAGTCACTGCACATGAAAGAAAGCAACGTATGTCACTGGAGGAGGGTGTAGTCTGTAGCCTCTTGGCCCTGTATGAGGGAACAGGCAGTTTATTAAATTGTATAAATAGAGCGATGCCAGTGTAATAATTCTCTTGAATGTTACACTGATCACTCCCTTCTATTCCAGGTGAAATGGTTCAATACTGAAATGGTTCACTAAAATGTTTTTTAGTGTGTATAAAGAACAGGTAATTCGTCGTAATTGCAGTCCTCCTTGCGAACCTCAGCTGAACCCCGTTACGTAGTAAGACCGTACGACAGTCCGATTCATTCTGAATTTGATTACTCCAGACTTCCGTTCGACTACTGATGCCTTTCTGTCAACCACATGTATTTATTTCCAGACAGAAATGGCGGAGATCGAAGGCGCACAGGTTGTAAAAGCGAAGAAGCGTGAAGGTATGATAAGCCCGTTACCCTGATTTTTCTGTGTGTCAGTCCATAGTGATATTTGACTCAAAACGAGGATGTGTTTACAATAATGCGTCAGTTTGTCTATAAACCGAATTACAAGCAGTGAGTAAGGAGGCTAGTTAGCTGGTTGCAGGCTAGCATAGGCACTGACATTTTTAGGGTAAACAACGGAGATTAGCACAAGACGTCACAGTTTTGGTAGTTGGTACAATGCATGAGATTATTGTTTTAATACACCTCATCTATATCATTTAAGTATCCCGTTCAGATAAACGCTGAATAAGAAACCGCTTTAACTTTTGCGACTTCAGAAATTCAGACTGATTTAGTCAATCCATCCAAATTCAGCAATCCCCATATGGTCCTAAATATAGAGACTAAAATGCAGTAGCAATCAGCCGAAACAAATTATAAACGAACAGAACGGTGTGTGCCGCCGCCGTATGTTGACCAAAGAGGTCACTATTTCCATAGCAGTAGTTGACTCTTGACAGAAATGAAAAACGGCGTGCACTTAGGTCTGATTCACACACCCCTGTTCTTGACGAACCTCGATGGGTTTATGCTGTTGTCTCGAGGCAGTTGTGTCTGCGAATAACAATACCCTGTGTTTATCCTCAAGTTTTAAATGGGGGGTGTCAGACTTGTAAAACAAACCTTTTAAAAAGAAAAATCAAACGATATTTTCTTTACTTGTTTGAGAGAGCGTTATTTCAGTAAATGTGTAAATAAAATATAATGTCGTCGTGGACTGCCGTTAGTGGGAGACATTCAAAATGATTCAGAATTATTTAGCTGGGAGTTTTCACTCAAGGAGAGAGGATCGTCCTACTTTTACATACAAAAGCCGCACGACAACTGCAAGGGCGTTTGTTTTCAGCTGCTGTGTTAATTTGATATTAGAGCTTTTTAATGTCTGCTGAGGGAAGGTTTGTTCTTTTCATTCTACATTATGCCATAAATGGCTGTAACATGTTTTTGCTTTTAGCGGGAGGGGCCCGAAGAGTGGCCAACCAAATCCCAGAGGAAATACTGAATGACCCACAGCTGCAGGAAGCCATCCGTGCTCTGCCTCAGAATTACAACTTTGAGATCCATAAGACAGTGTGGCGAGTGAGGCAGGCCAAGGCAAAGAGAGGTGCGTACAGAACCTGTATGCTTCCAACTTCACATGTTTGATTCCTTACGTGCAACTTGTGTCTGTGTACATGGACATGCATGTGTGTATATCTGTGTGTGCACGTGTGTATGTATCTGTATGCAACACACTTGTTTGCACACGTGCATGTGTGTATTTATGTGTGTGGATATGTGCATGTGTGTTTCTGTGAGTGCATGCATGTGTGTGCACATATGAATGTGTATGTATCTGTGTATGCAGTGCATGTGTGTGTCTTTGTTCCTGCATACATGCATGCAAGCATGTGCTTGTGTGTGCATGTGTGGGGGTAGGTTGTTGAATTGATAGTTACATACTGTCATTTTTATTAACTATCCAACCAAATTCATATGAAGCTTGTCCGTGTGCACAATCCAAGAAATCTTTAAAGAGCTGGATATTAAAGAGTTTACTGTAGAAATATACTATACAGAATCTCACAAGCTATAGACATTGCTGACATAATCATCCAGCAAATAAATATTCAGTGTTTCAGAGAAGACACCTAATGGTTACACTAACAGCCATGAATTGGGTGCATTGCATGTTACATGTCATTTGGAACATAAAGGCCAATCAGAAAATCCCCTTTCTGAATTAATTACAAACACAGATGTGTTCTTTTTGCCTGGAACAGGGCATATGGTGCTGCATTAGCAAAAAGCTGACATAGGAATTAATAAGATGTGTGATAAGTGAAAAATAAGTGACGGAAAGAAATGATCTGGGTTTTTTTTGTCTGGTTTTAGTGGCGTTACAGTTGCCAGAGGGTCTACAGATGTTTGCCTGTGTAATTGCTGACATCATTGAAAGGTGGGTACCTATTCAGTCCCAGTAGTTTATATTTTTATTTGTACCACTTATCACACCTGTGCAATGTATGGTAAAATTGCTATAAATGGTCAAAATTAGAAAGAAAAACACTAAAACAATGGCACAGCAGTGTGCACATGTACTGCAGCCCTCTGAAAATATGGAAATGTGCACTTTTTTGAATATTACAGAACTTGTGGTCGATTTCCATTTTTTCAAATTCTCAGAGCAAATATAAAGGCTAATATGGCTGCAAGTGGCAATAAACTGGATCAGTTGAAATCACAAAATGCTGAAATTGTAAATAGTTAAAAACAAGTTTTTATGATGCCTTCCTTACAGATACAGACACCCAGGCCGACTGGCTGTCAGTGTTTTGTTCGGTGCACAGATGTGGCTGATTGGCTGTCAGTCTCCTGTTATCAGATGCAGCTGATTGGCTCTCAGTGCTCTGTTGTGATCACAGATGCAGCTGATTGGCTGTCAGTGCTCTGTTAGGATCACAGTGCAGCTAATTGGGTGCTGGTGCTCTGTCACTGTAGGTTCACAGATGCAGACACTGTGGTCATGGGGGATGTGACGTATGGAGCCTGCTGTGTGGATGACTTCACTGCTCGTGCCCTGGGCGCCGACTTCATGGTGCACTATGGCCACAGCTGTCTGAGTGAGTCACACACACGTTTAATCTCCTCTCATCCTTTTGCCTCTCTCTCCAGTATCCTCTCTGTATCACTCTCTCCCGTTTCTGTCCGTCTCTTCATTCCTCTGCCTCTCTTCTGTGTGCCTCATCTCACCATCCCTCTGTATCTCTCTCTCCAGTATCTCCTCATCTCTCCATCGGTCTGTATCACTCTCTCCTGTTTCTGTCCGTCTCTTCATTCCTCTGCCTCTCTTCTGTGTGCCTCATCTCACCATCCCTCTGTATCTCTCTCTCCAGTATCGCCTCAACTCTCCATCCCTCTGCAAACAGAATTACAGAACTTGTTATTCAGTGGCAGATAGGAATTGTTAATGATGCTCCCCTCCTTGTTCCTCTGCAGTCCCTATTGACTCTACGGCAGGTATAAAGATGCTGTATGTGTTTGTGGATATCCAGTTGGATACAGCTCACTTCCTGGACACGGTGCGGTACAACTTCACCCCTGGACAGTCCCTGGCACTTGTCAGCACCATTCAGTTTGTGGCAGCATTGCAGGTTACTCCCTAACCCCTTATATTTTGAATATTACCCTATACACTTTGCACGCCATCTTCTTACCCATATCTCCTCTACATTGCTGAACATTGGTTTCTTTCTCTTAGCCTAATCTGACAGTGTTTGATGGGCTAATCAAACAATAAGCCCTTTGTCTCACTCCTTAAGCTTCCCTTTAGACTGACAGTCTTATAATTGGTCTGCAGGTCATCATTCCTGCTAAACTAATATAGACTATATATGCATGTGACAGTGGTTTTGAGTATGTTTTATAGCTTCCCTACTTGCTGTGTGTATGTTTGCATTATCCATATTTACCAACTGTTCAGAATTTTGCTTGGCACAGATTGACACAGAACTTGTGTGTAAATATAGCTGTCAAGACTAAACATAATCATATGACTATAGCTGCAAGCAGAAGCTAAGCACAAATGTTATTTTCCTAAATGCACTAATTCCACACTGCCCCAATATGACAAATAGCATGGAAAGCAATTGTGTTGAAGCTGGATGCTTTAGATGGCAATTATACAAAACAGCCATCTTACTGCATTAATCTGGATCGACTGACAGGCGCAAATGTGTGTCTCCACCTTAAAAGTGAACAGATTTCAAATATAATGAATACGATCTTAAACGGTTTCTCCTTGTACATCTCCATCTCTCTTCTTGCTTCTCCATTTCCTCCTTACATTACATTACATTTATTTGGCAGTCGCTATTTATCCAAAGCGACATACAATAAGTGCATACCAAAGGTCATTGGAACAACTACAAAACACAGGTCCGATAAGGTACAATACTAATTTTTTTACAGTTATTCATAGCCATGAACACATTAAGTGCAGTTCACACAGTGACATTACTCTGACCTGACCTATGCGAAGTCAAACTCCTCTTTTCCCTCCTTTCTTTACCAGTCTGCCAGTACTGCCCTGAAGCAGACGTATGACGTGCTGATGCCTCAGTGTCGCCCCCTGTCTCCCGGAGAGATACTGGGGTGCACCTCGCCTCGCCTCGAAAGGCCCGTCGATGCCCTCATGTGAGTAGAACTGCTTTTTACTGTGGGGAGTTCACTAAGCAAACGGGTTTCAGCTGGGTCATTCCCATCGACATACCCAGTGCCAAACAGGAAGAAAACCCCTGTGGCATAATCTCTGAACATAATCGTATGCATCTCAGGTAAAGTACATGACCAAACACATGTTTTTACAGTTTGTAGTAATTTCCTGTATTTAGATGGGGGTGAAAGCAAGAAAAGAAAATCTACATGCAGCACGATGATCTGCTTTTTTGCCAATCCAACCATTTTGATTTTAGCTTTTTGAAATACCTAAATATATTAAGTCAGTACACTGAATTTGCCCTGGGAGAGTAACTGAAAGAGTGTCAAGCAAGTGTATTTGGTTGGAGTTGATTTTATATTAGATTTATCTTATTCTTGTGAAACCGACTTCTTTCCACCAAAAGGATGAGTGAGCATACACACACTAATTATCATCCAGATTTTTTTGTTAGATAATTGTCTTTCATATAGGAAAACTGCTCTTCTCAAACAGGAACAGTACCTGACCTGTCTGCTACAAAAGCTGGCTAAATTCCTGATGTGCGTTGAGGCCATGCTGTTTCCTTGCAGTGTGGGGTAACGCCTGATGGCCTTAAGTGGTAGCATTCATGTGCTGGAGATACACACCATTTTTGAGTAGTGAGGTGGACAGGGAGGTAGGATTGCTCCACCATGCACTTTTTGTCCCTCACGGGTTGGGTGTACATTTGTGTTTACAGTTACCTGGGAGATGGGAGGTTTCACCTGGAATCCATAATGATTGCCAATCCAGACATACCTGCCTACAGGTAAGACCATAGAAATAAGCAACAGTCTAATCTCAACAGTCCACTTCAGTCTCCACTGATAAATTAACCGGACAGCGATTTCCAAATCTGCACTGATTCCAGTGTTTTTCTTACCTTTGCCTTGGGGGGGCCGCCACCACCTCAAACTCACCCTCCCACCACACCCCCCTTGTGTGTGCACCCATTCATACGGGTTGGGTATTTCCGCAGGTATGACCCCTACAGTAAAGTCTTCTCACGAGAGTACTATGATCACAAAGCCATGCGGGAGGCCCGACAGAAGTCCATCGAGCGAGCTCGTTCAGGCCAGCGATGGGGCCTCATTCTGGGCACACTCGGCCGGCAGGGCAGCCCCAAAGTCTTGGAGGTGAGGGGCCAGTGGCTGTAAAGGTGCTTCTACCTGTCCTTATGTAGACAAAGTATGTATTTTACAGTATGGCGCTGTATACGTATGATCTGTCAATGAATAAATATTTACGAGTGACATTGCCAAAAACGTAGCTACACTGATACCAAAAACCTATAATATGTGCTACAAATGAAAAGTGCTGACAAACAATTACTGAAAACCAACAAGTGTTAATGTCACAGTTTTGTAATGTACTGCAGTTGATTTTGTTTAACTTTATGCCTGCGAAAAGAAACACAATGTTACCATGTGACAGGATATAACAGTGTTTTTACAACGTATTCTCTTAATCTCTGGTGTCACCTTCTACAGCTGCTCTGGTGCCTATGATTTACAGATGAATTATCAATCTATATTGTCCCTTGGCGATGATGACGTTAATCTTGAGTCTTCACCCCCCTCTTTGTTTAGCACCTGGAATCCAAGCTGGAGTCTCTAGGAAAGACTTTCTGCAGAGTAATGCTGTCAGAAATCTTCCCCAGCAAACTAGATCTACTGCCAGATGTTGATGTGTAAGTGTTTTCCTCTGTCTCTCTTTCTTATACACGGGGCTTATCCTACATTAAAAAAGAAAGTTTTTACATGATCGTAGCTTGGAAAGTTAAGGGGGGGACCCATCCTCCTCTGGCCGACTCAGGGTGTGGATTCACAAATGCAGAAGCTTACAGAAATGCACCACTCTGCTGTGCACAAGCGCTACTTATAGATGCATTGTTGGCTCTGTCCAGTTGCTATCGAGAAGCAGAATACTGTAGCCATGCAGCTGAATTTAAAAGATGGAAAATTCTTGGCATTTTCTTGGCGAGGAGGTTCATTAGGTTTGATTGTGATAGCGATGGACACTGATACATAGGTTCCAGGTTTGGCTTTGTCATTTGAAAGCTGTTCCTCTTTCTTGGTAGGTGGGTACAGATTGCGTGTCCACGCCTCTCCATAGATTGGGGCCTGGCCTTCTCTAAGCCCCTGCTCTCTCCTTATGAGGTACGTTTATTTTCCAGCCTCGGACTGTGAAGTACAAACACTCATCGTATACATAAATAAGTGGATGCATTCACACTCTTATGACGACTGGCATATTCAGAACAATTGCAGTCTAGCCAGAAGTAGGTGTCTTTGCTGAACATTTACTGAATATATTTAGCTGGTACGGTGCAGGAGAAGTTTATTTTTGCATGTTGATTGCAGCTAAAACTAATACACCTTATTGTATCTGTTCATTCATCAACTGTCTCTTATCTGCTATTGTCCTTTGATTGGATGACAACCGCAAAATGAAATCACAGCACTGAATAAAACGTTTTTTGGTAAAATAATGTGACATGCTGAAAAAGCCTGACTGAATTTATCGTAGCACAGTAATGCAGTGTCTAATATATGAAACACTGTGTATGACCTAGCATGTCACTTCCTGTCTCCCAGGCTGCAGTGGCACTCAGGCAGGTTGAGTGGCAGGAAGTGTATCCAATGGATTACTATGGCAATCAGAGCTTGGGACCTTGGACTGTCAATCACCGTGATAACCAACCATGCCGCACTGCCAAAAGACAAACCAAGGTGAGGGTGGGACACTGCATGTGCAGAAATAAAGGAGGTATTCTGGCTAAGGATTGCTGTCCTAAAGTTGTGAACATTTCAGTGTGTACTGCAGGTATTAAGAGCTTCTCTATAGTGCCCATATGATAATACAGTCAATGGAAAAACAACCCAGCTGCAGTTTCTGCCCTCCAGTAATTTACCTGTTTGCTGATGCTGCGTGTTTCATGCGCCTCTGAGGTCACAGTCCAGCCTGTGCATCCATCTAACCAGTGCTTATAGTCGATAACTTTCTGTTTCACAGTGATCAGCGCACTCATTCATTATGACATTTAAACTGTTTGTTTTAATTTTTCAGAATACAAGACTGTTGGTATGTTTATGTAACAGAAAGGTTATTATCAGGCCCACTGTTCAGTATTGAACCATCAGTGTAATTTGGGAGCCAGTTGAACAGGGAAGAATATCTTTTTTTTTTTTGATTCAGTTTTTTTTATTGAGGGACCGGTCATCAATATGAACTCTTCTTGAAATCAGTCATTCTATTAGAAAAAAATTACCTCTCAAACCACCCTCCCCCCACACAAAGGGAGAATATCTAAATCTGCCAGTTATCAGGGACGAATGCAAAAGAGCAGTGTGCAGTCAAAATTAGCTGAGGGAAATAAGAAATACAGTATGGAAAACTAAATTGTTTCATATGTAATATAGTACTGTTATACTGCAATTATACTTATTGTCCTCTCTCTCCCATCTTTGCAGAAGTGTGCGCCAGGCAATGCTGCAGCTGTCAATCCGAGCATTCCCTGTGGCTGTCAGGCAGAATAACCACAACACTTCCATATTCCACTGTGTCACTGACCCACATAAGGAAATACATGTACGCACATCACACACAAACCAGCTGCAAATCATGCACAATGAGGATATTCACACTAACCCTGATGGAACCACTTTATTCAAATGCTTCACAGTCACTTTGGCTACAGTTCATGTGGCCATGCTATTTAGGAACGGTGATTTTAAACCTACCACTGGACCCGACTTAACACCAGAATCTTAAACAATATCAATGTATATATGTACATTTCTGTAAACATTTGTAATTAAAGAGCTGAACTGGAAAAGAATGAAAAAATGTCTATATTGCCAATGCCAAATGTCTATATTCATTTCCTTTTCCAAGGTCCCTTGGGTTGAGTCCATTACGCAGAGATGGAGGTTGGGTGGTGATATTCAGACAAACAGGTGTACGGAGATATGGAGATATTGGGGGCTCTAGATGTGGAATTGGAGCAGTGGCACATTTCTCATTTTGCTGTTTGACGTGTACTGTAATATCCTAACCAATCAAAGTTCTTAAACAGCGACATGCATAATCTTAGACTGCCATATATGGTCCCTATGATCACCAGCAGCAAGATGGTGCAAACAAATGCTTCATAGATTTTTATACCTAAGCCAAATTCAACAACGTAATGGCAGTATCTCTTCACTTTCTCAGTTGATTTACCTCAGTGTATAAAACACCTACAACTACAATTGCAGATAAGACTGGAAGCTGTAATTACAGGGGCTAAGGAGGGGTACAAAACAAAAAATAAGGATATGAAAGACATTTTCTCATGTTTTTAACTGGATTTATATCCATTTAATTTACAGCTTGAGAAAAGAAATTGAACACAATTCAATGTACGTGAACCTGAAACCTCAGTACTGAAGGCCAGACACTTCAGTTCTGTTAGAGAAGCCAAGGGTGAAGCTTACTGAAGAATAGGTCTCAAACACTGTTGTTGCACACAAAGGTTAATGGTTTTATGCCCCATTTTAACAAAATTCCCCATTTTAACAAAATTTAACAAGTGCTTGAACCATTCTTGGACTTGAACCTACCCTCAGGATTTGAGGTACTTAACAGTCTTCCCCTCATAGAAGGATGGTTATGGTTTGATATTTATCATTTGTTAATGCCACAGTTTTTCGTTTGCAGAGACAGTTCTGAGGTGTGCAAGGGGAAAAAAATGTTAAGACCTGTGTTTCATGAGAAAATGATTTTAACATGCTGCATCCACGTTTTTTCATATAGTAATTTTTTCATATAGCTTTTAAAAGGCGGATAATGGGGAATTGTGAATAGTTCTTTTGAATTAATTGTTTGTTAGAACACCCACTTATTGAAGAGCCTGTTGAACAATGTAAAAGTAACGCATTAACACAAAGTTCATTTGGAACTATAATTTTCATAATTCTCATAACATTTCATTGTGAGAGTTGGTTTCTTTCTTTCAAAGTAAATGACCACAAAGCAATTTTGAAATCATAACCAAAATAGTGATTCTTACCAATCTACATTCTGAGTTTGATTTCAAGTGGGTCCCTTTAAATTTAAGACAAAGGTGATCACACAGGGTATTTAATAATACAAAATACACATTAATGGAATTCTTTAATTTGAATGTTAATATTATTCATATCCTTATATTAATTATTATATATATTATATATCCTTATATATCCTAAGATTTGTAAGTCTCGGTGTTTCTCAAGTTATAAAAGCTCTACCTCGGCATAATTCAGAGACATGCGCAGTGAACGCGGATTACGTTTAATGTAGTGGCCTCGTTTTAAACCCCTCCTGCTTCTGCAGTACTTGTAGCATGTTTGTCAAAAATGGCTGGTGACGGGGAGCAACAGCGAACACACCGGGCAGGGATTTACAAACAGAAAAACAAGCTACACAAGCATGGCAAACACCGGACAAAGGGAGAAATTGAGCGAGAGAATAAAGGTAAATTCCGTCGTAATTAGTGAAGTGGTTGACGATCTGGAGAATAGTGGATTGGCGAACTGAATTTGTGTTGCGTACGGGACACGTGGTTAACTACGTTAGCTATTGCTACCTAAATTAGCCTGCGTGAGAAGTCTTAGTCTGTGATTTACACTATGACGTACTTACAGTATAATTGTTAAACGTGTAGACTATTTAATTAGAATTTGTGTTCAAGCCTCTCCATTACTCGGTTTGGTTTGAGTTTAGTAGTATGTATTACTACCTCCGCCATGTTTCAGTTTCTTTGTATCGATAACTCACTGCTTGCATAGTTACTTTTAAAAAAGTAAAAAGGTAGCTTATCGTGCTAAAGTTCCCTGTTATCACATCATGAAGCATATGTACATCTTCCTGAACTGTCGGTTGACAGAGTGAGTGGACTGCATGTAAGAGCGACTTTGCTGGCAATGCTTGTGTCATCCTAAAAAAAACAATCTGTATAATGATATGTGGGTGCGGTGACGTAATCACAACGTGCAACTGTGAAAGTTTGGAAGGAAAAACTTTTCACCTTTTGTATTGGTATATAAATAACTGACATTTTAGTTTACATGATTACAACAGCTGTATGCGAGCCACTCAGCAGCCCTGTCAGTTTGTGCCCTATACCTGTTTGCCTACGATTAGCGCCTCAGCTACATGTATGCACTTGTGGAGGGTCTTTCTGCCACTAGATCTGGGATGCTTTGTAAAATGTGTCAAGTTTGTAGTCGTTCAGTGCGTGTGTAGTAAAAATGTTTCTGAGTGCTGTCTTTGTTTTGTTATGGTTCTTCTCTTGCTTTTTTCAGAGCTTTCTCGTGGGCGTCTTTAAACCACTGCATTGAATATGCAAATTTAAGATTCTATGTTTAAGATTCCATGTTCATTTTAGGTACATTTTCAGCGTTTCTCCAAATTATTGACTATTGACTTGAGCCATAGTTTTAGAGATGTAAGGTGGCAAGTGTTCTATAAAAGTATTGTTTTCTTGTCTTTTTCTTAACATCTCTTCCCACCCATTTGTTTTTCTACCCGCATGTTTACGAAGTGAGCCAATCTCCTATAACAGTCAAGAATAAACTTCAGATTTGGGTCTGTGGTGTACTGCGGTAATGTGGTCCAGAGTGCCCTGTGCATTAGCTCAGTGCTGTATGCCCCGCTAGGTCGCGTGTCAGTGATGGGCCTCACCAAGAAGCAGAGGCGGGAGCAGAAGAAGATCGACCGGCGGCACAAAGCCAGTCAGCTGCGGCGCAACAAGAGAGATTCGGTGAGCAAGGATGCATTGCGTGTGTTTGACCTCTGAGGGTGCGTGTATTTAACCTGTGATTTTGTGTCTGTGTTCGTGGCTGTGGCTGATCTCTGTTTGTGTTATTAGTATTGGATTCCTGTCTGTTGTACTCTGTGGCAACAGACAAGATCTCTGTGGCACTATTTTCTGATTTCTGTTCTGGTACTTGAGGCCGATCCCTGTCTGGGCTGCTCATATCTGACCCCTGTTCCCTCCTGGTTGCCAGGTGCTGACGCAGAAGCGCAGCCTGGGCAGCAGAGATGGACCCCCCCACCTGGTGGTAGTGGTGGCCCTGCACGACGGACTCAACGCAGAAGCCGTTGCACATCTGCTCAGGGGAGAACGAGCGGGGGGGCTTGTGCAAGAGAAAGCCGGTGTGACTGGGGTCCCAGACAGCTTCGGCCTGGTTATTCCCCGCTTTAAACAGAGGTTCATCTTCGTCAACCCTGGCAGAGGTAACTTTCTGACTAACACATTTTTACACTTGTCTATAACCAGACAGGAATCGGTCTGTAGGCCTGAAGGGGTGGAGGCAAGGCCTCTCATGTGTGGTTAATTTCACAGACACACTGACTCTTGCCACCCGCCATTAGACTTTTAAGAGAATGTTCAGATTTCATCAACAAAGAGGAACATCTACCCTCTAAACTCATCTCAAGCTTAAGTCTCTATTATTAGCCTGTCGTAAAAACGCATATGTCTGTGGTGGCAAATGCTTGACAGACGTTTGGTTTGGTTGGCACAGATTTAAAACAAGACAAAAAACAAGTAGTTTTCCATATAGTGCAAAGCTCAGACATGTTTGTTTTTATGATAGATTTTGCACTTTGAGTTTTTAGGAGTGTTTTGTGGTACGCACACACACTGATGCTGAGATACTCTATGGTTGTGAGGTCACTAATATTTTATCCAGAATGGAAACTTGCACACTTCTGGTCTGGAACAAGATTAATACTTTATTCAACCATGACGGTTAACATTTTGACCAATAGATCTTCATCAGGTCATTTTCTGTGGCTCTAAATATTAACCATCATCATTGAATAAAAATATTACTCTTGTTTTATAGCAGAAGTATGTGAGTTTTCATTCCAGCTTATTTAATGTGATATTTGACCTTTTTTAGAGTGTGTATTTATTTCCTCATTGTCACTCATTTCTGTTTGTTTTCCATCCTAAGTGGACCTTCATTCCCTACTGGACTTGGCCAAGGTGGCTGATAGCCTGCTGTTTGTGCTGGACTACACAGTTGGGTGGGACAGCTATGGAGATTACTGCCTGTCCTGCCTCTTTGCACAGGGATTGCCCAGCCATGGTGAGATTCTGACTGATACACACATACAAACACACACACGTCTGTTACGTGTAAACTGACATGAGAATAATCGCAGAGAAATGTTTGTTGATAGTTATCCCTGCAGATATTGTGTTTGCGCGGCAGTAAATTCAGCCTCAGCCGATTCCTGTTTCCCCTCCCCAGTGCTGGTTTGCCAGGGAGTGTCGGCGCTGCCGGTCAAAAAGCAGGTGGAGTGCAAGCGGGCGCTGCAGCGGGTGGCTGAGACACGCTTCCCCGGGGCGAAGCTCTTTCCCCTGGACACGGAGGAGGAGGCCACCCTGCTGCTCAGGCACCTGGGTGTGCAGAAGCAGAAGAGGCTGGGCTTCCGCTCTCACCGCTCACACCTGCTGGCCCAGCATGCATCCTACACCCCTCACCCCGCCGACTCTGCCACGGGAACAGGGACCCTGTGCGTCTCGGGCTACGTGCGGGGGCGTCCCCTGCAGGTCAACAGGCTGGTGCACATCGTCGGACACGGCGACTTTCAGCTCAGCCGGGTTGATGCCCCTCCTGACCCTCTGCCCCTCCTCTTTTCAACCCAACCCAAGCGTGAGAAAGGTGACATGGAGATGCAGGTGAGTCATTATGTGAAACGGAAGTTTGAACAGAACATATTTGTGATATGACGTATACGTGAGCGAAACAGATTTTTGAATTTTTGAATGGCGGGGAGTAGATTGATGTCAAATGTGGACTCGCATCCAAAACTGAGACTGATTTGGACAAGACTCCAAGTTCCCTTATGGAGGATTACATGAAAGAACCTCCTCTTTAGAAAGTGGCCTGTGTCTTTAAGGTGTGTGAAAGGCGTGTCTTTAAGATGTGTGAAAGGCGTGTCTTTAAGGTGTGTGAAAGGTGTCTTTAAGGTATATGTAAGGAATGTATTTAAGGTGTATAAAAGGTGTGTCTTTAAGGTGCATTAACAGTGTGCCTCCCTGCATTCCCCTCCCTGCAGGACGTGAATGGCGCTGCAGTCCGGGTCCTGATGGAAGCGGACCCCTCTCACAGGGAGAGCCTGCAGACGGAGGCTGAAGTGGACCCTATGGAGGGAGAACAGACCTGGCCCACTGACACAGAACTGCTGGAGGCTGAAGGTAAGCCTGGGCCTGCAGTCTGGGTTTAAGGGATGGCTCGCCCCGTGATGAATCTTTCTCATTCCCATCCTTGTCTCCAGTGTTCATTTGACTAGATTGTTCCAGCTCTACAAGGCTTCTGTTGGCAGATATCAGACTATGAGACAAACTATTATTCCGTTTTCACTTAGTGGAAATACAGGAACTTAGGTTTTTAACCTTTGCACACGTGCCACAGATGAACCAGCGCTATCATTGATTCCACATGTGCATTCCATCTTTTAGCGAAAAAGTTGAACTACTAAACGGCCACTTTTTGTGAATTTACAACATAAGTCACTTTCTTGAAATGCTTCTCTCATCATCTCTTCAACTCTTTGGCTCCCAGAGGCCAGGAAGAATAAGAAGGTAATGAAGGTTCCCAAAGGGACGTCGAGCTATCAGGCTGCCTGGATCCTGGATGATGGAGAGGAGAACGGTGAAACGGATCCTGAAAGTGAGGATGACGACGACGACGATGAAGATAATGATAACACAATGATGGACGAGGTGGAAGAGGAAGATGATGAATCTCCGGTGAGTTATAAATACTCTTTTTACCTGGAAATTAACTTTTACAAATGGCTGGGAATTAGACACCTGTGCAGCTCAACATATGGGAGCCCGATGAACCAGCAGGGGGCGTGTGTGAACAATACAAACGCTTGAGCCCCAGCTAACTGAAACCCTCCTGTCACTGGGCAATGGTAGCCATTGAGCGTCGCCTATGTGGGGCTGCTAGCCAGTCAGCGCTGGCATGGTCTGGATTTGATACCAGTCTGCAGTGCTCATCCAGACAATAGAACAGTACCTTAACAGGATGAGCCACCTGGGAGCCCACACGGATTAATTTTTGGAGGTGTGCAGTTCGTGACTTCAGTGGAAGATAAAAATCACGCCGATTTGTTCCCACGAAAATGGAGCATTATTATGCCCAATATCCTTTTTTTTTTTGGGGCCTAACATTGAACGGATTTAAATGGTAATCATAATTATTTCCTGAACAAATAGGCTGTTGATTCATTAAATTAATTAATTAATTATTCAGTATTTGCCAAAAAGTGTCCAGAATGTAGCCGTTGTTTCTTTGTGGCAGGATTCAGGTTCTGGTTGCGCCTCTGATTCTGGGGAAGAGGAAGAGGAAGAGGAAGAGGAGGAAGTGAGCTCCACTGGTCGTGACCAGCCAGGGCAGCGGTACGATGAGAATATGGACGAGGCGGAGGAGGGGGAGGAGCTGAGACGCTACCGCGAAGCGCGCGCCAACGACATGTTCCCTGATGAAGTGGACACACCTATAGACACACCTGCCAGGATCAGGTAGGAGTGGCTGGGGATCTTACTGCACAGTGACAGGTGTAGCACTGCTTTATTGCATAGTGACAGGTGTAGCACTGCTTTACTGCACATTATCAGGTGCATCACTGCTATTGTAGAGCATAGACCCATCAGTGAGGAGACGCCAGCACTCCTGTAATGTTGAATTCATATCCAGTCATTTGGCCAATATCTGCCTTGCAGTGCGAGAGCAAAATGTTGTAATTTGATTGGCTGCAGTTTAGACATAGATGTAAGCTCTGAAAAATTTTCCATTCATGCTGCATTATCTGTTGCCCTGCAGAAATTAATGTCAAATAGATTTATATTTTTGGTTGTATTTTACATTGTCTGTTGTGTGGTCTCACATGACATCAGAGTGTATCTGACACTGGCCCTGACGGGCCCACTCATAAACCCCTCTCTTCTCTGAGTCCAGGTTCCAGCGCTATCGGGGGCTGAAGAGTTTCCGCTCCTCGCCGTGGGACCCCCTGGAGAACCTCCCCCCTGACTACTCGCGCATCTTCCAGTTCCAGAGCTTCGAGCGCAGCCGGCGGCGCGTCCTGGCCGAGGCCGCGCAGGAGGAAGAGGGGGCAATGGTGAGGGTTGTGCGCGTCCGACTGTGCGGCCCCCGCCCGGTGGAGCCCTGCGCGCTGTCTGCTCCTCCGTGTTTGTAAGTCTCGCCTTTGCCCTTTACCCAGGTGGGCTGGTACGTGACGCTGCACATCGCGGACGTCCCGCCCTCCGTGATGGAGAGTTTTCAGGCCGGAAAGCCTCTGGTCCTGGTGTCCCTGCTGCCCAACGAACAGAAGGTACTGGAACGGAATGCCTGGACTTTTGCACAGTGAATGTTAGGGTTCTTCTGTGGCTCAGTTTAGAAAAATGCTATTGGTCAGAGGGGTCCTTCGCAGAAGAGTATGGTCTACCTAAGATTTTAACGGAATCATATTTGTACACATTGCACACGCTCCGCGCCCCCAATCTGAGCTTTATGGGTGTGTAATAGAGTGACAATTGGTGATGGTGTATAAATGCGTCTGTAATAAGACTGTTGATTGGTAATGGTGCGTAAATGTGTCTGTGATATTAGAGTGACAATTGGTAATGGTGTATAAATGCGTCTGTAATAAGACTGGTGATTGGTAATGGTGTGTAAATGTGTCTGTAATGTCTGAGAGGCGATTTGTAGTGGTGTGTAGTCTGTAATATTAGAGTGACTGTTGGTAATGGTGTATAAATGGGCCCAATGTCATTTTCCTCCAGATGTCTGTGATGCATATGCTGGTCCGGCGGCACCCAGCCAACACTGAGCCCATCAAGGCCAAACAGGAGCTGGTGTTCCAGTGTGGGTTCCGCCGATTTCGGGCCTCCCCCATCTTCTCCCAGCACACCTCAGGTACCGGTTCAGCGATCTGCTTTCAACATCGTAGAGTGTGTATGTTAGTTTCGGTGCCGGTTTTTACTGATTCCATCATATTACACCCATCTATGCCACTTTCTTACATTTAACAGACATGTACTCCATTAGTGTTTGCATGACTGAAGTTTAGCTTTACTATGGGCTTTACCTGAAGTATACCAACTAAAATGCATGCTTTAAGTAAACTAATAGTCCTAATAAAGAAATTAACCTCAAATTCCTTAAATTGTATGACTTCCCACAAGTGTTTTTTCTTTTGGATGTTTCATGGTTGCGTTTTTCTTTTTACACCAACCACTGTGTATGATACTTAGGCCATGATCTGGTACAGATTGTGGAACAGTGTCAGTCATGCAGACAACTTATGATAAATATTTAAAAAATGAACTGGTTTTTCATTGATTGTATGCAAACCACAACATTTAGTTCACACAACAGGTAAACAGGTTCCATGAGTGTAATGTGTGAGTTACTCACCCCCCCCCCCCCACAGCTGATAAGCACAAAATGGAGCGCTTCCTGCAAGCCGGAACCCCCACAGTGGTGTCTGTGTACGCCCCTATCACTTTCCCCACAGCCGGGGTGCTCCTCTTCAAACAGAGCCCTGAAGGTGAGCAGCTTCTCTGCACTGCAGGAGATGGTGTGTGTGTGTGCGTGTGTGGGTGTGCGTGTGGCAAGTGAGAAGTAATCACCTAAGCTGAGATTTAAACACGACTCGTCCAAAGGCTCCAAAGATTAATGCATTGCTAGTCAGCTAAAATCAAATTCGCTCTTAGCTAACGATAATGTTATTTTGAGTGTTGCATTGGCAGTGTTTTCTCGGTAACCTGCTACAAGGCCTGACTGCAACTCACTGTGCTTACAAGGGAACTACTGAGCTATACCCGATGTACATACACGTGTGCGTGAATGTGTGTGTCTCAGCGACACTAACGGTGTCCAGTGTTGACTTGCTGTGTGTTCGGCTGTTGCAGGCACGCAGGACCTGGTGGCCACAGGCTGCCTGCTGGGCTGTAACCCTCAGCGTGTGATACTGAAGAGGATTGTGTTGAGTGGACACCCATTCAAGATCAACCGCCGCTCCGCTGTCATCAGATACATGTTCTTCAACAGGGGTGAGAGGACTGCGCCGTCCATTCCCCCAGTGCTGCTGCTGCAGCCGCAATCTCCCAGTGCTGCTGCTGCAGCCGCAATCTCCCAGTGCTGCTGCTGCAGCCGCAATCTCCCAGTGCTGCTGCTGCAGCCGCAATCTCCCAGTGCTGCTGCTGCAGCCGCAATCTCCCAGTGCTGCTGCTGTAGCCGCAATCTCCCAGTGCTGCTGCTGTAGCCGCAATCTCCCAGTGCTGCTGCTGTAGCCGCAATCTCCCAGTGCTGCTGCTGTAGCCGCAATCTCCCAGTGCTGCTGCTGCAGTCGTGTGGATACAGAATCTGACTGTCTCCCCCTTTCCCTTTCAGAGGACATCCTGTGGTTCAAACCTGTGGAGCTGCGCACCAAATGGGGGAGGAGAGGCCACATCAAGGAGGCTCTGGGTAAGAACAGTTTAAAGTGAATGAGAGTATGATATTTCTACACAGGCTTTTTCCATGAACACTTGTATTATTTTTTGTATGCACAGGGCCAAATTATAAGAGCTTGACAACCAAAAAAAGGTGGGGGATTTGGAGCCAGAGAGGTGGTGTTTACAAAGGCTGAGGCCTTTTTAAATCCAAATTTTAAAAAATGTTGCAATTTTGAAGGGGAAGCAAATGAGACTCAATTACAGCTCTGTGCATTTTTGAGTTTTTTAAAAGGGAAGGCTACCTTTCATAGGAGATGGGAACATTTGTATGTACATGTGCAAACATCTTCATTATTTATCACAATTATTCATTGATTTTGTAAATAAAATAGTTTTAATGCACTTGAACATTAACAGAAAACTCCCTGGTCTTTATGCATTAACATACCAAACTTTATGATGTGTGATTGTTCATTTATGCTTGTGCCTTGCAGGTACACACGGTCACATGAAGTGTGTATTTGAAAATCAGCTTGGCTCTCAGGACACCGTGTTGATGAACCTGTACAAGAGAGTTTTTCCCCGCTGGACGTATGATCCCTATGTACCCCTGCCCTCTGTCAGAGAGGGGGGTGAGAAGATGGAGGAATCCAAAATGGAGTAGACGAGAGGGGTAGTGTGTGTTTACCCTGAAGGGGAGATGGACTTTTGAGCAGGGGGGGAAACTGTAATGTAAGCGAAGAAGTGAGGAGTAACTGCATTTCCTGCTAACGGAGGAAAGTGCTGTCATTTTAATTAAAATGTTTCCGTATGTCATGTCTTCTCTCACTTGTTTCCCACCTAGGAAAAGTCCTGTGGGACTAAGTGAATGGGCCTGCCAGTGTGTGACTGAGTCAGTGGGCCTGCCAGTGTGTGACTTCAGTGAGTCTGTGTGACTAAGTGAATGGGCCTGCCAGTGTGTGACTGAGTGAGTGAGCCTGTGTGACTGAGTGAATGGGCCTGTCAGTGTGTGACTGAGTGAATGGGCCTGCCAGTGTATGACTGAGTGAATGGGCCTGCCAGTGTGTGACTTCAGTGAGCCTGTGTGACTGAGTGAATGGGCCTGCCAGTGTGTGACTTCAGTGAGCCTGTGTGACTGAGTGAATGGGCCTGCCAGTGTGTGACTTCAGTGAGCCTGTGTGACTGAGTGAATGGGCCTGCTCTGTGTATACAGGCTGGCCCCACGGACTGTTTAAATGAAAATGTGTAATTTCAATTTGGACTATAGTCTGATAAAAAAGCTGTTTTGACGATGGGACAGCTTTAAGCCCTCACTGACTTGGACAATGAGGGCTTAAAGCCACAAGTCCAGAGAACAAGTTTCAGCCCTCAAAATGGGGTCATGTATGCCTGGGTTATACAGGGGATCCCCTGACTGAGGCAATGAAATAAGCCTATGGAATAACAATTTGCAAAGGGAACTGGGTCATGTTGGATGGCAACCAACCATTGCATACAGCTTGTGCAGGCAGACTGCAGGTATCTGGTCAACGAGAGGAGGCGCTGGTGTACCACTGAGATAGTCACTGATGGTTGAATACAAGTATTTATCACTTTAAAATGCTGTCGCAGCCTCAGAAACAAAACGTCAGGTCAAAGTTTCAGAAGCACAGTGAGCTGGCGCTTGCTGAAAGGCTGTTCACTCTGTATTGCTTTGCGCAGTCACAGTCAAAATACACCATTTATTAATGACTAAAACACCCAATCACACTCAATGCGAGTCATGTGACTTACCAAAATACAAAAATGTAAAGTTATACTGTAAAAGAAAATGTTCATAAATTATTTTAATGTTACTGCTTTAAAAAGAAAAATTGTTCAGAGATTTTCCTTCAGCATTTTTGTTAACATTAGAAGTCACACACCTAGTTAAAATATTACTGGATGAAAAGACGCACTTCTTGCATGATGCTTACACACCAAGTCATGTTACTGATAATATAGTTGAGGACAGGGACAGAGCCAGTGTACAGCAGACAGCAAATGGTCGAGGAACAGGGCTGCACTAATCAGAATTTATTTTACTGCTATGAGGGATACAACTAAAAGTTTGTTTAACCCCTAATGAACAAAATGGTAGCCACAGATATTCCTGTGTCTTTGACAAAGACAACTGGTACACACCAATGTTTACAAATGAAGGGAAGCCTCTGAGCCATCAGTATCCGTGAGAACCCCATAGCCTTTGTTGTCCAAGGAGGAAAACCCCATAGCCTTCGGTCCCCAAGAAGAGAACCCCACATCCATTGGTATCCAAGGAGAGTAGAACCCCACAGCATCAGTATCCAAGGCGAGGAAAACCCCACAGCCACTGGTATCCAATGAGACAGCAGCTGAAGACCTCCATTCACGGGGCAATGCTAGAGCTAACTGTCGGCTTGCGGTGCTGCTGGCCAGTGGGCACTGGTATGGTCCTGATTCAATACAAGGTCATAGGGCCCATCCATGGACTACAACAGTGCCTAACACAGACACTAGACTGTGGGGTTTCATCCACACACTAGAACAGTGCCTTAACAGACACCAGACCACACAGCCCAAACACACACTGGAACAGTGCTTTAACAGGATGAGCCCTGTCTTCTCAAGTTAGCTTAAAAATGCATTTTTAACACAGATGCACATACAAGGAAGTTAGAATCCCCAACTTTATTTTATATTATTCCATGAGATCAAACCAACGCATTATTGGAGATGTACCCACGTGTAAGAAACGTTCGTAAAGAAATGTACAGTACATGCACAGTGTATGTACAGTACTGCAAACCCCACTGGTGCGAGTGTTAAAGTTTGTGCGGGTAAGGGCACAAATCAGTCCTCCTCCTTCTCGATGTAGGTCTTGGCCGCAGAGCGGGCGATTTGCCGGGACAGGAAGCGCTCTCTGGCCGAGCGCACGGTCTCGTCGCTGCTGCGCTTGGCGAACTTGCTGGGCTCAGTGGCCGGACCGTCCTCAGCGCCGGCCTGGCTCTGCTCCCCAGCCCCCGGCTGCTCCCCAGCCCCCGGCTGCTCTTCAGCCCCCGGCTGCTCTTCAGCCCCCGGCTGCTCTTCAGCCTCCGGCTGCTCTTCAGCCTCCGCTATCCTGTCCTCCTGTCTCTCCTCCTCCTTCCCCTTCTCCCTCTCTCGGTCTCTTTTTCCATCTTTCTCTCTTCCCCTCCGTTCTTTCTCCGCATCTCTGTCCTTGTCTCTGTCATTATTTCTGTCTCTCTCCCTCTCTCTGTCTCCATCTCTCTCATGGTCTCTGTCTCTATCCCTCTCTCTGTCTCTCTCATGGTCTCTGTTTCTGTCATTATTTCTGTCTCTGTCTCTATCCCTCCCTCTGTCTCTGTCTCTCTCACGGTCCCTCTCCCGGTCTCTCTCTCTATGCCGGTCTCTCTCTCCATCTCTCTCCCTCCCTTGGTTCCTCTCTCTCTGTTTCTCCTCTTCTCTCCTGTCCTTCTGTCCATGCCTCTCCTCTCTCTTCCACCTCCCTCTGTTCCGGTCCTCCTCAT
This sequence comes from Anguilla anguilla, assembly GCF_013347855.1. NCBI lineage: Eukaryota > Metazoa > Chordata > Actinopteri > Anguilliformes > Anguillidae > Anguilla > Anguilla anguilla. The sequence continues at coordinate 27,422,060 of NC_049212.1, forward strand.
ACTCCTCCGGCCTCCGTTCTTTCTCATCTTTCCGTCCGCGGTGTCCACCTTCCTCTCCTTTGTCCTTGCGGCTCCTCTCTCGGTCCCCGCTCTCCTGCGCCTCCTGCTCCTCCTCGTCTGAGGAGGGGGAGTGGTGTCTGTACTGCCGTTTGGAGTGGGAGCTCCGGGACGCCGGCTGCCGATCCGACTCCAGCCTACCGTCGCCGTGAGAGGGCGTGTCTGCGTCTGCGTCGTGGGCGGGCGGCGACGCCCCGGGGGACGTCCGTGCGCCCTCAGCGGCTGGCTCTCTGTACAGACGCACAGGCAGACGGTCACGGTTAGATCCCAGGAATGCATCAGCAGTGACGCAGACTCCTGGATAGGCCAGCTGTATGTGTATGTAAAACACCAGAGGGTCTGTGCTACATCTATCTGCATGACAGCACAATGCTCCTCCTCCTGCTCACCCGGCTCTGGATGGCTCCGCTGGTCTGTCCTCTCCCACTGTCTGTCTCAGCAGGTGTCTGTAGAACCCACTCAGATCCTTCTGCTTCTTCACATCCATTGCAGCTGTGAAACCCACAGACCATTAAAACAAAGAGCGCATGCATGCAAACACACACACGCACACACACACTGCCTTATTATGCACACATGCACACCAGGTCATGTAATAGAGACGGAGACCCTTGGAATGTTCATGTCCAGGCTTGACACAGTGCTGGATAATCTAGACTGTAGGTAAATGATTCGCCTACACATGTGGAATGATTTGTTTTCATCATTATGTACATCAGTATCTACTGCATCTAGTGGTGGAGGGTGTGGGTGCTGATGACATTTCCTACATGACAGCACAGTCCCCAGACATTTCCATTTAAAGTCTTTCTAATTTTCCACATTCCACCTGTCCCTGACAACCAAATACATTTTCAAAGACCCTGATGTTTTTTTTTTTGTTTTTTTTTTACAGTGAGCATGCTCATTAGATATTTGTAAAAGCACACACTTGTAACAGTCAAAATCACAGTATAACAGGTTACGCACAGGTTTCCAAATTAAATTTTGATTGCCCTGTTGTTTGAGCTTGTTGTTCCAAAACCTCTGGTTCAATAATTTTCTTTACTGTAAGAACGAGACATCCCACCATACAGACCAGTTATTTTGAAAAAAAGCGTAACAGGATGACATCGTTAAAACGACCAATCAGATGGCGGAGCCCCATGCTGATCCCCTCACCTTCCGCAGCCGCCTCTCGCTTCAGCCTCTCCTCCTCCTCTTGTCTTTCCAGAAGCTTCTGTCTGTAGGCCGAGGTCACAAAGGCCTCTTTGTCCTTGAACTCCTCTCCCTCCATCTCTCTCTCTTTCTGTATCTTCCTCTCATCCCTCCGCTCCTGTTCTTTCTTCCTCTCCTCTACCGCATGCATTAGCTGAGCGATGTACTTGGGCTGCAGACGGGAGCCACGCACAGGAGCATACGCAAGAACAAATGCAGCAAGTCAGACCGTCACAGTTTGAGAATAAAATGTGTCAAAATACATTCCATCAGTCAATGATCATTACACAGATGACTGTTTTACAATAATTTGAGTATTTCTGTACGTTCTGCTAAATAACTGACATTTCCATTATGTTTACATTCAAAATACTGTAGGTAAACATACACCTATATCCACTCAAAATTTGTCTATGAATGTACCAACTAATATTACATGGACACCCTTGTAATAACTGATAAGTATGATTCCGCTCTACCGGCCCCTCTATGGGTCCCCTCTGCTCTACCAGCCCCTCTATGGGTCCCCTCTGCTCTACCAGCCCCTCTCTGGCTCCCCTCTGCTCTACCAGCCCCTCTATGGGTCCCCTCTGCTCTACCAGCCCCTCTATGGGTCCCCTCTGCTCTACCAGCCCCTCTATGGGTCCCCTCTGCTCTACCAGCCCCTCTATGGGTCCCCTCTGCTCTACCAGCCCCTCTCTGGGTCCTCTTCGCTCTACCGGCCCCTCTCTGGTTTGCCTCTGCTCTACCAGCCCCTCTCAGGGTCCCCTCTGCTCTACCAGCCCCTCTCTGGCTTCCCTCTGCTCTACCAACCCCTCTCTGGGTCCCCTCTGCTCTACCAGCCCCTCTCAGGGTCCCCTCTGCTCTACCAGCCCCTCTCTGGCTTCCCTCTGCTCTACCAACCCCTCTCTGGGTCCACTCTACCAGCCCCTCTCTGGCTCCCCTCTGCTCTACCTTCTTGTTTTCGGCGCTCAGCAGCTGCTTGCCGCTCTCCTCCTTCTTCTTCTGGATGTCATCATAAACACTGTCATACTCGTACACGGTGCTGTCCTGCTCCAATGCCTTCTGCATTTCCAGGCGGGTCTGAGGTAAACCAGGATTCACAGGACAGCCGTTTACACACTGCAGTCTATTTACAGAAAACTGCATTTTCCCCTCTCTCCCTCCATCCCACCCCATATCACCTGCTTCATCATCTTCTTCTTCACCGCTTCCTTCTGCAAACTTTCCCCGACTGATACCTGAGAAAAGAGGGGAAAAAACACTGCACGTGAAAAAGCACACATGCACACACACACGCACGCACACATGCACAGCAGCACAGGCTGTATGTGTGTAGTCTGTTCATTAGATTAGTTACTGAGGCAGGTATTACACGTGTTGTGCAAGCTAGTAGCACTTATTAATGGTGCAACACTTATCTGCAGTCAGTCATTGTGCCAAAAATAAAGCTACAGCCGAATTTAGAATGGCTGTCCAAAGGAGGAGGCAGACCAGCCCCGCTGCACCCACAAGCTGCTGGTTTTCAATAATATGATCACCTGACCACTGCTCATACCTCCTCATCCGAGTCATCGTCAAACACAGAGGGCCTCTGCAGGGTAGCTGCTTTGGCCTTTGAAGGAAATATCAATCCATACCTGGAAAAAGTATTCAAAAAATTTTTGTTTTGTTTTGTTTAAAGTGCCAGTAAGAGCAGACAAAACAAAAAAGGCAGGAAAGTTAAACGAAAGCACCACAGCATTCTTACTTGACCTATATTATGACAGCTCTACACATCTGTAGTTTCATTGTAAGTAAACTGCCAGAATCTAACAAGCCACCCAGTCGATTGTTTTAATGAAATTCTGTACAGCGAGTGAGCTCATACATGGCTTCCTGGCAGGCTACATCAATGCATTTTAAGTGCAAGAATACAGATTTTAACTTGGCTTTTATACATCTACTATCTGAGCCAAAAATCAATATGATGTAAAAATGTGCCTCTGAAATGATACATGCATTTCAGCAATGTGGCTTTTTGGCTGTAGAAACGATAAAACAGGAAAGTAACGGGGGAAAAAACTTTTCCTGAACGTGTTCAATGGGCTGAAATAGAGTCAGGTTTGTGCTCTGCAATTGGCTACTAAAAACAGATGTTGTTACTGGTTGAAATAGGTCAGAACTGATTTTTGTGGTTGTACACGAGGGAGAACGAATTATTGTGGAACTGGACGCAGGAAAAGTATAGAAAATAAGGTGGTAAGAATCAGAATTCTGTGTAGGTGGACAACTGAGCACCACACCCCTGCATATGAATAATATGCAAAGTTACCTGAACAAACTAGACACATTTTAAAAGTTAAGTAAAATATAATATTGAGTATTAATTAATTTTTATTAATGCATATGAATTGGACACATAACTCGCGGTCTCAAGTTCAACTGAGCTCTACTCTATTTCTACCTTTACTTTACATGGATTTAAAAGCAATAGTTATATCCGAACACACAAGGAAATACTGACATATTGGTTGCTATAGCGGCATTTCAAGTAATTAGCCAGCTCTCATTTTCACTCACCGCTTTTGTTTGTAAAATGATAAAGCCAGCTAAAGCAGTAGTGTATGGCTAGTTACCAAGCTGTAGCGAACTGTCATCATTAAATTAACCTCACGTAATTAACGATTGCTGAATAACATAGCTAGCTAGCTAGCGAGTTGGCTGAGTTTGAAGGGAGAACAGACTTCTAGAAATAAATGTGTAACGTCAACAAAAACAAATTGCGCACTGCCATTTAAACCGAACCGTTTTTAAGATTACGGTTTCAGAAAATTTTATTCAAAATGCTTGCCACATAACAAGTGCCCATAGTTACTCACTGTTTGCCAGGAGCCGCCATTTTCATCGCCTTCTTCTACGGGTTCAATTTCTGATAAACGTCTGCTCAAAATGTGCATTCTGCCACCTAGAGTTGTGGAGTGCGGAGTACAGCCACGAGGGGACTGGGGCCACGTATGAAACATTTTGTTGGATGGCCCAGTGCTGCAAATCCTAGTCCCCTTGTACGGTAGCCCGCCCACAAAACAGTTCAGTGTGATAGTCTTACGCTATCGTACTCCACCTTGTCTTCTGCAAAAAATGTCAGAAGTAACCCGTGGGGTATGCCATGGGCATGAGTGTAAAAAAACAAGAATATCAATTATTGTCCTGAGAAATAAGGACCATGTATAGACCCATGTCTCTGCTGAACTCAGGTGGCTACAGGTATACCTGAATGATAACTGCTGAAATGCAGACCACATGCTTGATATAGCTAATATTGCTACGGTGATTACTGATTAGCCAATCAGCTACTTGGCTAAAGGTATAATCTTGCTTTGGCAACATTTAGCCAAATTAGCCTAATTGTATTACCGACCAATGGTAAAACAGTCCATTATTTTGCCACCAATATGTTCTCTGGCCTTACAGCAGACTATTCTGCTGCCTACAGAACGGACCGGTTAAGATAAAAGAATTGTTCAGAAAAGGTTTTAGTGCAATCCGCTCAGTTGATTCCACTTGCTCAAATCAAATCAGATGTGGGACACTGGTAGATCAGCGTTGGAATAACCCAATAGATAGCACTGCCATCCTGCTACTAAAGGACTAAATGGCAGTTTTCAATCTCCAGTTGTAGAAGACACATGACATTACCCATGGTTAACACACAGTTACCTACTTAAAAATGGCTTTGTGCTTAATCATGTCTTCTAATAAATGTGAAATACTGACATGTAAATGGCCCTCAGTAAACTGACAGGAGCTGAAATGCTTTTAATTTTATTAAGTACCAAACCAACATCTGTCTCAAAAAATAAAGATCTGAGAACTGAATTTATAATCAAGTATCCATGACAAAACTGTAAACCATAAACTTTCCAACATTCCAATTCCTGTACATTTTCTTTTCACAGATCCAGTTTCTAACAGTCCCACCTGCCAAACACCAAGGTAACACTGAGCCTTTGCTCAGCAGCATGAATTGTCAAGGGAAATAATTTTTACTGCATGCAGTTTGCAAAAGAAAATACTACATCACGTCATACCTTGCGATTTCATTAAATATGCATTGAAACTTTGTGTAATTTAATTTCACATGCCAGTGGTAGGCAAACAGGCAAGCACAGGGTACTAAAAATGAGAAAGCTTTATGTGTTTTCAACAGAAAAAACAGTCAATAGAACATGAACATTTTGTCACACAAGTTTTCTGTCTCATTTTCAATCACTTGTGTGGCAATCTTACTCATTAAGAAAATGTTACAGAAATACAAGACATGAATCATAGCAAGACAAAGAGTTCAAGACACCACAGCAGTTTAATGTTTTTAAAGTTGTAGCACTAGTGTCACGGGAATTAGACATCAAATCCTCTCCAAACCAAAATGTAGTGGGTTACTCTTTGCATATAAATTAGATATCCTGCCATATTCAGTTTAAATTTAGTGTCAAGCCATTATTTATAATTAAAGGCCACTATCAAAGCATTCATCACTTCAGTGCAATAAAAAAGCATGAACAAAAACCCTGATGTTTACTTTTTCAAGGCAACCAAAGAAAAATTATTTTACTGCAACACACACACACACATTTAATATTGTGCATGCAGTCAGCAAAGCCAGTTTGTATCATGATTTTCCTTTTTTTTCTTCTTTGTACTTATTTGTTTAAATGTGAATGAGGAGGTGTGGCTTCAACCACCAGTGCATCACAGTTCAGCCTTGGAGGCTCTGCAGCTTCTCCTGGCTCAGCCAGACTTGAAGAGGAGGATTGCCACCTGCCCAAGGTAGAAGTAGATGAAATGCTTCGTCTCGTGAGTAACGTAGCTGCCAAAGTTCCTGCCCACAATGCAATGCCACGTGGGGTTGTACTTCTTGTCAAACTCCTACAAGAACAACAACAATTTCCTGGTTAGTTCCAGCCATTCACAAAACAGTTCTGAATTCATACATCTGCTGGACTTTTGGACAATTAGAGCAACAGCACATTTACAAGACAGCCACAACGGTGGCTTCTTTAAATATATTAATCCTACAAGACTAAAGCTTCCCAGCCCAAGCTTCATAAAGCAAAACTTCATAGTACCATTACCTTCTTGATGTAGGCAGCAATGTCCTTCTCAATGTTGTACTTCTCCATGGCCTGCGTGGCACAGTCCACCGCATCCTGCTGCATGTCCTCAGACATGTCAGCATTCTTTATCACAGCCTTCCTGTCAGCCATGATGTGCGCGCAACTGGAGCTGTGGACAAGGGGCAGAATTGGAATATCAACTGAGAGCCAACAATTTCAAAGAAACACAAACAAATGCTACTTGCATACACAGATCAAGAGAGCAGGTGCTCCCCTTTTTGAATCGCACTCTTGAGGATGAAAGCCTGACACTGAAGAAAAACAGTTAGTACTGATCAGGTCTTTGACCCTTCGACCAAGCAGTCAAACTCAATCACAAAAACATGAATGCAAAAGAATTTCTGCACACACAAATCTGTTCATTCTTTCACTCTGCATTGTCAGTTTCAGTGAAGGATCGGCTGAAACAATATTGTGAGGGAAGATCTTCAATGCAAGGGTTTGGACAGTAGGATTATAAAATGTCCCACTCCAATATACCATCCTTTCCTGTAAAGGGCCCCACGAAATAGGACAAAATGAACTCCAGAAACAACTGCATTGGTGCCATTGTTGCTTCAAATAAATTTGCCTTTTGCTTTTCTTCTTCTGGTGAAACCAAGTACAATACCTGATATCTAAATATGCAAAAAGACAAGAAAAACCCAACAGCAATACAACAAGTCTGATGTCTATTTACACCATTCCCCAATGTTTATTTAGCCTCCACAGAGGATGACCGTATATTTATGAGAGCCTGAAATGAGAGCCCGAGATGAAAGAAGCGAAAAAAACATTGAGAGAACTGAAGTACAACACTCTTTATATGCAAACTAAGGTCAAAAAGGTGATAAGGTCATTGGAGTGGAAATTTCCCAAGATGCAAAATTTAATTGTAAGCATCATTTTAATATTGTAGCAGAAACAGACCATTAAGCAGGATGTAATATCTTTTAAATAAAGAGCTTTGCTATATAATAATAATGGTATTTGCTAAGTAACACACGGAGGGATCATATCAGAGCAAGGTACGTTGGGAAGGGTTCCCCAAAGGATCTGTGTCAGGACATTCGCATTTCCTCACTTAAATGATCTTCAGGGATATCAGTAACAGTTAAATCTGGGTTTGAAATATAGAGAAATAATTCGATATTTAAACAGATTACTGAAGTGTGTGGAAACCTGGTAAATTAATTTCACTAAAACTTAACAGCCTAGCTTGTTCTGCAAGTAGGAAATAAAAATTTAAGACTGAAGAATTTAAGAATATTTTATGGGAGAAATTAGAATGTGTTTCATTTGATAAAATAACTGGGAGTAGTAGTAGGCACTACAGGCACACGTGTTAACTGTTTATCCATAATAATAATAATAATAATAATAATAATAATAATAATAATATAAACACTTCAAATAATGAGTCGTTGCAAATAGTCAGCATCTCAGTAACGTCATTCAATTCACTCCCAATCAAATACAGTGCAGCGCACCGACGAACTGCGATGTTTGACTTTATTTATGAAAAATATCCGTCGCTTCCAATGAACTGAAGCCCCGCCCTCGGGACATGCGCACACTAAGGCGCAAGCAATAAATTACTTGCCGCCGCCTGATTATTTATGGGTCTAATTTGTAATTACGTTTTTAAACGATCGCATATAATATTGTAATGGGTAGCACGTTTCAATTTCGGTGTTTAATTTAAAGTGCATTGGCCAGAATGCGTCGAGCCTTTTCTGGCTAGCGAATGTTAGTTAGCAGATATTTGTGTGGCAAGGTCTTCAGTTCAACAGCGCCCTTGACGTTTGACTTGTGACTGAAATGAAACACTAAATTCATCGCATTGTCATGCTGTAACTTACAGATTTGATGGGCGTGTGACAAGTGCTGCACGTTCAGTTACTCTAGCCGAGAAAGTAAACCAACGTTAAGATAGCTGTAATGTTAGCCTAATCGATGATTATACTAGCTAGCTGACAGTTAAATAATATAAACATGCTACTTGCCCCAAGTGGGTGACTACTTCGATAATGCAACGTCACCAAACTAGTAAAAATGCCATGTCAGAGGCTAAAGACCCGTATACGCCCGTAGTGCTCGCTAAAGTTAGTGGAATATCAGTCTAACATAACGTTTAACTAATTTCAGGTACCGAACGTTAGCCATTTCGCAGAGCAGCTATAACATTACTGCATGGTTTAGTAAGCCAAATAACTTGAGTGCAATGCACAGATTTGGTACATTTACCTTGAAATACAAATATAAGTACATAGTTTTTCTCTTGAGTGTGATTTCACATCTCAGATGCATTCACATATTGGCAGAAGTCACAGCTAGCTAAAAGGCTAACATTACGTGCAACATTAGCTATCTTACTTGACCCAAAAACTTGCAACGTGAAAAACACTGCCCCTCACCTTTCGCTGTTGAATACCGTTTTCCCACAAACTAGTCTTCTACTTAAATGACAAGCTCTTTAGCTATATCACTACTGTTCCAATGTTAGTTTGCTTACTTGTAGTTTAGCTGTATGACTTGCTTTTTGATCAGTTACACTTAGGCGATATAACATCTGCCCAGCTAAAATACACCCTCCCCTGAGCGCCGCCGTACGCCACAGCGCTTTCCATTGGCGGAGCGACCCCCTCTTCCAGTGCTGCAGGCATTTTCCATGCGCTTTTCTATGTCTGCATCTTATGTCGTCCCATAATGCATCTTGACTTTTGATTGTTGAGAGATCTTATAGTGGATCTTCTGCATGTGCAGCATGCATCTGTTATACATTTGTAGATACGCCCAATTTTGTGTGATGTGTAGATGCTTCGATCTTAATGTCGTTATTCCTGTTTACAATTCAGGACATCCTAATGTGCTGCTACTTCAAAAAGGCAGTGGCAGAAGTAATTTATATTCTGCCCAGGTAGATTATAGTATGAGACCATTGTTAGTAATTCACACTACTGGCATATGCATGAGTGGGCCAGGGCTCCAAGTACATTCAATTAAATTAAATTTTATTTGTATAGCACTTTTCACAATGGTCATGGTCCAAAGCAGCTTCCAGAAATCCAGACCTGAAACCCCCAACAGTATGTCAACGGAGTATGGTATGCGTCAAACATGAGCAGGCATATTGTCCATAGAAAAGAATGATGACAGGAAAAGGCTCTACCATCTATGTTACCTATAGTTACTCTAGGAATAACACAGAGGCCTGCTCACTGTGAGTGGAGCATTCGTGAGGGACTATAGGAAGAAAGATCATTCAGATGCACAGGGGCTAGCATGTGTAAAGCATTTAAAGTAAGGAGTAGTACCATACTCTATCTAGAATTTAACTGGCAGTCAGTGGAGAGACACTAACACTGAACCGATGCGGTCAAGTCACCTTGTTCTGGTAAGAAAACGGGCAGCAGAATTTTGAGTCCATTTTAGACCTTTGCGAGAAGAATTTGCACATCCAGACAAAAGAGCATTACTATAGTCTAATCCTGAAGTAACAAAAACTTGGACTAGTTTTTCTGCATCATGTAGTGACAGCACCTGGTGATGACTACGGGTCACAGACTTCAAGCAGTCATTGCATGCAATAAAATAATGAATTTTTTTCATCAACAGTACATCAACAATTGTACTACATGTGGGTAAAAAAAAGACAAAAAGCAAAAAGACTAATAAAAAGTTAAGCAAATGTTTGCATGATTGATCAAAATAATCACTTTCGATTGTTAGTTGCTAGTTAAAACTAGTCTTGCTCCCGTCAGTGTTTTCAACGTTCTATTTCAATTGTAATTTTGGGCTAAATTACCCTCCATACCTATTTTCTTGTTTCATTTTCATTAAAATTTTATTTCTTGGCTGAAAAATCCTCCATAATTGCAAGCCTTGACTACTTTAACTTGCATACTGCAGCTGGTTATCTAAATGATGAACAGATGATGATGAAAAGAATCTTGGGAGATTGGTAGGCTTAACACCTATGGCTAACAGGCCTCTAGCTAGCTTAGAAAATGTAGGCTACTAACAAACAGCGTATTTAGCAAAATAAAAGTTTCTGGTAAAAAAGTTGTTTTGTAAAGGTTTATGTTGCCATATATATATTTTTTAGTCATGTGGCCTAGTTTTGACGGTTTAACATTGGCTATAAAAGGTTAACTTTTATCAGCAAATGATTGTTCGCAAACAAACTAGCTAGCTTACTTAGAAAGTTAATAGTGCTTAGCTGGTGTTAATATTGTTGGGTACACAAATGCAATTACATAAATAAACAGTTCAGTAATTTTCATAGCATTTTAAGCTTTGAAATAACTGCAGTGGTTTCTTCCAGTCAAACATTACTGGAAGTCACATGCCGTTAGGTTGGGTGAGGATGCTCAGGGTTCCACCACCTAGCCGACCTGTTGTCTGATTTCTTGACATGCAAAACCCATATTTGACCTAATAATTACATAACGTAGATTTCAAGTCATTTTCACAGTTAATAAACAACATGAAACAGATCTTTCATTATCTGTTCAGAGTAGGTTGCCAGTGTTGTCTAAATCAGTGGTTTAAAAAATAAAACTCCAAAATCTGTTTGGTTATGCACTTTTTTATTCTTATAGGTTTAGTTCTGCACTATTTGATGTAGCCTATTGAGTGCACAAAGAACACCACAAAGTGCTTCTGTCCAAAAAGTGGTTTGTGTTACTAGCAATTTTCCAGGCACAGTGCAGGCAAGAGTTTGGTGACAATGCTGCCACTGACTAACAGGATGATTCAAGCAAGCATACAAATGCACATTCACTCAGTGGTGTGCACACATTTTCCTTTTTAATAGAGTAATTTAGACACATTCACAAAATATTATAGGATCATCACAGTCTAAGGACAAGTGAAAAAATCACAAAGCATAGTCATTATGGCCAGTTAACAGTACTTGATATCCCTGTCATATTTTATACATACAACTTTCCTAACATGAAATAAACAGATAGTGATAGTATTTTAATACCTTGCTTTTAAACTCATACATACTAAATCTATAAGCTGTGCATGTCAGTTACATTGCTTAGATGTTGGTGTTTCTTAGGAGATCCTGTAATTTTCAATTTCTTTCAATAAAAGTACATAAGACTTAGTCCAAGAACAATTGTAGACATTAAATCATTCATACATAAATCTATCCTGTTAGGGTGATGAACATACCATTCCTAACACCGTTATTTTATTTTTACTGATGCCATTGGGACAAAAAACATTTTTTGTGATCTTCTAACATGGTTATGAGTGAATTTTCAATTGAAAAACCCTTTACAATACCCAAGTCTCTACCCTCTACTCCTTTAACGAGCAACACTACCAGTGTTCCTTGTTTATCATATTATATATTTATACCCATCTAAATGTAAAGTCATGTTAAGACACATGTGCACACTGAAGACAGCATAGGCATGTGACTGGTTGTTATTTAGGCAGCAGCTGCAGTGGAGGATCCTATTGGTCAGCTGAAGCTATGATGTCAGCATCACTGAGTGCTCAGTATGCATAGTTGGCCGCAATGAGAGACTGGCCCGCAGATCCAATGCCAAAGTACTTCCCCTGTGATGCCAAGCTGTTCACCTGAAGGAAGAGGTGAGGAAAAGGAAAATGCACAATTACATCAAGAGGACTGATAATGCCTGTAATGTAATGTAATGTAATGATAAAATATGTCTTACCGGGAAAAAAACTGAAATGAAAGAAAATGAATAAAATCCAAAAAGCCAACCCTTCAAAGAGTTAAAGTGGAATGTTTTGGAATTCTTTTTCAAAATTATAAGTCAATGTTCTAGAACTCCATTGCTTGCAATTACCAGTAGTGATTGTTACATCAGTACTAGAGAGTTCATTTAAGAACATTCTGTTCACATATTTGTGATCTTACACCTTAAGGGGTTAAAAACCTTTATAAATAGACATAGATTTATGGAAACTGTTGCACAGCAAGTAAGTTTGTGCAGTTTTTTGCAAAAACCTGGCAAGTCTTGGCACATGTAGTTCGCTTACAACAGACTCTAGGGGCCAGAGACAGATTAATTACTTCAAAAATGGCAGAACTCAAATTTATAGCAGATATCTGTGGAGGTCATAGGGCCTGGGCTAACCACCATAAGCAGGCAAGGGATGAATGGGATAAAATGACTGTAATTAAATTGCAGAATTTAAGCTGGAATCTGGTTGGGCATGGGCATTGGCAGCATGGCAGGTTGAGTAGTCCTTGCTGGGGGTATATATGCACACCTTGGCTCTCTTGATGAACTCCTCGGTTGCATTGTCAGCATTCTCCTTCAGGCCACGCCAGGTGTTGAGAGCGGAGGCCTGCAGAGCACGGCCAAAGGAAAAGGTGAGGGCCCAAGGTTTGCTCAAGTGGCAGTTGTTGATGGCGTTCAGGTTGATAGAAGCCTCCTCTTCACTTTGACCCCCAGAAAGGAAGGTCACTCCTGTAGAAAAGTGGACAAATGTTTCCAAATACTTCTACAGAACAGTTTTACAGAACAAAAACCAATACTAGGGGTATGGGAAATACTTCTGAAATACAAGACGAGAAATGGCAGATGTAGCTAAATGTGTAATAGCTTCCTGTCTGTTAGTGTGAAACATGGGTTTCAGATGAATCCCATAAAAGGCCAGTATACTGGCTAAAATAATCAGCGAAAATTATGTGGACTGCCAGTTTGAAAAAGTGCTTCACCTGCAACTGCAGGTGGCACTGTACGGCGCAAGGCGGTGACTGTTGCCATGGCGATCTCCTCAGGGCTATACTTGGTAGGGCAGCTATGGCCAGGAGTCACCATGTTGGGCTTGAGCAGACTACCCTCCAGGTACACGTGGTGGTCAGACATTGCCTTGTACACAGCGCTAAGAACCTGCCTCAGAAACACACAAAGACAGTGGGAGCCGGGGGGGGGGGGGGTTGGGCATTTGAATGACACAGTTGCACACACTGTAGTTAAGACTTGTGATTATTTCTGCACTCTTCCAGGAAGCCACATTCCCTTGTCAGAGGACGAACTGGAGAACCCACCTTCTCTGTGATATACTGACATCGCTTCAGATCATGGTCTCCATCAGGTAGGATCTCTGGCTCCACAATGGGCACGATTCCATGCTGGGAGCATGAAACGGTCACACAGTTAAAAACAAGCATCAGCTGGGAACTAAGAGACAGCAGATACATAACTGAAAAGTCAGAAAAATATGAACTGAGTTCTGTTGCTAAGCTTGTGGTGTCTTGACTATTGTCCAACCTGCTGGCATATGCTGGCATAACGGGCTAGCACGTTAGCATTCTCAGTGATGGACAGCTGAGAGGGTGAGGTGTCGCTGATTTTCAGCACGCAGCGCCACTTAGCAAAATCAGCACCATCCTTCTTGTACTGGGCACAGCGTTCCGACAGCCCGTCCAGTCCTGCGAAAGCAGACAGGATTTTTACACTTCATGAGCTTCACATTATAACAGGATATACTGTCACTCACTGTCAGAACCACAGGGGCGAATTTCAGAGTAAGCGAGGATCTTTTTGTCTACCACTAAATGTTAATTTAAATATGATTCAAAGGTGATTAACCACACTTGATGAGGCTTCATACTAGACTGAGTTATATAATCAGATTTTGTGGGCAAATATTCCCGCTGTATTAGAACGTTCTACATATTGCACACATTTTTGCTAGTTCCATGTTTGAAAAATTATCTTATTAGCTAACACAACATCTATAAATGCTGGACTTTTCCACAAAAACTCTTAATCCAGATGAAGTGTAATAACACGATTTCAGATTAATGCAAAAGAGTAAGAATACCATAGTTGCTAATAGGACAATCATTGCAGATGTTTGTGGACTGTTGTGGGGTTCGCTAATTGCTATAAATTTTAATGTGATCAGTTGAAAAACTACAGTCAATAGAATGTCAAGTTCATTTTGCATTTTTTGATGCTGCACAGATCTTTCAGCATGTTTTTTTAAAAAATTCTGAATACAACCAGCTGAGAACATTAAGAACACTCTGCCAGCCAAATGAGCAGCAGCTAATGCAGGTGCAATGCTGACCGTGACAGACACGTTTGTACAAAATGTCCTTCCCATAGACCTCTAGACTGGCTTGCACTACATTCACAGTTTACAGTATGAATACTCCTTCACAGTGAATTGCAACATCTTGCCATTTGCTCCACCATGTTTTATCATTCCTAATCACTTCTTGTGATACACAGGCTGTATTTGGCCATGAGATTCTCAATCTTACCCTGTGTGGTTGTTTCCCCATTAGTACCTAGCAGTGGGACAAGACCTTTGTCCACCTGAAGGAGAAAGAAGGGAAGTTAGAGATGGAAAAAGTAGTAGAAGTAGATTGATTTGTTCAGTTAAAGCAAGTTTCTTAAAATGATATAATAAAATGATATCCTGTCCCGTGGCATACCTTGATCCCAACAAGAATGCCCCTGTCTTTAATCATATTGACGAAGGGGGTGCCGTCATCTGATTTCTGGTACAGTGTCTCGTGGAAGAAGATGACACCGCCGATGCAGCTGTCGATGCGCTCGTCCGCGCTGAACAGCAGCTGGCGGTATTGGCGGCGGTTTTCCTCAGAATTCTCCACACCGATCTGGGACAGGCGCTTTGCCATACTGCCTGTGAGAAGGCAGAAATTCGGCAACATCATTCACATGCATGCTGCAATAATCGCTTCATTTTATGCATTTAACATCTTTAAGTCACAGCACATGAATGTACACTGTACTCTGGAAATGTTATTCGCCAGGTCTGCCACTATTGCTCATATTAATCAGGTCGAACGCACTTGTGTTCCTCCTATAGCCTGTTGCAAGTCTCTCTAGATGAGAGCGTCTGGCAAATTAATGCAATGTCAGTCTGCGTACACTTACTTTTTCTACATTTAAAAATAGAAAAATAACATTTGCATTGATGTAAAGAAAGTAGTTCATGAACTCTAGAGCTGTTGGTCTGACATGGCATATCTGGGCTGTAACTACGTAACAGATGGTTAAGTAGTAGTTCAATACCATAATGGGCAGATTAAGAACTTGCATTCAGGAAAGCGGGTGCTGTGAGTTAAGCTGTAACGGACCGCAGCAGCCTGTACTGACCCACGGACTCATCTGCAGCCAGGATTCCTTTCCCCGGGGCCACGATGCGCCGAGTGATGTCCTGCAGCTCCCTCTTCTGCTCGCTGGTGAGGGAAGGGTACTGGTGTGTCATCCTCACTGTGGGTAACACAACCTGCAGCACATGGAGAGCAGCACAGAGTAAGAGTAGCTCACTGTGGCTAACACAACCTGCAGCACAGACGAGGAGCACAGAGTGGCTCACTGTGGGTAACACAACCTGCAGCACAGACGAGGAGCACAGAGTGGCTCACTGTGGGTAACACAACCTGCAGCACAGACGAGGAGCACAGAGTGGCTCACTGTGGCTAACACAACCTGCAGCACAGACGAGGAGCACAGAGTGGCTCACTGTGGCTAACACAACCTGTGTCGCAGGAGAGCAGCACAGAGTGGCTCACTGTGGCTAACACAACCTGCAGCACAGACGAGGAGCACAGAGTGGCTCACTGTGGCTAACACAACCTGCAGCACAGACGAGGAGCACAGAGTGGCTCACTGTGGCTAACACAACCTGCAGTACAGACGAGGAGCACAGAGTGGCTCACTGTGGGTAATGCAACCTGTGGCACAGAGTAGCTCACGGTGGCTAACGCAACCTCCATTATATTATTTGCTACAAGACAGGTTGTTTAACAACAAATTATTTTGCAGTGCTGCTGAGAAATAGATCCTATGAATGAATTAAATATTACACAAACAATTAAGCAAATGGTAAAAACACTGTGTAAAAACACAAACACAAAACACTGAATATGTCCTATTTCAATGTTAACTGTGTTGTTTAGAAACAGCTCTTGTGTTTTTGATGGTTTTGGCAGATATAAAATAGCTAAAATTTAGTGTACTATGATCAGAACTGAGCCCCTAATTATCAGCACGGTGATTTGACATTAACTGACTGACTTTTCAATTAGTTTAACAAGTTTGCAGCAAGATACTCACCTAATACGAAGATAACAGGTCTTCCTTATCCAAACATACACAACCTCTATAAGGCAGCAATTAAAAGGAAAACTAGCAGTATCATCTCTAACCCGTCCCACCCATTCTTTGACTGTCTTGAACCATTGCCATCTGGCCAAATACTGTGCACTATTCTGTAAACATACCAAGCAAAAAAAAAAGGTTTGTCACCACCCTCAATGGCACTGGGTTCATAAATATTCTGACTGTAGACTGTTGTTATGTCTGTTAACGATAAATGTTATGTCAGTGTGTGCATGCCATGTACATTTGCACCTGCGTTTCTATCTGCCATCCTGACACTGTGAAAATGAATCTTCTCCTGAGGACAAATAAGGATTCTTGAGGACAAATAAGGATCTGATGTAATCTATTCTAACCTAATTAATTTAATCTAATCCAATCTAAATAAACATCAGTAAAAAGTGCCTAGCAATGTAGCTAATGTTAGCTAACTGGTGGGCCAGGTGCTGGATTTGGTTCTGTGAGAATACCTCACTGAGGCTCATCACAAAACTATTTGGAGGTGTGTGTAAATATTTGTATTCTCCCCAAAATTAAATATTTTCTCCCCAAAATTAAACGTATTTATGAAAATTATCTGTATTTCAATCTTTAAATAATATTTTTTAATTGTTGAAATACTGAGGCCCTAATTTTGTAATTGTGAGATGCCAAAACCCTAAAATAATATTGTCTGATGACCTAAAGGTCACTGGTCATGGAAAATGACAAATAGAACAGCTCTGTTGCGTTTATGTAGAAAAGGGATTTTCAATCTTGATTCTGGAGTCTGACTGACACAAAATCTGTCTCGTTGCCATTTGCTTTGTTTTTGAGCCATTAGTGTCAGTGACCTGATGCACACATGTTCAGCAATCAAGACACCACCAATTCCAGCTGCAAATCTATAATTGAGTCATTTAAAATGTTTCTAAATGAGCATTCTGAATGAGTCTTTCAGAAACATTTTCATACTTTTTTATTTTGAAATATCAAAAAATATAGGGAAAGCGCACGAAAATCGATAGTATTACACTACACGTGCTATGTCCCTGAGCTTTGCGCGAACACTCCAAACTGAAAACGTAAGTGCAGAGCTACCCATCGCATTTCGGACAAATCTGAATTTACTCGTGTCGAGGTTGAAGTCAATTGCACGTCCTTGCTCTCATTTAAAGGGATGGAGCAGAAATTAAATTTCTGAATTGAAAACTTCCCATCATGTTCTTAAGGATTCATTTAAATTTTTATTAATTAATAAAAAATTTATTTTCAGTTTAACAATCGAATTTATGTTCATTTCCTGAATTCACTGAATTGATACGAAATTGGCCCCTACTTTGTTGACCATTATCCAGTTCTATTCCCAACATCAAAAATCATATGCAATAGTTAACCTAAAACGAAAAATAAACAGTAAAATATAAACATTTGGATAAGAGCACCTGCTTGTAATTTGCATCACCAATCTGCCATTTCACACGGAGTTCTCTGGGCTTCAGGCTACAGACCCTCTCTCACTTCGTTCAATCTCTCGTATGCACTACTTTGCTGTTGTAACGTTATCCAAACAGCTGGAGTGGAATCCCCCAGCACAATTTCAACCAATGAAAAACTGCCGGGCACGGGGTACCACACATGTGGATGCAAGAGAATGAATGAGAATCAATTTGTTGTAGTTAGCTATCTGCATTACTCGGAAGACAATATCTATACTACATAAACGTAACCAAAGAAATCACAGGTTCATTGGTCACATAGGCTACAATCTATCACAAAGACATCATGCTAACTCGTCAGCTACAGCAACACCAACGTTAATTAGGCAATTGGACTGCATTGGATTTGTGGCTTGCAGATACATCTACTACCAACTTTGACAGATGAACATGCATAACAGATATGGCCGGTAATATTAAAGATCTTACGTGATAAATCGCCAATTGAATCCAAGTGGAACTGAGGAAGAGCCTGTTGAATTAATTGAGTTGAGATCCTTCTGTCCAAAAGACTCTGTAATGCAGCAGCGCAACGAGAGTTCCCCCCAAAAAACAATACCGTGTAGGGCGGGGCTTAACGTCACGGACCTATGAGCTTATTTCTAAATATTCATGTTTAATATTTAGTGTCATTCGCAATGTAATAGGCCAGCGGCTCATGATGTAAAAAAAAAAAAAGTGGAAGTTTGTGAAGATGTGAAAAATAGAGCAAATATATCGAAGTTTGTGAAGTTTTCAAGAGCAGTGTTTGGTAAACTAACCTGATTTAGTGAGCTGGTTTGTGTGTCTGACTAATTGACTAGTGATAAAAATAACGATACATAGTGGCATATTTGTTCTTTCCCCAGACTTTGGGAAAGCATCTAGTGGTTCCTCCATTATCATGTTGTATTGGGTGGTGCTGTACCACACAGCTTGTTCTTTACTACTACATGGGTGTACTGTGTATGGATATGAAACGCTTAATTCTTATGTACAGCCACTTATCAAATTTCCCCTTTTATTAATATTAGTGTAATTCTCTAATATGGCGCCAATATTTTTATTGGTACATGTATAGAAAAACAACAGAATGCTCCAATAATATAAACTGATACAAGGTAACAGTGTCCTTATGAAAACCACTTGAGTTTATGTAGATTTCTTTGACGGTTTCAGAAAAGAGAGGTATTAGGAGCCTAGGCTTTGGATTACCTCCTCATACACTTAACTGTGATGGGAATGTTTTGGTATCAGGATTTATTATTATTTCTTTTTATGTGGACATCATAAAACGCCAGTTTTTTGTCTGCAAATTTATGTCTGGCCTTATTAAGAGAGCATTTTCAGCGAGGAATCACTTCAGTGACTTTAGTGTGAAAGAGTCATCGCATCTGAGATTTAGTGAGTTCTTCAATTAGGTGAAAGATTACCGGGTCAAATAGCAGGTTACACTGTCTAATTGGAACACCAGAGTAAATTAGGCCCTGCAACTTTTAAGAAGCACAAAATTCCTCAGGAGGGTGCCAGGACCCAGAGGTATCAAGTCTTGGCCAAACAGGTAATGTGCACCATCTAAAGGAGGTGCATTATTTAAAATGAGGGAAAGCCAAGCCTATCTACCACTGTCCCAATTTGGGTGAAATATTACTGTAAACCAACTGAAAAAGTGAAATTGTGGAATGCAATTTCTCCCCAAAATTAAAAAAGCTATGTGGATATATATACACCCAAGACAATCCAAAACTGAGACTTCCGGATTCTATTCCAGTAGGATCTGGCAAGGATTAAGCACTGGATATGCCCTGACCAGACTAGCTTTACAAGGTACTGTCTATAAATCTCAAATATTGCCATGCCCCATGTAAGATGAAAAGGCACTTTATTGCCTTGAATGGGATTATTAATGTCTGAATCAGTTTGGCTGGCTCTGACTGTTTGAAAGTTGAAAAGATCAAATCATAACTGTTGTTAGACTATACATTTGGATTTTTTGTGCTTATTTAATGCTGTATTGCCTGAATTCTTGCACCATTTGAAGAATTTAGCTTATGATTGGGTCACAAAATGAACATCTCTAACATCACTATATCGCCACAATGAAAAAAATCCCTTACTTACTATCAATATTTCTTTGATGGTTTTAACACCACTGTTGATCCAGTATTCCTACTCGTCAAAAGCCTGACTCATGTCAAAACAAATACATTTTGGGGAAAAACATCTGCACACAATTTTCACATGCAGTCATGCAGTCCCCAAAATTAAACTGTAGCATTTAGCATTTAAAATATCCTTCTTTAAGCGAGTAAAGATGGAAACTGTGTTTCCAATTTGGTCTTCTGTTCTCAGGACTTACCCCAAAGAATATCAGTCTACAGTATGGCCCCATTACATCTAAAAACTGTGGAGACAATCCTGAGCTACAACATTAACGCAAATGTACAAGCTTCCATATGTCTTAACAACCAGTTTCTGTCAAGCGTTTCAGTCTTTCACCAGACAAGGGGTATTTTTAAACTTTGAGATATATTTGACAAACACGACCTTCTCAGCTTTCAGGTACATAGGCAAACTCTTCCAGTTGGCTGGATTGACCTTTATCTTTGGCCTGTTGTGGGCATATTGGGAACCCTAGGGGTCAAGTACAGAGCCATACAATGGGAGTAAACAGGACTTTTCTGTGCCCCCATGGCTGAGGATTAATTTTTCTGAACACTTTCCTTGTTGCGTAAAATGCATTTCTATGGTCCTCCATGAGGCAGACAATGATTCCAGAGGTTTGTGCGTACGGTTTGGAGCACCAGAGCATTCAATAGTGCATTAAATAACTGGAAGATTTAGGTTATGAGGTCACATTTGAGATTCCTCATTTGGGTGGCTCCATACGCACATTATAGACTCTGCTTTTTCAGTGGGGACATCACACAAGTGAAAGTTGTAGGGCCCTTCAGTTGCAGAAACTTCTAAATGAACCAGAAAATACAGTCCCAAACTGTACTGTAATGCGAGCATCAGTCACTGTACTTTAAATGAGCACAATCAAAAATCAATTTTTAAAATCTATTTAAATAATAGTCTCTATTGGCTACATCTTTTGTAAGTTGGGGGTGGGGGTGATACATGTTAAAAGCAAACTTTGTGGTCCCTCTGTCTGAAAAATTTGTCCAATTAGGATTGTACAAATTTAAACAGTCTTCTGGAAGTACTAATGTTTCAATACTCACATGCATTGGCATAGGAAATAAGCAAGATTATGAGTGTGTGAAGTCCGTAGGGGTTTGAATTTGTGGTGGTCCTAATTTCAGAGGGAATAGAATCAATAAATATTTTTCCAATTCTCTGAACACACCCAGTCACAACCCCCTTGTCACATAACACTTGGCACACCCACACTTGGATGACTGAAATTACAAGTGTGTAGATGTACTTGTGATTTTCTTGTTACTACTTTATAAACCTTGGGATTTACATAAACATTATTCCAATGGTGAGTCCTCAGCATTACCCTAACATTTTAATTTGTACATGTAAAAAAGTCACATTTTCATCCAATTCCATTTTCAATTCAATTTTAGAGGATGGTCTTCAAATTCCCGCAGCTTCCCGAACTATCCTTTCTTAAAGAGCCACAGCTTTTGTGGCATTATATTGCTTAAAACACATTCATTTTGAACATTTCTGTAATCTCATAGCAATACTGTTGAGTATTCATAACATTCACGCAATCATTTTACAACCAAAAATGCTGAAGAGTTCTGAAATGGGATAATTTTAAATAAATCGGGACTGTCCCGATTTAATGGGCACTACCGGTGGTGGTGGTTGAGCTGGCCATGTGGAGTATAGGATCCAGCAGGAAAGGTGCAGGATGGGGTAGGCCACAGTGAGCTGGTGCGTGAAGTCAGTCCCTTGTGTTTCAAGAAGCATTATTATCAGAAATGTTATTACTGGTTTTCTATAAGCTTTGCAATGACCTTTCATTGCATGCTTAAATCTGAACAAATTCAATGTTTCTGAAGGTGTTTCCTTATTTTTCACACACAAAAATCTCTCTCTCTCTCTCTCTCTCTCACACACACACACACACACGCACACACACATTAATATAGATTTTTTCTGGAACCATAGCCCCACATCTCCCTTTTTTAATCATTAAATCATACTATTACTATTAATATTTTAATTAGTAGAAATATGCTGTGGCACAGTTGGAAAATTCTAGGCGATTGGACCTCAATTTTAATCCCACAGGAAGGCAATTGAGTCTCTGAGCAACTGATAGTCTCATCTCAGTCTGCATGGTCTCCCAGTTACGCAGTATAAATGGGTGGAACTGAATGAATAAAATATCACAATTAAAAATGAAGGGAATGAAAAAATGAGGTAATTGACTGATCCCATTTCTCAAGGACAGAGGAATATCAGAACTGAGCTACAGTAGTCAGGATTGGACAGTCTGTGGTCAATACTTATGCTGCATTCAAGACAACTCAGAACTAGTATAAAACGAGATCCAACT
Organism: Anguilla anguilla; assembly: GCF_013347855.1. Classification (NCBI taxonomy): domain Eukaryota; kingdom Metazoa; phylum Chordata; class Actinopteri; order Anguilliformes; family Anguillidae; genus Anguilla; species Anguilla anguilla. The sequence continues at coordinate 27,444,567 of NC_049212.1, forward strand.
AGTTAAAAAACCAACTAAATGGTCATCTAACTCGGAACTACGCTGTAAATGCCATTCTTTGCTACTCCACCAATGTTAGACATCACCGGCTCTTTTTGTTTGTTGTATTAATACAACTGTAGCCTAGGGTATTGCTGAAGGTCCTGACTGCTGTCTCAGGATTTCTGTGAACAAACCTAGCGTGGCTAATGGGCACAAAAGTAATGAGAAACCCTTATGGCAATGTTGTGGTCAAAAAGGCAACTTATTCTGCAAGTATAGTATTAGAGAAATCAGCTCCAAATAGTTACTAAAATAATTGTTTAGTTAGTTATTTGGTTAACTAGTGAACAGGCTGTTCGGGTATTTAACATTCAAGTATATTGCTCACCATTGATTCATGTTAGGCTGTGTTAACAAAGCAGGCTTAAACCTATTTAGCCAACAAGCTGGATGCTGCACCCCCTAAAGTAAATAGGGTGTTATTCATATGATACTTTTCATTGTCGAGCTACATAGTCTAACAACACTTGAGATGTGAAATCTGCCCTCTGAAATACACACGTCAAAGCATTTGAAACCATTTTATTATACACACAATAATAACACAATGACAACTGCTGCTAGCTATGCTAGAGAATTAACTGCTAGTTGACATTAAATAGCTAGTGAGCTATAGTGTTCTGTAGTGCACAGACAGTGTTCCAGAAAGGCACAGACAGTGTCACAGTTGGGCACAGACAATGTTCCAGAAGCACACAGTGTTCCAGTAGTGCACGGACAGTGTTCTGTAGGACACAGACAGTGTTACAGTAGGTCAGCAGGACAGTGGGACATAGTGGCCCTTAACCAGACAGAGAAGGGTTTTATGGCCATTAAGAGTCAAACTGACGGCTGTTTCCCTAGTCAAGAGGCAGGGAGAGCAAATGTTTAGGATTTGGGTCTCTGAGAAACCAGTGAGAGGTCCTAAATATATTTAGCTACAGCCTTTAGGGAGCGATCACTTTCCTCTTGCCTAATTAAAACATTTAATAATGAAAGTTCTTTATATGGTCTTCAATTTGCAGACCTATTAAGGTTGCTCCCTTTAGGGGTTATCCTGTTCTCGTAAATAGGTCTCATTCAGATTATAATTTGCATAAATGTGTCATTGATAGGAAAAGTAATCGTGCAAAAAAAATGAAAACATGATTTGTGATTCCGTGTGCATAGAAACTGCATTTCTGATAAACTCCATTAAACTCACTGCAGAACACCTGACCTGACCCACTCCGGGTTACTCAGAGCACTACTTACTTAGTTACACCATGTCATATATTTCCTCTGTTTTATTGGATCTGGGCGTCATCCCCTAAAAGGAGCTGCCCAGTGCACGCAGAAACATCCACATGCCCTGTGTATGCTGGCCCATCCACACGCCCCTGCACCTCATTCACAGCTTGAAGGGGTCAGGTGGAGGTAGGGGGGGGGGGCAGTGGACAAGGGCGGGGCTGCCAAATCTGTAGCATGAAACATTAACATGCCGGAGTGCAGACTATCCCAGTGAAGTGGGACAAACCCTCAGCCGCGTTTCGTAACAGTCACCGGCGGGGAAGGAGATCTCCCCGGTCCCTGGCAGCGGCCCAGGACGAGCTGTCCCGGGCCTTCCCTAGGCTGCCCTCTCTGCAGGCAGCCCATCTGCCGGGACAGCCAGACACGCGGGGGCAGCCAGACACGCGGCAGGCCTGGTCTGGGAGGGGGGGACGGCTCCAGTCTGGTTCACGTAGTTTTATATTCTGGTTATCTCTGTGTGAAAAAATGGCAAAAGATCGCCAGTTGAAATTATATAAAGAGAGTTTTGCATAAATTCCATATTGCTGTAAAATTCCCATGTCCTGGGTATATTTGACCCAGGCTAAGAGTTTCACAGGTGCCAATAAGTAAACAGACTACAAGGGTTAACAATTATAAGCAGTTTGTTCCTTTTTTAGCATAATTATAGCTAATGTGGTACAGTAGCTCTGCTTTTGTGACCTTAAAAAGAATATAATTACAAAAATGTCTTGAGGAAAAAACTGATGTGCAATAATCAAAATACTTAAAACATACAATTAAATAAAAATGACTTCATGTAAAATGCACAAAGGCAGTGAAACCCCATTAGTCATAATTACAGAGAGCTGCTGTGAGATAATCCGGAGAAAGGACTGAAATGGCTGCCAGGGCCTGCACACTGACAAAGACTAAAAGCACACACAGATCTCATCACTCAGGCTATCAGTCAGTGATGCATCATTGGCCATAGTGTTGCTCAAGAAAGGGGGTTTCAGTGGTATGTTATTCTTCACTTCATCACACAATAGAAACTCATCTGTCAGTAAGTACACTGATCAACACACACGGCCTGACAGTGCAAACAAGACTATTTCCACTTTTTCCTTTACTACATGCGGGCATTTTTGAAAATGCAGTCGACTAGTAGGCCACTGAGGAAAACAGCCATTTTAGTACAGCAAGTTTATTGACAAATATCCTTGTGATTACATGCACTGTGAAATAAATTTACTTCCTTTATTATTTAGAAAGGGGAAAAAATGCTAATATAATTACAACCCAGGGGTCACAATCAAGGAAAAATAAATCAAAATGTCAATTTAATTTATTAGAAATATTCAGAATGAAAACCAATCCTCAAAGGTGTAAAATAAATCAATCAACAGCACCTCACGATGTACAGAATTAGAAAAGAAATAGCCATGGTTAAAAGACATCAGAAAATACTTTGCGTAAAAAGTGCCATAGTGTTAAAATTACAAAACATCATTTAGACTTCATGCTTTTTTTTAATCCCACCATGACCACCAACGCTTTCAGAACACAAGTGCTATAATACAGCCCCAAAATTTAAATGAAATTTAAATTAAAGGCTCCACAAGCATTTTGCTTTTTTGTTCTATTAAATATTACAAACGGGTAGTGGCAAGACAAAGGTCATTTCAACTATGAAGGCAAAGGGCAACATACGTGATCAATGCTTTGCTTGGTGGAGTTCCTCAGCGTTCGCGCGAGGAGTTCCTCAGCGTTAGCACGAGGAGTTCAACGATGTTAGAGTGAGGAGTGCCACAGGGTTAGTGTGGAATTCCACAGCGTTAGCGCAAGGAGTTCCACAATGTTAATGTGAGGAGTGCCACAATGTTAGCATGAGTTTTGCAGCGTTAGCGTGAGTAGTTTTACAGTGTTAACATGACAGGTTCCACAGTGTTAGCACGAGCAGTTCCACAGAATTAGCATGAGTGGTTCCGCAATGTTAGCATGAGGAGCCCCTCAGTGTTAGCATGAGGAGTTCCACAATGTTAGCGTGAAGAGTTTTGCAATGTTAGCGTGAAGAGTTTTGCAGCGTTAGCGTGAGGCATTCCACTGGGTTAGTGTGAGTAGCTTTGCAGCGTCACCATGGCGAGTTGCACAGCGTTAGCGCCTAGGAGTTCCTCTGCATCAGTGTGAGGATTTCTGGACTTTAGTTCAAAGATGAACAGCTGCACCTATCTCTGCTCAGATGGGAACTGGTAGAAAGGATTAGTGTACAGGATCATGGAATCAACTAACAGTATTAGTCTTATGCATTTGCAGCCTTCAAAACAGAAGGCACGACAGGAATACAAATCCACAATTTACTACGCAAGTGCATCCCTGGAGGTCCATGGAGACAAGTGTTAAGGAATCTTCTAGATTCAAACACATTACATTTCATTCCTGAGCCCGCAGGAGAAAATCATAGCCACATTGGCGATATTGAAACGAAGCAGGACAAAATTTAATTATATGTGACCACATTACCTCAAACACCACAGTGATTACCTCATAGGTAAAAGAAAACAAAAAGATTCTTTATTTATATAATTATTACGATTGACGATAATGGAATTTAAAACACCTAACGGAAATGTAAATTTTTTTATTTTTTTTTAATGAAAAGTGACCACAGCAATTTTCTCCAAGGCTGACGTGCTCTGTGCCACAGTTGACCCAAACTCAAAGCAATGCTTTGTTTTAAAAATAAAATGTGTAGAGTAGAACTGCCCCAGACCCCCTCAGTAAGAGACTCCCGTGCGAAACCCCTGCTGCTCCTGACGGGTGTGGCTGTGTTTGCAGACGGCTACACAAACAGCAGCCTGTGCAGTTTGAAATAGGTATTAAAGGCAAGGCAAGGCAGGTCAGGATTGGGGGGGGTGGGCATGCCCACCAGGCTGTCCCTTAAATGGGGATATTCCAGTGGACAGTGACCTTTTAACTGCATATAAAACCCAACCCCACCCTGAGGGGTGTAAGCCTGTCCTTGCGGGTCTGCGTTCTCCACAGTTCCCTGATACAGGATGGGCGGAGCCTCTGTGGGTGGGGCCGCGGTGGGCGGAGCATCACTTGCGGCGGCTGAAGATGCTCTTCTTGCCGGAGCTGCGGTCGGCCGTGCTCAGGCCGATCAGCAGCCGCGCCTTCTCGTCCTCCTCCTGCTGTGCCAGGCCGCCGTCCTTCCCCTCCGAGGTCTTGCCCCGCGACTCCGAGCCCGACGCCGGCTTCAGACGCAGCTTTTCCTTAATCATCTGGACCGGGAGAGTCGCACGGAGAGGCGGGGAGAGAGAGAGAGAACGTTAGGCACCTAGCGGTTCAGTTTTGCCACTTTTTAAAAGGTATCGTCTAGGTAGCTAGCTTATTTTACTTTTCGCTATATGAAAAAGGAAAATTCACCGCAATTAGTATTTTACTCATTATGGTTGTAATTAGGGGTGGAATGACACACCCATCCGGAAAAGGAATGGGAACTTGCATGATCCGGATCGATATATATATATATATATATATATATATATATATCGGTTCAAAGGGCAACAATCCGATCATATGGATACAACATGCAAAACCAATGTGTATTGTTATAAGAAGTGGCAAAATATTTAAATGCCCATCTTATGGCTTTCGCTCTCCAGCAACACTGCCAACATCATTATTTACATTTCTGACTCAACCTCATCATCACTCATGCTAGTGCTGTTTTTCATTCTGTCAAACATTACTGTCAATACGTTTTTGCATTTTCAACCTCATTTTGGGTGGATGTGTATGTTGTAACAGGCTTGTTTTAGCTGGGTCAATATACTATATATTTCTTACTATATTGGATTGTATCCTTGCAAAATTTGTGATATTGTCAAATATCAAACTGTTGCCTCAAGAAGCAAAATCTTATTTTAAGGTTCAAACCCCTAGTTGTAATCTAACCAAATATAGCTTGATTTGTTTTTGAAAAATGTATCATGAAATGCATTTTTTGAAAATGATGTTGTGCTCAAAAAAACCTGGTCTTTAATTTGAACATTGTAACAGAATTCCCATAACGCATTTCATCAGTATCTCATAGAGAGACATGGCGGTTTGAGGCTGTGGTGTAATTCCTGTCTGTCGTTAAACTGCAGGAGAAACCCTGTGGTAATAAATATGGGAGCTATAAATAGGCACAGAGTGCGTTACCTGGGCCACCAGCGCTTTGCGGCTGTCCCTCTTCACCGCCATGGCGAAATCCAGCCAGGTCCAGGTGTTATTGTGATACTCCAGACAGGGAAGCACCAGGTTCAGATCCTTCCAGTCCACACTGCTTTTCTCTCCCTACACACACACACATTAGATACACACACACACACACACGTTAGCTACACGCATGGCTGAAGGCTTTGCTGTAATAAGTGGCTGCAGACACCCACCTTGTAACTGACACAGAGGGGAACCTGAGGAATTTTGATGTAGATAAAGGAGTTGTTCATGGCAGCTCTCTCCTTCATCTTATCAATATCATCCACAGGATGCTGGAGAAGAAAAACCTTGTTAAGTTATCAGTTCTGCAATGTAACCATGTAAACAATAGTGTTTCACTGTTACATGGACCAGGACCTCCAGATCCTACAGTTTAGAATAAATGGTCTTTATGTGTATTTATTCTACAGTTTAGAATAACTGATCTTTGTGCACTGACTTGAACATTGATCTGATGCTTGGCGTATTGTGCATTTAGCATTTAGCCTATTTGTCTAACTAGACTAGTTATATGCTTTGTTCTGGAAAGATGGTGAATTTTAGGGGTGGGGGAGGGGGGCAGACACGTGTTCCGGTTCAATTTTTTTTAATCTCTAAAAAAAATACATGCAGAGCAACAGAGCATACTACGCGGCCATTCTGAAACACTGTTTTCTTAAACCATGCGCTCATTCATCTCATATTTGGCAGGTACGTTGTGTGTAGAACTTCCTGTGGAGGGCTGCTGTGGTGTATTTTTGGTGTAGATGAAGAGAACCCCTGTGGAAGGCTGCTATTATTGGATTGTTTTTTAAAATGGGAGGAAGCACACACCTCAGGGGGCTTCCGGAAGGATCTCCTGACCCCTGCTGTTCGGTTTAACCCCTGTGTGACCCCCTTACTAGGACCCAGGGCCCCCATAGAGTCCTCAGAAAGCTGGCGTGGTTTGACCGCTTGTATGCCTGCATATCAGAGAGGGAAGTGAGAGGCTGCATCAATACACACATGCACAGTAGAAAGGTATGAAAGGTATGACCACTGTGTCGTACACACACTAACACAATAAGCGCACAAACAAGGACCATGTCCTACACACATTTACACAATAAGCACACAAACAAGGACCATGTCCAACACACTAACACAATCCGCACACAAACAAGGACCATGTCCTACACACATTTACACAACAAGCACACAAACAAGGACCACATCCTACACACATTTAGACAATAAGCACACAAACATGAAACAGTCACACAATAAGCAGACACAGTTCTACCTGTAGTAACCAGTCTGAATTTGTCCTCTTCATCACCCACTTCCTCTTCCTCTACATTTCTCCCCGGGAAGAAAAATCCCATCATCCTCTTGAAGAACTGGTACATGAGCTGAATGGTGATCGGAACCACGTTCACCTGCAGACGCGAGATGGTGAGACGCCGTTCGTTTTTACACCCACAAGCACACGTCTCTGCTCCGTTAATCAATGCGATTTCCTACCAGCCTTACAGGTTCTAACCATCACGTTCGCACGATCCTCACCTCGAAATGCTCCTTGACAGAAATGCCCCCGACGGGGGGGCGGACCTTGCTGAAGATGCGCAGGGCGAGCTGGCGCACCGACTGGCAGGGGCTCTGGGGCCGCAGCACCACCTGGAGGAGAGCAGCACCGTCAGCTGGGTGTGTACGTGCACTAACACACACACACACACACTAACACACACATACACAAACACACGGGCATAAACTCACACACATAGCCAAGCACACGCACATACACACACACACACACACACACACAAACACACACACTGCTTTGTGCACACAGACACACACACACACACACACACGGAGTGGGTGCTTACACAGCATGTGTCATTCAGGTGATGTGAGACATGCTAGTGAGGAAAACTGATGTTCTCTGGTGAACCACGCCCAGCTCTCGCACTGGCAATGAGCTGAGTGAATCCATTTGAAACAGAAACGGCACACAGACAGTGAATGATGTGGCAATATGCAATGACACTGCGCAGCGGGTCGAGTTTTAACAGTGGGGGGCGGAGCTCCTGAAAACACACATGAGAGTGACAGAGATGGACGCTGGGGTGGCAGGTGTCCCAGAGTGACTACAGGGAGGAGATGCACATCCATGAGCTTCACTGCACAAACATGGTGCCACATGAACTTCAACCATCAGTTACCAATACCGTACAATACCATACATACCCTCACATGCTGCACAAAGAAAACCAAGCACAGAGTTATTCCCTCAGCCAACCACACTGCAGCAGTATGCACTACCCTATACAGTGGTGAGACCTGCGATCCCCTCTGATACTGATGACACACAACGCTCGCTGAAGAGATCTGAAATATCAGCCACTGGCCTGGTGATACTCTATTGTACACAGTCCACGATACCCAGTGACAGTACTATAATAAATCATATGAGGGACAGAAGTGATTTGTGTGTCCTAAAAAAGGACAGGATGTGGTTACTCAGTGACTGAACCACACCGCTGCATAATTACAGGTAATGCATATGAGATACATGCCTAATCCTCACCCCTCTGGATCACATGCTGCTGCTAAACAGCGATAGGGGAGGAAAGCAGGTGGAAGCAGTGAAAGCAGCTGGAAGACAGGCTTCCTCACGCTCATTGCAATTCCTCTCTCTTCCACAAGGGGGCATCTGACATTTCTGCACGTCATTACATCAGCATCTACCTTCGCACTTTCATTCAAACTACGAGCCAGTTACCTGGAAAATATGGCTGGCGTGTAATGTTCACTTTATTTCACTTTATATTATTTTATTTAAAAAACAGGCTAATATTAGTTTGATTTACTTCTGATATAGAAGACTACCTGCTATGAACAGGATTAGATAAGGCACTGAAAGGGGGTCCAGCAAACCAAAGGGCCAGATATACTAAAGGACTGCACTACACAAACACCTGAACAATACCAACAAGGCCTGAAATATAACACAGAATTCACAAAGCACTTCCTTATTTCAAAGCTGCAATTAACCACCTTACTCTACTGGTAGTGGCAGTACAGCTTTACCATTGACACATAGGTAACTTTCTTTATGCATAGAGATTTTGGGGATAGAGAACACTGTGTAAACTCTAATAAGCTGTTGTCAGCAAAATTAGTGACTAACTTAAAGTAACATGGAGTTATGCCATTAGCTACAGCAAATGACCCTAAAACAGTGATCAAATGAGACAAGCTCAGCCACTTCTATGGCGTGCAATGCTGAACAAATGTTCTCTTTTTTATGTCTCTCATGGCACTGAGAATGATAATGTGCATGTTCATTTATTGCACTGCAGTGAGTGTACACTGTGTACCTTATAGACTTGTAGTGAGTGCACACTGTGTACCTTATAGGCTGTAGTGAGTGCACACTGTGTACCTTATAGACTGCAGTGAGTGCACACTGTGTACCTTATAGACTGTAGTGAGTGCACACTGGGTACCTTATAGACTGTAGTGAATGTAGATTGTGTATATTATAGACTCTAGGGAGTGTAGACTGCATACCTTATAAGCTGCATTGGGAAGCAGGTTATTCATGGTGAACCAGCCAAGCTCTAAGAGATGCTCTGCAGTGTCATCAGACTTGTTTAGCTGTAGGAAGGGGGGAAAGATAGAGGAGGGAGTGAGGGAGAGAGAGAGAGTAAACAAGTTTAGACTCTTTCATTCATATTTTACTCTTGGAGTACAATCCCCAAGTCAAATCTCAAAAAAAAAAAAAAAAGATGAGTGAGTGGGGAGATGAGTGATAAACTAGGAGAGATGAGTGATAAACTAGGAGAGAGGAGTGATAAACTAGGAGAGAGGAGTGATAAACAAGGAGAGACGAGTGATAAACTAGGAGAGAGGAGTGATAAACCAGGGGAGAGATTAGTGATAAACTAGGAGAGAGGAGTGATAAACCAGGAGAGAGGAACACAGACGCTCACCTTGCTGTACATGAATCTCTGTAGCTCCAGCTCTGCGATACCCAGCTGGCCGTCCTCCTCCGTCAGGCACCAGCGCGCTTGGGCGAAGTAAATCTCTGTGCGCCGCACCACGCTCACGTCTTCCGGAGGCTTCCGCAGCTCCAGCTTATTGGCCCGCTGCAGCTGGAAGTCCTTAAAACACCTGAGCAGACGGGGCGGAGAGCGTGAGTGTGAAAAAGGAGGGGAGTGTTGCACAGACAGGGAGAGTGTGGAAGTGTCCAAGTTATTTTCGTTAGCCTTGTGTAGCCACCCTGATGAAAATTCAGCTTGGATCCAAATGAACTTTGGTGCGGGGAAACCTATGTACAATACATGGTGTGTAGGCAGGCATTCCTCATATTTATCAAACATAGAACAGGAAGCACAGAACATGGAGCAGATGTGATCAGGTGTGAGGAGGAGTGATGGTATCAGCACCTGATTAGAATGTTGAGCTCTTCGCTCTTCATCTGCATGTCGGTCTTCTCCTGGTTGAGCTGGTTCTGCAGCTTCAGGTTAATGTCCATCAGCTCGTCCCCTCTCACGTCCTCAGACTGGGACTGGGAACATGGGAGACACGTTAAGAATGAATGCAGGCCAGGGGAGAGGCTGTGGGAAGGGATTTAGGAGGCTGCAAGATGAATTTGGGAGGCAGTGGAAGGGGTCTGGGAAGCTGCTGGGAGGGGTTATGGGATGCTGTGGTAGGGGTTACTGGAGGATGAGGGCAGCGTTATTGGAGGATATGGGAGGGGTTATGGGAGGCTGTGGGAATGGTTATGGGATGCTGTGGGAGGGGTCAGGGAGCCTCACTCTCATGTTGGAGTAGATCTGTTTCTCCAGGCGGCGGATCTGGGCCACGTGCTGCCTGACGGCCTCCTGCAGGTGCAGGATACTGCCGCGCTGCTCCTCCGGGTTGCTGGAGATCTCCAGCTGAAAGCGCACGCGCTGCTTCTTCTCACTGTGCTCCTGAGGAACAGGACCCGGCATGAGAGCAAAGCCAAGCCAGCTTCAACTAATCAAGGTTCAGCTTCAGCCAATCAAGGCTTATTCTGTCTACAGTCTAGTGCACATGATCACACCAGGCCCCATCTGCTTCTACTGTACATCCAGGTGAATTGATGTGGGAAGAAAACACTTCCTGTTCTCAGTGGGAAGTGTGCCTGGACCTAAGGGGGTGCATTATTCACATCCAGTGATATGATGCGATTGAGCAGCAGTGTGGATGTGAGCGAACGGCAGGCGAGGATCTGAGTGAGCAGCAGTGTGGATGTGAGCGAACAGCAGGTGAGGATCTGAGTGAGCAGCAGTGTGGATGTGAGTGAGCAGGGCTCTGACCTTGCGCTTGGGCTCCACGTGCAGCAGTAGGTTGTTGACGATATCCAGGATCATGGCGTACTGCACGGGGTTGGTGGAGATCTCCAGGTCGTGGTGAATGAGGGTGAAAGTATCCACAGCACCTACAAAGAGAGTGAGATAGGAAAGAGAGGTGAGGTCAAACACAAATACGTTTCAGTACAAGTGTACACAAACAATCACTTAGGCTGCCAACTGCAGCTTAAATCTCTGGTACATGTGCTGCTTTATACAGTTTACATATACCTTTAATCACATGCTTGTTCAGTGAAAATGTTTTTGGCACATTTGGAACTACTTAACTCTAAATAATATGTGGAGGAAAGTTTTTAAGGGACAAAAACTCAAAAGCAAATGCAAACTGAAGAAACAGAATACAATAAAATAATTAATTTCTTTTAATGCCCCAAATGGAACTGAAATTTAGCATGACAGTTTATATTAGATGTGCTGCTGTTCCAGTGGAGCAGACGGAAGCAGCGGGGGTGGGGGGTGGTGGGAAGCTGACCGGCCTGTTTCTTCAGCAGGTCCTCCTTCTCGTGGCTGTTGCGCAGGTCGGGGGGTTTGATCTGGGTGGCCAGCTCCGGGTCGATGTCGTGGCTGTAGCCGATGTAGTACATGCGACAGCTGCAGCGGGAGATGATTCTCTGCACCTGCTGCGTCTCCTGCACCTGCGACGGCTGGTTCCAGTCTGGGGTGAGGAGGGAACCACACGGCGTTCAGCTCGACGTCCCGCCGACCTCACGCTAAAGATACTGCTTATGGTCCTCACTCATGGCGGTGTTTAAGAAAGTGTGTAAGAGATGCTGTTTAGGTTCCTTACTGATAAATGTGTTAGAAAAGTATGTAAGATATACTGTTTATGGTCCTTACTGATGGCTGTGTTTAAGAGATACTGTTTATGGTCCTTACTCATGGCTGTGTGTAAGAGGTACTGTTTAGGTTCTTTACCTATGGCTGTGTTAGAAAAGTGTGTAGGAAATATTGTTTACGGTCCTTACTGATGGTGTTAGAAAAGTATGTAAGAGATACTGCTAAGAGTCGTTACATATGGCCGTGTTTAAGAAAGAGTGTGAGAGATCCCATTTACAGTGCTTATTTATGGTACTTATGGTGTCTGGGGCGGTAGGTGGGGTCGTGGCAGTGGATGTGTTAGTGTGAATGTGGTAGTGGATGTGTCAGTGAGAGTGTGGTAGTGGATGTGTCAGTATGAGTGTGGTAGTGGATGTGTCAGTATGAGTGTGGTAGTGGATGTGTCAGTATGAGTGTGGTAGTGGATGTGTCAGTGAGAGTGTGGTAGTGGATGTGTCAGTGAGAGTGTGGTAGTGGATGTGTCAGTATGAGTGTGGTAGTGGATGTGTCAGTATGAGTGTGGTAGTGGATGTGTCAGTATGAGTGTGGTAGTGGATGTGTCTGTGAGAGTGTGGTAGTGGATGTGTCAGTATGAGTGTGGTAGTGGATGTGTCAGTATGAGTGTGGTAGTGGATGTGTCAGTGAGAGTGTGGTAGTGGATGTGTCAGTATGAGTGTGGCAGTGGATGTGTCAGTATGAGTGTGGCAGTGGATGTGTCAGTATGAGTGTGGCAGTGGGTGTGGTAGTGCGTACCTGTGGTGGTGCTGACCATGCCGCCCACAGCCTGTCCGCTCTCCATCAGCTCCAGCACCGAGTCCAGGTGACGCTCCCGGTGCTCCTCAATGTTCTTCACCTGAGGGCACGAACAAGACCAACACATTGGAGTAAAGACAGCCCCATTACCCCAACAGCCAGACCTCTCACACACCAGCAGCCCTAGTACTCCTGATCCTTTTCACACATGGTCTCAAATGTTGGTACACAGGTTCTTCTCCAAGAAACACATTTGCCTCCAGTGCCGGAGGTTGTGAATTTTTGTGAATTGAAAAATGGCACAATAATCTAATGAATTTACAGTATTTTCTAGTAATATGCAGATTAGGTTTAGTAGTGGTAAATTATTGGAATATGGTTAAGCATGTAAAGTGCAACACATTCAAACACACAACATATTCAAACACAGTAATTAATTACTTCATCACTACTCAGCTGTTCCTCCACAGCCTGTGGTGTAGGCCATTCAGTGACTGACCACCACTGAGTACCAAATGCCAAAGACCAGGGTTTGAGCCCAATCTGTACCTTTTCTAACTCTGGCATAAACACACTATTTACAGTTAATAACAGCTATAAACATATCTACGAAAGGTCTTTATTGAGGGCATATTTAACCTATTTTCCCTTGCTCGGCCCCCTTTGTCACTACGCGCAGCTATATTAATTCTGATTATGATTATTCTAATAACTGAGCACTAAAGCCCACCTCCAGCCACAGCTGCCAGTCTTCCTGCTCAGAGGGGTTGGGCTCCATGGTGGCGAAGTACTGCATGCCGTCCAGCAGGCAGGTCCAGGTGGTCTTCTGCTTGAGGGTGTCGCTGTACCAGGCTGGGTGGTGCTCACACTGCAGTAACTGGGCCTTGGCTGCAGACACCAGCACGCAGCCGGCCGTCTCTGTGCCCCGAAGCATCATCTGGGAGCAGACGGGTCAGCGTGCTTACTGACACATACTGACACGCACACGCGAGCACAGGGAGCACACGGGTCAGCGTGGTTACTGACACATACTGACACACACACACGAGCACAGGGAGCACACACGCGGACACACACACACGCTCACATGCTTTCTCTCTCTCTCTCACACACACACACACAGACCGTTGGACACACTGGGTAGGAGAACAGCAGCTGGAACAGGACACACACCTGGCAGTTGACGAGCTCGATGAACCAGTTGCGGTTGTAAATGTCATCGGTCTGGCACGCTGCGATGCCACACAGCTGGTCACTCACTCCAGAGTCCTCCTCAGAGAACACCACAAACTTATCCGTCTCCTCTATCAGCTTCTGAAGCATAGACGGGCCTGCAGAGAGAGAGGGGGAGAGGGAGAGAGCCGAGGGCGGGGGGGTGGGTGAGGGGGGCATAAAGATGGAGGGATAAAGAGGAGGAGGGGGGAGAAAGAGAAAGGGGGAGGGAGTTCGAGAAAGAGAGCTTTACTGTACATCCTGATACCTAACCTAGGGCACTGTGTTTGGACAAGGTTTGAGGGACTTGGGGGAGAGTGTTCTGGTTCAACATGGAATCAGGTCCACCTAAATCTGTGGAAAAAGCATGCATGCATGTTTGCATTTGATTAACTGTTATCTGCACAACCTTCAAATTATCAGGATCATATACAAGATAGAAGCTGTAATTTTGAAAAGTCTCTGCCTTACACTTCCTGATTACTGAGAGACAGCCAAGCAGGAGAAAAGGAATACACCTATATGTGTGTGTGTATGCCTGTGTGTATTGAGTGTGTGTGTGTGAGTGTGTGTGAGCGTGTGTGCGTGAGCTTGTGTGTTCATGTGCGTTAGCATATGTGTGTGCAGAGGGATGGCGTCTCCACCTTCGGTGTGGTTCCTCTCCGGGCGGCTGGTGCTGGGGGTGACGGGGGTGGAGGGCGCCGTGGTGGGGGAGTAGCTGGAGAGGGAGCGCTTCAGCTTCTTGGCCTGGATCTGCGTGTCGATCCTCAGGCCCTTCAGCGCCTCGGTGGACAGGTTCCTCTTGAGCACGGCCGCCTTCTTGTAGCCGTCGTACAGGCCGAAGGCGATGTTGCGGTTGGTGGTGGTCCACGAGGCCCGCAGGTCCACCAGGCACAGCTTGTGGGTGTAGAAGGCGTTCCCCTCCTCCTTCAGATTCACCTCCTGTCAACACAGCACTGCCTCAACACCACTGACCCGTCTGCAGATGGCCAACCCGCGCAATACCAACCCCGCCAGCGAACCGCCATCTGTGTGGCCATGTGACTGACTCAGTTATGCAGTCAAAGTGGGGGAAGAGCGGGTTGCTTTGCCAGTGATTCAGAGGTGTAAACCTTACAGAAGGAGTAGAGAGCAGGCTGTTATAGCCACTATATGAATTTAATATGAACATGAATTATATGAATATAATATGAATTTGACTTTATATTTACTTTTTCTCCTCTCTCATCATTTTTTCCCTAAAAAATGCACAAGTTGTTGCAAGATGCAATCTGCATAAACACTGGAAGGCCCCGTGTTCGCCCCGGATTGGTTCGCGTGTTCTCTCACGGCGTACCCTACCTCCTCCATGCGGTTGCTCTGCCGCTGGTAGCTCAGAGAGGACAGGCTGAGCAGGTGCGTCTTCTTCACCTGGGCGTTGATCTGGTGGTCGGCCGTCTCGTCCCAGGTGGAGGCCATGAGGTGCACTGTGACCAGCGACAGCTCGCTCACCATCTGCGTCACGTTCCACTCCGAGATCAGCCTCCTCATCACCGTGCCAGCTGATTGGACAGGGAAACAGAGAAGGTGAGACACTGAGCACTCTGATTGGACAGACACAGAAAGGGTGACAAACTGAGCACTCTGATTGAAAAGAGACAAAGGGAGACCATGAGAACTCTGATTGGATAGGAACACAGAGGGTGATACACTGAGAGCTCTAATTGAACGGGGACAAAGAGAGAGTGACACAACGAGTGCTCTGATTGGACATTGACAGAGAGGGTGACAGTAAACACTCTGATTGGACAGTGACACAGAGAAAAGGTGCCACTGAATACTCTGGACTTGGCAGTTTGCATCTGGCAGGTCTCTCTCACCCTGTGGAATAAGTCTCTGTGCTCCCCTGGTGAAGACATGCCCTTTGCTGCACTCCACCTGGATTCCTCTCTGCTGGGCAAAAGAGGCCCAGTAGTGCACCTGTGTTGGAGGAGCAGAGATATCAAACAGGATATGACATCAGCATTTGAGACTGAAATCACAGCTGTTCATAGTAACAGGATATAGGGTAGAGGACACGGGAGACCAAACCTGTTCCTGGCTGCAGGGTCCGCTGTTTTTCACTGTTACTCAACACTTAATTGATCAATTAAAGCAGCTGATTACACAGCTAACTCACCTAACTGGTATCTTGGTTCTGAACTAGCTGCTGATTTGAAAGTGAAAACAAATCAAGCAGATATTGCAGCTCTTCAAGATCAGCACTGGGGAGCATGGCGTAGGGCTGGGAGTGGCTGCAGCTTCACTGGTGTGTGTGTGTGGGGGGGGGGGGGGTCAGGTGGTAGGTGTAAGGGTGGGTGTGGGAGGTGGGTGGGTGTAGGGGTGGGTGTGGCAGGAGGGTGGGTGTAGGGGTGGGTGTGGCAGGTGGTGGGTGTAAGGGTGGGTGTGGGAGGTGGGTGGGTGGGTGTAGGGATGGGTGTGGCAGGACGGTGGGTGTAGGGGTGGGTGTGGCAGGTGGTGGGTGTAAGGGTGGGTGTGGGAGGTGAGTGGGTGTAGGGGTGGGTGTGGCAGGAGGGTGGGTGTAGGGGTGAGTGGCGTGGATCAGGGCAGGACAGGCGAGGCTCACCTGCAGCTGTGGAAAGGCCGCTGTGTAGGACATCTGCTTGTAGTGCTGGCCCAGCTTCTTGCGGATGGGCCGGAGGCTGTGGAAGAGCTTGCCCCTGCAGATGGGCCGGGACACGCCGGTCCAGGTGGCCCAGAAGTTCTGCATCCAGCGCAGTGTGCTGCTGTAGAGCAGGATCTTGGGCTGGCACGGTTCTGAGGAGATGACACACATGCATCCACACACACGCACACACACAACATATACAAAATGTTCTTTTACCAACTGCAGATGAGAACATACAGAGCACAAAACTGTAATATCCTGTTTTGTAAGATAAAGCTGCTAAGACTGAAACTATTTTTTTCTGATGACGTAGATGGTGATGTTCCCACCTTTCAAAATTCATTGTCGAAGACAGTGAACATAGCCATTTTGGTGCTTCCCTGCCTCAAACCCCCATAGTTCATTGCACAATCTTTGTCTAAGAAATATGTGGTTTCTCTGGAAGTATCAAAATACCATTTTTGGTCTTGGAAATGTGTTGTATTTTAGTCAGCCTGTATCAGGACGCGAGTGTTTACACCGCACCTCTCTCCTGCTCCCGATGCTGGTTGAGGTCCATGGTGATTGACAGGTTGAGGTTCTCAGAGCGGAAGGCCCTGTACGAGTCGTGCGGCTGGCCGGAGGTCACGTCCGCCACGTTCTCCGCACAGCACAGCGTCACGGCGTGATGGTCGTGGGGGTTGCCATGACACAACCACTGCAGGTCAAGGGTCATGCACAGGTTTGGGAGGTGAAGAAAGCAGATATCGTCATACCTGAAAGAGTCAGACAAAAACCTGATATACAGACTGAAAGAGAAGTAAATCTGTATGCAAACGGAGTCAAACATACAGACTGAGTCACATACTAAGTATTCACACAGACTCAGACTGCATCTGTATACAGACTGAGCCAGACATACATCTGTATATAGACTTAGCTAGACAAATACCTGTACACCTGTACACAGAAGTCAATGCTGTGCAGTGGTTAAAAAAAACCACTTCTGCATCCAGAAGTTCAACTCAGATAAATCATTAAAATCTATTCACATGTAACATTTCATTGTTATTATTTCAGTCATCACATTTTGCCGTAAAATACCGTGTGCCACAAAAACAAAGCAAGCGCTGAACAGCTCTGAGAGGAAGCCCTCTCTGAATGAGAGCAGTCGGCACGTACTTGGAGGCTGTTCTGACGTTGACGTCCATGTCTCCCTTGAAGACAAACTGTCCCGGGTTCCAGGCGAAGTTGAGCTTGTTCCACTCCCAGTGCATGTTCTCTGTGGTGTTATAAGGGTCCTGTAGGGAGAATCCCAAACTGTCAAATCCCAGTGGCTGTACCTGGATCGGCGCAGGTGTGAATAAAGGCAGGTAGATACCTCGGTGGCCAGCTGGTGCAGGTTGGCCTGCTCGATGTCCATAACCCAGCAGCCGTGGAGGAGCAGCCGGCTCTTATCCCACCAAGCCAGCGGGGGGGAGGGGTCAGCCGTGGGCTTCGTTAGCAAGTCCACCACCTGACCAATCAGAGTCCAGGCAGGGTCCCAGCATGGTCCCCACACAATTGTGTACAGGGAAATATTCGCTGTGCAAGGAGGGAAAAAAAATATGTTAGCTCATATAGAATGACTAAAATTCTTACTCACACACATAACAAATTTGAACAGGGTCAATCAAATCTGAGTGTTAGGATAAACAAACACTCCAGTGCCTGCGGGGACATCGTAACTCACAGTGGAAGTTGTAGTAGAATTTCAGCGGGGGCATGTTCCTGTGGACCGTGACGTCCCCCCAAGGCTGTCCCAGGTGGACGACCTGCTTCCGCCGGCCGCGGGACTGCCCGTCCTGCTCCGTCCCGATCAGGCGTCCCGACAGCTCCCAGTCCCTAATCTCAAACAGATACCGGGGGTAGTCCCGGATCCTCACTGGCCCGAGAGAGAAGAGAGCAGGCGTTAGGGTTGGAGCCCAAATGCAGGCGGGGCTTGTGGGAAACTTTTATTTCCTTTCATTTCTACAGTTTGCCTGTCATTTTTATGGCTATAACTGAATTACACAAAAGCCGTGCAGCTCAGCCTTTATTTCAGATGATAAAAGCTGAAGTTCAAATAGAAGTATTCAATGACCAAAAATCATAGGGTAAACTTACCCAGTTTATTACCGCGTTACAAAAGTAATTCACCTGCCATTGTAACTGCTTGTGATCTGGATGTCTAATAAAAGGGGCACGACAAACCCCCTCTGCAGTGACATCACGAGCCAGGCGGAAGCGGACTCACCCAGGAAGGCGCCGAGCTTGAAGCGGACGGCCCGGCCCCACTGGATGACCAGCGGCAGGCCGTCGCGGGGGAAGGGGCTGACCCCGTCGATGTCGCGCAGCTGCTCCCGGACGCGCTCGGGCCCGTGCAGCGACGCGTCGGCCAGCACGGCCAGCTCCAGGTCCGACACGGTCCAGGTGAGCAGGGACTTGCGCATGGGCGTGTTGGCGTAGAGGCGGCGCGACCGCTGGATGTAGATCTCGATGTGCTTGCGCTCCAGCGACGTGTAGAGCTCCTCGATCTTGCGGGCGGGCAGCAGCTCGCCGTGCTGCTTGCGCAGGTCGGCCACCTTCCGGTCCAGCAGCTGCAGCCGCTTGGCGCTCTCCTTGCTCTCGTCCTTCATCAGCTCGTAGTTGTCGCGCAGCTTGATCTCGAACACGTCGTCCAGGAACACCCAGGAGAACTGGCTGATGCGGAAGAGCAGGTCCGGGGGCAGCGGCGGCGCTGCGGGCGCCGGGCCGGCGCCGCCCCCGTGCAGGCTCTTGAGCCACTTCTGCACGTTGATGGCCTGGTCGAAGGTGTTGGAGAAGTTGTACTGGTAGGGGAACTCGATGGAGAGGCAGGGGATGGTGAAGACCCAGGCGCGGTTGTGCGGCGTGCCCAGGGAGGGGAAGTGGCTGCGGAAGGCGGTGGTCTCGTCGGCCCAGGGCAGCGCCTGCACCTCGGCGTCGCGGAAGGAGAAGATGTCGTTGCCGTCGAAGTTGAGGACGAGGTGCGGGGCCTGGAGCCGCGTGCTCCCGCCGTGGCGGGACAGCGTCAGCGCCTCCGCCCGCAGGAGGATGTAGTTCTGCTCCGACACGAACGCCCTCAGCGCCACGCCCCCCAGCTCCACGCCCAGGTTCAGCACCCTGCCCTGGGCCGCCGCCGCCGCCGCGGTCGCCGTGGGGATGGCCGGCTCCGGCTCCGCCTCCTGCTCTTGGGCCAGCCCCAGGGCGCAGGCCAGTGTTCTCCAGCAGGCCCGGGTCTCTGTGATGTGCTGGTACAGGAACATGTGGTCCGCTGGGGTCCACTGCACCCCCACCTCCTCCTCACAGCGGACCTGCACAGGGAGCCCGGGAGAGAGACACCTCACACCCGCTCTGTTAGGGAAAGATCCTATAACCATGCTCTCCCACTGGGAGCATGCTGCTTTCCCATGGAATGGAAAGTGCACAGTCAAGACTCAGCTGCAAAAAAGTGGAAATGTGCACACTGTGGAAATTCACTTTAAGTTTCATTTTTATAAATGAGATGGGCTATTGGCCATGATCGAATCTGAATTACTGTAGCAAAGAAATGACCATAGGCAGTTCCAAAAGGTGCATGAGCTGTTGCCTAATAATGATTATAATAGTAATATTTGTGGAGCACTATTCTTACATGGTGCACAAAACTCTTGACACAATAAAAGTATGGAGAGGAAATGAGGAAATAAAACAGAATAAAGAAACTGAATAAAACAGCAGCATGATGAACAGCCACAGTAAGCAATGGTTAAGCATTCAGAGACCTAAGCCAGCAGGATACTGGATCTGAACCCAAAGCCGTGAGCTCATATGATGCAACATTCTGAGTATGAAACCCTGAACAGTAGTGCACTCCGTGCACACCAGTAAGGGGGGGGGGGGGGGGGCAGTACCTCCAGCCCCCAGGCGGTGGCGTGGTAGCTGATGGCGAGAGAGGCCAGGCTGAGGACGGGGTTGGCGGACTGCGCGGCGGGGCAGCAGGGCTCCATGGCGTCCGTCAGAGCCTTCACCACGGACAGCGAGACGCCCTGAAACGAGACGCTGGAGCTGTCCGGCATACCCAGCGTCTCCACGGCGTCCACCCGCAAGGACAGCGCGCCTGCAGGGCCGCAGAGGGGGGGCAGAGGGGGGGTGGGTGGGAGGGGAGGGGGGGGTCAGGAAACGGGGCTCGGAGGAACGCCGAAAAGCAGCCGGAGCGCAGCTCACCTGCCACGTTCGAGAGTGTGAACACGTTGACGTCCTCCAGCCCGAGCTCCAGCTTGAACAGGACCGAGTGCTGGCCGCAGGAGGAGGGGGAAACCGCCTCGCTGGCCGAGGGGGGCGGCAGGAGGACGTCCGGACCACTCACGGCGTTCCTGCCGTCCTGGGTGAAGAGGGACACCAGCCGGGACAGGCAGAGGGCGCAGGTCTCCGAAATCTCCACCTGCATGCCCTGCAGCTTGGACTCTACGTGGAGGCTCTCAGTGGAGAGGGAGGAATCCAGCTGGGTGCGGTTACAGCTCCCCTGAGAGAGAGGACACAGCCTGGAGCTAATGCAGCTGGTCTGGGCTCAACAGAACTATCCACAAGCAGCAGACAGAGGGGAAAATCACAGGCAGCAGACAGAGGAGAAAATCACACGCAGCAGACAGAGGAGAAAATCACAAGCAGCAGACAGAGGAGAAAATCACACGCAGCAGACAGAGGAGAAAATCACAGGCAGCAGACAGAGGAGAAAATCACAAGCAGCAGACAGAGGAGAAAATCACAAGCAGCAGACAGAGGAGAAAATCACAAGCAGCAGACAGAGGAGAAAATCACAAGCAGCAGACAGAGGAGAAAATCACAGGCAGCAGACAGAGGAGAAAATCACAGGCAGCAGACAGAGGAGAAAATCACAGGCAGCAGACAGAGGAGAAAATCACAGGCAGCAGACAGAGGAGAAAATCACAGGCAGCAGACAGAGGAGAAAATCACAGGCAGCAGACAGAGGAGAAATATTCTGCTTTATTTATAATTCCCATCAGTCAAGTGCAACAGGCGCTGAAAACTAATAAAGACTGGAAGGCTTTCAGGAGAAATAGTGTTCAGTGTGAACCAACAAGCTTTATAAAGTCTGCTAATAGCTACTCCTGGGTACATAGCTAGTGAAAAGGACCCACTCAACACACTTTATGGAAACAGTCATATAATCTGACTGATATTTTAATGTGAACTTGTGTTCCCGCAGCTTTGATCTGAAGGGCCGTGCCTTGGCTTTGTGCGGAGGGTAATATCAGCAGCTGAGCTGGGATTAAGAGCCGCCCACACCTTGGCTGCTGCTGTAGGGCGGCGTACCTGCAGGGTGAGGGAGTTCAGGGTCAGGGCCTCGCCCCACACGTGCTTGTCGGGGGGGTGCGGCGCTTGCTGAATGTGGGATCCCTGTCCCACACGCCACCAGCAGTGCTCCAGCGACAGAGAGGCGCGCTGGTGCAGGCTCTGGCACCCCACACTCCCCGCCTCCACGGGGAAGTCCATCAGGTGCTGCAGTTCTGTGGGACACACGCACACACAGGCACACGCACACACACGCACACACGCATGCACACACATGGGACTGGATTAGTGTATAAAACTTCTGACTCTGACATCCAACAGTGATAATATTACTCTGGTTTCTGGTGTTGAAAAAATGTATCTTGTTCAAAGTATGTTTAAAGTTCCATTTAAAGTTCCATTGCAAGACCATATACGAGTGTGTGACTCATGATACAAACATTCATTGTCCCATAGAAAGTAACTGACCTAATCTAATCTTAACAGGCAGGGTTTATTTGCAAAGCCACATATCTATTGTTAGACTTGCCTTCTCTTTACTTCGTCTTGCAGTACAAAACTGCAGAACAACCCTGACTACAAAACTCCATGATGCTCATACACGAACGCACCTGGTTTCAAAAACCCCATAGTATATGAAAGACATTCATTCTCTGTAGCTGCTCGTACCTGTGCGTTCTGTAAGAGCTGCTCGTACCTGTGCTCTCTGTAAGAGCTGCTCGTCCCTGTGCACTCTTGGTAAGAGCAGCTCGTACCTGTGCGCTCTGGAAGAGCTGCTCGTACCTGCGCTCTCTGTAAGAGCTGCTCGTACCTGTGCGCTCTGGAAGAGCTGCTCGTACCTGTGCGTTCTGTAAGAGCTGCTCGTACCTGTGCTCTCTGTAAGAGCTGCTCGTCCCTGTGCACTCTTGGTAAGAGCAGCTCGTACCTGTGCGCTCTGGAAGAGCTGCTCGTACCTGCGCTCTCTGTAAGAGCTGCTCGTACCTGTGCGCTCTGGAAGAGCTGCTCGTACCTGTGCTCTCTGTAAGAGCTGCTCGCACCTGTGCGCTCTGGAAGAGCTGCTCGTACCTGTGCGCTCTGGAAGAGCTGCTCGTACCTGTGCGCTTGGTAAAAGCTGCTCGTACCTGCGCTCTCTGTAAGAGCTGCTCGTACCTGTGCTCTCGGTAAAAGCTGCTCGTACCTGCGCTAGCTGAAATGAAGCCCACGGCGAAGGGGGGCGTGTCTCCCAGCTGCACAGACACGTTGACGTTGGACACGGAAGAGCTGATAATTACTGGAGCTTCCAGCTGAGGGAAACGCCTACAAGACAGAAGAACATGAGAGCATTAAACACACACACACACACACATACACACACACACTCACCACACAGACAAAACCATACTCACCGCACACACATACACTATGACATGAAAAGCACAGTGTCGCATTAATTTCTCATTCAGTTTTAAACACTTCATTCATATCGTTCATATATTCATTTAGAGTAAATATGATCATACGTCTTTCTTGGAGTGGCCTTCCTGTGAAATAACTGTTTCCATGGGAACAGATCTAGCCAGTGGGAAAATTCCTGGTGACGGTAGTGGATAATGCAAGTGTTCACTGTAAGCGACCCCGAGATGTCCACTGATGCCACCTGAGGAAAAGAGGAAGAAGAAAAGAAAACAAGAGTAAAGCAAAGATCAACCACACGGGCTTGATCATTATACTGAGGTTATCTACTGAACTGGACATCAGGTAGCACCCCTGGTGCTGGAGAGCCACAGGGTCTGCTGGATTTTCTTTTAGAAGTAATTAGTGACCCAGAAAACCAGGTGAGGTGTTAAACTGCTAACATCTGCTTTATTTGGTAAATGACGTGCTGAGTAACAATGAAAACTAGCAGACCCTGCGGCTATCCACCACCAGGGATGAGGACCCCAGCAGACCCTGCGGCTCTCCGACACCAGGGCTGGGGGCCCCAGCAGACCCTGCAGCTCTCCTGCACCAGGGCTGAGGGCCCCAGCAGACCCTGCAGCTCTCCTGCACCAGGGCTGAGGACCCCAGCAGACCCTGCGGCTCTCCAGTGCCAGGGCTGGGGGCCCCAGCAGACCTGCGGCTCTCCAGTGCCAGGGCTGGGGGCCCTGCTTTGAATACCTCACCTGCAGGACGGTCCTGAGAGAGTTGAGGCAGAGGATCCTCTGTCGGCTCTGAGACAGGAGCAATCCGTCTGTGGGGAGAATACACACCTGAACACACCTGTGTGTGGAGCACTGGTAACTACGGTTGGGTATCCAGAACCGGTTCTGAGCGGGAACCCATTCAAAATATCCAAGAAACGGAAATTCATTAAGAAACATGAGTTTTGGAATTTGCTTACTGAATCCTGAAAGCATATTTTCAGTCACATTCGCAAAACTGGTGAGATGCATTGAGCATTAAAGAAGTCCATAAAATTCACATGATTCACATCATCTCCAGTTTATTCCCAGAGAGCTCCCCTGATAGGGAGACTCCATTATTATTATTAACCAGGATTTGATAAGAACTGGATTCAGAAAGCGATCATGTTGATTCTGATTACATTACATACTGCAGAAGCACACAGCATTACAGGACCTGCAGGACACTCTCTCATGTTCACCCAGGTCCCCCACTCACCCTCCAGCTGCAGCTCCAGGCTGCAGTGAGGGAAGCGCAGTTCGGGGGTGAAGCTCTTCAGGGGAAGCTGCTCGTCTTCACGCCCGTACCCCACCTTCAGAGACTTGAGCGTCCAGTTCAAGTGCCTGCAACGCAGAAGAGCATGTTCCCTCAGCCTGCTGTTAAAAGATACACTGCAAAATCCTGTGGCAAGAGTTTCAGGAGGAGAAACGAGGAAGCGTTTCAGAGCGCGAGAACGAGAGGTTACCGCTTACCGCTTTTGGCTGTGCATGGACAGGGTGATGTTGGTGTTGTCGAACTCGACGCTCATCTGCTGAGGAATGAGCTGATGGAGCCGTTCTATGGTCTCTGTCTGCAGGTACGCCTCTCCGCTGTCTGAGTGAAGATTAGCAGAGCGACAGTCAGAAACTCCGCTGACACTGTAAATATGCAGCCTTTACAAGGTGGTGCTTAGAGCCTGTGTGTGTGTGTGTGTGTGTGTGTGTATGTGTGTGTGCATGCACGTGTGCGCTCACCTGTGCCTGCACGTGTGCGCATGCATGTGTGTTTGCATGAGCTCACCTGTACCTGTGTGTGTGTGCGTGTCCGTGCGCGCGCATGTGTGTGCATGTGCTCACCTGTACCTGTGTGTGTGTGTGTGTGTGTGTGTGTGCGCATGTGTGTGCATGAGCTCACCTGTGCCTGTGTGAGTGTGTGTGTCCTGTGGAGGACGGGCAGGCAGGGGCAGTGTGCTGAGGAACAGGCCTTCGTGCATCTCTGCCAGCAGAGTGCGGACGCAGAGCCCAAAGCGGCCAGGCCGCAGGTCTGGAACACTCACGTCCCCCGAGAGAGTCAGGGACAGGGACACCTCCGCCAGACACGTGTCCTGCTGTTACACACACCCCACAGACTTCAGTACCCAGACACTGACCCTGCTGTTACACACACCCCTGAGACTTCAGTACCCAGACACTGACCCTGCTGTTACACACACCCCTGAGGCTTTACTACTGACAGACACTGATCCTGCTGTTACACACACCCCTGAAACTTCAGCAGTCCCTGTTCATCAGTGAAAGGTCGTTATATTTTTTCACACATTCCATGGTGAGCCCAGTCATATTAAACTGGATAAGATTCCTAGGTGAGTCATGTTGTGTTGAATGACACAAGAGGATGAGGGCACTCAGTCTGCTACTTACCAGTCGGCTGCTCTTCAGAACTTTGCTGCTCAGCTGTCCCACAGAGAACTCCCATGCTACCCTGCAGCAATAAGGAAGTAAAGCTCAGTACTGCACAGCACGGTGACGTCATACACTCCTCAATCAATCTACACCTCTCCCACATCAATCTACACCCTCTGCACATTAATTTATGCCCGCGAACATCAATCTCCACATTCAGGCAGAGGCTCAGTCTCACCACAAAACATCAATTGGTCACAGTTTTGAAATGGATTTTTAAAAATCAGACTGCAGTCACTTCTGAGCGTCAGAGAGAGCAAATAAAGACTGTAATCACTTCTTGCTGTGATGGTTGAGCAGCAGGGTGATCCCTGTGGTAGTCATGTGCCATAGAGACTCAGGCAGTGCCAGGTTCAGCACCATCACGTTTATGGAGTTGATGTGAACAGACATCTGTTAGGGAAGAAAAAGCAAACCTCATACATTGTACCAGCCTGGAGCACACCTTATAGACTACACCTGCCTGGAACACACCTTATATGCTGCACCAACATGGAACACACTTTATAGACTACACCTGCGGAGAACACTCCTTATACACTGCATCTGCATGGAACACATCTTATACACTGCACCTACCTGGAGCACACCTTATTCATTGTACCTGCCTCAAAAGGTAAGCTAGTTTGCAGTTAAATGAATTGTGTTTTCTTGCTTTAGATCACCACCCCCCCCCCCCCCATGCCCCTATGCCAACCAATGTAAAGCCAGCAGCTCATCAGAAACTTTAGTAAGTACATAAAACACCCTTTATCCGCTGCTCTCTGCACCTGAGACAGGAAACACAGCACCGCTGGGCTGGCTGGCAGCTTCCTCAAGTCTCCACCGTGATCCCGGGGCACTTGGGGCCTCAAGGGCTCCTGCAGATCCACTCGAACCCGAGTCTCTCCCACGCACAGTGCAAGGTAACGACTGAAAAAATGACACAAATGACAAAGCCTACACCAACATCTGCACATGGTATAAAATGAGCCAACTTCTTTGACAACTTCAAGCAGAGAAAATGTCCATCTCTTGCTTAAGCTTACAAAATATACATCCATCTGCAATTATCTATCAATTGTCTATCTGTACAGCACTCACATTTTAGAAGCATTTGCTCCTGAAATTTGATGTGTGCTAATTGGAAAAATAATTTAGGTGCACATCTACTAACTGGGATGATCTTGCTAACCTCAGATGGGGAAACACTCATCTTTTAAAGTGGACAGAAAGAAAAGATTATACTACAAAATGGTTCTCCACTGTATTAAAAGAATGAAAAACAAATATATGTGAAATTAATTGTTTAAATGCATGGGGAACACAGCAACCATCTTCAATGAAATGTCAACGTAACTAATGAATGGGAATTTTAAAAAAGTTTGGGACAATTTTAACAGTTTGAGTTATTCATGAATACTATAAATGGGTGCCCTACAAACTTAAAACTTCTGCTGACAGGGACCTCAAGAGACATTGTACAAACAGAACAGACACTTGAAGGACATACGTAAGTGTTATACTGTACATCGGGAAAACTGGGTTCTGTTCTAAGATCTTTTTTCATACTCACGGCAAATCCTGATTGAACAACTTGCTTGAGATCCATATCCGATCAATCTCCTACACCACCAAGAAAACAACATGAAGGGTTATTTAAAACTCCCAGTGCAGTAAAAGAGTAGTTAAAAATATTTTTAAAAGACACACAAACAATACATTTTCATGGCACTGAACTGACATGATGTTGAGTTTACTAGACATGAACTGCTCAATTACTTTCTAAACAGAAAGAATAAATTAATGATTTGGATAAGTAATATATTATCATTAGAATTATTTATTACCCAGCATTGGACACACGCAAACAAGGGCTGAGCTTGGGATAATTATAGCCTAATATTTGATTAGAGGAGTACTTGGATTGCACACACATTACTGTGTGTCTTGGAACTGAAATGCATTTAGAGATCCCACTCTTTCTTCAAACTCATAAAGCTTATAAAGTGCTCACACCAATGGTTTGCCTCAGATCGGCAACCAGTTGCGTGCGTGTGGCACAGTTCCACCTCAGGAGCCTTCAGTTAGCTTTTAAGGCGTCAGTTCACTTAGTCAGCAAGAAGGCAAATGAGGTCCAAATTTCACACTAACAGCGAAAAGGTGTGTAAGCTGAGCCCTAGACGACACAAACCAGGTGTGCCACATGACCAGAACTACTGAGGCTTGTCAGAAATTATAAATAAATGATTCCTTATATTGCTGAATCAGAGTCGGATTAAACTGTGAGGTACTGTATCGCTGACTGTCACTCACCAGGGTATGCTGGGGCTGGAACTGGACACTGATTCCTCTGACTGTGAAGAAACCCACTGATCGGATCCTCAGTTCAGCATTCAAGTTGTTGTGGAAGAACCGCACAGCCAGACTACATACAAACCATCTTACA
This sequence comes from Anguilla anguilla, assembly GCF_013347855.1. Lineage (NCBI taxonomy): Eukaryota > Metazoa > Chordata > Actinopteri > Anguilliformes > Anguillidae > Anguilla > Anguilla anguilla. The sequence goes on from NC_049212.1 coordinate 27,472,500, forward strand.
ACGAGCAGGAAAAAAAAGTACACGTTGAATTGTGTGCAGGTACCTGGTGTAACAGTTGATGAGGTATCACACTTAATGAAAAAGACATGGGAGTACATGCATAGGCTGGAAATGATTGCATAAAGAAGGCGCCATTTCGTCATTATCAGCAAAGAGTTTGTGCCAAGTGTGAACAGCCCTCATGTCTTAATGGCCTGTGCTTACATTCTGATAGTTAGCACTGTCAATCAGCCATTCCTGCGACTTAATCTTCTTCAGAACATGGGACATTTAGTCTTCATGGCATGCATAGCTATTTCCGTCATAATGTGGCTTATGAAGGTAAATAATCCCTCTAAACATGAAATGCCCCTGACTAAGACAAATTAACATCTAGCTAAAAGTCTGGCATTGCAGTTGTGGTTGGATCAAAAAAGTGGGTTCCCAGGACCGAGGTTGAAAACTATAGATGTCATGTTCAGCGCAGTGAGACCGGATTCTTACCTGAACAGGATAAGCGATAAAATACCGAAGAGCAAAAGCGCCAGCAAGGCGATGAGCAGAGGTGACATTCTGGTCCTGTGCAGTGCCTGAGCTCGAACGCAATGGATAGCGAGATATCTATATCACAACGCTAACGTTAGCTAGCTGTCATTTCGTGTTGTTCATAAATGTTCATTAGCGCTACATAACGAACGTTATCCCCAGACAAAGCTATCTGTGATATAGCAACAGGTGTCCATTCACGATTGCAAATACTGTTCAATAAACATTGCAGCCTTTCAGAAAATGTTCCACCGAATCTACACCGTGTACAATTCATACATTACACTTCCTATCAAATATCACTTAACATGTGCTAGTTACCAAAGATACTGCGAATTATCTTTTGCCACTATTGCAGAAACACCCATTGAAAAAGAGGTAACGTTAACGTTACAAACAATCACTAATTGCTTCTACTTGGCAAACAAGTAGAAGCTAGCTGACAAGCTCAGCTCCCGCAACGTTTTAACCAACGTTACGTGGCTTTCGCAACTTGTTAGTGAGACAGCTACGTTAGGCTAAGTAGCTACCTAGTCTTGTTGAATTGACATTACATTGCATGCTACTTCGTTATATCTAAGTTCAGCGATCGAGATATACCTAGGATCGTAGAACAAGATAAAATAACGGTGGCTAGATAAACAACCAAATGCAGACAATAGCATTGATTTGTTGCTTGGTTGCCTCAGTTAACAAGGTAATGTTTTTTGCTAAGTTAGCTAACATTAGCTAGGTGATACATAAATACAAACGTTTAAATATAATCATTACTGGCTACATTCAATACTAGGCTGATCAGCAGATGACATACCTAAGGTTGCCAACAAACCACTCATCCGGTCAAGCCAGCTGCTAACTCGCTAGCTGGTAAGCTAACTCAGGCACAGAACCAATGTTACGCCTGTGTTCTGTGCTAGCTAGCTAACATTAGCTGCACAATGCTGGTCTCAAGTCAGCCAACGTACATGCAAGCTAGGCTTCAGAAACGAGTTAGCTGCTAGCCAAAATGCGTACATCCGCCAGCGTGATTTTGACAGATTTTGTGTATATGCAAGTTAATTTAGCTAGGTCTGAGGCTAGCCAATGTAGTCAAGCCCATCGCGTAGTTACCTTACGTGAGTCCTACTAACTGGTATTCTAAGTTACTGCACTGGCACATTCTTAGTAAGCCCTTTTGAGGAAAAACATCCCCTTTTCGGTGCTCCCGTCCAGCGGGGTCTCCTAATCCGTGTGCTTAAAGGTATTTCCCCCCACAAACACAATTAACAGTGAAGAATTCAAGACGGCTAATTAGCCATGTAGTTAGCTAGCAGCTAGCGAAAGAAAGTAGCATCAACTATGTCCGACTGTTGTGTCGCTACAGACACGACCACTGAAAACTTTCCCGGAGTTCAAGCCTAGACCACAGTGAAGGAACACAACCTTCTGTACCCAATGGTGCCAGGATAGTTAGCTGCCTAAATTACATGCATTTGTTGAAACCTTTACAACTGGTTACTAGCTTGCAATCTGTATCGGTTACTTTACATACAGCGCCTTGAAAATACATCATGAATCATCAAGCTGAACATTATGCCAGTATTTTTTAGCCAATCCATTGTAGTTTCATCCTTTTGCTTTGGGTCATTGTCCTAATGAAATGTGAATTTGCATTCAGACATCTGCTGTTTTTACACTTCAACAGTCAGACACTGCTGTTTTTACACTTCATCTTAAGTGAAGTTTTTAAGTTTGCTGCTTTTATTGTTGTACATTCTGTTTTTATTGCATTGTTTTTATTGCTTGTTTAATTTTTCTGTTTTTAAGTATTGCACTATGGCCCCGGGGCACTATATTTTGTTCTACTCTTTGCATAACCTGTAAGGAGAAGGAATGACAATAAACTTAAACTATAACTATTTACATTTAGCATATGCTCTTATCCAGAATAACCTACCCATCAACAGGTTTCTGCCTTGATACTGTCAAACTAGCTATTTTTGTGTAGTGACCCAGATAATGTTGACTCCTGTACATTTTTCTCGACTGGCCATCAAACGCTACCTCTTTAAAAGTGGTCTTCCCAGCTGATCAGTTTTAAGGGACAGTCTGATTTAGGCAGTGTTCAGTTGGCACAATACACCCACCTACTTCCTTATGATTGACATAACCATGCTCATTTAGTGACTTCTAATGTTTTCATATATGTCTCGAACTGTGCTTGGCAGCTCCTTGGTCTTCATGGTTGAATCCCTGCTTGAAATGCACTGAAAGATGGATCTTAAAGAAACAGGCAATATTTTTTTTAATGCAGGGCCAGGAATTAGAAATCAGTTAAAAAGAAAAATGACACTTTCACAAAATGAATGCTCCCAAAATAAACTTTATTGTTGACAACATTTTGATGCCATTGATTCTTCATCAGGTCAGTTTGGCCAGGCTTGTGGCTGTGGACATTTGTAACAAAATTATATCAATGTCATGATATGTCCACAAATCAGGACCTAAGTGTATGAGCCCTCTCTTAAATGGAAAATGTGCAATTCTTACAGTCAAGGTCATTATAACATATTTATCCAGCTACTCCAGAGAGCTAGGCACCACTGAAACACCCCAGAAAACTTGACATTAAAGGGCTCAGCAATGGTCCTCTGCATGCTGGGAATTGGCACTATCCCACCAACATTAATGGCATATTTTTACTGTAATAAATAAGCTGGTCAAAACAACCTGTGACAAACATTTCTATCTTTACTCAGGTTTTTACTTAACTAGGGTTTAATAAATTCAGTTTATGGATGGCATCACTCAATAACATAAGCAATGCAATTAAATGAATCTCCCACAATCCATTTCTGTGCCAAATTTCTTTGCATTATAAAGGATTTCTGAAGTAAATGGACACTATCAGCAGTTCAACTCCCATCACAAACAATATTATACCATAAAACATATTTCACATCTGAACATTCTACTTTCCATCTATATTAAGAGTTGGAAAGTGGGGTGAGGGGGTATTTTGTAAAAGGGTTAAAAGTGGAGCACCTACTCTGATTTTTCTTCACAAGTGCTGTGAGCACTGAGTGCTCTGGAATGAATAGCAGAGTTTACAACGGGGCTATGATGTGGAGATGGTCTGCAGACTCAGGAAAGCATGGTCGATCTTCCGCACTGCGCCATGTGATCACGCCTTGGCCTTCTGCTTATTGTGTTTGGCAAACCACTCATCACTTTTGTCTGCTGCCATGGCCTGTAAAATGAGGACAGGTAACATATCAACACGAGCAACACAAGAGCACACTTGTTTGTCCACACATAGGCATGTGAAAAGAATACTGGCCATTACATTATTGGTATTTGGCTCTTGTCCAGAGTGACTGACAACGAGAAGACACGTGCGTAAATCGGGGTTTAAGATCAACAGCCATACCTGCATGCACTCTGCTCCTGCCAAATGGCTGAAGCTAAGCAGGTGTGGGCTTGGTTAGTACTTGGATGGGAGACCACCAGGAAATACTGAGTTGCTGCTGGAAGTGGTGTTGGGTGGGCCAGCAGGGGGCAATCTTCCCTCTGGTACAAATAAAAACCCCAATGCCCCAGTGCAGTGACGGGGACACTGTGCTGTAGGAGATGCCGTCTTTCGGATGAGACGTTAAACCGAGGTCCTGACTCTCTTTGGTCATTAAAGATCCCATGACACTTATCACTAAGCGTAGGGGGTTCCCCGGTGTCCTGGCCAAATCCCAGATCTGGCACTCGCAAACTTGCCACTAAAATTCAAGCGAACATCAGTGTTGAAAGACTCACCTTATCCAGCAGTGCCTCTCCACTGGGGTCCACCATAGAGAGCTGCCTGAATGCTTCATCGCCCACAAAGCAGATCTCATGGTCATCCTAGACCACAGAGAAAAGATGTGAATATCTGTTTTCACTCTGAACTGAAAGCATGCAACACAGCGTACTTCCAGCTGTAAATATGACAGCACTCACTGGATCAGCTAGTATAACCACTTCGACAGTGGCCTTGCCAGGAGTATCCAGGCTGACCAGGGGTGTGAGAATCTTCTGATTTTCCTTCTTCATGAGGGCCTCAATATCAGGCAACTGAGGAAAAACAAAAGGAATGTTCAAAAATAGTGACACTTAGAGGGCAAGATCTGAAGGCTTCTACACACATTTAAAATTATTCCACTGAATAAATAATTTATTAAAAATGATAATGATGACATGCTATCGGGTGAAGTTATCAGAAATAGGATATTGACAGTTACTCATAAAACTGGCGGAAATGCAAACTCAGGAGGTTAGTCAGGGAGTCTAATTAGATTATATTCAGTTCAAGAGTTACAGAATCATAAATCTCAGAGAACTTTGTGAAGAAATATCCTGCTCGTGTGAATTGAAACCAGGGTCCTCTCCTCACCTGTTGACGAGGGCAGGAGAATGCTATGCGCCCAAACGCTGTGCCGTGATCCACTGGCCCACCGATGTCCTGAAGTTCCAGCTTACACTGCCAGCAGTGACACACGGTTTAGCGTACAGATCTGCCTCACATTCACATGCATATTCAACAGGTGATCACAAGCTTCTCACCCTCTCTGTCAGACCTGATTATTGGCGAATCCTAAGAGCACAGTTCTCTTCTCCGGATTTTTCTCCAGTACTTGCATGCCGAGCAATGAGGACCAGTAGTGTTGAGAGCGCTGCAAGTCTGAGACGGCCAAGGACACCTTCTGCACGGGATCTAGGATGATGTGACCACAAAGAGAAAAAAACTGATCAGTCATCCCTGTAAACAACACCTACAGTCACAAACTGATTGGGTCCATAGTGTGAACTCTCTGCATACCTTTTTTCACTGTGCACAGAACCGTGGTTTAACAACAGAGGTGAGTGAGTCACAACCTAACCTGAACTTCTGGCTGATACTTGTGATTTATTCATATTTTGTTCATTTATTCAGTGAAGATCTAGTGTATTTCTATAGTTACCTTACTTTACATTATTACATTACCTTACCTTATTATATTCATAATGATGAAGGAGAAATGTGCATAATGATGCACATTTCTGTACAAACTGAATGATCATTCTGTGGATAGTCTGACATGGTGGCCTTTAATTAGGATAAGTATATGACATCAGGAAGATGCACATAAATGTTGAACCAGCACAGATCTCTGCATGATGCCATATCATGGCCCGTTCATGACGTCTTCTGAAAATACACACAGTGCTTTATTTCACCTTCATCTGCACTCAGGACACCAATGTTAAGGATTAGTGAATCAACAGTAAATTCTGCTATATATACACAACACACTGTTCTTGAACAAGTGTTAAAACTATCATGAGGAGAAATTATGTTTAGATAATGGAGTAATAAAGTTAGTGATGTACAAGTGGTTTCCAGTAAGCCTTGAACTCAGATTTTAATTAAAACCTGAACCAAGTGTTTTAATACAATATATAGTGTGCATCCTAAGGAGCAAAATATATAGATATGACAGATTAAATATTTCCATTATAAATCTTGCCTCATACAATCCCAGGTTTATGGTCGCTGTGCTCAACACAAAGCTGCTCTTATCGGCATTTACCCAGAATTCACCTTGAGTGGGCTGATCTTTGTCCACTAGGTAGAAGTGGTAGCCCCCAGGGGCCTCAGCCAGGTAGATGCCCTCTCCAGCCTCAGAGAGGGGCCATCCCAGCCTCCTAGCATTGCTCACTGCCTGGCTGGACTGCAGGGTCAGGCCCTGAGCAAGCACAGAGCAAACATCATCAGCGTTTCCAATATCTTTACCACAATCTGAGCAGTAATCAAACAGTTTATTTCTTATTTTTACCACAACCTGACCAATAATTTAACAGTTTATTTATCTGGTAGATCATTTGGTAGACACACGTTCCCACTTTTCCTATTTTCTGCTTTTCTGCAGAACGTTTGTGTAAAAAACCCTGAACAACTAAAACTGAATTGAATCATTTTAACAATATTAGTAGCTTTCCCAGTGTTTATACCACCACCTTGTGAGTTACCTAGTAGTTTCATTATCTGATAGATCATTTTATTTATATGTTGTCTTTATGATATTGTCCAGCTCAGAATATTTACATTTTACTCATTGCTGCAAGCAAGCTTGATGGATAAAATTATTTCTTACATTTATAGGTTACATATGGCTACCAATTAGTACATTTGTTTCTTAGTTATGCTGTGTCAGGCGTTATAGGTTTATGACAAAGTTTCCTCAGTTTGTACCACTATATATATATATATATATATATATATATATATATATATATAAGTTTATTTTTTCGGTCTTAACAACAATTTTACTATACATTAATGAAAAAAGGTTAAATAATACCAAGTTATTGTATCAAAATAAACCGAAATCAAAACATAATCTCTGCACCGAGAAAAAAAAAAGGTATAGGGTGAAGCCTGAGCTTATTGTGCCTACTCTTAATACAAACATTACCCATACTCTGCCCAAAATATAAATTTAAATAATATATAATATAAATATAAACAGAACATATGGCACATAAGCAGACAATTTAGCCAATGCACAACACATTACAGTTTATTGGAATACGGTTAATCATATAAATTCTGATTATTTGTACATTTTGTACATTTGTACATTTATTTCTAAAGCTTCAAATCTAAATGAATACATCTTTGCCCGTAATATTGTAATTTCTATTATGAAAAACAGTAACATCCTTCCCTCACAACTTTTCAATTAAAAACATGTGCATAAAGTACAGATTGTAAGAATGATTACAATGGCAAGCAAGGGTCAAAAAGTGATTACGTGTGCATTTGCAATAACAAAGAAAATTCACACGCAATGTCCCATGTTGGCTTGTGCAACCATTGGTCAAGCTTGCACTCACCAGAAAATCGTTGCCTAGACGATACTCCCCTACACCATAGTTGTATGTCAATTCTGCGACAAAATGATCATCCTCTGCCCCGAAACCCACCATGGTCTTGCTCCATTTCCCATCATATGGACTACACACAGAGACACAGGTAAGCGACACCACAAGACAGTACTTCTGCTTTAAATAAATATTTACTTTTATGCATACTCTCTGCAACATACTATAATATGTAAAAACCAATTTCACAAGTTCTTTACAAGACCATTTAATCACTTATCTAACTGAACCAATGCAAGGTCCGCTGTGAATTTACTACATTAATGGTCAATTACTAATTAAACTAATGGAAAGCTTACCCATTGCAGGTAGCTTTGCAGCCCTCTTCAAATTCCTCATGACGTAATATCTGTAAAGAAATACGCAACGTTCAGCTAGATATTAGCTAATAAGCTAACTGCAATGATCTAACGCAAGTAATTCCGATAAGGGTAGGTAAGTCTTGCAGCCCGTGTTTATAAACTTTAACTTAGTAGAATGCAACTATTTAGCGAACCATATTTAATTCTGCTGTAAGCCTATAGCAAGGTAAATCTGTAAGAACGTAACAAACGCTAGACTAATTACTGCACCTACAGGTTAATACAACTGTGAAATTGTGTGACTTGATAACTTTCTTTACTATAAAACGAAAACGGAAAGATTTAATCTAGTTTAAGTACCGTTAGCTACCGCGGCCTAAACTCGAAACAATCGCTGTCATCAGATAGAGCTGAACAAGGTTTAATTATCCTAACTTACTCGCATGCCGAGAACATCACGATAGAAGGTGGCGGTCTTGGATCTATCGCCCACTTTGAAAACGAAGTGAAGGGCCCTTCTTAGAGACATTATTGGTAAGTGAAAGTTAGCTTCAGCAAACCTATTCAGCACAGCTGAAAAACGCTCTGTGCCACAGAACTGTACAGTTCTATGGCAAAACCACCCCGCCCCCCGAGTCTGTCTATCGCGTGATCTGTTCTCGATTATTTCATACCTGGACGTTTCAATGAAGTTTTTCTTTGTCAGGTCACAACGCATTTAATGCCCATTGTTGACATGTTAATTCAGCCTTTTATTTCTGTTGAAATTGTAAGGAAATCGTAGACTGTCCAACTGTTAATAGAACAAACTGGAGTAATTACTGTTCGAATAATCTGTGTGCAGCTAGCGAGTCTTGGGTGCCTAATTTGTATGATATTATCCATGAACTAGGCTACATAAGAACATTACACATAGCCAAGATGGTAAACTCTACGGTATTTCCGTCAGAGATGTCGAGCCTGTGCGAGACCGTCAGCTTGATATATTTTCTGTCCACAATGCCACAAAATTACAGGAAGTGAATTCAATGGTGATTTTCCCAGCCTTGTCACAAGTGAGTTATTTTGCTCACAGACTGTATGATTTAAAGTTATACGAGCACCTATACATAGTACGTGTACATTTATTAAGAAGGTTTGTTTAGGACTTAGCAGATGCTGCATATTTTCTGCTTTCTCTCCAGTAACACAGCAGCAGCTGTTTTGTTTTTTTTGTCCTTAATGCTGAGAGGGCTCATATTGAGGCAATAGGAAGTAATGAAGGCACCCATTGATGGCGATTGTACTAGGAGATTTGTATGACATTACATTACATTCAGTAACAGTCTAACAAGAAGCGCAGCCGACTGTGCTGACAAAAATATTTAACATTCCTGATGGATATCTAGTGTAAAAGTGCTTTATGAAAGGACATGAGTTGAGGGAGGTGAGTAGCCAATCCTGGATGCTGCCACTGCTCACATGAAGTCTGCCCTGTAGATGGTCAGGCAACACCAGCAATCTGGGACATCCAGGTCAATACTTAGAAAAGTAGATGTCCTGTAGTTGGGACATCAGGTGCCACTCTGTGCCACATTTCTGACACCACTGCCCTATCTCCATAACTATTGGCTCATCTCCATGGCCACTGTCCCATCTCCACGGAAGCTCTGCGTTCCATCTTCATCTAAATGTAGGGGACGTGGCACCGCTGAATTCAGGCCTAGGCTCAAGTCATCTAAATTGTAGAGATGCAGACAGCTGGAATGGGGTATGTGGAAGGAGTCAAAACCAAGCAACTGTCCACCAGTAGATCAGGGGTAAGGAAGCAGATGACACAATAGCCCAGATCACAAGACACTCTGGCTGGACCTTGGGCAGGAGGGCTATGCTAATTTGAACTGTGACACTCCAAAATTACGGGGCTTTGTGCAATGATTAGAATTAGAATGAGATATTTTTCATAATTCCACAATATTATAGTCAGAGCACACATCACAGTTATGTAGGCAGAAGATTGATTTCAACAGCAAGCTTCTTTTTTTCAAGATGATAAATAATCAAATGCAAGATGAAGGGAGCATCTCCTATATCATGGTGCCTGTTAAAATCTCACAGAAAAAATATTGACTCTGAACTTTCTTATTACAGCTTTATTTAAAAATGCAGACATGAACATGGCATTATTAAAGAAACACTGTCATCAAAAATAAAGATTACAATAAATGAAATGACTGCAGATGTTTCAGGCCATTGCTTTACTGAAAGCTTCCTTTTGTCACTTCAGAAAATAACAGAGAAAATATAACCTTTATTAAGGTAATGTGGTTCTCTGATGTATTATTTCCCAAATTTTCTACAGTTTCTGTGTGGGAGTGAAGAAGGTCATGAGGGTCTTATCTATGGTAGCTGTAGATCCTTGCTATGAGCTGGCTATCAACCATTCAGTTTACTTCTCCAGAAAGGCTGCTTTTGACCAGAACAAAACAACACTATTTAGTCAGTCATTTCAGCTACCATCAGTGCCCTGCCAACCTGAAACATGTTTCTAAAACAAAACATTATGAGATTCTTGGCTCAGAAAATGTTAAAGTGTGTCCTATTAAAATATATATCCACCCACCATCAGCCTTAAGTTATCATAGAAGTGTTGGGTTTATTAGACTTGCCTGGAATCAATCAAAATTTGTTTTTGTTTTTTTACATAGACCTAAAAAGAAAAATATGTATTTGGTTTTACAGTCACAAGTAGTTTTGTGAGTTAATTTTGGGGATTGCTGAACTCAGCAGTCTTTGTGGATGAAGATGAAAACGTAACCTTCACATTTTATTGGGTTTATTGAATCCAGGCTTTAATCTCGACCTTAAGGTTTTACAGATGATCTTATGAATGAAAACATGAGTTTTCTGGGGATATGGGAGTCATGAGAAGAGGGTGATGATCTTAGAAAAGGAAGGAATATGCTCAGCAGTTTAAAGAATGTGCTTTTACCTGCAGAGAGACAAGCAGAAAAAAAACAGAAACTGTGAACACACACTTTTCCAACACTTGAAAATAATTGGATGGTACAATCATTTTTATGCCATAAAAACATACACCATTTTCCTTTGGGACCTTCACATAAAATCATTTTAACACTCATGGTTCAGTTGCAGTTCTGGCATTACAAATTATTTGACATATTTAAATATAGCATCATAAAGAACGGTAACACTTTGAAGGCAAACACCTTTGCTTGACAACAAAGGGTCAATTGTAATAAGACAACCTTCTAAGAATGTCTGACAACTATGCATGTGGCTTTTAAACAGAAAACCACTGTAATTTGTTGTCATTCCATGCCATAAAGCGGATGAACAGAGAAGTATATCCTGATAAGAACAGGCAGGTACACCAAATATCCAATAAATATTTCAAATTGAACAATTGAGTCATGGTGTAGTTTTCACGTGAAAATTAAGAACTTCTTAAAATGAAATCCACAGACAAAAGGAAAACAAGCTGCCCAACTGAGAGAGGAGAAAAGTGTGTGGGCTCATGGGTGTGTCACTGCAGAGGCTACAAACAATGCAAGGCACTGCAGGGAGAGGAAGGACAGAAAGGGTACAGAAGAGAGAGCGGCAGAGTCTTAAAAGGGGATGAGGGGTGAGGGGTGTCTGGGGTTCCAGTCCCATTACTCTCTCTCTCTCTGGCGCTCTCTGGCTCACTCTTCAGATAGGTTCTGGTTTGAGCATCTCTGCGAGGAAGTCATCCACGAACTGCTCCACAACCGTGGGCGTGATCTCCTCCACGTCGCGCACGTACTTGGCTCGGGCCGACATGTCCAGGATGGTGAGCAGTGGCGCTGCCTCTGGCAGGTTGGTGTAATCGCGCAGCGAGTCGCTCATGTCGTCCTGAACGGACACAGAACAGTCAGAGAACACACACAGAGAACAGAGAGCATATGCACTCAGTGAAAACACACAAAGGACATGCAGGACATACAGTCATCAGATTCCCAATATCATCACTTCATTTAAACCCTAAAGTGCAAAATCATAGAAGAGAAGCCTGGACTGGGAAGTCTCAAGGAACTACTGTGTCAGTGAACCAGTGAGAGCTCTGAGACAGTTCACATATTACTGCAACAGGATTACTGCAACATGTACACCCTAATGACCAGAAGGTGGCAGTGTCACATAGACATGGACTTGGACCCTGACTTCAATCCTCTATAAAGTGTCAGGAAATAGCAAAGAATTTAAATAATGGGGAAGCAATGGATTATAATGTTTAGGGAACTGGGCTTAAAGTTTGTGGGTTTGATTCCCAGGTAGGACACTTTCCTCGTACCCTTGAGTGAAGTATTTAACCTGAATTGCTTCAATATACCTACAGCTGTGTAAAAATGCTAAAGTTTCATAAGTCACTCTGGATGAGTGTCTGATAAATGCCAGGAATGTAAACTGTCCATCAAACCTTTGAATTTGATTTCAAATGCAACCATCAAAAACACACATAATCATAACTGCGACTGTGAAAAGAAACGATCCCTGTTAAATACTATACAAAAAAAATAAAATAAAATTGAACAGAACTGCCATAAGCCATTTTCTATTTAAATTAGACTGTACTGTACACGCTTAAAAAAAATGCTTACGTATGCATTATCTCTAACTAGGGGAAATTATTGAGTGTATGTCATAAATAAACAGCCAAGACTTTTGTTCACTATCGTTTCTGTCCAGGAAAGGGCATCAGCTTCGATTCTCCTTGACCTTTAAAAATGAATACTGTCTTGCTGTGGCGAAGGAAACATTGACCTTTTCCTCATTTATAAAGACGGCACCTGCTAAATTCCAGTCTAGAATGTATATTGAATAGTACTTGGGCCTGTGTGTTTGTAAATCCTCTCAGTACATGACAGTGTGTCTGTTTTGCATGTCCAGCCATCAGTAGCTCCTTTTTTCAGGCAAGTGGCTGAATAGTGAGGCATTGGGCAGTAGTGCATGCTGGGAGCAGACGTTTGGGCCATTCCTGAAACCCCATGTGACATTACACTCTAAGGTGTCTGCATACTGATCCCAGCTGACCCCAACAGCCAGGAACCCAGAGTGAGGAGGAGAGAGCTGGAGAAAGGAAGGTAGAGCAGGACAGAGAAGGATAGAGGAGGAGAGAGCAGGAGAGAGGAGGACAGAGGAGGGCAGAGCAGGAGAGAGGAGGATAGAGCAGGAAAGAGAAGGAGAGAGCAGGAGAGAGGAGGATAGAGCAGGAGAGAGAAGGGGAAAGCAGGAGAGAGGAGTAGAGACAAGGTGACAGCAGGAGGGGGAAGCAGCTAATGCTAAGATTATGACTCCACAGGATGGGAGCAGGAAGTCAGGAACAGTGGGACGTATGTCCTGCTTCAGGAGGATGCAGGACACAGTAAGTAAGCAGGGCAGGTAAGGAGGTGAAGGAGATGAGGGGGAATGCTGCTGCATGGTTAGTAACTACAGCCATGACCTTGCAGATGAGTATGACATAAAGCATAATGTTCCAGATGCCTCTACATAACGATAGATCATATATGGACACATATGCATGCACGGACACAAACACACACACACACACATGCACATGCACGCACACATACACACCTCTCCTGCCACAAAGAATAGTAGCGGTGTCTCCTCCTCCGTGGCCTTGTATTTGGCCATGATCTTCTCTGCGATTGGCTGGATCAGCTCCCTGGCCAGCTCTAGCTCCTCTTCCTCTTCTGCATCTTAGACAGAGGTGGACAGGAGTGAATCCATGAGAGAAAGAGACAGACAGACAAACAGTCAGAGAGAGAAGGACAGAAAGAGAGAGAGAGCAACCAGGAGATACAGAGAGAGAGCGGGGTGGCAGGATGGAAAGAGAATGAGAAAATAGACAAATCAGCCAAAACACAATAAAGGAGATTGGTGAACCCCTTCAGATTCTGTCCCACCATATCACAAGTCTTTTGAAACAGGAAATAACCTGTCCACAATTCTTAAATCCTGCTTCTCTCAGCTGCTCTATCACTTTCCCTCTTTCAATATGTAATTCCCAATGAGAACAGTAGATTTGCACACTTCCATCAGTACATCTGAAAGTTCCGTGCCCCTCTCTCACCCACGAACAGCACCAAGCATGGCCCCTCGTTGAGGTGCACAGCATTGGCCTCTCTCAGCTCCAGAACGGGGCGTGGCTGCCAGGGGAAGAAGCGGCACTCTGGGTCATTCAGCACCTCCACCCGACCCTGTCGCGTGATCACATGGCCCTCTGGGTCCAACAGGATCAGGGTGGGGATCCCTGGAGAAAGAGGCGTATACATGCGTGTGTGTGTGTGTGTGTGTGTGTGTGTGCATGTGTGTCTGTGTGCATTTGTTGTGTATATTTGTGTATGAAATGCTTTCATTTTTAAATCTACCATGCTGCAAACCCAATGTGCTCAACTGATCTGTTGGGGCTTCACACTGTGAACTCTCTCTGGATCTGAAAGTGTTATATTCCTCAGGTCTGAGAGCTATTTTCTTCTCTTTACAAACACGTGGCAGGTCTACAAACCCCGGTGTAATAGAAAACAACACTGCTTAATAGTTCATTAATTTCTTCTCATGGCATGCACATGATGGAGCACCTTAAGCCACGGGTCCAGGGAAAACACACCTTGAATTCCATACAGCCGGTTGAGCCGTGATCGCCGACCCTCATCTGTGTATGGAACGGCGACCCAAGGCATCTCACTGAAATACTGTTTAAAGGAGTCTTCTGACCTGCGATTGATACAGATGGAAGGCTGAGCTTATCTCCAGATAGTGGATCTGTGTAATAACGTATGCATTAGAAGCCTCACCTGTCTGCGCTGACAAAGACTATTTCAAACTTCTGTCCCGAGTCCTTCACAGTCTGATACGACTCTGCCAGGACCCGCGTTAGACTGCGGCATGGAGGACACTGCCAGGACATACACACGCATAAACACACACACACACACACACACACACTCACTTAAACAATGTTCATTTGATATCTATATCTACAAATTTTGTTGGATACTTGATAGAATTCAACAAGAGGGTGCTCTGAATAGTTAAAAATATGTATATGTACATGTTGAAACTTTTTAAGGCACAGCACTGTCCTCCCAATAGATCAGTCCTATGACATCACCGGCGGTCATGTCAGCAGACGAGGCTGGTCAGCTCTGGGGATGTGAGGGCACTCACCCAGTGGGCAGAGAAATACACGCCAACATAAGACCCTTCCAGGGAGCTGCTGTCCGCAGTCTGCCCGCTGCTCCGGAGCAGGGGTCCCGCCACCACCTCCGCGAATGGCTTGGGCCCCCAGGGGAACTCCAAGCCTGGGGGGAGAGGACAGGGGGGCCGTTCAACATTTATTTTCCTGATCATGTCATCACTGCACCATCACGTAGCACGTTGTGTCTAGATGGAATACAAATTATGGGACGTGGTGTCCTAGCCAATAGGTTTGTCACAATAGAAGAATTAAATTATGCCTTATTCCTCCTTGCAAGAGGAAAGTTTGACGTCTTTTGTTCACCAAACTAAGGATAAATCATTTGGACAGAAATGTAGCCAAATAAAAGATGGGGAAACTAGTAACTCCAGGTAGGCTTGGTAGCTAGCTACCTCATTACTAATTTCCCCATCTTTCATGGGTAGTTTCCTCATTTTTTCATTTGGCTACCTTTCTGTCCAATCAATTTATCTTTAATTTTCTTGATTTAATTATTCTATCGAACCTACCTGATAAGCCACCAGTTTCTGAAATCTCCAGCATCCCATTTAGACATGACCATGATAGCATGTGTGCTTGTGTGTGGATTTATGTATGAGGATGAGATGTGTGTGTGTGTGTGTGTGTGTGTCCAGTGTGTTGTTATGATGAGTCTGCTGATATGTGGTGGGGGGAGGGCATGGCAGGGGGAGGGTATGATGGGGTGTGGCCCTGCAATTACCTTTAGGGTCATCGCGCACCACCAGGAGACCATTCCGACACACCACCTTCCCCGTGACCGCCTCCACAAACACCAGAGAAGGGACGCTGGTCACCTTGTACCTGTTCCATAGCCTCATCTAAGAGAGAGAGAGGTAGAAGGAGAGAGACAGAGAGTGAAAGAGAGAGAGACAATCAGAGTGGAGCAGTAGCGAGACAGTGTGGAAGAGATCCTAAGCGAGTGCACAAATGGATGGAGCAAAAGGAAAAGATTCATAAATATTCCACAGCCTGTAAAATGGATAAGATGCATGCGTTCAGTGCTGCTAAACAATGGTGGTGTAGATAGCCTGAATATGCTTCCATAAACTTCCATAAATAGACTAGCTTCAACAAATGCACTTTCAGTTCTAGTCTTTCATTATATTCACTGTCAAATTAAAAATATCTTAATTGTCTGAATACCTATATATTGGCAGTCTCAAAATGAGCAGCAAAGTAGTTTCAGCCTTCTTGCGTAAGTGAGAAACACCAATAGATGTCTATAACAGCAGCCAGTCTCCAACAAATGTTACTATGCAATTACACGCTCATGCAATTCATCACTGTTGCGGTATGCTAATCGTATTCACAGAAAGGGGGTTTTAGAGTTTCTGCAGCTAAACTCCAGACAGCCTGGGTCTGGAGCCCCATTCACTCACTGCCATGTCACCTCTCAGCACCCAGAACACTTTAGGTCAGTAATCTGCTCAGAGCACAGTACAGCAGATAAAGGAGACACAGTACGCATTTATAAAGATGAAGATCTGTGATGTTATCATGGACCCAGGGAGCTGGGGAACTTGATTTTAACAAGTATAACACTTCCATTCATCACCTGGAGCAGAAATAACTCGGCTGAGATATTCAAATTACACAACAAAAAAGAAACCAATTGTCAGCAGCCATACCACCAGGTTGCCATTGTGAATAAGAATATGTTCTCATTCCTGCCTGGTAAAATAAATATTGAATAAATAAATAAATAAATAAATAAATAAAAACCATGTAGGACTACCCTGTCCCTGCTGAAAGGCTGAAGCTAAGCTGGGGTGGGCTTAGCTACTACTTCAATGGAAGACCAGCTGGGCAAAATAAGTTGCTCCTGGAAATATTGTTGGGGAGGAATCTTGTATTTGTATTAACTTTGTGGGGTAATTTGCCCATGCCTTGGTCAAGGGCAATGACAGGAGTAAACCTAACCTGACATACATGTCTTATGAATTCATTGAGTATGTATCAATGTGGTGTATGTCTCCATACAGAAGGCTCGGAGCCCTCATTTTCTTTTTATAACCAGAATTACAATTATCTACCTTTACTTTGCTTGCATTGCAAAAAGGGTTGTGCAGTGAATCATCGCTTTGGTGAACCCAACATTTAGGATCGATGGGCTGTGTTCCCCCCTCTCTCTTTCTCTCCCCCCTCTCTCTTTCTCCCCCTCCTTCTGAATTTAACTCAGAAATATTAAGGCCTTACAATATACCAAGCATTGTGTCCTCACCGGGGAGTTTCCATGCATTGCAGAGATGGTAACAGGGTTAACATGGTAACTTCTCAGAACAGTGTCAAAATTTTCAGAATCGTTAAATCTGAGTTTTTACGATATACCTATTTCCAATGTTTCGCTGAGTACATTCAGGAGCATACTTTTCAGGAAGTAAACGACCATTTTGGTTTTGTATATATGACATGCAGCTTCACTTTAAAAACAAGGTGCAGCTTCAGGGTCTGTTTGATGCTGTTCAAGCTATATTGTGAATATTTTCGTCAGTGTCCTCAATTCTAAATTCTTGTCTTATTAAAAAACAACAACAACAAAAAACATTTTTAGTTTATCGATGGTTTATAGTCTCAAAGGCCAAAGGGCTACAAAACAATTGGTGGTGGACAGTTTGATGAATCACCCTGGTCTGTAGCCTTCATTTGAATTACTTTAGTCATCCACATTGCTGACTCTCTCTCTCAGCAATGGAATAGTAAAGATAATGTACAAATCTGGAGGCAGATGGAAGTGTATTATCATTGGTTTGTAGATCACTTCATCACTTTTCAATTCCACATGGCTGTCGTTGGTTCAGACTACAGAATACAAATTAATTCAAACACATGACTGGTGTTAACCCTTAACCACGTTGGCCACAAAGACTCTTAACCTTCTAAATCTGCATTCAAAAGCATCGTGTTCCTTGTCTGTACAGGAAGTTTCACTTAAATATTTCATGCTGTTTGATGTCATGGGGGAAGGACGATCCTGATTTATTTCATTGACGGAACCAAAGCTTGTGCTTTCAAAACCTGCCAAGACACAAGAGCTCCAGCAGATTCAGAAAAGCCCAGCGGTCTCTCCACATTCAGGACAACAGTTTGGCAGATGTTAAAAACTGCCAAGCTTAGGGAGTGATTTAGGAATCAGGAACAATGCTGTTCTTTTTTAAAGTGTTTGTTTGGTTCTTCTGAATGGTTGGCAGAACTCCATCTGCAGTTTGCTCTCCATCAATCCTGTCCAAACTGTCAGACCTGAGCAAACAGATGGGTGGGATAAATCTGCCTCTGTAATCGCCCCGTTCCGTGCCTGATGTGCTGGAGCTGAGACTGTAGAGGCAGGCTCTGTCAGACTGGGGACTGGACCTGAGAGCCATGGCTGCTTACTGAAGCTACTGCACATACTGCTTACTGAAGCGAATGCACATACTGCTACTGAAGCTAATGTACATACTGCTACTGAAGCTAATGCACACACGGCTTACTGAAGCTAATGCACATACTGCTACTGAAGCTAATGCACATACTGCTACTGAAGCTAATGCACATACTGCAACCGAAGCTAATGTACATACTGCTACTGAAGCTAATGCACACACGGCTTATTAAAGCTACTGCACATACTGCTACTGAAGCTAATGCACATACTGCAACCGAAGCTAATGCACATACTGCTACTGAAGCTAATGCACATACTGCTTACTGAATCTAATGCCATGCTGCTTACTGAAGCTAATACACACACTGCTACTGCGACTCTTAACACCACTGAGAGTTCTAAGAGAAACTTGACAAATTGCTCTGTAAAACAATGTCACTGTGACACAGAATCGTGTGTGCATGGTGAGAGAGGACCAAGAAGAAGATTCCCCCAACCACAGTGGGGCCTGTCCTTTTACACCTGGGACAGGATGACTGTGGGACACTGAAGTGAACAGGACCAAAGTCTACAGGAAAGACTTAGGAGCATTACTGCCAGGCATACAGAACCAACCTGAAATGCAACGGTCATATCAACACATGATAATATACTGCAAATGACCTATGGGACAGCTTACATAAAAAAACAGCTCGGCACACAGTCAAATATGTCTCCACATATTTATTCTGACTGATACTGAGTTATCACGCATGAATGGAAATAACAGATGTGCTTATTGATACCAGATTTGTGTGTATGTGTGTTCACCCTGACAATCCATATAATCTTTATAAAACTGAACTAGAACCATTTCAGATAACTGGGTAAAACTGTAAAAGAAGGTGTCCAGAGGATTGCATTAGGGAGAGAACTGAGATAAAGAAAAAGACCACTCACATCAATGATGGCCATTACCCACCGTGGGAGGCTGGAATGTGGAGCCTTCACATAAGGTTGATAAATAACCAGCTGGAACAGCCACTCACAAAAGGTTGTGCTGTTCTGAGCTGTCTCTCCCATAATCCTCTCTGCATGTTAAACCACTCAGTTACCACAGTCTCATCCAACCCCCGCACATCCAGTGCACAGCGTGTGCTGTTATAACACCCTTATCATTCAGTCTAAATACAGCAGAATACAGCACATACATCTACACTGGATATTCCACCTGACACTCCACTTATAGTACTCTTTTCAACTTTCTTGATGACAAATGAATGGTTGATACAGTCTTACTTTTTTAAATCAAAAATGAATTGAAATGCAAGTTTTACTTTTGATATGTACTGGAGTGTATATGTCTGAAGAGAAATTAAGCAGTGTGTCTGGGAGGACATAAGTGACATTTCCTAATCACACAGAATGTGATGTGTCTTTCTGAACAAAATCAAGGGATGAATTGAGACCACCCTAAAATGGTTTTCTTATATCTTCAGTGGAGAGAAAACCACACGGGGGCACACTCAATCTATAATTTCAGGGTGATTGGGTATGATGTTAACATATGTATGTGAAACCTTCATTCGGAAGCTGCTTCAAAATAAATGTTCAACCATAATGCCTGTTTTAATGAATACTGTACTGTAATGCATACTTTGAACAGCAGGGAGAGCTGGATTTACTCAGTTGTCCCTCAGACGACTTCATCAGGAAGGCTAATGGAATAGCCCTGATTACTGTAGTGGTGATTATATTACCAAGGCCCGACCGTGGCGGAACTAACAGCTCGGGAGGTACGTAGGGAATGATGGGAAATGGTGAGAGGAGCTTATAAGGGGCCAATCAAAGGAGGACATGGATGAATAAATATCATTCATGCACCCTCATAATCCAGCAAAGTCTTTGGCCTGAAGGAGAAGATACAAGCTAAGTAGCCCTATAGTGCATCTTGCATCTGGTTAATGTTCATAGCACTCTGATGGGGGAGGGAGGCAGAGAAAAATGGGGGAGGAGAGGTAGGTGGAGAGATGGGATGGGTGGAGGGAGAGATGGGGGGGGGGGAATGAGAGGTTTCTAAGCAGTGATCAGGCATGGAATAGGTACCACAATAGCTGGTCACACTGAATTAAAGTCTCTGCGTGAGTGCGGGGGATAAGGGGGCCCAAGTGCTCGATTTGTTACGGTGTAGGGGGGGAGGTGTGGTGAATTGCTGTGCCTGATCATCACCATGACGGCAGCCCAACCTGAACCTCCAGCCAGCAGCCTGGCACACAGAAAACACACAATAAACAGGGGAGAGAAATGGCTCCAGGCTTTTAAACTCTGCCTGTAATGCCACCCGCCTCTGCAACGGTCACACAACGGTTTAATACAAAAAATACATATTAAACCGTTATCTGTCAAGAGAAATATTTCCAGGCTCTGGTTGCTTTTTTATACATTTCCTAAAAACAACATCTTAAATATCATAATATGGTTCTAAACTACAATCACCATAGTTATGTTATTTGGACTTATGAGGTCCACACTCTATTGCAAATCAATCTAGTCATCCAATCCAGTGCCCCTGTGAAAGTTAACACAGACTAAAAACTAACGGCTTTTTACTAATACCTTTACTGGGAATTTGAGGAGGTCATTTCCTCCTTGGGTTGCCATGGTGAAACACCTTTGTTCAATGAGGATCTAAATCTTTACTCGCCAGTCAAACAGCGTGACTTTCAAATGCACCGTGGGAAGCTGTCTCTTACATGCAGGCTCTTCATGGAACACAGTGGCTTAATCCAGAGCACGGCACTCTCTGTGCTGTCTAACCTGATGTGTTGCCATCACCTCCGCCCAAAGTCTATTGCGATGAAGTCAACAGTTTGGTAGTAAGCCTGCCATTTAGAATAGGGTTTATCAGTCATGCAAATAAAACATTCAGTCACAAGCACAATCTACTGGCTGAACGTTCCTCAGTGAGAAACAGTGAGAAATACCCAGACTCTGAATGCAGTAGATCCAATTAAATGCTGTTCCGCATTGACAGGATTGAAAGAACTTCCCATTTCCTAGTCTAGTGATGTGTGACACACAGGGTAATTCATACCAGTTTGGGTTCAATACCTCCTGGAGTACATACAGACACGCACACTCACACACACAGACCCACACTGTTCTCTTTCTCTCTCTCTCTCTCACACACACACATACCTACAGACACACAGACAGACACACACACACACATATACACACAGCCAGCATCCTGTGGAGCACCCTTACGCAGATCAGGGCCCAGTTCTGCAGACAGATTGATAAGAAAAAAAAAGATTGAATGGATTTAAATCTTTTTATGCTGAGCACACAAGACATATGTGAATAAAGTCATGCAGAGACACAAATGGTAGGACTGGACACAAAGTGACACAAACAATGTGATTGGTCCAAACAATGAAACATTTTCAATCAATTTTTGAACTCCTCGTGGCCTGCTCAAAAAAGGGCTAACATCCATCTGTTCACAAGAAGGATGCAATTATTAGAAGTCTTTTAATCTTTGCAAAGAGATTAACCAATGATCAAATTAGCTGCGGTGCTTGGGGCTATAAGACCATCTTTAGCACAGAAGGCTCCGAGTGGAAGGCTTAAAGGATTCAGTCATCTATTAGGAATTTTAAATATTTTGGCTAACTGGTGACCTCTGTGCTGTTGTTCATAGCTACCACTGTGTAACTGAATCACCTGAGAATTAAATTAAACTGCTGACTGAAGATTTCCGAA
The DNA here is from genome assembly GCF_013347855.1 of Anguilla anguilla. Lineage (NCBI taxonomy): Eukaryota > Metazoa > Chordata > Actinopteri > Anguilliformes > Anguillidae > Anguilla > Anguilla anguilla. The sequence continues at coordinate 27,494,608 of NC_049212.1, forward strand.
CCCATCTCCCACAGAACCCTTCAATCCCCCATGACTGCTGAGTGAGGCCATATTCTGTACATGCGTTTAGCCAACACTGTAATAACATACCACACATGTACATAATGCACTGCTGTGAAGTGTGGTTCATTAGAAAATGATCAGGTGAAAGTGGATTAAATCCTCGCACCATAAGGTCCTTTGGCTGAAATGTTTTGCATAACTAGCTAAAACAGTCACATTAAAATATGCAATAATCACCTGGACTGTGGGCCTACGTGGTTTGTGACTAAGTACAAGCGAGTCATTAAACCTTGACATAGTAGAATGTCCAGGGTTAATTCAACTTTTAACAGATAACATTTGGTCTCACATTCCAGAGTGGGACCAAATGGTATTTGTTAAACATTGAATGAACACTGTTGGAGTTGAATTAACACTGAGAATTTTACTGTGTACAGTGAATTACAACATTGTATTTCCATAAGGTTTGATGAGCCTATTTTAGGCATTTCTGCTCTGGTATCATTCAAAGCTGTTCATAATCACTGTGAGACCCAAGGTCCATGTGATGGACAAGAACAGCAGGTTACTTAATAGCTGTGATAGGAATTTGTGATGATTCCATATGCTTGCTTTGGCTTGGCACAGCCCTGTCAACACATTCTAGGCTGGGAGTGAATAAGCTTGACGGCACCTCTAAACTGCACCTCCTAAATGAGTTCTGGGCTCTCCTCTCTGACAGAATAATTTAATAGGCATTGCAGAATGGCCGCAGATCAAAACCTCTCTTGTATCTGGGTTCTGTTTATCAATCTCAGCCTTGCACTGAAGTCTCTCCCTGCCTCTGTGGACAGCTCTGGGACTTCCAGTGAAAGAGCAAAGGATTTATTTACCAGAGACAGGAACGGAATCTGAACATAATCTAGACTTCCTGTTTCCTCTTTGTGTGAAGGAAAGGGCAGGTGTGTGTGTGTGTAAGAGAGAGAGTTTGCATGAATGTGTGAGTGTCTATGTGGATGCATTGTGTGCATGATTGTGTGTGTGTGTGTGTGTACGCATGAGTGTGTGTGTGCGTGCATGAGTGTGTGTGTGTGTGTATGTGTGCCTAACTTTCCTTAAGCTCTCTCTAATGGATAACACAGCTCCTCTCTCCCTGGGCTCCTCCACTCAGATTATTAAGCTTTAATTATATTTACTTTAAACAGCGTGATCATTTCCAGACCCGCAGAACAGAACTGGAGAAAGAGAGAGAGAGATCTGGGCTGGACGCACTTAGACAAACTTCAGATGGAACATCTTACAGAACTCAGCTCCAGTTTTAAAATGCTAAACAAACTCCGGTGCCAGACCACAGTGCACAGAGCAGGAGCCAGCACAGTAACACAGGACCATAGCCCTTATAGCTGTCAGGACTGTCACGGCACGAGCAGTCTTCAGCTTCCTCCTACATCAACCACACATACAAGCTCATACAAGCTAAATCTCCTTTCACATGCCATTTAAAATTAATTGAACAATGTGGTGCTTCTGGAAAAAAAACAAAACCTATTTGTACTTGAAATGTACCCAAAGGAAACCATCAGGAATGCCATCCTGCTCTAACACGTTCTTCGCGCGGCTCTGTGCACATGACCTGGTACTGACCCCAGGGTCTGGCAGGGCTGTCCCTGTTTTCCCCTGGTGATCTGCGAGACTGCAGTCTGTGTGCATCAGCTGGGCATGGAGTTTCCTCTGCTGATGAAAGAAGAGCGAGTTGTGGAAAGAAGCCATAAATGGCAGAACAAGCTTCAGAGGACGACACGTCATAGGTCCGTGACAGAATAATTATATGTATTCTTTTTATTTTTATACCTGTCTCTACCTCCTGCTGTGTATAACTCCATAGAACACTGTACCAGTGTGTGGATGGGCCCCACGGCCAGATAAATGTTAAGGCACTGTTCCAGTGGGTGGATGGGCCCCATGGTCTGATAAATGTTAAGGCACTGTTCCAGTGGGTGGATGGGCCCCATGGTCTGATAAATGTTAAGGCACTATTCCAGTGTGTGGATGGACCCCATGGTCTGATAAATGTTAAGGCAATGTTCCAGTGTGCCCCACAGAGTGATGTATGATGGCTCTGGCATTTCAGCAGGCCTAGATGAGGCTATGTCATCACGTGCCAGCGACCCTTGCTGATTGGGCACTTGTTCACTGGTTGAGGCGCAGATGATGTGTCTTTCTCCAGCTCATTACTGTGATTTGTGGACTACAGTTGAGATAAGAAGCAGCGGCTGACACTGCGCGCTTCAGAGGAGAGCACACGCCTGTTTGCACTCTCCTGAATCTACAGCAGAAGCTGTGATGGGTGTTGTGGTGTGAGTCTGATTGACCATTCTAAATAGGAAAAAAGAGAGGAGAAAACATGTAAAAAAGGTAAATAATTCCATTAATTACTATCTTTCATGCTTCTTTAACAAATTGTGCCAACTACGACAGTGCCGACAGCCCCACAGTGTGATGTACGACTTACAGGCCAGTATCTGATTGGCTGAGCCAGTCAGCATCCAATCAGACTGGGAGAAGCGCACGGTCTACCCTACTCCCATTAGTCCAGAACCATCTTCTCCATCCCTGCACTCTGGAATGCTTGCATCAAATGAAACCATGAGACATAAAAATGTAATTCAAGACTGCCATTTTTCAGCTAAGAAAGATAGCAATCACACGCAAAAAAAATCAATAGCACGCCACATTATGAAAAGTAATGAGTGCAATTTAAAGATCAAAGACAGAGAGATCTCTCAGAATTGGTTTTTAATTTCTCTGCTCCTCTTTGAGTGAAGAAGATGGGGACACTGAGTGGCTGCTTCTGCCTCTCTTCTCGATTTAATTTCCCCTGGGTCCCTCCCCTGACTCCATGAGGGATGGTAGTCCAATTAATGTCAAATATTCCGGGACAAGCAGTTAGGATCTCAAAGCCAAACAAACTCCAGGGGAGCATTTCAAGAAGAAAACTAACAGGAGGAAACGTGAGTGAAAAAAACACCCACAGCGGGGAACTGCCAATCAACAAAACCATGAAATTCTGCTGTCTTTTCCTTGTGGAGACTTACATTCTAAATGGCTGAATGCATTCTGCTTTATCTCCCATTACTGTACATGTGACTGAACAAGTCAATGCATTATTTAAACCTCAAAGAAGCACTGAGAGCGAGCCCCTCATTTACACTACTGCCAAGTTACAACATTAAGAACAAAGAGAAGAACACCAGGTACGACAATAATCAAAGAACCAATAGTTAAAACATTAGTTTAAAATTCATTTAAAACATCTGTTAAAAAGATTTAAAAAATAATAAATAAACAAACAAATTAATAAACAAATAAAGCATTACTACAACATTAATTAAAACAAAAAAATTAAAAAATTATTAAAACAATTACAATCAAACTCAATATTGGGTTCTAAAAGTGTCTTAAGGGCAGTAAGGAGTCAAATTTCAAAGTCTTTTGCAAATCATTCCAGATCTGAGGAGCATAAAAGGGGGGACCTGGAGTACAAGCCAGTCTTGTGAGCATGTGTGATAATGGCCAGTGGTCAAGTTAAAAAGTAAAGATAAGGTGGTAGTCTAATCAGCAGGCTTTCTTTAATGAAAACATGGCAGTGCTGATCACGTCTCACAGACAGAGAGTACCAGCCAACCTTTTCATAAAGAAGACAGTAATGTGTGCCACATTTATTACCTGTAATTAATCTTATAGCAGAGTGACAAACGGTGGTAATGAATGAGTGCCTGTAAATAATGTCTCCATAATCTAAAACAGAGAGAAAAACTGCCTCAGTTACTCTCATTCTGCATAAAGCTGGAAAGGTTGTTTTATTTCTATATAGAAAGCCCAATTTTAACGTCAATTTCTGAGCAAGATTATTATACATTATTTGAAGTTAAGTCTGGCATCAATCCAAACACTTAGATATTTATAGTGGGGGACTCTCAACAAATCAAAACATTAACAATGCAAAATCCACAAACATGTAAATAAGGGACTGATAAAACAGCAACTGCTCATTATGACAGATGATAATTCAATAAGATCCACTGTACATGCATGTCATTCTTTGGGTTTATTCGTTCAGAAAATCTGAAACATTCTTTATAACTTCCTAAACCTGGATCTGCATGATCAAAATATTTCCATTAAAAATGTCTCTGGCCATTTTCAAAACTTGATAGTTTTCATTGTATTCCTTTTTCTCCTTATTTGAAAAAATCCATTTAAACCCAGGGAATTGTCTTAATAATTTAATGAGTGCAAGTCATACAATGCTGCAGAAATGTCATTTTAACAATACAACACCCTCTATACCCTCCTTATTATTACAGAAATATACAGCTAAATGGTGTGTACGATAACTCTATTTGGCTTTATCTGGCAACCTTTCCAGAAACCCAGAAGGACATGTGATCTATTATCTCAAAACCTGAACTCACATAAAGCACTTTATATAAACACTTTTTAATTTTTCTTAAATATCCAGAGCAAATATTCCATTTGGCTGCCAAATCAGCAGTAAAGTAAACAGCAGATGGGAACATAGGTAGTATGGTGATTGGGGAAGTCCTTTTGTTCCCTTCTAACAGACTCCCTTTTAAACAGGAAATAATAACATTTACTTCTCATGTCCTTTCTAAATATAAGCGCTGGAGTTCTGATTAAATGGCCACACTCGGTTAAATAGTAAACTACGTACAGTTCCCTGTGAAATTATCGGGCACCCTGATGGTCCACAAAGATGGTCAAAAGGCTGATAAAATACAAAAATAACACAGGCAATAATGTATATTTTTTATGTGGAGTACCTCTCTCAGATTATATCCTAGGAAACCCAGCATAAAAGAAAAGAAAAGAACTGGCTAAACTCTCCTGGTATATTCTTCCCTTCAGGACATAGGCATTCCTAACTTTCCTTCAGGAAGCAGGCATTCCTAAACTTCCCTTTGGGAAGTAGGCATTCCAAATAGAAGCAGGCATTACTAAACTTCCTTTCAGGAAGCAGTCATTCCTAAACTTCCCTTTGGGAAGCAGGTATTCCTAAAGTTCCTATGTAGCTATGTAGCCACACAGAGAATGATGGACTATGTGACTGACTGGCTACCTAGCTACTCTTCAGTAGCATCAAAGATACAAATCTCCCTTTCTGAAGGTCTTTTATTTGCATAATACATTGGCATTTAACTGAATGCCTTAGAAGAAAATCAATAACCACAAAAACCACACCCCTGGATACTGAGAATAGTGAATGTCCCTTCATAAACCAGAGCTCTGGAGCCAAAGAGCCAGCAATTCCATAATGCCTTGCTACACTATGTTTGCAAACAAAGGCCTCAGCCTTCTATATGTGAACACAAAACCGAAAGCAGTTTTGATGGGTAACCAAACATGCAATATTCTCAATGCACCACTCTCTGTGTTTGGAGTTGATGTTTTTTCCCTGTAGTGGCTCCCTTTAAAGTGCAATGATCATTCAGGCACAGATTTTACCGGACATATTTTGCATTTTGTGATTCCAAGGCACAATTTGAGTGGAATTTCTCCACAAGCCAGGCTAAAACACAGCAAATCAAGCTGACATATCTGCTTTTAGGTCATGGCTGCGTGACTGAAATTACTCTACAGTGACGAAACGGAGTGGTTACTCTGAAATGGAAACAGTGGTGCATTTCAAATGGCACTGTTTTTCCTCTCTGTAAATTCAGACGTGCGTGCCTCACAGGCCTGTTTTGTGTGGGCTCTGTGTCCAGGCCACGGAAATCATATAATGCTCTCTAACCATCTAACCAATATATGAGCTCAGTACATGTCGTGAGGGATGTAAATACAGTGCAGCTGGGGATGGTAGTGAGGGTTTATTTCCATGCCAATTTGGCACAAAAGAAACCATTTCATGCAATTATGCTCAACACAGATTAGTGTTTGTATCATATAATAAACACACAATCAAGTGGGGAATGAGAACTTGGCAGGATGGAATGGGAATTGGGATCAGTTATCGGTTCTGAATCATGCATTCCTGTCCAGCAAAGACAGTGCTATGTAAAATGAAAACCTGTCAGCTGTTGGTTGTCCCTGCATACTGACTTTAAGGAAAGACAGAGGAGCCCCAGCCAGCCTGGACTCATGAGCTCGGCAGTGTTTGGGGGACCTACCCCATGACCTGTTTGGGGTGTCCCGTTGTACAGCCATTAGAATTGTGCCCGCAGTGGGACGCATGTCCTGAGGGGGGCGTAGCAGAGCAGCTGAAAGGACTGCATTGTGCTCTCTCACTTCTCTCCTCTGTTCTATTCCTCCATCTCCTCTTCTTCTCCTTTCATCTTCACTTCCTTTGGCTGCACCCTGGAGAATTCTGCTCAAGACAGGCATCTTTATTTTCTTGTTTTGAGGGCAGGATGGGGGGCCATGTCATACTCAGGACCCCCAACAGCGACTCAAGGACTCCCGGTTCCTGTGCAGTCTCTTACTTCCCTCTGACTCACTGGGGGGTTGAGTTCAAAGTGGAGACTTAAAGGCCTATACACGGCTAGCTGTGATCCCACTTAGTTATCGTGCCTGGACCCTGCCGTTTGATCATATAGTGTATTTATTTGCTTTGTAAGGTTAAGGCTACACAGATATATTCAGCAGAACCAAGCAGGCATACCAAGCACAACCACAAATAATTATCATGTTTATTATTCAGTTTCAAATAGATATCCATTTATCTTGGTGGATACATGGCAAGTGATGTTCATTAGACTTCACGCATTGATCATTTGGAAGCTGAATTAAGGCCTGGTGGTGTGCAACTTTGTTTTGATGAAGTGCTGATCCCAAAGCACTATGTGGGGATAGCCTGAACCCTGTCCTCATATGTTTCTGTTTCCTTCTCTCCACAGTAATTTCAGCATTAAAAACTGCTCACCATGGTGTCATCCTGTGCTACCAGTAAAAACGGTACCTTCCTGTGTGGTTGCTTCGCCCATCAATGCCTGTTTGTACTGGCCCCCAGTGGTGTGGAATGAACCTCCCACAGTTGTTAGAACAGCAGAATTGCTTCAGGTGCAGACTGAAGACCAAACACTTCAAAAGACATATTGGTTTTCCACTCATTACCACCCCAACCTCTTATTATAGTTCAGGTCATGGTAATTTTTATAGCTTTGAGTTAGGGCTTGTTATAGATGTAATTTCAATGTATTCAGGATTTATATTTTGGTTCTTGGTTAGTATAATTGCTATGCATTAATATGTTAGTGACGTTGTTAGTGATGAAGCCATAGTTTTGGATCTGGTCACATTTAAAGAAACCCTCCAGTAAGTATTGGTATGTAGGCTAAGGACAGATAAGGATGGAAAAATCTATATCAGTCAAATCTTTCCCATAGTACACGCCCCTCTCAGTTACAGAGCAGAAACACCAGCCGCTCTCTGGCTGGCTGCTGCTATGGTAATTGCAGCGGCAGCTGGCTCTACAACAGGAGCGTAGTGTAGCGGCAACTGCGCTTTTCGTCTGATCCACGGAGGTGATGACAGCAGCGTTCGGCCCTCGCTTGAGCCCCCAGCAGCTGCTGTGCACTGCGGAGCATGTGGGCGTGGCAGGGACGGGATCTCCGCAGGCCTGCTTCCCCATGTGGGCACAGCTGGGGCTGGCAGACTGTCACTAAAGGCATCCGCTTGATTTATGAGCAACTCTGCCACTCCGTCCTGCTCTTATCCTTGTAAGGAAGTGCCAGACACGGAGAAAAAAAAAAAAACACAGCCGCATTTCCCATGACACCTTGCAGGCGCATGTGAGCTGAAGCCTAAATGCCCCGTTTACATACTCTACACTGCCTACTGTTCAGATACATGGCAGGAAAAGAAATTCATACAGAGCACACAGCATCGAGTTCAGAGCACAGCACAGAGCACACAGCATCCAGTTCAGAGCACAGCACAGAGCACACAGCATCCAGTTCAGAGCACAGCACAGAGCACACAGCATCCAGTTCAGAGCACAGCACAGAGCACACAGCATCCAGTTCAGAGCACAGCACAGTGCACACAGCATTGACTTCAGAGCACAGCAAACAGCACTGTACAGAAAATGCACGCAGCACCCTGTGGTGTTCAGTAAATGAGACTCTTCAGTTCACTACAAGGGCAGCAGGATGCATCTATAAAAATCACCACCCTATTTTTTGTACATATCAGCACATGGTTATTTTAGTAATTTGCTTTGCTTTCTCCTCACTGGAATGTATAGAAGTGGCTGCTGCAGTGTACCAGTTCTCACACTTAAGTTTGAGGTCAAAGAGCCTGCAAAGAACCAGCAAACAACAGCCGACAAAAGAAAAGCCAACAAAAAGGGCAAAGCAAAAAAGGATAGATTCAGGCCGTGTGGAAGTCCTGAGGAAACAGATAACAGAGTGAAAGGACCTCTCTCAGCGGGAGCCTCTCCCAGCAGCGCCCCCTCCCCCCCCCCGCCTAGCCTGTAGCGACTTTCACATCCTCTTATCTGGAGCCAGAGGAGGCAACCGCGTACCTGCAGTCCCAAACACACTGTACCCCTGTCCCACACATACACAGCCACACACCTGCAGATCTGCTAACAGCATCTCTTATGTACACACTTGAATGTCCATGTACTTAATTTTGTAAGTTGCACTGGATAAGAGTGCTTGCAATAATATAATGCAATTTTTGAGACAATCCTGAGGATCCATGATGATATGCTTGAGGCTGCTGGACAGCATGTCCTCACTATATCTACTTTGCTGATAAAATCCCTTCAAAACGTGCTTTTAAACTTTCCCACCTCAACAAAACAGCCATGGTTTCTCCCTCCACCTATTCCATTATGTTCAAAACAACCAAACACAAGAGACACAGTTTTGAGCAGGACACTGCAGTGAGAGGTAGTCCATGCATACCTCCCTAATTTTATTAGATTACATTTATTAGATTAGAGTCCTTCTGGCAGACCTAGGGATGACCATTTGTAGTTATTCACCTGCAGTTTGAGAGAGTTTGCATTCCCAGTTCCCACAGCACACAAGGATTACAACAGAAGGAGCATATTTAAAGATCACTGTGCCAGTGGCACAGTGCCAGTCCAGATATTTAGCATAGAACACTACTGTGGAGGGTATGCTGAATCTGGCATGGTGGCTACTGGCTACGCCCTGCCAGTGAGCTCCATCAATGCCCTCCACGGGCCCCAAACCTCCACCCTTCCCATATCACACCCCAAATGCACAACTGAGCCAACATACACCATCATTGCCAATCTGTACCGCATTAAGACAGCTTTGGTTCAGTCTAGGTCACACTGCAGCCATAAAACCCAAATCAACGTGGCAGGACTGCAGCCCCATCCAATGGGAAAAAGACAACGTTTCTGCAGTATGCTCACTCACAGATCATTCAATAATAAAACTATTTACAAACAATGAGAAGATGGGGGGCATTTCTATGAGGCTGAGTCAATAAGCATATAATTTGTCAGGCCAATGTACTACATAGGAATAAACAATTGTATCATAAGATTGCCTATCAAGCGTAGCAATGATCTGTTGTATGAGCTACAGAAATGAACAGATAACAAGCAAAGTTATAACGAATTGCAACTTTCCAAACCAGACACGTGAGAAAAATTCTTTTTTGCAGGAGTCCCTAATATCATGTATGCCATAGTTGAGAAACCCCCACAAAAAACAATTCACTACTCCATTGGTGCAATTCTACAAATCACAAAAGAACAAACAACTCCTACTCAAACACAATTTCCAGCTAAATAGCTGTTCTTTCACTCAATAAAACAATAAAATTTGTTTCAATAAAACAAATCAGTACTTCTGCAACCAAAAGCCACACTCCATTTGGTTTTGTCGTCTCCATCCTCCATCATCTCCAAACCTTTTTGACTTGGATTGTTGTGAAGGTACTTAATAATATCATACAATTTGAGAACCTTTTCTTCGAAAAGCAGTTTTTAAAATTGAACACACATCTTTTTCTCTTTCAAACACATTGACAGCCCTACCGTGGATCATGAACAAAGAAATGTCTATGGTACAAACAGATGACATGAGCATAAAACTGAAAAGCATTTTTTTACATATTGTATTTCATATAACGTATTGCATTCTTGCAGCATAACATTTACATTTGTTATCTGCCATTAAAATTATATTTTTTCACCATAGACATATTCCAGGAGCAGACTGGCACGTAAATGTTTTGTTGTCAAAGAAAGCAATCCTGATTTCAATGTATTGCATGTAACCAGAATCTGACCAGCTTTGCAAACTCACTTTCAGCTCATATTTCTCAGCTTACAGAACGGTGATGAGAAAAATTAGTGACTAGAAAGGTCAAAATATTGCTCATTAATATATTAAATAAATGAAACTGTAAAGAATTTAGCCAAACAAGTATAACATATAGGCCTATATTTAATGATAAAAGCTGCATTAAAATAAATGCAAATGCTATAGTCATAATAATATATCATTCATTTATTTCATTTAAGAGTTTCATTTATCAATCAACCCACATTTATATAATGTGTATTGTTTAATTACACTGCTGTCAGAACCTTAGGACAATGGGTATACAGTAGGCCCATGGAGGAAAAATTCCTAATAATAAAAACGGTGGATAATAATAATAATAATAATAATAATAATAATAATAAAGTTTACAATAGAAATAGATAATTCATAGTTATTTTACTGGTGATCAATTTAACTGTACAATTGCAAATTATACTTTTATACATCTATAAACACTGGCTACTGTGCTTAATTTGGGTAAAATAAAAAATACAAAATTAAATAAAAAAATAAGGACAATTGTGGTAATGCTTCCGAGCCTTACACCAGACTAAAATATTTGGAAGGTCACAAAACATTGGTTGGTTTTATTGCTCGAGAACAATTAAATGTGGGGACAAAACCATTCGCTGCTCTATTTCACAATTAGAAATTAACAAGTCATCCTTAACTTCTACCGTCACCGATGAAATGTGTCAGTGTGACACATTAAAATGCACCTGCCCGACCTTCGTGATTTTGAAATGGACGAAGAAATTTTAAAAACAAAAGAAAACAAAAATGTTACAGCGCTGTTGTGTAAATAATGACGCTATATTGCCTAACTTTTTAAAGGTAAGTGCATATAGTATCATTGTGAATGCCGTTCCTTTCAATGCGCTAATATTTTGCATCTTGTAATAGCGTTAACAACAGGCTGCAGTATTTGACCCCAAAACAGAACTTTTAATCGTGAGAAGCACAGTTCTTCTTCTCACAAGCTCGATTCATGGGTAGGATAATTGAATGATGCTTTCCATGTTTAGGTAACTGTATTAAATATTGTAAAGAAAATTGTAGCCTACTACTGATGCCATACGAAGGTGGTGAAAATTGTAGCCGCAGTGTAGGTTATGTTCCGCAGGTTATGCGATAAAAATCAATACCTTCAGAATAACATCACACAAAGAGCTTAGGCTAAGGCCTTAAGTGGGCTGCGCAGTCAGGTACAGGGGTCCAAGGCAATCAAGTTATTAGAACATGCCAGTCAAAGCAGCTCTCGTTAAGTATTTTTAATATGCCAGTTAGACCTATTCGCTCTCAGATGTGCTTGATATGCTACATTATATTTGTAAATGCATACAATTTGGAGACAATGCAAACTGAAATAGGTAGCGTTTGCTATACTACCCATCATTATAGTTACAGGCAACAAAATCACAGGATAGCAATAAACAAGAACAAGAACAAGAACAATAATAATAGTAATAATAATAATGGCAATAATAATAATGATAATCACCTATTTCTATTTTACATCTAGCCTATTCCAAAACACAAAATGCCCATCAATCCTAATTGCACAGTCAATGCATATGCAAATTAAATTCACCCTTGTAATGGGCTATGTAAAAATCAGAATACATTTTGCGGCAGTTGGATAAATCACATTCCAACCTTGAGGCAAAAGTAATATCCATGACGTTTCGTGAAATCTTATCAACTTCCTTTAGTTCCGGTAAACACACTTGGGATGTCGCTACTTACCTTTTTGTGTCTCTCTTTGAAAGGCAACGCCGGCCATTGCATCTCCTGTAAGAAGTCCTGCCAATGTTTCTGGTCCTGGTCGGATGAGACAAAAACTATTTCCAATTTGTCTTTGTGTTCTGATGAATTTTTGAACTTGCTGTAAAACTCACACAGGCTGGCGTTGAACTGTCTGCAAGGACCATTCAGACTGCAACCGAAGTAGAGTCCGATAACAGACAGCTTGCTGCCCAGCGCCTGGACATCAATCTCGGCCTTTTCACTGTTCACGAGCCGCTCCCCGAGCAGATTAACGAGAAAGTCCGACATCCCTGCTCGAATCCGCAAATCAGACCGTTGTCTAGCCGTGTGCTTTCCCCAAAACAATGAAGATTCAAAACCAAAGGGTGCGACAAGCAATGGAAACCCCTGTGCGCCAAGGTTGTCTCGTGGAAGAACAGTGCGAATATCAATGCATGTATATAGCCTAGCCACCTTCTCTTCTCATGTGGTACTGTGGTGTTGAGGAATGCAACTAGTAATATTCCCGAGCAACAGCACGTTTGCGACTAGTGCTTATTGAAAAATGAAACTCATTTATGACACCTAGTTACGAGAGGCAAAATTGCATCTTCGGCACTCACAAATATTGCACACATTCTTGCAGTACAAAACAAAGCAGTATTCTTGAGTTGACAGGTTGACTATATATTAAGTGAATTAACAAGTTGCCTGCTGTCAACTTGATTTTGATAATAATGAGAATAATACAAAAAATAAAGTTTTTAAATGACCCTGGTTACTTGCAATATAAGTACAATAATTTTTTTTAATTTTTTACAGAGAATTTGACAGTACAATAGCAAATTATACTTCCACCTGTAAATATTGGTTACTATGCTTGATTTAGGTTTTAAGGAAAATCTTTAGAGTGGTAAAATGAGCATTGTTGTAATGCCCCCAAGCCTTCCATCAAACTAAAATATTTGGAAGGTCACCAAACATGAGGTTATTTTTATTACACGAGAACTATGAAATGCGAGGACAAACCGTTCATTTTTATTTGACAATTTGAAATTAACAAGTCATCTTTTCTACTGTCACATGAAATGTGTGAAAGGGGTACATTAGCAGAAGCAAAAAAACACGCAGTTGGATTACAACAGCAGAATTTTTTTTTCAGCACTAATCTCATTTTTAAAAAGAAACAAAATATTAATTGAAAAACCCAAATGTGGTAGCTGGGCTCATTTATACTTTTGACTCTGCAAATTGTAATTACAGAGTGCCTTCTACTGGTTACCATTATGAACTGCAATTTTTCCTGGTTCCTATGTCTTGGTCAAAACATTTGGTGGGTGAAACACAGACGCAGAGGAGACTGACAGTGATGTGATACATAACATCCAGTGGATTTTTTGATTAAATAAAATAAAATGATTATTTACAGATTATTCATTGAAATTATTTATTTGACAAAGCATCAAAACACATTACATTATCACCCCACAACTTCTAAAAACATGATCACTGATGCAGACAAGATCCAGGAATGAATCACTTTAAACCTACGGTATGAAGAACATGAAGACCAGCATTAAATCACAATCAATTTGAGGAGAGATTAACTCTTTAGCAGGTGTAAGCCACATCTAGAGGTTATGGGGCAGGTAGGGGTTCATAGAACACATTGGCTATGCTTACATTTGGAAATTCCATTTTGATTACCCATCCGATTATAATTACAATGGTGGGTCTTACAAAGGCCTGTGGTCTACTTTAAATTACCCTAAATGTTATAGACGAAATGAATGAATTAAAAGAAAATCTTTCTCAGGAAATGGTGAATACAGTGATGAAGGAGATATTGAGATTGGCTTAAGGCGCAGTGGCACACAACAGCACAGGCCTTTTGCAGCACGCCGGACATGAAGCAGCGGGAAGAAAACAATACTCTAATCCTCCGTGAACATCATCCGCACCAGGTCAGATTTAAAGCACTCTTCCTCCACCAGTTTCTGAGGCTGAAACAGAGAGATGTGGCACTTCCATACAGAGAAAAGCCAGACTTACAAATTACAAAGCGTCTGAGATGATAGATACGCTCACTGCACATTTATAATAATGTAACATTTATCTTTAAACTGGTTTCAATTGACCATGCTTTTATGCTCTATAAAACTTTCATTAGAAATATTTAATCTTATATTTTCCACCTAACGATCCCAGGCTTAAAGCAATAGCAAAGCAGTTTTGTTTTACTGTGCTTGTACATGCTTAGAGTATATGTATTCTCTTAATGCGTGCAATGGAGTCAGTCTTACCGTGCCGTATCGCAGTAATGTAGGTACTCCACTAAGTTTCAAAGTCTTCTTAAATTCATTGTTGGGATCTTTCCAGCTGGTGGGAGAGACAGTTAAGGCCTGTTTGCCAAGATCTCACAAAAATGCAAACATCATGGTGAAACAGTGAAAGTAGCTTTGAACTTACAGTATATTTTAAAACTTTTATTGCTATTGTAATGCATGTTAGAATTATTATAAAACCCACCCAATGGTTCTTCAGCACACTATAAACAGCAACGGGGCAATGCCCCTGAAGGAGTTTGACCACACCTTGGGCAAATTTATAACCCGCTACATTAACACAAAAACAGCAAAGACCTACTAGGGCCTCTCTCCAACTTGACAGTAGATGAAGACAGATCCTTCAGGAAGGTGTGCCATCTCTCCTCGGACAATGGGCTCAGCTGAGAGACAGGAATGCATTAATCCAGTCATAGTTGGGACAATGAGATGGGCTAGTCTATGACTGTCACATGAAATATTTCAGCATTGCCCCGTAGAAACACCCAAACCTACACAGTAATAATTAATATTGACTGGATTTGGAACCAAACAGTAACCTGTTACATAGGTAACACATTTTGTTTAAGATTACTGTTGCAGTTGATAGCTAAGAGATTCATACTGGAAATTGCATTACACGGTTGAAAATTATCTAGTGCAATGTTCCAGGTTAACTAATTAACTTACTCTGTACAACCTCTATATGAGGCCTTCATTTGTAATCGCACCATGGAACAAAGTTCCTGCGATCAGCTGTTTTAATCCAACTAATGCTAGCTAACTACTGTTAGACAACACCTGAGCAAAAAGGCGAAGTAGTTAATCGATCGTTGGGTTGCCGGATAACTAACCAAATGAAATGAGGAAGGCACGTGACGACTAGTCGTGACAGCGAAAATTACCAACCTATTTATATAGGTATTAGGAAAATCGAACAAAGAATTTAAATAAAAACCGTGCGCGCGGCGCCATACATTGTAAGGTAACAATGATTTACCGTTAGTACCGTTAAATTACCTTTGACACAGTCTGGACACCAGCTCACACCCTGTGCGTCTTTATCGCCGGAGAAATATGCAAATATGTCTTTGCCTTTCCTCTCTGAAACAGCTTTGGAGAATTCATTATAACCCCGAACCTTCACCTCTTCGTAATGGGCCATGCTTCCAAATGGACAGTCAAACCGGGATTGCACTGCGTTTTCCCGTCTTGCTTGATAGCGATAGCATTAGCTTCCGGGACGCTTGCGTGGACTAATTTACAACTACTCAGCACTCCTGTGGATGTAAAAACTGAAAGCGGTGGCGCAAAATATACAGCTCTGTATATATTTATGAAGACATACATATTTACGTTTTGGGTATGGAACAGGGAAAGTCTGTCCTCGCATATTTATATGGAACATTCTGTATATTTCATATATGTTCCTAATTCGACAGGTATATTTATGTGGTTTTCGTGTTTGACCTTCTCGAGCTGCCGTACATTATCTCGTGATTTCCGTTCTTTCCTAAAAGGTGGGCGCGGTTAGCGTCTGTTCCAGAACACTGATTCGAGATCAGTTTTTCTCAAAGTCAAGGCCGCATTTTCAGTGTTTGCGGTTCGTATTGAAGTTGGGTAGGCTGATCTTGGATCAGTTGCTCAGGGCAAAATACATGCCGCGCAAGCAGTGTTGTCATGGCGGCGTTTTAAACTGAACGTTGGGGAAGTTTACCTAGTAATCACAAGCTAGCAAGCGGCCGCAAGTTTTAATGTAGCTATTGACCTATCTAGCTATATACATTACTGAAGTAATAAACTTTCATTCTCTGCTAAATTCCTATTTAATTGCGTATTAGCTTTATATTTTAAAAGAGCTAACTGTCCATGCTAGCTAGTAAAGTAAGTTAACGTTGTATTAGCTCGTTTTACTTGGCTAGACTAACTAACAGGCTGAGGGAGATTTTTCCTCTCAGTATGTTTGCTTGCCAACAAACAATTGTGCATCTGACAAGAGGATGCCTTGCAAATAAGCTAATTTAGGCGGTAAGCTAGGGTCCTAGCAACAGGGTGAATTAAATGTTTCGTAGCTGCTGGCTAGTAAGCTATGATAACTAAAATTACCTAGCTAGCTAGCTAGCGATAAGGTATGTATTTGGACGAATGTTAAATATTACATCAACGGTAATTGCCGTTTCTTCAGTATTTCTTCACGTAAGGCACAATAGCGAACAGGTAGCTAACTAAGACAGAAACATGACTGGCAAGTTTCGGATACGATCCCAGCTGACCTGCGTTGATGAGCTGGGCCATTTAAATGGCTCTTGGGTCGCCTCTGGTTCGGCTCAGACTCGGAATGAGGGATATCCACAGACTCAGGTAACTTTAGTATTAACATTTTAGTATTAACATTTTTATCCAAGTAAGAATCCAATACAGCATGAATAATACGAATAACGTTAGATTAGCGGTGTAATGTGTCTCAGCAAAAACGTTTTTAACATAAAAATCCAAGTTACGTATACATTCAATTCATTCAAAGGATCTGTTCATTTCAGCCTTCTCCTTTGTGTCACTCCAAAGAGAGAGACCGTGAAGCCAGAGAGCCAGCAATCCCATAGGAAATGTACATTGCTTGTAACTTTTTAAAAGCAAATGGCACAACAACAAAGAAATTTGAAATCGGGAACCAACAGAGCTTGGGACGAAGACATAATTATTTTTTCTTGTTTTGGCTTGATTGTTCTGGCTGGATTTGGTTTGTGTGTGTGTGTGCCCTCTTTTGTTCCCCGAGAACAGCCAGATTTTTTGTGGCATGGATTCAACAAGTTGCAGAAAACATTCCTTGCGGATTTTGGTCCATGCTAACTCTGTAGCATCACGCAGTTCTTGAAGATTTTTGTCCACACATTCACGCTTCAAACCTCCTGTTTTACCTTATCCCAAATGACCGGGCCATTGGAGTAAATGGAAGTCACTGTCATGTTCATGGAACCAGCTTGAGATGTTCCATGCTTTTTGACATGGCTCATTATCAAGTAGGCCTATCCATTTGGAAAATGGTAGAATGTAAGACTGCTGTAAGGGGATACACATGGACAGCAACAATGCTTAGGTATGCTGTGGCATTTAAATTATGCTCAGTTGGTACTAAGGGGCCTAATGTGTGCCAAGAAAACATTCCACACATCATTACAGCACCACCACCAGCCTGCACTGTTTATGCCAAATTCTGACTACTATCAGCATGATGCTGCAGGAATCAAGATTTGTCAGACCAGGCAATACTTTTCCAATCTTCAATCATCCCGTTTTGGTGATCACGTGCTAACCCACTGTAGCCTCAACTTCCTGTTCTAAGCTGACAGGAGTGGAACCTGGCATTGTTTTCTGCTCCTGTAGCTTGTCTGCTTCAAGGTTGTGCGTTGCTTTTAGAGATGCTCTTCTGCACACCACTGTTGTAAACAGCTGTTATTTGGGCATTTGTGGCCCTTCTGTTTGCTTTAATGAGTCTGCCCATTCTCCTCTGACCTCACTCATTAAGATGTTTTCCCCCATGCAATTGCCATTCCCTTGAAATGTTTTGTTTATCGCACCATTCTCTGTAAACTCCACACTCTGTAGTGCATGAAAACCCCTAGAGATGCAGGAAGCGTCAGGTCTAGCACCAACAATCATACCATGGTCAGAGTAGCTTAAGTCACCACTCATCTTGCCTGTTGTCATGGTTGGTTGAATAGCAGCTAAACCTCTTCACCGTGCATGCTTTTATATTGAGTTGCAGCCACATGGTTTGCTGCTTGTTAAAGTGACCACTGCGTAAATATTTGTGTGTGTGTGTGTTTTGCACTGCAGTTGGATAGCCTTCCATCCCAGTCTTTCCCAGAGAAAATTAACATATTGCTCTTAGGAATAGTATGCAGCTAATGCTAGCTAGTAGGTTTTAGCAGTATTTTTGTGATACACGGAGATTTACAATGCTGAATGTCCTCTCATGATTTTGGTACAATGTTATGATAATAGGAAAGATGACTGGTTACTAATTTTCTGTGTAATTTTGCTTTCCTTAGTTGCTCTTTAACAAGGCCCTGCCAGCCAGTACCTCGAACCGCGTGACCCATGTGAACCCCCCGGCGCCCATTGTAATCGAGAAGCTGGTCACGGGGCGTACGTCGCAGAACGGCAGCGACAGCGTCCGTAGCTCGCTCTGCTTCTCCGCCCTGTCAGAGGAGCGGCTGCAGGCGGCAGTCAGGCTGGCCCGGAGGGACCTGCAGCGGAGACGGCAGGAGTCCATCCTGGGCTCCCCCCCGCAACAGACACCCCAGGGCGCAGACCACCGCAAGGTACCGGAGACCGAACGCTATTGTGTGTGTTTGACTGCTGGTTTTATTTCAGGGTCAACACTCAAGCACTTTTGTTGTGTGGAGTAGGGCCATGTTTTTGGCTAAAATTTGCTTGTCAGTTCCTGGGGCCAATTTTTTTCAGTTGACGGAAAGGCTAAAAAGTCCTAGATCGTCAAAAGTGGAGCTGCTTGGCGGCAGTTTCCCAGTGCAAATTAACAATGCAAAGCAAGAACTGAAATGTAAATCGTGTTTTTGGTGATGCCTTCTAGAAAAAGCCACAGGACATCCATGTGTACTACAATGTAGCCTTGGGAAATCGTGTTAATTGTATTTTTACCTTTTCTCCGAAGCTGAATAAAGCTGTTAGTGCAGGAGGTGCAGCAGGCCCAAAGGGGACCCGGTCTGGAGCCCAGGTTCTGCTGTACACGCCGCAGAAGCTTCCCTTACCTCCCGGCACTGAGCTCGGCCTGTCCCCCCCGACCCGAGACTCAGGCCCTCAGCCCAAAGCCTCTGGCCAGGAGGCCAAGCTCAGTCAAGAGATCTGCAGGCTGCAGAAAGAACTGGGGACCTACATTCAGAGGATTGAACAGCTGGCTAACAGAGGTAACAAGGGTGACAGTGAGTGTGTGACAGTGCTGTGGTGATGCGTGACTTATTTTTCATCTGATTGTGTCTATCTTTGCGGAATTGAGAGCTTATACATAATATAATATACATTGAGAGGCGTCTCAGACAGTGGCTGAGGTGAATGGAATGTGGAGGCCTGAAGAAACTATGGAAGCCATATATTTAAAAACTAAACTGGGCCTTCGCTAGAGCTGAGCTTGGTGGAGTTGAGCTATAAGAGCTATAAGAGCTCTGTCCCAAATATGTAGAGCAAGTCTTTGCGATTACAATAAGACCAACTGTTTTTACAGTTTACGGTTGTCAAACTGTAGGTCCCAAAAGTAGATGTGGGTAGGCCAAAAGTGGAGTAAAAATGGACACTTTGTCCCTAATTTTTTAAATGATGGTTCAGAGTATACCATTACAAGATTAAATTATGGGAGTCAAATATCAGAAAGATGTGGGATGTTAAGATTGAAAAGATTCCCCCTCTGGTATTACCCTTGAGCTTGTTGTGCTCAATTGAGTGCACAGTTGAATGAGCTGTATTCAGTTGAGTGTGTTGTGTATTGCAGGACAGCATGTGGAGGAGCGATTGGACCCAGATGAGGAGCGTCGAGTGGAGATCCGCAGACAGGAGCAGGCAGCCCGCTCTGCTCGTATTATATATGTGCTCCAGCAACAGGTCTGCAATCTACCCATACTCTGCATGCTCACCCTTTCACACCCACTGCAGTGACCTGCGTGCTAACACACCCACTGCAGTGACCTACGTGCTAACACACCCACTGCAGTGACCTACGTGCTAACACACCCACTGCAGTGACCTACGTGCTAACACACCCGCTGCTGTCACCTACGTGCTAACACACCCGCTGCTGTCACCTACATGCTAACATACACCTTTATGCTAACACACCCACTGCAGTGACCTACGTGCTAACACACCCACTGCTGTGACCTGTGTGCTAACACACCCACTGCAGTGATCTGAGTGCTGACACACCCACTGCAGTGATCTGCGTAGTAACACACCCACTGCAGTGACCTTCATGCTGACACACCCACTGCAGTGAACTGTGTGCTAACACACCCACTGCAGTGACCTGAGTGCTGACACACCCACTGCAGTGACCTGTGTGCTAACACACCCACTGCAGTGACCTGTGTGCTAACACACCCACTGCAGTGACCTGAGTGCTGACACACCCACTGCAGTGATCAGAAATGGTTTCCAGTGATTTGTGGATTTTTGTCTGTGCTCTAATCATTATTTTCTCTTTCTTTGCTGCAGGTGAAAGGGATTCAAGAAGATTTAGACAAGCTGCGCTCACAGAAGATAAAGCATACAAAAAAGGTAGGTTTCTTGTGCAGCAGTCCGGAAGGTTGGTACAGAGAAGGTGTCTGTGTGACAGAAGACCCTTTTCTGCGTGCAGAGGCGAGGGCAGTGACAGTCCAGAAACATTAAACTGATGGCCTTGGGAAGTACTGGTTTCACCTCAGTTAATTACTTAACCTGCCAGGTTATTGGTAGAAATGTAACCTGTTATTCTATCAGACTGTCAGCCTTGTAGCTCCCTCACAGTGTACTATGTCAGGTAAAGGTGTCTTTGTCTCTCTCTCCCTCTCCTCCTTCCCTCTCTCTGTTTCTCTCTCTCCTCCTTCCCTCTCCCCTGCAGTCCAGAGCAGTGGACAGGCTAGCCGCGGCTCACAGAGGGGCCGTCCGAGCCATACAGGTCTTCATCAGTCAGCTACCCGACCAATCGGAGAGGAAGATGCCGTCCCATTACAGGGAGCTGGGGCAGCTGATTCGCCAGCTGTCTCTGTGTTCGGCCAAGGTGGAGGCGGGGCTGGGGTCCTCCGTTCCCGAGACGGCTATCGACATCCTGCAGAAAGTGGAGGTCAGCCTGGGGTTTTTGCTCTTCACTTCTTTGCATAATAATGGTGTACAAATAAATCATTTTAAATGTCAGAATGGGAAAAGTGTCAGTTGCTCATTCTCAAATTTACTAGGATATTCATTAGTTAATGACCTGGCTGGAGAAGGTCTGAACTGTTCCTGTTATATAGCTAGTTTGGCTATTGCATGCATTTGTCTGTGTTGCTATAATGCTATAATGTGTTTAAGGCTGTTGTGTGCTGCAGGCCCTGGACTCTGCCCTCACTAAGCAGGAGAGAGGGAGGCCCAAAGAGCCGAGGGCGAGCAGCAGCTCTCCAGCGAGGCGCAGGTCCCCCGGGGGCCGACAGCACAGCGCCTCCCCTCCCCGAGCGCCGAGAGCGTCAGCCGCCAGGGGCCCCGCCGGGCCCCGCAGACCCGCCGCTCTTAAAAAGAATCTGCCAGGTGAGCTACCTGCAAACTCTCATTCAAACATGCTGCTCGTAAAAAGAATCTGCCAGGTGAGCTACGTGCAAACTCTCATTCAAACATGCTGCTCGTAAAAAGAATCTGCCAGGTGAGCTACGTGCAAACTCTCATTCAAACCTGCCGCTCTTAAAAAGAATCTGCCAGGTGAGCTACGTGCAAACTCTCATTCAAACCTGCCGCTCTTAAAAAGAATCTGCCAGGTGCGCTACCTGCAAACTCTCATTCAAACCTGCCGCTCTTAAAAAGAATCTGCCAGGTGAGCTACCTGCAAACTCTCATTCAAACCTGCCGCTCGTAAAAAGACTCTGCCAGGTGAGCTACGTGCAAACTCTCAATCAAACCTGCTGCTCGTAAAAAGGGCCAGCCCATTTGGAGGGATAATGTTGTCCCCTATCAGACAGGAGATTGCCAGCAGCCTGGCCTGACGGTCCTCTGAACCGAGATGAGGTGCTGAGGGCGGGGCTGGACAGACTCATTCGTGCCCGAGGACTCGGGGGCGGGGCTTCCAGGAGTCACAGAGGCCCCCCGCAGCCTGAGAAGCCCAAGGTGAGCACGGCGGGAATCGTACAGGGCGCATTCATCTGATAAAATTATTGATATGATTTGTTCTGGAGGTGTTTGGGGTTTAATGAAAGAAAGCTGAAAAGTGAAAAGAAAGTGAAAAGATCTGTTTCTCAAATCTCGCCTCTGAAGAAGCGCACACCCTTGAACGACGGAAGGTTGCAGAAACCAACGGTCTCGTCCCGTCTGAAGGAGGCCCAGATGCAGCAGAAAGACGCCTCCATCCCCTGGATACCCACATCTCCACACGCCTCTCCTCCACAGCTGTGAGCTCAGACACCATTTTGAGTACATCGTTACATTATGTGACATCACATTATATCACGTTGCTTTACGTTACTGTGTTAAAATGACATTCTTTTCACAGATGCTTTTACTCGCGTGTTTCCTGTGCGGCTGACTGGGGGGATTCTTTCTCCTCTTCTCCCCGTATGCCATCCCCTTATGCCCTACATGTCTTTCAGAGCCCAGCCCCAGCCCAGGAGCATGGAGCCCCGGTGTCTGTTCTCCCAGCTGAAGCAGTCCGCGGGCCAGGGGGAGCAGCGAGGCCCCCCCAGCCCCCCCAGCGCCCCTGGGGCCCGGGGCCTGGACGCGGAGCAGAGGAGAGAAGCGCACAGTGAAGCTGTCCGGTGAGTCGCTCTGGCCCCCTTTCCGCTCAGTCACCCCCCTGTCATCTCAGATCCCTACCCCTGCTTGGTGCTTTTAGATCAGGCCGCTGTGTTTGCAGGCAGGTATTGCGCTCTGGGTGTTTATATTACTGTTTGCACATTATAAAAATGTATTTTTTTCCCACGTTGTTACGTGATGTATGCACTCTGAACGTACACAGGTAATGCGATAAAAATATTTATTTTAAAATAGGTTACGGTTTTGTTTTTATTAAAACCTTTAACCTTGGTTAATGACATAATTTTGAAAGGGTAGACTGGGACTTGTAGTTTGTTTTCACTGTCGGTGTGGTGGTGCTAAGTGTACACGTCGGCTGAAGTGTGGTCTGCTGGCGCTGATGTTCCGGCGGTCGGCTCTTCATACTGAATGTGGGAACGTTTCTCAGGCAGGCGTGGGTGGATAAGGAGACCACGCGCAGGCTGAGGGAGCTGGGCCAGCTCAGTAAGGAGGAGTCCGAGCGGATCAACAGACTCAGGTACTGCAGCACTGACCCTGCCTCTCCCACCGCGTCCGTACACTTTACGCATTCAGACTACTGATGGCTGACTTTCAGTGACCGTCTTTCTGATTATTACGTGGCGATAGTGTCTGAATGTAGTCATGCAAATTACCAGTGGACAGGCAAACATGTGAAAAGGCATCCAGTCTAGCGTCTCATCTAGTGGAAAGAATCATCCCAGTATCTCCTCCAATGGTACCTATGTGATGAAAGGACTAAAGCTGATAAAGATGAATTAAACAATGGAGATGTGGCACCTGCCTGATCATATTCTAAACTGCTGCCTTCAGGAAGCTATTACTGTACAGGTGGTTCCTGGCTCACAGCTGTGTAATCAGGCGTGTGTGTGTGTGTGTGTGCGTGTGTGTGTGTGTGCGTGCGTGCGTGTGTTTGTGTATGTGTGTGCATGCGTGTGTGTGTGCGTGTGTGTATGTGTGTGTGCGCGTGCATGTTTGTGTACGTGTGTGCGTGCATGTTTGTGTATGTGTGTGTGTGTGCGCGTATGCGTGTTTATGTATGTGTGTGTGTGCGCGTGTGCGTGTTTGTACGTGTGTGTGTGCATGTTTGTGTATGTGTGTGTGTGCGCGTATGCGTGTTTATGTACGTGTGTGTGTGTGCGTGTGTGTATGTGTGTTTGTGCGTATGCGCATGTGTGTGTGTTTGCGTGTTTGTGTATATGCATGTGTGTGTGTGCACGGCCGCTGTGTGTGTTTTGCAGGGAAGAGGTGGGCTCCCCGACACTCTGGGCACAGAGAGCAGAGAGTGAAGCTCGTGACAGACTTCAGCCTCTGCTGACTCAGGCACAGGTAGTACACCTGAACCCTGCGGAACATTACCGTGCCACGTTTATAAACTGTAAACTCAACACACACACAGATAAATTGGTTATTTTTGTAAAGCACATGTCCAGTTTACCAGGACTGCACTCAATGACTCCTGGTCTCTTCTTAACAGCAGATCCGGGAGTCCTGGGACAGAAAGGCTGGATCACTGAGGCATCGGCTGTGTGAACAGGCTACTGACAGAGTGAGTAACTCTCAAACACTCTGCAACACGCAGGCTAATACTGAAATGCACTGTGGAGCACAGGCTAACACAGAAATGCACTGTAGCGCACAGGCTAACACAGAAACGCACTGTAGAGCACAGGCTAACACTGAAGCACGCTGTGGACCGCAGGCTAACACTGAAACACACTGTGGAGCACAGGCTAACACTGAAACGCACTGTGGAGCACAGGCTAATACTGAAACACACTGTGGAGCACAGGCTAACAATGAAACACGCTGTGGACCACAGGCTAATACTGAAACACACTGTGGAGCACAGGATAATACTGAAACACACTGTGGAGCACAGGCTAACACTGAAACACGCTGTGGACCACAGTCTAACACTGAAACACACTGTGGAGCACAGGCTAACACTGAAACACGCTGTGGAGCACAGGCTAATACTGAAATACAACATTGGGTGTTATAACTTGAATGGAAGTTGTATGGTTCGTTTATTTTAATGTTACAACCTGAGTATGTGGTATGTGAGTGAGTGTAATAACCTGAATATACGATTTGTATGAGTAATAACTTGAATACATGGCGTGTCTGTGAGTGCAGTAACCTGCAGGTATTGTGTGTGCGTGAGTGTAATAGCCTGCATGTATGGTGTGTGTGTGTTGTGAGAGATAGAGAGAGAGAGAGAGAGTGTGTGACATGAGTATACAGATTTTGGTGTGTGTTAGAGCGGAATACCCTCTTGAATGCTGGTTGTGTTGTGCCGTCGCCCCCTGCAGGCTGCAGTAAACGCAGAGCTGCTGAGCGAGGCCATACTGGAGGATGTGCTGGAGGACACGGCTCAGGCCCTGTGGGCTGCAGAGAGGAGCAGGGACCTGGAGCAGGGAGCTCTACAGCTGCTGCAGGCCCCTACACTGGAGAGCATGCTCCTTAGGATGGAGGAGATGGAGGTGTGTGTGTACTCGTGTGTTTGCATATGCGCACCTGAGTGTGTGTTTCTGTTTGTGCGTGTGTGTGTTATGTCTGTCTTCCTTTGGTCATGATTCTTATTGGTCAACCAAGACTGTGGTTTTTTAGGCACTAACTGAGGTTATACTCAATATATTTTTTAACCAGAGCTGATGTTGAAATGTATTGGATTTTAAAAATAGACTCCATTGTTTTGTTCTAATCATGGTGCTCTATTTATCATCATTTATCTATCATAATGCCTCACACCCGTATGTATGACAGGTTAGCTCCACCCCTGCCAGAAAATGTTCCGTCTGTATAAATTCAGACCAGAGTAATCCATTCTGCAGAAGCAGGGATGCACTGCCCATCATTTTAAGTGTGGCTCCCAATGTGGGGTATGTGTACCCCCAGGGGTATGCCTAGACCTCCCGAGGTCAAGATTTTCGTCCTTGTTAGTTGGATTCCAATGTTTGATGGCCCCTGTCAACAGTGTTAATGCTGAGCGCTCCTTCTCCCATTTATGGTAACGTCAGTGACAACAGGCGCTCCATCAAAGGCTCAAACCCAGGGTCATCTGGGAGATGTGGAAGGCCCTGTGTGTAGATGACAGCGCAGGGCCTTTATCATGATGCACTACATACACATGCGACGTGCACAATGCATTTTTTCTCAGGTGTGCTACGTGACAAATGGGCTCATCTTGCTCCCTCAAGATTAGCTTATAACCATGTTTATTTGGATTTATAGGGCAGTCATGCCTCACATTGAATCAGCACATACTATTATTGAGATGAATCCAGTTATGAAAATCGAAAATAGTCATGTAGGCCCATTACTTTTACATGTATAACATTTATTAATGGTGGGCCCTGGGATATGACATCAGACACAATGAGCAAACGGAGCAAAGATAGTACTGTGTAGTGGCCACTGCAAGGAAGAGTCTCACCTCTTTACAGCACTTTTTTGTCTGTCTGACAGCGAATCACCATTAAATCTTTATTTCCCTCCATTGCTATCTTGAGCATCCTTGCGCATTATTGTCAAAGTAATATTGCTTTGATAATATGCATTACTGTGTTTTGCATAGACAGAACAAAGTAGTGTATATTGTCAAGTGCTTTTATTACCACGCGACTGAGTTAGTGGAATTTATCTTGGTACAGCAGCTCGCAGGTACATACAGCAGATAACAGGGGACCCCATCGACAGCACAAATACAGCTCATCGATTCACAAAATACAAACAAATGCAGCACATAAATTGGCACAAGTGCGAGTTGCCAGCCTTGAATAAATGAAAGTGATGAGTGGTTAATGACTGGGTGGGAGGGGTGGCAGTCCATGAGCGTTTGTGACTGTTATTGCTGTGTGGAAGAAGCGGTTATAAAAGCGGGAGGATTTGGTGGTGTTTGCCCCGAGGTGCCTGCCTGAGGGGAGACGTTGAAACGGGGAAACCTGGGTGTAAACAGTCTGTGGCGATTGTGGACTCTGCGGACCCGGTCTGATGGTAGAGTGCTGATGGTTGGGAGGTCACGTCCCATGATCACCTTTTCTGTTTTAACCACCCTCTCTTGCCTCTTCCTCATGCGTGGATATGGTTACTGTGCCAAACAGAAGCGGATTGTGTGAGGATGCTATCTATGGTTGCAGTCTATTTAAGGTGGTGCTCTGTGTGAAGGTCCCATCTTAAAGTATTGGTGATATAGGTGGCAAAGAATTTGAAGGAGCTCGATATTTTCATGGTCTGTTTTTATGGGAGTTTGCTATTTGGTATTCTGATGGAAGTCAATGACCATTTCCTCTGTTTTTCCTTTGTGTTGAATACTAAATCGTTTTCCTTGCACCAGTCAATAACCCTGTTCACTTCCCTGCGATAATGGTCTTTGTTATTGTCCGTGATGAGACCAATTATTGTTGTCGTCTGCATATTTCAGGCTTTGGACAGAGTCGTGATGAGATGAAAGGTGGGAACAGCACGCAGCTGGTTCATGACATCATGTTGTTAACTTTGACGTGCTGTGTGCAGTCTGTCAGGAAGTCATAAATAAATCCAAAGACACATTGTGGCATTGATCTTCATGTGTTGTAGCATCTGTAATGGCTTGAGGGGTTTGATTGATGAACACAGAGCTGAAATCTATGAACGTGTTTGTTGAGTCTAGGTGATTGAGGACATGATGTAGAGCCAGATTCACTGCATCGTTCATTGTCTTGTTCGCTCTGTATTCAAATCGATGATCAGGATCAGGGGCAGTGTGTGACTTTAAATGGGGATGAATGAGCCACCCAATGGCTTTCGTGACCTCAGAGGTCAGAGCCACATGTTGTTTTATGTATATTGTATTTTGCATCGTAATGTATTTCATGGAAGATAATACAGATGTAATTCAGGGGAGACATAAGTGTAAGCATGTTGTCGTTTCCCACTGCTGCACATGAGATCTATTCATTCTTAATGTGTTTTGGTGTTTTTTGAAAATTATTTTAGTGTTCCATGATTTTCGACAACTTTGCTTTGACTGGTCTGTGACTTTAAGCAGTATTTTCCATGAGAGATGCCCTGCCTTCACTATAGGAGGTCGATTTCTCTGGGAGCCAAAGTTGTGAAGACTGCTTATCATACACAACTTTGAGCTTGTTACATCATTTTTTCCATATTTATTGTTTGCTATTCTTCAAGGACTCTTGCTAGTCTCTTTAAGGACACTAACGAGTGTGTGTGTGTGTGTGTGTGTGTTTTGATTTTTTTTTTTTAGTAATTGTGTTTGTACAGATCTATAAAGAGTAACTTGGCTGTGTTAAATTCTGAAAATGTGTTTTAGAATTAAAGTATTTAGAATTAATTTAGTATTTATGCTCTACTGTATGTAATCCTGACTGCTCATTTCTGCCTGTGCTTAAATGAGTCTCTCTACCCTCTCCCTCCCTCTCTCTCTCTCTCTCTCTCTCTCTCTCTCTCTCACACACACACACACACACACACACACACACTTTCCTCTCACTAACAGAAAGACCAGGAGGCGGTGCGTCTGCGCTTAGCCGGCATTTCATACTCCAACCTTCTGTTCAGCGCAAAGGATGATGGGACAGGTGAGTGCATGATGAAAGCAGAGCTGTCTCAACAGACATCATACTCTCAAGCCAAATCCAGACATGTTGATTAACCCATGCATTCTAAAAAGGAAAAAGGAAAGCCTTTTTATATAATTCCTACCTTTTTGAAAATACTTTTCCCCTTTCTTTTTCCAATTTTCTAAATTGTATTTATTTGGCGCTCACTCCTGCAACATGTGCTATTGATTCAGGAGGGCGCAAACGAGCACATGTCCTCCTCCAGAGCGTGCGATGT
Source organism: Anguilla anguilla (assembly GCF_013347855.1). Classification (NCBI taxonomy): domain Eukaryota; kingdom Metazoa; phylum Chordata; class Actinopteri; order Anguilliformes; family Anguillidae; genus Anguilla; species Anguilla anguilla. The sequence continues at coordinate 27,523,340 of NC_049212.1, forward strand.
CAGCCCATTTTTCTTAATACTCTCCTCCCGTCCTCCCCTCTTCTCCTCCTCTCCCCTCCCCTCCTCTCCCCTGCTCATATCTCTCTCCTCCCCTCCTCAGCTCCAGACCCCAGGCCGTCCTCCCCCCGGCCCCTGCGTCTCACCAGGCCGGCCCTGCGGGGCGGGACTGCTGCCGACATTGTGCTGGAGGGCCCTGTGGAGGCCGGGTGAGTGCACTGCCTTTACCTGCCTCTTCTGCTTTCTGTGCGTGTGGATACCCGTTTCAGTAGTGCCAGTGCTGTTTATCAACTGCCTATTTTATGTGGGTCATTACATTGTCATATTTATCTGGTGTAATTCTGTTAAAACAAAAAACTGGGAGAGGAATTTGTACCTTGGTTCCAGTAGTTGTGGCATCTGAGTAAATCTATTTTTACACGCATACGCACTCATTCTCTCTCACTTTCTCTCTTTGTTCATTTGTTGCTCTCTCTCTCTGTTACACACACACATGCAGAAATTGTGAAAAGCAATAAACAAAACAAAAATTTTCTGTCCAGGAACAGGGATACATCAATCATGATCAACCAGTTGATCACAGAGGCCATGCCGGTAAAACGTGCATCATTTAAAAAAATACATCAGTTGAAATTCTTCCTGTTCATCCCTCTTCCACATGGCTTCTGCCTGACAGACAGGCACACTTCATTGATGTGAAATGGGGTCAATATGCTGCTGAGAATTTTGTTACATTACATTTTGTTACAGCATGCCCATACATGGTACACACGATTGTGCACTCAGTTTCATGGTATGGTCACATAAATGTCCAATATTACGTGATGGTAACACAAAAACCTTGGCAATTCATTTTTCGGGGCAAAGCAGTCGTGGTGACATGATAAATATAGTCCATTTTTGGGAGGAAAATTCCCTTTCAATATCCGACGGATAATGGTGTAAATCTAAAGCTAGGATTTTGTCCAGATCAGCCAGACTTAGGTTGTGGCGGATGTCTGTTTGGTCGTGGTGTTGTGTTGCTTGCAGCAACAATGCAGTGTAATTAGGCCTGTATGAAAAAGGTGTTGGTATTTATTGTTTGCATTTGACAGTCTATTTTATATGTCATGTAAATTTCAAAAAACATGGATTGACTTCTTTGGGTCTTCACTGTGCACCCCTGGTATAGTTTGTGACACATCCACTAGAGGGAGTGTGTGGTCTTCTTTGGGTATTTTTAATCTTACTCCTGAGTTCTGGTGGTGATTATGGCTGCTGATTACAAATAGGTTTTGAGAGACTGTTATTTGGCTCTGTTTTAGTCCGCTAACTTTCTTTTTCAGGCATTTTTGATGTGTGATTACATTTGGAAGCTGGTATTGTGCACAGTTCCTGATTACTGTGCAGAGCTCATTATGTGCAGCTGAAACTCTCATTACTACTGTTTACAGCATCCTGTTCACCAAGGGACTCAGTGGGGTCTCAGTGAATACACACAGACAAGGAGTGCACTGCTACTGGAGATGCACACTAACAAACTGTTATCTCTCTCTCTCTCTCTCTCACACACACACACAGACACACACACACACACACATATATGTATACATACACATACATAAACACACACACACCTTTCCTGTAGTGTGTTCAGTCCAAGCACCAGAATTGCTTTTAGTTGTCTAATTGCGATATTTGCTAGTTACAAAAAATGTTGGCCAAGTACAAAATGTTTTCATTGCTATGTTCTGCAGCTGAGGATCTTGATGCTCAATGAACTCGGGAGTGCTCTCACTGTTAGTGCTAGCATATAAACATGAGCAGTAGCTGGATAGGGTTATAAAGTAGCATTGTGGAAAATAAATGTGCTAAATGTTAACCATCTCTTACACTTTGACAGTGGTTCTGCCATTGTATTGATCCCGATGGCTGTCAGAAGCGCAGGCTTTGATATGAGATCAAAGCTTGTTTTGCGCTGTTACTGTGATGACAAACATTAAAAGGTGCAATGACAATCTATTGGCCAACAGCGCAACATGTAGGCTATACACACCCGTTACTATTATGGCAATTATTTTGAATTGCCATTTAAAATTTTTTATATTTTTCATTCAAACAAATGGTGTCACCCCTGGTTAAACTGCTTCCAAACAGGTGGTGAAAGGGTAGAAATGGGGTCCTTTTATCCCTGTTGTAAAGGGCATTCTGTTTGGCCTTCTGAAACACCTAGATCTCAGTACAAGCCTCCTTAAGTACTGGATTAACTACAGTGCTCAATGTAGTGAACTTGTGAAGATGACACCCCAGAGGCTGTTTGTCTAAAGCCCAGTGAAGCAAACTTGTAATTTCTGTAAAGTACGTGCGTGCGTGTGCTATACGTGCGCACTTGTGTACACGGCATGTAAAATGAGCATTGCTGGACAAATCTGCTGATGCTCATGAAATTATCAAAGGGAAATTGTTGTTTGATGACTGCATAGGCTAGAATAATTTTCCTGTAGATGAACCAGATTGCTCGCTGTCCAAGGTTTGATAAATGGCTTCTCTGAAACTCATTTATTATCATTTAAGATGCATACTACTCGGATGATTATGATTAATATAACCATGCTCAATAAAACAAGAACCATGCAGCCAAACTCTTGCTGATGTTGGCACCAGGCTGTATTATCTTTAAATATAATTAAGAACTAGTGCTTGAAGGGGAAAAAGAAAACAGCGCTGCTGTAGAGGAGAGCCCATGTCCCTCTGCTCTCTCCTGAGTCCACAGCTCGTCAGCGGTTATGATGAGCGTGGAGTACATGTGTGATTAGGCAATCAAAACTGCAGAGAAAAATGGGAAAAATAATTTAAATAAAAGTTTGATTTCTGTGCTTTTCAGCCCAACCACAGAATTCAGCATTTGTGATTAAGAACTACTGCTTGTTTACACATTTCGGGAGATTATATGATGCAGCTTCGCTGCTGTTTATGCCACCTGGGTAGACACAGAGGACAACGCTGATTAGACGAGTGCATCCAGGCAATGTAAAGATCTGTGAATTTATGCAGTGCTTGCTTTGCGCAGGGCAGTTCCGTGTGGTGCACCTGGTGCACCTAAAAAGCACATTCCCCTTGTCTTTGCCCAAGCTTCCCTGTACTGAACCCTGTATAGCTACGGTCTGGTACTTGGGAGGGGACTGCATGCTGCTGTACTGCACATTGGCATAATAAAATGAATCTGCATTTAAAAATGGCCAGACTTCTTTAATCCCAGGGAGGTAAACTGGGTCTCTTAATCACATTACTTTCAGATCAGAGTTTATTTCAGTTTATTCTGTGTCCTTTTAGAAAACTGACAGCAGTTACATGAAGTCTTATCTGCGGTTATTGTATGGGGGGAAAACAACTCCCAGTGTGGAAGACCTGAGAATATACCTGCTTAGCCCAATCAGTGTGGTGCTCCTAAAAATATACCTGCACAGTCCAATCACTATATACCTGTACCTGTATAGACATTAAGACTTTTACTTGTTGATTTCACTTAAATGTCACAGATTACATTCAAACTTGAAGGAATATGTAGCCATGCCAATATGGTGTCCTGTGTCGTCTGGTTTGTCTCTTCCGAGAGTTTGTCTCTTCGCAGGAGGCGAGACCCATAGATTGCCTGCCTAGATTAGGGTGTCAGCAGACTTTAAATTGCCACAGTCACTTTGATGTTTATGGGGGGGAGGGCAGGCCACATTCTTAGAAACAATATAATATTGTAGTCAATTCACTGTTTCTCTCTCTTGGGAATTAATCTAAATACTAAATATCTGACAACCAGCAGTGGAGTTGACTTTATCACCGTGATCAGGAAGCAGTTGCATCTTAATGGGAAGTGTTGGTGATGTGAACTCAGAAAACGTCAAGTCCATTGCATAAAGAATATAAAGGGAATTCATTATTGAGCTTGTTGTGAGTGAGTGTGTGCAGTTTAAGGAATTGCATGAAGTCTTATTTGGAGTGGAGAGTAAATAAAGGCTCCTCTTGCCTTTTCTTTGTACAGGAGTCCTTGCTGTACATTGACGCATTACCTGGACAAAACTGCTCCATAAAATTGGAGCTGTGAATGCCCCTGTTCATATAATATTTTTGGCGTGGATGATGAGGGCATATTTTATTGAGGATCTAAGGGTGTGTGGTGGAGTTGAATGCTTTCATGAGATCTGCAATATATGCTGGTACTAGAACTAGCCTTGCCTGTAAAGCAATTAGTAAAATGAAAAATTATTCTGGAAGCCAGTGTAGTGAGGTGTGATGGGTGTTTTGAGAGCTCTTATTTGCTTGTTAACAAGCTCCAGAAGCAGCTGAATTTGAAATGCACTGCTGATAGATTAAGGCATTTTAGCTGAGGCATTAGCACAGAAAATTGCAATAATGAAGCTGAGAAGAAATTAAAGCGTGGATAACCTTCTCAGTACCAACCACAGCTGGGAAAGGCCTGATCCTGGATGTGTTTCTCATGCTAGCAGCAGCGCTGAACTGCTGACAGATCTGAACTGTGCATTTACATTCCAGTTGAGTTTGAAAACAAGTCCAGGAAAGAAGGGCAGATTGGCCGGGGGGCGGGGGATGTTTACCGAGCTTTCAGAGACTTTATTGGTGTCTGCAGCTTGCCCTGGTTTTCCTCAGTGGCCACGGACAGGCTGTGCAGTGGGCAAGACCAAGGATTCCCAGGGTTCCCAGCGGTACATGGGAAGTGCTTAACAGGGGTCAGGTGATTTGGGAAATTGCAGTGAAAATTGGGGCTTCAGCTCGTGCACCTTTTGCAGAGGCATCTGTTCAGATCCCAGTGGAAGGTAACGAGGCAGAGAAACGCTGCTGTTCAGGGATCTGGTGATTTTCACAAACGGAAAATGCCTTCCTCTCAACTAGAGCGCCACAAACTTACCAATTTCAAGAATTTGACCCCTACTTCGGAGGGTCAGGGGAAATCCAGTTAAAACCAGAACATTGAGGTAAATTAAATGAATTAAAAACATCAGCACCCTGACAGAGATTTACTGGCTTTGCAAAGCTTGAGCCAGTACAATAATTACTGACTTACGCTGTCCGTACCCCAGCATTCCTTCATCTCTCTTACTTTACATACCCTTCTCTGAGCTGTCAGTCTGGAGGAGGTGTCTCTCTTTTTTTTCTCTTTCTTGGTCTCTCTCTCACTCTCGGCATTTAGGAAGGCATTCAGTGCCTACAGGAGGAAGTGCTCACTCAGTAGAAGGGCTTTGAAAGGGGGGGACTACCCTCTCATGTACAGGTCCTTTGGGTTGTTTGAGCTTTGTAACAGTATTGTCACAGGAGGGAGTTTCACCCTAAAGGGAGCCCCAGAGGTTCCTGCCATGTCCCCTGCCAAAGCGTCTGAGAATCGAGGAGTGAACACGGGGGGCGCAGTCAGACTGTTCGTTTGCGTTGGAAGCTTCTGGAAGGCTGGCTTTCCCCCAGTCCCCTTTGACTCTCAGCCATGCCAAGCTCAGCTCAGCTCGGCTCAGCTCTGACGCACTTCCCTCCCTGATCTGCCGCGCGCCGCAGTAGCGGCTGCCTGGCTGAGAACGCACGCATTTATTTTGTGAGGAATAACCTTGAAGTGAGTGGCTGGCAGACGCCCCCCCCCCACCCTCTCAAGGATATTTATTCTGAATGTGAGTCAACAGCCTGCAGTCAGTTACTGAGAAAATACACTCATGTTTTTATTCTCAAACTCAAGCAGAATGTTTTGAAGGCTCATTTTGGCAATTTTCTTTCATTCTTTGTTGAATGCTTGTTACTTCTGTTTACTGTAGTAATAAAATATACAAAATGTAGCTTGATTGTTTAAATTTTAAGCACAAACTGTTTTCTCAGACCTCATAGGTGAAAATGATGAAAAACACTTTGTGGTGAAATAGGTGAGCTTTAGGCACTGAAAAGCAGAAATGGCTGTGTACATTGTCTTACAAGATGAAATGTAAAAGTAGGGAAAATACAGACTTGATTGATTGATAAGCACAAGTACCTGCGTGCACACATACAAGTGATTTTACTGTTGTTAAGACAGTGGCTGACAGCCTTAAGGCTGAATGCAGATATACACATTCATATTAAACATATCCATTATCAGTAATTAGCCTAATGTTTAGGGACAGAATCTCTGAGTGTAGCATTGGAAATGCCCTGCTCTGGGTTTTGTATTGTCCTCTGCAGAGGGTAAACATTTTCCCCATGTTTTGGACTCTCCCTTTAAGACCAGGCGCTGAATATAAGCTAATGCCTTTCCTGTTTTTCTCCTGAACCGCAAAGGCAGATCAGTGGGAGGCTGTCGGCCGCAGTCTGCTGGGCGGCTGGTGGCCTCGGGCCCCGGTAGGGCCCCTCAGATGAAGTGTGGGGTGCATAAGTCACGCAGGGCTCCTCGCTGGCTGTGCTTTTTCCGTTAGAGGGATGAACAAGCCCTCGCTGTTTCCGTTCCTGCTCCGGGACGCATTGTCATTCCGGCGGCCCAGCCTCGACAGCCGCAGCGAAACGGCCAGTGTCAGCCCGTGCAGAAATGTAAGAGATTACTTTTCTGTTTGTGGAGGGAAAAAATGGCCGCCGCTTCCCTTTTAAAATCTTCACTGAGCTGGCAGCTTTGAGTGCAGCCGCGCTCTGAAGCCCCGGAGAGCGCCCACACTGTGTCGGATGCCATTCGATTTCTTTCAGTGAATTATTGTCTTTGATGTAGGAAAAGGGCACCTTGCAGCTGCAATAAAATGGAAATGATTGTTCAATTTGTCCGACCGGCTCTTGACGTACTCGACTAAACTCGGCAACTGGAACCTGCAGCTGTGTGCAGGAACAGGAGGCTGTCTGGCAGCAGGCAGGTCTGACTGAGAGTGGAGCTGCCACTCTGTAGATCTACCACAGCTAGAGCCAGAGGCCTCATCTGTACCACAGCTAGAGCCAGGGGCCTCTTCTATACCACAGCTAGAGCCAGGGGCCTCACTAAACCACAGCTAGAGCCAGGGGCCTCTTCTAAACCACAGCTAGAGCCAGGGGCCTCACTAAACCACAGCTAGAGCCAGAGGCCTCATCTGTACCACAGCTAGAGCCAGGGGCCTCACTAAACCACAGCTAGAGCCAGAGGCCTCATCTGTACCACAGCTAGAGCCAGGGGCCTCTTCTATACCACAGCTAGAGCCAGGGGCCTCACTAAACCACAGCTAGAGCCAGGGGCCTCATCTAAACCACAGCTAGAGCCAGGGGCCTCACTAAACCACAGCTAGAGCCAGGGGCCTCATCTATACCACAGCTAGAGCCAGGGGCCTCTTCTATACCACAGCTAGAGCCAGGGGCCTCATCTAAACCACAGCTAGAGCCAGGGGCCTCTTCTATACCACAGCTAGAGCCAGGGGCCTCTTCTATACCACAGCTAGAGCCAGGGGCCTCACTAAACCACAGCTAGAGCCAGGGGCCTCATCTATACCACAGCTAGAGCCAGGGGCCTCACTAAACCACAGCTAGAGCCAGGGGCCTCATCTATACCACAGCTAGAGCCAGGGGCCTCTTCTATACCACAGCTAGAGCCAGGGGCCTCTTCTATACCACATCTAGAGCCAGGGGCCTCATCTAAACCACAGCTAGAGTCAGGGGCCTCACTAAACCACAGCTAGAGCCAGGGGCCTCTTCTATACCACAGCTAGAGCCAGGGGCCTCTTCTATATCACAGCTAGAGCCAGGGGCCTCACTAAACCACAGCTAGAGCCAGGGGCCTCTTCTATACCACATCTAGAGCCAGGGGCCTCTTCTATACCCTGTATGTGTTGGTCAGAGTGATGGGCCCCTCCCCTGTGTGTGCTGGCTCCTGGGGGAGGCTTTATGTGATTGGAGGAGCTGCAAAGTGGCTGCAGGCTGTGGGAAATATGTAGAACTGCCCTGCAGGTTAATGTATTCATTGGGCTCCAGTTATTCACAGGTTCAGTGGGCTCTCCCAGGGGGCCACTGCAGTCCATTTGCATTAGATGAGTGAATATGTGAACAGAGAGAGAAAGAGAGAAAGCTCTGAACCCCTATCAGCCGTAAGATCATTTAATCTCATTTTTAAACTTCCTTCCGTTCTTCCACAGGGCTGCTTTTGAGTCCTCTCTGAGTGAGGACACCTCCCCCTTGCCAAGCCCTACTAAACCAGCGGACCCACCCACAGTAGAGAGAGGCGGAGCCATCCCACTGTCCCTGCCAGTCAGCATGCAGAGAAGCATGCTGGCGTACAGGCAGGATTTTGAGTCATACCTGCGTCTGGTGTCTCACGAAGCTGTGGGCAGTTTCAATCCCTGGGCCATCGCTGACAGGTGAGTGTCTCCCAGCCCAAACACCTGAATCAACTTCTCTTCAGAATCATCCAAACTTCCAAATTCTGACATTTTCGGGATTTCTGAGTACAATATAAATCCGGTATAGGTATTGGTATAGTAATAACAAATGCTGATTTAAAAACTATATAATTCAGCTTGTTAACTTTATTATTAAGCAGCTTTTCTTGTGGCTGGTAAAAACGATATATAAAAAAATAATGATTATGGTTAGACGACTTATTGAGCTTGACATTTTCACTTAATTTGCAGGATCAACAGTGCATCAAACGCATCACCTCTGCTGTATGTTGTGTCCTCATTATCTCCCAATCCTGTCAGTCATAACCTTTGGCAATTGGCAATCCTGATAAGCTTGTTTTACATTAATCATTAGCCTGAGCTAATTTGATCCCCATATCATTGTGCAACAAACAAATAAAAGTAATAAAAGTTTCAACATTGTCACGAACCTCGTATTTTAAATTAAAAATGAAAATGTTCAATAGTAAAAAATGTTCATTTTTATCTGAAAAATAACTTATGCAGCTGCATAATATTATCTGCCTGGTGACTCTCTTGTATGTCCCCCACAATGTGTACTGCACAGTTAAAACCAATATGTCCCAGGTTAAAATGCATACTGTACAGTTGGGACCAATATGTCTCAGGTTAAAATGCATACTGTACAGTTGGGACCAATATGTCCCAGGTTAAAACATGTATTGCCTATTGTGAGCTTTATGGTGAATTGCAGTATTTGTGTGATCTTCTATGTCTCTTTCATATTGGTATTGGTCTCCACAGTAACGTTTTAAGTCTTTTTGGTGCATTTACGTGCATTTACGTGCATTCACACAGTACAGCCTCTGCTGCAGCAGATTATTCTCAGAGCTGTCACTTGAGATTGCCCATGATGTCACTCCCACCAACCATGCTGTGCATTGGAATTGGGTTTCATTTCAAATGATCTCAGTTCAGTGCATCAAAGAAGCCTATGTGAGATTCCTGAGAGTCTGCAGCTTCTTGTTCTGCTGCTTTAATGCCTAGCCTAGCAGCCTTTATGCAGATTTTAAGGGGTGTCATGGCAACAGTGGCGCGGCAGTCGTATTCTATTGTTGCGTTACCCTTCATACGTCCAGAGTTTGGCAAATTGGGAAGTTTCCCCTGTGTCAGCCGTCCACTAATAAGGGCAACTACAGTGTGGACTGCCAGTATAACCCGTGGGAGGTTTATTAGTGCATACAAACAGCAGTAAGGTGACCTTAGATAGGCCTCTGGGAGACTGTTTAAAATGGCATGAAGAGATCACACTAACTAGAAACCCTTGCATGTTTACTAGCCTACCTGACTGTCCTAAACTCTCAGAACATTAAACAACAACAAAAAATTTTTTTTGGTGCAGTTTCCCAGTTATGAAAAAACAATGGCAAATGCCTAAATGTTCTGGAAAATAATGAATTGTCCTATTAAATTTTTCTAGTGTGAGGTTATCGGCCAAAAGTACAGCAGACTGGAGCTGGTGAGGACAGTAGAGGCTGAGAAGTCTCTGGGTTAATGCTTTGGTGTGTCTAGCTTTGAACCTTTCTCTGAAAGTTAACTTTAGCAGGTGAGCAGGTTAGGATTTTGGGAATAAGATCCCCATCACTTGGGTGGAGGCCCTTTTATGTTGCACCTAGATGAGCCCCTGACTGACTGCAGCTGGTGGTGAGTATAGAGGACAGCTGGCTTCTGCTGAACTACTGCTGCAATCACTGTGGCACTGGCAGTGCTCAACCATGCTGGGCCGCTGTCCATGGTGCTGAACCACCTTGGGCCACTTCGTGGTGGTGAATCCCTTTTGGACACTGTCCATGGTGCTGATTGTGGAACATGGGAGATACTGAGAGATAAGTTGAGTGGGGTGGGGTGGGCCTGGGCAGGGCAGAGCAAAGTAAGCACTCCATACACCCCAGTGGAAACTAAAAGGATTTGACTGGCCTCAGGAAATTCCATAAATGGGCCAAAGGAGAGGCTTTTAGAGTAGTTTTCTTCTCTCTGGTGTCAGTGAAACACACTGCTTAAATTGGCTGTAAAATAAGCTTTCTCCCAGAGGGGTGAGCTTCCTCTACATCTGCCTTATTACTCTGAACATATGGCAAGAGAGAGCGAATCTCTCTCAAATACTCTTCTAGACTGTTATTACTGTCTGTTTAGTAAGGATCTCTGTACCTATCTGTCTGTCTGTCCCTCTGAGGTCTGTCTCTGTGTCCCACTGATCTGTCTCTGTCACTCTGTCCTGCTGATCTGTCTCTCTGTCCCTCTGTCCCTCAGTCTGGCAGAAGAGCTGATGGACGAGGCGCTTTCTGACGTTGCTGCAGAGTTCCAGGACGTGTGTGAGGAGTATGCCGAGGCCGTCTTCACCTCCGAGTTCCTGCAGCCCCTCCAATCGCCTGTCACTTCCCACTCAGCCAAGGATAGCCAATAGAAACGCCATACAACCAAGGATAGCCAATAGAAACATCATACAGCCAAGGATAGCCAATAGAAACACAATGCAGCAAAGGACAGCCAATAGAACTGCTGCTGTTTTTAGGTGCAATTTACCCTGTCCAGCCGGAGAAGTTTTAGCTCTCTAGGTCACTAATGAAGTCTGTATTTTCTAGGGCTGCACAATATATTGAATTGCTGTTTTTTTTTTTTTTTTGAAGCATAATAAGAATAACCGCCATGGCCCTTACAGGTGGTCTTTCATTATGTTCCTTTTTAAAAATTACACCTGATAGTAGTGATAGTAAACAACCAAACGTCACAGGCCATGTGAAACGTTTCCGGGGAAAAGACATGGCTGATGTCTATTGGGTGCTGATAAGAGAGCATGTGGTGCTCCAGGACCAGGGCAGGGGACTCCAACGATAGCTGTTTCCTGTGAACTGACTCCCTCTCCTCGCCTGTAAGTTTCTCTCAGGTACAGAAAGTAAGCTGATCTGGACTCTTCCGCTGAAGATGGGCTGAAGATTACTCATGTGTTACAGGCAGTGCAGAGTGGAAGGGGGTTGTGGTGAGTCATTTGTATTGGCCAGGTCCTGGAGAAGCTGGTCCCGCTGAGTGGAGTCCTCATTCCCCCACTGCACAGCGTCTCCTGTCAGGAGCAGACTCTCCCGCCATTTCCAGCTGACTCATGGGTACCTATCCCTAAAGTCCATTCTCTGTCAGTCTACAGAAATATTACCGTGCTTTTACATTGAGAGAGAATTTGTTTCCCCCCCCCCCCCCCCCCCCATTATAAATTGAGGTCTTTTTGATTCATAAATTTGGCTGTTACAAAACCTGTTAAGTTTGTGTAACAAATATGGTGCATTCAGACCAAAATATTCTTGTAGAGTCCCTGTGTATTCTCTTTAACATTAGGAACACAGTTTCTGCATAATTTGCTAATCACTAAATGAGAAGGACGTTAATGTACTGTTTTGGAAAAAAATGGAAGGGTCCAGTCTCTGAAAAGGGTCTAATTATTTAATGTGCCTTCACAAATAGTGGATCCTGTTTTAAGAGAGTTAGTGTAAGAAAGTTTGTCATTTGCTTTGATTCATCCAGTCATTAACGGGATCCTATTGTATCTTACCCAGGACTTCAGTTGGGGGGGGGGGGGGGGGGGGTATATAGTGCGCAGACATGGCTAATATTCAGGAGTATGTAATGATTTATGAGTGTAGCACATCCAAATCGATGTGCTTTTCCATCAGTTCAATGTTTGAATTTCAGTTTCCTTCCTTCAAGCAGGTTACTTTTTCTTGTTTGCTGTGTAATAATTGTGTTCAATTGTAATGTTCCTTATTTATTATAAATGAAAACCATGTATTTATATTTTTAATACATTTTTCAATATTTGACTTGTTACCTGTCCTTCTGTCATACCTGCAATTTTCATTGAACTAATGTAAAAAAAAAAAAAAAAACTAAAAAAAAAACGTACAACTGGAACCACGCAGTTAAAAGTTAAAAGATACAGAATTAAGTAAATTGTTTTTATCTTTTAGTTACAGGATTATAAGCTGGGCTGTCTGAACTAAAGACCGATTGATTGGCTGATTGAAAGGCATCCACTGATTCATCTAGTCATTCAGCATGCAGCAGGCATTTCTCATTTAAATTCAGGGGTAAATTTATTGATGGGCTAATTGTCTGTAAGAAGCTGTTCGAAAGCTGAGCAGCTCTGTTGGTTGTCTGTCGCACACATTTTAGACAATATTTCAAGGACCTGATGCTGTATGACAGGTGTCCCGTCGACATTCCATTCAGCTGATTTAATCACCATGGCAACATGCTGGTAAAAACATATTGGTCTCAACTGCTTACCCGCACCAACAGACAAGTAGTTAAATTAAGTCACTGATTGGCTAAAGAGTCCAGGAACCTCGTTTAAAGACCCAAACAATTATGGGCAGTCTGCATTTTCATCCTTGTGAGCACACATGCAAGGCACGATGGCACAGCCATCCTCTGCAGAAATAGACAGCCCAGCCTTTCCGCAGCTGATGAGCCTGGCTGCAGACGAAGAAGACTGAAGAAGTCCAATGTGTTCCTCAGGCTCACCAGCTGCAGTACATATAGAGTTGGACCCAAAGAGCTCTTGCTCACTGTCTTCTGATTGGTCAAATACGAAGCCTCATCCTGGCGCAGAAATTGTTTTGAAGTTGTTCAATACTGCACTATGCTTGGATGGAAGGGAGAATAAGAAGGCAAAATCCTAGGGGAGTTTTGTCATACAAAAGACAGTCTAGAGGTGTACTACCCAAGCATTTTCTTTTGTATGAAACATACCATAAATAATAAAATAATACAGTTCAGCCTTTGATGTAAACATTTCTTGAAGTTAAGTATATTCAAGAGTTAAATGGAAAACTGAAGAAGAATTAAAGCCAGTGATAAAACTTTATGTTCAGTGATGTGGAAAAGGTATACTCTCTTTCGATTATATAGTTTTACATATTTGAACACAACTAAACCTCATCTAGTCCTCGCCTCAGAAAACACATGCACTCTTTGCATTCAGGATGTATTAGCCAGAATGGCTTTCGTTATACAGCATGAACCTGTTAAACAAGTGAATGAGTCCCAGTTTGTGTTGCAGCAGGCATGGGGACCAGGAATAGCAACGCAGAAGAGATTTATCAGAACCTTCCACTCCCTCTCCCCAGTGGCCGGGAGGAAGCCGTTATTGCTGAGGGTAATTTTCCCTTAAAGGATTCTCAGCGGCTAGGCCTGGGTCTTTACTGCACCGCTCTCCTGCCGCGAATTAATTCAGCACTCACGCAATCGGCCGTTTAATGAGGTTAGGCAAGATTATAATTTACTTAGGTATTGATGTCTGTTTCCAGCTCGATGTAAAGTTTGCTATTTTCCTCATTTCATTATTTTATTCAAGCTAATACTGACTTGATTCCAATCCAGTGATTTATAAGACGTTGTTTCTGTGCTTCTGAACCTCAGAGCTGTGTAATCTAGAAAAATTATGTACTCAGCACTGTGAGGTATTGGGAGTATAACTGAATGAGCCTACCGGCTGCAGCTCTGAGAGGACACATACGGAGGAACAGTGACTTCATACATTCACGGCCAACAACTGTGTGGCCTACTCTTGTATTTCTAAAATCTTAGATTCATTTTTAAAATGAGGTTCTCTCTCAAAGACAGAATTTTACCACAGGAAAGGAAAGCAATGGCCTACAGAAAAATTAATAATTATACTGTATATATGAAGTATACATAATTTATGTTGGCAATGACTGTACCAAAATACTGTAATTTATATCAATGATGTAATACTTAAAGAACCGATGCATTTAAAATGATATCAGATTAATTGATGCAATGGTTAATTAAAGTAGATTACCAGTTTGTGATTTTTATAACTGGTAGAATTAGGCCTAGGGGAGACCAGGGTTTGTTGGTACACTTTTCACACTTAGCTGTATTTCTCTGCCATAATTTATGTTAGAATATCATAACCAGTAGCAAATGAAAGGTTAAGGTCTCAGCTATTAATACATATATTTCAATGTCCACAAAAAATTAGGTGACTAATGATTAGTCATGTTGTGCACTTGTGCCAACCAGCACGAACACAGGGTTGGTTGGCTCAATGTAAAAATGCTATAGTTACAAAGAATGAAGCAACCAATAGAAGCTATTTTCAACATTTCATTCCAATAAGAACCAAAAAACATGACTATTTCATGGAATAAATATAAATATCAAACATATAAAATATAAAATGTATAATAAATATAATATTAAACAGCTGAAACCAAACAACATTTGTAATCAGTTCATCATTTTAAATGCCATGTACCTACTATTCTCTCCTTTTATCTTTCTCTTTTTCTCCTCTCTCTGTTCCTGTTTGTATGTGTTTGTACATATTTGTGTGTGTGTTTAAGCCTGTGTTCTTGTGGGTCAGCCCTATGGATCGTATGTGTCCGCGCGCGCGTGTGTTTTTGTGCCTGTGTGTGCAGCTGATTACACACAGCCCCCAGTACACACAGACGTGTATTTGTATAGAATTAAGTTCAATCAGGTTTTAATATATGTGTAGTGCATGTATTATCACATTATTGGCTACATGCCTATTCCAGGGTTGGTTGACACGACCTCAAATTGTGCCAACCAACCCTGGTTTCAACGCTATTTTATATTTATATTTATCCCATTGAATATTCGAGTTTTCTGATTCTTATTTGAATTAAATGTCAAAAATTGTTTCTATTGGTTGCTTCATTCTTAGTAAATATAGCATTTTAACATTGTGCTAACCAACCCTAAAATCAGTGTCTCCCACCCCCGTTCACATTGGGACCCACCTCTGTGATAGTATGATGTTCCCCAGCCTACATCCCTCATCACAGACATTCAGATCACATATAAAAATGTAGCGGATTCCTTTCTCTACTAACTGAACGCAATACATTTCCAATATTTATGTTTAACACAGTTCTATGTTATTTGATATAGTGTGAATAATTTATTTTTTATACAAAACTGAAAAGTTTGTTTCACAAAAAAGTAAGCAATTTTTCACGTCTTAATACGATACATGACTGCAGTTCAAGAAAACAAACATTTTGATTTTACTTTTTTCTGTGACCTACTGAGGACCAGAAAATAGCTGTGTGCCAACCAACTCCTGTGACAACCAGCCCGTCTCCCCTACAGAACACGGCGCAGGTACATGTATTTTCGCAGTAGAATTGGAGTAATTTGGCTTGGCATATTTGAATGCCACGTAGTAGTGAATGTTTGCATTGTCAATTTTTCTCAAATTAAGCAAACCATGTACCTCAGTCAGAACAGAAGCGAGGTATTAATCAGAGAATTCAGCAGGTTTCCCCACTTCTATCTGGTTGTTGTCTTGTTGCTCATTTCAGTTCAAATTCACTTTTTGGGCAAAACATGCTTTACAAGTAGACAAGACTCGGTCGTTGATTATTCGACTAATTATTTTGTGCGGTTTTATTTCAGATAGAATATAAACTAAAAGGCACAGCTGAATTTCAGTACAGTGCGCCACTTGAGGCAGTCGAACAGTAGTCGCTGAGAATATGGTATATTTGTGAATGCAGTGCAATTCGTACAGCGGGGGCGTGAGGTTTCTTCACAGGTACACATACTGTACATAAATTGTAATTTCGGATCAATGAAAAGAAAGAGAGCCTAGTTGCTGCTGAGCGCTGCAGCGGCGCAGTGCATACGCCGAGCTGCGCAGATACGTGCTGATCCACTCACTCTCTCTCTCTCTCTGAGCAGTCTCGAGCAGGCTCCAAGGTGCGGGCGCGAAGACGAAAGAGGAGGTGCTCCAAGCGTAGACAGGCTACACTGACAACACGCCAAGAAGCAAGGCACACCTCAGCTGGTAATTTCGGGCAAGACGGGATGGAAAAAGAGACGAAAGGGAAAGGTAAATAAGAAACATATTTATAGAAGGACATACCTTCAAATATTACGATTTGTTTCTTAGTATTGAACCAACGTTAACAGGTTGCGGATTCTGCGTCTCCCCTCACTTCGGCCAGCTTTGAGCAATCTGTTGGAATGCCAGTCAACTGAGTAGCATACCTGTCAGTGTAATAAGATGTCCTGCATATTATTTTAGATGCCGTTGGGTGATTTTTAAACTCGCTTCCTTGAACAATTCATAATTGCATATTTCAGTAGAGTAAATTATACGAGAAAGGTGTGTACAACCTGCGCTCACACCGGCGAAGAGCCGCCCATTTTGACAACCACCGTGGGTCCATTCTCGTGTATACTGGTCCAAACTTGATTGAGTGCAAATGAGAATATTTCACCTTATCTGTCTGCAGTTTTATCGTTTAACGTTTTAAAATAATAACGTAGTCAATTCATGCCCCATCTGTGTCATAAAGTAGTCTGCGTTTGCCCACAAATGACGAGAAGCTGATTTGATTATTTTTTTAACTGAACGCTTGAAAGCACTTCAGTTGACTTGCACACGCCCAATAATAGGCAATGGTGTGCTCGTGCTACAGTAAATGTCACGGTAAGCACATGTAAATAATGTTTTTCATGTAGGCTTGTAGCCTATGTTATGGGGTTAAAGCGCTTGGCATGCAGTCTAATTTTCTGTTTCTTTTTGACATTATTAATTTATTTATTTGTTTATTTATCTTCTTACCTTAGCAATTTGCCTCATGTTATTTTCTGTTAGGTTGTTAGAGTCCGTAAAACCACCAGAGTATGGATGCAAAAGATGGACATTTAATTGAACATTCATGGATTTAATATTTCTTTCATATGAAAGCTTTAATGCAGGGCTTGTTTATATTCTATTTTACGTTTCTATTTTTGAATAATCAGAACCACGTTTTTAGAACCCACATAAATTGTGAGCTCCATAAAGGTTGGTAATCAAACAGTTCACATCATTAAAGTTAGAATCTATTTGGATTTTAGCTTTGGAAGCTTTAGCTTTTCAAAATTCTGAGTGTTTCATTTATTATTTTCTAATTCTTGCCAGTTTGGCAATGATTAATGAATAATTGATCTGCTCAGACAGCCATTAACATTCCTAGTTTATTTTTGTTACATGAAAGGTATTTTTTGTGTTTATCAGATTCTACACTCTGTGTAAAGTTTACAGACATTCTCATATTCAGTCTGTGGTAGACTGAAAAAAGTATGAAGTTCTGTGATGTGCTTCTAATCATCAATTTTCATATATTGTCACATTGACATTCATATTCAAATTTATGATGATGGATCCCAAAATGGTGCACTGTTAAAGGATGGGGAAAATGAATTGCTGAATCCCAACTCTACTGACTCCCTGCTAAGTTTAAATCCCATCATTCTTCCACTACTTCTTCTCAGATATCCCATAGAGGGATGTTGCAATTTGGAAAAATTAGCCCGCAAAGCATCATTGGAACATGCTTCTTGAACTGGTTAACAGTTTTGCAAGAAGACTGAAAGTGATGCAGGGCACTTTTGTTCATCCCACAATAGGGATATCCAAGAAAACCCCTTTAAGTAATCAATCCAGCAATTGGTATAGTAAGTATTGAAATGATAGTGTTTCCGTATTTGCTATGGTGAAAATATTGCACAGAGCCTGTTTGCTGGAAGATGGCTTAGTTTTTAGCATAGATATTTATCTTTGTTGTTGAAGTGGACTTGTTTTGCTGCCACATTAAACTCAAGGTTTCCCATTCACAGGTTTCAAAGCTGTAAGTGTGACACACTAAGATTTAGATTGTGTGGCAAGGATACATTCATTTGCAGCAAGGCTGGTTTAGTCAGTTTAGTCAGTCTGTATTTCCTATTATGCACAAACATGCTGGAGTTGGTGAGAAGGTTGGAGAGATATTTACACAAAACAGTGCACATTCAGCACATGCAATATCATGATTGAACCCATGATCATCCATATATGGCAGGAATGTTACATTACATTCTAGTACCTAAATGAAAATAGCTTCTAATGGGATGATGAGTAGCTTAATACAGGAAAGGGGAGAAAAGGAAAATAGTTACAGTATGACCTTTAACAGTTATGGTCTGAAAGTTGAAAACAGGTTTTAGACAAATACATTTCCAGCCATTATGGAATGCAAGCCTGTTAAAGCAACAGTTTTTGGCACCCTGATAATGTTGGAAACCAAATAGTTTTCTTGTGGTTTCCTTAAAGAAACATGCCAGTCTGGACAGGATCTGTTCAATGTAATCTTTTTCATGTTCTTGACTTTTTAGATGCTTGTCAGTTGAGATCTGCCCTGAGTAGAAATGCAGCATCTGAACATTTATCTCTGCAGCCTTTAAATCAGTTCTTATATAACAGATCCTACTAGATAAAGCTATTTCAGGGGACCTTTATGAAAATAGTTATTTTCAACAAGAGGAGATTAGATCTCTTTATTGCTTCTTTTGGAAGAGGTCGTGATTTTATCCTTTTCACCAGTGCCGCTTGTACTCTCAGGGGGAAATGGAATTGCAAATTTAACATCAGAAAAAAAACTGTGCCCCCCATTAGCTTCCATGTGCATCACCCAGGCATCACTCTTCCTGCCAGAGGTCAATTAGCCCAACCACAACTTACTGCTGTGTAGACCCCTGTGGTTTATTAGCCAGACCTCCACTTACTGCTCTGTAGAACTCTGCAGTCTCTTAGCCTAGCCTCCACCTCCTGCTCTGTAGAACCCTATAGTCTGCTAGCCGAGCCTTCACCTCCTGCTCTGTAGAACCCTATAGTCTGCTAGCCTAGCCTCCACCTCCTGCTCTGTAGAACCCTATAGTCTGCTAGCCGAGCCTTCACCTCCTGCTCTGTAGAACTCTGTATGAACATGTTCACTAGCAGGCCCCATTGAATATGCATATTCACTCATTGGTCCCCTTGTATGAGCATGTTCTCTTACAGTCCCCCACATTCAGTCACAGTATCCGGCCTCTGTGATCATCAAAAAGAGCACTGAGTCACTGAAGAACCAATGTGTTTTCGTAACGATCTCTCTCCTGATTTTGGTTTGAGAAAATGATAACCAGGTGTTCGTGGGCAACCTGTTGCAGTATGAGAAGATAGAGGATGTGGATGGAGTTGTCCCAATATCTGCAGCAGTTATAAGCTGTATTTCAAGCTAGCTATTGCCTGACAAGTTTCATCCAGAGATTCACAAGCTGAAGGAAACCACAAGGTTTCTCAACTAAATCTCAGGTTATTTTGAGCCACATTAATGCCAAGGCCACTTCTAGAAGCCATGTAGGAGAAAGGTGATGAATGTTAGGCAAAGTTTACGCAAGTATCAGCACAATGCTTCCTTTGTTGCCAAGGACCAAGAAGTACAAGAATTAAGAAGTGGATGAATTCTTGATTTATTTGCTAAATGTGGGTGTGATTAGAGAAACACAGCGCTTGAAGATGCTGCACGTGTGAAAAATCTGTTTTGCTGGCATTTTGCAGGAGAGTGAAACGTGTTTCAGTGAAATCCACACACTGTGAGTTGCACCCTGACTTTCAGTGGCTGAATTTGAAATGCATTTCAGTGTTTCTGTCCTCCCATCGGCAAGGGTCTGATTAAACTCTTTATGAAGCCTTCAGCTGAGCATTTATTAACAATCAATCATATGTAAGCATATGTATCTTTTTTTTTTAGAATATGGCACGCCAACTGGTAGTTTGGGCCTTTTTAATGAAGAGGAAAGTAATGCTGAATCATGAATGCCAGCTGACAGTGAAATATTTCTCATGTTATCTCTGATTATGGGCAGTAAAAATCATAAATGATGACCTAATTGTTTACTGATGTAAATATTTGACATGGTTTCCACTGTAACAGTTATGTTCCCATTCTTTATTCCCATTCCCATGTTTTTCCGCACGACTTGCTTTTCCTTCTCTATGTGGAATGCTTTTAGTAATTCTAGGCATGTCCCATCGCAGTAAGGCCCTCTGTTAACTTATGATGATGTACACTGTCACGTGTGTCCTCACACATGTGCAGAAAGTCGCCAGTTCTTCTCACTTTTGCTCACACAAAAATATTTGAATTAACAGGGGAGGCCTGTCAGCCAGCCTATGGAATTGCCGCTCAAACAATTTTTCAGTTGAAGTGGACAACAATGGTGTTACATGCAATGCTGACAAAATTGATTTTATGGCGATTTAGAGTTTTATGATCAAATGAATAATATGAAGTCAAGTTAAAATGGCATACATATTTAAATAAATATATAAATATCACCACATTTGGCTAGTCCATTGCTAATGAACTGTAAACATTGTACATCTCAGTAATTCAAATGGAATCCAATCTGCACGTATGTTCTCACTTTTATGTAATGGACTCGGCCATCCTTATGTATGCCAGCCTCAAAAGCTTTCAGTGTTTCCAGTTACTGTCATCACCCACATTTACCGCTCTTTACAGTCTTCTGCCTGGTTCCCCTCTTTGTCACCTTCATGTTGCTTACAACAGAATTTACTGAGCTTTTACTTTTTTATACAGATACTGTATGTAGCAACGGAGTAAGGGTATAGTTTATTGCTTAATGCTGCCAACAGCTAATGTGCATGCTATTAAATGCAAAGCTTTTTAAATAGGCTTCTCAATGATATCCATGAAAGTAATTCTAGAGACCCAATTTCACAAAGGTCTGCAGATGTTTAATTTTCTTGATTAAGAAATGTAACAACTTTGAGCATTATTTTGTCACACGTTGTTCTCTTTGGTCAAGTCATATAAACTGTTTTAACTGCATAAACTAAATTAAACCATTAATGTAATCAGCTTTTTAGACATATTTAAGTGTTTGGGTCCGTTTTTTTCACAAGCTATATTTTAATTTGGGGATTTGGACGATTGAGTTGCGGAAATTAAATCCTTTTAAATATACATGCTGCCAACTATTTCACAATTAGTCACCCATGCCTTGCAGCAATGACTAATGGATTTTTATAAAGGAAATGGAAAATCCAGGCAAATTCACATTTTCCATCTGTGGGTATGGGTTGGAAAAGCTTCCTGTTCTGTGTGCAGGGCGTGTCCTCCATGTGACCTCATACCCATTGGCTCTCAGTGACCTTACAGGCTTGCTGTGCCTTTTCAATTTCTTACTTTTAGTTTCACTGCAGGTATTGTGTAGCATGTGACCTGAGGTTATCTAGCTTGCCTTTATCTTACCTGTATGCTGTAATAATTCAATGGTGCTACATTTTGACATTGCACCCATGTGTATCTGAAAAGATATGCATTGTCACTCAATAAGAGTAAGAGTACCTTAGACCATTAGACCATAAATATTAGTATTATTTTCCCTCTAGTTTAAAATATGACCTTAGTCAATATACTGTGTATATCAATATCTGTTCAATACATATATTATTTTAGTATCGTTATAGTATCATATAGTATCTTAGTTGAAAACTCCTAGGCCTAGGGCCAAATAAGTTCATATTTTTGAATGTGTCAGGTTTTTCTTGTAAACACCACCAGATCTTTTTAGGTGGAACATGTCTAATCAATAAAGCTGAACTTATTAGAATAATGAGAACATTTGTAAATACACAGAACTGAATAGCAAACAACTTATTTACATAAGACACAGAATTATAATGCAGATGAAACTATACTTGGCGAGAACAGATAATTAATAAATACAAAGCATTCTGTTTAAAATGCTGGTAGTGATCTGTTAACTCCATCCTTGGTCCTCCTATCTTCTCTGTGATTAGGGGCTTGAGCAGGGATCAGTGCAAGACCAAAAGCCCCTCCTAGCCCCATCCATTAGACCCAGTTCCTCAGTACTGAATTTGAGTTTTTCCAAAATGTCTGATCATGGAATCTGACTGTGGGAAGTAACTTCACTAGCTCAGATAATCTCTGGTGTCATCAGGAAGGCAGACTAGCAGCTCCAGTTTAGTTAAACGTCTAAGGATCACCCATATAGCAGTATTGGACATCCTATGCATTCCACCTCACTTGAGTGCAACGATGCTGAAAGAGGGAGAGAGAAAAAAGATCAATTACCTCATAAATGTTTAAGATACAAACAAACTGCAGGATTTTACCATGGTTACAGTGGATGTTATAAAAACAGACTGACTGGTTATGAAACAGAACAGTTAACTGATTCTAACTAGCTTTAATTAGAAGAATGTAATGTAAGTGTAAATGTGTCAGTGTAACAGCCTTTTTCAGCATGTTTTAAGAATGTCAGATGTTCTGCAGACTGGGAATGTCTTAGTAGTCTGTTATGGACCCTTATATAATTTAGCTTGCGTGATAATAGTTTATGTATATTTATGGGTTTTCATAATATTACTGATTTATTTAAGACCTTTCCAGTTGCTGATGTTCCAATGTACAAAGATTAAAAACTGCATGAATCAGTTGGTCAGCATTGCGGAGCAGCTAAGCTCATACTTACCTTGAAGAAGGCGTAACAGCAGTGTTACTTCATACATTCTTAAACATGTGGTATGAACCCAAGGCCATTTCACCAGAGATACTGAGAGATAAAAGGTCTATGAGACTACACAGAAAACACAAAAAACTGCACGGAGTGAATTGAATTTGAATTCGAATTTTTTTTGCCCCTTTTTTGCTTGTGTTATTACATGACGCATATAGCAATGTTATTCTCTGACCCCAATTCAATTCATCAAAGATGCCATGCCATCCTGCCTGCATTTATCTCTAATAGCCTGACACTCATCTGAGACCGGTGATCTTAGAAAATGAAACATGGTGATTGGGGATTGCAGCTGTGTGCTTGGACTGTAAACTGGCATCGCACGGGAAAGGCAGCAGCTGCTCTCTCCTAGGAAAATGAAATGGTCATGTAGTGTTTGTAAGGGATATAATCATGTCTACTTGGCAGTGGATTGCATTATTGGTGTCAGTTTCTACCAGTCATGAGCCAGCACATGGGGTCAGTGTGCCTGGCCCCTCTTAAGCAGAAGGAGGAGTGCATAAATGTGCAGGAAAGCAGTAGCATTCTCCCCTAGAATGCATTGGAATGAAGACAGAGCAGCTTTATAGGACATCTGCACTAAAGACAGTGTACCTGTTCACATGGACATAAGTGTTTTTTTTCTTCACTTTTTCAACTTAGAAGTGTCTGTAAATTACGAATACAAACCTCAATTGCATATTTACCCCCGTTGGTGCCATCGTCTACACAATGCTAGCTAGCAGGCTGACTGAAAAAAGCTACTTTTCTTTTGTCACATACTGACACATTAATAAAAATGTACTGCTTTGTTCTGAGCAGAGGAATTTGTGATTCCATGTTAAATTCAGCTGTGCTGGAATGAATGAATTAAACGGATGGGAAAATGTATTTTTTATTAGTTGACAGCCCTAATAATTAAATAACTAAATATTATTTATAATTTTCATAGATGAGGCACACAATTATACTAATACTGTATATATATACCTATATAAAATGACATGAAATACCTAATCTATAGTTTTCTTCTAAACGTGCAAATGTATTCATTTGTTAGACTTCTAGTGTAAATCATTCATGATTTACATGTGTGCCTGACTGGCATTCACCAGCTGTGTTTGCAGTACCTTTTGAATGGGCTCATTGAGTCACATATTTTTGTTTTGGAGAAATTAAAATGGCATTGCCAAGCCACCTGCTCCATTGGGGGAGCAGTCTTTTCGCTCATTTTTACTATTCTGTCCCAGTCCACAGTGACTTCCATAACACAGCATACATTTATACAACTGGATACCTGCTTAAGAAATTCTAATACTGTGCTCAGAGATGCAATGGCAGTATTCTACCTGGCAACCAAGTCTGAAACATTGGCAACTGCAGTAGAACCTCTGAACCCTGGGAAAGGGGGTGCTGTAGAAATGTTTACAACTTTGGAAGTTCAGTTGGGTAAATTTACTAGGCCTGTACCCCCAAAAAGTGATCAATTGCACAGCTAATTTCTGGCAGTCAAAAATCTAGATTTCTGGTGTTTATTTTCAGACCTGTACTCCAGCTTGTGTTCGGGGTTTGAATTTGATGCTCATTTGGTGTATTATTTTCGCAGGCAGACGGCGTTATTGACTCCAGACCAATGGCCAGTTGAGAGAATGACAGGCAGTGGATAACACTGTCGCCTCACAGCACAAGGTCCTTGGTTCAGATCCCACCCGGGACTTTTCTGTTGTGTTGTGGCATGTTCTCCCTATGTCCACGTTTCCTCTCACTGCCAAAAGACAGGTTAAGCTAATTGGAGGCTCAGAATTAGGTATGTGTGAGGAAGGTGATATTTGAACTTCCATAAAAGTTCAGTTTCAAGTCTTGGAGAGTTAAATGATCAACTCCCAGAAACTATTTAGTATTACTCTGGGCTTGAGTCTATTTGATGGTCACCCACGTATACTCAAATTTATTCTCAGGGAGTTTATTCCCAAGACCAAAATTTGCTGTGAAAGGTAAGAAAAAAGAACTCCCCAGAAATGACAAGAAAAAGACTCTGTAAGAGAAAGCTCTGCATCCCAGTGTAATTTTAGATATAATTTTCAGATAGCCAGCACCTTGAGGAAAGCAGTCTTGGAGGTGAATGGATTATAAGTTACATTACATTACAAGCATTTAGCTGATGCTCTTATCCAGAGCAATTTACACATCATTTTACATAGCATTTACATTGTATCCAATTATACAGCTGGATATATACTGAAAGAATGCAGGTTAAGTACCTTGCTCAAGGGTACAATGGCAGTGTCCTACCAGGGAATCGAACCTGTGAAGTTTAGGTCACACGGTTGCAAGACCAATGAAAATTGAATATAAAAAATTTGAAGATTAATAAATAAATAAGCATGACTGAAATTTAGAGAGAACTTATTGACAGTTTTACTCTCTATTATGGTGTCAGGGCATTTATTTCTTTCATCTTGCTCAATATTTTTGTCTTGGTTTTTAAGATGGGAAAGTTTTGACTTATTGTGCGAATATACCAAAAGTGTGATAAAAAAATGTCTTCATGAAAGCTGTTGCTTCAGACGGGTTGGTTCATTAAACGATGAGTATGTAAATAAACACTGCTTCAAAAAAACATTTAAATATTACCGCTTTTAAAAGGTTTGCTTGAGCATGTGCTGATGTAAACCTTTTCGATTCCATAACAAAGTGTGACTACGTAATTCTGCTAATTCATGTAACCATTTATCACCTTCATTATCTCTAGTATTACATAAGCAGGGAGCTGATAACTTAGGGTTTTAATAATTATTTCCCCCCAGACATCTCTAACACAGATATGAGAGTGGAAAATACTTTTCCCTTCAAGTTTTCCATGTCTGATCCCTCTCATATCTCCTTCAAATGAAAATTACTGCAGCCATGCCAAGGCTCTTATGCATAATGAAAATTTCTTACCTTAGGCAGTAATTTTACCACAGTTGCAGCCTGTCTTGATAAACGAGGCAATTCACATGCACCTATCTGCATACACTCCTTGCAGCGCTTCATGGTCTCATATCCAAACATCCAAAAACATCTGGATTAAGGCCAACCGAGCCATTACATCAGACATTTTGGCATCAGAGATTACACATTTGTATAGTAAACTAAGTTTCCACTGAACATCACAGATAGAGGTGTTCTGGGAAAGGTAAATGACCAAAACCTATGGGCTCCCACGTTTACAAAATAGATTGTATTTTTTTAAATATAAATTTGGCACCCTACATGGGGTGTCCACTTATCTCTAACTACAGACGTGTTCATGTGCAAACCCTGCTGCCGATTCAAGAGAGCGTAGACATCTATGCTTCTCTTCAGAAACACGCGTTGTCACCAAATGTTTCTCTTAATTTCACAGACTACAGTCACGCTTGTACCGAGTGGAGTCGGAGGAGGACCTTTCATACAAGCCTTTGACATGTAATCCTTGGATGCCCGATTGACCAGCGGGGGTCACTAGAGAGTCATGAAATTGAACCCTTAACCCCCTAAACCCTCCTATACCCTGGCCACCACAATCGCCAATTGTGCATCACCCTACAGAGCTACTGGCCACATTAGGCACTGGCAAGGTCCAGATTTAATCTGAGACCAATGGGATATGGGCTCCTACATTAAGCAATACTGCTTACTGATACTGCATGAGATAAAGAGAAACTAGAATGGAAAAAACTGACCCACTGCCTCCACACTACATGTGATTGATTATGGTTTAATCAATTTTCCACATTAATTCCGGTAATTATTTATTGCTAAATTCATTTTAGAAAATAAAGTAAAGCCTTAACTTTCTGAGGGGATACATTCCAGAAGCTAGTGAAAATCCACAAATAATGAGAATGCTATTTTATGTCCTGTAGGTAC
The DNA here is from genome assembly GCF_013347855.1 of Anguilla anguilla. Classification (NCBI taxonomy): domain Eukaryota; kingdom Metazoa; phylum Chordata; class Actinopteri; order Anguilliformes; family Anguillidae; genus Anguilla; species Anguilla anguilla. The sequence continues at coordinate 27,549,976 of NC_049212.1, forward strand.
AGAAGATAAATAATTATGTGGAAAATGTTTTTATTGGGATGTCTACAGTCAAATAGGCTTAACATTTCCTTTGCATTCAACACAAGGACCAATCAAAATCCACAACAGTTCATCCGCCAGTGATTTCTGTGAAATATGTCTTAACGCTGTCCTTACTGCAGCAATTCAATTCAATTCAGTTTTATTTGTATAGTGCTTTGTACAAAGGGCATTGTTACTGGGCAGCTTTACAGGCTTGAACCAGGCTTGAACCCCCCCTCCCCCAAGAGCATGCCTAGGGCGACAGTGGCAAAAAAACTCCCTTACTGATAATAGGAAGAAACCTTGAGCAGAACCAGACTCAGCGGGGGGAGCCCATCTGCCTCTGCAGCTGCCCAAAGCAGGGAAAAGAGGATCAAAAAATAATTGGGCAGCTCAGAGCCAAGCAGGAGAGGTAGCGGTACTTGTGTGCAATAAAGAAAAACCCTGGCAGAATACATCTATGGCAGCACAGCTAGAGTACGAAGGTAAAGGGCCAACAGAGTCATGAGGGCTGCTCTAGGACCATTGGCATCAGACCAATAATAATTATAATAATAATAATAACAATAACAAAAATAATAACTTAACATATTACTTGAGTAGAGCACTGATCATACATGCTGCACAATAATAAAAGTATTGATAAAGAAATAAACAAAATAAAGCCAGTAAATATTGAATAGAACAATAGGTTAAATAGTTGCACGAGATGGAAAACAAGCTTTAAAAATGGGATTTTATACAGGATTTATACAGGCCTTATTATTATCCTGTATAATTGGAGCCATGGTCAGGAATGACCTTCGCACATAAGTATACATGTTCACACAGGCAGGAGTAAATCAATACTGGGCCGATGCTTAGGCCACCGGGTTTTAGTGGGTTGCCATTGGTGTTGCTGCACTTCTATTGCTCAATTATCACATTGTTATCACTGAAGTTCCTGAGCCGTGGCTGTCATGGCTACCGTATGCTGTCAATGCTGAAGAAAAGCAGTCTGCATAAGGTTTTACCTGCAGCTGACTGCATTCATTATCTTAGACTCCTCTGTCCTTTGAAATTCAGTCACATATGAGCACATAAAATGCACTCCCATTTATTACGCACCTATCACTCATTTAAACCTTCCTTTCTAATTTCCAACTTGGATAATGTACCAGTATGGTTACTTTAGATCCTTAAATGTTGTCGAAAAGAAACTTATGGACCCCATGCAGAAAATGCTTCTATATATTGCCAGTATATTCTTATGCACTGTACATTGATGATGAGGGGACAGTTATTTCCTAAATGCATATAATGCCTGTTATTCTAGTATGATATTGTCTGGCTTCTCCTTATCCTGCATGCACTGCGTTGTGTGTGGATGAGAATAAACTCTTGTGCTTCATTTTTTGTGACTTACGGTACATCTACCTGATTTGGTTTGTTAGATTAAGATGTCACAATGAACATATTCAATTCATTTTCATGAATTTGGATTTGAAATATCTGTCCAATCTGTAAATATTAAGTTCTGGACCGTTACAAGGGTCTGTATGTTTCTTGAATGGTGTTTAAAGTTTGGCTGCTCCTCTTGTCCCCAGCTTCGCTCCGCAAGCTCAGCGCCTCCCAGTGGCGCATGCAGAACTTGGCTCTGGAGTCTGTCGACAGCTCCGATGAGGAGTTTTTTGATGCCAGAGGTGAGCAACTTACTTCCCTTTCAGATGTGCTGACACAGTCTATTTTGCATTCGTTTTCCCTTTTTCCCTGTCGGAAAGTCACAAAAATGGTCTTTAGATGACATTCGGAAATAAAAATGATTGCTTTCTGCTGAGCTGAATTGGGTCTAAATGAATCCCTAATAAGTAATCCCAAAAATAAGGTGTTATCATAATCTTTATTAGGTACAGAGAAACTCAACTAACACTTGACACTATAAATTAACACATAGCAAACCGTATTTAGCCCTTTGTAAAGTGGGAGTAGCCTTTGTTGATTGACGAGATAATTTGTTTTATTTATTTTTACTAATACATTGGTATTAGTAAACATTAACAAAGGCATTCGTTTGTGTTAGTTCATGCAAATGTTCAGCTTTTTGAATGGTTGGGGGGGGTCATTATTAATTCTGTTCCATCATATATTCAGTTTAATTGACTTAATAATTCCCTCCCTCTCAAACTCAGCTGATGTGCGGTGTGCATTCTTGCACTAAATTAATAATACTGCTACACACCAGAGTGATTTTTAATCAACAGGATAAGCCAGAGGTTATACTGTACACTGAACTGCACAGCGACCAGTGTAATTAAAATATACTCAATTGTAATTAAATGTGATTTATGAGTAGTTTGGTATACATTTATTTGTATATATTTTATTCATTATTCATTGCATTACATTTATTTGGAAGACGCTTTTATCCAAAGCGACGTACAACAAGGTATGACATACTGAAGGTCAGTGGAACAACCACAAAACACAGGTCAGATAAGACACAATACTCATTATGTAACAGTTATCCATGGCCATGAGCGCATTAAGTCCAGTTGACGCAGTAAGCATAGGCTACTGTAGGTCAGAAAGTTATGGTGAGCCAAACTAGGAGGCATGATGATGGCTACGACATCATGATAATGATACAAGTGCAATGTTATTAGTGGATGGAGATACTAGTGTAACATATGATAAAAGGATACACGTGATAAGAGCAATCTTAGATTGGGAGTGCCCTGCAGTAAAATATATTTATTGGTATATATTTAGTGACTTTTTAAACAACTCATCATCACTGGTTTTTCTTTTTTGATTCCCAAGATTTGAATGCCCAGTAGTAATTGCCATTTAATTGTTCTGTTTCTGTAACTTCCTCAAACTATTTTGGGGGCTGCTGACCAGCAAGAATGTCCTCCAAAATATGCACCCATTACCTGCTTTCTTCATCGCTGTAATGCACCTGCTGCTGAGCTGCACAGGTGTTGCACCTGATCCCTGTACCTGTTGCAAGCAGATCGCATGCAGGTCACAGGTGTCCCAGCCATGCAGTAGAAAATGAACAGTTTATTCATATAATCATTACCAGCCTCCTTATTTGTGTTCTTACCAATTAGTTAAGTGAACTGTGGTGGATGCAAATATTCCTGGTGAACCATCATGAGAAAGAAGGTAGAGTAGGTTTTAGAATCGTGAATGAGCTCAACAACTCAACTAAATTAACTATATGACTCTCACTTGTAAAGATATAATCTCATCAGGGGCCATGCTGTGAGGCTCATAGAAGGTACTGTAAGATACTTGCACAATGACTTTCATTCATAGTCTTAATGGCTCTTGTGAGACAAGACCGCAGCTCAGAAGCACTACCACATTTAAGTAGATGGCTCTCATGGGATAGCTAAACTGGCTGGGTTATATTATCTTGTGCAGCATTGTTAATTGTTTAAATTATGAAATATCACTTGATTAATCCATAGCCCGTTGCATACAGTATGTTTAGTAGGCTTGATCTTGTCCAAAATAAGATGCTGTATATTATGCGTCACATATTATACTGCTTTAAAATTTCCTTTACTTTAAATTGTTGTTGCTGTTTGTTGATGCCACAAATCAACACAAATCACAAATCAAGGATCCTCTGCGGTTTCCTTTGCGTCATTGACCTAACTGAAGGAAAATTGGATGAAACCGCCACTGAGATTGATCTATTTAAAAATGGCAACACTTTCTGTCTAAATGCTTTCTTATACACGGTGATGTGGCACAAGCAAATGGTAATGAAATGGGTAAATTGTTCATCTGCAAATTATTCTTCAAAGCGAACAGTGAACAAGATGGTGAACCATTTTTAATTAAGGGGCTTAATAAAGTACACTGTTGCAGTTACTCAGGCAGGTCAATGCTGATTTGATAAAAAGGGGTTGACTTTGTGATGTGTTAATGATGAACCAAATAACACTTGAAATATGACTGATTCCATTTTAGTCTATGCTAACATTTATATGGACATTCCCACTCATGTTTGATGAAACATCAGATTATTATTATTATTATTATTATTATTATTATTATTAGCATTAGCATTAGCATTAGCATTTATTAATCAGCTAGTTGAGCAGCTGAGTAGTTTTACAAAAATAAATCCTTTGAAGTACAGTAGTGGTACCGACAGCCTCATCTGAATGAAAACTCAATGACAATAAGACAAGTCTGCAGTAGTCTAAGACTGATAAGCTCAATAAAGGGAGTTGTGCTCTATGCTGCCTGTTACTGTTATACAGAGAGAAGAGAAGTCAGTATTACTACTGTACTGATGAGAATACATAACAGAATGATGCAGAACAGAGTTTCACAAAACCTTTTCCTTTAAGGTTTATTGAGTCTAATTCTGCAGTGATCAAGTCTTTGAGGAAACTGGTTTAGTCAATGTTTTAATATCAGTCACGAGACATATCTCAGGGTGAGACGGTGTGACAAGGCCATGATTTAAAATGCAATACATTTAAAAAAGGAAATATTTAACTTCTATGTCTTAATCTGTGGTTTGATCTCTGATCAGATCTCTTCTTCTGTTTGGTTCATTCTTCCTACCGTGCCCATTTCTGTGCAGTGGATGAAAGAAGGTCTACTTCCCTCTATCTTCCCCCTTCCTCTGAATCCACCTCTGAGTGGAGCTTCAGTGTGATTATGTTTTCCTGTTTCTTAAGTTCTTTTTTATAAAGGGTCATTTGGCAAGCACAGGGGATCTGTTCCTGAATTAGCCAGCAGATAATGACTCAGTACTTGGCTGTTGCTTGACTCTGTATGTAATTGGTTATTGGTTGAAGTGTACTTGCACATCAAGGTTAAAAACAGCCCAGTTAAGCTTCAAATGACATGTTTATATTGCACCAAGCAGAAGTGCAGACATCACGAGTGTGGGGAAAAATAGAACTGCACAGACAGTGGACACTAGCTGTCCCTGTTTACGCATGTACTGCACCTGGTCTTGTCACACTGGAAAAAGCCTCTCTTTAACAATGCAGCTTCCTGTGGCTAATTCCCTGTGAGCACAAGAACAGCTTTTGGAGACATAAGCACTATAATATTTGCTTTCATTTTGTCATGCTCAGGTACACACTTACAACACTAAAAATGTCAACAACTTCCATATCCTCATCTTCTGCAATAGTTTTCTATTAGGTACAGAGGATCATACATTCAGGAATAATTACATTCATTCACATTGCAAAAGTATCTGTATCTCTCAATAACCATAAATACAGACGTAGGACCTGCCTGGTAACCCAGGTTGTTTGAACACTTCACTACATACACATGCACACCCACTCATATTCACACAATTTATTGCATAGTTTGTTTACAGAATTTTTGCTTGTTTTTTTTCCCTTTTTTCGTTCATCTTGTATGCCTCTTTGAAGGCATTTGCTTTTAAAATTTTTTTATGATGCTGTGTTTTTTGGTTCCTTTTGTTGTTATTATCATTTGTTTCAATTGATTAATTAGTACTAGGGGAGAGTACTGTATGCCCCTTTGAGCTTTTTTTCCAAAACGTATGAGTAGATTAAGTATTCCAAAAGAATATTTTGTGAATCTTAATGTATTTGTCTATCTTCTAGGAATCACCCCACTCTTATCTTTGCCCTTTGTGATAATTATTTTACACTGTATCTACCCTTTCTCTCCTCTTCTGGATGTCTCTCCACAGAGGTACAGGAGGGGAAGAGTGCTTTTCTCCTGGGGATGAGTCAGTGGAGTTCCAATGACCTGGTGGAGCAGATTCAGTCTCTGGGCCACATGGACCAGTCACAAGGTGCTGCGCCCAAACCCTACGCTGCACAGTGGCAACAACTTCACACTTCCCCTTGCACTCACTATAACACACATGGAGCAGTGAAATGTATAGCAAGAAAGAGAAGAGAGAGAGAGATACATATCACTGCTTCATGTGTGTTATAGTGAGTGCAAGTAGCTGTATATATGTAGCTCATCTTCCAGTTTTGGCTGCACAATAGAAATAAGCTTTGATTCAATTTGGAATGTATGGTCATTGTGTCAACGTGTGTTTGTCATTGCCAGCATGCTGCTGAAAACCGGTTTCTTTTTGGGAGGCTTATTGCTCCTGTACTAAAATATCTAAAGATACTTGTTATTCAAACCTGACCAAACCTGGCAATTATATGTAGGTAGAGATGAATTGCAGTCTGTTAGGTGTTAGGGTATGGCACTGCCTAACAGAATGCAAACAGTCCCTGCTGTCCTAGAATCCTAACACCTAAATATCCTATAAATACATACACACAGTGTAAGAGATTCTGCAGTCTTACACTGCAGAATCTCTTACACTGTGTGTATGTATGTGTGTGCATGCATGTGTGTGCGTTTGTGTGTGTGTGTGTGGGTGCATGTGCGTGCGTGCGTGCGTGCATGTGTGTGTGTGTGTGTGTGTGTGTGTGCACGTATACAGCACATGTGAATGTTTGTTTTAACAAGTAAACCTGAAGGGGCGGGGTTGTCTGTAGTTACTTTTTTCTCTTGTGTGTTCAACCAATGTGCCACTTCCATTTCAGAATAGGTTCTTCTCTGAAGGTCATATTGTATCATTTTTGCAATGTGCAAATTATAGCTGTGTTTTTGCTTCATTGGTTACGGAAGCACATCAAAAGACCCTTTGGAGAGTTTGTTTGTGTTCCAAGCCATGCACTGCAGGTTTAACCGAGGTTAATTGGAACAGCAAGTAATCCACCAAGGTCCCGTGCTTCTTAATTACATGATTGTAATTAAATGATGCTTGATTATAGATGTCTCAGATTTTGAAAGGCATCTGAAGAGCTTCAAATTCAACACTTTTAGTTTTAAACTGTTTAAACTGATTTAGTCTTATACTGTAAGAGGTCACCGTTTACTTTACTGGAGTTATAATATGATTCGCTTTGCATGAATCACTCCTCCATCTGCATTCAGTATTAATTGTGACTGAATACAGTAGTTTTGTAGCTGATTGTGGAGGACTGGCTTCCTCTAACAGACTGGCTTTGAATGAATGGAGATCCACAGCTACTCTTCTTTTGCAGAGATGGAACAGTCTGCAATTTATTGTAAATTGGAAATTTTAGGAAATTATTTTTATAAATAATTTTTTCATATAAACATGTTGAAATATCTGAAAGCAGCAATAATTTGTATATTTGCACATATATTGTAACATATCTTATTTGTGACGTACAATATATTTTATTTAAACATATATTCTGTAAGCATTTACTCTATAGGTATATTTACTGTATATGGTATAGGCTGAAGTAAGGCCTGTTCAATAATGCACGTGTAATTGTGATTTTCATAAGCAGAAATTCCAGTGTGAGGTGGCACCAGACCAGCTTGGATTGTGCCTCTGAACCACACATCTGGATACACTGCGTATTTTTGCACACCTGATCTGCACATTGATGCTGCTATTTGTGTGCCATGAAAGGTTACTGTAGGTTATTGTGAGAAACAGCAGCAGTGGGAATAGAAAGTGCAGAGACTTTAAGAAGCCCCCACAGGAAAATACAGCAGCAACTGAGGGAGCTGTGAAATCAGATATCTGCTCAGACTGGCTTCTTATCTGTGCGTGCGTGTGCGCGTGTGTGTGCGTGTGTGTGTATGTGTGCGTGTGTGTGCGCGTGTGTGTATGTGTGCGTGTGTGTTTGAAACAGCCTCATTTCCTGGCACCAGCCTCATTTCCTGGGCCCTCCTGTCTCTCAGCATGTTGCACTGGAGCAGCGAGCAGTGGCGTTCGATTCCTCGTTCAGTTTCCCAGTGCACCACCTTGCTGGACTGGAGGCTGGGGGCTTGGGGGCTGCTAATGGAGGCAGGAAAAACAGAAAATGCCTGTGGAATATGAGCAGTACAATATAGGAAATGTAGCATGACAGAGTAGTGTGTTTGAGAGGGAAAGAGCATGTTCAATGTGGAAAGGGCGTGTTCGAAGGCGCATAGCTTTGGCTTAGGCAGCCAGTGGCCAGCTAGTTTTTTTATAATGCCAGCCAAAATTTTTATTTTACTCGTTCAAAATCTCATGTGTGACTGTAAATAAGATATTATTTAAATTAATAAAACGCTCTGATATTGACATGGAATCTGCCCAAGCATTGTGACACGGTTCACAACGCAGGCGGGAATATTCTGCAGTGTGCGCATGGACTGAGTGGCACTGTGGAACATGTACATACCCACGTGATTCATATAAAGTCTGTAAAGTATCTTATAATAATACTGACTATAATGTGACTGTAATGACTATAATGACTATAATACTGTACTTGTGTGTATGAAATTATACAGTACTGTACGTGATGTGGTGTGATTATTTACATCATTATCCTTAAAAATGGGTCATCCACAGTGATTTTGCATTGACTTTGGGATTTAAATGCCATATTGAAGCACCAATCTAATTATGATATATTTAAGTGGCCGTGTTTTTGACCTCTCACTATTAAATTTGCACATATAATTTGAAAAGTCTGGATACGGCACTGGTCTTTGAGCAAGACAGAGTGTTTTGCAGAGGAAACGGGAGTATTTTTGTGCGAGAGGGTGTGTTTGAGGTGGAAAGGGAACTTGTGAGGGTGGAAGAAGCACGTTTGAGAGGGAAAGGGCATGTTCGAGGGTCAACAGATTAATGATCTCTCGCTACTTAATGCTCTCTTTCCTGGAGTTCAAAGAGAGGTTTCTTAATGAGGTCAAGTATGTATTTTGTTGTTTTGTAATTTGTTGGCATTTGGATATTTTAAATATGTTTATATTATTGATGGTTCGCTACTTGTCAAATCTGAAAATTGGGGATTTAAATTTTTCATATTATTTTAGAAAATCACTAGTGTGGTGTCACTTAAGTCAGGAGATTACCAATTCCACTAGCACCTAGGTGAGTTTGCACTGACGTTGCCACCAAGTTTGGGCCCATATAAGATTCAATAGCTTGATTTAATCTTGCCCTTTCTTATCTTCCCCATAAACTTTCCTGTTTTTCTGCAGTATGTTAGGTGTCCCTTCAGTATGTTAGAGCTGGTGCCTTTGGGAGCTAAATTGATGCTGATGGCTGTCAGGGCCACCCCAATGGGGGGTGCATTATTCTGCTGTTGTCAAAGCACCACTGTTTAATGAAGTCTCCCTGGCACCCCTGGCACCCCTGTGGAGTTTATCTCAGCACCTCAGCCAGTGGAGCACTGTTTACATATACTGTCGGCGCTGAGTTATTTTGATAGCTTATGGATCAATACGTATGTGTTTCCTCACCTGTTTGTGTGAGATGTCATTGTAGGAATTTAGTTACATTGGATGAGTTGTGTGCGAGACACTTTTGTGTGATGAGATGAGCTGTTTGTGGGAAGTGGATATGCTGCATATGAGAGATGTGCTGTGTGAGTGATGAGTTGTGTGTATCGGTGTCTGTTCATCCTGATGGAGTGTAACACGGACACAGGCACAGTAGCTCCAAGAAGAAGGATAGGTCCCTGTGGTTCCCCGTTGACAGATAGTGGCTAAACACAGTGAGGAGGAGAGATTCCTACCCCCTGCCATTCCCACACAGGCCTGTGTTGCATACCTGGATGACCTTAAGTGTCACCTAAGTGTCACCTGTTCCGCATGCCAGGACAGCTCCTTGGCACACCTTGTGGGAGAGAAGTGGGTGGAGATGGACTTTACTGAGGTGGAGGCAGTGCAATGGTGAACCTGTATTGCTTCCGTTTTGGTGTATAAATGGATGCTATGTAAAAATACCAAAGCTGTGCACATTCGTCTGAATACGAGCGTCTGCTAAATGCCTGTAATGTGTGTAATGCATTTTGAGGGATCTCTGACTCATCAGTCCATGGCGCTTGCTGCACTAAATTACAAAAGGGCGCTTATTAAACAAAATTAAATCAGCTTACTTCCCAGGAACACTTCCATCTTGCGGTCAATGTTAGAACTTGTGTGAGTGTGACTTCATATAAAAGTTACCTCAAAATTATTTATTTGAAATGTAGTTAATGCGCTGAAGCATTGTGCATGAAAAATGAATAGAGTAAATGAGTGAAAGTGTTAAATAAGATGTAGCTGTTACCTGTGTTTGCAGGTTGCCTGCTGAGCGCATCAGAGGGAGAATTATGCCAGGCTGCTGTGTTCCTGCAGAGCCTGAACCCTTTCACACGTTCACAGGCAGTGGCTTCCGCTCCTCTGAATTCCTCACACACAAGCCCTAATCTAGTCATTTTTAACATCTGCTGCTTACAGACAATCTCCTGTCGATGTTAATTTCCATTTCATCACATTTTTGTCTTATTATCAGTCTTCGAAGAAAAACGCCCAGAGCCCAGGACTTTGCATAAACCTTAAATGGATGGCGGAATCCTGGCAAAGAGCTAAAGTAAAGACAAAAGAAAATAGATCAAGTGAAAGAGTGCATCAGGTGAACAGGAATCTGCTGCTCTCGACTGATGCATTTTTCATCTTACTGGGATATTGATCTACAATGGTTTGTGTAAGGATGAGTGAGTGTGAGCGTGTGCGTGTGCGTGTGTGTGGGTGTTTGTGTTGTGTGTGTGCAGTGATATGGCATGTAAGAGTAGATTAATTGCAGTCTGTATTTGTATGTGTTATCTGTTATTTCAGTGGATTGTTTTATTATTAATTTACAGTTTACTCATCATAATGGATCCAGGGGACCTTACTGAACATTAATTTAATTTAACATATCTGCCATTTGTACAAAGGGATGCATACTGCAGTTTATTTCAGCCAGGAATATAGCAGGCAGTTCATGCATCGTCCATATATCATATCCATAACCACTGTGAATAGAATGGCACAACGCAATGATGCTGCTGGTGAAAATATCAACAGACTTGTTAAGTACATTCCACTTGCTACTGATGATTGGACTTCGCCGGCCACAGATGCGCATGTCAGTGTTGCAGCAGGCTGTATTTCAGATGAATGGGAGCTGAGAGACATACTATGACTCAGAAAGCTAAGTAGCAGCCAAACTTCTGACAGTGTGGAAGGAACCAATACGGGTGCATCGGATGCCATGTCCTGCACAAACTGCCCGCCTAGCAGTGTGGAAAGGGCATGAAGGTAGAGCATCTGAGCCGGCAATCGGCAGGTTTAATCAGGTGGTGGGTCATTTCTGGAGATCCACCACTGACAGTTGGACTTAATTGGCTAAAATGGCAGGCCAACTTGCTGCATGATTTGTCAGGCTTCTGAGCAGCATGTGGCAGTGACTGCAGTGACAGAAGAAAGCCGCCCTGTCTCGAGCTGACAGCTGCTGAGTGGACCGTTGTGGAATAAGTCAGAGACGTTTTGAAACCATATGATTATGTGTGGATATGCCACAGCCTAGTGAACAAGATGACAATTGGAAGAACAAGCATTATGCGATTAAGGTCTGCATGGTTTCCTGTGTATCTACTATCTTGTGGACATTTGGCAGCATAACATTTTTTTGACACTTTTTAAATTCACCCTGCATAAACATATATTCAGATACATATATTCAAGCATTCAATGAATATATTTTTTTAACTGTGATGTTCAAAACACAATTTTGAGGTACAGCCAGTCCTGATGTCAGTACATGTCTGTGTGTGTGTGTCTGTGTGTGACTGTTTGAGAGGCAGGAAGGGCCTGTGGAGGGTGGGGGGCCGGTCCATAGGCTCATAATCGGTCATCATCTGCAAAGAGAATAGGAAGATAAAGTGTTTCCACTGAATTTACTGATGACCCCAGAGGGACAGAGAGGCAGAAGAATTGGCCTTTGGATCAATAATCCATTTCTGTTTCATTCACATACCGACAGCTGGGTGCCCCCTCCTTTGTTATTTTGTTCTTTTCTTCTCTTTCTCCCTCTGTTTCCTCCCTCACTTGATCATAGTTGCTTCAATCACCATTTGAGTATTCCCCCCTCTCCTTCCCTCCACTTCCCTCTCTTTGTCTTTGTCTTATTTCACCCGGTTGTTTCTCAGACCTCAGTTCTCCAAACTCACAGGTCACTTGATGGAAACAGATAAGGACCATCTCCATATCAGTCAGGAAAACCCATGCATTTAGACTAGATGTATATGCCATGTAATTATTTTGGCGCCACATGAATCTGCTTTAGTTACTTCTGTGCACGCACCAGTGTGCACTACCTGCTGAACAGGGAGCATGATACATCTCCCCTACTAAACGGGAGAAATACCAAGAACTCCCAGGACCTAGAAGCAGTTGGTGGAAGGTCAATGCAATTCTGTGAACTACAGCAAGAGTAGCATGCATAGAATGGCACAGGAAATGAGCAGCACTGAAGAGGTCTGACAGTCGGTTTAAACAAGCAGACAATTAGTTATGTGTGTACACGATTGGTTGAGTATGAGGGCATGTGATTGCTGAGGCTGACCAATGGTTCATTTCATGAGTGTCACTCATTTCCACTGCAGTCTCTGTTTCTGACTGTCGGGTACAGACCATAAACTGTATAAAAATAGGTACAGACCCACTGCAGATATCAGTGCACTAACATGCCAAGCTGCATTATTTCATGAACAGAATGTTGTGTGTCAAATTGAATAGCAAATGTACAAAAAATAGATGAGGTAAAAAAAATAAAAATAAATAAATAAACTTTCTAAATGAAGAGTTAGTTACAAAATTGAGATATAATTCAATTGTGGATTGTGGAACTGAACTGGTCCATAGTGGTATTCCTGTAGTGCTCCCTATAGAAGGATCTCATTAGACAAGCCTCTCCTTTGTAAACTGTGGCCATAATGAGCTTTGTGATGGAGCAGACTTTAAACTCTCAACTGTCAGTCTGAAATACCAGAACTTTCTTTCACTGTAGCTTATCCCAGCTAAGAAAACCGGATGAAGAATAAACAGAGAAAAAAAACTGTCCACTATAAAAGGGGCATAGTGAAATAATAATACATATACAGTGTGCTTCATAATGTAATGCTCAATTTCTGCTGCTTCTGCTATACATCACACCTCCCTAGGCCCTACCTCTCAAACCTCCTGCATCATTCCCAAATCTCCTGTAACCTTAGATCCACCAATTACACCACTGTAGCCATCCCCAGAACCTCAACGACCTTTGGTCAAAGCTCCTTTCATTTCCCTGATTGGAACACCCTACAATCCTCTCTCAACACTGACCATTGCACCTGCTAGCTCCCAAACTCTTAGTAACTCCTGTTTGCCTACCATTCTCTATGTGTTCTGACTCAATACGATTTTATTCTATGTGATCCTTGTTTTATCCTTGACACTATGTACACCTAGTTTTGAAGCACCTTTTTTATGAATTGTATGAATTCTTGCATTTTTGACACGTCTTTTTGTTCAGGACTTTGTTTTAAATGAGAATTTGTTCTCAATAAAAAATAATAGTTAAATAATTTAAATAAAATAAAATAGATAAACCTGCGTGCCTGTTTTAGCCCCAGGTTTTAACATTTAAAATCAGTTTTATTCTTTTATTAAAGGGTATAAACATAAATGATGTTTGGCAGTAATACAATTTATGTGAAAGCAATTTTTCCTTGCCCCTGCAAATTCCAATTATGAAAGAAATAAAAGAAAACGAGATTGCAAAAGAAATTATATTAGGTCTGCGCTTCAGATCAACACTAATTCTGTGTCCGGATTGCCGGTTTGTCTGTGTGATGTGGCTCCTGTGATGACCACCCTCTCTGTGTTCTGTCCCCTGCTCAGAGGACCTGCACCACTTAGGACATGCTCATTATGTTCCCCAGAGTAGCATTGATGAGCTGGACGACATGGAGGTAGGTCCCCTTACACGACAGCAAGACACTCGCCCAAGAAAATATTTAATACCTGTGAGTACGAAACATACATATGAAAGCTCTAAACGCTGAAAGGGACTCAAGTGTGGGACTGATAATCTAGCTGAAAGTAACTCACAAAGTAACGCACCTGGAGTGAGCCTGTCCCTCGGTCTGAAGTGTGTCATTTGTTTATTAGTGCAAGAATCACTATGAACACAAGTCCAGTTCAGTGTTCCAGGATGCGCTAGTCCTTACCGTGTTTTGCTTGTGCTCTCAATACAAATCTTAACCTGTTCTGCCTCATGTCATGGCTACTATTTACATTTCAGCCAGGGCTGCATCCATAAAACCCTTTGTTTATCTTTTGGTAATTTGAAAAAGACAACTTCCTGTGCAGAGCAAGGACAAACTCACATGAAAGATAAATGGTTCCTTGCATCATTACTAGGAAAATGTAACACGCGTAATGAATGTGTACATTGTAATTGCATTCCGTTGTAGATTAAGGCTTTTTTCCAATAATAATTTCCTGTGCTTAAATGCACATGCTTCATATTTATAAATTGTTACCAGGAATGTCTTTACAAACCGAAGGGGTTGAAAGCTATGCCTGTGTGCAAACACAAAGGAATATGCTGTGCGTTATTAAATCTGTAAGTGAAGGAAAATCTTCCATCTGAATTCCTCCCTAAATATATGTATCCGGGAGCAGTAGAAAATGGCACCTGCAGTGTGACAGGCTCAGTCCTGTAAAAACGTCCCTGTTTTCTGCACTTCAAAGACCAGAGTGATGGTGCTATTCCTCTGGGGGTGGTGATACTTTGTAATTGATTCTCTAATGAACGTCTATACTCCACACTCTTCTAGATTCAGTCTCTTCAATATCTTCTTTAATTCATTAATTGTTGTCTTAGGCCTAGAATCATTTTGTTTTGGACAAAACCTTTTGCTGACATTTATGATGTGCACCCACTAATTCTTTCACATGCCATTAGGAGTCCTCGTTTGCAGTCCCTAAAAAGCCATGATTTATTTTAGTTTATGCTTTGCTAATTCCTATGCTTTGAGTTTTCAAATGTTAACTGAAGACTCACCTCTACAGATTGAACCATTACTTCCCTGACTTTAAACATTCTTTCTTTCTTTGTATGTATTTTTGTATAATGTTATAAATATAGCTGTGTCAGACTGGTAAGTCTGTCTAATGGTGCTTTTGTTAGTTTGTACAAATTGTTGTTCGTTAGGTTCATATTACATTTATTGATTGTAATTGGGCCTTTGATGTTCTCCACTACTGTATGTCACTCTGGATGTGAGGGATTGTTAAGTTATCACAATGCAATGTAGTGCAGTGTAAGCACCTCCCTGACCTGTCTTCTGACTGCTCCCGGCCTTGTGTGCAGAGGAAATGCAGAACTCAGGTGCTGGTCCTGGTGGTGCACGGAGGCAGCATCCTGGACCCAACGGGTGGGGACGCAGGGGCCAAGGCGCGGGACGTGGCGACGCTGGTGTCTGTGCTGGAGAAGGTGGCGCGTGCGCACTTCCAGGCTGCAGCCGAACATGTGCTCATCAGGCTGGTCCCGTGCCCAGCAGTGTGCGCCCAGGCCTTCTCTCTTCTGTCCCAGTGAGTGCCCTGCGGTGTGTGTCCCCATGCCAGGGACAGACAAAGAATGGGAAAGAATCCAAGCCGCTGTCCATGGTACTGAATTTCAATTACTGTTCATGGTCTGATTGTCACAGTAAGCGCCTTCTGCACCTGCGCCCTGCCCCCCCCCCCCCCCCAAGCCGTTGTCACAGAGATTAAATTAGTTGAGCTCAGCTGAAATTATAACTAGCATACACTGTGGGCTGTGTAGGTTATTCTGAATCCATTTTTATTTTTACTGTGAAAGGCTTGAGGCAGTAACTTCAGAGAAGACAGATATTAAAATTAGTATTAATAATTCATTAATCATAGCTACTCTTAGTAATCAGGAGGATCCTTCACTAGTTGAGCATGTAAGAAATATACTATTTTGAATATGGTCAATGCAGTAATGTAGGCCACAGGGATATGGATGCACTGCAAGATATGAAGTGGCATGGCTTATCTTCTCATTATGTCTCAAAGGTGGCTGTTTCCTCTGCAGTGCACCTCACTAAAGAATTCCTATGCTTTCATACTTCAGCGCATTTTGAATTAGTTTTTTTTTTTGCTTGTGTGCTTGTGACTCAGTAGGCACTATATATGAGAAAAAGACGGAACAGACTGGGAATAAGAGATTGTTAACAATTATGGTTAATAATTATAGGTGGCATTTCTCACATTTCCTCTGTGCTCTTTCCTCTGTATGGGATCTGAAAGAACAACTGTGGCTTTATGTGAGGAGACTGATGAGCTTAGTGCCCTAAAACTCATACGCTTCCCTGTGCAGAGACAGCCTCAGTCGTGGCAAAAGAGAGAAAAGAAAAATAAGCGTAACTGTTGAAATAATATACTGAAGTGGAATTTGTTGCCACTTCATGAAAAAGTTTATCATGTATCTTGTCTCACATATAAGCCATATAAAGTTTTGCGTGTAATTATTTATTTGTCTCAGCTGTGAATGGCACATTTCAGTTCCCTCCCAAAAACACACATGCTGCCAGATGGCTGCAAAGTTTGAGTGTCTGTGCCTGTCAGACGGCTGCAATGTTATGATGTCTGTGCCTGACAGACGGCTGCAGTGTTACGATGTCTGTGCCTGCCAGATGGCTGCAGTGTTTATGAGTGTCTGTGCCTGCCAGACAGTTGCAGTGTTTATGAGTGTCTGTGCCTGCCAAACGGCTGCAGTGTTTATGAGTGTCTGTGCCTGCCAGACGGCTGCAGTGTTTATGAGTGTCTGTGCCTGCCAAACGGCTGCAATGTTATGATGTCTGTGCCTGACAGACGGCTGCAGTGTTATGATGTCTGTGCCTGCCAGACGGCTGCAGTGTTTATGAGTGACTGTGCCTGCCAGGCAGTTGCAGTGTTTATGAGTGTCTATGCCTGCCAGACAGCTGCAGTGTTTGAGTGTCTGTGCCTGCCAGACAGCTGCAGTGTTTATGAGTGTCTGTGCCTGCCAGACGGCTGCAGTGTTTATGAGTGTCTGTGCCTGCCAGACGGCTGCAGTGTTATGATGTCTGTGCCTGCCAGACAGCTGCAGTGTTATGAGTGTCTGTGCCTGCCAGACAGTTGCAGTGTTTATGAGTGTCTGTGTCTGCCAAATGGCTGCAGTGTTATGATGTCTGTGCCTGCCAAACGGCTGCAATGTTATGATGTCTGTGCCTGCCAGACAGTTGCAGTGTTTATGAGTGTCTGTGCCTGCCAGACAGCTGCAGTGTTTATGAGTCTATGCCTGCCAGACAGCTGCAGTGTTTATGAGTCTATGCCTGCCAGACGGCTGCAGTGTTATGAGTGTCTGTGCCTGCCAGACAGCTGCAGTGTTTATGAGTGTCTGTGCCTGCCAAACGGCTGCAATATTATGATGTCGGTGCCTGCCAGACAGTTGCAGTGTTTATGAGTGTCTGTGCCTGCCAGACAGCTGCAGTGTTTATGAGTCTATGCCTGCCAGACAGCTGCAGTGTTTATGAGTGTCTGTGCCTGCCAGACAGCTGCAGTGTTATGATGTCTGTGCCTGCCAGACAGCTACAGTGGTAGTCTGAGCCTGCTGGGGGGCTGCAGTGTATGAGGGCTGGGCTGGCTTCTCTCAGTCTGTGATAAATGGCTATTGAGTCAGTGCACCTGCTATATGAGACAGTTCAGGGGCAAGGTAGTCTGTCTATGCTTCCCCACACTGTCTCACTCAGGGATGTATATCTCTCTCCCCCTCCCCCTCTCCCTTCTTTCTTTCTATCTGTGTCTTTGTTGTTCTCTTTGTCCGTCTCTCTGTCGCTCTCTCCTCAGCACTCTTTATCTCTCTCTCTTTCTCTCTCTTTCCTCTAAGCACAATCCTTCAGCCTCTCCACGATGAGCCACTCCCATGTACTGAGTGATATTATTATTCCAGCAGAGATGCACTGCCAGCCATTTGGGCAGACAGTACCTCCAGCAGGGGTGACAGCCTGAGTGGCATGCATAGTCTTTCTCACAGAACACATTACTTTGTAAAGTCCTTACAGGGATGGCAAAGATACTATACACCATGCTATTGTTTGTGGGGCATACTCAATGCCTACATGCATTCAAATATCCAGCTACTAATTGGCAGAAACATCAGAATCATGGGACACATTCATACCTTGGCAGAACTCAAGTGGTCCCAGACAGGAAACCAGTTTCAGAATCTTAAGAATATCAACTTTTTGTTTATTAGACATCAAACCTACCGCTTGCCTGATCTGACCTGATTGGCTAATGGGTCTTAATGAGTCAAGACCCATGCATGTCCCTAAAATGTCTGTAAAATATTTATTCACTTGATAGTTTGTGTTACTTCCTGTATAAATACTTCCACAACAACATACAAAACAAGAAATATTTGCATAGAAAATGTGTGGTTTATTTATAATTTACTTTATAGTGCAAGTAAATGTGTGGGATACAAATTTATAGTGCAGGTAAATATGTGAGATGCAAATTTATAGTGCAGGTTAATGTATGAGATGCAGATTTCTAATGCAAGTTAATGTGCGAGATGTATATTTATATTGCAGGTAAATGTGTGAAATGCAGATTTATAGTGCAGGTTAATGTATGAGATGCAGATTTCTAATGCAAGTTAATGTGCAAGATGTATATTTATATTGCAGGTAAATGTGTGAAATGCAGATTTATAGTGCAGGTTAATGTACGAGATGCAGATTTATAATGAGTCTAAATGTGCTAATGATGTGTGCTGGCAGTCTGAACCCATACAGTTATGATGAGACCTGCGTGTCCAGCAGTGTGGACCCCCTTCCCCTGGCGGCTCTCCCGCTCCTCGCTATTGTCACCCCCTACTACCAGGATGCCGTGGCAACCGTCATCGCCCGTGCCAACCAGGTCTACCACAGTTTCCTGCAGTCCCAGGATGGCCAGGGCTTCACAGGACAGGTGTGTCCTGATGCCCCCCTGTGGCCTTAGACTTGGGAGTCAAGATGAGCCTTAAAAATAGGCTAGGCTGGAATTCAGTATACTTTTGCCCTTTAGTTTTCACTTGCAAATACATGCAATAGTTTTTATCTTCACAATCAATGCTAATTTTGCTGATGGCTGGGAGAGAAGAGGGCACCTGCACTGTGGCAGCATTGTTCAAATCCTTCCCCACACAGATTCAGACATGAAGAGACTGTTATAGCCCTGAGGTAGAAAAAAAACTTTTTTCATTTTACTGTTTGACATCCTGTATATTCAGCTTTTTTTATTACCAACAGCAAATTGCTTCCCCTTAACTGCTCTTGCAAGTATCCGGCTGAAATCTTTTTTCTCTTCTGAAAGGGTACAAAGCACACACTGGCTGTTTAATACATAGTTTTCTGTTGTATGAGGACTTTGGGAAATGTATCCCTGAGAAGATTTTTCTTAGATATGAACTGATCACCCGAGGCACCAATGTCTCGGAGGTGTCAAAGCTGTTTTCACAGGGTCGCATAATCTCTTATACTGCACAGGGGAATTAAGCCTTTAAAAAGCAGCAAATGCGGGAAGATTTAAAGGGAACCCTAGCTCTCCCTCTCCAGATATTTATTGGAGGACATGAATTGAATTTTAGAATCAAGCCTCATTAATGTACATCAAACTGAATAGCTGTACTGTTTACACGCTGGGCTTGTTGTGGGAGTGGGGGCAAGTTGATATGCAGGGCTATATTTGGGTGGGGGTGGGGTGGGGGTTTGTGTCCCTGATTGGAGGCTGTGTGGCGTGTACAGGTGTGTTTGATTGGTAACAGCACTGGGGGTGTCCGCTGTTTTACAGGTATGCCTGATTGGAGACTGCGTCGGAGGTGTACTCTGTTTCGACGCCTTGTGTTTCAGTGGCAGTCAGAAGCTGGGAAGCCCTAGCAGCAGCATCAAAAACAACAGCACAGAGAGTCTGAAGGTAGGATCTGCTAGTGTACCTGTGATAACTAAGGCCCTTGTAGGCAGATATCCAGGCCATATCGGTGCTATACTGAAGACTGGGACAGATCTCATTAGATCCCTTCAGTGTGTGTGAACTGAATATGCTCTGACTGTACACTTCAGTGAATGGTGTCTGTTTGTGCTGTTTGTGTGATGGTCAAGTTGGATCTCTCCCCATGTCACTCCCCTACTACCATGCAGGACAGCCTGGGCCTTCTGCAGGAATCTAGCCCCAAGCTGAGCTCTAGCAAGCGCCTTAGCAAGAGTAACATTGATATCTCAGTCCCGAGGGACACGGTGACCCCCAGCAGACAGCCGCTCAACAGGAAGCAGAGCGACTCGTGCGACGGCGATTCGGCCTGCCAGCATGCCCTCTTCAGCCGGTGCGTAAGACCTGAAGATAAGGGTGATGATGGATTTGTTTCAATGTGCTGACGCATGTGGCAGGTTGCCAGCTGTGGTTGTGAAACCAAAGCAATAGTATGTGCTTTTAAATTACATTTCAATAGAGTGACATCTGAGATGAATGTACTGTATATATCATTGTGGCAAACAAGCCTGCCACAGGCCACCGAAGTGGCTGTCCTAGGGGCCCTCCAGCACAGAGCCACAGGGAGATGATGTTCCAACAGTCCACATTTATTTACAAGGGTCGGCAAGATGTTACAGCCAACTGAGCAGATGTAAAACAGTCATGACAGAGGCTCCCCTTGTGTGAGTGGGGATGGCAGATTTAACCTGTGCGCACTGATTACCTCACTACGCACAGGTGCAGCCACTCCTGTTCTCGGGTCCAATTAGCCTGGGCAATTATCAAATTCTTAACCAATTATCCAATTGGCCAGGTCTAATTAGCTTGACCTAGGGCAGGTGTGGCTGCTTAAACCAGCCATCCCCACACCACAATCATATTCTTAGCTGCCATTTTTATGTAAATGAAGTCATCTTTCCTCCCAGAAGATAATCTGTTGTTGTCTGGGAGGCGCTGTCTGGCTATGGTCTGCACTACTGCAGAAAGTGTCAGCCAAAGTGTTTTTCTCATTTTAGCATTTTCTGAATAATGGTTCTGCTGCTTTCTAAAAATAGCCCTGTTTGTGTCTGTGAGCACAGTCCTATGACATAGCAGAGCAGTTTACGACATGCATATCTCTCTCTCTCTCTCTCTCTGCCACACTCTCTCTGACAGACACACACACTCATGCATACAAACACACACACACACACACACACACATTGTACTTCAGATACGCATTGCTGCACACAGTGTACTTCTGGGATGCACAAGTACCTTCTTCACTACCTCACTGCAGTAATTTGATGGTCAACTTCTTATGGTCACAGCAAAGGGTTTCATTAATTCTCTTGCTTAATGTCTCTCATCTGCTTTAGCCTTGTGGCCCAGAGGCAGCCTAAATAACCTCTCTTCAGGTCCTATGCTTATGCGAGTTCAGAGATTCAAGTCACTGGGGTCTCTCCCAGACTCAGCCAGGGATGAGGAATTTGTAGGGTGGGATTGAATGTTTTTCTGGCAGAATACAAATCATTAGTGGGGGAGGGCCAGAAACCGATAAAACCAAAATGAATTGATGATCCGTAAACTTATGAAATTTTGTCTTGTGATTAAAGGTAAAATCTTATTTATTTTATTGTATTTTTGACAGGAGAAATCTAATTAAAGTTTTTTTTTTTTTACTTACTGAGGTAAAACTACAGTATTTTAATGTTCTCATATGTAAAGAAATTTTCATCATGAATATTGAAAAATACATTGCATTTCATTGAATTCTTTGCATTTACATTCATAAGTGATTTCTAATACATCAGAAGGAAAATTGTATATTTATGAGTACTCAATATTTTTTTCCCTTTTTGGGGGTTTGCTTTTTCTGTTTTTGGTGGTTTTGTGTATTTTGATGTCTTTTAACTGACAACTATTTTTCATCATGGAATATGAAAAATATTTTCTTTGAATTATTTCTTCATGTTGATTTGAAATAATGATGTCCAAGTACAGCAAAACATAAGACATTGATGTTTTGCAAAAATATTTTGTCCTTCAACTCATTTACTTGCTCAAGTGCTAAAATGAATGAAAAAGAAAAATTAAGCCAAAGGCAAATATTTTGGCATTCAGCTATCATTAGTGCCATAATAATTATTGCTTACTTCAGTGGATTGTTTTTTGCAGTTTTGAGTTTAAAAAATACTTACCTTCTTAGGCAATATTTACCTTCTTCTTGGCTAGCTGTGTGCAACTACTGCAAGAACTCTTTATTTCATTTTTTTAGTTGTGCATAATATTTCAACATATTAATAAAATGTGGATGATATGTTTTCCATCTGACTGAAAAAATCATATATTTCAGTTTACTGAAATATCCGGATTTATTTTAGGAAATATTTGTATGCATTTGTATTCGTCTGTGTGTTTATCTAACACTTATTCTGACAAACATAGTGGGCTGCAGACAAGTGACAGTGACAGCTCAGCTGAACTATATACTGGCATACTACAAACACTGCGAACGTCTGAAAACTCAATTACATTTGTTTGACAAGTGAAAGTTTTCTAGTCGACTATGGATCGATAAGTAGGCCTGCCATTAGCCTAGCAACAATCAAATAGCTTTCGTGCTGAACAGGTCAATTTATTAGTGTTTAGTACATTTTATTGGCTATAACTGGGTTAAAAACTTGAAAGAAATAAGAAGACAACTGTTACTTCTGGGGAATATCACCACAATATGAAACCAGTTTCCTGGACCTTTAAAATCAGTGTTCTTGGCTTTGGTATTTGTACAGCCCACCACACAACAACTTAAAAATATATAGTTTTTAACTTTTAAAGTATTTTTATAATCTTGTAAATCTTCTGACTGGTAATACTGACTCTAAGAAGCGCAACAGATTATTTACCCAATCATGGGGGAGTGGCCTCTTTTTGCACTGTCTCTATGATCTTAGCTGACCCCACACCTTCCATGTTGACTGACAGGTTGTTTTTAAATGAATATGCCTTTAAATAAATACGAGTGGGAATATATACACCTTGACATACCGTAAATACATGTAGAAATAAATATGTGATAAAATGAATAAAAGAGCCAATGTGCAAAGGGTCCTTCTGATATGAATAAATTAATAATACATTTAAAATAAATTACAGATAATAATTCAATCTATTTCATTACTTACTACTAATTTTGTAACCTTTGGTCTTCCCTACTCATAAGCGTGCATGACTCTGGAATGTGCTAATGTCCCTCACTCAGCCCATGCCTTATGCAGTGCCAGCCTGGAGCATCTGTTTCTCATGCAGCGGGGATCTGAGTGATTCATGAGTGCTTATGGTTTCCACACAGATGCCACCATCAAAAATCCCTGCAGTGGGTCTGCCAGTCTATCTGTCCTCTGTGCTCTCCCCTTTATTATGTAATGCATGGCGCGGTGCCAGCCGGAACGTTGCTGCTTTTGGTCATGGTAATTGGGTTAAAGGTTTGAGAAACGTCATGGAAAAGGCATGGAAAATCATTGATTAAAAAAGTGTACCAACCCTATCAAACACATTTTTTAAAATTAATTTACCGAAAAGCTTGGATGATATGTCATCTATCTGAATGGAAAAATCACATATGTACAATTAGTATGTATGTCCAAATTGTGAACCCAGTAAGGGAATTGGGTGGGCAGCACTGGCCCTGCCTCAGTCTTTTCCGTTTAAATTCCTTGTGTGTGAGAGAGATGGAGGGAGGAAGAGAGAAAGAGAGAGAACATGAGAAAATTATAATATACAGAAATCATTGGCAGATTGATTCATGGACCTGAATCAGTCACCTTGTCTATTCCAAGCTAACAAGGGCAGACTGAAGGATAAATGGGCGCAAGATATGAGCTGCTATTCAAACACTGAAAACTGGAGCACAACACCACACAGGCTGTATGGGGGTAAATTAAACCTATGCATCACACTGCACAGGCTGTGCAGCAGTAAATTAAACCTGAGTATAATTCCACACAGGCTGTGTGGAGGTGACGTGCATTCTAGCCTGAGCCAACCCAGCGCACCTTAATCACAGACCGACTAGACACACGCAACTTTATAGGATCTAACCTCCATCTCTTCTCAGGCTTTTAATGTTTTTTCATCTGATGTAGTAGGATTGCACTTACTGCACCTGCCCTCAGGTAATCATTGTCCCTCTGATTCTCTCAGTCTCAGTTAAGGCATTATTTACTGGCATGCTGTGTACAACAGTGCTGCCTCAGCCGTTTGCAATTAGAAACGCAAGCAGAAATTATGAGGTCCAATCGCTCTTAGCCTCAATGAAGCCAATGTACTTCCAGTATATAGAGCCCTGATATTACAACTCTGTTCCAAAGTCATTGTGTTGATGTCGGGTTAGTTTGATTTATAAGGCTGGTTTAAATATCTGTATAGTAAGTTTTTTTACTGAATTTATTGAATATTCACTTATATGTGGAGCTCTATATTGCCACAGTGTGGTTTGATTGGGCCAAGACAGGAGGGCTGGATTGTCAATGTGATTTCATCATTTTATGTAATACTGCTTAGGAATTGAAAGCATTTGTGCAAAAAGCCATATCATAATATTCATTGGCTTGTCATGATTTATCATAGCAGCATTGTCAAAAGATTATTTAATATACAAATTTACTATTAACTGGGCTTATAGTGCATGGGAAAGAGCCCAGCATAAAGAGGTGTAGTTCTTTCCAGTTTTTCCTTTGTTGTGGCAGTTCTGTAACTGAGGGATGTTGGAATCTCTTCCCCCTACCTGTGTCCCCAGTCTTCTGCAGGAGAAGGGAGATCTGCACCCAGACCAGAGCAGCAGCCTGGTGTCTAACCCTGGCCACTTTGACTTTGAAGTGTCTTATTGTTTCCTGCTGGGCTGCCCGTTGGGGCTCGTCCTGGCCATGAGGAGGACTGTGCTGCCCGCTGTTCGAGGTGAGTCAGTCCTCACCCGCTACTCGCTGTTCGAGGTGAGTCAGTCCTCACCCGCTACTCACTGTCCTAGGTGAGTCTGTATTCAGCCGTTACTCGCTGTCCAAGGTGAGTCAGTATTCAAACCCTTGTGCAAGACAGATGAATCACTCCAAGCTGCAAATGGTGTGATGATCTGATAAGCGCCTGACTCAAGTGGAGACCTGCAGGGGGTTGATATGACTTATTGTGCGAGTTTATATAAAACAGGGTATAAATTGATACAGTAAACCAAGTTTAAATTATTGATTACACTTTAATATGAACTTCAAAATTTTGTCCTTAATTTTGAGAGTTAAAGGGAAACTTCATTGGACATACCCCTCACTAAAATCCAAGATGAATGGGAATACATTAATGCAAATCAATCACCATTAACATTGCATTAGCACAGTAATCCCATATGCATTGCTCTAAGGCCTCAGCTTTTCAAATACCAACGACAAAATAAAATAACACAATTCTTAACCAAGGACCAAATGAGAGATTCTTAATTCCATTTTTTTTTTTTTGCATTTTGAGTTCATGTTTGTTTTCTAGTGAAGGTTCCCTTTAAAGACTGAAGTTGATTGAATTCATGCCACTGTGTAGGATAACAGAGACAGGGTGTCCTCTGTCTTTCTAGTGACCCATCTCCAGCCTGCCTGCTCCCAAATCTTCAACCTCTTCTACTCCTCTGACCCGTCTGCCTCCCGACTGGAACCCCTGCTTCACTCCTGTTTCCACAAGCTGCCCCCCTTCTCTGTCCCACGCTACCAGCGCTATCCTCTGGGAGACAGGTTCTCCTCTCTCATAGGTAAGAGTCCCTCCTCACACTAGCACTGCCCTCTGGTAGACAGGTATACCTGTGTGCATGCAGTGTGTAAACACTGACTGAGCCAATGCTTACTGTGTAAACTAGTAAGCTGTGTAAAAAGTACCTATGAAAAACCAATGAGGGATTCATGAAACATGCACAGACTTTGACCTTGTGTGTATCCCGGGTGTATCAGTTGGTGAATGCCAATTGTTTGTAAATTGAATGCATGTACATGATTTGCATAAGGAAACATCCTAGCAATCTGCCTTCAGGGTCCTGTGCAACCGTCAGCCATTATCTTCTCTGCACTCATATCTGCACCTTGTATGCATGGCCCCTAAAGACGCACTCTCCCCCCAAGGCACGATTAGCCAAGTAATCCAATATCAGCATATACCCAGTCCTCAAGGGTGAAGAAGTGTTTTTAGAGTGATAATGTGGCACGTGGTCCAATGAGGATTCAGTCCTGAACTTTCCATGGCTGACTGCATGGGGAAGTCCTGTGAGGCTATGTGTACTGTAACTGGATATAGTCTTGCCCAGAGAGGGAAGACATGCTCACCTCATCGACATCATCGTGCGATAGCACCCCCTCTGGTCATTCCTGTGCCTACATTTTTTCCAAGCACTGAGCACCTTAAAATTAATATTCCTCTCTAAGAATATGATTATAGTGAATAGGCACAGGAATATTTCCATCAATTCTCCAGTCAGCTTAATGATTATACGATGAAAGCTGAAACATCGTTTTAACTGGGGCGGGCTTCTCATCTCGGAAGCCCTGTGATTATGTTTTATGGCAGCTCCTCAGTCTAGGCGCAGACGTACAGGGGCGTGTTATTGTGACTGATGTATTTAGCTGTGCACTTTCATTGACTGCGACATAATGAGATTCCCTTACACCTCACATCTATCAGACCCATTGGAAATTTTGGCACTTTTCAGTATAGGGCTGGGGAGGGAAAATATTAAATATCTAATAATGCTCACAGAATGTCTGTATGGTACCATAGTCTAGATAGTCTTTGCCTTTTAGTTTACTTGACATAATTGTACAACTTACTGTATTGAGAGAATGCATTTAAAAAAGGAGATGATATTGGAATTAAATTTTACCCCTTATTCATGTCTATGGTGCTCTAGATAATGGCAATGCTGGCTCTTCTTCTGTTGCCATGTCTCCTAATCACCAAGTATTTTTTCTCCTCTGCAACCCATCAGTCCAGGGTTCCCATCAAACAGAAAGGTCATCTCACAGACACTCACCGCACAATAAACTGCTCATGAAGCACATCTGGAAAAGAAACTATAAGCACACAAATCTGTCACCGGGTTTGTAATAGGGCACTGCGTCATAGAAATGTACCCAGTCGGACCTTAAGAAAACAAATCCAATATCATTCCTTCCCAAAATAGAGATTCTGTCAGACAGGCTGTGATGTATTGAGAGGGTTAAGTCAGACAGCTTTGCATTATCATCCTCCACGTCAAAAGAACTCCACACAAAGGAGCTACCGAGTGCAGATGGGAGAATAAGGATGTGGTTCTATTTTAAAATCAGAAAATGCCAACAGAAAATGTTGGCAGTGCTGCTCTGTCACTCCCCACTGTAATCACAATTGACAACAGTTGGGTTTGGAGGAATAAATGTCAATTCTACCAGGTTTTATCAGACAAGAGGAGAGACAGACACAAAATGATCTGCATTTCTGCACACTCCAAGAAATGTGGCAAGCTCAGTCATATCAAAGAGACACCAAAATACTGGCACTGCTGCTTTCAGGCAGGTGGGGTATCTCTGGTCATATTTTCGCTGTGTGCATTCATATGCAAGATTTAACGGCTTGTGACACTTGCCTTAAGCATACATACTGTACAGATTAATGCTAATTTATCAGTGCAAGCATTGCGGGCTGTGCTTTATTTAAAAACAGTGTCAGTAACAAGGACTTTGTTGGTTCAGTAAGAACATTACTTTTTCTATTGCATTCTATTTCTGTTAGACTGATATGCTCTTGGAGCAGGCAGAGTATGCCAATCTCTCAGGATTCAGTTCTCTGAACCTTTCAGATTCATTTGTGCAAAGCAGTACATGTTTATGCTTTGCAGGAAACAGTAGAAGTTGCACCCAATATTACAGGTGCCTTTGAGGCTTTTATTCTGAAAACAGTTTGTCTTGCCAAAATAAAGGTGGTCAGTTCCCCCAGATTGGATGTAGACTGAAGTGACTCATACATAATTATTCTTTAAAAAAAAGAGAGCATTCTTTACTGTCAAACTAAGTAGCTATTGAATCATAAATAAGGTGATTCAATAAGGATCTTATTTTTACCTTATTATCTTAGCCCTTAATACAGAAGCCCTGAAAGAAAAGTTCTGTTTCTGTTTAAGGCACTTTTCTAGAAAAAGGTTGACACATTCAGCAAATGAAGGGAAGTGGTTCCACCCAGTAATCTAATAACAGCTTTTACATTAATGGCAATGTCTCTCACTCACTCAACCACAACCACTCAACGCACCAGAATGTGGCAGGCTGAATTGTGTAAAAAAGAAAACACACAATTAAAAGCATTGCTTTACAATAATAATGTATAACAGCCCTGGCTTCTGTTTAAGGTTAGCTTCTATTGGCGTATTAGCCTTTAAAATAGCTCTTACGGTTTAACATTCCATTGTTAAAAAATGAGTAAAATAGTAAATATCAGTAAAATATCTCAGTACAGTCCTGTATACAGTAGTCAGTCCAATCCTCTGTGGTCAGTACAGCCCCCAATAAATATTACAATTCTCTATAATAAATACAGTACAATTCAGTCTTCTGTGCTCATTATAGTTAACCTCACATGTGGAGTACCACACGGATACATTTTGGGCCATTTTCTTTGTAAATGTCCCCCCTTGGCAATAGAATCACAAAACACAGTGCTCATTTATATAGCTGTGCAGATGATGCAAGAATATATAACTCAAATATGTTACCTCATTATAATAGTGACATCAGCCATCGGGTAAAATATCTAAAGAACACAAACATTACGATGAATTTTATCCAATAATTCCATCTGTCTTATTCATGTTGTCATGATCCTTTTTCCAGCTGATAGCATCCTTAGGCACCCAGATGTCTTCTTGGAGGGGGGGTCCAGTCCAGGAAGGCCTGAGCTGGGGGAAAGTGGGAGTCTTGAGGGTACCATGCGTCGAGTCAGCCTGGACAGCACCAACAGTGAGACATCTGCCTGCTGCACAAGCAGACTAAGCAACACCATTTCCAACAGTGAGTGAGATGGTTTCAGCCACTGGACATAAGTGAAGCAGTTGTGGTGGCACTGTGGAATGTGTGTAGGTTTGGTTGCCAGGCAGTACCAATATATGGTATAACCTGAAAACTCTTGGTGCCATAGACTGTAGGCATGGGGCATGCCCTGCCAAGGTTCAATTTCTTGGACGCCGTACCTGCCATTGCAATAACTTCATCAGTCAATGAGTGACATCATAATGACTTGGTCCACATTTTTTATACAGTCTATGTTCCCAACTCTATTCCTGGAGATCTGCCATCCTGTAGTTTTTCATTTCAGTTCTAACGTGGCACACCTGATTCTACTCATTTCCAGCTCAACAAGATCTCTAGCTGTCAAATAAGGTGTGCTTTGTTATGGTCAGAGTGAAAACCAACAGGATGGTAGATCTGCAGAATCAGGGTTGGGAACCACTGTAATAGTTTTATAGACACTGTCCAATTACCAATTCTATGAAATTAAAGTGTTCATTTAGCCACGGACTGAAGACTTACTTTTTTCAAAATGTAGTAAACAGTGAAAGTTTACTTTTGAGGTGAAATATCATTGATAAACGGTTTTTAAATTTAAATTGTTAGTCTAGAGTCAGGCATGAGTGAAATGATTATGTAATTATGTAATCTCAAGGATGGGCTATATAACCAGAGTGACAGAGATGGCCTATTCCAGGTAGCAAAGTGCTTAATTAAAGCAGAGATGCTTTGTTGTGTTTAATTGGATATATTTTAGTCTTCATTTACTGTCTGTCTTTTACAGCATGTTGTTACTCATCTTACATCCCATTATGAAATATTCCTCCTTCCTAAAATGAATCTCTCTCTCTCTCTCTCTCTCACTCACTCTCTCTCTCTCTCTCTGTGTCTCTCTCTCTGTCTCTCTCTCTCTCTCTCTCTCTCTCTCTCTCTCTCTGTCTCTCTCTCTGTCTCTCTCTCTGTCTCTCTCTCTCTCTCTCTCTCTCTCTCTCTCTCTCTCTCTCTCTCTCTCTCTCAGTCTCCAGCAGCTGGTGGGGGTCTAAGCGGCTGGACTATGCGCTGTACTGCCCAGACGTTCTGAGCTCCTTCTCCACCATGGCTCTGCCCAATCTCTTCCACAGCTCATACTGGGAATCCACTGATGTTGTGGCCTTTGTGCTCAGACAGGTAAACCACCTGGACCTGCACCTTACTGAGATTTCCCAAACCCAAATCTGAACCACAGCACTGTATTCTTTGATTTCTGTAATTAATAAATGCTTTTGATTACTAATGCAAGTATTTATTAATAATTTTAGGTGACATAATCATGTTGTGGTGAAAAAAACATACATATAATACATATAACATTTTAAATGTTCCATGCAGTCAGTGGCTGTGTATCTTGATCATTGCACCCAGGAACCTGGCACCTGTTTCACTCCTCTTCTAGGGGTGTGCACTTGTTAAATACTTCACATGCACTGTAGCATGGTGTTCTTCACGCATAGTGAAAATCTGAAATTAAGCAAGGATACAGTATTTGCCTGAGTCATGTTTGACAGAAAATATAACTGTTTTACAGTAAATTTTTGATTTGAGTGAGTCAGGTGTTGGACAGGCCGAGAGTGGATTGGCCCTTAGTACACCTATGTTGCTGGCAGGTGATGCGATGGGACTGTGTGAAAGGCCAGGAGATGGACAGTTCAGACTCCGCCCCCCGCTCCTCGCTCGGCCCACGTGAGAAGTGGCTGCGGAGACGAACTCATGTCAAGCTGCGGGTGAGGGCGCCAACCACGTCCACACCACCACCACACCAACTCTGCATTTACTTTTGTTTGCAACACTCTTTCTTGGTTTTTTGGTTGACTTTGCACTTATTGATTATAAAAGGGACTTCTGTGCCTCCTTGGTAGTATCCCACTTTTGCATTTTTGAGACTAACACCAATGTTCTACACTTCTGTAACTCTGGGTATGGGCATCTGCTAAAGGATGCATCAGGGAGAGTAGCTGCCTTCTGAGTAAAATATTTCAGTACAGTCCTGCATGGTTAGTCCAAACCTCTATGGTCAACACAGCCCCCTACAGATATTACAATTCTCTATATTCAATACAGTACAATACAGTCTTCTGTGCTCACTAAATGTTGCCCCTGCATCGCCTTTTTCTGGTATCCCAGCCAGCGAGCATACAGCAGCCCAATAGCAGCCTGCTGTTCACAATTCACAAAGCGGCACCACAACAGTGTGTCAGCCTACAGTGAAGATGAGTTAGTCAAAATGAGGATTAGTTGTTAGATAAGGCATGGCCCTGCTGCTATCTAACTGCTGCAATGTCGATTTGCAAATTGCTGGCACGATGGCAATCCAATACTAGGTTGCTTGCTGTAATTTTTTGCCTCATTGTTTCATTCAGTAAGCCTCATTGTGCCCTATTTAGGCACTGTTCGAGTGTGTGGATGTGCCCTATGGTTTGATATCTGTAAAGGCACTGTTTCGGTGTGTGAATGGGTGCCATGGTCTGGTATCTGTTATGGCACAGGATTTGAAAATCCTGAAAACATTAGTTGCTTGCTTTAATCACCCCCCCCCCCCCCCCCCCCCCCCCGCAATAATATCTACTGCATCCTCAGGGATTTAGGGGTTTTCATTATGCTCAGAGGCATTTATACCGCTTGTTGGAATGTATTGGAAGGGAATGACGTGTCACATTACATGGAGAAGCAGGGTGGTACTGTGGCACTCTCATCTGGTGAAAAGCTGCAATTGCATGCTTGCTAAATTGCTGTCTTCCTTATTTTGGAACTGCAAAGTATAGCTGGGATCAATTCCATGCCAGTTCAGTCAAATAACCGGAAATAACCGGAAATAACCTGACATTTAATTAATAAATGAAAAATAAAAAAGATCATTGCCATGATTGTTTTTCCCTGGACATCATGGCAATTTTTGTTCTGTCATTGAATTTCAGTTCATTTGTTGAATGAACTGAATTAAAATGGAGCTGGTAAGTGACTAATCCTGTCACTGTTCTGACTTATCATAATAATAATTTCCAGAATTGTAACATTATCATTTAAAGAACTTGGCCTTCTTTCAAGATTCAGTTTGCTTTCTCACTAAATCTAAAACATGACAAAGCTGGGATCAAATTCAGTTTCAAAATCCACCAAAAAAATTAAATTCATGAAGTGAATAATTCCTATAATGTTCAATGAGGATATTTCAGCTAATTCTGTGAATTTCCTGAATTGAAATGGAATTTACACAAACTCTGCTGTCACTTTCTCATACTTGCATTAATACAGATATATTCATGTACAAATTTTAGTATGCTGCATAGGTTCATGTGGTTTCCAGAAAGGAAATATATTCAAAATGGGCCTCATTCAGGAAACATGCATACGATCACATTTGATCATAAACTGTATGCAATAACTTTTCCATGAACATTTCAGCAGTCTTTTTTCTTATCTTTTTTTTCTTATCTGTACTTGTTCATGGCTGTTTCCTTATGCTAATCACATGAACAGAATTGTGCATAAAATTTACAAACAGTCAGCATTCATCATCTCATACTCCTGGGATATGCACAAAAACAAAGTTCTGCACGTGTCATGAATCCCATATTGGTTTTTCGTAGTAACATTTTTGAGGAAAAAAGGAAGAATAATTTAAGTAGATTTTTGTGTATGAGGCCCGTTTTCCAAAACATTAAAAAATTATCTGTTCAGAACTTGCATTATTATTGTACAGCATTGCTATGTAAGTTCATCTCCTATTTTAGTGAAGTGATTTGACTGGTTGGTCAATGATTGTCATTTTCTTGATTACCTAAACATTAATACACTGGTAAATAAATAAATAAATAAATAAAACAATACTAAAAAAAAAATACTAAAAGCTCTTGGACATACATGTAGCTCTTTTAAATGAGCAGTACTGTATAATAGAATTGACAGTTACAGTCCTGGGTGCTCATTGGTCATTACAGTGTTCCAGTCGTGCTATAATCCCCGATAAACCACAGGTGAATAGAGTATCACACAAACTGCAAGAGCAAACTTCCAGAAAGTGGAAATGTTTAACATATTCGCTTGTTTATATGTAGCTAGTTAAAGTAGGTCCAAACAAGAAATTATTGTTGCTTAGTAATTAAATTAATTCAGCAGAAGGACACACCGCAAAATCTATTAAAAACATTACTTTTAAAGTTGTTGTGTTGTGACACATTTTATGACAATGAGTATAGTCCCTCTGAATTTGTGGTAGTCCCACATGACACCCCTGTGTTTAGCTACCAAACAGTAGGTCTTGCTTCGCAAAGGAATGGGAATTTGATTAGGTGGATAGAGGCCATCAGGAGGGTGAGAATGGTTCTGAAGGGGGATGAGGACAATACTGCTGTCACTCCCTCTTTATTTCCCATCACCAAGCTCCTACAGCTTGGGATACTGAGATTATGCCGAAGAAAAGAGTGACGGTGACCATTCTTCCCGCAGAATGTTACCGCCAACCACAGAGTGAATGATGTCATCGCATCAGAGGACGGCCCACAGATCTTGGTTGGTCGGTTCATGTATGGCCCACTGGACATGGTTACTTTGACTGGAGAGAAGGTATTACAATTACATGAACTATATCTCAGCCTGCAAAAGACATGGCACAATTCAGAGGGAACTTTCTCAGTGTTTCTGGAGTGTTAAAGTCACCTGATTGCAAGTGTTACCCTTTCTGACCTGTCTTTACTCCTGCTAACACCCTCTTAGGTGGACGTGTACCTGATGACTCAGCCTCAGTCAGGGGGATGGGTTTACTTTGATACGGAGGTGACCAACAATAGTGGCAGAGTATCCTACTCCATCCCTCAGAACAAAAGGCTGCCGGTGGGCGTGTACCCCATCAGAATGGTGGTAAAGTGAGAAACAGCCTATTTTCCTTCCTTGTGGGGTTACCAATGGTGGGTTGTTTCTATAAGAATCATTCATCCCTGAACTAGATATTTAAGAGGTACTTAATAGTTTTATTGTACTGAGGTACAGATGATGTGAGAGCTCTCTGGTTGTCTCTCAGGGGTGACCAGTCGTGCGCAGAGGCTTTTGTGACGGTCCTGCCGAAGGGGATGGAGTGTGTGGTGTTCAGCATCGACGGATCCTTCACTGCCAGCGTCTCTATCATGGGAACGGATCCCAAGGTCCGCCCAGGAGCCGTGGATGTTGTCAGGTAACTGCAACATGTGTGTGTGTGTGTGTGTAAGAGAGATGGAGTGAGACAGAGAAAGAGAAGAAATGAGAGGGAGAGAGAAAGGGAGAGAGAGAGAGAGAGAGATAAGGCCAATATCCAATACTAATTAATATTGAGAAAAGCGCCATCAAATTTTGGAAACGTTTAAAAACACGTGACCCTCATTGCTATCATTACAATGCCCTGAAATGCCAAGAGGTGAATATAAAGAATAGTCCCCTTAGTCAACTGGTCCTGGGATTCACTGAATTACATACGAACGAACTGTTCGAGGACAGTGATACCCTCCTAGCTCAGAGAATTGGTCCAAACACAATTATAATGAAACAAAAAGAAAAATATTTAACCTATTGGAAACTGTGCTTACACGCAGTCAGGGAGTGGTGGAGACAGAGCTGCACTTCCTCACAACATTTGAAACTTACCAGGATATAAGGGAGAATTTTTCTGCCCAAAATTCATAAAAACATGTCCAGAATTTAAAACTTTCAATGACCACCAAAAGCTCCGCTATTTATTAGGAGGACACAGAAAATGTATTGGACTAGCCACAAATGCCATAAACAGAGGGACAACCAGTGAGCATATTAAGATAGGCCTATATTTCTGTGTACACCCTTTGTCTCGATTTATGTTTATGTGTTCCATTGTATATGTGCTTTTCTGTGCTTGGGCAATATAAGACATATCCTGTCATGCCAATAAAGCATTTTGAATGTGAATTTGAGTGTGAACATAGGTAGATGCCGAAGGAGTGGGATGGAGGGAGGACTGTGACCTAGGCTGTAATGGCTCCTATTGACAGCAGCTACAGATTAAGATTGGTTGAAAACACTGTGACCATTGGGAGCTGCTGGCTTTTGTGCAGACACTGGCAGGACCTGGGCTACCTGATCATCTACATCACGGGCCGGCCAGACATGCAGAAGCAGCGCGTGCTCTCCTGGCTCTCCCAGCACAACTTCCCCCATGGCATGATCTTCTTCTCAGAGGGGCTGGTGCACGACCCGCTGCGCCAAAAAACCATCTTTCTGAGGAACCTCATGCAAGAGGTACATGTGCACCACTATAAAACACACAGACACACACACGCACGCAGACAAACACGCACATATGCAGAGACAAATACACAAACACACACACACGTTCATTCATGCATACACACGCACACACGCATGCACACACGTGCATACAAACCAGAAGAATGGCACCAGTTCCTGTAAGTGTGACTGACTGTGATTTTTTTTTTTTTTCCAGTGTCACATCAAAATCAGCTCGGCCTACGGTTCCATGAAGGACATTTCGGTGTACAGCATGCTTGGTTTGAGCCCCACTCAGATCTACATTGTGGGACGGCCATCCAAAAAGTACCAGAATCAATGTCAGGTGGGAAGTCCCCATTCTTGGCTTTTTAATGTCCAGTGTTTCAAACGTATTTGGTTTGAGGTGTAAGGCTGAGAACCATAACCAAGCATGCATTTGCTCAGTGCATTTGCCAAATCCCCAGTAACACTTAAGTGAAAATGTCTTGGTGTATCTTTCCTGCAACAATCTCTCTCCTCCATCGTTCTTTTTCATTCTCCATCATCTGCCTGCTCCATCTCACTCTTCAGCCTTCTCTCTCTATCCCTCCCCACCCCTTTCTCTCTCCCTCTCACTCTTCACCCTGTCTGTCTCTCTTTCCCTCCCACTCCCCACCCCTTTCTCTCTCCCTCTCACTCCCCGCCATGTCTCTCTGTGTCCCTCCCACTCCTCGCCTCTCTCTCCCTCTCACTCCCCGCCCCCCCATCTCTCTCCCTCTCACACCCCACCCCACCCCCCTCTCCCACTCTCACTTCTCACCTCTCTCACTATTTTTTGTTAAATTCAAGCTTTACTGTACATAAACCAACAATAGTAGCAACAACTATATGAACGATAATCATGTACAACAATGATAATGAATGGGTGCTTGGACCCTCAGTAATTGGAGTGGGATTGGGGTGCTTTGTTCACAAATAATAGTGGTAATAAACAACAAAAACTATTTTAAAAAGACAATAAGCTATTTCCTATTGGTGACAATTCGGGATTATTGGCGCCATTTTACGGACAATGTGATGGTGATGTTGTCTATCCACTGTCTCTCAGCACGCTACCACATATTGTGCAGCCAGTTGTGCTGTGGCTTCCTCCTCCAGGAAGATTGATAATTGAATTTAAGGACAGATATTTTAACTTTTAAAAAATATTTTTCTTTCAGTTCTGTATACTTTGCACAATGTAGGACGAAGTTCATCACTGTTTGCACCTCACCAGCCTCCCAGTGACCACAAAGCTTTTTTCCTTTGGCAACCGTGACTGTTTATAACGGCCTTTCTCAAGGGCCAGACTCTCATCACTGAGCCTGTACTTTGTTGGGATCCGTCTTTGCTTTGCATCTTTGGTGGAGATACTTGGCCAATGTGTAATCATGTACACCAGTCACTACCCACCCCTCTCTTTCTCTCTCTGTCTCTGATGAGTTGTCGCCATCCCTGTTCAATTCAGTGGTTCTTCATACAGACAGGCCCAAATTCAATGCAAACATAAAGGGGAAAGCATGCACATTACTCAGGTCTGTTCCCTGCCGTGACCAAGCTGAGATTTGGACTGAGACTCAGTGTGCTTTATCTGTGACTCTGCTTTATGTGCAGTTCCTGAGTGAGGGCTATGCGGCGCACCTCTCTTGCCTGCAGTGTCGACACAGGACCAGGTCCAAGAAGAGCTCTTCAGCACGCATGGTCCTGCGGAAGGGCACTTTCCGCTTGTCCACCAAGTCCGACTTCCTGTGCAAGCGCACCCACCTGCGCAGGACCACATCTGTACAGCAACCCGACCCTCCCTCAACTCCCAACCCCAAACCCGAGCGTGCCCAAAGCCAGCCCGAGTCCGACAAGGACCCTGTGGGCGGGGCCAGTGGAGCTGACGGAGCCTGGAGGCGGAGTGTTCTTCAGAGAGACGCAGCACCCTAACAGAGACAGAGAAATGGGCATGAGATAATGAGGATGGCCAGAGTATCCTGGGGAACACTTGTTCTGTGTGTTTTATAATTACTGAATTCCCTTACCCACAACAGAAATGTTATTTGTTTAAGTGATGCTTTCATTGTGTGTCTCCCTGAAGGTCATTGTTGATGATAAAGGTTCTGAAAGTACTTCTGCGTTTTGTGCACTTGTGTGATTTTTGCACTTCAAACTGTCATACAGGATGTTCATCACTAATAGACCAGTTGCCTGCAGCGAGGTTATTTAAAAAGCCAAAATAACTGCTTCTGAGCCAACAATGACACTGTGTCTGAGTGCATTCTAGTGATGGAAGAGTAAAGCTTCATAAACCCAGAAATGGGAGGTCCTACCATTGTTTTCGATGACTCACTTATTTTAACCAGTAGTATTTTCTATGATGAGTGAATTTAGCATATTTCTAAACTCTGTGACTACAACACAACCAGTACACTCAGTACACTGTACTTTTGTGAGCTACTTTATTTTGTGCTGGAGTGAACTTAGTTTTTTATTTAATCGGAATTTCGGCTGAAAAGAAGATAAAATGGATTAGAGTCATGAAGACCATGCAAGTTAAAAATAAGAATTTATTTAACAGGCAGTTAGGTCATTAGCTTCAAATTCACAATCAATTTAAAATATGGAAGGTTTTAAAACGTAAATATAGAGTAAAAAGTTCTTACCCAGCCTGTTTAGCTACACACAAAATCACAGAGCCTGCGCAGTGTGGGAAGTCGATTGCGATCTTCCCCGACAGGATTGTCTCCCTTCCTTTTAGGCCAAATCCCGCGGCAGTGCCATAAATTAACCTGGCCGAATAATAAAATCTGGAATTTCGGCCCCCACCATTCGGAGGCTGTTGTCAAAACAATTAGTGGGGAAATTGGGAAAAGGAGATGTTTACCAGAGAGGACATTCCATTGGGATAATTCTTCCCTGAGTTTCTGAAACTATGTTTTATTAAATTTTATTTGGTATGAAACATATTTCATTCAGTTTCTTGAATTTCCCTGATATGTCCATACCAAACATGTCCAGGGGATGTAATATTATGGTGCAGTTGTCATGAAAATACCCTTTTGTTGAACCATTTTACATGCAATCCATGTTATTATGAATTCTCGATTCTATGTGCCTGCTCGACCACTCCGCTCTGCGGCAGCAGGGCGCCTTGTAACCCCTCCCACCCGCCCAAAGAGATCGCAGAGCTTCTCCACCCTAGCTCCCCAGTGGTGGAACGAACTCCCCGTCCCTCTCCGAACCTCCCCCTCACTACCCATCTTCCGCCGTGGCCTGAAGACTCATCTCTTCAGACTATACCTAGACTAACCACCACCACGCTGTATATTTCACTCTTTTAAATTTAAAAAAAAAAAAAAGCCTTTTCATGACACTTGTTACATGTTGCCCCATCCCAGCACTTTTTGGTAATTTGTATTTGTCCTAATACTGTAGCTTATTCTTCTGCCTAGTTGGCTTTGCAGAGGTTAGGTCAGAATAGTGTTCAAAATAAGTATTGTACCTTACTGAACCTGTGTTTAGCAGTTGTCTATGACCATGAAATGCACTTTTTGTACGTCACTTTGGATAAAAATGTCTGCCAAATAAATGTAATGTAATGTAATTATTACATAAGGCATAATACAGTAATATAATGAAAACATGTGCATGGTTTGTAAGGTTTTCCGGGGTTTGTAAATATGATAAACAGATGGTTTGGAGTCCAGATCCAGAAAAGAAATAAAAAGTGTAATGACAGAGGGGCCCACATAAGGGCACTGTGGTACTGTCAAGCGCAGTTGCCCCACCATTTTGCCAGAGGCCTGATGATCTTTTTACCCTTAATGGCCCCAACACACACACCCCCACAACCATAAACAAAGAGACTAGTTCCCCTTATCTTAGTCGTGTCCAGATGGCAACATTCCAGAGAGCCAAATGGCCTGCTCATCCATAGGAAGTCTGAGTAACTTATTGTTTTATCACACGGCTCTCGGGTTCTTTGAAGTACAGGATGAGTCCCAGCCTGCAGGCTCGTTCAAATGCCAGCCTTTTCTGGGTCCCAGTTTGACTCCCCTCTACACATGTCTTGAGTGAACACAACATGATGACTCTAGCATAGCAAAACCCTGCTCCAGCCTATGTCCACCCAAGGTTGATACATATTACATTTTAGTTTACTTGTTAAAGGAATAAAACGAATATTTTATTATTTAAATATGCCACAACAGAATTTTTAAAGCTTTTTTAATTCAGAAAAATGTAAAAAAAAAAATACTTATTTTCGGTTACTTAATTAGGTTATGCTAATTGGAGACTCTACAGGTATGAGGGTGTGAGTGAATGGTGTGTGTGCCCTGCGATGGATTAGTGACCTGTCTAGAGTGTATTCCTGCCTCCTGCCCAGTGCATGCTGGGAAAGGCTCCAGCACCCCCACAACCCTGACCAGGAATAAGTGGGTATAGATGATGGATGGATGGATGGATGGAAGTTTTCATGGTGCTCTTGTTTATTTTGTCTTTCTGATTTTTGTATATAATTTTTACCTGTAACCCATGAAGAGGAAAGGAGAAGCTCTGCGTTTGTTTATTTGTTTGAAAACTCGGTCTCGCCAAAAACAGTAAATGAACAGTGACAGAATAGGCACTCTGATGGAGTCACTCCTGAAAATAGTGATGCAGCCCATGCTGGAAATTCTGGCTTGGTACCAGCCTGGTTTTAAACTGGTCCAGCTGGTTTGAGACTGATTTGGAGATAGTCAAGCTTGTGACGCGATGGTTGAGATAGCAATCATGAGATACTTGGGAGCCTTGGGACCTGAGAAATAGGGACACTTTGTGAATAAAGGTGGTGGGGGGGTTCAAGGACTTTGTTTCCTGCATTCAGGTAATTTTTTAAGTATGAAAATAATAAAATGATGGATGGATGGATGGATGGATGGATGGATGGAAGTTTTCATGGTGCTCTTATTTATTTTGTCTTTCTAGTTTTTGTATATAACTTTTACCTGTAACCCATGAAGGGGAAAGGAGAAGCTCTGCGTTTGTTTATTTGTTTGAAAACTCTCTCTCGCCAAAAACAGTAAATGAACAGTGACAGAATAGTGACAGAAGAGTCTTAACTACTGCTTGTAGTTAAGACTACTGCTTGTATTTTTGGCATAGACTGCGTTGTTGCTGTTCTTGTTTGTGTTAGTGTTAATCAGATTAACCTACAGGGTCCAATGCGGTTGTTCCCTGCACTTGGAACAGTACTTCTCTCTAGGGCTTTCGAGACACTTGTTCCTGGTTATGGTTATACACTTTGTTGTATGTCGCTCTGGATAAGAGCGTCTGCCAAATGCCTGTAATGTAATGTAAAATAATAAGCATACTTCAACTGTATTTTATGTAGAGTAGGCCTGATTTTCAATTTAAAAAGCAAGTTTCAACAAAAATCTAATTTAAGAGTTTCTGTTAAAGTTTTAAAATCCATCTTAATATACAGTGTTGGGGAAGCTCCTCTGAAAACATAGTTAAATGAGCTACCAATTATTCTGACGTATGGAAGTAATTAAACTACCACAGTTACCAATAAGAGAAAAGTATTTAAATAAACTAAAGTTACCATTTATAAGTCCTTATGTTGAAACATAATTTAGGTCACTTATGGGGAATGCCTGTTGTAGGCTAAAGCTGTCTTAATGCTCAGACCCTTTTTAAATAACATAAAAAATAAATAACTCTCCCCTACTCCTTGCCAATTTAAATCACAGTGACGGAACCGAAAAATAAAAACAGGTTTGGTTGCATGGAGTGCCCTTTAAGATGTACAAAGTACATTCGCTGATTTTATCTAAGACAGTTGTGTTAATATTTGCCAATTTGCATGCATACTTGTTCTCATTCGCTCGTGTAATGTAAGGGGCGTGTTTAGGTTTTCTGCATTAGGCTACTTAATAAATCTGACTAAAGAGTAGGGAATCGGTATCAAACACAGTAGGAAGTTTGTTCTGTTTGGCAATTATTGTTCTGTTTGGCCTTATTCCCGCTGCAGGGTTTTAAATTTTTTTTAGAGGAAGCTAAGGTAAGAAACATTGCTGAGTTGTCATTGTCATACAAATAATACTCCCTTTTACGTTAATAGTAATAGGAACATTCGCTATTTGTAAACATTTATTAAGATCTTTGATGGTTAACTTGATTAACTTCGGAATTGGGAGCGACGATAAACTTGAATAACGAGTTCAGTTCAGTTTTGAAATTAAGCAATATTCTTTTTCAGATAATATAATCCTTGTCAAATTGTTCTCATATTAAAAATATCAACATTATGGTGACCTGGGTGCCTATATGCATTCTGGTATACAGTTCAAGGAATGACGTATGTTTTGGTGACGTTTACCTGGAATGTTATTATCCATCCAGATAGTTTTGCTTGTATGTTATTAAAATGCATTTTATGTTTAAAAGAGCATTCATGGGCTTAAAAGAGTTTTTCAGATGAATTAGTGTTTTTATTCCTTGCACAATTTCAATTTATATAATTTTTCACATAATAATCATGTTGTAGCAATATTCTCCTGAGGTTAATGGTGAATTCATCTTTAGTGCAGCTGCCTCTCCCTCTAAAGACCTGCGTTTAAGCCTCACCAGCTCCCTGCCATTACATTGGTGTCGGAAGATGTGTGCCCTCTGGTGCAGATGGTGCAGTGCCCCATAGCTGTGGTAGCCTGTGAGCAGTTTGTGAGTGTGAGCGCATGCTTTGTGGAATGGGGGAAGTAGTGTATCCATATACTCCTGAGGCTGCCCAACTGCTAATGGTGAACTCATCGTTAGTACAGCCGCCTCTCCCCCTGCACCTGAGTTCAAACTTCACCAGTTCCCTGCCGTTACAGGATTATTTGTATATAGCAATTTGGGGATGTGTACAAAACTGATCTATTATTGGTAGAAAAGTGGTTGTATCATGACTCGATGTTGATCGCCTTGTAGCCACAGTACAGGTCGACAAATCGTTTGGGGGAGCGAGTTGGCTACTTAAGATATTATGTTCTACGGCACCAACTGCAGTATTAAAATATGCATCTTAAAACGCAATCTTTATTGCATCTTGAAATGTAATTCGCTAGATGCAAATAGCCACTTTTATGAATTTATATTTGAACAGCTATTCATATGTTTGTCTTCAGCTACAGAATGGAGGCGATCCATGTGGGAACCAGCGAGATGATCGGAATCTATTCTGTCACAAACACTGTCACAAAATCAGATTCAAGTCAGCAGACTGTTTATGGATGTTTGAGATGTTTGCGGCGTGGGATCCCTCACGACCACAAAAAAGAAATTGTTCAGTTATCAAAATTAGCTGTACCCGTGGTGAGATTGCATGATTGCATATCTTTCCTACTGTCTGTTTTTCTTATGTAAACCAGTTTTTCAAGGGTCCTTACATTTCTTGAGAGTATAGATAGTGTGCAGTCAGAGAAAATGTGAAAGTCATCAGCCTTTGTAATTGTTGAATCATGCACCATAGTATAATATCCAGTTTTGTTTTTGATTTAGAACTTTGTAATTCATTTAGGGTACTTTGTAGCACTGTTATATAAAAACAGAAATGAAAAATCAATATTTTGTGTATGTTTACGTGATGCTAAATCAGCAACATTAATCCGGAAAAACAATTGCCAGAACTCAATTGCCATAACTCATGGTCAAAGACATTTCAGTTCTATGTTAATGCTTTAAAGATGTTCTCTCTCTCTCTCTCTCTCTCTCTCTCTCACACACACAGTGCATTGCTCAGCTTCTGGTGTTTTTCATACCTTTTGTCAGCACTATGTTCTGTGGACATCTGGGGAGGACAGAGCTGGCTGGGGTTGGTCTGGCCACAGCTGTGAGTGAACTTTCTCTTGCATGACTAGTCATGTTTCTCATCTCATCAGCTAAATTTGCAATAGCAGGGTCAGACAGCCCTGGTCATGGAGCGATGTTCCTGGTGTTTGCCTCTTCATCCAACCATATGACTACGTAATCGTATTATTAGGCTTAATGAACACTGGTGGCCATGCCGTGATGAATGCTGATTTGGCTGAAACACATTGGCGTTAGACTGGTTTTACAATTTCTTATCGATAAAACGTTTATGACTTTTTCCTCCTCCAAAGAGCAGAAGGAAACATTATTTGCCCATTCATAGGACATCAGTGCCATCTGAGCTCGTCATCTCAGCAGGCTAGGCTTTGTGCAATAGAAATACACAACCAAATAAGTAGAACAAAAGTAATATTTGACAAGGAAGGGAAAGTGACTTAGATTCTGCTAGAACAAAACCGAAAATGAACCTCAACCTTTTTAGAGCCAGCCTTTACTTCTGGATGAACTCTCACCAACTGTCATTCTGGTTTTTATTCCAACCACAATTGGAATCCCAGAATTTGAACAAGCTGTTAATTTTTCTCAATCAAGTGCTTTTCGTGTTTAAAGGGATAATTTAAACTCTTAAGCCACATTAAATCAGAAATAGTTATGCATGCCATGAAGAATCAGTCTCATGTTCACAATGTGCTTCTTGTGCTATATTGCAAGCAATTACATAAAAGGAGGTGTTACAGTTTAACAGAACAAATTAAAGACGGAGGAAAGTCAGTAGGCTTTTAACTGGTGAAAACATGCACACAGAACCAATAAATCTATTTGGTAGATAATGAAGAATTAAAAAAAAATGATAATGAGCCAATCCTGCATTATGTTAGTAAGTTAAACAATTATGAAATAACTTAAACGTGTTCTACATCCTGATTAGGAGCCTATTGATTCACTTCAAATTTTGTTACCACTTTTTATGCAATTGTTTGCAATATACAGAACAAGCACAATATGAACATCTGATTTTTATACTTCATTACATACATAGCGACAGTATTTATTGCAAAATATGGCTTAAGAGGGTAAATGCTCCCTCTAAACATGGAATGCATCTAATTAATAAAAAGTGTTATGAGGTTGGAATGAAAACCAGCATACACTGGGGGTCCCCATGATCGAGGGAAACATGGGAAACAAAATAACTTTAACACTGACAAACAGCAGACACTGTGGCCCTCCGAGACTGGAGTTTGACACCGCTGCCTTTGATGAATTAACATACTGGTTTCATAAGTTT
The DNA here is from genome assembly GCF_013347855.1 of Anguilla anguilla. Classification (NCBI taxonomy): domain Eukaryota; kingdom Metazoa; phylum Chordata; class Actinopteri; order Anguilliformes; family Anguillidae; genus Anguilla; species Anguilla anguilla. The sequence goes on from NC_049212.1 coordinate 27,594,286, forward strand.
AACATACTTGTTTAAACTTATGAAATTAAAGAGTACAGTTGTTACTTTATGGACTTTTTCTCTTCCTCAGTATGTTTAGCTCAGATTGACATAAAACAAACTGTAACACGTAAAAAAAAAAAACAGGACCAGCTTAAGCTTACAGTCACAATTTAAAAACTGCGCGTCTTCCCAATTTCAAACTTCTGCTACCCCAACCCCCTGCCCCACTGGTACACGTGACGCCACTAATATCAGTGACCATGATTACCTGAATCTGACCATTCACCTGAATCTTACCTCTTGTGGGCCAGTAATTACAACTATATTTACAACATACAACACACATGAAATTGCCTATGCATACTGATGTTTCTTGGATCTATGAAAGATTGAATTACTATTTTGTTTACCTTTTGTCTGTTAGGTGGCGACTATTGCTGGTATTTCAATTGGAAGTGGATTGGCATCAGTATGTGACACGTTAATGTCTCAGGTAATTGTACACTGCCTGTTCATTTTATTTCTGTCCTGTTGTTATATTTCTTCTGGATGCATTGGACAGTATACGCTCAGTGGCCACTTTATTAGTCACACCTATCTAGGACCAGACGTAATGTAAATTTCACACCTAGAATCGACTCTCGACATTTGATTAGCTTTCTTGTGCATGAACTGATGCAACCACACACAGTTGGCCAAGAAATAGCTGAGCAGCCAATTACTTTTGATCCCCTAAAACGGTGGTAGGGCTATGTAAACAAAAATTGTGTCACTTTACAAATATTTACAGATCACAACCGTATATAAAGGCCTGGTTCTTGGGCATAAGGGAAAACATAGTTCTGACAACTTGTGTAACATTTCTGTCTGGGGCTTTGCTGTCAGTTATGTGGCTGGAATTTTAAATTTGTGGATCTTTTCTTTGTTCAAGTTGTGAATAAAGGGCAGGATTTAAAGTGTTTTCCTGTGGTTGTCTTGCCTGTTCACCACATAACATCACTGGTCATATAGATTATTAGTATGTGTGCATACTTATGAGTTTCAGAAATAATTGAAATGAAGGAAAATAATTATATCGGCTGCAATTTTATAGACATCCTTACTTTATGTACTGTTTCATATCAGACAGTGTCCCAGCCGAATAAAAAAACGAAGCATTCCAGACGTATAGGGAAAATGAGCAGCTCAAACTTTCTATTTGAAAGAGGACATGTTCCAAATAAATTCACTTTTATTTGACTGTGTTCTTCTTTTCAGACCTTTGGCAGTGGCAACTTAAAAGGAGTGGGGGTCATTCTACAGAGAGGTGCCCTCATTTTACTTCTGGCTTGTTGCCCATGCTGGGCTGTTCTTATCAATACAGAGTCCATCATGCTGGTCTTCAAGCAAAGTCCAGAGGTGGCCAGGTAAGGAAGGGAAGTCCTTGGCTTTTCACTGATATCCTATTATATTATATTATATTATATTTCATTTAAATGTCTACTTAAGGTAAGTTTTCTCAGCACCAGGATTCAGCTGCCATTCTGGGCTGTTGCTTCCTGTTGTGTTCTTTGTTTTGCTAATTCATATTCTGATGTTGTGCTTTCTGACCCCTTAAGACTGGCCCAGATGTATGTGCAGATCTTTTTGGGTGCACTACCAGTGAGTAAATGCAACAACACACATTCTCCAACACGGCACGTGCTCACAATTGTGCAAAGACACACACATACACAAACTGACACCAAAAAGTGCATGGACAGTCAGCAGGTTTAATAAAACAGGATGACAAACTGTCATGTATACATGCTTGGTGCCATTGGGAACTAACCTATTCCTTTTTTACATGCTTATTTCTGGTCTGGTTTGGCTGCTTTATCAACCTTGACAGACAAAATATACATTGACTGCATTTGTAATATTTAAATACATTTACTAATGCATTTAAATGTGTGCTCCTTACAGGCAGTATTTTCGTTCCTGCTACTAGGGAAGTATCTTCAGTGTCAGGTAAAGAAGCACACAGACTGCTTTGGTGTTAAACATATGAATTGCTGTTCTTTCCTTGGGCTTTATTTTAATAAAGCATTCATTTCAGGGTATAATATGGCCTCAGGTGATCACAGGAATTGTGGGAAATGTCCTGAATGCACTGATCAACTACATCTTCCTGTTTGTACTGGACCTTGGCGTTGTGTGAGTATTCAAAGCTGACACTTTGACAGAAAAATTATATTTAATTTTTCATATAGTTATTTGAAATTTATGATGTGCTTACATTTCATGTTCATTGTTATCCCAGCGACAATATGCACAATTTGATAATGGAGATCAAAATATGATTTAATTATTCAGGCTGCTGGATGGGTCATCCTGTTAAGACACTGTTCTAGTACATAAACGGGCCCCACAGTCTGGTATTGAATCTTGACTGTGACTGAGTCCCGAATTATGACAGAAATTGGGCTCTGTTGTCACCCACTGAATGGGAAGTTTTCAGTCATCAGGGAATACAGCAACTCATTGTGCACCAGCGACCCCTGCTGGTCCTTCAGGCATCCACAAGTCCACCTGTTAACCCTATCTACTGTGGTCCCCTAGTGGTGGGACATCAATATCCCATTGTTTTATAGCAGTGTTACTTACTTACTTAACTTATGAGATACATAGATTTTTGAAGCTGGCCAGCTTTTTTGCAGAACTACCAAGAAAAGGGAGATGCTGCAGTTATACTGGGTTGCATGCCTGCTGTTTTAGCTCCAGGCAGGAGGTTGGGGGGTGGGGGGTCAGGGGGTTATTGAGATTAACTACCATTAGGGTAAATATTGGAGTTTATGGCATATGGCATATAGGAGGAAGTTGGGTGCCGAGAGATCCCCTTGCTGGAAAATATTCTTTGTGTTTGAGTTTGCACATCACGTTTGTTCTTGGTGAAAAATGAATTTGTTATCTCACAGAAATCTGGTGTCATCTGACAGAAATCTGGAAAAAGCTAGAGGAAGAACCTAACCATAAACCAGCACAAAAGAAAAAGGGTTCCAGCCCTACAGGCTTGGAGCCCTAAAGATTTTTAAGCTGCATTCACATGGCAAGAATCAAATGCTGTGTTCAAGGCCGAGTAAGGTGGTGACTGCACATGAGTAGAACTGAGTGGCACCAGCTGTTGAAACTTGATGTCATCCATCCAGGAAAGCCGTTGTTCGGACAACTGTAACAAGCGGTGACAAGTAGTAGGTTGTCTGCTGCATAAGGCTAAATTGTGAACCCGAAAAAAAAAACCGGGTTTACCCCAAAATATTCTTTACAAAGCTGCAATGTTATTGGATCCATTATGAAAGGTCAGCTTCAAACAAGGTCAAAGTTCAAATGATTTAAACTATGAGAATCACAACTTGCAATTATTTTGAGCTGTGCACTACGCCAGGCTTAGCGTTGCTGCCAAGTTTGAACATCTAGGACTCCCTCCATGGGAAAATAATGTCTAATAAGTCTGCGCATTGCAGATCTTCGTCATGAATATTCTCTGAGTGTGGCGTGGAGACCAAGGAGTCCGTGTATCCACAATTTTGTCAGTAAAATGTGCACAATTTGGCAATGCAAATAAAAAGGATGTTATTACTCACTTTATAGCCTAATACTGGAGAACTGGATATACCTGATGATATTGACCTTTTCGTGAATTAATCACAGTATTGCTAATCAAGGTAAATGACTGAAACTGTTGAGACAAATAATCGGTTTAAGGGGAAGTTTTCCACCCCATCAGTTTTCAACTCAGCAGTCAGCACTAGAGTTGAGCAGCACTGTTTCATAGTATTTAAATTTCTGAAGTAAACGAGGTTAAGCTGCACATTCCACTGAATCACGTCTGTGTGACCCTGACTTTTGAATTGTAATTAGAAGTTTCTAATTATTCAATTAGAATCATTGATAAAAATTGTATTATTTACAGTGGTTCAGCTGCAGCCAACACCATATCCCAGTACAGCCTGGCTCTGTTCCTGTTTGCCTACATTTATTGCAAGGGTTTGCATAAGCCCACCTGGGGAGGTGAGTTCAGGTGCAAAGCATAAATACCTAGGCTAGTACTGCACTCCAATTCACTGTCTTGTCAACTGCCTTTTAAAACACATTCCTGTGTATTCAAGTGCTGGTCCCAGATCATACCAGTATATATGAGATGATTACAAGTGTTGGTAAATAAATTATGCTTGTGGTATTTTTTAAGGTTATATATGAAGAGAAAATAAAACATTAGGTGTCATATGTTTGGCAGCTTTAATGTTTCAGGCATGCATCTTTGGTACTCCTTTAGGCTGGTCTGTGGAATGTCTGCAGGAATGGGGATCCTTCCTCAACTTAGCCATACCCAGCATGCTCATGATATGTCTGGAATGGTGGATGTATGATATTGGGTCATTCCTGACAGGTAACTGGCTCTTGTATTGTCTTCATTATGCAGAAGTACTACAGTGTCACAGCTTTCTGTTTCTTCAAGTAGTGGAAAATGTGCCCAAGGTTCAGCGAAGGAGGGATAGTCAAGTGTGGAAAATATTTGGAGAATTGTGAACCATTTCATGGATGAGCCCCACGGACTCGAATCAGATCCAGACCATGCCATTGCTCAGTGTGGGCACCAAGTTATAAAAAACAAAAACAAACAAACAAACTACCAAAAGAAAATAACTCTTGTCCTTTAGAACAAAGAAAATGAACCCACCATTCTCCCTACTTCACGAAATACTCCTGACCCCATTAATCTTGATGCAATGTCCCTTCTTGGGTTCCTTAAAACTAAAGCATGTGCCCAGTTTTGCTAAAGGTTTGGAGCTGTGGGGAAATCAACTTAACTATTTAAATTGAGCAGCTGTAGTGAACCATGCATCAGCTGTAATGCAAAATATGCTGCATTGATTAAACTCCCTCCTGTTTAACATTATAAGAGTTCTGCTCACTTTTCTTATATCAGCATTGGATGTATTTCTGTTGTGAATGACCGATGTTGTCTTTTAAAATCTGTTGATCAAGTATGCCCGAATCTCCTTTCATGGCTTATTCATTGCATTGTACACTGTCTTTGCTGTATAGTCTGCCAAATGACAAAATTGTAAATTATAAACTGAGTGGAGCCAGAGGAAAGGATTTAAACAAATGCTTAATGTCACCAAATATTCACCGCAGGTCTGATAAATGAGGTGGAGCTGGGAGCACAGTCAATCCTCCGTCAGATGAGTGGTGTTTCATACATGGTAAATACATCCTAAATCTTAACTGTAAATGCTATATAAAGAGCCAAATTAGCATGTTGTCTTTTTGCGTTCCTGTAATATACTTAAGAGTGCGTGAGAAGAGGGGGCTTTGGGTAATTATAGTGGAGCAATCTATTATAATGACTATATTCTGTCATGATTCATTTTCCCTCTTCTCAGTTGACTAAGCTGTGCCAGGTCCAAAGCACTTCTTTAAGTTAGGGATTCCAAAACTGCGCTGTGATTGTACTAAACATGTGTAAAACAGATCCGTAGTAAAGGTACAGTAACATAATAGTACATGCCTTCAGTTTCCTCAAGGTTACAAAATAGCTGCCAGCGTGAGAGTGGGGAATGCTCTGGGAGCTGGAAATACACAGCAGGCTCAACTGTCCAGCAAGGTCTCCATAATGTGTACAGGTATGAGGGAAAGAAAAACACCACACTGTCTGGGCACCATAAATGCCATCCCCAGCAATTGAATTGAAAATGCAGGTAGTGAAGCAAAAGTGGTAACACCTAAGTAAAGTCACTTACTGGCATCACTCCACGAACACCCTTAATGCCGTTTGATCAGACTTGGTGACAATATGCATAATTCTGGTTACACGCTCCTGAAACATTAAGGGAATAGTGCTCTGTGGATGGGGGGCATTGTCATGTTTAAAGAAACCCTTTAACATGGAGCAAAGATCCTCATTAACCCTCCTGTTCTGTTCATTTTTTAGGTACAGCAAAAATGTTCCCGGGTCAATCCCCATACAGGGGGGGTTTGCAAATACATGAAATGAACCATTTTCATTTAAAATGTTGATTACACTAATTAAGGCCAGTAGAAGAAGTTTCATACTGAAAAAATAATTTTAAGTATTTTTCCTAGATTTTCAAAGGGTCAATTTGACCCGCAACATAACAGGAGGGTTAAGTTATTCAGCACCATTATGTGCTGACTGACACCGATTTTACCTTCTAAGGGTTTGAGTGCTTCCATAACATTCCAGGAAAATGGACTCCACACCAGAACACAACCAACAGAAACCTTTGCTGCTGGAATGCCATTTTGTTTCCAGTTTAGGTTCACTACCTGTATATTTTCCAAGCATTACGTTCACATGTGGCTAATATGAATTATCAATGGAAACTTTGTGGAACATCCACTGTAATTCCCTTAAACTATGCTGCCTCCAAGGGTATTTTATTACTGCCTACTGCTTGCTTGCCAATTTGTTTGACTTTCAGTGCTCAATCACCCTCCCTCCCTAAACCTAAACAGAAAAATGTAAATTTGCCACTCACCCACCTGATTCGCTCTTCCCTCTTGCCTACCCTGCTTGCCTCTGAATTAACTTTTGTCCTTTGGAATTTTTTCCCTTCTGTTGTGAAGACTCTCTTTCCACTCATCCTCATCTCCATTATACACAGTAAAATGTCCAGTGTTAATTCAACTTTAACAGTGTTAATTCAACTTTAACAGTGTTAATTCAACTCTAGCAGTTGGACCCCAATAGGGATCAAATGTTATATGTTAGAGTTGAATTAACACTGGACATTTTACTGCATACCCTCCTCTTCCCCACCTGCTCCCCTACCCATTTCAGTCACCTCCAGTCAGAGCCCAGCCCGTCCACAACCTCCTCCCGACCTTTATGTACCTTTATTACACCTGTATTCAGTAATCAACCTTCAACCATTAATTAGCCATTCATTAACTTTTATTACATCTGCATTCATTATGTTTCTGAGGTTACAAGTGATTTCCTGTTGTTTCTATGGTATGCAGTTGTGATGTCCATATGCATAGCAATAATCATTGGGACAGCAAAGGATTGGATGGCCATTGCCTTCACAAATGATGAGTGAGTACCATTGATAGTTATAAGTGTATCTGATATGTACTCAGCTCCTCTGATCCAGATACAGCTTTAGAGATGGATAGTGTTTATCCTGTTTCTAGCGTGTCACTCCCCAGCAGTACAAGTAAATGTAGTACTCAGGACCTCTAGAAGGCTCCAAGGTTTCATTCACTTTCATGGTGTAACTTGGTTGTCTTCTCCTCCGATTGAAAGTGTTTTCCGCCCAGATTGAAAGCTTATTCTGTGGATATGATCTATGGAAGTAAATGTGTACAGTATATTAGTTTTACTGCACGAATACCACAAATATTGGTGCATGCTGTTGAAGAAAAGAAATTTTTGCATCACACTAAAATAAACAACTGTTATTTTTATATGATTATACTGTAGCATGTATGACATTGTGTATGTAAAATAAACTGTCAAAATATGTTTTCTGAAAAATTTGGTTTAACCTCCCAGCTCTGAATGGGCAAAAATTCATGCGTTGCTATTTCTGACGTAATGAGGCTTAAGGAAAGGACCTTACGGTAGACGTGTGTTATCGGCTGCCAACTTCAGACAGTAGTGTTAATTCAATGCTCTTTGGAAACAAAATAAGCTTGTCAGGAAGGTGAGCTCCCCCAGTGGTAAATGAGGTGCAGTTATTTTTTCATTTTATTCAATTGGATTTAATTGAATGGTATGTTCATTTTGTAGTTTGGTTAATTGAAGAGTCAAAAATGAGTCAATGGTGCATGTACCGTGCGCTGAACTAGCAAACTATCCAAGGTGTACTCCTGCATGCTGGTATATTCTCCAGCACCTCCTGCTACCCTGACCAGGAATAAGCGGGTATAGATGATGGAATGATGGACATTACAGTGAATTTTTTTTAGAAACAATGGTTCTTTGAGCAGTGCACTTCAGACATCACGAAAGGTGCTATATAAATTCAATCTATTATCCATTATTGTCTTCCTCTTTGTTTACAGGCAGGTCAAGAGGAGGTTTGGAGAGGCTGTGGTTCTGTTCATACCCTTTCACTTATTTGATTCAATAGCAGTAAGTAACAAACATTACCACATTCGTTTGATATTCATTTAAGCAGTTTGATCAAGTTTTTACTTGTAAAATTCTACAAGGAATGAGTTGTTTTCTTCACAGTGCGTGTCTGGGGGCATTTTGAGGGGGGCGGCAAAACAGAAGATTGGTGCAGTTTCTGCTCTGCTGTGTTACTACTTTGTGGGGATTCCCGTTGGAGTGCCCTTGATGTTTGCTACAGAACTTGGAGTGACTGGTAAGAACAATGTGAAAATCACAGGCCACATAATGGAAATTTATGTCCCAAATACATAAGCTTTGTTCAGTCTCCAATGTTGCTCTCACATTTCCTTTCTTCTGTAAGTGCTGTAACACTTGCATCAAATATAAAGTTCAGTGTATTGTTCTCTTCCCTGTCTGCAGTAGCTTATATCTGCTCCTGTCCCCAGGTTTGTGGGCTGGTTTGGTAATTTGTGTTTTCCTGCTGGCTGGTTTCTCTCTTGCCATTATTTTCAAACTTGACTGGAAGAAAGCTGCTTTTGAGGTAAGTGACACCATCTTCTGTCTTTACTATTATATACAGGCTTTAATAGCATCTTAATGAGGAAAGTGATAATGTGAGTTCAGTTGAACTTCATAGTTACTGACTGATTGGTCAACAGCACAGGTGAACCCAGAAGCAGCATAAGCGGTAATACATTTTCAATCTCCTTATTATACAATCTCTTTATTCGGATGTTTAAAAAAAAGAAAGAAAAAAAGAATTAAATGAAAATCACTTTCATTCACACTTAAAATAGACTACAAATCACAAATAGACCTCTCCCTCCATGGCTGCATGTTGGATCTCTCTGATATCAATGAAATAGGAGAAAGTTTCAGAGGGAGTAGTATAATGGAACATGTCTCAGGTTCTACTGTTTATACGGTCAGACACAGAATTACTGGCACCCTTGATAAAAATGAATAAAAAACAGTGTATAAAATAATCACACAGACAGTGACCTACATTTTATGTTAAAATGTGGGAAGAAGGTCACACTTTAATCCCATCCTACCAAGGACAAAATAGGCCACTAAACTCTTATCTCAAAATCTATAAATGGTATATGGTTCACCACTTTTATTCAAGCAGAGACCTGCACTATTTTGGTGAAACAGTTGGCCTACCTGATTTAAAAAAAAAGATTAAATACATTAAAAAGCTAAATGTAGATGAAAATATTTCAAATGCTAATTAACAGGCAAAGAAAATCACTAAAAGCACTACCAGCTAGAGAAATGTAGAGTTACACTCTACAAGAAGCTAGCGATAAGCACCATCATCATTGTAATAATGTGAGGGTGTTGATGTTTGCAGGCGCAAGTCAGGGCTGGGGTACAGATGGCAGAGAAGAGCGATCAGGCGCAGGCCATGAAGATGCAGGGTGGCTCTTACGGTAAGATTCCCTGCTGACGGAGGCCCACAGCTGGGCAACAGTGGCTCCACACTGCAGCTGAACTGGTGGGAAACGCCTCACCAGTATCTGAAATCCAGTGTTGTTGTGGTTCAGTATCTCAAAATGATTTATCATTACACTGCACACCTGTTTACTGTGTCTAAGTGCCTGACTAAGAACCAGTGGGGTGTCACAGGTAGGTCCACCAAAGGAACAATTAAACATTCAGAAAATAGCATTCTGCATATGTAGCACTGGGAAGGAACATCATAGTTGTTGTAATCTGGTCAGCGTTACTAACTGCACACCAATGTGCTTCTTAACACTTGTGAGAGTGTTGCTGGACACGTTGTATGTATCTACGTGTTCATGTATCGTGAAGAATAAACCAATGATAAGGTGATAGCGGCATCCTGCAACAATCTTAATAAATATGTAAAAACTCTGGTGACAGTAATTTTTCAAAGCACAGAAAAAAATAATTACTGTTTACCACTACTCAGACACATAGCAGTGTGGACTGGTTCTCTGGGATTATTTGAGTTCTGAGCTTTTATCTGACTGTCGAGTAGGCAATCCACACAATCATGTATACATGCAGAGGTCACTCTAAATGAAAATGTTAATTATGCATGTTTTTGAAATAAACAGAAATGACTCCAGAGATCCATGGTGGGGAGCACAGTCCCTGGCAGTTCAACTCAGACCTGGAAGGGCTGCATGAGAGAGAAGGTGGGACCCTCACCACAGTGGGGGAGGTGCTGTCTAACAGGCAGCTGTTTCTGCGCCGGGGGTTAGCGCTGTGCGGTATGCTGGTCATACTAGGTGCAGGAAGCCTCACCTACATGCTGCTCCCTACCGTCTTCAGACAGGGGTTAAACGAGACTGTCACCATACCACCCACTGTGGACAACCTGTGGACCCATAATCCTATGGACTAAGTGGGCCAAGTGGACTTTCAGCTGTTTTTTGCCCATTCAAGCTTTTGATCCCAGCTGGAATGACTCACAATGCAGAGGGTGGCTCTTGGCAGCTTCCCAGTAACAATTGTGAATGAAAATATAATCCTAATTTTACCTCTTTTTTTTTTAGCATTCTCAGTAAATCTGTCATACAGCAACAGAAACTTTTCATTTGGTTTATGAATTCATTTCCTGATGGTGAGCACACTTGACAACATTCAAATTAAAAATTCTTTGTTCAATGTGTCATGCAGGTGTCAATAACCAGCTAGCCTGACAATGCACTTCAAACTATTGACATTTGCTTTCAATAATCCCTAAATAAGCATTGTTCTCAGCCATTTCATTAATGTATAGGTGGAAGATTAAATAGTTGATCTTAATAGAGGGTGCAATGCAAACAGCCAGTGAAAGTGTTGGGTGATATCGATTGTTAATTATTGAAGTCACAGTGTTTTGGTTCGTGTGTGTGGAGGCACTTGTGTAACGAGGAGATTTGCCTGCGGCCGATGTGCGGGCCTCTCACAAGTCCAAAGATTCAATTGGAAAGCGCTTTACCAGTCAGCTGAAGGCGAAATCCCCCAAGGCAAGGGAGAAGTCGTTATATTTGAATTTGAGGGTTGCGTCACTCGAGAATATTGTCACTGGGACCTGCTGCGAGACCATTGCTTTACAACACGTTTACTGTGCTTCACTAGCCGAGCGACACCCTTACAACAACACAATTATCAATAACCTACAGGTCATGCACAGGATCTAAGTTAACTGTTAGTAATAACAACTGTGCATTTACCCTTGTGGGCTGATGTATTATAGTAGGCTAATTATACGATTTCTGTAGGCTTACCCATATAGCATAATACTGACCATGTAATCATTCAATGCTACTTTTCATGTGACATTCTGATTGACAGAATTTGGCAAAACGTTATGTAGCTACAATGGTTTTATGCTGTTGCCTTACATTACTTACACGATTGTAATATTTTATTGTCGGCATATTTAACTCAATGTTATTCCAATGGCATAGCCCACAACGGGACCAGACGGATGAAATCGAATGAACAGGTAATATTTAAATGAGCATCGCAGCTGATACAATTTCAAAATGTGCAAAACAAAGAAAGAAAGAAAAAACAATTTTGCTCCCCTCTTTTCTTGTTTTCACACCACAGAGAACATTTAGTTTGCACTTCCACAGGCAGTCCACCTATTTTAAAAACGTACAACATTTAAATGAGACTGAAAATGAGAGGTCGCTTATGCAAGAGGAGGTTTGGTGGAAGTTCATTGTAATCAAGGATGTCGTTTTCACCTTAACATCGCTGTAGGCAATTTCCTTATAGGCACAGCTTGTCCAGTTATTTTTGGGGCGGTGCTAAGATATCTTAAAAGTTAGCCTATTTTGCCTAAAGTGACGATCCGTAGGCCTATTCAGCTACAAATATTTCCATAGCACCAGAAAGGCGTGCATCGTAGCCTAGTTTACGCTGTAGGCTAATATAGGGTAGGTCTACTTATGCATTTTGCTACAGAATGGAGACGACCCACGTTGAAACTAGCGAGATGAACGGAAACCATTATTCGGACAGAAAGGCTGTCACAAACTCGGACTCAAGTCAACAAAATGTTTACGGATTTTACAGGCGTCTGAGGCGTGGGATACCTCTCGACTTCTGGAAAGAAATCCTTCAGTTAGCACAATTAGCTGGACCCCTGGTGAGATTCGTTTGTGCTTATCTTTTCCTACTGTCTATTTTTCTAGTGTGAATCTGTTTTTCCCAACTGTTCTCATTTTTCTCTAGGATAGGCTACTTCGCAATGTCCAAGTCCTTAACGTAGCCGTTGAGTAGTTTAACAGCCCGTTGTGGTCTATGGAGGACTAAACGTGCCAAAATTAAATAATAAAATAAATAATAATGTGGAATTATATTAATAAATAGTTCAATTATTAAATAAATAAATCGTTTTATTTCGAAATATTTAAATAATTGACATCTCGTGATTGTTATTTTCACAACGTGACCATATTTTATTTCTTAATATGTTGTATTTGCTAATGGCTTTTTTCATTTCATTGTGGCACTTTTCCGAATGAATTATTTCCGAATGACGAACTCCATTTTTAATTTCATAACGAGACATTAAAATTGTAACGTCCTGCCAATGTACATGAGCGGGACGTGGTCACTCACGGTCATTGGTTGCTTTTACACATTCAGGAAAAGCCGCAGCACGGCAAATATCTGCATGTTAAAATTATAGCCCGCAATTTTTATACTCGCTCCCTGAACAAATTTACAATATAGGCTGCAAATAGGTCAAATAAATAATGCATCCACAAAAATTGCATGAATGCAAATAGGCCTACTTTATAGGAATGAAATTAAATCGCAAAAACACACACAAGCTAATCTTCATGATGTAGGGGGAAAACTTTAGAATAGCGAAGACTTAATTAAAACGTATCCGTTTTCATAATCCTCAAAAGTAGTCACCAATGAATGCAGGAGATATGAATATTACCTCGTGTAGCAAAAATAAAAGCAGTTTCATAATTAATCGGTCTCATAAAATATAGGCTATTATTAAATCATGATTACAACTGAAAGTATGATTTTTTTGGTCCAAGCTTGTGCGCTGACTTTTTGTTTTCACTCATGTAATGCAAACTGGAACAACTCACTGGCTAAAATACCCGGAAAATTGTTTTCTTGTCATGTGTGCAGAAAACATCTGCATCATACAATCAGCAGATGCATTGCCTTGCACCTCCTGATCTGAATATTAAAAGGTTACAGAATTGACAGGAGCATAGGTAGCAAAATTTAAAGAGTAATTGTACTTGTTGTTTCAGCCTGACTCCGCCTCCTATACAGTTTTTTAAAATGCGTCCTGGGGTGTGTGGTATAGGTGTGTCTACCTCATTTGCATAAAGTGTTCTATATGAAAATGAATGTGTAAAGCCCTGTGTAAAGCCCTGACTCATGAAACTAGATCAAACTGTAAAACAAAGTGGTGCAGGTCAAATATAAATTCAGCTGCTCTTTGAACAAGACTAAGTTAATCAATTGCAAAAGATCACAATCAATGGGCATTTCCAGCCCTGCTGGTGTTGATTGACAGGAAGTCATGCCATTTTGAAAAGTCTCATTATGAAATGAAAAAGGGAGTTTGGAAATATTATTATGAAATGCACTCTAGAGGTGAGATGCACTCTAGGTGGCGCTTCTAAGGGCAGCCGCATGAATTTGGGCTCCAAGATTTTAAACTTTTACTGCTCTATTTATTGATTTTAACACAGTATTAGCTAAGAAATAGGCCTACATAGAGAAATCAAATATTTGAAAGACAACATGGGTAATCTGAGGGTCAAGACATTTGGATGAAATTCACCTTTAAAGATTTTGGATGGATTATAGGAAACACGGCCTTCTCCTTCATATATGCACCTAGCCTCTGACTTTATTTTTTCAAGTCCAAGAACTCTGTGGGCTATCCATAGGATATAGATGGGACATAATGAGTGGATCTGGATGGTGACTACTACTGGAAACTTTTTGAGTTAATGTTTTTGTTTTTCTGTTGATAATGGCACAACTTGGATACACCACCAATACACACTTTTTAAGAAGCCTGAGTAAATTTGCTACGCCCCTGAAGTCTAAACTTCAGCTTAATGGAATACTACGACTTAGATCTCGCCCAAGGGGTAATAAAGAATGTTTTTCGTCCAATACGCACAATTGTTGGTAATCGCCAAACTTTCTGTGAAACCACAGCTTGCACCGAACCACAGTTGACTCGGCAAAGACTGTTTAGTGGTTTGCTCCCATTCTATAAACCTAGTCCATATAAGCACAACTCAGAACAAACCAAAGCCATCCTTGCCCGGATTTCTCCTTTCTAATGTGCGTTCGCTACGCCACAAATGCGATGAGTTACATAGTATGTCAGTGAACAACAATTCAGCTGTTGTCGCCGTGTAAGAGACTTAGCTAAATGCTGACATTCCAGACTCTATTGTAACTTTTCCTGGATACATTTTACATTGGCGTGATCGTGAGGGCAGCGGAGGAGGAGGAGTCACTCTGTATGCTTGTAATAACATCACACAGAAACGACTGACTCACTTGGAGGAAGATGAGTATGAAGCCTTATGGGTCTGGTTGCGCCCTAAACGTCTTCGCCGTGGGCTTAGTTCCATCATCGCTGCAGTGCTGTACATTCCACCACGCTCCTCAGCGATGGCCAAACCAGACACAATAATCACACAGTATCTGGATCATTGCCTTGGCAACATCGAATGTAGTTACCAGCATGCTGCAGTTGTCATTCTTGGGGACAAGAATATGTACAAGTCTGACACTATCTGCATCAGACATAGACTGAAACAAGTTGTGGCTGGTGCAACGAGAAAAGCCAGTCAACCTGATTCAATTTTGACCAACATTTATTCCATGTATGAGCCACCTGTGCATCTGCCCCCTGTTGGCACCTCTGACCATCAAACCATCATGTGGATTGCTGGTAAATGCTGGCACAAAGCACTCAATAACAACCCCAAAATGGATGTTCATGCTGTTTTTGTTGATTTTTCCTGTGCTTTTGACACAATAAAACACTGTCAATTGCTTCATACTCTGGCTGACGTGTGTCAGACGCCCCCTTTGGCTCACTGTGAAGAGCTATCTGAGTGACAGAGAGCAAAGGGTGCAGTGGGGTTCCTGTGTGTCTGATCCCTGTGCAATACCAGCCGGTGTCCCCCAGGGGGGGGCTAATGTCCCCATTGCTCTTTGTCATTTGCATCAACAGCCTGGATTCACTTTTGCCTCCCTCTGTTATCCCAGTGAAATATGCCGATGACCTTATAATCACGGAGCTCCTGATGGGGTCTCAGAAGGCCTTGGATTCTGTGGTTGAATGGGGACAGGAGTTTTCACTGGCAATGAATGGAGCTATGGATGTGGTAATCAGTGCCAGGAGAGGACAACAACGTTAATTAAAAACGGTAGAGTCCTAGAACAAGGTCTTATGGACAGATGAGGTGAGTCTTAACCTGTATCAAAGTGATGCAAAAAGGAAAGTATGGAAAGAAAATAACTGCTCATGATCCAAAGCACCCTGCCCCATCTGTGAAACATGGTGGAGGTAGTGTTGTGGCTTACTACTGGAACTGGCTCACTTCTTTTTACTGATGATGTGACTGCTGACGCCAGCAGCAGGATGAATTCTGAAGTGTACATAAACATCTCATCTGTTCAGATCCAGCCAAATTCCTCAAAATGCTTTTGAAGGTGCTTCATCTTGCAGCAGGACAATGAGTTTTTCAGGGAAAAAACTGCAATGTTCTTTGCTGACCAAGTCAATCAGTGGAACATGCTGAAGACAAGACTGAAGGCAAAAAGTGTCTGAAACATGAACAGAAACTGAAGATGACCGCAGTACAGGCCTGGTAGAGCATCTGGTCATATCTCTGGGTTGTTGACTTCAAACAGTCATTGAATGTAAAGGATTTATAACCAAGTACTAAATATGATGACTTCATTTAAACTTAATTTGTCCAATTACTTATGGTCCCCTAAAATTGGGGGATTACTTCTAAAACAGAATGATATAATCCCTACTCGGAACACCCAATATGGATGTAAATACTGTTGAGCAGAGAAAATGCTCCCCTTATAATAACTAGGCACAACAAGGTACAGTATATCCATATAAGAAATAGGATTTATTTCTGCAGAAAGAGTCTGGCACTTACACCCAAGTTAGACAAGCCTGACCTGTAGAAAGTAGCAGGTACCAATTTCTTTAACCATGTTTTGGATAAAACCAGAATGTCCATATTCGTCGTTTTAACCCAATCATATTCATTTTAGGAAGAAGACTTCTAACATTAAAGTTCACAAAGCCAAGACCGGTTCTATTTTTTAAAATCTACTAGAGTTGGAATAGATTGTATAGGACCAGGATTTAGTTGCACATTACCGGATAATAACAGCAGTAAAATGACATACTTTAATTTTCCAATAAGCATACAGATTTCATAATCAGTGTCTCTGGCTGAAATGCACATGGCAGAATCCTTTCGCAAAAAGAACAAGTCATTCAGAGCTGCCAGAGTTAGTAAATACAGCATAATGTTCATCTGAGTTTGGATCTTGTAGAGCTTTTGCTGTTGTGAGGGGTGGTTTTCCTGGTAATAATTAAATCCATGTCTGGTGGGACAGTTTTAAGGAGATAGGAACTCAAATGATGATTGTTCACTCACCCAATGCACAACGGCACATTGTATCATTAGCTACAGATTCAGTTATCACAGCCATTTGTTTAATCTCATTAATTATTTGTCCTACTACATACATCACATACGGTACCCCACTCCACCCCGCTGACAACCATGCATTTGCCTTCTTTCCACAAACATACTCCATTGTTGCAAGGTGTACTGGAGTCTGAACATTCTACACTTATGTGCTGTAATAGTATACTTAGTTCCATCTGGTTTAGTAATAGCAGCTATCGTATTTCTTGAAGAATCACAGTTATCAGTGTAATTACACACACTTTTCACCCATTAATCTAGTCCCAGCCCCACTGTAACATATAAAACCTTTTTCTGAGAACACCAATAACATGGCAGAGGGCATTTTAGAATAAGCACAGTGGTTATTTTCACACCCATTAGGTTTCATACATGATTTTCCTAATGTCTGGATTTGTATCCAGTGGAAAGTCAACAGTTGTTATGTAAAGCAGGTAGGAAAACCAGTCTAATGAGACAGCTATCCCCTCGACACTATGCAGTTAATGAACACAACCCCAACTATCAGAAACTTCAATTCTGCATATTTCTTAGTTATGTAATGATAATGATTCAGTTGATAACTCCATTTATCCCTTTGGTTTGTCGTGCAACCGACCTCTGTTTTGTGCAGGCAGAGTGAGAAGTAAATAGAACAAAGACCTTCTTGCATATCTACAACTGTATTTTGATTAGTCATAATGATAACTGAAGATATCTATAAATGCATTCCGACCAGACCGAATGATAATCAAAGATATCTCCAAAATAAGATCGGTCTCCTTTCAAGATATCCATAACTTCTTTGTAGATATCTCAAAAGGTTGGGTGGTCTTAAAAGGAGAGCCATCTGCCATTATAATACTGTTATAATCACGTTGTGGAATACTGAAAAACTTTTTTGGCTCACAAGATGACAATACAACAATGCAAAAAACCCAATACAAAGCAGAATGTAACACAACACTTTCAAGTGTGCCTCTCTCAAAAGGTCTTTTTTGCCTCACAGTAATCCTACTCAGGGTCTTTTGCCTTACAGGTAATGTATTTTGCCTCCTTAATAGAGGTCTTTTGATCCAGCCTTATCCCTGAGGTCTTTTCCCTTTCACTCAGAGGTATTTAGCCTCTCACATAGAGGTCTTTATGGGATTTACCCCTGGCCTCTAGACTCTGCTAGCACCAGTTGTTTATTAGATACACAGTCTTCCTGTGCCTTAATATGTAGAATTTATTGATCTTTTACTCTCTTACGCACACACCTTCGGTTAATAGACTAGACATGTTATCTAATGTTATTAAATGGCGGATTATAGCTTACCTTCATGCAAATGTAGCTAGCTGAATCTGTCTGCTGTATTGACCACATCTGTCCAAGTTTTATCCACAACACTTTTTCAAGTTTGATTTTGGCTTGAGAAATGGAATAAAAATGACCCCCTCCTCTCCAAACATTCAAGGTAATGCATGTCAGTTTTGCAAGTTCCCCAACAGCAGAACCACCCACAGAAGCATTGCAACTTGTAGCTAGCTAGCTAACTAATTTTTTTTTCTCGCTATCAGCTATACTGTTGCAGACAATGTCGGAGCTAGATGTCAGAGGAAGTAGTACATAGCAACCATTTCAAATTGGAGCTGGTAGTCTGCGCTTAAACCACATATTCATTGTTTTGTTTCAAATCCAATTTTCTGGAGTACAGAGCCAAAACAACAAAAAATTGTGTCACTGCCCAAATACTTATGGACCACACTGTGTATAATACACATTAGCATACAAAAGATGAAAAGAGCCTGTAAATTGTATGGCACACACTATGCCCTGATTAAAAAGTTGCACCCCTAAAATCTGTGACTCCCCTCTCTCCCAATTAGAGTAGTTGAGAACCAGGACTGATTAATTTCATTTGAATGATCAGCAATTAAATATTTGGAATAATTTGAACATTATGTTATTAGCTTTTTATGAAAACAGAAATGAAAAATTAATAATAATAATAATAATAATAATAATAATAATAATAATAATAATATTCCATTTATTTTAATTTACTCTGGTGTATAGTCAACAACAGGAACTTGGAAAAACATTGCGATAACTCTAGGTTCTATGGTCATGTTTAACAGTTACCCCCCCCCCCCTCTCTCTTTCTCAGCTCATTTCTGAGCTTCTTATGTTTTTTATACCTCTTGTCAGCACCGCATTCTGTGGAAATCTGGGGAAGACAGAGCTGGCTGCAGTTGGTCTGGCAACAGCTGTGAGTGACATCTCTGAAATAATCAGTCCTATCTGTCCTTATTAGTATTAGATTTTTTCTGTGACATACCAATTAATGTTTTGTTTCAAAATTGTCAGAGACAATAGGATCCTTTAACCACCAAACTGTATTATTAGGTTTAATGAATACTGTTTACCATGTGTTGGTCTACAGTGCCAATGAATGTTTTACTGTGAGACTATAGGTTCCTACATGACATTTTACTGTGGTATACTGTAGTACATATGCCAGTATACATAGTATGCTATGTACTATGACTGTACATGACTCAAAACTCAAAATTTCTTAGTCGAATAGATGATTTGGCCATTCAGTGCAATGATTTAACTATTCTTTTTTCCTCTACTTTCAGGCCATCAGAAAATACATTGGCATGGGTTCAGATTTAGAGTATGTGACAACAGGATTGATATCTGAAACCATGCCAATGTATTTTCTGATCGCCTGAAAGTCCATGCTCCAAAATGTGTTCTTATGAGTGTTGCTTTTCGAACATGATCAATACCTTCATTAAGAGGATTTGAATTGCCGACACAGAATGCATTAGGCAAGTTTGTGGATTTGTCGGTATGAGACAGAAACGAAAGGCATTTTTGCAGGAACAAAATAAAAAATTTATGCTGAAGGGAACTTTGAAAAGGTGGATCCTACAGAGCTTTATAAGCACAGTAGTATAAGATAAACATAAGAAAGCTGACTTGCTTTTGCATTTTATTAACTAAAAGAGCCAGTTTAGTCCCAGAGTTGTCAAAGTCAGACTAGTGGGTGTATATTTAAAGCCGTCATGTGTAGCCTACAGTTTTCCTTTTCTTTTTTGTAAGGGAGTGGTTTTATGGTATTAAACATTATGATGGCATTATGAACAGATTAAGCGGGTGATTTGCAAGTGTTTTATGCATGGTAGGTATGATCTTTTATGGTATGACATTGCGGTTTGTGTGAAGACACTAATTTATATGTAACATTAGATCAAAATAAACATCTCATAGTATACAAACATAACAATTGACTGTAATTCCAGAATCCTGATGAGCCCGATGTCTGGACATACAGAGCGCTAATTCGCCTAGCTGTACTGTGGCAGCCTAGGCTACATTGTCAATTCATTCTCTCTCACATTGACCACTTCAGAAATATTTCCATAGATTTGTGAAACAGAGGTTGCTTCATATTATGTGTTATTGTTTCCCAATGTTCAGTGTTCACACTGAAAAACAATTATTTCCCAATGTAACATCTGAAATCTAATTTGCTGGTAATAAATATTAATTTAAGGTCTGTTTCTAAACTATAAATTAAGCATTATTAAATTGTATTTTAACCATTAGTAAA
The DNA here is from genome assembly GCF_013347855.1 of Anguilla anguilla. Taxonomy (NCBI): domain Eukaryota; kingdom Metazoa; phylum Chordata; class Actinopteri; order Anguilliformes; family Anguillidae; genus Anguilla; species Anguilla anguilla. Next base: position 27,614,682 of record NC_049212.1, read on the forward strand.
CTGTAAGTCTGTAACTATAATTAGTTCATGTATTTATTAATATTAATAAACTACCAGGCATAAAAAACCTTACAAGCCAAGACAATAACAAATGATATTCAGATGCTTTATGATTATATAATTTTATAAGCCAACATACAGTGTTCTTAGCATGGGTAGATCAAGAGTGTTCTTAAGCCATCATGAACAATCATAACTTACTATCTATTTAACAGTAATTTATAACTTTTTAAAAACCATTTAAAGGACCTTAATGTTAATGTAGCTATTGTGTTGTTTTTGTTTTTGTACTGTTATTGAACTAAGAAATGATGAAAACATTTGTTAACACAATTTTTTTTAAACGTGTTTATTAATGTAAACAAATATAAATGATTTATAGTATGTTTACTAATTGTTAAAATGCTATTTAAAATGGTTTAGTGGACCTTAAAATAAAATGTTACTGAAGTTTCAATAATATTTTTGCTCATCTTTTATCTGCTAGGTGATCAATGTTACAGCTGTTTCAGTTGGATTTGGATTAGCGTCAGTATGTGACACATTATTATCTCAGGTAATTGTGTACGTCCTTATCTTTTTATTTCTGTTTTGTTATGGGCTGTCAGATTTTGTCCTAGCAGGCATCTGACGGTACATCTCACACATATAAGAATTTGAGTAGTTTCACCTTAATTAAAAACAATAAAGAAAGTAATTATATGTAAAAGTTACGAAATTCATTTTTGGTCACATTAAGTACTACTCAAATGGTTCAAGACAGTCTGTTTCCCCAGGTCACTTAAGTAAACTGAACTCTTGTTTTCTCCTCTTGCAGACCTTTGGGAGCTGTAACTTAAAGAGAGTGGGGGTCATTCTGCAGAGGGGTATCCTAATTTTACTTCTGGCTTGTTGCCCATGCTGGGCTATTCTTATGAATACAGAATCCTTCGTCCTGGCTGTCAAGCAAACCCCAGAGGTGGCCAGGCAAGGAAGCAATGTCTATGCCCTTTAACTAAAATCTGTTGCCTTTAAATGTTGACTTAAAATAAGGCTTCTAGAATCTGGATTCAGCCACCATTCTGTTATTGTTTTTTGTTGTGTTTTTTGTTTTACTATTTCATACTCTGATGGAGCTCTTTCTGACCCCTTAAGGCTGGCCCAGATGTATGTGAAGGTCTTTATGCCTGCACTACCTGTGAGTAAACACACAAACATGCACATTCTCCAACACAGCACATACATAAATTCACTCACAATTATGAGAAGACACGTATGTATGTGCACGCACACACACACACACACACACACACACAAACACACACACATAAACAGACAAGTGCATGCGTGGTCAGCAGGTTTAATAAAACAGGATTATGAAAAACTGTGATTCATACACAAATTGGTGCCAATGGTAACTAGTTTGGCATCAAGTGGATACATCAGTTTGTCGTATGACCAATCATCAACCATGTCAGACACAATACACCGACTGCATTTGGCACCTCATTTACTAATGCATTTAAATGTGTGCTCCTTACAGGCAGTATTTTTATTCCAGCTACAAGGAAGGTATCTTCAAACTCAGGTAAAAAAGCACAGACTGCTTCACTTGTCAACATATGAATGGCTGTTTTTCCTTAGGCTTCATTTTAATAAAGCATTCATTTCAGGGTATAATATGGCCCCAGGTGATCACAGGAATTGTGGGAAATGTCCTGAATGCATTGATCAACTACATCTTCCTGTTTGTACTGGACCTTGGTGTAGTGTGAGTACTCAAAGCTGACACGTTGAGAAAAGACTTCAGTGTTCTGGCTTGTAGAATAATCAATAAATATGGCATTATTTACAGTGGTTCAGCTGCAGCCAACACCATATCCCAGTACTACCTGGCTCTGTTCCTGTTTGCCTACATTTACTGCAAGGGTTTGCATAAGCCCACCTGGGGAGGTGAGTTCCAGTGCAAAGGATAAATAACTTGGCTAGTACTGCACTCCAAATTGCCATCACCTGCCTTTTGAACTCATTCCTGTGTATTCAAGTGATGACCCAAGATCATAACAGTGCATGAGATATTTTGAGAGTGGGCAAATATGCTTGTGGTAAACACTTGATATATATTTATCAAGTGAAAGCAAAAATCATGGGGTGTCATATGTGTCGCAGCTATAATGTTTCAAACATACATCTTTGGTACCCCTTTAGGCTGGTCTGTGGAATGTCTGCAGGAATGGGGATCCTTCCTCAACTTAGCCATACCCAGCATGCTCATGACATGTCTGGAGTGGTGGGTATATGACATTGGCGGATTCCTGGCAGGTAACCGGCATTGTGCTTTGTTGATTACCTGTGCGTATGGAGGTGAAACACAATATGCTACAATGAAATAACAACATATAAATTGCTAGCGTGCCAGAAAATAATGTTTGTTATAATACAATTTTAAAAATTAGCCTCTTTCCTCTTCCATGTAAGCACTTTTGTTGGATGAAAATGCATCATCATCATCTGAGGGACGAGGAAGGGGTTATCTTTTTTCTTCAATAAGGACCAATATTTAGTGATATTCGTACAGTAAAACTAATATATTTTACGCATTTATAATAATAATAGTAATAGTAACTTTCTATATAGCACTTTTTGTTGGTAGGATGTATCACAGAGTGTTTCACAGAACATAAGAGTAAACAGTAGAACAATTAACTAGTTAAATAAGAAACAATGATTAAAGATGGTAAAATATAAGAAAAATAAAAGAAAGATTCAAAACAGTTTAACAAATTATGAGAAACAAAGAACATAAAATAAAAGGTTAAATATTTTTAAAATTACTGACGAATGGCAATAAAACAAATAATAACGCGAAAAAACAAAAAAATTTTAATTAAATACAATGATAAACATTTATGTACAGTAAAAGCAATAAGTAAAAAGTAATGCCTTAAGAATTAAAACTACTCAAGGACTTACAGTCTCTTATGTACTGTGGTAAAGAGTTCCATAATTTTGGTGCATTTGAAGGAAGCAGTGTATTTTGGCAAAATAGGAAGCAGTGTATGAAAACGATGTGAGTCATATGCTATGGCCTTAGCAATCTCAACCCAATTGAACACCTATGGGAGATTTTGGACCGACATGTTGGACAGCGCTCTCCACCACCATCATCAGAACACCAGATTAGGGAATCTCTTTTGGAGGAATGGTGTTCCATACCTCGAGTAGAGTTCCAGAGACTTGTAGAATCTAAAGCTGTTCTGGTGGCTCGTGATGACCCAACACCTTACTGTCACTTACATGTTGGTTTTTCCTTTAATTTGTCACCCATCTGTACATCATATGTAATGTAATTTATGCTGCTGAGAGGACAGCACAGAACACACTGCTTATTTATTAAATTACCTGCTGTTTTATCATTTAATCTTCCAGCACTTAAGAGCTCTGCTCACTTTTTTATGTTAGTGTTACTGTTTTGTATTGTAAATAACGAATGTCATGTTTTAAAACCTATTCATCAAGCAGGCCATTATCTTTCATGGTTAATTAAATGCCTTATACATTGTATTTGGTCTACAGTCTTGCAAATGACAAGATTGTAAAATCCGAATTGAGTCCAACCAAATGAAATGATAAAAAAACTTCTTTCCACCAAATCTCAACTACAGGTCTAATAAGTGAGGTGGAACTGGATTCACAGTCAGTCGTCAATGTGCTCTCTGGTCTGTCATTTATGGTAAATATATTCTATATGCTAAAACAGTATGAATTATCAAGAGCCCAGGGGGTCTGGGGAAATGAAGGTGGGGCAACACAGGTCGCTGAGTAGGTTCTGGCATTAACTCATTTTGGTATTAACTCATGACTGCCCATCCAATGAAACATTGTTTAATGACCCTGTCAACTTGGTTGGTTCATTTTTCTTTACCATTTTGGCAACAGTATTCATCTTGACAGTATTCTGTCCCACGTAGGAGCAAAGCAATCCTCTAATATAGGGGTTCCCAAACTCGTCCCTGTGATTGTACTAAATACCCGTGTGTCTGAAGCAGATCCATGGTATTAGTAACAGAATGGTATATGTCTTCAGTTTCCTCTAGGCCTCAGTGTAGCTGCCAGCGTGAGAGTGGGGAATGCTCTGGGAGCTGGAAATGCACAGCAGGCTCAGCTGTCCAGCATGGTCTCCGTAGTATGTGGAGGTATGAGGAAGAGAGAAGCACCACACTGTGGACATCAGAAATACAGTCTACTACAGTCAGTTGCTCCACATCATTGCAGATCCACCAGAACCCTTCAATGTTCAAACACTGTTGTGTTTACATTTTGTTGTTCACTTTCTTTTTATCAAGAAATATGATTAAATATCACTAACACTTAAAAAATGTAAACTCAGTGATTTCTTGTTGTTTATATGTTATGCAGTTGTGATTGCCTTGTGTGTGGCACTGACCATTGGGATGACAAAGGATGTGATTAGCTTTGTCTTCACAAGTGACCAGTGAGTACCACAACTTATTATTTGTGTGTCTGACATTACTCAGTTCCTTTGGCCTATCGAAAGCTTATAAGGGAAAGTGTTCATTCTGTTTCTTGCGTGTCTCTCCCCACAGCCAAATAACTCTAGTCCTCAGAACCTCCAGAAGGCTCTAAGGTTTCATTCACTTTCATGGTTTAACTTGGTGACTATTATCCATCCATCCCGCCAGCAATTTTCTTATTCCGCATGGTCCAAGTCAAGGTCTGGGTGGCAATAGAGCAAGCAGAGCAGCACAGAAGCTCCTTTCCCCAGCATCTTCCTACAAGGGGGATCCCTCTGCTTTTCTAGGCAAACTGGGATTTGTAATCCCTCCAGAATATCCTAGATCTGCCATGGGGTCTCCTCCCAGTTGGATGTGCCCAGTACACCTCCAAAGGGAGGCGCCCAGAGGGCATTCGTACCAGATGTTTGAACCACCTGAATTGGCTTCTCAGTGCAAAGGAGCAGTAGTCTATGCTGAAGTCCTTCTGAAGGGCTGAGCTCCTCAATGTAGGCACGGCTACACAAAATGATGCACAAGTTACTCACAAAATGATATTGCTGAATGTTGAAAGTGAAACTGTTCGATAATGGTCACCAAGCTAATGTTTGTCAACTTTTCATGGTCATGGATCATTGATGTGGTTCCTTCCCAGGGAAGTAGATAAGACACAAGATGTGAGGGAATGATACAGTTGGATCATAGAGTTCAAACACCTATTATCAACCGGGTTTGGGGAAAGACATATCAACCACCTCATACACTAACGTATTTCAATTTAACATTTATTTGAGAGGCCTAAATGGCATTACTTGTGAAAATTTAAGTTCTGTAAAAATACACAAAATAAACTGTCCAAATAAAATAATTTTCCTACAGCTCCCCTAGTGGTAAACAAACTCACTATATGAGGTCTAGATATTTTCTTAATTTTGAGTGCAGTTAAATTGAACGGTATGCTAACCTTATAGTTTATATTGTGTACATTCATTTTTAATCCTGATTTACATTTGGCTGATACTGTGTATACATTAAAACTAACAGTTGTCTTCCTGTCATTTAACAGAAACATGAGTACATTGAGATATGCACCTGAGACATTATGAGAGGTGCTATACAAATACAATATATTATCCATTATTGTCTTCCTTTTTGGTTACAGGCAGATCAGGAAAAGAGTTGGGGAGGTTATGGTTCTCTATGCACCCTTCCACTTATTTGATGCAACGGCAGTAAGTAACAGACACTCCCATCTCACTTGTAAAAGTGCATTCATTCCTGATTTGCCTTATATTTATTTTAAATGGTTCAACATATTAGAGCTAGCATTACTTAGCATTGCTCATGAGACTGTTGATTAAACAGTTTGATCAAAAGTTTTTTCCTTGTGAAGTTCTACTTGTGATGAGTTGTATCATTCACAGGGTGTGATTGGGGGCATTTTGAGAGGGGTGGCAAAACAGAAGATTGCCGCATTTTGCAATCTGGTGGGGTTCTACTTCGTGGGGTATCCCATTGGAATGTCCTTGATGTTTGCAGCGAATCTTGGAATCACCGGTAAGGATAATGTGAGGATCACTGGCCACATGGTGAAAATCCCTGTCCCAAATCCACCAGCCTTGCTCAATCTCAAATGTTGCGCATATATTTCTTTTCTTCCTCAAGTCCTGCAAGACCAGCTTGCCAGCTTGAAAAATAAAGTACTGTGTGCTGCTCTCTTTCCTGTCTGCAGTAACTTATATCTGCTCTTGTCCACAGGTTTGTGGACTGGCCTTTTAATTTGTGTTTTCCTCCAGGCTGGTTTGTTTTTAATCATCATTCTCAAACTGGACTGGAAAAAAGCTGGCATTGAGGTGAGTGTCAGCTTCTTCAATCTGCATTATTACATGCTGCCCTTTAAAATGAATTTTTAGTTTAATTTGTAGTTTAAGCTTAGAAATGTAACAGACATACTATATAGGCATAAGGGAACAAACATGGCAAATTATGCTTTTCTCATATAAGCATGCCTGGAGTAGTAAACAGCCTATTGCCATTCCCCCTCAAATCTACTGTTTGGAAAAAGGACATAACTTACAGGGAGGATAGGGGGTTACAACCCCTCCAATATGACAAAACAGGACAAATACAATGTATATAGATTCTGGAACGTTCTATATAAGGGTGAGAATTCTTCAGTCATAAAGTGTATAGTTCTTCCTTTGCGATTACTGAGCTCACCAGTGCTCTCGTTGTATTGTCTATTCTAAATTTGAGGAGTACAGAGGCAAATCAAGAAAAAAATTGTATATCATGAAAACCACACAGCTTGATATGGTTTATGGTTATACCATGGCACTTAAATTATAAATATTAAGCCAAGATAATTCCTTATTTATCAAGATGCTGAAAGAAATGTGCGATAGCCTTGCATTACTTTTGTAGTAAATGTCAGCAGACGACTGCTACTCTTTGATGTTGCTCAAGCTAAAGAAAGAAAACAATTTTTTGAGATACTAAAAAGCAGTGTGAAAATGGACATCTATTCAGTTTTATACTGAGAGAATGATGGCAATACATATGTTGGCCTGACCCAAGTTCTGTTAAAATCAGGAACCAGATGTTCTTCAGGTGGGGGGGAAAAGGGGGGGGGGGTATAGCTGTCTGGATAGACAAGTTTGGTCATGCTGATGATGAAAATAGCTGTGCTCAAAGACCAACTTTGTCATGCTGATAACGAAAACATCTAGACCAGCTGGTTCCCACATGATGCGCACCATCATCACCATCTTAACTGATTATTGTAATAATATGAGGGTGTTGATGTTTGCAGGCGCAAGTCAGGGCTGGAGTACAGACGACAGAGCAGAGCGATCAGGCGCAGGCCATGGAGATGCAGGGTGGCGCCCATGGTAACATTCCCTGCTAATACAGCTGGAGTCCCACTGTTGGGCAATAGTCACTGTCAAACAGGTCAAAAACAATATTTGATGTGAGATATGTAGGAAAATTCCATACATTTCTGCAGTGTGACAGTGAGCTTTCAGACTTTGGTATCAGTTCACCCCCTGCACTTTCCTTTGCCAAATCCCCGCACTAGTGAGTGTCCCGCCTGTCATGCAAGTTGGTCCCAATACTGTAGGAAGCAAGTGTGAGCGAGGGGTATTGACCACCTCCAATGTCCCCTTCCAGCAAGTGTGCATTAATGCCCATAATGTTTTGTGTTACCTGTGGACTCTTCTCTGAACTCTTATGGAAGCTTTCTTTTCATAAATTTGGATAGGCTGCTTTATTTTTCCCCTGCCATTTAAGTTTTGTGTACATTACAGTATAATGTTATGATGTATATGATGTATGTATGATGAATCAATTGAACCTTATTTTTTGCCTAGTATCCATCTCTGAAACTAACGTTAATAAAATGGTGAAGGCCAAACAGAGTATTTTGTTTAAATTTCTTAATCGTGTGAACACGGGAGGCGAAGATGAGGATTCAGCCCCCACAGCAGCTACTCCTATTGCTTTTCAAAAGCCAGCAAGTCATTGGCGACTGGACATGTAAGCTAGCTAACCAAATGGCTAACATTAGTGAGGCCACATACCCTACACTTAACTTTGTATCTGCTAGCTGTACCCCTAGTCCTTTTAGTTTTTTTAGGTTGTTATGTGACATGTAACTACATAGCTAACAACGTTCCATAGTACCGTTAGTTAAAAGCAGCTTTTTGCACGGGAGCACTGATAACTTCGGATCTGGGTTCATGTCCTTTTTTTTCATACAGCCCACCACACGACAGTGTTTCAGCATTTCTATTATCTTGATAATCCACCGACTGTTAATATTAACTCTATGGAGCGCAACAGGTTGTTTTCCCCCATTGTGAGCGTTTTCATCATATTGATGGTAGGAGAAACAAAGTGTGACAGTGTTGATTGTTGAGTAGGCAATTCACACAACCGTGTATACATGCAGAGGTCACTGAATGAAAGTGTTAATTATTTATGTTTAGGTCTTCCAGAAATTACTCCAGGCATCCATGATGGGGAGCACAGGGAGTTCAACTCAGACCTGGAAGGGCTGCATGAGAGAGAAGGTGGGACCCTCACCACAGTGGGGGAGGTGCTGTCTTTCAGGCAGCTGTTTCTGCGCCGGGGGTTAGCGCTGTGCGGTATGTTGGTCGTCCTAGCTGCTGGTATCCTTGCCAACATGCTGCTCCCTGCAGTCTTTAAATAAGGGATGCTCATACTATCCTAATGGATGGTTATCCTACCTAGTGGACCCACAACCAAGTAGGATCCAGAAATAATGTGATTTTTTTATATGCCAGTATATTGATGGAAAATATCTAAATAATTTAGTACATTCAATATTTTAAGACAAACCGTGATTGTATGCATACTGGAAATAAAAGCAAATGTAATCAAAATCAAATCTATTTTATTTAACAGAAAACTGTCACAAAGACACTACAGAGTAGGAGAAAAACACTACATGGCTCAGTGACAATTCATTTTATTATTTTACTATTGTGTTCCCTCTCCCTTTTTTAAGTTACCAAAAATGTTTTAAAATAGAGTATTGTGATGAAACATTTAATAATGCAACAGAACCCCTTTAAAGGCCCGAGGAGGCTCAGCTGTGACGTTGGGGTCATGCTGAATGAGTTTTGTGCAATGAGTGCTACTAGTGCAGTGGAACGTTTTCTTTGTACAAATATTATGCTTGGGGGTAATTAATTTTACTGTTTTTATTTTTATGTATGGGATGTTCTTACTTATTGCCTTGTCAGACAGGGAATGTCATCTTTTCCTAGCCAAGCCTGAGTAGGTATGGTTTTCTCCTATTTTGGTCCAGGGAATCTTCCCAGTCATTCTTTAGCAGTGTTTACTGCAATAGTCTACAGGAAGATACATTCTTATTGCATCATCAGTCATTTGGAATGCATATGTATCATTCCACCTTCTGTGCAATATTTAAGATTTTTTCCACCCGCTTCAGAGTTCAAAAAGAAACATTTATCAGCCAATGTTGATTTTCTGTAGGCTTTACGTCATTTGCGGACTAGTTACTAATCATGTGTGAAGTGAAAATCCGGTTTTACCTCTTCTGTACCCTTCTGTATATGTTCTAGTTAAATTCTATATGTAAATGTCACAACAGTCCTGCATGGTTGATAGACTTCATGTTTTGTTGCTTTTAGCAATGTCTGAGTACACAATGCAAGTCAAACTTATGCTGATTTGGAACCAAAACCACAACTCATCCCATCCCACTCAGTTCAGTTAAGCCATGCCATTGTTGTGAATTAATGGCAGACTCATGCATTATAATTTCTTTTGTTTACTGCTGTGAACAGGATCACACTGACATTGTACAACCTTCCCTGGTTTTATTTTGTTTAATAAAATTTCTAAATACTGTTCTTAGTTATAGCATAGTGCGCTTAAACCATTTAGCTATAGATCTAATGGGAAAATAAAACTGGCCTGCAACGTTATGTTTTAATTCTGATGGAAGAAAATTTCAACAAATTCGAACAAATTTCTCTTATGAGATTCATTCAAATTCACTCAATTTTTTGAAAAACAACTGACAGCTAAACTCTGCTCCTCACACAAAAGAATGTCTTGTGAGAAACATTGAATACATCCTTATCCTCATCTACCATTGCCGTCATAGACTATGGAAATTAGCAGTACACCCTTCACAATGCTCACAGCTCTTAAAAGGAAATAAAAAGGTAATTCGATTGGCTATTAATTAATCCAGCTGCACCACACACACTGATGATATATTCAGTATAATCCAACCCACTCTTCAGGTGTGCTGTGCGTCTTGCACTGTACGCTCCTCGCCTCTGGTCACAAAAATACCAACGTTCACTAGCTACACCCAGTGTGCCCACACGCCATGCTATTGATTGCACCCATGCGTGTCAATCAAAAATTTAGCTTTGAGTCTGGGAGGACAGAACTACTTCTTACACAAGATACCAGAAATGTTTAGGGGCCCAACCCATCAAGGATGTTGTTTAGGACACCACCTTCACTGACTCACTAAACAGGACAAACACAGTTTTCAATACAATTCACACTTACAGCTCATTTTCAACATGATATCCTTGTATTGTGCTGTAGACAATGTGGAAAAGAAACACCAGTTTCAATTTACACTGTTTTAAGCTAATAAACAATTGTGCAACAAAAAACTGTAAAAAAAAAAAAAAAAATCCAAAGGAAAACTACCCCTCCCTCCTCCCCACCCAGCCCTGCCCTGCCCACCCAAAAAAGTGAAAAGGAGAGTGCTCTATCCCGTTTCTCTTTCGCCTTAGCTCCAGATTCAAATAAGTCCATTCTTCCACCCTTTTGGATGCCACACAGTCTCACAGAGCGGCCAGTTTCACTTGGCCGTGGCGTTGCTGTGCTGCTGCTGTTCGGCCAGCGCCTGCTGCAGCCGCGTACGCTTGCGCGAGTAGTGCTGCCAGTGCAGGAGCTGCTGCTCATCGATGAACTTGGCACACTGTGCATTGACCAGCTCCTTGCGGAAGTGCTCGTACTGAAGGAGCTCCAGCATGTGCAGGCTCTGGGGGTATCTGGTAGAAAAGGCAGGAAGAAACCAGCGTCACTGCAGGACAAAGGCTGAGAAGAGATCAGTGCCAGATGCAGGCTTTTCACAATCACAGTGCGGACCTTTGGCCTTTTAATTGTGGGGACATATTAGAAACAAAGACATTTTTTGGACTGCAGTTACTACCTCCACACTGCTGTTTTGCTTTTCGATTGTTGCCAAGATCTTAAGTCTTATGTGTTAAAGGGTCAACTGTACACTCACATATCCAGCTCATAAAACCTTAGGCCCATAAAATCTACATCTAAATGTTGGCAATCCTGTGACTTGGATAGTAAATGTTTTTGCTTTTTAGATGTAGCTGCAGGTTGTAAACCCATGCATAGCAACATCATCATGACAAGCAGACCAGATTCAACATTTTCGGCTTAAGGAGTATGGATGATACTGATAACAAGGCGTTGGTGGTTGATGTGACATGGGCTGTTTATGTTCCCAGATGTCATAACTAAATAATGGTTAGATACATACAAAATAGTTTTTTATATTGTTGCAATATAAGGACATACAACTGACATTGACATGAAAAAGCTTGAAACTATTTAGGGTAACACTATTTGTAGGAGCCATTTATGTTTATTGTTGGCATGTCATACTATTTTGTTTAGATATATTTTGCACTGCAGTATTATTTTGGACACTTGGTGGTGGTGATTAGATGCACAGGGTTGTATATTTAAGGGCAAAGGTAACAGGAAAGGGCAGGCACAGGGAGCGGGAGCGCACACTGTTCTCACCAGATCAACTACTGACCAACACGCTACAGCTTGCAACAATAGAACTGGGGGGAAAAAACCGGGTTCGTTCATCTTTTTGTACAACTGCTAGTTGCAACCCCAAATAACGACTGGAAAATCTATTGTATTGGGTCTGCGTAACATTTCACCCCTATCTGTGTACCAATGGCAAAAAGGACATTGGAAAAAATGAAAAAATTGCCTATATACTTTTAACATTGGTTTGGAATACAGCTTTTTAATTTGTGTGAGCTAGGTGAGATAACCAATATTGTGTCATGTAACTTGGCGCAATTTTGATATCAATACTTTTAATGGAAGGCCTAGATTTGATTGAATGACTTATAAACAGTGCTTTGTATGGGTGAGTGCTTTGTATGGGTGAGTAACTTGTCATTTTTGTACTGTTTTTCATCAAATCGTCGTTACTGAAACAATGCAGTCTGTAAACCATGTTTAACAAACATCTGAAGTTCAGCAACTAAGAGTTATACACATCTGTAATGAAAACACTTAAGTTTGCAAGTAAGCTTGTAAATTTTCCGAGTAACTCACTTCAAGTACTTGGCGTATTCTGGGTCCTTCCAGTACAGCAGGTACTTCAAATAGTTCACAAATGGTTTCTCTCGAAGGTAGCCCCTCTGAGCTAAAACTACGAACAAAACATTGGTTTAAAAGCAATTCGGCACTTAAAAACAGAATTTCTAATAATGTATGCATGCTGCCCAAATAAAATGAAAAATATAATCACGATTTTACAAATGTGACAACATATAGCTAATAGTAGCCATGACTCTTGTGATGTGCAAATTTCAGAAACTCTCAGTAGCCTTTGTAAAAGTCAGTATATGCCCAAGCTGTCGGTTAGATGCACTCACAGTTGAGGTAGTTCGGGTTCGCCAGGCACTGAACGAACTCCAGCTCTGACTGGAAGCGATTCCTCGCCTGCTCTTCTGCGGGAAAATGGGAATATAACAGTGATGTTAAATACAAACAAATTCAGATCAGCTTTGCAGCCATCACTGTGAGAATTAACATTTCCCAAATAATAGAGAGCCAAGAACATCTCTAGTTAGGACATTATCTGACGTTATTTCGGCAAAAAGAAACGAACAAACCTGACTCCATAGCACTTGCCATCGCAAGCGAACAAGCAGTCGGATGTATGGCGAATTACCAAAAACACGTAAAATGACTGCGTTTTCCAGTTTAGTTGAAGAACACAACTACAATTTGTATAACTAATACTGATATCCCCTAATATTGTAATTATGCTTTACGGCGACATAAAAAATAATGCAGGAAGCTACACAAATCTCGGACATAAAACCGACGTCGCCATTTTTGTCGGAAAGATGACGTAAAAGACGTGGCTACGTCAATTCAAGACTTGCTAATATCGCGAGCCTTCACGAAAATACGTGCATTTCCAAAATGCAGACACTGGATGGAGCCATTTTCCTAAGAGATTTGAAAAGTCGTCAGCATGCAGTGTGCCTAGTACATTGTGTTTACTTCTGCGCTTCTGATTGGATCCCACAATAATATGTTGGCAAAGCCCGTACAATAGATTTGTTAAAATAAATAATTTAATGGGCTCTTCGTTCTGTTAAGAAGATTCTGTCTTCATAGGTCGTGGGTTGCTTCGATTAACCTGTTGCATATTGAGAAATGCCATTCCTGGGGAACACAGACTGGGAGATGTGGGGTTTCTCTGGGTACCAAGCAAGCTGTCTTATTCGCCGTAAGCTAATGAATTATGTATCTATATTATAGTGTTTGATTTAACTATACATATTGTAACCATGCGTAACAAACTCGGAGAAGTGGACTGACCAGAGCCTAGAAATAGCATTCCCCTTTTATGAATATGTTTAGATGCATAAATGCAGTGTTGGGACAGCATTCTAAGCTACCAGTTACTCAACAGAAAAGATCATTTCTTAACTAATGCCATCGCCTGATTCATGCTAACTAAGCTACAAACTACATGGCAAAAGTAGCTACATTGATGCTACTTCAGGCCAAATGTTATAGGATGTGACTCTAAGGTTACATGTGAAACTGCCAACCGTCTATCAAACACATAAATAGGCAACAAACTGTTCAAATAAACTGTTTATTATTAAACAGAAACCAAGGAAGTTATTAGCTGTGCTTTTTTGCATTAGTATATTGGGACACTTGTCTGTAAGGACTGTCTCTGCCTGTCTCCACAGCTGCCATATGGGTCGACTCGCCTCATCTCCATAATGTTGATTCAGAATCAGTCATCAAAGAAAACTGGTGAAAAACACCTGCTTCATTGTGTGTGTGGGTATGCGTGTGTGTGTGTGTGTGTGTGTGTGAGTACCAAAGATAATAATGAATGAAGTACTATAACTAATGTAATTATATGGTGTGTGTTGTTTTGCTACACAGTACATAAGCATGCTGGTAGATCAGCAGTAATTTTGACTTTGGTTGTCAATAAGCCTACTTCTAATCTCTTTTGCTCAATGATGATCATTGAAATAGCTGTATCTAGAAGCTATAATACACTGTACAGGCAAAGCAACAAACTCATCACAACAGGAAAAATCTTTGAATTACCCCATTTTAAACATTTGGTTTACTGCGTGGGAACAACATAGAGATGCTATTATCAGCAGTAACTGTTCATTAATAAGTAGACAACCTTGTGCTACCTTATTTATAGACATTTCCAAGGCCTTTGATATAGTTGACCACACCCTCAAAATGAAAATATTATGGGTTGAATTTGAGCAGCTTCAAAATGGTTTTCCAATTTTCTTTCAAGTAGAATTCAGGGTGAAAATGTACACAGACATAGATCCCACTTCTTAGAAATTACAAAAGGGGTCCCTCAGGGCTTCATCCTGCGTCCAGTATAATTTAGGCTACCTTTCGTATGAACAATCCCGTTCAAGCTTTAAATTATTAAAGCTCTAATACAGTATCTATTTATATGACACCATTCTTTTTTTGGCGTACCTGTTCCCTTGCAAAGGGCTTCCAAGGGTTCCAGGATGCATTTAATTCTATACAGTCTGCTATTTTGCTTTGTGACCAAAAGCAGGCTCATCTTCACTGCTTTTCTTTACCTGTTTTAGGCCATGGAGACACGCTTTACATGCACCACCATGAACATTCTACCCACCACTGGCATTTTTAGGAACGATCTGTATGAACATCGTTTTCACTTTGCCGAAGCTTTTAGAAATGAGCAATAAATTAATCTTTAGGCACATTATGGCATGTTGTTAGAAATCCAGATAACAGACCACAAAGTGCACATCATTAAGAATTTGCACCAACATATTCCTTCATTTTGTGTATATTTGGATATTCTAACTATTTGCAAAAGTCAGTGGCTTCAAGTTGCAACAAAACTTGAAATTGGACAGTGATAGCTAGTTTTTGTATGGTCCAGTTTTTCTTGCAGTTTTACATATAAGGACATGTGTTTTCAGTTTAAAAAAAAAAAAAAATCTTGATTTCAGGATTCCAGTGAAATGCCCCTTTATCCAGTGACCCAGAGGCATCCAGCGTTTCATTACGCCCGAGGAGAGGAAACTTGTCGGAGAACCAGCCCTGTAAGGGTGTGCTACGCCTCCCTGTGCCCTCTCTGGCTCGGGCCTCAGACACCTGGCCTCATACTCTGGTGATGTTGGCCCAGGTTGGGAAAGAGTCCAGGACGAATACAGCGCTGCCCCAGGTGTTAATGGCCAGGGTGCAGCACAGGATTCCAATAATGTTCATCACAATACCAGCCTTAGCCTGAAGAGAGAGAGAGTGAGAGAAAGACAGAGAGAGAGCGCGAGCAGGGGGTAAGGGGGGCAAGCATAATATTGTATGAAGAGTCACAGGGCTCAGGGTACCAGAACCCCTCCACCCTCTTCTCTACAGCACCCATAACCGGCAGTCCTCATGTCTGGCCCAGTACATCATGGTGAAGGTGAACTGCACATGATAGTCCTTTTTCGTATTTCTCTTCTTTTTTCCATTTTAGTTATCATTATTATTTTCTATACTCTTTATGTGAAGAAAAGGGGTCCTCAAATAAAATTATTATTATTATTATTTGTACAAGCGTGGCTAGGTTATTTACATGTAGTGCATGCATAGAAATATACAGTACAGTATATGTGAATATACTTCTTTTTTATTTGCTCTCTAGTGCTTTTTTTAGTGCTTGTATTTACTCTACTGCTCTATGGAGACATACTTGACCTCAGGAGTGTATAATATGTGTGGATGTGATGTGGACGTGTGCAGGCTCTCACCATGTCAGAGGCCTGAAGGCAGCCATAAGAGAAGACGATGGCATTGGGGGGCGTGGCCACAGGCAGCATGAATGCGAAGGAGGTGCTGAGAGTGCAAGGCACCATGACATACAGCGGGTTCAGCCCAATAGACTGTGACTGTAACGCACAGAAAGACAAATATTACATCATAGCCAATACACCTGGGTAGCAGACTAGAGGCGTAAACCTGTGGTTGATTGGGTACAGTTTGACCAAAAACACTGAAAATGAATTGCATGTTTATTTTTGTGCTCAGTGCACTGTAATCACTGGGGCAAAATTCTTAGGTTACTGCAGACATATGTAATTGCTTCTCATCTTTCAGTCGCTGAAAGGGTGCACTTAAGTTCTCAGTCTGTTTGATCTGACTCATTACACACATGCCCAAACAGGACAGCTTCATACACACATGTGCTTGGGAAGTAGGTATACATTTGGAACACTCATATGTTATATACACTTGTCCTCCAAGATGGTTTTTCATGACTAAACCATCAAGGGGTGGTTCCCATAAATATTAATACACCATGCCTGGAATGTTTTTGGAACTTGTTTGGAACAATAAAGACCTGTTTTAAGACTCTTGATGGATGTCCTTGTCATAAAATGGTCTCATAGCCAATCACATTGCTCAGTTGTTTCACCATAATTTAAGTCAATGAGAAACCCCTGTAAGAAACTCCAGTGACAATCTAGCCAATCACAGTGCTTCTACAGGCCTACCATGGAGGCAAGGATGGGCAGGAACAGTGTAGCTGTAGCCACATTGCTGGTGAATTCTGTAAAGATGGAAATCAGGAGGCAAAGGATGATGACGGTCGCCCAGGGGGGGATGTTCTGCAGGGGCATCAGCTGAATTCCCAGCCACCTGGACAAACCGGACACCTGCAGGGGAAATACATGCACACATAACATAACATAACATAATGATGAGAACAAGCCATTCAGCCCTGCAATGCAGGCCACACACACACACATACTGTATAACGTAACAATATCGTAAACAGGCCATTCAGCCCAACAATACATGCCTCACACACACACACAGTCAGTTTAAGAAAGCACACACACTCAGCTTAGAGAGAGCACACACACACACAGGAGTTCGGACCTCTCTTCAGGACCCACCTCGCTCCCTTTGGCCAGTGCAAAACCCCCACCAAGAAGCAGAACAATGTTCCAGGGCAGTTTATCTTGGACCACCTTCCAGGTGAGCAAGACTGACGGGGATGCGGAGATCTGGGACCCTGTGGATGAGCGCAATGTTTCAAACAGACTTTGCTAATTCAACATGGCAAGACAATTCTCATAGAAATTATGTTATTAATTTTGTTACTGTTGTGATTGAATTTGAACACTTACATTAACATAAAAACAACAAATCAAACAAATGTAATTTGTAGCATATGGCATTTCTTTTAAAACATTGATGTTGCATATTGTAATTGCACCATAATCTTGTCCATGTTTGTGGTAGGCATGCTGTAACAAAGAATGATGCCAATGCAGAAATTAACTGTCCATCTTTAAGTAAACAAGCTTATCACTTTCCCAAATATGTCTCTGTGTGTGACAATATCAGGTGAGGTGTGAAGGCATGTGTGTCTGTGTGTGCGTATGTGTGTGTATGTTGGTATGTGAGCATAGGAAGTATGTTAGTGTGTGTGGGCGTGTTTGTGAGTGTGGGAGTGTGTGCGTGTGCATCTGAACATGTGTATGTGCATGCAAGTACTTGTGTCTGTTTGTGTGTGTGTGTGTGTGTGTGTGTAAGCTTGGCTGACCTGTGTCAGGGCAGGGGGAGTATAAACTGAGCCGGGGTGCTTTGGAGGGAAGGATGAACAGCAGTACAGCAATGAAAACAGCTACTGTGGCATCACTCACATACCTGCAGAATCAGGAGAAAGAGATGAAACCTTCCCACTACACAGATTTAGACAGACCTTGGCATGTGTGCAGATAGCAAAGGCTATTAACCATAGTGACAAATGCTTCTTTCTGTTTGTTTTTTTTTTTTTCTAACATTTGATTTTATTTATCATGTTTGGGACTCCTTCAAAATATATGTGTGGTGATAGGCTAAGGATGAAGAGTCAAATCAAATCAAATGAAATCAATCTTTTTTTTTTACATAAAACTATCAGAAAGATGCTTTATAGAGTAACAGAAGGGCAAAAACCAGGCCAGAACCACATAGTGCAAGCATATGAGGTTGGGTGCTTTGTGGTTTGGGTCTGCATCTAATTTGACTGTACTTCCAACCATAATTGCACACCCAGAATTGTAAAGGGCTGTTTATGGCTCTTATTTAGAAACTTAGGGCCCTATTTTTTCTCCATATTATTTAAAATTACTGATGGTCACAGAACGTCATTACCACATGTCAAAATGATATTTCAAATAGGGGAGAACTGGCAGAATTGTAGTAATTTTCACTTTTTACTGAATTATTTAGAATTTAGAATCAAAAGCTGTGAAATTTCACAACAAAGAATGTGCAACTGTGTTGTGTGAGTGTGTCTGCGTGTGTGTATATGTGTGTGCATGTGTGTGCGTGTGTGAGTGTGTGTGTGTGTGAGAGAGTGCAAGTTTGAGTGTGCGTGCTTCTGTGTGTGTGAATGTGTGTGCTTCTGTGTGTGTGTGTTTGAGTGAGTTTGAATGAGTGTGAGTGTATATGCGTCTGTGTGGGCGTTTGTGTCTATGTGTGTGTGCGTGTGTGTTTGTATGTGAGTCTGTGTGTGTATGTGTGTGTTTGTGTATATATGTTTGTATGTGTCAGTATGTGAGTGAGTGTGTGCATCTGTGTGTGTGTGTGTGTGTGCGTCTGTGTGGGTTTGTGCATTGGAGGTGTTTTTACCCTGCATTGTCACTGAGCAGACTCCTGGCCCAGCCGGTGGTGAATCCTGGATCTCGAGTGAACCAGAGGAGGACGAGCAGGAGGAAGAGCGCCAGCACACTGCCCTCCCCAAACGACATAGGGCCCAGCCGGCGGAGCTCGTCCCGGACCACCCGGTGCGCAGTCACCTCCTTATCCGATTTCCTCACCCCACAACCCCACGACTTCCTGAAGCTGCAGAGCCACACACAGGGTTTAGGAAAAGAGAAAGGCTCTCAGTGGAAAGGGTAGTTTAGTGGACATTCACTAAGAAGACTAAGACTAAGGGCATGTTCCTGTTTTCATTAATCTTGTAAGAAAAAAGCCAATCCCTTTAGATCAGTGTATAGATCAGTGTATTGTCTGCACACTCACTTCATTCCCATGAAGATGAACTGCAGCCAGAACCAAGCCATGAAGAGCATGAGAATCATGTTGGGGAAAGCAAAACCGAACCATGATGCAAAGTTGATGACATCACCATTCTTAGGGAACAGCCTAGAGAGAAAATGGAAGAAATTAAGAGGTAAGCAATATCCTCCAAAGACCCGGCAAAAACATTTTGTGCCCTGTAGATTCCGGTCTTAATCAAGAACCGTATATTCTACTATGCTTAAACCTACACTACAAGGGACATTCAATAAAAATAAAGTAAATAATATGTTTGAAATTATTTTCATGGTAATATAATTTTTTATCATCTAAGACATGAAAAACTTTAAATACTTTAAATACTTGTGGCATCTATTTTATCTAAATGTATTAGATTGTAGTTGCATGTACTACACTTCAATGTACATGATGCACTTAAACTGATTCTGACACATAACCAAATGTAAACTCTGTGGATCCACCTACTGGTTCACCTGGCCCTGGAGTACCAGGTTGGGCCCAGTGCCGGTCAGGGTGGCAGTGCCCCCGATGCTGGCTGCGTAACACACGCTCAGCATCATGCCTTTACATATCCTTCTCTTCTCTGCCGCCTCTTCAAACGGCATGGCCTCTTCATACACACCTGACCCATTCACCACCACTATGAGAGAAAGAGGGGAGGAGAGGGAGGGAGAGAGGGAGACGGAGGGAAGAGAGAGGAAGCGAGGGGGGGAGTACTGTATGTCAATTCTAGTTTGTCTGTTAATATCATTTGATCTCAAGTTAACTGTTAATTACATTACTTAAGATTACTTTGCAATAATTTACATTCATTTGGAAGTATATCTGTTTTAAAATTTGGCTATTCAGAGCAGTGCTATTGAAAATACATTTTGTAGGAAGTGCCAGAATGTACTGTAGGCCTGCTTAAAACTACTACATATCCTGCCCTGCTTCTGCTCACCCAGTTCTCTTTGTTTCCCATATTCCTGCTCCCCCTCCACAGTGAGGTGTTCCGGCACCTCCTCCTCCCTATTGTGTAGCTGCATCAGCACAGCCTGGACGACCGGCACCATCATAGCGGTGGTGGCGGTGTTGCTGATCCACATGGACAGGAAGGCGGTCACACACATGAAGCCCAGCATCAGGCTGACGAGTGAAGCACACACATTCAGTCCCACACCAATCACCTGCACCTGGGAACTCCCACAGGTAGCTACATGAGATGTCTCACTGAACAATCTGTTCCACCCCTACCAGACTGGCTTCAGGGCTGGTCACTCAGAAACTGCCCATCTCTCCACCATCAGAGTGAAAGCACCTATCATTTTCTCCTGATCCAGTCCTACTGAACCTTTTTGCAGCTTTCAGCACTACTGACCATCAGCTTCTTTTTTCTAACCTGACCTCACTCAAGATTTCTTAAGTGAACCAAATCTCTAGATGGTTCTTCCTGGGGCTTCCTGGAAGGGTTGCCTGTTTCACACCCAGGGCCTTCCTACAGACATCACCCAAGGTTCCATACTTGGCCTCCTCCTCTTTTCCCTTGGCTCCTTATCATTTACTTTGTCTTTAAATTCTTCATTATCTACCAACAAGTTAGTTTTGGTGGCTAGATGTCTACACTTATTAGGAGCCTACAATTAGGAGCCTATTGATTCAATTTGATCAGTATTTGATCAGTTGAAAAATGTTGAACCACTTTTTAAGTAATCATTTGCGATATAGCACAATAACCATAATGCAAACATGGGACTTTTATTCTTCATAGCATTGATAGCTATTTCTTAACAGGATAAATAATTGCCTAAAATATGAATAGTGTCTAATTAAGACAAATGTACTGTACAACTTTTTGAAATTGTTGAAGCAAGCTAGCATTCTCCAAAGCAAGCATACTTGCAGACCTATCCCCACTAGGTCAGGTCCCATTTGCAGGTGTCTTACCTTCTTTTACTCTATTCTATTTTGTCCCTCCGTGCCATGGGTGGAGAAGGGCAAGATAGCAAGATAGCCTTGTTGGTGGTAACTCACAATGCTGGTCGGTCCCCAACCAGGAACAGCACCCGAAGGGCAATGCGTTTGTGCAGATTCCAGTGCTCCACTGCCACGGCAACCACCAACGTCCCCACAAACAGCATGTTGGTGTCCTTCAGGTACTGCAGACATACCTAGAGAAAGAGCCACCAGAAGCACGATCAGCACAAGCAGGGACGAGTGCTCATTTTCGCCTCTACACGAGCCAGACTGGGTAGTGGAAACAGGTCATTACAGTGACGCAAATGTCCCTCTAATGATAAATCTGAAATTGCTTCCTGTTGACCACAACAGGGAATTTATTATCATTACATGCACCCATCAATCCACTTGCATGCACTTCCCATGGGCAAAGAAAGTGCAGGGCAGTGATTGTTTATAGATTCTATTTTTGGATACGTCTATCCTTATTGTTCGGTTCATTGTTGTGGGCATATCATGGTGTCACTGATGTGCAGGCACTTTTATTCCTTAAAATCAAAAATATTTTTGAATTTTGTAGGCATCCTTTTACATATTTTGCTTTTTTATCATACCTTTTCCTCCCCAGGTTAGAATGGCCTAAAGAAATTCTGTGCAGTGGTGCTCACCTTGTACAGTGGTGCTTACCTTGTGCAGTAGTGCTAACCTTGTGCATTCGTGCTCACCTTGTACAGTGGTGCTTACCTTGTGTAGTGGTGCTAACCTTCTGCAGTGTACAGTCGCACTGACATTGTGCGAGCTTACCTCTTTGGATCTCATGATGCCGAAGACAGGAAAGAGCACAGCAGGTAGCAGGGCTGTAACAGCCAATGGCAGGGCCTCAGTGCACCAGTAGACTGCCATCAGCATGATCACATAGGCACAGTCTGCCTCCTGCAGGAGAGGAGGGAAACAGCATTAATCAGGACATGCTGCATTAGCCATAGCAATTATACTCTGGGTACAGGTAAAGTACATGCAAAACCAGCTAAAAAAGACCATCACTGTACCATTTCAGTTTATTATTACCATAAATCTGTGATCTGTAAATGTGCCAAACTCAGCTATACCCCATATGTATGAACTCACACGAGGCAAACAGATTTACAGAGACTGTTATCAGGCTGATATGCTGATTTCACTGGGATGCCTGTGAGCTTCGAATGAGAATTTTGCAAGATGCACTGTAATGCTCTGATGCCTCTGATATCTCTTGTTTACTTCCACTGGGTTTCCTCATTGTCACTGCCAAGATATTATTACCGTGTGTGAGGTGTAAACAGTACCACTACATTTAGGGAACTAGACAATGGCCAGTTCCTTACAAGATGTACCAGACAGCTGTGTCATTATAGAGGTAGGAGCGCACTATGCCATTAAATGCACCTGTCTCCTTTCAACATGTAAAGAAAGGCCTGACCTGTTATCCTACGCAGGCTGCGGTCATGTTGTGGTGTTGACTCATATCTGATTGAGCAGTGACCAGTGAGTTTGCATGCATGCGCACACACACACACACACACACACACACACACACACACACTGAATTTCATCTAAACAAAATATTCTTTAAAAAAATGTTTTCAAAACTTCTGAGTAAATTACTGATTATCAGATAAATCCATATGAGCAAAATAGATCCCATACAATCTTAAGATGGTCCAACAAAATGCACATAAAACCATCAATATCAAAAATAACAGACCACTTGATAGGGAACACTGCAATACTTCTCGAATTTCTTCTGAAGACTAATTCTTGCTCTCTATACAGAAATATGTACTCAGTATATTTTTAGTTTGTATCAATTATTTTTCATTTAATAATGCCTCATCCTGCATCTTCAACATCATATAGAGTGTATTTTTTAGCAGTACATTCACTCTATTATTGGTTATAATAACAAATACTATTGCTTGGCTAAGATGCTTGATGTGATTATTATAGATTATTTTGGTAATACTTAACTGCTTGTGAAAGATGTCTGGTGTGATTATTAGAGATTATTTTGGTAGTACTTCACTGCTTGCGAGAGATGCCTGGTGTGATTACTACAGTAGTTATTTTGCTGGTATTACTTCATTGTAGCACTATGTTTCTCATTAATAAACCACACAATCTGTTTGACATTAAGATTATTTAAAGTAAATAGTTAACCACAATGTCTCATTACCCCAGTAGTTCTGAAACTCAGACACCCCCCCCCGTGTATGCTGGTGTTTATTCCAACCACAATCACAATACCATAATTTTAACAGGCTGATCATTAAATAGATGCTTTTCATGTTTGAGTACGGATGTTATCTTTATGTGCATAACACTGTGTATGTAGAGCCCAGCAATAATCTATAAGAGCTAAAAAAAATATTTACATACATAGCAATTTACTTTTCAGCAGGTGAAGGAATCTGGTGATGGAAAAAGGATTATTTAGGCTTTACACCCACAGAGGGAAGGACCTTCAAGATAATCATGGGAAATTAGCTAAAAACACACCTTTCCCTTTTATTCCTTGATTCAGAACACTCGGTCTGCTGCCCACCACTCCACATGTGTATGGGCAGGCCGTCTTTCTGTTCACTGTGTAGCCCCACTCCTGAGACTGCAAACACTGTGCAGCTGCCCCAGGCAGATAGCAAAAACTATTAGTAAGTTTTACTCAACTCATACTTTTGGAGGGCAAGGTACTTTATTCCTTTCACAGCTAGACTGAATGATGCTTAAACTGATGTATTATCACCTGAAAAGTCTCTCTGGTCTCTTTCACATGTAGTAAATCATTTGCCAGGGGATTCAAATCAACTCAGGGAATACATTAATTCCTTTGTTAGAACAAGGGTTAACCAGAAATATCTGTTGTCCAAAGCTCATCTTTTGTTTTTCAAATGTCTGGAGCAGAGCTGGCCCTAGGGGGGAAATAGTTGTGACCCCATCACAAATGTCTGTGGCCCTAAATGACTGAATTGAGTGTTTATGCCAGCGGTAGGCTCTGTTGTGAACATGCATTAGTCCCTAATGTTAAATGCAAAAGGACCTGTGGGTGTTTCATGTGAATTACCTATTTTCACACATGTAGCAGGTATATGTCCCACACGTGATATACTGTATGTAACTGACCAGGTGTTACACCAGGTGAGCAGTAAGGAGTTAGATTGTTCGATACACTGATAGATACACTGTTATAATCCCATGCCTGATTTACTCATTATCAGCACATCTACTACATATAGTTTTTTCAAAAACACCATGGAACTGAGATTAATTCAAGAGCATGCATCTTCCTCTCTCTCGCACTTCACTTTTCTTTTCTTTCTAATGTTTCTTTGTTTCTGGACACAAAAACAAATGTATATTAAAAAGAAAGAGAGTTATTGTACATACCATGGTTCTGATTAGCAGTGGTAAAGGGAGAAGAAGAAATGGGGTAGAAAACAGAATGATCCCATTCTTCAGCTTCCAAAGCACTTTCAGGAATGCTGTCATCTCCAGATGGGTGAGGGCCAATGCAGGCAGCGTTTGAGGCTCTGCAAATTCAAGAGTTATTTACTTGACTGGGCAACAGGTGAGTCAGAAAAGTAGGAGGTAACTAAACAAGTTTCTCACCTCTGTAACCTGATGCTTTTCAGTCACATAATATGTGAGTTGTTCCAACGTAGTTAGCATTCCAATGCAGCACCCATCCCCACACATTGACGAGGCTACTAATTTGAGGGAAACTTTACCATGTAAGTATTTAGCCAAATCTCCACAAACTATAACATTGAACATCAACGAAACTTCAGAGATATATGGTTCTTTTTCTTGTTATTTACTTTGCTTGACTCCTTGTGCTCTTGCAGAAAGAAGCCAAATTTTTAACCTTTCTGAACCTTGTAAATGATAAACATACTCCATTCAATTGACTATTAGCCTCTATTTGATGACATTTCTTTACTTTGTGATTGGATTCCTTACTGAAAAATCCATTGAATAAAAGGTCCTGTGAAGCATGTTAACTCTTCCATTTTCCAGTTGCTTTACTCCTAGTAATTAACAGGCATGCCTGAGCTAGTCTCTTTTTTAATTTGTGGATTTAAATCAATATGAGGTCAAACCAAAATAATTAAATTAATGATTTCCACATATTTTACAAAACTTTGATGTTACAGATTGATGTTATGATTATATACTGTTTTATACCCTATCATTATCACATGCCCATCTTTGTACTAATCCAATGAATAGATACATCACCACCTTACATCACCATTGTTTAAGTAAGCCAAGCCTCAAATTATCGATATACCATAATACATGACTGAGAGTGGCACTCCCAGTCTAATCCAATGCCTCATAATTTCTACCTTACACTGCACAAAGGTCTGGACAGAGTACACATTGACCAAGGATAAGATGTTGTCTTTAGCTTGTAGGTAAAAGCTATATATGGGTATAATTACAACAATGAAGAAACAAACACTGAATATTAAGATCATCTTAGGCCTACAGTAATACCACATAACAACTGGCCCTTGAGGCAGTTGGAATGTTAACCCTCCTCCCAGAAATATATCCAGACTCAGTGTATTTACCCACAATCAAATATAAAACTGTTTGTTTTATTCAATGGGAGCATTTTAAACTTATAGCTCATAAATGTATAGATTACCATCTTGGAAATTTACTGTCACACTTTTTACCAACCCTTAGTCCCTGGAAATATTGAGGCATCGTGGCACATGATCAAAACAACTGTCGTCACTTAGGGCTAGAGGGCTTAAGGGAAACTTTACGGCCTTAGTATACAAATGTTGTGAATGTTACCTGTCTTAGATCGGCATCTTGTGGATATTTTCAGAAATAAAATCTGATTCCTACAAAGTTATCATTAAACTGAGTATAGTACAAGAACCTTTAAATGTTAGTACAGTACAAGGACTGTTACAACAGCCCCTGGTATTGAGATAACTGCAGTTACTGTTGCAACACTAGTAGAGTAACTTCAAATTCCTGATAATTCCCTTTTCCCATTATTTAAACTGACAATTAAAGCATGTCTATGGGTGTCTGACCACTTTAGACAGATGCAGCTAGTACTGGTGATACAGGTTAGACCAAAAATATGAGGAGACGCTGCCTATCCTGCCTATTTTTGCACATGATGTCGACAGCCCCAGGATGTAATGTATAATAAATCAGCTTATAGGCACATTGACAAGCATGTGACCCTTTTTATATTGTGCTTTCTAATTTCTATGAACAAGATACTTTTTGTTCAAGCTAGTTAAGTTGTTGAAAATCCAGAACTAAATTCACTGTCTGCGTGCCAAGTAAATATACTAGTCATTGTATATGATGTTGTACGTATACGACTACAGAATTCTATGGTATATGCCACAATCCACCACAATAAATCGCATGGGACATAAACCTGGGCACTTGTAACACTGCTTTGATGTGTCACAAAACAATTAACTATAAGGCCAGATTCTCTTAGTGTCTCAGAACTGTCATTTACCATTGAATGTACCCTAGTAAGTACTTTATGATGTACCATAACTACAATATTATGAACCGGTGTCATGTGTGTTCAATAATTAATATTCATGAAACACATGAGATACACATTAGGTTTTTTTTGCAATTAAAGTTTCAATTAAGTCTCCAGCTGTTTCTGAAACCTCAAAATAGTTGTGTGCAATGACAACATTCCCCACAAATATATACTCAGAAATATTTCAACATTATTGCCCTTCATTGCAGAGCAGACTACATGAAAAAGACTGCCAAACTACAGCGTCAGAAGGGTAACATATCTTTGTCCACTATTGATAAAAGACTACTCATTAAAAGAAACCTAATTAGCTCACACGTTCCTTTCAGAATTTGCCATCCTATGCAAGGCAGATTGTAATATGATTGATTTTTTACTGTGTGCGCCGCTCATTTATCAAACCTTAGATACAGTAAGTTTCATTCTAAATTATCGCGTCCTGTATATGCATGAAAAAAGCGAAGTTATGTTTCCAGAGGTTGAATATAAGGACAAATTATTTATAGCGTTTATTCACAGTTATAAGCATAAACACCAGTTTTAAAGTTTGTGCCTTAACTTCTTTCATTGAGCACAGTGTTCAGGTTACGTATACCATAGGAATGAAATTGAAAGTAGGTAATCTTCTGAAGAATAACACGTACGACCACTGGAGGCATTACGTTGCTGTATAAACTGCTTTGGACCACGCATACTCCTGCAGCCAGTGGAAAGCCCCGGCAGATCGTCAGAAACTTCAGTAAGAAGTCCACTGTTAACCCTCGCTTCATTCAATAATTCTAAATTAATGTGACTGATCTGAAGATCATCAAAAAGGCTCATTCATGCCTCTTGTCAGCTTCATTACTGCCAGTTGACGACCAGCACGATCAAGTTTGCCATTATCTTTTTTTAAGCCCACAAGCCTACTTTTCCAACGAATGTACCCACTGGAATATGCCCACTATTAGCTTACTAATGTGACAAGAACATCAAATATACTTTGTTAAAGAACTAGAGTGAAACAGCTCAGCTTGCTTGATTTGAGAAGCTATTATTATTATTATTATTATTATTATTATTATAACTGAAGGTTGGGTCACATGAGAGCGCGAGATCGTGATGTGAGTCACGTGAGTTGTGAGGTGCAACAACATGGCTTCTATCAGCAGAAAAATAGGTTTACTGCACCAGACTGGCGCTACATGACTGTCCTGCATTTGAAGTACATCAGGTGTCTGATTACTCTTCATTTTGTGCAAGAGTGGAGCCTCTGGAGCAGATTTGTTTTTTTTGCAAATGGATATATTGGATAGAAGATGGAACCAGGGTTTTATATGAGTTAGCAATGTACTCAGCAGTACTGTGACAGAGGTACGTGCCACAAGTTAGCAAGTGCTGGCTAGCTTTCCGAAATGCATGGCCTTCGCTTGATGGGTACTAGTTAGCAAGCAAGCCAGCCTTGCTTGTTAGTGAGATAACAATCTTACTTAGATTAGATCAGAGAGCGGACCGTCGTCGCTTGCGAGGTTACTAGCTAGCTAACGCTTTCGGTTTTGTGTGACATTTATAAAATACTGTGCAAATCTAAAAGGGGAAGTGAGATCTAGTTATCGTAAACATAGTTATTTGACGAACTAGCTGGCTAAATGAAGTTGTGATATTGACGTTTATTCGTGGGGATTAGATTTGACTAGTAATTTGCAAACTTACAAGTTTGTAGGTTAGGGTGTATGCTAGCTGCAGAAACATGTTTTTTTAAATCGCGAGTTAGGAGTAAACATTTCATCCGACAGAGCCAAGTAACAGCTCTTGCTTGGCTTTAATTAAACAGTTAAACAGGGTAGCTTGTGTGTGGTTGTATTTAGTTAATCAACGAGCTAAACATTTGCTGACAAGCAGTTGCGTGGCTCTGCGTGGATACAACTGTCAAATGTCTCTTTTTTTACGCGACTTTCGATTTGTCACAATTTAGCAGTTGGGTCGTTTCCTTTTCATACACTTGTAACAACAGGTTTTCAGATTAGTAGCTATGGTTGCCTTTTCAATTAAAATGGAATTCATGCGATTGGCAACATTTACCTCAAGGTAATCTGTCGTGTACTGTTTCTCATTTCGCCTATTCTGGAAGGAAATATGGTATTGAGTTGATGTTTTAAAATTAAATAAAGCGAGTGCACGCAGTGATTGCAGTTAGCTTGGTCTTCCGCTTTTCTGTTGTACAATCTCTATCATGCACTTATAACAGTGAATAAATTGTTGTTTTGGTCTCTTTGGTGGACTAGCAGAGCATAGCTGTAATTGGTTTACTGAAGGCATTTTCAGTGGTGGGGTTGGAATACCGTTAAGCAGGCCATGTAGGACCCAGGAAACTAAACCAGAAATAGATTTGTAATTGTCATTTTGAAGTTTTATATCTAAGCTATACAATGTTTAATGTTTGTAAAGGTTCCCTGTGTTCTTGATTATTTAAGTTGATTTAATTTAAATTTGTAATTAATATAACTTGAATTTGGAAATAAAATTAAATGCACTCCAGCGCAAAATAAAAGTATTACGACTTATTTCTGTAAATAAATGGTTTTTGTACCTTTACAATTTTCAGGAGAATTTCATAGATGTGATCTGTTGCAATAAACAACTGCAGAATTTTATCTTTTGATTTTTTTTTTCCCAGAACACATTTCTAAATACCACTCCACTCACTGAACTTCAGCACCCCATGGATGCATGAGAGTGCTTTAGGTCAGGGCAGTGTGGAGGGAGAAGCCACAGGACACCATTTTGTTCCAGTACGGCCTCCAGAGGTGAGCATGGAGTGGCTTGTGACAGCCCTGGAGAGGGACCTGGGTGTGGACCGGCGACAGATGGGCCCAGGTCTGCGGCCTCAGGAGCAGGTGGCTCTTGTTCCAACCCGTTGGGTCCTGGGGCTTCGGGAGAGGAGGGTTACCCGATGTGCACGCTATGAGGGCGTGAGTGAGGGAGAGGTGCATACACTGCTCCAGCGCTCCCAGGTGAAGCTGCCATCTGGCTGGACCCGGGTTTGCATTCAAGGCCTGAGGAAAAGCAGACTTGGCTATCGGCTGTCCAGGGAACCAGGCTGCCAAGGGGAGGGCATCTCAGAGGATTCGTTCTTCAGTCTCATGCAAGGGGTTTCGGAACACAATTTCAGGTATCCTTCGGAAATTAGTTGTTATCACATTTTCTGGAGAAAACATTCAGTGTAATTACAAAAAAGAACAGTGTTTGACTGATTAACTTGTCAAAGTGTAGAACATTTGTCCAGCTCTGGGTACCACACTGTAAGAAGGATTAAGAAGCTCTTGGAAAAAGTACAAAGAAGGACAACTAAATTGGTTCCTGGCACAAAACTGAAATGATAAGAGGAATGATTTACTTTCGCATTTAATGTATTTAATCTCTCAGCAGAAGTAGGCTAACATGGAAATTTGGCTGAGGTATGTACATTTGTAACACAGATTAATTAACAAAATTGACTACACTTGATATTTTAAACTGAGTTCTCTGTCAGCAAAGAGACATAGGTGGAAGTTAGTTAGTTAAATCCCACACTGATATTAAGAAGTATTTTTCCTCATACAGAATTGTTTATGCATAAAGTAACTTGTCAGGGCATGTGATTGAAACAGTGACTTGTGGAATGTCTACGCCCTGGCCTGACACAGTGTTGGGTACTAAGGCTGTTCTGATCTTGCTGGAATTGTAGTCATGTCATAGCCATTGTGCTGACATAGTTGTATATAGTTATTGGTTAAAAGGCAA
Organism: Anguilla anguilla; assembly: GCF_013347855.1. NCBI lineage: Eukaryota > Metazoa > Chordata > Actinopteri > Anguilliformes > Anguillidae > Anguilla > Anguilla anguilla. The sequence continues at coordinate 27,645,363 of NC_049212.1, forward strand.
TAAGTACTCAAATCAGTGCAGTAATTGTTATGATACATTAAGCAAAGCACACCTATTCAGTACAGAATGTTTAATATAAAAAATAAAATGTGTTGCTGGCAAGGGCATTTTGTTCCTTTGATGACAAGGCTGAGAGATGGAAAAATGATGAGTTGACAAGTGAGTCACTGAAGTAATCTGTGTGTGTATAGGAGTCCAGAGTGACATACACAACAAAGAGGATTGGGTCAGAGATATGTGCTCAAATCACACTTTAAAGCACTTTACTATTTTCTCTGAAATGTTTTGCCTTTTTTTCAGGGTATGGATAACCAAAAATAGTCAGATGATAGACTTAGTTGGAGTTGGAGATATTGCCCAAAGTGATAACAATAGTTACATGTTCTGGCTGGTCAGCATTCCCCAACTTGATGCTCTTTATGCAGCATGTGTAAAAAAACAAGCTTAGTTGTTCTGAATGACTGGCTGTTATCATCACACATTTTTTATGATGTACTGTAATCCTCCAGTTCTTTCCTGATTCCCCCCTTCCCTTCCCGACACAGGAACCTCTGGCGTCAGGCCCATCGGATCTATGTGCAGCCTTATGCAGGCACCGTGGAGCAGGCCCAAGTACTGGCGCTGGATGCTGTACGCCAGGCTCTGCAGGCTGTGTTCTGCTGCCCCTTCATCTCTACCGACCGGGTTTCTCCATCACTGTCCCCGGCTAGAGAGAAGGAGAAGGAAAACCCTTTCCCGGCCTACACATCACCTAAGCCTGGCAGAGACCAGCTTTGTCCTAACATTCTCCCTGCAGAGGGCCTGCTGGAGTCAGGAGAAATGCTCTATGTGGTGTTACCTTACAGTCAGTACTCCCTCTATGACATTGTCACCTTTAGCCCTGCCAAACTTGCCAACAGCAATGCCAAAGTTCTGTTCATCCTGTACCAGCTGCTTACCGCCATGCAGGCATGCCATTCTGTAGGGCTGTCCTGTGGAGAGCTGTCCCTGCAGGATGTAGCTGTAGATGAGCAACTCTGCAGCTATCTCAAAGTCAGCTTAGCACATTATGAGGAGCTTGGGGATGACAGGGAGGCTACGGAGAACGGAGGGGTAGGACACAGGCTAGGAAGAAGCCTAGAAGTGGACAGGGGCGATGGTGCCAACAATGGACAGCTCTGCTGGGACTGCTGTGAAGAGCTTAAATCCCTTGTTTTGGACTGGGTCCATGGACGAGTCAGCAACTTTCGGTACCTGATGGAGCTAAACAAGCTAGCCGGGAGACGCGAAGGGGACCCAAACTATCACCCAGTTCTGCCCTGGGTGGTAGACTTCACTATACCTTTTGGGAGGTTCCGTGACCTTAGGAGATCCAAGTTTCGACTGAACAAGGGTGACAAACAACTGGATTTCACTTATGAAATGACAAAAGAGGCTCTAGCTGCAGCAGTGGCTAATGGGGGCGGGGCAGGGAATTTTGCAGGAGACATAGGTGGAGCTATAGGGACCAGTGGTCCGGGGCAACTGGATCATCTTCATGTGCCACATCACATTTCAGATGTGTTGTCGGACATTACATACTATGTGTACAAAGCCCGGCAGACACCCAAGTCTGTGCTGTGCAGCCATGTACGATCGCAGTGGGAGCCCAATGAGTATCCAGCCAGCATGGAACGCATTCAGAGCTGGACCCCTGATGAGTGCATCCCAGAGTTCTACACAGACCCCTCCATATTTCGCTCCATACACCCAGACATGCCAGACCTAGATGTGCCTCCATGGTGTAACTCGTATGAGGAGTTCATTGAGGTGCACCGCCGCCTCCTGGAGAGTCGGGAGGTCTCTCAACAGCTACACCACTGGATTGACCTTACATTTGGTTATAAGCTCTCAGGAAAAGATGCTGTCAAGGCCAAGAATGTGTGCCTACACCTTGTGGACAACCACACACATTTGGCCAGCTACGGGGTGGTGCAACTGTTTGACCAGCCCCACCCACCCCGTCTTGCACCATACCAGTACTCTCCTCTTGACCGTCCTCACCTTAGCTCAGTCACGGTCTGCTCATCCTCCTGGCCTAACCCTTCACTTGAAACTGTAGTGGATGGCGTGGACGGAATGGTCCCGGAAGCGACCGGGTGTGAGTCAAGTGCCTGGACCGTAGTTGATCGGGACGAGGAGCTGGAGCAAGGCATGGAAGCCCTGGACTCTTTGAGTGCTGCTTCTGGTACTTCCACTGCAGCCTCCTCCTCTGTCCCACTGCCATTATCCAGTGTGGTTGCTGGGAAAGCCCCTACAGAATCCACAGCTACGACTTTATCCCAATCTCCTTCTGTCTTTCCAATTGACGGGACTGCTAATGTCACAAATGTCCTGGGGTCTGGCATTCGAAGTGCCATGCTACAAAGAGGCAGCAGTGTGAACAGGAAACATAAAGAGGGGATCGCCAACTCTACTAACACTGAGGACTTCAAGATTAGTCTACCAGAGGGATTCAGCCCCCTTCAGCCGCTTGAGGAGCTGGAGAGGCTGAATAACTTCCTTGGGAAAGGACTGCATGCACAAATTCATACTAAAGGTTCTGCAAGTGAATCTGGACATTCAGACTTGTCACTGGTAGCCACTCCTTCTCTCGCGATACTCTTCCAGAGGGATATGCAAGCCCTGGGTGTCCTCATTACTGAGATCTTTTTCTCCCATAAACTGCGGCACGTGAAGCCGAGCACCTCCCTGACCGATCGGTTCCAGGTTGTAATGAAGTTGTTCTCAGCTAGCTACCATGATGTGCCCCTACCCCTACTACCTGCCATAGAAACCCTACTGCAGGTCCACAAGCACTCTAAATTGACCAGTACAAACTGGAAGGAGAACAGGCTCCCCAGGCCTCTGCTTTTTGAATATGACCCAGTTTTTGAGGGCCTCCCCCCTCCCAGTCCCTGGCAGCTTCTCAGTCCGTTTCTGTCACCACTTCCATTCCCAACCTACTTCCGTGCTCTTCATCAGTTCATCTTCTCCTACCATGCCAAGATGGAGTCCATCAGCACCACCCCAGGCCGTGACATCATCTTCCACCTGTGGCGGCAGCTGGAGTATCTGTTGCAGGGTGAGATCACGGCAGAGGGACTGGAAATTCTCCTACCCTTTGTGCTTGCACTCATGTCAGAAGAGTCCACTGCCGTGTATGCTGCCTGGTACCTGTTTGAGCCCATCTCTAGAGTGCTAGGGCCACGCAACACTGCTAAGTATTTGTTGAAGCCCTTAGTGGGTGTGTATGAGAGCCCGCGGTGCCTGCGGGGCCGTTTCTACCTCTACACCGACTGCTTTGTGCTGCAGCTCATCGTGCGACTTGGCCTGCAGGCTTTCTTGTCCAGCCTCTTGCCCCATGTCTTGCAGATCCTTACGGGTTTTGAAAGCTGCAGCACTGGGGCTGGGGCTGGGGCTGAGTGGGAGGGAAACAAGGCCCTGAGGAGTGGCAGAGTAGACCTAGGGGAGGAAGAGGATGAAGACTATGAATGTGGAAAAGGAGGGGCATCCACAGGGTCTATAAGCGGAAAGGCAGGAGGGGGCAGTGGAGGTGGTGGTGGTGTGGTTGACGCTGGGCTGATGGATTACTCTTCAGGGATCAGCTTGAATGACCAGGTCTTCCTATCTGAAGGCGAGGACTTCCAGAATGGTTTCTACGTCAACAATGGGTCAGGAGCACCAGGCGGGGTCGGGCTGCATGGGAAGCCACATTGCCAGAATTCTGTGGTGAAGGACCAGGACCAAGAGTCTCTGAGCATGGGGAAGTTGAGTGACAAGAGTAGTGCCAGCGAGGTCTCTATCGGAGACACTGACTCTGCCAAGGACCGGACCAGCCTAAAGTCCGCAGACAGCAGTCAGGACCTGAAGCAGGCCAGCGAGGGGGAGGATGGAGTGGAGCTGGAGGAGGAGGAGGAGGGAGAGGAAGGAAAAGAGAGCACAGTCGGTAGTGTCCCCAGTCTGGAGCTCACCCTTTCAGGCCACACTGAGGAGTCTGACTCCACAGTGGTCACCCTGGATGGGAAGATTTTAAGCAGGATGGAGCTGGAGGAGGCGGAGAAGGACATGGTGGGAGAAGAGGATGATTCAGACCTCACAGAAGACTCTGAGGAGAAAGAGCACAAGATACTACTGGGTGAGCTAGCGCATTTGTTCTAATGTAACAGTTTGGTCTTATGCTTGGTTGCATCCATAATGCACTCATCACCATTTTTACTTGCTTCTATGAAGTCAGTCTTAATCAAATGATGATTTAGCCTGTGACCTACTTGTGCAGAGTACATTTACCATATGTAGGGCATATGTTATAGAGACTCTCTCTCATGAATGGTGAACTCCACTAATTCCTTGCTACACTGTAAGTTCAGGTCAAAAGAGGACTTTGTTCCTGACCCACATACAGCTACATTTTGAGTAATGTGATTAATATGTGTAAAGAAAAGCCAAATGCTTCATATAGGCTAGTATTGGGTCAGGTAAAGGGAGTATATTCAAAACCAACCAGTTTTTACTGTTCGGCTAGGATACTAATTTATTGACCCTACTGTTAGCGAAGTTGTTAGCAATTTGATACATAGGCCTATTTATGTTATTCCAGTACTTCAGACTGCACATATTTGATTGTGGATGATTTTAGTTAAATTGTCTACCGTGGGGAGCCACTCAGCTTTTTTCTGTTTCTCTGCAGACACTGTGTGTAAGACGGTCAGATGGCTTGCCGCAAAGCTTGGGCCCACTGTGACATCTCGTTATGTTGCCAGAAATTTATTACGCCTGCTCACGACCTGCTACATTGGTGAGTGATATTACAATCACTTATTTAGGGGTGCACTTATTCAGGGGTACAATTTTTTGTGGAAATCACAGTGGTGCCCAATATGTTATTTTATAAATTGTATTTTATAAACACAAAATGCCTCTGATTTTTGAAGCTACAGCCCATGTTATATAGGGGTAGGGCATGTGTTTGGTATTTTTTGGCTGACTTTTGTTTTTTCCTACCCTTCTTATTGCATAACTGTTTCTTCTCATTGACTTGACAGCGGAGATGTAAAGTAACATATTCAACTGTTGTCTTTGGCTCTAGAAGAAGATACACAGGATGCATACAGAAAATTCAGAAAACAATGAGTCAAAACCAGCCAGCATGTTGTTTTCTTGGTATTTTGCTACTATTTCATACAGCTAATTTTCAGCAGTGTTGTAGTTAAATATCCATTTTGTAGGTATCACATCAGATTTATATGTTATTGGCAGGAAGCTAACTAGCAAAATGTGTGTGCATTTGTGTGCGTGTTGTATGTGCATATTTGTGTCATGCACTTGTGCATTGAGTTTGTGCCTGGGTGCTTTTTTGTTGTGTGTGTTGCGTGTGTGTGTAGGATTATAAATGTATGTATGCATGCGCTTGTGCATGTGCACATGTGTATGCTTGCGTAACATTGTCACTGTTTGTCTGCCTCTAAATCCTCCCTGGTTCAAGGCCCTGACAAGCACCAGTTTGTTCCCTCTGCGTGGGAGGAGAACAGTGTGGAAAGTGTGGGCAGTGTGTACGAGAAGCGGCCTGTGGTCGGGGACCAAATGGCCCGGCCTGTCCTGGACTGTCTCATCTACATTGCACACCTGTACGGAGAACCTGTGCTCACCTACCAGTACCTGCCCTACATTGGTTACCTGGTATGGCCTGAGTCTTCATATCTTCAGCTGCAGTTTTCAGTAACGGACGCTTGTTTGACGGGAAATTAATCAGTACTGCTGTAAGAATTACTGATCAAATGAGAGCAGTATTTGTGTTGTTAAAGTTCAAGTTCTGCTCACAAGAAAGGAATTTAGTTCTGGTTGTGTGCTCACTGGCCTTTACTGTTTCTTGGTGTGGTGTAAGTAATTTGATTACCTACTTTCCAGGTGTCTCCACCTTCCTCCTGTCGCTTGAACACACGTAAGGAGGCGGGGCTACTGGCAGCAGTGCTCCTCACACAGAAGATCATTGTTTTCCTGTCTGACACCACACTGATGGACATGCTGATGAAGATCAATCAGGATGTGATCCTGCCTCTGCTAGATGTGCTCACCTCTCCTAGGATGGGGTAAAACCTCATATGGTCCAGGCACACACAGCATTCCACACAGAATATATACCACACGCAGAACATACAGCATCACACACAGAATATATACCACACGCAGAACATACAGCATCACACACAGAATAGAATATACAACGTCACACACAGAACATACAACATCACACACAGAACATACAACATCACACACATAATATACAGCATCACACAGAATATACAACACACACAGAACATACATCACGCTCAGAACATACAACATCACACACAGAATATACAATATCACACATATATATGTGTATATACAGTGAGCTCCATAACTTTTGGGACAAAGACTTTCTTGATTTGGCTCTGTACTCTACAATTTTATATTTGTAATCAAACGTCTCAGATGTGGTTAAAGTGTCAGCTTTTATTAAAGGGTGTTTTTGTACAACTAGCCCCCCAAAACAAGCAGGAGCCTGGCAGAGCACCACCAGAGAACATTCTCAGCGCCTGGTGATGTCTTTGGGTCACAGACTTCAAGCAGTCATTACATGCGCAGAATATGTGACAAATTACTAAACATGACTACTTTCATTTACATAACATTAATATGTCCCAAACATAATGCTGTCCTGAAATTGGGGGGGGGGGGGGGCTATTTTTGATTACAAATGACTAAAACTGGAGCAAAATCAGGAAAAAATATATATATATATATATATATATATATATATATATATATATATATATTATGAAGCTCACTGTACAACATCACACAGAACATACCACATCACACACGGAATGTATAATGTCAAACACAAAACGTCCCACATGATTCACAAAACTTGCCACAAATTAGTAATGGCATAGTTGTAAACTATTCTAACACAAAATTGAGTTTTCACAATACGGTCTACCACTAATTCTGAGCTTGGAGCAGCAGTTTGAATTTGTGTGCAACAGCTGTAGATTTGCAGTGCAGGCTTTGCAGTGCAGCGGCTGAAAGTCAGGAGTGAAACACGTTGACCCGCTCTGTTCAGTTTTCCCAGCGGCGTACAGACACGCTCTGCGGTGTGTCTGAAGACCCTCAGCCTCATGGCCCTCATTTGCCTGCGCATCGGCAGGGAGATGGTGCAGCAGCACATGGTCGACACCCTGTGCAGGTTCTTCAGAGTGTTCTCCCTGCTACACAGTCTCCACACACAGGTAACCGGCCCTCTGTGTGGCTGTCTGTCTCTATATCTTTGTGTCTCTATCTTTCTATCTCTGTCTGTCTATCTCTGTGTAGCTCTACACTTTATCTCCATGTCTGTCATAAACACACACAAGTACACACAGTAGAGGATGTCACATTATTGGCACCCTTGATACAGATAAGCAGTAAAGGCTGTATAGAATAAAGAACAGCGATAGTGAGCTGTAATTTATGCTTTACCCTTTGCACTGATGCCAAATCTGGCCAATCCTCACCCATTTTTGAGGTGTTCTATTTAAGGTTTTATTACTCCAGATGTGTGCATCACACCATTTACAATACTGACTTAGTTTAGTTCATTTTCATAATTTCGGTACTAATGAAGTACCACAAATACAAAGGAATCTAGGCGAAAATGCAAAAATGCCGTTGTTCTTCCTTCAGTTTGAAATGAAATTCTGAGAGATCATGTATATATAACAGGTAAACCTATACATGTTCTGGATCATGAACTCCTTGACCAACAGTGTACAAAATCTGGGGGTGATATGCAGAACTACTAAAGATCTATAAAGCAAAATGTAAGCAGTGTACTCTGCTGTCCCATAGTGTCATCATATTTCACTATAAATCAACTCATGAAACTCACTCTTGCATGCTTTTCTCTATTGTGGTCTCATCTGTCCATAACACCCAGTTCCAATTGAAGTTTGGTTTTTTGACCACACACATCAGCAGTTGCTTTGGTGCTGGACGAAGGACGGTGATGCTAAAAAGGAGGCAAAGAATCTTTGATGTTGTGCAGTTGTTTTGTATCTACTGGTCCTGGGACTCTTGTTAAGGTCACCTACATGCAGATGTTATCACTCAACTCTTTGTAAATTGTGCAATGAGCTGAGATCCTGGACAGACAGCAACCAAATATCATATTGAATCATTTAGTTGAGCAGCTATCAATTAGAATTTCTTTTGAAGGCCTCTCAGCCATAACAATTTGTATGGCCCTAAATGCAAGAATTGAATTTCCTTAGCAGACAGAAGACAGAAGGCTCAGAAGCAGACATAAGAAAGGGCTAACAGAGGACTGATTCTGAACCCACTGCTCTTACTCAGGTGGACACGGCCCCTCGCAGGGAGGTAGGAGAATACACCCTGGTGGATCTGCACACCCCAGAGGGGACTGAGGTCACCTGTGAGCTGGGGGTGCTGGAGGAGCTGCAGGCCGTGTTCAACTCTGAGATGGCCTACGCTTCGTACATCCCCTTCAACTGCCTCATCGGTGAGAAACCACACACACACACGCACACACACATACACACACTCTTTGCTGGCTTAGCTTCGGTACTAACCAATCCCAGCCCTGCTTAGCGTCAGTACTAACCAGGCCCAGCCCTGCTGGGCTTCAGTGCTAACCAATCCCAGCCCTGCTTAGCTTCAGTACTAATCAAATTCACCTCTGTTCTGCTTTGGCTGTTTCACGTTAGAGGGTACAGGGTGATATAGCTGCTGGTGTTATTGGATGATATTGCTGCTGTTGTTATAGGGTAATTATAGGTGCTGGAGTTGGTGTGATGTAGCTGATGGCTGTCTTTGATGCATCTCAGAGGTATTTTTAAAACATTTATATGGTTTTCTACAGGCGATTCTGCGATCAGAAAGCTGGTGCCGAACCACGAACTGGTTTGGCACCTGGCGCAGTCTTATCATGAGCAGGTCAGCCCAGGTAGCTCTGACCCTCCACCGGCCGCGGGACCCCAGGCGGACGGCCCTATGTCCCCCAGTCACCTTTCTCCAGGCCTGGGCCGGCTCGCGGGCTGCAGCCCCTTCCCCGCCCCATCTTCCAGCTCCACCCCCATGGGCGGAGACCCCCTCCCCGAGTCCGGCACCTTCGGTAGCCACCTGGTGGGAAACCGCATCCAGGTGGCCCAGGGTTCGGACGTTTGTGGAAGCCCCAACCTGTCCACACTGGACACCTGGGGACGTCAGAACTCCGGCCACCTGCCTCTGGCCGCCAACCCGGGTTCGTCCTTCGCCACCTCCTTCACCTCTGGCTCCTCCTCCTGGGTGCTGGGCCCCACCCCCGAGGACAGCGCTCTGAAGCAGGAGCTCCCGCGGAGCAGCCGCGCCCTCCTGGGCAACTGGCTGGCCTACTGGCAGTATGAGATCGGCCTGAACCAGCAGGACCCGCACTTCCACTTCCACCAGATCCGCCTGCAGACCTTCCTGGGCCACTCCGGCACGGCCAAGTGCCTGGCGCCGCTGGCCGGGGAGGACTACTTCCTGTCCGGCAGCAAGGACAAGACGGTGAGGCTGTGGCCCCTGTACAACCACGGGGACGGCACGCGCGAGGTGGACCCGCGCCTCACCTACGCTGAGCACCGCAAGTCCGTGTTCTACGTGGGCCAGCTGGAGGCGCTGCAGGAGGTGGTGAGCTGTGACGGCACCGTGCACCTCTGGGACCAGTTCACAGGTGAGCGGAAAGTTCCGGGCCTCAGGAGTGCCGTCTGTAGCCTGTTCTTGTGCCTGCCTGTTTGAGGGAATGCGATTCTGCCTCACACGTGCGAGTGGTACTGATCTGGTGAGCTTGGGAATCACCATAAATAGATCAGAGCAGCCAGTTCTGAACAAAGAAACATTGCCACCGTGATATTATTTGGTCAGTTATAAACAATTCTAACAAAAAAACTCAAAATTATATGTAGCCAACCAAATAGCCTACCCTTATAACTAGCCAAAAATTCTAATTATCAAATGCTTGCTCCTGTCCAAATCCCAAAACAACTATAGATCAATTTTTTGTCAGTTGAGTGAGTGAATATTTTAAAATGTTGTATGTGTCTGTAGTGCATAGCTCTGGTGATGTTACTAACAGTGTTCTTCATGCAAGTTGCTAAGTCAGATTTACGTTTGGTGCAGCTTAAATTTCTGATGGAGTGGTCATTTTTGGTTGCTTGCATTGCTCCCTAGTTTATTTTATTTATGTAACCTTTATTTATGCAAGCAGTCCCACTGTGGAACCAAATCTCTCTTTTATAGAATCTTAATCTTCCCTCCCACCCCCACTCCCTCGCACCCATATTTAATTGATTAATCCTGGTTATTCTGGTGTCTTTATGCTTGTATGTTTTTTATGGCTTGCTATGGGTGAAATCTGTATGCATTTAGAATCTGTATTGTTGTTCTTTAGTCCTTTGGTGGTGTGGAATGCACCCTTGCTCTTCTGGGAATGTTGTTTGGCAGGTCTGGCACTATTGAGCATAGAACTCGTTATGTTGCGTGTTGTAATGTATGAAAGGGGGTCGGGCGATAGTAACCATGAACAGGAAATGACTGAGTGCTTCTGCTTGTTTTTTTTGTCCTTTTCCTCTCCCCTGTCCCTGTGTGTGTTTCAGGAAAGCAGATCCGTACGTACGAGCCTCTGGATGGGAAGAACCCCATCACTGCCGTGACCACCATGCCCCCGCCCCACTGCGGCGTGGTGTTCGGCAGCGCGGACTCTGTGCTCCGCTTCATCGATCCCCGAAAACCGGGCCTGCAGGTGCCTCTCCGCTCCGGCATTACATCATTTACTGTCATACCCACAACCACTCCAGGGGGCAGATACTTTTTCACGGCATTGTACATGTCAAAGGCACCCTTAAGGGGCATAGGAGCCAACCATTTTTGTGTTGGCTCCATTACAGTGGGGCTGTGATGAGGCAGTATTACTGGGGCCACAGAGAGACCACACGTTAGATCCACTGCACTCTGTTCTTTACAGTAGATGGTCTCATTCTCTCTCTCTATCTACTGATGATGCTGAAAAATGTCAGTGTGATAAATCTGCTAAAATTCAGTAAAGGGTGGGAATACGTGCAGTACAGTTAAGATGGGCTTTGGGAAATGGGCAGAACTCCTGTTGCCAGGCAGGGAAGAGGCCAGGAAGGCAGGAGCTGTGTGTCTGTGTTAATGGGGCTGTCACCTGACTGTCCTCAGCACGAGTTCCGACTGGCCTATAACAACGTGAGCGCGGGGCTGATCCGCTACCTGGCGGTGAGTCCGGGGGGGCGCACGGTGGCGGCCGGCTTCTCTTCAGGATTCATCGTGCTGCTGGACGCCCGAACCGGCCTGGTGCTGCGCGGCTGGCCCGCCCACGAGGGCGACATTCTACAGATGAAGGTGAGGCAGGGGTATCAGGCTCCAGTCCCGATGGTCCACAGTGTCTGCTGGTCCCGATGGGCCACAGTGTCTGCTGGTTTAACTCCAGTCCCGATGGGCCACAGTGTCTGCTGGTTTAACTCCAGTCCCGATGGGCCACAGTGTCTGCTGGTTTAACTCCAGTCTTGTAGGACTGCAGTGGCTGCTACAAAGTTTACTACAAAGTTAACTACAAAAGAACTGTATTTTATGTGTATTTTCATGTTAATACTGCTGCATTGAATTTTAACTGCTACCCTTTTATGGTAAATGAAAAAAAGAACTTCTGCTCATTCATTTTCATCACACTTTGATATATGTTAACTACTAATGTGTAAAAAAAAAAACAGAAAAGAAATACATGTTGTCCAAGCATAAAGTCACACAAAAAGGCACAAGAGCATTCATACACTTAAATCCTGTTCAGTTCAACAATAAATACCACCAAACTGCTATCATTACACAGCCGTACCTGTAGCATTATTATCCTAAAAGGAAAACCAAAAAGAAAGAAAGAGGATTGCTAAAGAGGGTCAGGGGAGCTGTGGTGCAATTTGAAGAGGTGAGGTGGTTGGTTGGAATTGGAGATTGGTATGAAAGAGGTGGGTGGGAAAGCTTGCATGCTGTGTCCAGGGGAGGCTGGCAGTATTTTCGACACGCTACTTGTGCTGGTGCTTTGCCAGGAGAAGGCACATATTCCCATCCTTGGGGCTCTTCTAGAGAACATTCAGATTCAGAATGCTCAGATGTGCCTCTGTGAATGGATATCGGTTAAACATATTTATGAAAACTCAGGAACAGCAAAACATTTTTCAAAGCTGCAGGGTAGCCTAGTGGCAGGGTGTTTGACTTACAGCTGTAGTTGCTGTATCGAGCCTCTGGTGGGTATATAGTGTTCTCTGTTGAATCTGGTTCAGTGTTCTTGACCTAAATGCTTGGTTTTGAATCTGGGTCAGTATTCTTAAATTAATGGTTCCTATGCTGAATCTGGGTCAGTGTTATTAAATTGATGTTTTGAGTTCAGTCTCAGTCAGTGTTTTTGAACTAATGATTTGGTGTTGAATCTAGGTCATTATTCTTAAACAAATGGTTTTAAGTTGCAATCAGTGTTCTTAAATTAATTGTTCTGCGTTGAATCTGGGACAGTGTTCTTTAACTAATGGTCCTGATTTGAATTTCAGTCTGTGTTTGTGAACTAATGGTTTTATGTTGAATCTGGTTCAGTATTCTTGAACTATTCCATAATGGATCTGTTAAACCCACTGCCCTGGCCAAATTCCCACAGAAACGGTCTCTCTATATCTGGCCACCTAATCACCCCTATGTCTGATTAGCTACTCAAATCCCCCTAGCATTTCTATCGACTGATTCCCCAGGTTATCACTGCAATAGAGAATCTAGTTCTCAGTTATCCTGCCTGGTTAAATAAAGGATAAAAAAATTCTGTTGAAAATTCACATAAAAGTGGAATTTGAAATGTGCAGGTAGAAATGAAAGCCCTCTTGGGTTGTGCAGAAGCAGTCAACAAATCTGTGCCGAGTTGAGCCAATCCGGAGAAGAGCAAACTTTATTTAACCCCCGTAGGCAGGGTCAAGGACTGTGTCTCCAGCCTTAGAGGCCCAAGTTCAGGTAAATATGGACAAGGATTACTCATTAGGATTTCTGTCACAAGCAACACTGCCATATACACACTTCTGAGACTTCTAACGCAGGGTAATTATTTTTGGGTATAACCCAGATAGATCAGATTTTTGAGATGGTGAACACCAAAAAACATTGTCAGCCAGCATGGTGTGTGTTGTATTTATTCTCTCTGTCTGTCTCTCTCTCTCTTTCTCTCTCTCTCTCTGTCTCTCTATCTCTCTCAGGCTGCAGACGGAAACCTGGTTATCAGTTCCTCCACAGATCACACACTTACAGTGTGGAAGGAACATAAACCTCTCCACCAGTACAAGTCCCCCTCCGATCCCATCCACGCCTTTGACCTCTATGGTTCTGAGATTGTGGCGGGTACTGTGGCCAATAAGATTGGAGTATATTCCATGATGGACATCTCCGCCAGCCCTGCCAGCTCCACGAAGCTCAGCTCCGAGAACTTCCGCGGGACACTGACCAGCCTCGCAGTCCTGCCCACGAAGAGACTGCTCCTCCTGGGCTCAGAAAATGGAGCCATCAGGCTCCTGGCCTAGACTAGTTCCAGGTTCCCCTGCTCAACCTGGGAATGGCTGAGTGTCTTTCCCCCCAGCAACAGATTTTTGTTTTCCTGTGCCACCTTTACCCCTTTACCCCCATTCCATTCCAGGGATGGAACCTTCTCAAGCTGTACTGTTTCGGAACCTACTAATGCCCGACTGGTGTGGCTGGCTTTAGTTTTCTATTGTAGTTCTCAGGCAGAAAGAGATTGCACAGTTTTTTCTAGAATGATATGCCATGTAAACTCACCCAGACAGGAGAAAAAAGTCTCAGTCTTTCATCTGGAAAAACAATGTGTTAAATAGCTAGGTGGCTAATCTTGAAAAATTTCCAGATTGTTATATTTTATGTACTCCTTTATATAACTTCTGTTTAGGGCATTGCAATTTGTAAAAAATATGTTATACATGTATTGTTTGCTAAATATAAAGCTGGCATAGCTATCAATGGCTGTAGCTGTCACACCTGCGTTGGTGGTAAGGTGAACTTGGCGAGAAATAGTACAAGGCAATTTGGAAGCGTGATCTTTCAATTAATTTGTGAAATGCATGCCAAGGAATATTAGCCATTAGCCATAGCCTCCCATGATATATCCGACTGCTAGCTCCACCCCCGGAGTTTCAGTTCACCTAGTGGGGCTGTACCATTGCACAGTTTTTGGGGGGAGCAGTGGGGGGGTGTCATTTCACATCTTTCCCATTTAGATGTAGAGTAGTTTGTTTTAGTTGTATTATTATTATTATTATTAATAAGATACTAAGGCTGAATGAGAGCTCTTCAGAACAAATTTTTTAAATATGAAAAATAAACAGATGAGCACTACTGGTGTAGTGATATGGACCTTGTGCAGAGGACCTTGTACAGTCTTTAGCCAGTGACCAAAGTAACATATTCTTAATTGTCCCGCATGCATAAGGAATAAGGATGGATTGGTAAAAGAAAACAAACAATAACAGAAAAAACTGCTAATTTTTCTTTTTGATTTTCTTATAAAGCACTCAAGACTACTGAAGTTGCTGCTGTGGCTTACTAAACGAGCTGCGCAGGTTCAGTCCAGCATTCTTCTCCACAGGAAGAGGTCAGGAGAACAGCTCAGGAAGGAGGAGCCAGATTGGGTTCAAATGTAGCGTTTACACTTTCCAAATAGATGGGACAAGAGCACCAAAAAAAACGGGATTCACAAGTCTGGTTACTTCTGTGATAGTTCTGCTTTCATGTTCTCTTAAGTGTACCAGGAACACAATGACTATGCAGTATTTGAAAATATAAATATCTTTTAAAGTGATTGCCATGTATGTATACTAAAGAATTTTCTTGACTATATATTTTATTAACCATGAACAATAAACCACACAAGATTTTTCACTGGACACTGAGTCTTTCCGCATGGTTTCGACTCCCAACTGTCGCAGGAGATGGACTGAGTTTTACTTGAGATCAGCTCAAGGGTAACTACTAGCGTTGGTGTAGGTCAAGTGAAAACAAACAGAACCTGTAATTATGGAGTCGCATTGTACATAGAATTCAGCAGAAACTGGCATGTTTTGAAACCTTCCCTTTTTAGTTATGTTTCTCTCATGCTTGGATACTTTTTAATTGTAAATCAGCATACATGCCTCTTCAGGATTTATCATAAATCTACAATAATAGCGGTTGTCTTTGATGTTTTGACTGTCGGTTAACAGGTTTATTAGATAAGGTTCAAGAATTTGTTTTCAAATATCCAATTTCCATGTCTATAATTACCATTTACAGGTGTCTGAATTTTCCTTTTACAGTGCCCAGAACTGATTTTATGAAGGTTATAGCTGAAAGCAGTAAGGAATTCCATTCTAGTGACTGTTGAAGGTTTCTAACCTTTCCAGGTCAAGATGGGCAATGTAAGTACATCTTGGTCCCAGATGGAGAGACAGTCATATTGCCAGGGTTTTCAGTATGAACTTCTGTCTATATCTTCTGAAGAGAAGCACATCTTTGGGCTTTGGACACCAGTCACTACACACTAACATGTCTCCTAATGTGTCCAACCTAGAAATGGCATTAGATTTATTGCACTTATTTCTGCCCCTTGTGATAAAAAAAGAAGTCCAATCAACTAAGGGGGGAAAACTTTTATTTGGAGGTGTGATGCCCGTTGGTGCACTGTTATATTGAGTCTGAAACAAAGCTTGAGGTGCTTATTTTACGTTTTACTGCCAGAGAGAGAGCGAGAGAGACGACACAGGCAGCCCAAGTACAATGAGATGTGTTGATTCCTCCAGTATCAAAAATCCTGTTTTACTTTAATCACCCCCTAATATTTGTGGGTGAACATGTATGTGTCAGTGAATGATGGGGGAAACTATAGCTGAAAGATTATAGCGTTCATATATTTAACAATGTATACCAAGTAGCCTGTTAAAGACATTTAACCTTAGGGGACCAGTTGTATGAGTTGCTTGAATGAGTATGATGCATGATCTGTTGAGCAAGTAATCAGTTTTCAGGAAACAGGAGCTTTCCTGAAATCCAAATGAATCATTGTAAGAGTGACTGAAATGGGTGATTCTTGTCTGTGAAATACAGACTGTTTTATTGGCTATGATTGCTTCAAGGTTATTGTGAAAGTAAAATTGTAGAGCTGTTCCACCCACATTTCTGATCCACATGATGCTTGGACAAATCAGTGTCCAGTCAGTTAGGTCAGGGGTGGTCCTGGGGCATCTCTGTGAATACTGCTTTTCAGGCCAGTTGAATCTGCTCTAATGTAACCTTCTGTAGATTCGTCTTAATTTGACACTTTGTGTACTGTTGTATTACTTGCCTTATTAGCCCCCATGTATTCATAATGGCTATGCTAGCCATTATGAATACATTTTACATGTTCATGTCCCAGGACAATCAGTCAGATGAACTAAGGCTTTCATTTGTGCTGTCTGGAAAATGATTTGTTACATCATAGACACACTGTTGAAATGTGTTCGAAATGTGTTTTCTAAAAGTGTGCACTCCTGGTCACTGACACTAAATTGGCTAGACAAACCTGTATTGTGTTAAGATGAATTTAAAGAAAATGTCCTGAAAGAACTCCCAACACCTGTTTTCAGCAACATTAATTGATCGAGAGATTGGCTTGAACCAGTATACGCAGGGGTCCCCCAGGGCAGAGTTTGGGGTCACTTGAGTTGGGTGATATTCCTTGCTGGGGGATGTTTGTATCCCCAGTTTGTCCAATCAAGTGGAACCCTGAAAATCAATGTTATTTCAAGTTTAGTTTAAAATTTGTTACCACATCCATGACTTTTGTAAATATTCCATGAACTTATGTCCTCTTCAGTAGGAACAAAGTAGTGGCCTGATGAACAGCAAATAAAATGTCTTATTCCTCTATTTCATTTTAATGAAATAAACTAATACAATGGCTATTTTATTTATTAACATGTTTAATAAAATACTGCATATGCAAAGGTTCAGCATGTCGTGTTCTTCTTTATTAAGTAATGTGTACCTTGCTCCGAGTCATTGAGAGCTGGTCTCTCCTGTACACACTGTGCCTCTCGTTGTTGTGAGGCAGTGAGAGCTGGTCTCTCCTGTGCTGTACACACTGTGCCTTTTAGTGTTGTGAGTCAGTGAGGGCTGGTCTGTCCTGTACGGTCTGTGCCTTTCAGTGTAGTGAGCCAGTGAGAGCTGGTCTCTCCTGTACGGTCTGTGCCTCTCTGTGTTGTGAGTCAGTGAGAGCTGGTCTCATGTAAGGTCTGTGCCTCAGTGTAGTGAGCCAGTGAGAGCTGGTCTCTCCTGTACGGTCTGTGCTTCTTAGTGTAGTGAGCCAGTGAGAGCTGATTTCTCCTGTGCGGACTGTTCCTCTGATGATTCATGTCCAATAATCATACTCCCAGATCCAGTAAGAATTTTGTGCAAACAATGTTAGATATTTCTAAACACAAAATTGAGTTTAAAAAGGAAGAGCACTTGTACAGACCGCTTCAGATCCACTTTCCCTCTGTGTGTTAGAGACATCATAGCCCTGCTAGTATATTTCAATGCTCAGTTTCTCTGTTTAATATTTCACCTCTGGATCTGTCTCAATATTTACATTTAGAACAAGTAGTGACTTAAATGACGTGCAGATCAATTGAAGTAGAAATTTAACTTGTTGCTGAGAACCTGCCAGAACTGAGCACTGGAGATCTCTCTCATTGCGCATTTGTGTGTTCCTCTCTCTCTATTTTAGACTGGATAGCTGGGCCTCCGGACTTCATTTTTCCAAGGTAAGCTCAACTGTTTTTTATTTATTTATTTTTAAAAAAATTGCTATGTCTGCCATTCCCCTCATCTGTGCAGTGTCTTATTCCTGATGGTGAGAGCTGTTATTTGTATTCAACTATAGCTCAGCTTTGCCTTGCAGGTGATCTTTTTATGAGCTAAACATGTCTAACTAAGGTTATGCCCTTTAATTTTGCATTGACCACGTATGTGTTGACTAGTGCTAAAAAAACATTTTTCACAATAAATAAAATGTGGGCTTTTCAGATCTGCTTGCATGTACTTTTGTGTACAGAAAGTTAAAACATCAAACTGACACTTGTGAAAGTAACCTTTCAAAGTTAAGATTTAGATTGGAGTGAAATTTGTGAACTTTCAAGCCATTTTTTGTAATGTTCTGTTGTGCGGTTGTGGTTTGTTTGTCCAAACTGGAATTGTGAAAGCACAGAGACCTTTAGCCTTTAAAGCATTATTGATTTTTTTTGTAACTAAAGCATATTTGTAACGTTTTCAAGGCTATTTCAAACTAGCCTTCTCTCATGATAAATAAATCAGAAAACTAATGGTGGTTTTGTGCCGGAGGAGATTTTTTGTTTCTTTCAGGGATAGTTCACTTTATGGGTTTTTAAAAAATATTCTTTCAGTTTCATTGCATGTTTTCTGTTGGCTCAGACAGTTTTTTTTATGTACAATGAATGATTTTAGATATCTGTCTGTACAAGTGCTTGTGTAGGCTAAATTGATTACAGCACTGGAAAGGCTGTATATGAACAAAGTTGGGGCAAAAAACAAAACACTATAAGCAAGTCCGGTTGTTGCTGCATTTTAGATGAACAAGTAAATCTAAAATTATACAATATAACACCAGTATTGTGCCTATTAAATTGAAGAACATAAAGAAGGTGTTGAATCTACATAGTGGTGTGTCTCTGCCAACCGTGCACTTGTCCCTAGAAGGGAGTTCAGTCAACCAAGACTACGGAATCTCGTCATCTAACAGCAGTCTATACTGACTGGTCACTCGGGTAACCCCGGTCCTCCTGTTGAGCTGCACATGAAACATCTTCCTCCGACTTGCTTGTCTGTGACAACCCGACTTGTACACTGCTGTGTGATAAGTGGCGGTTGCAGCCTACTGCTTTGGAAAAGTGCACACGTTCTGGACGGTACACCAATGGAAAGAGAAAGACGTAATAGATTTTACATTAAACTGAACATTTCAAAAATGTGAAATAAATACCATTAACTGTGCAGGTGCCCACCTTTGGTCAGAAATAAGAAATTATAGACTATGATTGCATTATAGGTGCAATAAATAGAATTTCTGACCTGAGTCAAGTTGCAGTTTGAATGAAAACGGCAAATAATTTTGTTACAGGTCGGACTGTTTTAGTAAGCTTATTTATTGACAGCAGAAATTTTGACCAGACACACACAGTTCCATTTTAAAGTAGGCTAATGTAAATGATATATACAATTCAATAAAAAATGTACATTTTCAAATAATGATCAATGTTATGTTAATGCAACTGCATTTTGTAGGGAAGGTCTTACCAAACGTGACTAAGCGGCATTATTTATGTAAATTAAAAGCATGAGCATGTGCGTATAACTTCAGTGTTACTTACTTGGGCCTCCAACTGTGGCAGCTGCTTTACTGTTGTGCAAATTTGATGAATCAGACATAAGACACTCATTATCTGTATGAGTATTGATATAGACCAGTGTTTCTCAACCCTGGCCCTGGAGACCCACTGTTTATGTTTCTGATCAATTAAGATTGTTGACAATGTGTTTAACTTCTACCATAATTGTGTGGTTCAGCTTAATTTAACACAAGGCAGGTTTGGCTTGTTGCCATTTGCAGTCAGTAAAACCCAACCCATTTTATACTAGTGTTTTCCGGTTTCCACAGCAAACGGGACCCAACTAATTTCACCTGTCAGGTTATAAATGAAAAAAAGGAACCTCTTTCAAATAGAATTATTTGCCACATAGCACATACAACAAAGTAAATGAAAGCATAAATTATTCTGACCAATTGAACTTCCTGGAAAGTACATTTGGGACATTTATTTTTACAGCATACATAGCTATTTCTGGCTTAATGTCCCTTTAAGGGGGTAAATCATCCTTCAGTAGACATAAAAATTCAAATTAAGAACAATAAGTGTCTAATTAAGAACAATTTGCAGCTCAGTACAATGCAGAGCTTGTTACTATGGTTGGAATAAAAACCATAGTGGGTCCTCAGGGTCAGAGTTGAGATACTGGTTTAGACCCTTCTTGAAATCTGAAGGAATACCACCAACCTTAAAGTTTACTTCAAACATGCTGTTCAAGATGACATATTGTCCGCTGTGGGTTAACCCAATTTGCAGTCTTAAGCTGTAATTTTCCTAGTATTTCATAGCCTACTGTTACTACGTAATGTATTTGTGGCAAATTGGCATGCCAACAATACATTTCCTCACACGTCTGAGGAAGGATATAAGGAAAAAGCAGTGCGACAAAATAACAGAAAACTCAAACAACAGATTTCTCCTTGACTTTTAAATAGTTTGAATATTACTGTATCCCAATTAAAGCCAACATATAAATGCAAAAATCTGCATGAACAAGCATATGTATGGTATCGGCGTGTGTGCCAATTGGTGCAGCTGTATAAATTCACTCAGCGCACAACACAAGGCAGCGTGAAATCAGGATAGGCTACACCAAAAAATCCAAAAAGAGAGATACTTCTACAAAATGGCGGTAAAGATGCATCCAAAAGTAAAGAAAGCACATTATGTTCCCTCTCACTATGAATGTGGTGGAAATCGCCAAATGCCCAAACTGAACTTTATTCAGAATATCTGTTTGCTCATAGAAACGATCAATCAATTAACTAATATTATTGCAAATATAGCATTGTTTTAAAAATCATGGTTCTGCGATGCACATGTAAATTATTAAACATTTCCCCCCCTCATTGCTTTTGATAAATTAACTGTGTACAAATTAGGAGTACACCATTGAATGACATAGTTATGGTCCTCTGGGTTGAAGCAACCTGATGTAGGCGTTCTCAATTGATTTATTCTCTGTCCACTTTTCACGTGTAGCCTGCCATTATAAGCATCAGCGTTAGCCTCCTTTTGTGCTCAGTGAATACTCGAGCTGAAGGGACACTATGAGGAATCCTAGGTATTGGAATCTTAGCCTTCCCCAACAGAAGTGGATTGATAAAGAGCTCTTTCAAATGTGGTATTTAAAATTTAGTCCAGCACTTTCCGATGTTTCTGCATTACTGTGTGTGACAGGGACTGGTGGTGATAACGATGTTGTTTTCCAGGCGGACCGAAGGAGCATGGATACTCGTATGCTAGCACTCCTGTTGTTCTGTCTCTGCAGTCAAGGACTGAGCGTAAGACGTCTTTGTGGCATTGATTAAGGTGTTTTCAATATTTCTGATAAAAATGAGGCACAGGCCCATGTTCTCTCAGAGTGTTGATGAAATCATTATTTCTGTCCACAGGACGACGGGCTATTTGAAAATGGGACAGGCAGCTCTGGAAAAATTCCTCTTGTGCCCCTAATACCCCTGATGCCCAGCCTTCCTATAGGGGTCTGTGCCAAACCCATATCACTGGCATATTCACAAAGCATGTGTTTTGTGTGTGTGTGTGTGTGTGCGCGCGTGCGTGTGCGTCTTCTTCTTTTTAGCACTTGGCACATTTTGAATTTGATCATCACACTTGGTCATATTTCATCTGCACACCCAGGTCCAGTAACTGTGAAAACCTTTCTTAAGCAGAAACAACTTAATCATATTCTGTAAGTGTTGATCAGTCCCTCAGATTGCCTGTCAGAAATTCAAGATTCAAGCCTTCGCATGGATATTTTGTATTCTTTTCAAGGTCAAAATTCTGCATAGTATGCCTTTAATGTTCAATTTAATGTTATTGTCTTTTTTCCATGTATTTATTTTATCCATACTTTTAGTGTGTGTAGAGCTATGTACATGACATTAGAAAAAGGACTCTGCAAATAAAGGTATTATTATAAAAATTATTATTTGACCCAAAGCATGTACATTTCAGATGTGCAATCTCTCTCTCTCTAATGCTGAGCCTCTCTCTCAGGACCCTCTCTCCCCTACCAGTAATGGGTCTGTGCCCCTGGAAAGCTCGGAAGAGGAGGAAGACCTGAAGGACTGTGGGGGTCTGGCTTCCAGTGCCAGCGCTAAACGGGCTGTAGGGGGCGCTATAATGAAACTGGGCCTGGAGCTCCTGAAGACACTGAAGGACAGTCCAGAGCAGCCCAACACAATCATCTCACCGCTTAGCATCTCTCTAGCTCTCTCACAGCTGGCTCTCGGTGGGAGGCTTGTGTACATTTGTTTATCTGTCTGCTTGCATTTGTGTGTGTGTATTTGTGTGCTTTGTGTGTGCTTGCATGTGTGTGTGTGTTTGTGTGTGTTTGCACATGTTTGTGCGTTAAATATCTAAAAAAGAATGTGTTATTTGATTATACAATAATATAATATGAACTTAATTGTTCTCAATTAGACACAAAAATGATTTTAATGTTTATGCATGCAATTTATGTATGCAACAAAGAAATGTTTCATTTTCTATTGTGCCAAATGATTCCTTCAGAAAGAGGTTACATTATGAAACAGTCTGTGTTTTCAGAGCATGTTTGAAAATGTCTCTGGGCATGTTGAATGTTGATGTGTCCAGCAGGGGGCAGTGTATTGCAAGAGTTAATGCAGTGTTCCACATATGTGACTGTTCTCAGGGGCGGTGAATGAGACTGAGCAACTGCTCCTGCATGCTCTGCATGCAGATGCCCTGCCCTGCTACCACAAGGTCCTACGAGGGCTTCTCAAACAGCTGCATGGGGGCGCCCTACAAGTGGCCACCCGGCTGTACCTGAAACCAGGTAAGCACTGGGGGCGAAAGTGGGAGGGCGAGGTTAGCCAGGCAGTACTTTAACATCAATGGTACAAATAAAGTATTTACAGTCATGCACATTATTCTCTTTGCTAAAACGTTGAAACTAAATGCACTATAGCTTTGCCGACCATGTCAGTCTCTTGTTGAAAAAAAGACCTTGAATCCATCCAGAAATACTGATCTGGCTCCAAGCTCCTGAGAACAAAGATAAATGAAGTGAACTGACAAAACCTCCAAAATCAAGAAATTATTCACAAGTCTGGTGCCAAAATTAATCATTTTCACTGTTGGTCTGTGTATCCGCAGGGTTTAAAGTAAAGGAAGCCTTTGCTAAAGAGTCCCTGCATATGTATAAGTCGGATACAATGGCCCTTGCTGGCCTGGAGGAAGTGAACAAGTGGGTGGAGAAAGCCACAAAGGGTGTGATCACCAACTTCCTGTCCAGTGTACCGGCTGATTTAGTCCTCATGCTCATCAATGCTGTACACTTTAAAGGTGAGTCCTCTGAAGGATTGTCTCTCTGTGTGAGCTGTCCAGTTTATTTATTTTATAACATGCTTTGGCAATGTTCATAAATGAGGACCCATGTCATTTGACTAAAGCTTCAGTTAAATTGATTTTACTAAATTTAAATCAGTCTTCTTAATGAAATTTTCTTTCTTGAGTGAAGAATAAAACATAATAAAACACGCTAACATAATTGATATATATATGTGTGTACAATTAACTGCAATTAACGGAAATGATTTTTAATCAAGGAAATCAAAGGAAAATATGTTGAGGAACTGCAAGGTGCCTCATCCTCTTTAAGTACTGTACCAGTGTGTTGATGGGCCCCATGGTCTGGTACCTGTCAAGGCACTGTTCCAGTGCATGGATAGGCCCCATACCTTGATAGTACAGACTGTGGCAAGCAGCCTTGTAAGACTGTAGTGTCACTCAAAGATGGGAGAGTTTCAGTTAGATTCAGGAGCACCAGCGCCCCCCCACTGGCCGAGTGGGCTCTCGCTGTTCCTCCTGCTTACCTGCCTTCATGTGACACAACTGGAGGCCCGAGCCAAACTCACAAACTGTGGTGTGATAAGAAGCAGAGCCTGACATAACCTGTAGGTGAGGGAAGGACATGCTTGTGAGCTCTGGTAAATATGATTGGACATTCCAAAAGTGGGAGAAAAGGGGAGAAAGGCATTTAAAAAGAAAATTGGTGGAATTAAATCACTGTTTTAGAGCACATATTTCAGCTTCCTCTATTTTCAGCTGATGAGCCTCCACTGTTAGCTGTATATGAGGGACATCTTATATCAACATGTCTTTTAGATTTCCAATATGTCAGTCACACATTGCATGATTTGCATTAAACAAATATTTTTAGAATTCAGCTTGGGGCAGCCAATTATTGCAGCTGGAATTAAATTTAGAAGGCAAATATACTTTTCTCCCAAAAACTGGAGAAAGCGCTTCAATAACTAAACAAAAAAAAAAAAAAACACCTTACCTTGACGAGCATATGGTAATTATGCATCCATCTTGGCCATAACCCACCTTTTTATGTTTGGATCTACAGAGGTGCTATTGACCTTAATGAGCCTGTGGAGACCGCTGATAACTCCTTGTGGTGTTACTCCAAGTGCTGTCAGGGTTGGCTAATGTCATTTTTAAAGCCTGTGTCTGTTTATCCCACACGCAGGGCAATGGCAAGCTCGCTTTGATACCCGTTTCACCTCAAAGGACCTCTTCTATCTCAATGACAAGGAAGTGGTCCACGTGGACACGATGCTGGGCCCGAAGTATCCCCTGAGTCTGCTCATCGACGTCGACCTGGACGCCATGGTAGGACTCCTCCATCCGTATCTCCATGCCATCAGCCGTCTTCCCATTTCCATGCGTTCATGTGACTATAAGCGGGGAACTCCCGGTTTTGTGCACACTGCCAAATGGAAATGAACCTGCTGTACATAATAATGAAAGCATCCTGTGTAAGAACAGGTGCTTTCATTAGAAACCACCTGTTCATTAGAAAGAACAAGTGTGCATGTGTATGAGAACATGTATATAGACCATGGACCATATACATATAGAACATGTAATTAGGTGTTGTTTCTAAAGATTCAAAAGATGCTTTTGCTGACTGCAACCAGTGGGCCTTGCTGAAATCACATTGTGGCACTTTTCCAGTTTGGAAATGCCTGAAATGGTGGGCAATTTTAAACCTGGTAAATAGACTTTGGGAAACTTAGTTGTGTTTCATCTGGTTTCAGAAATCAACACAACCCTTTTTCCATTTACTGCAGATTTCTGTTCTATTTAATATGAAGCTGTGTTGAATCTAAGTTGGTGAACCCTAAGTGAAAGCAGATTTAGCTTCCAGGAAACACACATCCTCACCTGTCCTCTTCTTAATCTCATTTCATGAATTTACTCAACATTAATTTCCTCTTTTTTTATGTACTCCATGTTTGTCCATCCCTCTCTCCCTGATCCCAAATATTCCCAACCCCCCCCCCCCCCCCCCCATTCTCCCCATCGTACTGGAGTAGGTGGCCCTGTTCCCTTTTAAGCAGGGCATGAGCCTGCTGGTGGTGATGCCCTCTTCAGGGCAGGTGAACATGTCGGCTATCGGTGCCAAGCTCAACACCACAGACCTGTATGCCCGTTTGGGACGTCCCAAGACCATGCAGGTCAAACTTCCCAAATTCACACTGGAATATGGGAGTGAGCTGAAGGAAGCCCTCACTAGCATGGGTAAGGGGGAATGCACCTGAATGCAGACACATGTATATGCACACATTCACACACAGGCACATACAGATTTTAGGGCCAGGCACCGGACTCTGGCCTTCTTATGGAAGCAAATGTAGCAGGTTCTGTTCAGTACTTGGATAGACCTCCAGAAGCTTGTCACTAGAAGCAGAGTTGGGGGCTAGTGGGGGCGATCTTTCTTATGGACCTTAAGGTTCTGTCTTTAAGATGTGATGTTAAACTGAAATCCTAACTCACTGTGTCCATTCAAAATCCCACTAAATATTTTTTGAAAGAGTAGGAATGTTTATCTTGGGTCCTGGTCAAATTCACCAAAAGATGGTGAAGATATGTGACAAGATAAATGACTCGTATTTCATGGGCTGCAATACCCTGCTTTTTGTACCTATTTTTCTAGTTGTCACTGGACTGAAATTGGTTAACCAGAAAGGTCAACAAAATTCTCAAAGTTCACAGACAGTGTCTATTACAATATGTGTATGTGAATATAAAATGAATTGATCATCCTGAGGGTCTCTGCCTCTGCTACTAGACCTAGCAAGCTGCTCCACCTGTGTAAAGCAGCACTTCCTGATATCCATGCATGTGTAAATGTTTATTAAAGCTAATGCTCCGGCACGGAAAACTCTCAACACATTTCAGTCTGTCCCTCCTTTCTTTCCCTCAGGGCTTGGGGAGCTCTTTTCCAGACCCAACCTGGCAAAGATAGCGGACGGCTCCCTGCTGGTGTCCAGCGTGCAGCACAAGTCCTCCATGGAGCTGAACGAGGAGGGCGCGGAGGCGACGGCTGCCACCAGCGTGACCTTATCTCGCTCCAACCCCACCTTCAGCGTCAACCAACCCTTCTTCTTCGCCCTCATGGACGATAAAACGCAGACCCCCCTCTTCCTGGGAGTGGTCAGGAACCCTAACCCTGCCGCCCCTGTCATACAGATTGGGGGCTCAGGGAACAATGATAAATTGCCTGACAAGACTAATGGGCACTCTGTTAACCAGCTACCCAAGTAATTGCAACCTGATGGGCTGAGAATAGAGTAAGGCAACTGACCTGGAACTGCAAGGCTGTCTATCAGGGAGAGGAAAATGCACACATGCAAGCATTTCGCACTGTGACAAACACACACACACACACACACACACACACACACACACACACACGTAAACAGATATTCACACGCGCACACTCACACTGATACCAACACCAATCGCACATTGATACCAATAAATAAATGTATTATTTTCCCCAATGCCAGTGTTCAGGAATACAAACGTTGAGGCAAAGCATCCCAGTATTCAGAACAGGGTGAATATGTGAAAACAACCACAGTGCTGAGGCATCCTTTCCCTTTTAACAGCAATATTAGTAGCGCACTAGGTCCCCTTTTCTCCTGAATTTCACTAACTGTTCTCGTGGAGCATCTTGATGTTTTCGATTAAAGAAATGTTACTGAAAATGAGAGATGTCATCCTTCAGATATCATTGTCCCAAATACTTCTTACCCTGTCATCCATCAAATAGGGAACCTCAGCGTTCATTGCTTTAAGCAGGCGGACATTTAACTTTGTAGGACCGTGCCTTTGCTGGCTGTCTCATGCTACCTTTGGTTTGTGGCACAAATGCTAAAGGCGTTCTATAGTATCTGTAGACTTTATAAAAGTAAAATTAAATGTCACAAAAAAACTGATTTCAATTCACAAAAATCACAACTGAATTTATTGTTCAGTGAAAAGTGCACATTTAACTAATCTCATGTTGATAAAGAACACCTGTTCAAGTACAGCGTAATCACTGCTTATGCACAATTTATAACTTGAAGCTGAGACTTTGTGTCCAAACATAATTTCTGCCCACTCTGAATATCAAAATGCATAGAAAGCCAACAGCACAAGCGATACTTCAAGAGGCCTATAGAATCAGGCTGAGACATTATTGGAATGCCTTGAGAATTCCACTGCTGTCCATCACTGGCCACCGATAAAAGCACCGATGTCGTAGTTCATAGGCTGGACAGCTGGTACTTCCTCACAAGCCCATCTCTGCAGCACGTGAAAATGCACTTCTCCCACACAGCCACCTGCACCACAGTAAAATGCATATTTTAGTACTGCAAGTGTTCCAAGTAGAAAACAGTCAAACAATACTATGGCTTATCACTGGGGTCACAACCCTAGTCCCAGAGTTTTATGCCCCGTGTATGATCGATTTCATTCCAACCAATCTTGAAATTTTGCTCTGGAACATTTCACTTGCAATATAGGCTTGACTCCTTACCATTTCCTTTGCCTTTAAACTTCTCTGTACAAATAGTTTAGTTTCAGTGACCAGACGCCCACATTTTCAGTAATTAGGCTGATTTAATGTTCAAGTAAATTATTATCATC
Source organism: Anguilla anguilla (assembly GCF_013347855.1). NCBI lineage: Eukaryota > Metazoa > Chordata > Actinopteri > Anguilliformes > Anguillidae > Anguilla > Anguilla anguilla. The sequence continues at coordinate 27,673,319 of NC_049212.1, forward strand.
ATCATTATTATAGGCTATTCAACAAGTTGTTTATAAGCTGGTCTGCAGTCAGTATTGTCATTAGAAATTTGCCTATATATTGATAATCCTCTGGAAGATTTCCCAATTTTTGATGCATGAAAGAACTCAAAGCCCCTGGTTAATCAATTAGAATGAACGTGACTGGACTAGAAAGGTTCACCTTGTAGACGGGATCAGCATCAGGACCAGTCAGTTCAATGGTATGGTCGAGGTCTTGCTGAATGATAAAACAGCTGCCATCACCTGTTAATAAGAGTACATTTGTAGTTATGCGGGTGTAGAAGTCCTTGGGTCAGCTAAACACATTTAAAAGGCAAAGCCACAATTGTAGCATTTAGCATGTGCTTTATTGAAACGTGTTACTGTAAGTGTTTTCATGTTGCACCCCCCCCCCCCCCCGTTTATCAAATAACTCAAACAAAATATTTAAAATAGTAATTTCTAAGATTTCACTGAAAATTTTCAGCCTCACTCATAACAGTTGAAAACAGCTGAAAGTCCGTAACAGATTAAATGAACCACTGTGCCACTCCTTCTCTTATGTCCTTTTATGGCTTACGAGTGCCACTTTGAACACTTTTGCATTTCATTACACATTATAAAAGATAAGAAAAAAACACCCCATACCCACACAGCCGTAACAAGGCCGTTCTTACCTTGGCTGGCGATAAACCCCTCTCTGACTGGTATTATTGAATGGACAGGGGCTCCAGATCTGTGGAAAACCTGTACAGGCGTGCTGTTGAGAAACAGCCCGATTCATCCATCAGAGAAGCCATGGAGTGTACAGTCAGCATCCTATTCAAATAGTCCCCTTCGCACCCACAAAGTATCCTCCAGAAAACCCACATGCCTTTTTGCATGACTTTTCTATGAGCTTTTCCATTTATTAATTATGAAATGATTTCCACTGTCCATGAAAACCAGCAGTTTTCAGGGGACATATAAACAACAAATGCTAAAGAGTTAGAGAACTTTTGCACAAATTGATGTTCCCAACATCAATGTAGCAATCACTTTCCTAAATATATGGAGAATATGAATAAAGCTAATCACATGCTAAACAAGCTGGAAAAATAGACATTCTGTATTGCAAGAAACACTTCTAAGTTGCACTCAACAAAATGCCGCCAAAAAAACAAACTCTTTGTTACAGTGTTAAAGGTTGTGAATTTATAGATAATCGTTTGATTGAAACAAATCTACAAGAAAACTACCATAGACTACCATTTAGATTCACACTGGCTGAAATCTCACCTCAAACACCTCAGGTCGAGCTGGTAGATGTTTCCATCTTGGGCTCCAGCAGCTACATACACACTGGAGAGGAAGGTGCAGCAGTTAAAGGCATCTGACCCATGAAATTCAAAAACCTGAGAAGGGAGACATCAATATTAGCATTAATCACACAGTCTTACTCACAGTTTGTGGAAGCAATGAAAAGGTACCCGAAGGCTCGTACTACAAATTCATAAATGGAAGAATTTCATGAGAACAAATTTTTAACATTCAATTAAACTTTTTGCAACAGATGCTTTTCATGTAGGCAAAAATAAGCCAATTTTCAGTTTTCATATATTTCAAGACATACTCCACTGACACTCCAGTGAGGCTGATATTGTCTTCTTGTGGATGGCATTTACTTGGCTCCTTACTGATAGCACTACATTGACTACGAACCCGAGCTCCAAAAAAATGAAACCATAATATATGATAAGTGGGTGAACACGGACTTAACTTACAGGAGTCCTGCTCTGAAGACCAACGCCCTGGAGCTTCTGGTCTTCTCGAGCCAGTAGCAGCAGCTTGTCTTCAGTTCCCACCTCTCGCTCACCTGCAACATTCACAGTTCACATCACAAGAGAACGGAAAAAATGTCCAGCCAGCTGCTCAGAGGACAATCACTATGTTGAAATCTTAGTGTCGGTTTCTGGAGGGGATGTCTGTGTAAAACCTTTTGATCAATTTTTCTGATCACTGTGTACTACCTTTAAGACTAATAGCAAATGCTACCAATGCTTAGTAAATGATATGTTTATGGCAAACCAAAAAGTTTGAATTTGTTTATGAATGCTAGCCAAAATTAGCTAATATTGGCCTTGTTGAATGCACATCAGGATTTTATATGGGTGCACTAAAAAGCACTGTATCAGCCTACTTTCAATACAGAGCATTTAATATGAAAACACATAGGTCCACTTAACCTCTGGAAATTTCAATAAGTGAACTGTGGTATTTACCTGGGTGCTCTGGAGGGGTCCCCAGATTGATGCTGTTGTCAGCTGTTCCCACGCAGCAGCCATTGACTGGCGCACCGCAGTCTGCCACCACAGCCAGACAGGTTGATTTCCCACAATCCCACAGCCGAGCTGTACCATCCCGTGAGCACGACACCACATTTCTTCCTCGGTCCACAACAGAAGTATCTAGGATACCTGAACAGTGGGGGGAAAAGAACATCAACTCAACACCAAATGGCTCTGATAAAATTTAACTCTGTATCTCAAAACAAGGTCAACTTGACCCAAAAATCCTGAATTGGTAAAATGACTGCATGTATTTATGCAGTGGCTAACAGCTCTGATCCCTGCAGTTCACAGGGGTTCAGGTAGCCTTGCGGTCTTGTGAGCTTCAGCGTATGTGGACTCACCTGCTCTGTGCCCTTTAAGCGTGACGGGGCAGGTGCCATCTTCACAGGACCACACCTTCACCTGCGCATCCATCCCCCCGCTCAGCACCACCATTCCCGAGGGGAAGAACCTGCAGCAGTTCACATCGTAGATGTGGCCAATCAGCTCCCTCTGTCAGAAACCACACACAGACCAGTAAATTCTGTCAGAAACCACTCACAGGGCATGTTCAAATCCATGTTTTAAAGGCACACTATTCAAAATTAGATTACGATATGAAGACTAAGATAGAAATCTAATGAAAAATGCAGGGTCTCTCCGAGCACAGATATTGGTCTGTAGTAGTTGAACTGCAGTATTATCTGTAAAAAAAACCTAACTTAGATGGGATATATTTTCTTATTGGTGGATGCACAGGCTTACGTGCATTTAATGTGTGCACCCCGATTATCGCGGACCCTTCTATCTATAATATGTGCACCTTGGTCAATCACTCACCCTTCTGTCCCCATTCTTGCAGTTCCAGATCTTCATGGAGCCATCTGTGCTGGTGGAAACTCCCAAACCTCCTCCACTGGAAATGTCCAAACATGTTATCTGTGACATTCAGACAGCAGATGTTGTATTCTCGCTAATGAAAGTGCATACTCATCATCATGTGAAATTACAGTATGCTGCACTATTTAAAATTTTTTTAAAAGACACAAAATAAATGGGATTTGGCAGCAATTCTCTGAGTTTCAGTAAGCTTCCAATATCCAGTTCCCTGAAGCAAGCACCCTAAACATTAAGCATCCTTTCATGAGGCCTGTCCAGCAAAAGCGCTAGCACTAAATGCAGTGACGTGCCCCACAGTCAGAACCTGGCTGCACTAGCGCTAAGCTGAACTGTCCACACCAAGACCCTGAGAGGGAGGGAGGGCTCCAGCTGGTAGGCTGTTCTCTGCCTTCCTGCAGATCACAGACATCTCTGGCTGACACAGGCAGTCTTCCAGCACAACAGATGAGCACCTCACCCAGAGCCAAGAAACAGCAGCTATCTGAAACCACTTTGGAAGACCTGCCCCTGCCCCTGCCCCTGCCCCTGCCCCTGCCCCTGCCCCTGCCCCTGCCCCTGCCCCTGCCCCTGCCCCTGCCCCTGCCCCTGCCCCTGCCCCTGCCCCTGCCCCTGCCCCTGCCCCTGCCCCTGCCCCTGCCCCTGCCCCTGCCCCTGCCCCTGCCCCTGCCCCTGCCCCTGCCCCTGCCCCTGCCCCTGCCCCTGCCCCTGCCCCTGCCCCTGCCCCTGCCCCTGCCCCTGCCCCTGCCCCTGCCCCTGCCCCTGCCCCTGCCCCTGCCCCTGCCCCTGCCCCTGCCCCTGCCCCTGCCCCTGCCCCTGCCCCTGCCCCTGCCCCTGCCCCTGCCCCTGCCCCTGCCCCTGCCGGATTGAAATGTGCACAATTTTTTATGGCATATCTTCTCTATTCTCAAATTTATTTGATGGGGTTTGAACCGAAACAACAGACAGAGGCAAGTTGCTCTGATAACCTCTCTTATGTTCCAAAAAACCCATTTTATGTACAGAAAAAGAAAGGTACTGCATTAATACGAAACAAAACACTACTTACACTTTTATCATGAATCTTTGGAAAAGATGTGTAGGGAATTATGAATGTGGATGATGTTCTTCCAGAAGGACAGGAAAGGTGGATGCTTTTCTATAGAATAATCAAAAATACATTGTTTGGATATCACGCTTCATAAAAATTTCCAGGTCTTAGAACACTCTGAATACAAAACACAGGACAGCTACTGATACAGGACAGCTACTGAAAAGCCATAGTAGTCTTCCTCCACTTTGAAAAAAGCTTTAAATCCAGGCTGTGTTTAAATTTCACATAACTATTTAAGGCTGCAGAGGGAGGGGGTGGTGAGTTTTTGAAGAGGCCTAGTAGATAGCTCGGTCACAAAGTTAAAAAACTGAATTCATTGCAGTATGGAAAATTATGAAAACCAACATGACAACTCTATGTTTATTGCTTGTGTGTTTATGGGGCAAGAAAACTAAACAACGGGAAAAGGCAAAATAACAGGGAAAACGTATCGCCTGCTATAATGCAAGCATTTGTGTTCACTGGCTGGTGTTAACTTCTTGCTATGTGGCAATGAATAGGCACCTTTGAAATTTGCAGCACTTCGAACTCCTCGGATGCTGTGACCGTGGGTATGCCGTCGCAACTGACCCCTTGACATTTCAGGCTACCATACACCGTTGGCTTTCCTACAACAACAACCGCATATTAACAAACCGCATACAGTTGTTTCAAGTAGTTTGCATGCTAGCTATGTTAGCTAGCTTATTTAGATACCTGGCACAGTGGTTAATTCACAAGTCCTCGTTAATTTACACGTAGTGACACGTAGTTTACTCAGCTATCTGTAGCTAGACAGTACAGTGAAACGTTTACTTCATGATGTCACTCAAACGCTCATTTCGTTAATCGCTGTCACGGTCAGCTACTTATCCTTGCAACCCGATTGACTTATGCAGTACCTCCCATTCTCGTCGCCGTACCTGGTATTTTGCATGAAACCCAAACTTCCCCCTCGTTTTCTCTGCAAAAATAGAACAACGATGACATACAATGTGAGGCCAACTGTCACATTATATATTCGCAGCAATGGCGAAGATAGTAATTCGGAGTTTTTGAAGCAACTTACCTTAACGCCGTCCACCAGTCGCTTTGGAGTTGTATTCTTGCCTCCATTTTGTAGCTTCCTTTATTGTGAATACGGTTCTGCGTTGCGTGATTAGCGTTCGCGCTTTCAGCGTGCGGACGCAGCGGGCGTCTGCGTAGAATGTTTTTTTAATACCGGGTAATTTTTTGGGTGCTTTTTAGTTTTTTTGAATGCTCCGCCCATAGAATTAGACCGTGCATCTGTGGTATTTTGGAAATCGGTAATCTAATGACGTGAATTCGTGACCAGAATTTAGTGATTTGTATTCATAGAAACACATGGTTCTGATGGAATGGGGCAGTGAAATGGACAACATGAAAAGGGAATAAAACAATCATCTGGAACAGAAGACATGCGGGGACTTATTAGACAGCAGCAGAGAGTACTGCCACAGTAAGGTAAGGACCTTAGGTAAGGACAGGTAAAGGGGGAAAGTGAAAAACATGAAGAGAAGCACTGAGGACATGCAAGTTTCAAGAAGTGTCGTGGAGCACTGCCATCATGTAGGACTCAGAAGATATGAGAATGCAGGCAGAGACAAAGAGCCAAAGTATTTAGAGCAGGGATCTCAAATTCACCCTGGATGGGCAGTTGGTTTTCAGGGTAGCCTATTTCACCATTTAAGGGCTTGATTTCATTCATCAACTGTAAAGAGTACACATACTTAAATTTGGTAGTGATTGAAAACCACGAAAACCTGCAGTCACAACAATCCTCCTGGACTGGAGTTTGAGGCCCATTTAAGGTCTTTACTATCCTCATCTGGTCCTTAATGGAAGCTCAGCTCAGTCCTTCAAAATATATTTTCACAACATTAAATGTGTAGACACAGGAGAGTTTCCCCCCCCAAGCTTTATTTAGATCATTCATTGTACAACATGAGCAGCATTTCATTCGCAAACTGAATTCATCAGTGCCATTTGAGAAAATTCTATTACTATTTCTCAGGTTTACCTAATCACATTGCATCACTTTTATCCCAGAAAGGCTATGTTCTGTGTTGTTTGCCATAAATGTTCTGTAAACATTAGGCAACAAAATAAGCTAATACTGTTCTGCAAAACTCACTATAAATGTGTTTTTTATGTAGAAAAATAGGTCACATATTAAAAGTGTAATGTAGTCTCTTCCTCTGTTTAGAAATTGATGTTGAATACAGCAGTCCATTATGAACATGCATGCACATAGGTCCTATGTTTTAACTTTACTCGTTTTTTAAAGGAGGCTTGGAAATTCAGAAATTATGAATGTACGATTACTTCATTTTAGTTAGGCTCTCATCCTTTGTACTGTCATATTTTGATTTATGAAATTAAGATTATGAAGATGTTTAAAATGTACTATCTTGAATTGTCACCAAAAATGAATTACAAAAATGAATGAATCTGTATTTAATTCTTTCGATCTGTGCAGAGACAATTATGATTTTTTGATTACAAAAGTAACCAAATGTCACTTCTATGAGAAATATATATTACCACATATTGTTATTGAATAAATACATATGGAAACATTTGGCATAACAGGCCAAAGTTAAGCTGCTTAAGCCTAGAGCAGTTCTCTCACAGGGCCTGAGTGCTCTCACATTGCCTCAGGCTAGTTCATCCTCCTAGCTCACTGGGAGACAGATCTCTGCAGGCACTGGCCACTTTAACAGAACCAGAATGGCATCCACATAAAAGACTGCAGCGCCGCCCCGGTGGCCATCCCTGCCAGTAGCCCCAATGCCACTTCTTCTCCCATTCCATCACTTGGGTCCTCCTGGATCACAATATGGTGGGTACCTACATTTAGAGACAATCACTTCAGTTAGTGTGCAGCAGTGTATCAGTTACCTAAATTAACTTATTTGGTTATTATGGTTCAACAGTCACAGAATTTATATATTAGTACTGCAGTATTATTTGCAAGTTCATATGTATAGCACATTTCATACAAAATGTAATTCAAAGTGCTTTACACCAGACATTAGAATACAAGAACAGAAAAAGCAGAATAAAATACAAAAAAAAAAAAACAATAAGGGAAATGTTTTTTTCAAATTAAAAATTAAAAAATAATATTTACAGTGCAGGTTTCCAAATATTTAACACATACAATTTTATTTTAGATTTAAAAGTGGTACTTGTTGGGGTAAGTCTCAGGTCTTATGGACGTTTGTTCCAGACAGTGCAGCATAGTAGCTAAAGACAGCTTCACCATGTGTTGTTTTATATTTAGGAAAAATAAGTAAACCTGTTCCAGACAACCTGAGAGGTCTAGAGGGTTCATATTTTAAAAATACATTACAGATGTATTTAGGCCTCAAACCATTTAGTGCTTTATAAACAAGTACATTTGCTGACTGAGAGCGATACTCTCAGTAAATCACTTTTCAAATTAATGTTACATTTGAGCAGTAATCTAACTCCATGTCTGTCCCTGATGATAAGAGATTTGTGGAAAGGACATCTCTTGAATGTAGATTTAACATCTAAGACATTACCTCCATATCCATATCCAGGGTAATCGGGACTGATGTAAATGGCATTGTGGCTGTCTACAGGGACAAACTGGTAGTTGTCATCATATGGATCATAAGTGTACACCTGAGGAGAAAGAGGCAGTAAAATATTGATGAACTGTGTCTTGAATTAAATGCTGAAGTTGAAAAACTTTTAGTAAGTTTTTTTAAATATTGGACAGTCTGTCCTTATGTATTTTTTTCCACTTTATTCAGACAGGAAGAAAGCAGAGGGGGTAACATGTAGAGATGGGATCACAGCACAGAAAGTGCAACGGTGGGGAATGGAACCCCTGGCAACACAGGCCCTATGCACTGTGCTACATGGTCTTGCCCCTGTTTAGTAAGATGTGACATAGTTGCACAGTCCATAGGGCAGGCTCTATGTGGAGGGGAGGGGTTTGGTCCTCTGCCATGGAACTTTCTGAACTGTGATCTCTTCCCTGTGTTACCCTCTTTGCTCTCTACCTGTCTCAATGAAGTGAAACATATTAGGTGTTGCACATTGTCTGCTGTTGCAAAGGCACTGCGGTTCTCCCCACTATTGCTCTCTTTTCCCCTCCTCTCTGGCCCCCTTTCACCCATGCACATAAAACTCCACATTCTCAGGAAAGAGCAGCAGGATACTTACTGGACTTCTTTTTGCCTCCATTAAAGCCAGCTTCCATGATCTGTCACACACCCGCCAGGATGTAACGCATGCATTAGGAGAGAGGAGATAAGGGACATCACACTGTATTCACTCAGGGTCACTTACAGCAAAAGAGAACAGCAGTGGATTCACCTGATTAATTGGAGCAACAGTTCCAGATCTGGGTAACGGCATTCCCAGGCCAGTGATTGTGCTATCCATGTTCTGGGATTGTGGGATATGAGGAACTAACAGCCACTCACAGTGCTTCATCTTCACTGTTGGCACACATCACCATGGTGGACCCATCCCGCTGAAACACAAGCAGCAGGCATTCTCTTGGACGGCCTTCTGGAGGGCACACACCTGGGAACATCAGAAATCATAATCAGCAGTTTAGTGCAGGAATGCACCAAATCCAGGATTCGGTTTGAACTCTCCTGAACCTTCTACAATTCTATCAACAAAACCAAAACCTGTGCACCTCGATGTGTTGAAGGGGGAATCAAATCATGATGTGAAGTTCAGCTGTGCAGCTGGAAAGTAAAAATAGAAATCGCAAACAAAAAAGTCTTGTGTGGCAGTATTTCAGGTCAAAAGAGGGCAATTCAAGTCCAGCCATATGTACAATGTGAAGCTGATTTGTCTTGTAGTGGCAAGAACATTTAACAATACCAACATAGCCACTGCTAAAACATTTGCACCTGAAACATGCAATGGAGTGATTCATTCAGCAATTGGGAAAATGATAGTGATTGACTTGCAGCCTTATTCTGTTGTGGAGGACACCGGATTTAGTCAGCTTCTCCAACTATTTGAGCCAAGGCACAAAATCCCCCCCAGACATTTCTTTGCTGACAAAATTATACCTGACGTGTATGAGGCCGTCATGTCCCGCAAAGGGAACACATTGCTCACTTGCAAGCTTTAGCCTTCAAGTGCCAAAACAAGGCTTTCTGCCCTGCAGCAGTAGTTTGTTCTGCCGCATCACCTTTTAATTCAGAATGTGACCACGAGATGGAACTCCACTTTCCTGATGTTTCAGCTTTTGTTGAAACAGAAATGTGCCATGATCACCTACAGTATGTGTCTGAGACAAACATCAATATATTCAAGCTCAGTAATGGATATTTATAGACAACATTCTCAATGTGCTCAAAACGTTCGAAAAAGGTTTTAAAATAAATAAGGCCTATGGATATATTGATCCCCTTACTTGTGCATTCCAGCCCAGACTTGACACCGGCACACCTTTCCTTGAGACGCAATGTTGTTTCATAGTCATTGCGGTTGTCATCTTTATAGCAGACGAAGGTCCCATCCATCCACAGGTCGAAATAATTCAGCTTCCATCGTTTCAGAATGGAGCCTGAAGGAACAGGTGAACATACCACAAAATACCTGTTAGTCACTCTATTTTAAATTCTTCCCACCTACTGTGTAGTTGTTCTATTTTTAAACTCTATTAAAACAATGAATAAATAAATATATACTACTTAAACTAATCTCTTGCTCAGATGTCATGGGAAGCACTCAGTTGTTTCATTGTTACATCAAAAGAAGATACCCACACACTCACAGTACCACTACAAAATTTGCTTTATTTTCCAGGTTTTCCTCAGTTATGCTTCATGAAGCTGGTGCTAAGATGCACCATTTCCTCTATGGGGATACCATTTGCGGGTAAAAATGTGGCAAAATGTCATTCTTATGCTGATGGCCTTCAACTGTATATGTTCCATTAAATCAATTTCCACTATCCAGGTTGAAAAACACAGTGTAAAACATGGTGCAAATCTTCTACTTCCTCCCTCTGATAAAATTAAGATTATGCTTCTTGGTTCCACTCAGCGTTGTGATATTAGGATAAAATATAGATGCTCTCCGTTTGTCCACAACAGGAAATCACACGTGACCCAACTCTCTCTGCAGCACCATGCTGCAGCAAAAGTGTGTTGAGTGCTGTTTACTTCCCTCTTAGGAACATTGATTTTTTTTTAATCTCAAATGACTCAAAATATATTGTAAGCCCCTTAGGTTAGTTCAAAATTTAGCAGAAAACCTCCTGCCCAAGACTAAGACATTTGGCCATCAAACAGCCATTCATGCTTCTCTTCATTTGCTCCCCATTAATTACTGTCCTGACAACAAAATCTTGTTTCTAACCTATAAAGTGGTGCATCATTTCAGACCGGCGTACCTGAGTAATATTGTTTCTCAGCGTCACACTCTCAATTTACCCAAAATGTCAAAGCTCAAAACGAAGAGCAGAGCTTGTCGCCAGGTGCAGCAAACATTGAAATGATGTCCCTCAGGTCATATGGGAAGCAGAAACTTGACTCTATAGTATTATTAGTATTATTTAACATTTTACATTTGTATTATTGAATTCATGATCTTGACTTTGTTTTTCATCAATTTTAAATGAGTAATCAGATGTATCTATGGCTTCAATTAGGTTTTATAGCTCAAATTAGGGTTCAGCTAGGATTAGGGCTAGGAAAACGGTAAGTCTGAGGGTTGAGGCAAGTATACGGTTGTGTTCAGCAGCTTGAAGAATGGTTAGGACATGGGTTCTATGACCACACAAAGATGTATTATATATGCACATTTTTTCAAGGAAAGCCTTTTTTTTTAAAGCTCAATATCTGAGAAGTATAGATGTGGAAGATTGAAACCTGTAAATTCTTGTCTCAGTGATTTGGCCAGTAGCCTATTTATAGTTTAAGTCAAAGACCAATTGTCTGTTACCAAGGTAGTGGATATTCTCTACTTCTTTATGTAACTCCTTGATAAAGACAGTAACAGGATTACCATGGTGGCCCGTTTTACCGTAGTTACAGAAACACCCATTTTTGGCCATTTGTCGGCTTGTGAGCTGGGAATTAGAAATTGGCTGTGAATTGGAAATTCCCATAAATCCTTTCCTACACTGATCACTGCTCTCAGTATTCTTCAATGTGTTTCACTTGACAAATAATAATATGAGTTAAATTATAAGTGCATATTACATAAGCTTATAGGGTGGATCATGGCACAAACTAGGGAATAAATATAAATATGTAACATGTACCACATGACAATTAATAACTAATCTGAACTGATAACCAATCTGAACTGATTGTTTTTCTAGTCATGTTGCTGTTAGTTTCATGAAAATTACTGAACATATTTCAAATGTGATTTGTATTTAACAATATTATTGAAATGCATTTTGATTGGATATGCATTTGAGTTTATCAATTCAATATATTTCAAACAGTTCAGGACTTGTAATACAAAAACACGGTCATAATTAATGAGGAGAATTAAAGGACGGATCACTCACTCTGTCTCCAGAGCCACCCAGACCTCATCAAAGCCATGTTGTCAGAATGTAGTCCGTCACTGGAGAACGTCCAGGCAGTGTGATAGGGATGTTTTGGTTTGCTAGTAGGTAACCAGTGACTGTCTGAAGTTCTCAGACTTGCAGATCTAGACTTACAGCAGGCCAGCGACTCTGGATTTTAACTCAGCTCTGGAGGGGGGCAGGGTGGAGGAGGGGCTGTTTCTAATCTGAGAGGGATGACATCTTGGATAATTGGAGATTAGTGACCTGCATTTCTATTGCTAAGAATGCTCTCGACACTTCCTTGGCTGTCTTCATGTGGGTCTGTTACAGAATCATGCATGGTGCATGTTATTCTCATGTGTTATCTATAGCAACATGTACATGCTCAGTGACCTCACACACTACTGGCAGTGAAGTACACTTTGGCGAACATTCAAGAACAGTTTACATCATCTTTTTTAGACCTACAGTTGTGATGTCAGTTATCCAAAACTTCATTCCATGAAAGACAATATTAACAGTAAACACTGGCCTTTTCATTCTTGTTATAATACTGTAGCAGCATATCCACGGCATGAATCATATAATTTCAGGATCCAGCCGATACAAAAGCCCTGAAATAAATTAAAGATAAGACATAATTTATCATTTTTGTCCTCTGAAGTGGCTGCATATTGCAAGCCATTGTAAAAGAAAATAAACAAAAAAATCTGACTTTGGATCTCTTAATAGCTCAGTACACATTGGCTAAGGTTCAATCAACCTTTTCCTTAATGTTCACTGACATGTAAAGAGTGAGTCTGTCCATTTCAGCAATCACTAAAATGAACTCAAGAAACTTAGCATTTGAGCCCAAAGTGTTTTTAAATTTACTTGTAAGTCAAAGTTAAGGACCAATATTTGGCTGGTGGGAAGCTCACTTGGTAAATGTGTTGCTTGCAGTGCATGACTGAGCATCACTGAACTAATCCAACCCATGCCAGTGGCGACTAATTGGCTTAGCGTCGCTCAGGGAAATGGGAGGAACACAGTCAGCAGAGATTGTTCAATGCTCGAGCGACTCCTGCTGGCCGTCCGGACACCCATGGCAGGCTCTCTCTGTACACAGATATGAATAGGACTCCTCCACCCCTGCTCACTGCCTTTGCAGCTTGAGGCTGTGGTGTGAAAAGAAGCAGCTGTCTGATAGCTGTCTCGCGGGTTTCAGAGCAGAACCATGGATTGCCTTCACTCTCCTGAGCTGGCTGCGGGGCCAATGCTGTATATGCTTGTACACAGGTAGTTTGAATTGGACATTCCAATTTTGGTGTGACTGGGCATGCCAAATTTGAAAACCAAGAAAGGACAAATGTTGATTGAGTACAATTGTTTGTTGAGCCATTGTTCATGAATTTCAGCTTTAATGATAAATAAGCAGAAACAGGAAGTTCTATTAGCACACTGAAAAAGCCCTGATCTACAGCATATGTGCATGGTAATTAAATGCATAGTGATCATATGAATTTACTAGACATTGGTGGTATTAATAAAGAGTATATATTATGCAATCACTTATGTTTCATCCACTGATAATGTGGTTAGTTCTGCCGTTCCATAACATAATGATAGATTCGGTATCTGTTTTTAAACAGTCCGTTTTTAAAAATACAGATCAACTTTCTTTTAAATGTATAAAGAATAATTGCTTACCGGAATGACATATAATCAGGGATAATAATCTTGGCTGTTAATGTTTTGTTACGTAATGAGATGGCGTCTTGACATCATTTGAATAACTAACCCAGTGAGACCTAATCAGCATTAAAATTCAGGTAATCGCATGAATGAGACATTAATGTTTGGCTGCTTTAATTTGCTTTCTAAAACTGGTAAAATACAACAGGTTTTTAAAAATAAGAAAAAGGTTTTTATCAAACACCATTGCAGGTAAATAAATGTTTAATCCAAAATAAATTTTAAATAAATACATATTTTACAAGCAGAAATAGGCAATACGAATCACCAGGAAAACAGTATGGCGATTAAGAGTAATTACAACACTTCAATTAACACTATGCCAATAAAACACAATTCTAGCCATCTTTTGTGCAAATACAGATAGTTTATAAACAGTACAATATTTGTAGTTTCACCTGAAATCTATCTTTATCTTTTTTTAATGCATTTTTAGTTTCTTCAGACAGATACATGTTCTTCCTGCCCATGACCATGCAATGACAGAAACACTGGAATATGGCTTTTGGTAAACTTTAAAAGTGTAATACAGCCATGGATTGTGCTCTTCCATAATGATTCCTCCTCTCTTCATAGCCTACTACACCAGGGTCCTGGAGAGAGGGGCAGCTAACAGTAACGTCTCTAAACAAACTGGGTTGGATATCACAAACTGGAGAAGAAGCCAATAATGCCATATGGTACCTCTCATTCTGCATGATGGCCATTAGCCAGTAACAAACACCTGGTTAGCCTTTCCCCATTGTCATATCAATAATGGATGTATCTATAATGGTAATTAAGTCCAGGGCCTGGGCTAAATTGACCAACAGCCTAAATGCCACTCCAGAGAATACTGTCCAATCTTGCCTCGGGAAACAATATGAAAACTGAACACCTTTGCATGTATGATATATTTAGCTAAAGCTTTCCCTAGATGAGGACAGTGCTTGGCTGCTCTCAGATGCTTTGACAGTGCTATTGGACTGCTAGCTGCCCAATACAGCAGTGCAATAAAGTCAGAGCGGCTGCAAGCAGCACATACGGTCCCTGCTCTTACGCATGGAATCATGGGAAAAATCCTTGTCCAATGCCCTTTTCACATTGCACTGCTTTCATTACGGGGGCACCAGGGGCACAATGTAAAAGGGGCACTGGACAGACAAACAGCTTTAAAGGAGCAGTGGACTGAGAAACAACAGGCTCCTTTCTCTGTCTAAGGACCCTATTTATTTCTGTACTTACCTACAGTGAAATTAAAAAATACAAATCGTATTCATACAAAGATTGATCAACAGTCCACATGAGTGAATACTGAATGATGTATATCTGCAATATGTCAGAAACTTGAATCAAAAAATCAAAGCCATTTGTCTGGATGTTAAACACAGAATGTTTATCTGCTTACAGTCTAAACCTGCGAAATCATTTGCAGTGCTGTTCTGGTACCTTGAATAGGAGCTTGTCCATTGTCCATACAGATCATATTCATTTTCTTTTTTCTAGAATACACAGCAAAATGTTCACTGTTAAATCTTACAGAGTACATATGGTCCCAGCTAGACTCATATGTACTCTGTAACAAGTTGAATTAACACTGGAAATTTTGCTGTGCATCTGCTTTCAACCTTAAACTGCAGACGGTTTTTGTTTTGAACTTGTGCTCCCACTACATTGCTCCCAACGCAAAGTTTGAAGTAATTCCAGATGCAGATTTTTTGTTCCCTTTTTCGGCAGAAAGCCGTCATCCAAATGTCCTCCTGTGTGAGACAAAAACATAATGAAGGATGAATATGTTGAATTAATAAAACGGTCTGTCCAAGAAAGCCACCACACAGAACATAGGCATTTATCTCTTCTGGTTGTGGTTGGGAATAATGTAGTCAATGTTTTGCCTCGCACTTTGAGTGTCCTGTAATAGGCTGTGACATTTTTGGCTTTTATTTTACCCTGACTTTCTCCAAATGTGGAATGGACAGTTTATGTGTTTTTGTTCCCATTCTCACTGGTGCAGCCTTGCTGTAGATCTGGAGCCTGCACTCTCACTGAAACACGAGTCAAGCTGGCGTTCTTTTCACTCCACAGTCCAGCAGCAAAGCTCACAAACAGATTGAGACCAAGGAAATCACTTCATGCACAGCTTGTGTATCCAGACCCACATGACTGGCCAAAGGGAGGTGCTGGTGAGCAATGAGACCCAGGCAAAACTATAGCCAATTATGCATCAGCATGTGAAACTGAAAAACATAATCTTTATGCGTTGTGATGCAATCCAGCCATATATGCCAGAATACTTTTTCAACAAAATATATAGGCCTACTGTAAATGTATTCTTGTGAATTCTATAACCATAACAAGGGCTATCACTATAACAGTGAATGTGAATCCACATGTGAATTGTTATTTGATTACAAATCTAAAATTCACTGTTATTTAAGGGCATTTTTATACACCTTTTCACCTTTTAGAAATGACAGCTGTTTTTATACAAAATTATGAATTTATGCATATAAAATTATGAAATATAAAATAAATGAAAAAAACATCAAAATTAAGTCTATTAGAATGTTTCAAAGATGACACTCTCACTGTCCAAATGAAACTGAAAACAGCATTGACATGAAAACTCCCCCCCCCCCCACAAATTGTGTTTTTACATTGATGGTGATGGATGCTAACCTGTGTTCAGTCCGTGATGCATTACGTAAACTGTTCAAAATATCTATTAATGCCAGGTGTTGGCACCTGCTATCAGTAATAAGTCAGCTGAACACCTGTTTTGCTGTACCTTGGTGACATAAGTCCTGCTGCAAGACCATTGTGTGATGTAATGGAGCTTGGATAGCGTGATTACAGTTAAATTGCTAGATAACATTTTCCAGTTATTAGACCACCCATTACTTCCAAATTTTTGAGGACACTCACCAGACTCTGTATGCCTTATTCTTTCCGTTCAGTTAGCAAAGTTAACTGATGACCTCCTGATGTTTTACATTTATTAGTATTACATTTAAAATATATATTGCTTTGAAAAAAAACTTCTAATATAAATAATAAATTATCAATTTAAAGCAATAATAGGCCCAAATAAATGAAACAGCTTGTATTAATATTGATGAACACTGGCAAATAAACTGCTGATTATTCTGCAGGTTTATCTAATCTCTCCTGCAACTGCCCCCAAAAACAGGAATGATTGTTAAAGCCTTGGTAATATTAGCTGCATCACTTAATGATGCAAAATTTAAGAACTATCAGATGCATCCCTGTTGCCTTGACTACTAATCTTTGTGTTCCCAGTTACTGTATGCCTATTTGAAAAAAAGCGCTTGGATTCAGGAGTGTGCGCATCGCTAGCACACGTCCTCTTCTTAGGTAAGAGGAGTGTGCGCACAATTTTAGCACACTTCCTCTGCTTAGGTAAGAGGTGGATTAAAGCCAAATCGACATAGCAATGGTCGGTCATTAGGCTACTGGCTGGGTAGGGTATCTGCCCTCAGTCTTGTCCCATCTGGTTGGAGAGGGAACACCCACTGTAGCTACGCGAGTCGTCAGTGGCTTTGTGCTTGGAGCTAATCTGAGTTAGAAAGAAAATGGTGAAGGTCAGTTTCCTGTGCACTTGCCAGCAGATGCCATCTCCAGATTCGGGAATGGGAAACTGAAGGAAATGCAATACAGGAGAAAATAAATCGAAAAATTACCGAATCCAAGAGCCGTGTTACGACAGTCTCCAGGATCTGAAAATGCGGCGGAGAGCGGCAGACACGGCGTTAGAGATGCTAAACTGCGGTACCCTGCGACTCGCTCGTCCTGGGGCGACGAGCATTTTTCCATCATCTGCTAATAAAATAACCAACAAGCAGTTCTTGATGAGCTTCGGGGCTAATCAAAGACTTCGGTCCTCGTCCTCCATACATGGATATTCTGAACTGGCCAGGGAGAGATCTAAAGCTGTGACCTCCTTTTACAACCAGTCAGCAATAGATACATCGGCGGAGAAGGTGAGTCGTGATGCTAGCCTGCTTAGTTAGCGCTAGCTGTCGCATCAGGTCTAGCTGAATCCTTATTTTATTTTCGTTGTCCTGTGCGCTAACGTTAGCGAGATGATATTCACTGTCAAGTGGCTACGTTAATTAGAAATTAAACATTAGCTACCTGAATAAACCATTTACAGATGGGCTAGGTCTACGCACACTGCACAGCGCACGTTTGCACACTGCACAGCGCAATGTTAGCTTGCTAGTTAGCTAGCACTTGGATTAAACGTTAGCGTGCTAACGTAACGTTATGTTAGCATCAGTAATTCAACTCAGCTCTCTCCGCTGTAGCCTAGTAGTAGTAGTTTGCCATCTTCGCTAACGTAACCATGGAATTAAAGTTCATAATGAGACCAGCTCAGTGAAATACATCGTGTTTTGCTTGTTGACCAACATACAATCTTTCCGAAAGTGAAAGTAAAGAGCAAGTAAAGGCATGCTGTATAGTTAGCACGTTTTTCCGTGATTACACGTGATTGAGCTATCTTGGCTACAAGCAGTGCGAATACAGGAACTCAACCGGAGATCCTGGCGTTCCGGGAATATAGTCTATATTTAAACATTGTCAGCAGTGAATTTATTTCACTTTGTTTGCTTGTCAAATTTTGGTTCGATAGATGATAAACGCAGTTAATGGTTCACATTATAGTTCCATTTATCATTTTGGCTGCTGTGTATCAGCGAAATCGGAACAGGAAATGTTTACGTTTTTCAGTTAGCTAGTCTATTTAACGAGGAAATGGTACTGTCACCCATTGCGGCATTTCAGTATGTAATAAAAGATAACACTAACTTGGTTATCTCATTAAATAAATAAATGAGAGATTCTTGGACATCAGTATGCATTTTCTGTGGAATGTTTGTTAGGATACTACAGGGTTATGTTTTTTGCAACGGTGTAAAACTAGAAAACACCCCAAATTGTTCCATGTATCACGACTGTGTAACCATGTTCACCCCATACACATGTCGTGCATAGGCATATTCTTACCCTATTGTGCGTTATTCTAACAGATACCTACCCGGTTTTACAGGCCCCGATTTACCGCCTCCATTGTACATACAGCTTCATGGTTTTTTACATAAATAACCACAGTGACCATAGACTCAGCCCATACGAACATTAACGTCTGTATCATATGACCTCATGTAAACAGACATAATTCAAAAACAACACATCCACACAATAAAGCCCAAAACTTGTGCGATTTTGCGTTTTTACTTCCTCCCTCCTACTTTTTTCTGCCGATTTACATGTTCACAAATCCCTATTTAGGTACATCTCCCAATAAGAAAATCTGATCAAAGTAGCCAATTGAGCTGAAATGTTACCGCCTACTTTTTTCTGGCCCTGGTTCCGGAAGTAAATTTCCCAATTCATTTTATCCATAGACATTTCAGGAAGTCCCTAGATAAAAGAGTTTTAAGCCTTGCATCGAATCAGCAGTGGCTAGATTAGAGCCCACTTTACTGTATATAGTTTGTGTAGCCCATAATGGAAATCTCCAAATATTACAATATCCAGTGTTTATGGTTCAAGATTAATTCAGAATGCAACTTGAAAATAGTAGGCCTACCCATCATGGTAGGCCACAGTAGGCCAACCATTGTATTATATAATGAATATCTGAATCAGATTTTATAAGAAAAACAGCTGACACACCGTACTGGATTTACCTTAAGACAACACTCAAGGTCAAGATTGAACAATTAGTACAGTAGTAAGCAGCACAAAGAGGCATATTGGGATGGCAGGTATGCCACCCAGCCAAGTTGCCACCTTGCTAACGACACGACAGACCGACTGTATAACAGTACAGACGGCTGTCAAATTAAATTATATAATTAGCATTGCACTTTGGTCTAGTAGGTCACGTTACCGGTCGTATAGAAACTGGCGCGAGATAATGACTGTGAAATTGATATCCACTAAAATAATAAAATACACACATGCTTTTGTGAGTTCCGCTTTCAGCAATTTCACTGATTGTAATGTCAGCTACCTTGCTAACGACTCATCAAATGCACACACAAAATGACATATATAGAAGTGCATTTATTTAAAACAGAAAAATTTTGTTACTCCCACGTCTACTTCCCTACTAGCTCACTGGGTAGCGCATTTGCATGTGTGACAGCTCAGGTTCGAATCTCCCCTCGAACTCCTGAAAACGCCTGAGTCATTACCTTGCCTTGCTGGGTAACTACGAATTAAACATTTTAACTATTGCTTTTGCATCTGTATAATCTTTGTGGGAATGTAATTTATATTTCCGTCTTTATACAACTACAAATAAAACATACCCACACTTCACACCATTCCACGTTCGGCATTTTGGCCGAGTTTAACATTAGCCACCTTGCTGACTAGATGACGGACCGACTGTTTAATGCCAGAAGAAGACTTCCAGCTGAAAACACTTTATGCGCACTGTAATGACAAACACCCATGGATAGTTGGAATGCAAGCATCAATAAGCATAGGTAGCATTGCACTTAGGAGTGGATGTACAATACAATGTATAACATGGTGACAACAAATAGCAGTATTGCCACAATACAGACAGTAAATTCTATATCTGCTCACAATATGCTAAAGAAAACATGATAATTGCTGTTCTATTATAACATGTGGAGGAGATAGCGTTTAATGTCTCTCCGTCTGTTCTCCTCCAACAGCAAAGCTTTGTGTCACGAAAAGAAACATGAACTTGCAAGATCTTTAAGCCCTGGATCACATGTCTTATGCCTTTTGTTGCTTCCTCAGGCCTCTGTGAGACTTACCCCATTCTCCATGCTGTATTCTGGGAAGTCAGCTGATGGACATCACATCCTGGTAATTATTCCTTTGTATTTTCTAATATGGTGTGTGGACTTGGGCTAAAGGACAATAGTGATGTCTATTACATAAGTGTTTTTTTGAGTTTTTTTGATTATTTTATTTGGCATTTCGTAAAGTTGGGATGCCAATGTAAAATTTGACTTTAGGAAGGAGTCCCTCCAGGTTTGTTGGTAAATAATGTGCAGTGCACTATGGCTGAACTGCACTAAACTTACAGATAACAGAGGATGGAAGCCTAGTGTTTCTCTTTTGGATCAACAGCAATATGGGACCAGTAGTACCATTTATTAACATTGAAAGACCCATCACATTCAAGATATACATGTGCGATAGCTTTACAATAGATTTTTGTGCAATGTGCCTTGTTGCCCTGTTATTAGTTTCCATTAATCTTACTTCTGTTTGTCATGGTACATCACCGCTGATGGATTTTCTTAAGATGTGGATGTACAGCTTAATGAGTTATGTTCCATCCTGCTCTAAAGTGTAGTGTTCTTGCACCTTGCTGCTGTTGTGTATTTTCTTTCTCTGTCATGCTGATTTTAGCTTAAAAAAAAAAACGGATTGAAGAAGCAATTTAAAAGTTTAACAGTATGCCTATGTGGACTACATCCTGATGAAGGCATACTGCTGAAACATGTCGGTGACTTTCAAATAAAAAAAAAAAAGCTTTTTAATTGCATGGAGAGAAGCGTGTGATTTTCATTTTTAAAAATCTGATTTAATGGACTGTTAATCAACACCTTTTTGGGTGTGCGTTTTATTAGGGCTACTTTTTCTATAGCTGAGATTTTAATCCATTTAAAATACAAGCAATGATAGTTGATTGGGAAAATGGTACAAATTAGCTTAATTCCTGAAAGTAATGAAAATGAACATGGGACACTGGCCGTGGGGAGGACAGACATCTATTGAAACCCTTTTTTTGGGTTTAGGGGCCAGAAGACTGCTTTTCTCTGAGCAATGAGCAGGGAAATTGCTCCTGAGAAATACAATCTGTGGAATTATTAGCTGAACGTGTGTGTGTGTACAGTTGTAAAACAGTCATTTAGTGTTGCAGTTAATTTCAGTAAACTAATTTTGCTTCCCAACTGCAGTGGCTCACAAAACTAGTTACAAACCGACTATTGGTTTAACTGTAGAGAAATTCAGCTTTACAGCGCTCTAGTGTTTTCATCCTTACTGACAGGGAGAGTGAAGAGCTGTGTATTCGGTAGGCTAGATCTAAAGCACTCCACTCAGAAGAC
The DNA here is from genome assembly GCF_013347855.1 of Anguilla anguilla. Taxonomy (NCBI): domain Eukaryota; kingdom Metazoa; phylum Chordata; class Actinopteri; order Anguilliformes; family Anguillidae; genus Anguilla; species Anguilla anguilla. Next base: position 27,694,988 of record NC_049212.1, read on the forward strand.
CTGCCAGGTTTGCCATTCCTGTTAATCACAAATGGACATTGTCAACAGCCATTTCCCTGAATGTTCATGCACTGTTTTAGTCAATCATAAACAAAGACACTTAAATGCTGTGCCAGCTGGACATTTCCTGGACAGGATTTAGTTCTCTCTGCACACACACAAAACAAATTCAGGAAAGGACCATCAACCCAGTGTTCCCTTGGTCATCTTTGATAAAATTAGCGCCTGTAGGATCCAATTGCAGGTGTGCAGTGCCGCTGTTTAAGACAACCACAGTTCTAGACTACTGCTGTTCTAGACCTGCAGTTTTGGACAATGCATGCGCAGATTGCAGATGAGTTTTAGACCAACAGTTTTAGATGCTGCATTTGTCATTTGTCTCTCCCCCGTTTGCTATAGTATGTGGTATTGTTATTCTTCATCATAGTTCTTTTTCAGAAGTTTATTGCTAATATTGTATATGTGCACAATTGCAAAATGCAACAATTAACAGTGAAAATGACTGATAATACCACAAAGACCAATAATACCAACAAGTAATTAGCGAAGCAGACTTTGTAAATAATAACATTTTAAGAATATTGTTCTTAAGCCTTCAGACTGGCTAAATAAAGATTAGCTAAATGAATAAATTGCATGATCAACAACTTTATATGGGCCTCTGTTATCAGGAATGTCTGGAAGTTCATATCATTTCTCAAATATTGAAGTCAGAATGGCTGTAAGGACTATTAATGAATTGTAGTTTAATCATTATTTCTAATAATAACAAAAAAGAACAATGCAGAATGTCATGGTTGAACTGTTTTTATAAAAATATTTATTTAAATCATTTATGTCACGTTGACATGTGATCTTATGTTCTGATCATTGCACAAAATGTAGCCTTTCTAGAAGAAATCTTTCAAATACAGAGCTACGGTTGGCCAAGTTATAGACTAATTTCTAAGATTCCTCTTACAAAACGAGGATAAATGGAAATTCTCCCATTGCCGATATTTAACTTTTATTGCCAAGCAGATCGGAGCCATGCCTGCAAACAGGGCAGTGATGACACAGTGGTAGATGGAGAGGTTGTTTTCCAGAGAGTGGGTCAGTGGATAGGTGTGACTTGAGTGGATTCTATCAAACACTAATAGGCAGCCATATAGCATAAGAAGAAAGGCATGAACGCACTATAAATTCCAAAGCTGCTGTATAAAATTGACACAATAATGGGATCTATAAATAAATACAAATCACAAACTTCTCACTTTGGGTAGCCTGGATCTAGATAAACTTCATTGCAGTTTTGATAAAATAGTACATATGACCTTGAGGAGACTTATTTCTCACAGAAAGGAGAAGTCCGACAGATAACAGTTTGACACAAGAGAAATGTGTGTACATAGCAGTGCACACATTTGTTTGGGTCAATGCACCTTTGGGCAGAAGGGTGTTTGTATGAAAATAGGCTAAACCTAACTTGACCTTCATGGACGACTGCCCTGTTGGAAGTGTCCACTGAGGTGAACTATCAACTTGGCATGTCCCATTGGCTTAAAAATGCTTTTGCACTACAAAATGGACAGTGAAACAAGGTGCAGGATGTTGTGCATGCACTGATAGTGGGTAGTTCACTGCCTTTTTGTGTTGTTGCATGTGTCTAAAACAATATATATATATATATATATATATATATATATATATATATATATATATATGAGAGATGGCAGACATTAATGTGATTTTCAATTACATATTTTTTTTCACCCACTCACACACACACACACTTTAACCTGTGTCTATATGTTGTATGACTTAACGTTACATGACAACTTACAAAACTACCTAGAAAGCTAGTCTAGCGTGTTATCATGTGAAAAATGTAGGAGCTCTGACTGACTGATTGAGTAGCTAACTAGGTAGGTATGTCCATAATTATAACTTACTAGTTGTTCTGTTGGCATTTTCAGACCTACTGAGGTTGTCTAAAACTGTGGCGCTCCACGCCTGCAGCTGAATCCATCTCAGATTTGGTGCTAGTTACTTGTACAGTAAGAGATGTTTTAAAATCTCCATAAATATCTTGTTTCTGGTCTAGGACCAACAGATTCATGCGTTGAAAGCTTACACAGCTTTGGACAGTTAACTTTGTGGAAGAGGGTGGTGGGGATGCATGATCATAACAGGGTCATATCAGTATCACCCAATAATAGCTTAGATAAGAAAGGATTATGGCCTATATCAGTGGTTCTCAATCACAGTCCTGGGGCATCCATGTGTATGCTGGTTTTTTGGCTCGTTATCATTTGCTTTGCCTTTGAATTCTTCATTTACTACCAAATGATTAGTTTTAGGTGCCTTGTGTTCAGGTAGGCTAATTGTTTAAACCTCTATGTAGGCTAATCCTTTTCAGGATAGCACAATGTGAATCTGGGAATTGTATTCTTCATTATTCATATATCTGACATGTTGTGATTTAAGAGGGTAAATAATCCCTCAAAATATGAAAAAGGTAATTAAGAAATTTTGACAACTTGTTAAAATTCTGGGATTGCAGTTGTGGTTGGAATGAAAACCAGCATACACAGGAGTACCCCAGGACCGAGGTTGAGAACCACTGGCCTATATGATGGGCTCATACACTAAATGAGGAGAAGTATCTGGACACCCCTTGGTCTGAGGCAGTTTTTCATGGTTTGCGCTTGGCCCTTTACTTCCATTCTAAACAATTCTGTGCTTCACCAACACACAGCATGGTCTATATAGAAATGGTTTTGTTGAGGACAGTGGAAGAATTTTCAGCACCTGTGGGATCAGTTGGAAAGCCAACTGCGAGCCAGGCCTAATCACCCAATCAGTGCCAAACCTCACTAAAGCTCTTCTGGCTGAATATAAGCAAAATGGAAGAAGATTCTGACTATGCCACTATTCTGTCTATTGGTTTAGCTGACTCGTAGGCATAATCAATTAGATTATCTTGTGTCTAGGTACTGTCAAATTCATCAGAATCATAGGAATTTGCAGACGTTGTAAATCTATGATCACAACAGGGGAAGGTGACCAGAAAAAAATGTGATGTCGTCAAATAGCTAACCAATGTGGCTGCACACACAAAACAAATAGACTAATTTTGGGAAAATTTGAACAAATGTAACTTTGTAATCATTTTGGTACATCTTTCTCGATTGACATTTCTCGATTGATTTATTTCTCCAAAAAGACCCAACGTTGCCCATATGTTGCCGTTCCCATTTAATGGTAAAGTAAGCAAGTTGAAATATACAAATTAAATGAACAAATTGGTGATCTGTGCTCATCTATCTCTTCCATGGACTTGGGAACTTGGAGGCCAGTTGCAGTTGTGCTGTAATGTAAAACAAGAAGGAATCAGAAATGAGCAATGTGCCAGTCAAATACTGGTTGTTATTGGCACCAGAATTTACATACTGTGCACCCTGAAGGAGGGTGAGTGGAGCAGGGCGTTCTTGTTTGCCTGGTCTGATTTTGTTGGGAATGTTCACAGTGCCAGTTCTGACAAAATAATTGGTGTACTCTAGACAGCTAAATACATATTTCAGACAGGTTCCTTAGATTTTTACAGAATCAGATACTGAGTTACAACAACCTGCTGAGTAGCTCTGTCAGCTTGTGTTTCGCAAAGTAGGAGATCATGGGTGGCAGTGTAACATAATGTTTATGGAACTGGTCTTGCAACTCCAAGGTTTGAGTCCAGTGCCATTGTACCCATGAGCAAGGTACTCAACCGGAATGGTTTAAAGGGACATGTCACTTTGGTATAACACAAGTGATTTTGTGGAGCTTATCCCATGGTATTTACATAGCATAAAAGAATATAATCTGTTTAAGTTACTATGGGTAATCTGGAAAACCAAGGTCCCATTGGAGTATTGGGGGAGTGTAAATGGGAATGTGGGACCTTGTACAGTTTCCTGGAAGTCTGTGTTTGAAATGCTATATCTAACTGTGTCCCTAACGACCCCCTCTCCCACCCACCACGTTTCTGTTCTGTGTCTTAAGAGCAGTGCCAAGTACCTGCACAAAGAGCTCCCGGTGCGCATCGCTCACCGCATTAAAGGTTTCCGCAGCCTGCCCTTCATCATCGGCTGCAACCCCACCATCCTGCAGGTGGTGAGTGCCCCGCCGCCGTGGCTCCTACGCTAACGCTAAAGCCGCTGTTCTTATGCTACGTATGAGATCCTCTTCCTCTGGCAACCTGCATGAATCTCTGTTCCCTTCTCCTCTCTCAGTCGGGCCCTGCGCTGTGCAAAGCAGGGGCGTGTCCCAATCCCAATGCCATATTTGGAAATTAACAGATTCATTTATATGTGTATAATACACATTTGTTTTATTCCTGTAGTTGACCAATGATGCTGGGAACATATTCGAAAAATTAAATTGGCAAAATTAAGCAGTTGCGAAAGCTATTTCAGCACAATTTCTCTTGTGTATTGAGAGATTGACATATTTATTGAATAAAAATGCAAAACAAATGATAACCCACACCACCCCAAATTTTGTTGGTAAACCCTTGATATTTCTCAGGTGATGCTTATAGTCCCATTCAGTGAACTTAATTGACCAAACTCTTGAAGTTTAACCTCTGAATGGGAAATGGAGAGCTTCTCAGCGGTCCTGTGAGTGTACTGTTTTGTGTTTTTGCTGAGAATACAGGAAATGGTTTGTTATGAGGGTCCTACCTTGGCTTAACCTCTGTGTCATCACTACAGATGTGAGGTACGTTTTTACTAAAGCAATGAAATAAACCCAGGGGTATTCTACAAAGGAAGAATATACCCAGGGTTTCGCCCAGCAATGCAGATGCCATTTTCCAAGGAATTAATTTGACAAAGGGTAGTGCTTTTATAGGTTTCATCCATTAACCTGCCCCAGACCAGGTTAGCCGTGCAGCATAAGTTACCATGATGATACACCCCAGTTAATAGTGAATCCGCACTGTGATACGGAAAACCCAGGGTGAAAGCTTGAGTTGGCTCGCTAACCCAATAAGCTCGCTTCATAGTACACACCCTGTTTGGTGATTTAAGGGGGAGTGGTATTCAATTTCGTAGTCCTTTGCACCCATTCACATGTTGGAAATGGGAGTGACTGAAATAGGAGATGTGATTGGGCGAGACAAAGGTGATCTATAAAGATGTAAAGAAAAAAAATCCACCCTTGACTTGCAATAAAGAGGCATTCCAGTAAAAAAAACACTTCAGACTAGATCCGATTATACGGGTCTTTATTTCTGCTTGAAGAGCAGGTCTGCCAAGAGTCAACACTGTACTAAAAAAAGGATTATTTACAGTGATACTTTATACCCTCCCAGAGAGGCTGTGCAGCCATGTGCGTGTCGCTACCAAGGGCAACCACCTCGCTGGGTGGAAAAGTAAAACTTGTTTTCCCACCAGCCAGCTACAGCGAGCTCTTGCACTCCCTGTTTGCTTCTCGCCCAAGGCCTGTAGGAGTAGAGGATAGGCCCTAGCCTGTGATATACTGGCACCTGACTCTCACAGTTTATTCAGCCAGCCCTTATCAGATGGAAAATAACAGTATGTTGAATAGGAGAGAATACGTCATTTTATATAACCTGTAAAACGAAATGTAATAACGAAATATATAAAAACATGTTAACCCTACAACTCTGTAATGAAATCTTCTTTCACCATTTAATTGCAACAACACTGGCAACTGGCAAGTGAAAGCGAATACAGTGCTGCCAAATGTGCAAATCTCCAACCTGGATTATAGCCAAAAGGCAAACTGAGACAGTACGGCGTTCTCGGTATTGTACTTTTATTTGTTTTAGTTCGAAGATGGAGGGTGGTGTTAGATTTGACAGTACTGAATGATTGCTCTGGGCCTGGATGCTCCTGAAAAGAATAAGTTCTCTGACATTTACCTGTTTCTTTCTCCTTCAGCATGAGCTGTACATTCGGGCCTACTACATGCTGTGTGAATTTCCAGCGGTGAGTGACTCTGGGTGTGTCCCAGCCTAACAGAGAGCAGACTAACTGGAGAGAGACCGGTGTAACTACACCATCAGCCTCCCCTGTAGCTTGTATTAATTTGTGTTATTAATTAAATTGATTTTGTTGGCAGAAAACATTTGTCCTTTGTTATTCTCTTGAACAAAATCTTTCAAAAGAATCTTTTCAAGTCTTTCAATTCATTGAGTATAACCAGCCTGTAGCCTACATTTCTCAGAGACAAATGTCCACTGTAGTCTGGACTTTAGCAGAGAGCCATATAATTGAAGAGAATTTAACAGAGAAGAGTAGAATTTAGGGAGTTGTGCGTAAAGTAGACAGGATAAGTAAAGAAACATTAATATGTTCAATGAAAATTTGAAGTATGACCGTTGAGTGCCATGTTGTTGAACCTGGAGATGATTAATCTACAACTACAGCACTGCAATGCAATCATTTAGTAGTGTGGTTAGTTATGGTTCACTGGACACAATGTGGAAGAATATTGGGTAATTTACATCCTAATTAGTCCATTATTTTTAACTGTAGGTAAATTAAGACAGGGAATAAGTTAATGTCAAAGTGCACCCCTCTCAGCCTGCTGCTTGTGAATCTGGGGAAGGCCCAGTCATTCACTGACATCCTAAAGCCTAAAACCAGTTCTCTGTTGTTCAGTGTGTTTATATATTAAGCTGTAATCTGGACTCTCCTGACTGAAAAAGACTGATAGTTTTGTAGGTTCAGTGGTCTGATTTTAATAATGATCATTCCTGTCGGGCAGATCAAGGACCGTGAGACTGAAGCTCAGTACAGCAAGCTTGTGCAGCAGCTCCTGGACGATCACAAGGATGTAGTCACCATGCTGGCCCAAGGCTTGCGGGAAAGCCGCAGGCACATCCAGGTAACGGCTGCGTCTTAAGAATATGCGCATTACTGCAGGTATGTGTGCATTCCTGCTGGGTATGTGTGTTTTCTCGCACAAAATGATGCTACTGATTGTGATGTCATCATATCAGAGGTAATGCCCACTGAATGCAGTGCAGAAAATAGAAAGTGTAAGTACTGTTGGTGTGAATACTGGGGACACAACGAGTTGTTCTTACAAAATACTTCACCCTTAGTATTTGTGTTTCTGTATGGAATACAAATCGTTTTGGTTTTTAGAGGGTCACGTGACCCTCTTTGTACAGCACAAAGTTAGTGCAGTTCTCGCAGGATTGAAAAGTGCATAATTTACCGAATTAAATGAATGGGAGCATTTATTAAACGGTGTGCTGTTCAATCGTTTCACTTGAGCCCAGGTCAGGTGTGCAGTAACGAGTGTGTGGTGTGCAGTAAGTGTTAAATAATGATTTCCATGTCGCAGTTATTAGTTCAGTGGTTCTTTTTCCTTAAATCAGCAGGATCTATTGGTACATAAACTTCTGTTTGAAAAACCTGTATGTGAGATTCTATTCATTCAGGTGACAGTATGCACTGATGAATACTGGAAACTGATGAAAGCTGTTGTGTCTGTTGTTTCAGGATGAGGCGCTGATCCGTAATTTCCTGGACACCACCCTGACCTCACGACTGGGTATCCGAATGCTGGCTACGCACCACCTCTCTCTGCACGAGGACAACGTACGTCTCGAATACATGCTTTCAGTGTGTCAAACAAGGAAATTGTGCAGGACCTCTAATACACGCTTTCAATGTGTCAAACAATGACAATGTGTGTCTCTAATACACCTGCGTCTGTGATACACACTTTTATCATGTCACATTAGGAAAACCTGCATCTATAATACACACTTTTAATGTTACATAAGATAAACCTGCAGCTACAATACATGCTTTTAATACTTTACATGAGGGAAATGTATGTCTCTAATATACAGCTACATGTGTCACACATAACATTGCTGATTTTACAGTAGTGTTTTATACAGTTAAATGCAAAGGCATTGGGACAGTGACTTAATTTTTGTTGTTTTGGGTCTGTACTCCAGCACACTGAATTTGAAATTGAACAATGAACATTCTAATTTTCTGCCCCTGATACACTTGTTTGCTTTGGCATTATGTTTGGGTTCATTGTCCTGGCGCAAGGTGAAGTGCCGTCCAATGATTTTTGGGGCATTTGGTTGGATATGAGCCGATGTTTATGTACATTTCAAAATCCTGCTGTTGCTGTCAGCGGACACATCATCAATAAAGACTAGTGAGCCAGTTCCAGTGGCAGCCATACATGCCCAAGCCATGACACTACCTCCACCATGTTTCACAGATGAGGGGGTGTGCTTTGGGTCATGAGCAGTTCCTTTCTGCTTCCATGCTTTTCTCTTTCCATCAGTTTAATACTCATTTTATGTCCATGAGACTGTTCTAGAGCTATAGAGTTTTAATCTGGCCATGCTGTTCTTGTCCATTTTCTTTTGCTCCCCTAAAATAGGAGACTATGTATAAAAAGGGCTGTAATTCCTGCACGGATCACCTGATGTGAATGCAACTGAGAGTCTGGACTTTAACCTCATATTCATTGTTTTATTTCAAATCCAATGTGCTGGAGTACAGAGCTAAAACAACAAAAATTATGTCACTGTCTCAGTACGTTTTTATTGTATGTTTCTGATGGACATAATAGACATTGACAGCTTGTGTATTGTTCCTCCTGTGTGTATATTTCAGGCAAGTGTGGCGGCAGGGGGTGTGGGGGGGATCAGGTATCAGGTCTGAACGATTATGTACCCATTTGTTGCTTCAGCGGGTCACAGTGTTCCCGTAACCTCAATGGAGGGCGGTATATGTCTGCCTGTGTTCCTGTTACACCTGTCACAGTGCTTCACTTCACTTAGCTGTAGCTTTAAATTAATATCAGTCCAAGCAGCGTCGTCTGGACCCAAACACTGGCAACCAAAGTGAAGCAAACTAATACGCAGCCAGAGTTTCAATATTGGGTTTTACGTTGAAGCCTGCAGTCTTGTACAGCGCTGTCTACCTAGCGTTTGGGGAAAAATGTATCCACTGCTTTTGAAGTTCTTAGAATTGACCTGTTATAGTGGTCCATGTGACCAATTGATGTTAACTTTTGCAGGTTGATTCTGTGAGTGTATTTGTACATACATAACCGATTATGACCAAAAGCCTGTATTGTAAGGTCTTTTTGGAATGCAGGGCAGTGCTGTAAACTTTCTCATAATAACTTAAAACTGCAAATCAGTTAATATAGTAGACACTACAGTCACAAAAATACAAACCGTCTACCAGTTTAAGATAGAAGCCCCACAGGGGATACGCATATGAGTTCTAAATGAGAGGCGTGTACACTGTTGCAAATTTGAAATCTGCAAGAAACTGAGTTTTTAAATGGGATTGTATCCGGAGCAATGTATTACCACCATGTGTTGTGATTGTGCTGGTGCAGTACGGCTGGTGCCCTGTCATGGCTGTCATTGTAGGGTTATGAAAAGCCTCATTTACTGCAATTTGATTTGTTGCAGCAACTATTTTTTGTGCATTGACTTAATGTATGTAAATTTGCAGGAGATGAGTATGCAGATTGGTGTACTGACAGAATTTTCACGTCAAATGAAATGTTCTCAGAAGCTCATGCTCATTCAGGCATGTTTAAAAAAATCGTTTGGCTGCTTGGTGGCTCATTTGGTTAAGGCACCACACTGTGGTGCATGAAGGAGCCCCATGGTATTTAATCGAATCCAGACCACGCCAGTGGCATGGTGCCTCAATAGGATAGCACACAGTTGGTGATTGCATCTCCCAGGTTATGGGATATTCACGGAGGAGCACGGATCTACACTCTACAACTCTTGGATCTACAGTGAGGATCACTCATAAACGCTGTTGCAAATGGAAAATAATTAATTGGGCATTCCAAATTAGGGTGAGCATTGAACATGTTCAGCCTCACATTGGGCTTTAATTTAATTTAACAATATAAAAAATCAAAATGTTCGGAATTCTGTATGGCAAATTTGGTCTTTTTAAATGAAGTCTCTAGATCTAACAAGGCAGGAGTTTATTTGACTTGCATTTTCATTTTGTCTGGTATTGCACCAGCCATTTGGCCAACTGGCTGTAATGCTGATCATTGGCTGTTCTGCACAGAGCTCATAGGAGAAGGAGCATGGTATTTTAAATGATTTACTCATTGTTTCCTCTCCATACCCTGTCCAGTGACAACATAAAGAGCATCTTGGAAACTATATAATAATGTTCATATGCCTCTGTTTGGGGCCTTTTGTATCATTTAAATCACTGGTGGCTGTCATTTAATTCAGAGTGAGGACATTTGGGAGTTGGGCCTGCAGCATTTAATGATGAATAAGACTTAATTCTTCATGTCAGGGTGCAGGAGAGAGGCCTCAGTAACCTGCCTCCCTTCCCTGTGTTCAACCACACGTTTGTCGTCTGTTACAGCCTGACTTTGTGGGAATAATCTGCAGACGCCTTTCCCCAAAAAAGATCATCGAGAAATGGGTGGTTTTCGCCCGGTGAGTGTCCCACCAGATTCTTGGTTGTTCTGCAGGTTTGAATGTTCTGAAGTTCTGAGCTCTGATTTTGTGCTGACGTGCCGTTAGCTTTGTGAGCCGCAGATCCTGCTGTCCTGCTAAGGGCTCCTTAAGGAGCGCTTTGTGTGGTGAGCTCACTGTCCACAATTTGGCAAATATTTGCCGCCCGCTGCCCAAACAGAATTTTGAGTCATTTGAGTACTTGCTTTACATGCACAAAATGATTCTTGAGTCACTTGAGTCCCAGCTTTACATGCACGCAACCAAATTGTGAGCCACTTGAGTACTTACTTTACATGCACAATTCTTGAACAAAGTATGTTTAAAGGATAACACCGGTCATTTTTTCAGTATCAGCATAACCTATGAAAATACCAAAGCTGAAAATGTTTCCGTCCAGCTCTCAGTACTTTTTTAAGTTTTCCTGCCCCATTTAGGGTTTAATCTGGAAAGCCATTCATTTCAGTTGTATGCTGAACTCATTCAATACAGCTCAGAAAGATATATTTATATTTTCAGAAAATGTAACCTACTATCACAAAAAAAATGGCCTGTGTAATTTTAACCAAATTCACTGGGAACTATTTTCGATATTTCAGTTCTGTGACAAACAGCTTTAGTAAGTACCACTGTCACTTTATTAAGTAGGTTCTTTGTAATGGTGAATTATGCTGACCAAAGCAACAGTTTGTCTCTTTGCTTTAATACTTTTTTTGGACAATAGAGTTCTGTTACTTCTGGTATATTGCAGTTGGCTAGATGGACAAATAATTGTTTGTAGGGTATGTTCATTAAGAGTTGGACTAAGACATTATCAGTTTTGATCTTTTCATAGGATATTTTTACGATACTGAAAAATGAAAATTACCGGTGTTATCATTTAATCAGACAGGTATTCAGCTTATTTGTGTGTAAAGTATGTATTCCCCTGGTTCTGCAGATTTAAATGTTTTTTTTTATTGTGTGATACTTCCTGATATTAATTGAATACTACCTTTGTTGGTGCCCCCTTCACTGACAATCTTTAAATTCTGAAATACCTATGAATTGAATGGTTATGAATTTAACAGTTTATGCATTTCATTTCCTATAGAGTGTCTTAGCCATGCTCTATCGTCTTTAAAAAAACTATATTTGTCATCATTGCAAGCTCAGACTCCTCTATGCTGTAGCAATCAAAAACAAGTACTCACCTTACAGATGATCTTGCCAACTGCACTTTATAACATATGCACGTCAAACCAGTGCTTTACTAACATGCCGGTTTCCCCATTAACTTAGCAATGGCTTTGCATGGTCTTGGCAAGCTGTGAAATGTGGTTTGAGTTTTAAAAGAACACGTCGCATACAGGGCTTATCGCAGAACAAAGCTTCCACCAGGGCCCCGCTCTGTTAAATACGTTCTTTATTAGGTAAGAAAAGAATATATTCCCAATCCTACTAATTCAGTGTCACAATGCATCGCTTCATACATGCTGATGGGAGATAAACAAAATGATCACAACTTGTGTGCCATTTTCTGTGTATGAGACCTTTCTTTCATTTTGAATAGGCTGCTTCTGTGGGGTTTTCTGTCGGGGGTACCTCTGATGGTGAACTTGTCATGTCCGTTTCTTTATGCAGATAGAGACGAGGGGTTATCCTCTATTTTCTGTCTTCAATCTCAGGAAAGACTAAATAAATTTCGCAGCTCGTGTTAAGTGGTATTCAATAGCGTTGGGAGACGGTTTTTCTTTCGCATCCTGGATTATTACTTTTGAGTGTCTACTTTGACTGAGGTTAAAACTACTGCAAGCCTGGAGTGAAAATGTCCCTGTCTATACTCTGTGCATGTGAAAGTGAGGGTGTGTGTGACAGAGATGGTGTGTGTGTGAGGAGCAGTGTGAGAGTGTGTGTGAGTGTGTTTGTGAGAGAATATATGTATGAGAGAGAGAGTGTGTGAGAGTGAAAGTGAGATAGCATGTGAACGAGTCAGTATGTGTGAGAGTGTGTGTCTATGTGAGTGAGTGAGTGAGTGAGTGAGTGAGTGAGAGTGAGTGAGTGAGTGAGTGAGTGAGTGAGTGAGTGAGTGAGTGAGTGAGTGAGTGAGTGAGTGAGTGAGTGAGTGAGTGAGTGAGTGAGTGAGTGAGTGAGTGAGTGAGTGAGTGAGTGAGTGAGTGAGTGAGTGAGCGAGCGAGCGAGCGAGCGAGCGAGCGAGCGAGCATACAGGCATGTCCTCACGGCTCTGTCCTGTGCGCGGCAGGCGTCTCTGTGAGCACCAGTACGGTAACTCCCCGCTGGTGCGCATCAACGGCCACGTGGCGGCGCGCTTCCCCTTCATCCCCATGCCGCTGGACTACATCCTCCCGGAGCTGCTGAAGAACGCCATGAGGTGAGGCGCTCGGTCGGCTCGCTGCGGTCCTGTCAGTCATCGCCGTGCGCTAAGGGAGACACCTGAGGATGCGTCTGCACCTTTAAATGCCACTTCAGATTTAACCCAATCCCAGCCAGTTGTATGCCTCTGAAGGAAAAATATTTTACAGAGAAGAAAACGCGGATGTCAGCTACTTATTTTAGTGGGCAGTGTCCATTTTTAGCTGTTATTTGGGGACCTGCTGTGGTCTCAAACGTGGATTATGATTCGAGTAAAACCCTAATGCAGGGCATATGTTGAGCCAGCGGTGTGGATTGAACCCGGTGGGGAGATGAAGTGTTTTTAATAACCTGCGTGTGCCGTGCGCTCTTAGGGCCACCATGGAGAGCCACCTGGAGACCCCCTACAATGTGCCTGATGTGGTGGTCACCATCGCCAACAATGAAACGGACTTTGTCATTCGGTACGTGCCCCGTGCAAACAGAACGGAGGCGTGAACATAAGCTCATTTAAACTCTTTATGTTTTAGCTCTGTGCTCAAACTTAGGCTTTTCTAAGAAATTGCAGTGCTTGCGTGCATAATGCATGTGAGATTGACATGCAGTCTGTTGAAATAGTTTGAACATTCTAACTACATGTGGAAAAACAGAACCTTGAATCCCATTTATTCTATTATGTTTGCGGCTCCACCACCAGTACAATACTCATGGTCAGTGGATGGCTGTAGTGGATGGACGTTTCAATAAAAGATCCTTCATGCCGTTACATTTGTGTTGATATTATAACGCTATAATTCTGGTATTATTACTTACTAGGTTATAATGTTGTAATCTGAGATATGCACTGTCTCTGCAGGATCTCTGACCGGGGCGGAGGGGTGCCCCACGCCATCCTGGACAAGGTGATGGACTACCACTTCAGCACTGCGGAGGAGAGCACCCAGGACCCCCGCGTCAGCAACCTCTTCAACACCATGACCAACAGCGGGCTGCAGTCGGGCCCCATGCACGGGTACGAACGCTAGCGCCACCTGCTGTTTCCAGTGCTCTTGCAGCAGCAGGGCTCAATCAGGCACACACACTGTCCGTGCAGTAGTGTTTCAGTGTTATTATTATTATTATTAATAATAATAAGAATAATAAGAATAATAATAATAATAATATTTAAACAGCACAAGGATAAGTACTGCACAATATCAAATTAGATAACCTGAAATTTAGCTCACACAAGTCACAAGTCTGTTATTCTGAGTGTACCTATTGATGGTTTTTGGGTTGGCTTTTAAGAAGACGCTGTCGCTCAGTGGTTTGGTCTCCCCTGTGTCGGTCCCTCCCCCCTCAGGTTCGGCTTTGGTCTGCCCACGTCTCGGGCCTATGCAGAGTACCTGGGCGGTTCCCTCACCATCCAATCACTGCAGGGCGTGGGGACGGACGTCTACTTACGCCTTCGACACATCGACGGCAAGGGGGAGAGCTTCCGTATCTGAGGCTCCTTTGGGGCTGTCAGGCCTAAGGGGGCATCGCGCCCTGGAGCTGACGTCCTGACATCCAAACCGCCGCTGACCATCTCCTTAGCAGCCCTGCAAGGACGGCTCGTCTCTCGCCAAACCCCAAGAACACGGCAGACGGAGAATCGCTTCTCTTCTGACCTGGTGTCAAGTGACTGATTTATGTCTTTTATTTCATTTTACTTTATTATTATTTGTTTTAATGGTCTCAGTACATTTGATTGGCGGCGGTGGTGGTGCAGAGTGACACGGCTGTGGTTTAGTGTTATTAGTGTCCCAGGGCCCCCCAGCAGGTCCGCCCTTACGCACCTTTTATTCTGCATATCCTTTGAAATTACAGGTGAGCATTAAGCGCCACACAGCCAAGAGTTAAACACATCTGTGTGTTCATGCGGTTTCTAACGCTGTGTCCTCTGATTTGTGCTGTGAGACGAGATGAGCACTAGGTTGGCAAGATTTGGAAGGTTTTTGCTGAAGTTGTTAGTATTCGCTGGCTGTGGGTCCCATCGTACTCTGTCGGCATCATTGTGAACAGAACCGCACTCTGCAGAAGGAGCCTGCATCTACAAAATGGCTGTTCTGGACTGATTCGTATAGCTCAAGGTAACAAGGTTGCCTTCGACATAAACTGCCTTTTTGTTAAACTGTGTTTAGAAAGAAATGAAATTGGAACTAATTGCAGTGTGTTTCACAGCTCCTGCCTTGCCCCCAGTTAGAGGGAGGTCTGTTTTTAAATATGTGTACTCATATTTTAGTTGGTAATTATGGGTCAGTCAGTCGTGGTACTGTGAGGGCAGTAGAAAAATTATCCCAAATAGAATAAATAGATAAGGGCATAAATATTGATCAGTGGGTTTATTGATTTAAGTTCATAAGTGTTTCATTGTAACCACTTAAACCAGACAATTTGTTTCTTAATAGTTGTTCATATTTATCTTTCACTGTGGTTATAACTCACTGCAACATATAGTAATCACAAAACATTGTGTTCAGAAGATTTCATTTCTCTGATGTGACACTGAGCTGAACTCAAAGGAGACGGCTGAACTGAAGTTCCACATGAACTTCCGCTCTCTTGGTGCATATGCTGTGCATGAATAGTTATTAACATTTATGAATGCTGGTTATACACTGTAGGACAGGCTGGGGATCAGATAGTATTGATATTTATCATCCCAAAATTAACTTCAAACTAAGCATTACAATGAAAAATGGTGTATGTGCCCTTATTTTATGCATTTTTTAAATATGGATGTGCGTGTGTCTGTGTAACATCTAAATTAATTGTAACTTTAGATTAAAACGCATCGGCAGTTAATCCGTTTTCATATTAACTGCCGCTGGAATCATTTTTTTTATTTTAAAATTCCTTAATAAATGAAGTGCAATAAATTCTAGTTCTAGTGCAAGTTTGTTTAGCTGAGTTTTTCAACTCTGGTTAATTCTGTGGTGAAACAATATGTCAAGGCTCATCTTTTCATAGCGCATTATCTGTTCACACATCTGTTAAAATATGACGAAGTTAAAAGAGGATAAAAGGGAAAACACACTGTCATTGATTATTGTGAATTGTAACATTGTATTTGACTTTTTCCCCCCAATTTATTTTTAGTTGCCATAGGAAGACAACCTTCATAGTAATTAAAATGGCATTATATTGCAGTTCAAATTTAACTAAACGCAGTGGTCAGGCAGTGACCACTTTGGTCACCCAATTTCAGGGGCAGTTTCAGCAGTGTCTGTAAGCCTGAAATGCTCTGTTTGACCCGTAGAGGGCGTTGAAGGCCTTAGGAATGCTCACAGCTCAGGGAAGAGGCACCAACCTGAACTGATTTTTGAACTCATTTTTCATTTGGAAAACCACATGTCGTGAAAATGGTGGATGCAAATGATGCAAATGACTGTTCATGTTTGTGATTGGGAAAAAAAAATATTGCAACATTTGCTAACTACATTTCAGAAACCAACACTGCTTCGTATTCCTCTTGGATATTACCACACTGAATGTGAGTTTCACCATATATTTTACCTTTAGTTAAAGGATCCAGTTACTGAATGATATTTATTACTTTTTCATTTTTATATTTAATTTTCATGGGAAAATACTGTCCTCTTTGAAATTTTACCACAATGAGAAATGTTCAAAGCATAGTTGCATTGTCTTGCAAACAATAAGGCCTTGGTCTGCCTTTCATTATATGTTGTGTTATTGTGTACTCTCTGTCTCACTCCTGCTTCATAGCTGTCAAATTTAGTGTTTTTTTATTTCTGCAATACAATTCAGGGAGCTGTGATTGTTGTGAGATATTATTTGAAGTTGCATGAGTTATCACATTTAAATGGACAACTCTGATGTGTTTGTACACACAAATAAATAAAACATTCATTGCATTCACTGGAAATGATCTTAGCAGAATTGTATTAATAATCTAATTTGCTGTTAGTCAGTATTGAGAAACAATTGAACATCACCCCAACCATGAGTACTTGTGCCAAAATATGAAATTCAAGGCAAATATGAAATTCTTACAGTCCTACAGTTTTCTCCAAAAACATCTGAAGGATAAGGTCTATAAGTGATCGCTGAGTAGATAAATAGCAACCCCCTATTCCCCCACCCCACCTTCTGTAAATTACACCCTTGGCACATGTAGTCCTGAAGAGAATACCACGTCACCACACCTTCTTAATATTATGTACAGTAGCCTATCAGGAGAACTATTTTTTTCTCACAGCCAATCATCTCACTGGGGCCTGGCATGAACAACATTAGAGATTTATTTAGTGTTCGAGGTCTTGTCCACATTTCATTCTGCAGCAGCATCTATACATTTCAACATGCTAAATTGATTCACAGCCCACAAGGCTCTTCATCATATCTTTGGTCATGACAATGAAACGGAAGGGGAGAGAGCTGGCTAAATGTGAGGAGGAAGTGCCTGACACTGGATGATATTGAGTATGATCCTGACCATGATTAAGAGAGCTCAGATGAGAAGGGCCCCAACGAGAGAGAAGCGCAAAGCTATGATGTCGTCATGTCATAAAATGGCAATATATCATGGTTCTCAACCCCTTATTATGAGAGAGGCAAGGCAGAATACAAACTAAGAACATAATCAGGATGATGCCAGATATGCAGTGTCCCAAGACATAAAATCTGCTTTTGAGCTTTTCACTCAATTTAAATTTGTAATTTAAACCCAATATATAATTTGGTGTTAGGGACTTAAAAAGTGACTTTTTTATATGTAACATATGTCTAGATGGGTCATATTTTACCCATTTTAATACCACAGTTGTAATTTTGATTGATAATGTAGTTATAGAAAATCCCAAACAATTTTTGAGCTTTGTCTAGATTGTCGAAGACTAGTGTGTTATAGTCAGATAACATACAGATGGGTGACAAATTAAAGGAAAAACTAACATAAAGTGTCTTAGTAAGGTTTTGGGCCACCACGTGCCACCATGGATTGGCATAGGCATAAATTCTAGATAGATACTGGAACTCTACTGGAGGGTAGAATCTACTTTGGATTCTTCCAAAAGATATTCCCTCGTGGTGTTTTGGAAAGCGGTCTAAAAATCTCCCATAAATGTTCAATTGGAGATCTGATGACTGCGAAGACCAGAGCGTGTGATTCACATCATTTTCATACTCATCAAACCATTCAGTGACCCCTCCTGCCCTGTGTATGGGGGTATTGTCATCCTGGAAGAGACCACTCCCATCAGTTAATGTTAATGTTAAAACCTGCCAGGTCAAATCTGACAAAAGGTGTGTGCCAATTTCTAACACAATAGAAAGGTTAAGAACAGTCATGTTGTATGGCTGGCAGTGTCAAATCTTTAGAAAATGTAATTTTCTGGGGAGATTGCATGCTGGCTAAGCCTTGTGATGCCTATTGTTTTTGCAGTTTAAAGATCAATGTTATATTTAAAACACAATTTATTTTTGTGAAATCCAGAGAAAGAATAGAAAGAAAGTTGCGTGAAAAAATCTGTCATTTCTCAGTTATATTCCTTGGTCTTTAATGCCACCAGATGTGCCAAAACACCAAGGCGAGGTAACAAGGCAAACCATTTTATGTGAACGGTCATCCAATAACAATATGGGTCCAATGTAAAAAAAATAAAAATAATAATAATAATAAATTAAAAAAAAAAGTTATATCTGTTGAATTCACCTCAATACAGTCAGCATCAGTAGCCCAAAATATTTTTAAAAAAGCATAGCACAACACACACATAAACAATATTGCTCAATCGAATGAAATCAAAAGAAGCTTTATTGGCATCACATACATACATAAGCACAATAACATTGTGTTGGGCACAGTTGACACAGAATAAATAGAAAACCATAGTGCAAGCAGGTGAATAAGAAATTGCTTTTTTTCAGAAAAGGAGAACAAAGTACACAAAGGTGAAACAATCAAATTCACAGATAACACACTAGTGTGCAAATACTAGTCTTAGTGTTTTAGTGTATTGCCTTGGACCCAATTCAGTTGGACTGTGTGCTCTTGGTGAAAACAGACCTATTATGGCATGACCCTTTGAGATGTTTTCGGAAGCTGCCACATGCATTTCTACAGCTGAGGTAGCATTGACAATTGTGGTCATTTTTAAAATGTGATTTACTGCTACATTTGCCTTTTTGCAGGTCTATCATTTGAACCACAAATGGTTTCAAATTAAAGCTTTTTTAAAGCACTCACATTTGCATTAAGCTTTGATTTTTCATTTCTAATGGATAAATATATCATTTAAAAAATACCTTGTGTAATTGTTGCATTGTTTTGATTGGCCATCTCATCGCCACCCTCCATCATCATCATCATCATCATCAAAAGTGCAACATCTCTAAATCTAAGGGAGATCCCACCCTGAAATCTGTTGTGCTCATAAAATAGAGGTCAGGATAGCCCAAAAAATATGCCAAATAAAATACTTTTAAAATGTATTATTTGACTTGTACTTTTTGAATATATAAAAAAATGAACTTGCCAAGCAAATGTCAAAGATGATAAAACCACCAAAATTGGGTAGAAGTGTTAAATAAAACATAGGCTGACAGAAATGGCCAGGTGAAAACATATATTATTTAATAGTATCACAATACATTACATCAATTAGAGAAGATATTTGTGTAATGATTAATTACACACAATTGGCTTACTCAGTAGTAGAAATGCAGATCTGAAAGGGTCACGCTACCAGGCTTCTTCATCTGTTACAGTGCATCGGGAGCTTCCCTTTCTCCTTCTTTACATGCCACAGTCTGTCTTCACTTTGTGTAAATTGTATTTGGTGCAATAATAGCAGTTTAAATTAAAGTGTCTATTTAGAAAAAAAATAAAAAATAATTTGTCCCCAATATGTTCCCCAAGTGGGGCTGCTGGAATTATTTCCTGGTGATATTTTGTTAGGCATTTTGCAAGGACCTTAAGAACCTTAAGTTTTGTCCTTGGTCATTTGGAATGTTTATTATATTTCAGTGACATGCAGTGGGGACCAAGCTGCTCTCAAATACAGTGCATTCATCTGAATGTCCAGCAAGTCCACCTCTGGAAAATCCTTCAAGTAATTTTTTCGATTATTATTTTTTAATACACAGGAGAAATCATACAGCTAGATGCAAGCTAAGGCATTTTAACAAAGAAATCCAAAGATTATGTACAGCAAAGTGTTCTTAGATAGGGTAATGCTTTTTCACTAAAGCTTAATGTTTCTATCCAACAGTGTTCCCACATTCCTACATGACGATTTACATCAATAACAACAGTCCATAAAGTATTCAACCATTAATGACCAACAGCTTTACCTCAGCCTTTCTGTGATTGTAAATTTTGTAAATAGTGGTGAAAATGGCTACTGAGTTGGTTAACTGAAATGGAGTGACTTGTTTTGATAGTTGATGCATAATTGACAATGACAAGTGCTTTGTGGTATCCAAAGCTTTGGCTTCATGGACTGCTAGCTGCAACATTGGTCAGTTCCACTTAATGTGATGACTGTGATCATCAGTGTTAAAAGCTAAAAACATAAAGTATGCACCCTTGGGAGTGAGCAGGGTTGCTCAGCACAGAAGATTTGCACATCAGAATTACCATGGCAATTAGTGTCTAAAAAAGAGTATAGTTTGAATAGCAATGTTATCATTTGGTACATCTAGCTACCTTGACCACACGTTAGAATGAGTTGCTACGGAGAGGGGTCAAAGGTCAAGAGAAACTGCTGAATTGCCTGCATGACTGAAAAAAAATGCCAGACACTGCTGGGATCTCAAGGAAGGAACACTAGTATTTCGTCTGCACAATGTCATATTTAATCATGAATGCTCTGGCGTTACTGTTACCTAAATGTAACAGTTTCGTTCTTGAAACCGACATTTCAGTTAATAGCTTGCTACTTAGCTAGCTTATGATACTTTTCCAGTTAACTGTAGCTAGCTAACAGCCTTTATATTTAGGGTTTTGCTTAAAAAGTAAAGAAATAAAGGATAATTAGAACAGCATGTTGTGTTTAGCTAGCTACAGCTTTCCCATTTAAAAAATATTTGTTGATGCATTGCAAAGCTGGCCCAGCCTAAATCCCTATGCTGTTGGGAAATGAATGCAAAGTCAAAAGACAAAGTGATAAGAGGACCATAACCACACACTCTGGGCTCATAGATGTGTGCTGTTGTCTTTGGGTACTTGATGAAGATGACAAATGTACACACTTAATACTACAGGACTACTGCATCCACAACCCAGTAGACACTCATGAACAAGAAAGGCCTACATTACTAGATTGCTAGACTAATGACATCTATTTATTGTTATCATCAGTGCCCACTTAGCTAGCTAGCTTGCCAGTCAGATTTTCTGTGCCTCCTTGCTAGTTCTTTAATTATGTGCTTAGTATAAATAGTTATTAGAAATAGATGCCAAGATGAAAGGGGTCAGCCATACCAGTCATGATCAATGGTTGGAATGATGTTTTTTAAACCAGCATGTTTTTAAAATATAACTCAGAGCATGCTGCTTCCCCTTCTTAAAAAACTCCCTCCACGCACCGTAGCAACAATGTACAGTGTACTGCTGCTTAAACGAACATGCCAGTGTATGGTCAGGAATGCTAATTGCTTTGTCATTTCCCCCCCTAAAACAAACAATTATGCACAAACTACAGGTTTGTGAACACAACATTTAAAAACTCAAGGAGTTAAAAGACAGGAAATAATCCAATAAAAAGTAATAGGCTTTTTTATCCTTTTCTCTTCTTCCTCTTTTTGTTTGTGTTATTCTGGAGAGTAGTTTAAAGGCTTGTACATAAACATAGATTTGGGCCAAGTTCATCATTTAAAAAATAAAAATAAAAAAAATAAAAAAAACCAGGACAGCTTGTTGCGCTTTAGTTCCAGAAGGCACATTTGTAATGTATTGTATTAGTGGAATAAACAGTGAATTAAGCAATTCTGTCTTTTCTGCCCAATTGGTATTACTTGAGCTGTTGTAAAGACTGGTTCAGCTAGGGAAATTAATTTATTAATTTTTCATTTCTGTAGTCAGCCTTGAACTGGGAGTCTTTGAAGAGCAGAGAATGACGCTGATACTTTTTTTTTCTTTTTCTGGGGGTGGGGGGCTGAATAGCATGGACATTCCAACCAGTAGAATGTGCTCAGTTAAGTATTACATACATATGTATAAATCTGGAAAAAAACTACCATAACTAGACTTTTGATTTCACAGAAAGGCACTAGTTGTCAGCAATTCTACCTGCATGCAGTTTTGTGTTTTATTTATAATTGTGCAAAAAAGAAATAAAAATCTCTGTCATGAGTAAGCAAGGCATAGCAGTTTCATCCTGATAGATCTCCTAACTGAAGACTCCCTAGAATTGTGGTTAATAGAAACTCTGTTTGGCTCAAAAGTGTCAGAGCACCAATACCTGCTCAACTGATGAATGCTTGCACAAACACTGCACAATTAAATACATACTGTAGCACGATTGAGCAAATGCTAAGAAATATTTCAATACTTAATTACAAAGATTCTTCAAGACAATGTGAATTCTAAACCTTATTCAATATTTGAAATTTGTTCTCTAAAACTATAACAACTCTGGTAACAATAGTGCACTTATGGTTTAAACAGTGCAACAAGTATGCAAGAAAGCACTGCTATCTTCTTCAGCTCAAAAGAAATTAAGAATACACCAAAAAATTGTACGAATTCCATTACTTTAGTACAAAAGAATCACACAAGCAGATTGAGGGCTGATTCAATATGGAAAGGTGAATTAAGGTGGACCAAATCTCTGAATTCAAGGTATTGATTTCCTATATTAATGATCTGGAACAACAGAGATGATTTGTGAAAAGGGACTTAAAATATCACTTATATGAGGCACACCCTGTTTCCTGAACTGACTAACCTCATCTTTGCACACAAATGCTCAGATACAGATGTCTATGTAGGCCAATACGTTTTAATCAAATGATCTGTTAAACTACCTGGTAAAATGCTTGTGAATTTTTTTTCTGTGTATGTGTGTGTAGCTACAGGAACTGGAAATATAAGTATATAAGGAGAAGTCTACTTGATAAGGCACTGAAGTGTGATCGCCTGAAGTTTTTATTTCGGTGCATGGAACAAATTAAAACTTATTTTTATCTAACAATATGTTGGCCCAGGTAGGCAGAGACAATATGAACACTAAAAAAATTGCTACAATTAAAATAAAAAAAAAATGATTTAAAAATATTTAGCAGTGAGACAGGTATCTTACATGCATTATTAATATTCTGGGTCTGATTCTCCACCAAGCCTTCCTTATTATATTACTTAAATATGTGTGATATCTATATGCACATAAACAATGCCATCAATGCCAAAAATATATCAGAATGATGTAGCACCCAAGAAAAGCAATATACATTAATTCAAGCTTCCAATAAAATATTTGATGAATTCTCTTTTCTTGTGAATTAGAAATGCTACCAACTTCAGAAACTGAAGATATTTCATTAAGTGGCCACTGTAAATTCAGGGCTGTGTTGCCAATGACAAATATTTCTATCTGCAATCATTTTAAAGCCATCTCTGGACATGACACAAAATCTGCCAATCACACTGCCTACAATAAGTGTTCAAGGAACGCCTGCTTCACATCCAAAAAAAGCACAAAAGAGAAAATTTAAGCAATGATTACAAAACATTAATTTTAGGAGATGTTTCTGTCATCCCCACTGATGCCTTCTTTATAGTAAAATATTATTATTTTTGCAGGTCAGCGTTTTTGAATGCTTAGCTACCCTGAATTGATTTCAGTGCTGTTATTTCTTAAGACAACTTAAAATAAAATTTCAGTGCAATGAACACATGAATGTTTCAGTCAGCTGTTAACTTCCAGTGGCAAAGCCTCTGTACAAAAGACACGCGTGTTACGCTGAGCACCGGTAATGTCACAACAGGAGCTCCATTATACTTGGCGTAGCTGAGAAGCAAACCCTGTGAATGCAAATCACATAAAAAACATGAAAGGAAATAATCCTGACGTCAGGGTACAATACTCCTGTCTCTTCAGGTCGGATTGTCTCTGCCTCTTGGGGTATGATGAAGTGACAAACTTTTTAGAAATTATTTAGAACCGCTTAAATTGGCGTTAAACAATAGTGCAAATTAATTCAATGAGACATCTTGTTTAATGACTAAGGGGCTGTTTTACTCTTATCTTCATCAGAGCAATT
Source organism: Anguilla anguilla (assembly GCF_013347855.1). Classification (NCBI taxonomy): domain Eukaryota; kingdom Metazoa; phylum Chordata; class Actinopteri; order Anguilliformes; family Anguillidae; genus Anguilla; species Anguilla anguilla. The sequence goes on from NC_049212.1 coordinate 27,719,076, forward strand.
ATTTTGTAGGAAGCATTAAAAAAATGGTTTGAATAGTGCGGACTATTGAATTTTCAATTATCTTTCACACTATCTATGTATAATATGAGTCGGGAATGTAAGACAATACCTGTACCATAATTGTTGTGTAAAAATAAGCATGGGCTTTTTTTTGCCTTATTATCAGGGCAGTATCTAATGCTGGGGAAACTGAATCCAGTTTGGTCCACTAGGTGAGGCTAACGCAGCAGAAGCACACATTTTAGTCTGAACCACCTACACATAGAAATGAGTCATATTTTTGCTGACAGGAAACAGAGGTACCACGGGACAAAACCACTAGAGTTTTTTTTTTTCTTTTTCTTAAAATTGAACAAAAAAAAAAACCAAAAACATTACAATACTTGATCTGGTCCAATCCAGAATAAACAGTGAAAGAATAATTATTTAAGAAGATATCTCTGGTTGGAATCCACTGCCGATATGTCTGCTGCAGAATTCAAAATAACATCAAGAACAAAACAGTCAAACGTCAAAGTCAAATGATGCCACGACTTAAAACTATCTTTAGTGCAAAACACTGTTCCAAAAAAGGAACTTTATGTGTAATAAATTATGCTTAAATCTTTTAAATTGGAGGGGTTGAATAGTTTTAGTCCAAGTAAATATTGGCAGTGTAAGCATTTGTTTGAAATAACTTTCCACATTGTGAATTTCACCTAAACCATCGAAATGCATGACAAAAAAAGTAACATTTAATACAATACAATTTTGAACATTTGCTTGCATCTAACAACAGCTTCATTTGTACTCATCAATAACATAATACTACAATAAATAATAACCCAGAGTACTGATAACTCTCCTTTTCTTACTCAGTGTATAAAAAGTAAACTTTTGACCAACATTATCTTTAGATTAAAGTCAAAAGTACAGACCAGGTACTTTTTTATTTTCACAAAGAAGGCTCATATATTGTACCACTATATACCACAGCTTGGACTTCTATGGCGTCCGTCACGGTCTATAAGAGAACTGTACATTTTTGTAGATTAACTATCTGTACAGAAACAGTTGATTACTTATTTTTTTTTTTTTAGAGTGCTAGGGTATCCTAAGTAAACAACTGCTTCTAAATAAATGTGTTTATAGTATTTCAACTGTTTATTTTGTTATGATCCTTATTTGAACAAAAGCCTCTGTATGTGTCTTTTAGTGTGTTTTTGTGTGAATTTATATTGTGTCCATGAGTATGTGCGTGTTTGTGTTTCTATGCATGCGCTTGTGTGTGTGTGGACATCTGTGTGCGTGTTTGTTTGTATGTGTATGTGTGTGTGTGTGTTTGAGTACATGTGTGTGAGTGATTGTGCGTGTTTGTGAGTGCATATGTGTGTGTGCATGCTTGTAAGTGCGCATGAGTGTGAGCGCAAGCATGTGTGTGTTTATGTGCCTGTTAGATTTCAGGAGATAGTGGCCCTTTATGTCATGCTTGACATATGAATCAGCAATAAAGGAAAACATATAGTTAGAGGCCAGTAATCAAGGTCCAACCTGTGGACCAATTACAGACTACATAGCCTTAAGGCCACCATCAATTTGCTTCTTTAAGAACACTCAAAAGAAAACTCTGGAAAACCTAATGTGTCAGTGTCTATATGTGTACCTCTTCGTGCTCTTTTTTACTTATTTATTCATTTCTGCTCTTCTGAAGAGGTCTTTCCTACAATCTGAGGCATGCATGTGCAGATGGTCACTGAAATGCTCAATTTGGTTGAATTTGATTGGGCGAACAAAGAACACCTCAGTGATCCACTCTTAGCAGCCAGTAATAGGAGCCTCTGCAATTTCCATACCTATACCTGTCCCGTCTCCGGGACCGGCCTCAGGGGCTCCCACCACCACGGGGACTGGGACGGGCCCCCCAGCCTTGATGGCGGCGGCCCCTCCTGGGCCCCCCCCGCCACTCTCTGCATTGTGCAGGGCCATGTGCCTCCCCAGCAGAGTCTCGTGGGAGAACTTCTTCTTGCAGACGTAGCACTCGTAAGACTTCTCTTTGTGGTGCAGGCGCATGTGGACGTTTAGGGAGCTCTTCTGGGTGAAGCGCTTGTTGCAGATGCTGCACTGGTAGGCACGCACCCCCGTGTGCGTCACCATGTGTTTTATTAGATAATCCTTCAGGGAAAAAGATCGCCAGCAGATGTTGCACTGGTGTGGTTTCTGACCTGGACACACAAAAGAGACGGAAATCAGAGACAGGGATTAGAGCCGACCGACAGAGAGCTCAACATAAACTTAACACAAAGTAGAAAGAAAGGAATTGACCTCTTCTGGCGGGTCATGTGACATGATGTTATGGATGTACACTCGCTAATGGGTTCAAACTTGATCACATACAGAAATCTGAGATGACAGCCAAAAAGATGCCACCCTATTAACATACGGTGTAACTCTTAACATGTATGCATTTGCACTCTCATTCAAAAGTTTCTCCACATTTTGTTCATGTTGGTACGAAATAAATGCAGCTGGAACAGTTCCGTTTTGCATGAGTAGTACACCAAAAATGTAAAGAAACTTCCACAGCCATTATTATTCATTACACAAAACAGTCATATCTTTTGCTGGATGTATTTTGATGCTGGTCTGTAGAGGCAGATAGAATAGTAGGACACGGATGATATCAGGGAAGGTAATGTTTGCGCAGGATGTGTTTTTTTGTACTGATTACCCACATATCCATTTATGTGCCATGCATGTATCTGTTTATACAGCCATTAAACTGATTGAAGTACCTTCAGGCCTTGTTGCTATCCCTAGGGACCCCTCTGCTTCTCTAAATTGACTTTACATGTAGGGAAAACTGACTGACAGATTCTGTTACCATTGCATTGCATCATGTTGCTGTTGCTTCAGACTGGATGTGTTCACTGAAATCATCTGGAACTCCCCCAACAATTTATTCCTCTCTTAAAAAGTCGACAGAAAGGGCCTCTGGGAGTCTGTGTGCAGCGACAGCCTCCGCAGTCTGCAATCCTGAACGCCTGACGGGTGACCACGCCACACCCACGCCTCCTCTGGCCTGACAGGCACGCAGGGCGCACGCTGTCCTGACCAACAGCGGCACAACAGCCGGGGGGGTTGAAAGGAAAAGCTGTTCATGAGGACGATAACAGGGCGCTAATTTAAATCCATTAAAGGTGGATGTAAATGTGACCTTTCACCATTCAAATATTTCTATCAATCATATATTTTCAATGATTGCGTGGTCCAGTGACCTTCATTCCTGGCCCTGCTGGTTTTTGTTGTTACTTGGCACTTAATTGATTAATTAAAAAAGTCGATTACACAGTTAACTCCCCTCACCATGTTTCTTTGCTTCGAGTTGGTTGCTGTTATTAAGGTGAAAACAAAAAACAGCAGACCGCTGGGCCACCTGTGGCTCACCAGGGCCCCGAATGAAGATCACTGGCTGTCAGTCACTCATTTGGGCTGTATTTGGTGTTGCCTCATACAAGGGCATTTCTGAGGGTGTGTTCACACAGCACAGCTCAGATTTATTAGTTACCATGCAATTCTGGAGTCTGCTCCAACAGAGCAGTATCACATTAGCCAAAGAGAAACAATTTAATACTTTTTATGATGCTGCTGTAATCTGCTTTATTGATCCTGGAGTACTCACAGCCATAACTGTTATTAGCCTTCATGTGAAACATGTTAAAACATGTTGTTAACTGTCCCCATTACTTAATTCTTTGATGGCGCTGGTTCTATTTACGACAGCTTTGGGCCTATGCACACCGTGAATGGTCACCTTATAACGCGAGTTGCTTCACATTCATTTACTGAAAAAAATCAATGGTTTTAAATATATTTTTCTAAGAATACATTCAATACCTCCCCAAGTTACTGTAGGAACATTAGTAGAATATGACTGTGCATGTTGCCCAGCAACCAAACTGCCAATTAATTGTGGCCTTTCCTCTGTTGCCTTCCCTTGAGTAATTTAGCCAGCTGGGCAGCTGTATAATTAGAGCAGCTACTGACTGCAACAGCCCGAAGCCTCAATACTCTGTTCCAAAACCAATTTACCTCATGTTAACTGTGCTATGCAGCTGCTTAGCTACATTATTACAAGATTACAGATTACATTTTCAAGTGTTTTGGTATTTTCTATCAGAGTATGGCAGAAGTGAATTACACTTTTTTGCAAGATACATGAATGCAAATGTTTGAATGTGTGTAACATACTGTACATGTGTGTCTTTCATGCAAATAATATTACTTAGCAACATTACATTATTACCTAGCAATACAATTTAGCAACTAGAACCTGTGGCCCAACTGCACTGATAAATATTCTCCCAATAGCAAACATTCTCATGTGGTAGTCAGTTAAATTCACCTGAGGAGGGGCTACAAATATGTCTACAGTTCTGAAAATCCAGTTTTCTCTGATAATCCACTGAAATGTTGAGATTAGGGATTGTGAAATACTAGCTCCAATGGCATATCTCCATGAGTACTCAACAAACTAATGGAGATTACACATAAATAGGGCTGGTCAGGAAAAATTCCTGATCATGTGACTTGAATGGCCTGTGACTGGTGTTTATGCCTGTATCTTCAAGGTCTCACTCAAACCTTTAATTAAAACCACGCCATCATCGAATACTTAGAAAAAGCTCACCTGCACAACTCAATATTATGATACAGTTAAAGGGTTACAAAGAGAAAAATGATATTACTGAAGGCAGCAACAATATTGACCTGGTTCACTGCAATAATGCAAATAATTAATTTTACGCAACATGCAATTTGTGTTAGACCACAACCAAAAGACAGAAATAGACTGGCATTTTCAAATCTACAAGCATCAATTTGTAAACCGGATTTTGATAAAGTTTTGCGGGGCACAGGCTAGATCTGGCTGCTTGGAAGCCCAGAGGACTACCATATGGTTGGATACACTGACTGGAAAATGTTGGATTAATGTGTTGAAATGTATTTTAACTTAACAATGAATGTTATTTGAGTAATTATTTGAGTTGTATTTATGTATTATTTATATGTGTATATTTATATCACATTTATATATCAATTTATAATCTTTTTTGCCATTGTTCTTTATTTAGTTAAACTCTGAATCCTGATTTATTATTCAGTATGTCAAATTCTCCATTACGGATACTGCATTTACAAGTTCCCTCCATTTTTCAATGATCAGGTTTTAACCAGTTTCCAGTGTTTTGCTTCATGGCCACCACTCTTAGTATTCTAAATAGATGTTCATCTGGTTTTGCATTTATTTCTAGCAATGTAATGCCTAACTGGTTGAATCCTTTATCGTTAGAACCACTGGTGTCTTTCTGCCATTCAGCTCAAAGTGTAGCTCGTTCTTCCACCATGGAAGTTTAGCAAAGTGCTTCTTCTGAATTTCCTGCTCTCACCCTTACGTTAAGCCGGATTCCACAAAGATTGAGAAGAATGCTTGGACACAGCCAGAGCCCATGGCTGGCAGCAGAGCGAGTCAGATTCTTTAAGCTAAATCCCATGAGGTAGAAAATAAGGCAAGCTGATTCAACAACAGTCCAAGGAAAACACTGGCCCTCCTGGAGGAGTCTAGAGGTCTTCCTTGGCCTATCAGGCCCTTTGCAATTACTGAGCTCACCAGTGCTCCCTTTCTTCTGTATGATATTCCAAACAGTTGATTTTGGTAAGCCTAATGTTTGTCTCTGACTGTTTTTTTTCTTCATATTTCTCAGCCTCATAATGGCTTCCTTGATTTTCATTGGCACAACTCTAGTCCACTGCTGCTTTTTCAGGGCTTAGAGAGATCCTTAGTCAGACAGCACTATGGAGGTTTTGGACCAAATAAAAAATAACTGGTACGTGGGACACGTGGTTAAAGTGTCAAGGGGGGCCCTAATAGGGCCGCTGGAGCAAGGTTCAAGGTTCAGTTCCCATTAGGCATGAACCACTGAAGCTCTCAGAACCTCTGCTGAGAACCCTGGACAGGACAAATCCTAGGACAACTCCAACCTGGCGATGCATTGACATGACCTCACAGACCCTGGCTGCACCTGCAGCGGGACTGAGGATAATGAAGGTGAGCGATGAGAACCTTCTGGGCACGGGAACAAGATTCAGCATGATCAGGAGGGATCAGATTCTGCTTTAACTGCCTGCTACAGCGGGGTTGGATGAGCAGGATGTGGGTACACGGGGACAAGCACCCTGGAACTGCAGCTGAGAGAATACCAGCGGGGAGAATCAAGGCTGATGCCTGTATGCTGTCTGCCGTAGATGGTGAAATCTGCCTGGGGCGCAGGGCCCAGTAGCAGGGACCTTGCTGTGCTCGCTACCACATCGACAAAACAACCGTCTCCTATTTATTTTAGCTACGCATCAGGTGAGTGACCCAAACAATGTCCTACTGGTGCCAAAGCGAGTGCCTTACTCCGGGAGACTAACGGTTTCACAGCTGAACAGTTCATCAAAATGTGCTGTATGTTATCCAGCAAGTTTCAGGCAAAAAGGGAAAATGTTTGTGTACTTTATTGGGAGCGTTATGTAAGTGAATGAGGCTGGACTATGTCACTTAGCCGGCAGCACTGCTCTTCCTTGCACAGCCCACAGGCTGTCTTTCTTCAGTGGAGACACAGTGTGCCCTCAGGAGCCATTGACAAGGTTTTCCACATTTTGGGCAAATCATTTGGTTTGGTGTTGAGGGATTACATTTGTAGCAATGTGTTGCAGAGCAGACCATAATTTCTCCTGGCATATATTTTCAGCACACAGCTATTTTTTGAAACGCTATCACCCTACAAATATCTGCAACCCCTCTTCCACTCCTGCACATAACCAGCATGTCACTACAATCAGAAGAAGTCTGCTTTTTGCACATGTGCACCAAAGGCAAGGCTTGTTACTAAAACCGCTCTGCTAACAGCTGCATTTAAGTCCAGTGAAAATGGTTCCAAAGCTCTCTGCTTGCAGGTACAGGTTTTTTTGGTGTGGGTAAAATTTGAAAAATGGGCTAAATGGGCAAATGTGATGAAGCAGCAGGGGAGGGATAGGGTGAGTGGTAGAAATGTAACAGCCAATCACCAGCTACATACAGGAGTTATAATTAACTTAATGCATTAATGATCACTGTAACTCCTGCACGTATCTGCAGATTATAATTCAGAGACACTTAAGAATATCAATCTATGTAAAGGGATAGTAATACATTGGCAGGTAATATTTTCATGGAAGGCCACCAAATTAAAGTGAAATGAAAAAAAAATAGGATTGTAAGATAATGAAACGTGTACATCCAATATCAGTCACTACTTTTCAATTCAGATGAATTTGCGTAACTTTAGAAAGTTCCACAGTTTTGTGAAACTTGGAAAAAGTAGGCAGATATTGTGCATGCAAATGAAAGTTAGTGGAGAATGAAATACTAGACCTGTTTTTTTTTTTTTACTGAGTTGACAGATTGGGAGAAAGCAAGCTGGTCTAAATGTGCACCAGGGTTAATGGAAACAGCTGTAATTTGCATACAACTTTCCCCTCGTCTTAGTTTAATTAAAAAAGTTGCAGCACTTTCATATACAAGTGATTATCCAGTTCTCATTAACCGTAAGACGAGAGGCTCTCTGACACTGTGCTTCCACTTTTCCCCAATAAACTGATTTGGAAACACCTGTCTTGTTTGGCTTTTTATGCACAACTAGAATCTTTTTTTTTTCACTCCAAGGCAAATTTGTTGTGACATTCAAATGGAAATGTAGTTTCTGCGGAGTTTTGGGTGGAGGAAAAAGCATGTAAACAGACAACATTGTGGTACGCTGCCTGAAAGCTCCAAAAATGTTTATTCATTGCAAAGGACATATTTTCAATCTGGAATAATTTCCATCAGGGAAACTTCAAACTCATGGATACAAGTAAAACAAAATTCTCTGAAATTACAAAATAAAATATTCATAGATGAGATCCACATCTTTATAACCATGACTAAATACATAGAGAATATATGGAAAGCATAAGGAAATTCTGGGCCAGAATTTATAACCGGTGTTTGACTGGCTGTATAACATTTTAATGCCTAAATTGTCCGAATTCATGGACAATGTAGATGAGCACGGACATCAACTTACAAAAGAAAAATCTTACATAAAATATTTCAGCTTGCTTTATTAAGAAGTGAGCAGGAGTTAAGACAGAGAGCAACTAAATCTATATAGCTATAGCTTTGGCTGGTAAAATGATACATTATCACTTAATTGACTGCATCCGTGGCAAATCCATTACCTCTTCTCTCTGATACATGTGTGTTACGTCATCATATCAGCCAATGCCAACTTTATGAAAGTTTATTTTAAACTATTATCAGCTGATATCAACACAACCCCAACTTTATTGAGCATTTTGTAATTAAATACACATAATATAAAATAGAACCCCCAGCTATTCATTCAGATTTCAGTATAAGAAATATTTACAAAGAATCTTCTTGCATGTACCTGCACTCATCTTTAAGAGTCCACTGACAGATTGGAAATTGAATGCATACGTCATTAAATACAATAAAACATTTTACTATTTTTTTTCCTATAATTAAAAAAAAATCCTTCAGTTTAATGAAGGACAATGCCAACATCCCAGGAATGCATAGTTTAGCCTCCCCTTTAGAGCTTGGCACTTGAAGCACTGACAGTTTTGTCAGACACAGTGGCCTTTCCTATGTCAAAATCCTTATATCTAGTCTCTGGCCCCTCTCTCAAAAATTATTTTTGAATTTCTTTCAATAGAAAGCACATCTCATTTTCTTTTCACCAACATTTTCAGCGTTCAGCCTACTGTTATTCCCCCGCATTCCTTTGAATGTTCACCTTAATAAAAATCGCAGTCTTTCCATTTGAGTTTTCTTTTCAAATCAATGGGACCGTTTTATTGTAAAATGTGCCTGATGACCTAAATTGTATTGGGATAAGGGAAATTAAAGTAAAGCTCTAATTTGAAAAGTTGGCTCTGTAATTGCAAGTATTTCGTTAATTTTTAAGAATCATGCTTCATTACCATTGTGCAGACATTACTATTTCAGCAGTAGTAATGAAAATGTATTGACGTAGACATCCCATAATGTCTCCTATGGAGAGCAATTGAATAAGTGGGATTGCACTGCACATTGAAAGCACATTGAAAAGTTTAAGATGCCCTAAACAGACTTTCAATGATTGCAGGGTAAATGAATGGCATTCCTTCAATAGGAACAATTCTAATGGACCATCTAATGAACCAAGCAATGGCATTGTTTTACTTGCCAAAACTCTTCAGTATTATTTTCTTTTCCTTCACCTTGGTTTCCTTTCTTTTTGTAGGTCAGGGATTTTCTGATTAGGCCAGTTTTTATTTGAATTCTTCTTGTGAAGCACACAGACTGCGTGTTGGGTATTGTGGCGTGGTCCTGAATGTGACTGCTTCCACCAAAACAGTTGCATTGAAATTTTATCACCCTTATCATGGTGAGTTTTTCATTTTTGCGATATCTCTTCTGTAGCCCTTACAGAAGCTAGAAGAGTTATGTCAGGGTGTCTGCCCCTTCACAGAGTCTCTTTAGAGAAATGTGCTCATTTCGAATGTGGGTCATGTTCTCACAGTGCGTGGCCTCTGTAAGGTGTAGCTGTCAGTTAGGCGGTCTTTCTGTATGGCCTCCACATAGTCCTGGACCGGGACCTGTATATTACATGGACCAGCAGCATTCACATTGTCATAGGACTTAGATGAGTCCCGTGACCTCCTTTTCCAGGTTCTGCACCTTTTCAGATTTTGTTCCCTTTGTTCCTTTTGGGGAAATGGCAGTTCAAACAATGTTTTTTGCTGCACTGCCCACAGCTCATGATTCAGTTGCATTTTGGGAGTGTCCCCCCTGTCTCTTTTTAATGGAAAAGCATTCTTCCACTCCTCCACTCCTCTGTAGTTCACTGGTTGCCTCTCTGCATTTTAATACATTTTCATTTTTTCCCACTCAGATTGTGTGTGTGTTTCTCCCTGGGAATTTTCTAGATGCTTGACCTGGTACGGCTGAAACTATTTTCTTCTCTTGATGCCCTTTCCTGCTCCACTCCTGCTCCTGTTGGCTTCCCAGGTGGCAGATTCATGTGCCTCTCCTTGATATGCAAGGTTGGCTTCTGTGGCAGTGGCCCTGGTTTTTCGCAGGGTGGCCGCATTCCATGCCATGTTCGCACAAGTGGGAATCAAGTTCTGTGCACGTTTCTTGCGGTATGCATTTCAAAGCAGCAAAGCACCTTACTCTGTGCTGTGTATGTGTTCAGCCTCAGGGTGGCTTCAGTCTCTTTCCTTGGGCGAGGGCTTACTGCTCTGCCATGTGCCCATCTTATGGACACTTGCCTATAACATCTAAAGATCTGAAAATTTGAGAATGACTTCCTCTTGTCATATTACACCTTCAGTTTTTTTTAATCACTTCCAAAGTTTTCAACAGGAACAGGCTAATAAGATTTTTTGGTTACTAAGCAACACAGTTCCATTTCTGAACATAACTACCGCACAGAATCTTATTGATTTCACCTTTCATTGCTGTTTTGAAGCTGAAGGCTGTTTTCTTCACTAAACACCAATAACTGAAACACTGGAGAGCCCCATTCTGGGCATTGCGCTGTGGAGACTTAATGAGACGTTAAGTCTAATTTCTTTAATCATGATTGACTGCTTGCAATTTAGGATGGTTATGTTCAAGTAAGGTGCAACAATATTAAAATGATGTAATAACATGAAAATCAGCACTGCTAGGAAGGCTGGTTACATTCTCATCTATTACTGGAACTATCTGCTTTATAATTTAGGGTCAGTGTTTTGGATGAGTGCCTTAGTTGAGTGCTTATGCATAGTAATTCCATTAGGAATAATAATATGAGAGCAAGTGGCTCCATATACTACTTTAATTATTTCTGTTATATGCTACTAGAGGAAGGCAAAGGATTTAGCTGCTAATATTGTTAGGAATAGATATTCGTACGTGTTTATGACACTGGTATATTGTTTTGAATGGTTGATTCATGGGCTTAACTTTTTAAACTTAAATTGCTAGGTCACCCGAGAGCTTGTTTCTCTTTTGCAATGTAAACCTGCCCAAACAATGTGGGTGAAGAATGTTAAAGATTTTGTAGTCAATAAAATGGTGATTAGTTAGCCAGATGTAGAAAGTTGTTTTCTGTGGGAACCAGTGTTAGCACCCCTACTCTTTGGGAAAATTCCATGGGACTTCTTATGACTACAGTAAATCAGGACCTTAGTGTAACATCTCAGCTGAAAGACTGCACCTTCTACAGCGTAGTGTCCCCATGGATTTTCTAAAATGTTTGGTTCAGTGGGAAGAGTACCCCACTATAGTCCCACCAACATCTCCTCCTGCAACAAAATAGTTTTCCTGCATAGAAGTTCCGCATAAATGTAGCTTCACTGACCTACAGTCAATATGGCTGATGAGCCACAATTGACATACAATTGTACAGTAAGGCTCCTTTTTTACGGACAGGCTTGTAAAATGCATATGAATATGAAAATCTTTGGACAAAACAGTGACTTATAAAATTATGTCTGTGTCATGACTGATAAACAACCTGTTATTTGACATGGACAGTGCTTGATATCCTTCAGTGTTTTTAGTACACACACACACACACACACACAAAGTAAAATAACTTTACTATCATAAAAAAGGGTATGGTGAAAATAAAAGGGTTTAGTTATTGTAACAAAGCAGTAACAGAAATGAAGGCATGGAATTGGTCTATCCCTACAGCACCTGTGCTGTGTATGTGCAAAATAAATGTATCTAGCACTGTTGCTTACATGCCAGATGCTAAATAAATGCATTTATTTTCAAATAATTGGCCCTCCCCTGTTTCTGTTAATATCATTTCACAGTAGAAGCCAGAGTGACGTGCCAGAACTCATGCTCAACAGATGTAACTCTTAGTCTTAAGGAAAAATTGCTTGAGGGTGAATTGATGTGGGCCTTAAACAAAGGTACACTAAGTGAATGGAAACACGGCACAAAACTGTTGTTAGAAAAGTGATTGTGTAATTATCTCTGTATTTTTATGTTCATAAAAATGACTATTAGAGGTGGTCTATCCCTAAAGTCAAAATCCGTTATTTTGTGCACTATACTGCATTTAAACATTTTTAAAGGTTTAACATGAAGACACCATAAGCACACTGAACTGATAAATTAGTGAATATAGCATATATTTAGGATTCTTCTGATAATTCACTTTTTGTTTCCTCTCTACTCCACATCCATGATTTTGGAGGGATGAAGTTCAGCCCTGAACTAAAGCTGCTGAGGAATGTCTTTCTTTTGGCCTCTTAGGTTTCAAGGACTTTGTATTGTATTCAGGCATCGCATCAGATCCTTGAATAGACGGCATTTTCAAAGCCTTCATAGAGCTGGTCATCTCAGGACCCAAGTCACCCTGTCACAATTAACCATGCTGGACTATTTTCTCACTGAACTATTCTTTTCAGCTACCCATGATTTTCCGGGAATTTAGTTTGATTGCATGTAATTTGTCAAGCAATAATTTTACAGCTTTTCCCGAGCTAGTTCAAATTTTTTGAAATGGCTACATTTCCAATGTGAGATGCTGTGTGGCGACCTTTTTTGAAAGTACTGCAAAAACAAATAAAGATGAGTGATTGTTGAGGCATAAAGGACCAACCATGGTTTATTAAAATGAGGATGTAATATACCAAAATTAAGATGAATCAACTGTCAAGTTATTCATGGTTTTAAAAAAATATAATGGCAGGCTTGTAACAACGCCTTATGTAAAAACAAAGGAAAAATTCCTTTCAGAAATAACAATATCAGATGCTTAAATAATGTATTATTATTATTATTATTATTATTATTATTATTAATAATAACAACGAGAACAACAACAACAACAATAGTGTAATTGGGTTGTAATTTACTTGTAACATTCAACACAGACAAGAGATGGCGCTGTCTTCACTTGACGCGTTTCTTGGATTTTTGACCTTTTCGCCTCATGGAGCCATCAGCTAATTTCAATAGGAGGAAAAAACGCAACGACCCTGAGAAAATTTGCTGTGATTGAATCCAGCAAGTGAAAACACAACTTCTTGAATAATCAATACAGAAGGCAGAAAGATGCGAACCCCCGAATTTAAGGTAATGTTGGCTTGAAATCAATTCTAATAATATCTAGTTCGCCTTTATGTTAGATAAGGTAGCTATAACTTGGATAAATAACTTTCATTAGCATTCTGACTTTGCTGTCTTTCTTCACTATTTGAGGTAACTTTGTGCACGTTCAGGTAAGACAATCAGTTTTTCAAAATTTTCAGGGGGGTACACGATTGGTGAAGCCAATGAGTAAAAGCCATCTATATCTGCAACACTACTTTAGGCTTGTAGGTTGCTAGCAAATGGTAACACTAACGATCAACACGAAGAACCGCTTTGACTATAGTTCTGCAGCGTTGGGCAAGCTAAGCCTACGAGTTACTCTAAAAACAGCTCAGCTACATGAAAGCTATCCCTTAGAGCAGGGTTTTACAAACTGTGTTAGACCATTGATCCCCAATGTCCATGCTGCACCCCCCAGAACAAGAATTTATTAATCAGATCTAAATGTGGGCTACTATATATTTTGTGAGGTTTTTATTGTTGTCGTTGTGTTGTTGTTGTTGTTTAGTAGTAATAGTAGTAGTAATTATAATAATAAGAATAATACAAATACAATCAAACAAGCCATCCTATCTGGGTCAGGCTATTTTAATTTTAGCCTTGAACTGAATGTTAGCTATTTAGCATTTGGCATCATTTGTTGATCATGAGGCATAGGATGTGTTTTTATATATCAATTTTTTATATAGCATTTTTGTAAATAGCATTGGCCACAACTTCTGCTACCTAATAGAATGCTGCTGACCCAAATGTTATGCATCTATTGGGCCAAACCTCTGTTTTCAGACGTTAGGATCTCCTTCAGCTGTATACATGATGTCAGTGTAATTTAATCTGTATGTTGCTAGTTTTTTTGAAGATGTGTTTTCATTTTTAGCAGGGTTACTTTTGTAATCTGATTACATAATCCAGACTACATGTAATCCATTACTACCCAACTCTGGATTTCACGATAAGCATTTGATTACATTCTGAAATAATTATTTTGTGATCTTCAGATCAAGAACTCAGAAACATAATTTTACTATGGCCACCATTTATTAAATGAGTCACCATTGGGATATATAGTGTGTTACAGTGATGACGTTTTTTTTTAGGCAAACTTGGAAGTTTCTTCCACCTTGGGTTCTCTCAGCAGATTTCCAATGCTTTTTTCCCCATAGAAATTTAGTTTTCTGTGAAAATAAGGTCTATGGTTGACGTAAGCCTAAGTGCGCTTCACGTTTTGTTCTACAAGACAAATTGCACGATTAATATTTCAACTGTGAATTTCGAAGCTGTTATGTGCTTTTTAAAAGTTAGTTGCCAACAAGTCGCTATATTGAAACTACAATGGCTGTCACATGCAGGCGGGCTAGTATGGAAACTTCAGTGGAGGATGCTGGAATGCAACCATTGTTGTAGTTTCAATGTAGCAACTTGCTAGAAACTTTTTTAAAGCACATAATGACTTCGAAATCCGTGGTTGAGATATTAATGGGTGTAATTTATCTTGTAGAACAAAACCTGAAACTGTCTTAGACTTATGTTAACCACAAACCTTATTTTCTGCTGAAAATTATATTCCTATGGGAAAAAATGCATTAGAAATCTGCTGAGGGAACCCATGGCTCAAAAATGCTAAGTCACTTTTGTGTTTTAGGACTGCAAATTATAACACTCTATTATGAATCAGCCTGGGCTCCTTGCTGACTGTGGAGTATAAAATGTTCACCCTATGAATAAACATGTAAATGCAAATTAGCATTCCTTGCATGATGACACGGTAAACAACATGTGCTGATGGAAACCGTAGTGCTGAGTCTGTCTGTTCCTCCTCCCAAGCGGAGAGAGTGTTTGAAAACAGTGTCACCTAGAGGTCATATTCAGATTTATAAATCTGGCAGCTGTGCTTTTCTGTGCAGAATCAATCTGAGCAAGTGTGTGTAGGTTGGAGTCGCTACAGCGTTCATCTTCTGTAGACAAAACAGTTCAGTTCACTGCTTCTGTGTGCGCTTTCACACAATGACTAAAAGCAGACAGACGGGAGCTATGCTTGCTTCTTTATATTCAGCAGCTTGCAAATGTGTCCAGACTCCTGCACAGCTTCAGAGCTTGAGCTCATGAACTTGAGCTCAAAAACTTAAATATATTTTCTGCTGCTGCAGCTGAACCCGCTTCTGTTTCTCCCTCTCAATTAAATTAAATTCAATTTGCTTTATTGGCATGACAAAGACGCTACATTTTGTATTGCCAAAGCATACTGCATTAAAGAAAGCATACATCTCACACTGAACAACACTTATACATCAAAGACCAAACAAACTGAAAGCAATAACTTTTCTCTGATTGGAGATTTAGAAATCATAATGAAAAATGATAACCTACCCCAACACAAAATCAAATAAACAAACATCTTCATCCTTCCCCCTCACGGGTTCCGGGCGAAAACAATAAATGAAAACAGCAAACTAAAATAACAAAGACGAAGGAAAATAAAACAGAGCAACCGATTTTCAGCGTGCTGCTCGTAGCTGGCCATCTTTTCAGTTGACCGTTTCCTTCTTTGTCTTTTTGTGCACAGATAAACAAAACTCAAAGACTCGCTCTCTCGGTGTGTGCTCCTGGTCTCGGCTCCAAACTGTGGAGAGGAACACACCTTTAAGCAGCTGGGCTAATTAGTTCATGCAACCCAGGTGTGTGTGTTCTCTCTAACAGCTGGCACAACAAGACCATATAGGCTATATATATGTATATATATGTATATCGTCAGGACTATTGCAGGTCTATCCTCACTGCTCTCTCTGCCTTTGCCACTGCAGCTAATAAAAAATCTGGTTACGCGACTTGTCTACAACCCTCCCAAGTGATCTCACTTCATTGGCTGCCTGTTACAACTCACATCAAATTTAAAACATTGTTACTAGCCTACGGGCGAGTAAAGGGAACAGCCCAGCAATGCCTTCAGTCATTCAATGTCTTTAAACCTTACATAGCAGCCAGACCTGGGGCATCTGGCTTCCAGCATAGTCACTTCTCTCAGCCATGATGTCTGTCTGTGCTGGTACTGTACTGGGCCCTCAGTGGTGGGACAAACCTCCCACAGAGCTCTGAACAGCACAATCACTGGCCAGTTTCCAGTGCAGACCAAAGACCCACCTCTTCAGACTGCATCTTGGCTCCCTTCCTATTCCCACCTCCTAGAATTATTTTATTATGTAATGATTGTGATAACGTGCTTTATGGATTTATATGGATGTTTGCTGTATGATTTTATGATTTGTAGCATGATTGTAGGGTGATATAAGTTAACATACAGTTGCAGTTACATTGCTGTATTGATGTTGCACTTGCACTCGCTGGATGCTGGCAAGGTGTGGTACTATTGCTCACATAACTCTGGTGAATGCCCCTCATAAGGAAGTAGACATCTATATCATGCCACGTGGACACTATCTAGATCAGGCTGTCCCTCAAAACTGAACGACTTGGCAAAGATGAAACTGGTTATGGAGGCCACTGTGCGGCCAGCGAAGACTTTGAAAGACTTACAGAGTTCTGTAGCTCTTTGAGTCTCTCTCCGCCTCATTGTAAGCCTTAATGTATGACAGTGTGGAGCAGGGCGTGTGCATCAGATATTATCATCACCAGGTAAAAAACTTACGATTTCAAACTCTAAGGAACCATAATTTGAAAACTGTAGAAGAATCCAAATATTCAAACACAAAGTCTAGCTGACCATGATGCAGTTGCTTAAATGTAGCGTATTTAAATAGTGCATTGGATGTGTCAATTAGCCATTCAGTAGAAAATTAGACATGCAATTGTATTTTTATAGTATGGGCTCTATTTCTATGACTGCTTTTATGTTGATTATTTTTATTAACAACAAAAATAATTATTGGGTGAATGCTCCTTGATAGGGTCTTTAAGGCACAGGGTAAAATCTGGGCACAGCTTGACACAACACTGAATGATTTCTGCATGATTTTAAAACGTTGTGATTACTCACCGGTGTGCACAAACATGTGCTTGACATAGTTCTGTTTAGCGGTAAAGGTCTTGCTGCACAGGGGGCACTCGTACGGCCTCTTCTCTCCCTGTCCGGTGGCTCCACCAGCCTGGCCTGTTTTCTGTGCTGAAGCCTGCTGGGTCAGCAGCTGGGTGGTGTATGGAGGGATGCTGGGAGGAGGGACGGTCACGTACTGGTTCTGCTGGGTCCCCAGAGCCTGCGGCAGGCTGAAGAGCACTGGCTTGGTGCTTCCGGCCGACTGCGTCGCGAAGAGGGTGGGCAGGTAAGAGTTTCCGGTGGTGCTGATGACCTGGGTGTTGCTGGTCATGGTGAGGGGCATCCGCAGGTTGCTGGCGAGAGAGGCGGGCTGCCGCAGGTATTGCTGGGGGTTGGGCATCAGCTTGGATATGACCGGGCTCATGGGATGCTGCAGCACCATCTTGTCGTTGATGTTGCTCTGGGGCACGCCGCCGTCTTCGCCATCGTCTGTCTGCTCCGGGGAGTCTTTCATGTCGGTTTGCGCTGGGTGCTCCCAGAGCAGTTCTGTCACCTCTGCATGCGCGCCGTCCGCGCCCCCGTCTCGGGCGAAGCCCACCACGAACTGCTGCTCCACGGAGTCGGGCTCGGTGCTGATGGACGAGCTCATGCCCGAGTCGAAGCTCTCACCTTTGGGCTCGCTCTCCCCGCTCTCTATCGGGTCGGTGACATCCACCGGCTCCTCCTCCTCCTTGTGCTCCAGGCCCTGCATCGGCTCTTCTCCGAAACAGTCATAGTCTTCGTCCGCGTCCTGTACGGCGTCGACGCTGTCAGTCTGGATGCGCACAGGCCGGGACTGCTTTCGGCAGTGGGTGGTCTCAGGGCTGCAGAGGAGTCTCTCCATCTGCTGCTGCGTGCTCTCATGGATGGGGTCCTGCCTGTGCTGCTCTTTTTGGAGGGAGAGGGAGGGGCTGTTGTCGCCCGGGATGCCCCCCCCGCAGTAAGGCTGGTCCTGGGAGCCATTCTGCAGGGAGAGGCCGGAGGAGGAGAAGAGGGACTTGTGCTCCAGGCCCTGTTTGGAGTGGATGTGCATGTAGATGGGCTCGATGTCGCTCCCGGGACAGGACCCATCAGACTCCGGGGTCCCTCGGGCCTTAAGATCCACCGTCTCCCCGGAGTTGAGTGGGAACCCCCTGGCCCCGCTCGAGCCGACGTTCTGAGAGACGATGCGCGTGCACTCATCGATGGCGGTCTTGATCTGCAGGATGCTGGCTGCGGTCAGGATCTGCAGGGCCTCGGACTGGGAGACCCGCAGCAGGCCGCTGTACATGAAGTCGATCAGCTTTTGGATGGACTGCACCGAGACCACGGAGGGGATCTCGATGTCGCTGTAGCCCAGGAGCAGCTTGTCCTGGAAGAAGGGGCTCCCGGCTGCCAGCACGCAGCGGTGGGCTCGAAGCATGCTCCCATGGATCCGAATGGTCACATCACAGAAGTGCCCGCGGTTGCGCTGCTCATTTAGGGTCTTGAGGACGGAATTGCTGAAGTTGTGGACGTTGATGTTATGAATGTGCTCAGTCATCCCCTTCCAACTGATGTCACCTGCCACAAGGAACAGCAGAGGGAGACATCAGTTTAATCTGCAAATGTTATGGCCTATTCTAATTTAACCGTGCATTTGCCCTTAGGAAACCGTGTCCACAAACCACACTTTTCTACAATCTTTAACTAAACTGTGGTTAACATTGTAACTCTAGTGGCTTCTTTGACTGATTCCTGCAGTATGAAAGTTAAAGGTACTACAGCATAAAATACTGCTTTTAAATGTACAAGTGAAATGTTACAGGAACAAATATGCACTAAAGACAAAGGATAGGATTTAAGAATTATTTTTAATGGTAAAATAAGGAAGTATGTCCTCTGTCTTATGCATCTAGAATCCTGAAGCTGAACTAAGATCTCACACACACATACATAGACACACACACACGTCTTGGACAACATAACAGATACCACACATGGAAAAGGACATGTCTGACTATCTGCACTATGTGAGGTTCCAACGCAACATGAATTCTAAAGAGGCTACATAGTTTGTGCCCGAATTGCTAGTACATTGATCAGAAAAACAGAAGTTATTTAATGGGAGAAGGGGGGACAGTGTTGAACTTTATGACAACATGCCAAACACATCAAACTGCATTGGCAAAGAGGAACAGTGGTCAGAAGTCTAAGTTCGCTCACTGGGACAGACGGACACTTAAACAGGATAGTCCCTAAATACCCCAAAACTGTGGCCTCAAAAGTGACCACTGGATCAACACCACAATTATCCAGTTTCACCAAAGACTGTAGAAAGACAAAGACTTTGTGAGCTTCACAGAGCTGGTGTTTATAGCAGTGCTGCCATTCAGAAATTAGTTTTATCCAATGTATCCATCGTACAAAGATGCATAACCTGGTGTAAGGAGAACGAAACCTGGAGGCCTGAGCAATGGAAAAAAGCAGTTAGTCTGATGAGTCATCGTTTACTGTACTCTTTTTCCTACGTCTGGGAGGGGTTTGTGTTTGGGGAAAGGCAAAGGAAGCCTTCAACCCACAAAGTTTGTTGCCAACTGTTAAACATGGTGGTAGATCTGCAATGGTACGAGTAGCCATCTATGAGAGTCTTTGGGTCTGATGATTGCACTGCATGGCTGTATAACAGCCAAGAAATATGAAGCCATTTTACAAGACCAGGATCACCTTGGGGTGCAAAATCTGTTCCCTCGTGATATTCCAAGATGATAACGCCCTACAACGTTGGGAGCTTCCGAAGTGCTGACAGTGAAGCGCACATTTCAATCTTGCTGTAAATCAAACTGTATACACTTTTCTGGCTACCAGGCCACTTGGATGAATGAATAGACTTTAAGTGAGTGAAGGGTTCCGGTGGTTCTAAAATGGTGTTATAGCAGTGAAGGGTTGTGATTGTTCTGTAATGGTGTTCCAGCAGTGAACGGTTCTGGTAGTTCTGTAATGTTTTAGCAATGAGGGGTTCTATGTGTTGTGGTGTTGTCGTGGTTAGTAGCAATATAAAATGAATCACAGTGTCCTCCCTGAGCTCAGTAATAACAGCTTCCGCACATTGAAATTATAGTAACCCTCTCTGTGTCACTGAAATGGATTCATATTTTTTGTTGAAAATGTGTTATGTTTCTAAACATTCTAGCTCTACAGTTCCAAATATATCATCGCTCTCAAGCTTGTACCTTCCTCTGGTCACAAACAGGACTACAGAAGAGCAAGTATGTGGCGACATACTCTCACTGACAATAACTGTTAGCCTGTGGGCACTTGAGGTGTCATGGAGAGGCAATAATGTAGCAGAAACTGGAGGGTCTGTGCCTACCTACCTAATCCCTGGCAGGTTGATTCCAACGGTGTGCCACCAGCACAGATTCCTGGCCTTGACCAGATTAGGACATGGCCTAGACTTAAACTGCAATAGCCTGGTTATAGGGTCTAGTGTGCGTTGGTGCCAGTTTTCTCAACATCACTTTTCTGATATTTGTTAAATTATGATTTTATGAATAGCGTATTTTTTTCATGCTCTTACAACAAAAGAGTGGAAAGAGAACATCAAGGGATGCTCATTTTCCATTATAAAATGTTTGAACATTTTTGGAATTCATTTGTTGATGATGTACTGTGAGTACATATTATCGCAGTGCGTTCTATAGGGTCTTGGGAAATAGGCTACATCTTGTCTAAAAAGACATTTTGAAAGAACTGAGGGTGATTTTTCTTTGACAGTCAAACAGATTGACTATATTAATGATCTCAGTATTGAATTTCCTATGAACAATGACAAACTGTCTCATCTGCAGTGAGAAACAAACAGACTACCATTTTACCCTTGATTTAGCAATTTATAAATCTTTATGAAATTTGACATGTGTGAAATTGACCTGAATAGACACTTCTCTAAAGGGCCTGGAAAATATATTTGCCTGGCTGAAATTAGAATCTCTCTTATTATTCTGAAAAAGCATGGAGTCTCCATCACTGAAAGCTTGAATGTATTTTCTGTGGGAGTGAAATGATGTGTCGTTGGTCTAATTTGGTTTAATCATGTGGGCAGGCTTAAAAAGTGGGAGATAGGGGATCTGTGTCATAGCTGCTGTACGTCTCAGAGCTTGTAATGACCACTCTAATATTGTAGACCTAGCATGCCCCCCGCCTCAGATTACTTTTTAAAATGCACAGTGCCAAACATTTCCACTTTTTACTTATAATGCTGCACAGAAAATATATGAATAATATGCAATAACATGCAATAGCATTGACATCTTAAAATATGGATGACGGTTACTCATTCAGTCAATAACTGATAGTACGCCCACACTGGAGATGCAGGCTTGAACATAGTCCAAGTTTTTATGCATCTGAATGACATTTATTTTCCTTCTCAAAGATCAGAGGGACCAACGTATGCCTGTAGCATCTGCCTTTGGCCTCTGGGCCACCAGATGAATGGCCTTACAATATATCTTTCAAAAATGACGATGTGTCCCAAGAAACCTGTAAACTATCCTGTGTATGAATTTATTTTATTTCATTTCATTACTATTTGTCTATTTTGGCCCTCTGCATGTACTGTGAAAGTGGTTGGGGGAAAAAAACAATTGCTCACCACTGTTCAGGTCAGTGGGATTAGCGTCTGATGATTCAGATGTTCTTCCAGACAGCCTGTGTTTTTAGGATGTATCAGACTCTCTGTGTCTGTAACTCTGCTCTTCTGTCCTCTTTCCAAAAATCCTGATCATTTCTTCAGAGCACACGCATGCTGGTCTCTCACTGCTCATCCGCAAAGCACACATGCTGGTCTGGCCTGGGCAGGTCGATATATAAATAGTTTTGTGGAGATCGGTGTGGAAAAACTTGGCTGGCCTGCACAGGGTCCTGACCTCAACACCATCCAACACCTGGGATCAGTTCAAAAGCCAGCTGCAAGCCAGGCCTAATTGCCCAATCAGTGCCGGACCTCACTAATGCTCTTCTGGCTGAATGGAAGCAAATCCCTGCAGCAATGCTTCGACTTCTTGTATAATGCCTTCCTAGAAGAGTGGAGGTTGTTATAGCAACAGGGTGGACCAACTCCATATTAATGCGCTTAATTTTGGATGAGATTTTGGATGTCAGGTGTCCACATACTTTTGGGTATATCCCACTGCATACAGCAAGCTGAGGCTTAGTTCTTTATATTATGGCCTGTTGTTAGTTGAAGATAATTTTCAATGATTTCTCTGACGTAGACGTAATGATTCTTCTCTTATGTAGCAAACCTACCTGAAATGTTAGAGTTCTGCTCTAATTCCTCTGCTGATCATCTGTGGTTTCTTTGCAGTTTCCTATCTTGCCTATAGCTCTGTTATTATCTAGTCTGTCATAATAACTGCAGTTGCCTTTAAACCTGTTATTAACTAATCTTTTCTAATAGTCTCTGTTACAGACATCAACCTCTATGTTTTAATGTCTGTGGACGAAATAGGCCTATTCTAAGCATGGTAAGCTGTAATCTGATTGGTTACGCTCAATTAATGTATATGAATATTCAGCCAGTTGTCATACAGAAACAAGATCTAGTAACATACAGTAAAGCAGAAGGTTATACCTGACAAAACACACACAATCCAGCGATTTAAATGTTTACTGTAAAAATGACTTCATTATGAAAGATTTTTTATCAAGGCAAACAGAGACCCCATGCAAACAGCTACAGGTAGTGAAGAGAAATCTGTTTCTGGTGGCTTTGTAATGATGTGGGGTGCATTCTCCTGGCATGGTTTGGGTGGTGTTGTACATTTAGGAGGCAAGATCAGTATCATTGGTTAGCTAATGGTACAGAGTGCTCATCTTAAACCCATGTGGGGTGCATGGCACCTATGTTATCGATATGTCCGAGCCTTCTCAGTCACCACACCTGAGCCTAATCAAGCATTTATGGGACTTTTAGAAATCCACCTGAGATGCGAGACTGTATTTCCCCTCTTTCTTGTGGAAAACGGGTATTGCATATCTGCTGCTGAACTGCAGATGCTCATAGACTGTGTCATACTGCATACAGGCTGTACTGTGTACACCCACTGGCCCAACGTAGGTTGTGTCACCCTTACTCTTAAATATTTTTTCCTTTACTTAGAAAGTATGATCAAAGCAATGAGATATTTGATCATTAGATCAAAAAGGCTTAATCTAGCATTTTTTGGCTTTTATACTTTATTTCAAATGACTGATGATCACATTATGTCATTACCACTCGTGATCAAGAAGCTAACTGTTTACATACGTACATAAATACATTTTTACAGGCGAAAATGGCTCTGAGAAACAACAGAAGTAAGGGCAGAGATATTTTAAGTTTAAGTTTTAAGTGTACTAAACTTCTTTGAGCACAGTGTTTCCATAATTTGTGCCAGTACTGTATGTCCGTAGGCTATATGAAGCCTTGTGTGGAGGGTTTACAATTCAATGAAAAGGCTTTTTTGACCGTGTGGACCACGGGGTGCATACATAATATGAAGACAACACAAGGGTTAATCTGGTGGTGAATGCTGTCCGTATATACTATGTCAGCATATAATGCCTTGTGTGGAGGTGAGCTATACCAGTGCGTTAGAGCTCAGAACTTCAGCCCAGTGCTTGTGCTGCTGCACCCTAGAATGCTGGTAAGTTATGGAGGTTGCTTTTGTAAATATCTACATTAACATTTATAGAACAAATACATATATGGAGATCCTATATATTGGCATTCTTGAGTTCATAATTTGTTGGCATGCATTGAATAATGCAGTATTTGGAGGGCATACATATATTCAAGTATTATCCAATGTATTACAGTATATCCTTCAATATATGGAGCTGTATTTTGTAGCATAATGTTTTAGTGTCCCTTGTGTAAAGCATGTATGGTGTGTTCAGATGGCCACTGCTGGTGAGACTAGTGAGAGCGATGATGTGGAGGACTAGGGACCGGAAATAAGTCTTTTACGGGAGGAGATGGAAAATTTGTCTAGAAAATGTTAAGTAAAATGAGTTTTACATAAAACAACAACTGTGAGTTGTCTTGTATGTCTTGTATGACATGTGGTAGCACGCAGCATCAGACTGGTTATACAGTTTCATTGTTGCTTTTAGGTAAGTATACTGTAATGTCTGAAATGTATCTTGAAATGACACACGTGTGCGTTAGAGATGTTTGCCAGTGCTCCCTTTTTTAATCGATTTCTCTGAAAGGATCACAGCTGGGGGTGCCGTGACACTCCGGTGGTCCACACTGCTCTCACAAAATACCGTTTGGGGAAGTCTGAGTAATGCGGAAAAAAGCACAGCGCTAAACAATGGAAGAAAAAAATCTGGTGTCAAAACAACTGCATAAGCACATCTGTTTCTGTGGAACATTTTTTTCCCTAAACAAAAAATGTCAAAACTAGAACTGGAGTCCTCTCATTTATATCACCCCCTTCCAACCACTTTCTGCTCCTATTTAGTCTTTTTACGGATTAGGCAGATTCACAGGGATGGAAAATGCTAATGTTCACTGAAAATACAATCATGGCTTTGTGTTGCTACTGCCTTAATTGTTGCATTAGTTTATAGGGATTGCCAAAAAATGGTTCTGTTAAAGTTTAGGGATTGTGAAAAAATGGCAAACTGAACGAAAGTGGATTTTATCCATGTGTTCTGTTTCATATGTGAGTTCCGAATGCAGTTACCCCTAAACAAAAACAAAACACTGTGCATTATTTCCCTCTGCACTGGCAGAATAGATGGCTACAGTGTTTTTATTCCTTAATGTACTGGCCCTCAGGGTAAGGTTGCAGTGGTGCTTTAATAAATCTGGGAATAGTTTCCTCCTCCTAAAAATAGATAGATTGATAAAATGCATCTATTGTTGCATTTTTCTGTTTAAGTGTATATATATCGTATTCACTTTCCTCTGGTAAGTGAAGAGGCAGGGAATTCATTGCAGGACTTAACTCCATATTAAATAAAAATGTACACAAGGCTGTATCACCCTTTACTGAATCACATGTAAGTTCATGTTCATAACATAACCATTAATCAGATAAAGACAATACATTAACCCCTAATCTGTTAGAAATGCACAGATACATGTCTACCTTCCACTATCATGTTTCAACACTTGGGCTTTTTGACCCTTTACTGCATTTTCACTTAGGTTTTGTTTTTGTGTGTTTGTTTATTTGTGGGTACTTGTGTGTTTGTGTATTTCTATGCTTGTGTATTTGTGTGCTTGTATATTTTTATGCTTGTGTATTGTTTTTTGGTTCCTTTTTACATTGTTTTTGGATGACTATGTGAGGATGGTAATATCCTTGTATGATAAACATAATTTTCCTTTTTGTGAATTGCTTTTTGATGAATATTTTGCCTATATATTTCAAAGCCATAGTCATTGTGACTTAAAGGTCAAATAAGTTTGTTTAATACAAAGTTTTTATTTCAAATGGAATTATGCTTAGTATTTTCTTATTAAAGACATGGTGCGTCATAGTTTTTTGAATAGTTACTTGTGGATATGGGTGAAATTGGAGGTCTGGAATAATTAGCTTAGCAATTACTGTGGGCTTAATTATACACTGAGATATGCTATTTGGTACACAGTGCTTTTTCTGCATTTGGCGCCACATTGTAGGCACCTCATTTAGGGGTGCCACCCTGGATTTTTGGCCCCATGAAAAGATCTCATACTCTCACACTGGGCCCCACCACCCCACCCTGCGCAATTACCGTGTGTTTTTTTTGAGGGCCCTTGTCAGTCATGGCCCTTGGAAATGTCTTGACTCAGTCCCCGCCCCCATACAGCATCCCTGCCTCATTGTTCAACAAAAAACCTGATAAAGGATACTAAAAGCCTGCAGCAGACCCATGCTAAAGTACCAAAGCATGCTCATAGAAGCAGAGTAGCCTTCCTTGATCTTTTATATTTTCCCCTCCCTGTTTATATTTCTGCCCTTTGTACAGTATCCCTCTGCTACATTCTCAGTATTTTTCTCTGAAATGTAGTGAGTCTGTGGCCAGGAGTCACATGAGGTGGTGCTTTTTGGCCGTGGCTACACTCGGGGGTGGGCAGGTGGCAGAGTTTGCATTGCCTGCACAAAAGTAATATTTATGTGTTAAATGTGGCCTTTTGGATAGTGTCTACCTTTACATGCATAGGTAAACCCTTTATTCTCCTTGTCTTTCCACAAAAACAGTTTCTGAGCACAAGTTGTATTTACAGTGAGACCTGTGTAAATTGGAACGTAGTGTAGTAACACTGTTTCCTGTAACGACTGGTGCAGTGTCTCTATGTGTCAGGCTCAGACTTACTGATCATGAATTAATCACTGCCAAGCCTTGAAATAGTAGTCAGCTGCGTCAGCATACCAACCCTTAGTAATTCAGTTCCGAGGAAGCAGTCTTGTTTTTCTTAGGAGAAAAGGAAAAAAGCTGACCTTAAAATTTGTGGGATGGGTGATTTATCATAATCCTACTGAATTCAGACAGTGTCTCAGTGTTTAGATGAAGACAAAACCAAACAATTTTTCATACTACGACAATTAGTGGTGATTGGGTAGGATCTCATGTAGCTCTAAAATTTGACAGCTTGAGTTATATTTCCTGTATGATCTGTATGTTCAGAATTTTGGAGCCTGGCTAACACTTGCATACTTTATGCTTTTCATATACCTAAAAAGAATCTGGAGCTTGATTATAATCTGGCAAAATTTTCAATAAAATAAATGCCCTAGCCACTTTTCCCCTCTTATTTAATAATTTGTGGTTGGGATATACTCTTTTTAGAGTGTGGTGGACTGTTGGAAAATCTTGGAGGCTATGACAAATATTTTATGTTGTCAAATACAAAATTTACAACTATGTGGTTTCCTTTATAAATATCTAGTGTTTGATTTTGTTGTAAAATATATTTTCACACAGTAGAGAGCCAGTTACCTCCCAGTGGATACAGTCTGTTATCCTCCACTTCATAGAAACAGTTCTCCCACTATATAGAGCCCACAGGATGTAGTCTGTTATGGTGCTTTTTGTGAAATGTGAAATCAGGTTGACTGAAACTGCTGGTTGGCTGAACAAAAGAAAAAGAAAGTTTCGA
Source organism: Anguilla anguilla (assembly GCF_013347855.1). Lineage (NCBI taxonomy): Eukaryota > Metazoa > Chordata > Actinopteri > Anguilliformes > Anguillidae > Anguilla > Anguilla anguilla. The sequence continues at coordinate 27,746,412 of NC_049212.1, forward strand.
AAGAATTTTAACCCGAAACTCATTCAGAGTTGTCAATATTGCCTTGAGGTAATGTCATGGTCGTCAGTACCCCAGTGATTTGTATCATTGGGACTTCATGCTTTTTGATTAAACTTAGTTTTAAAAATATAATTCCGTCCTGTAGTGGGACTTCTGACATTTATCGTGAGTTTGACGCAATGTTTGGTGCAGCTGACCATAATCAGTTTTACTTTGAACTTGATACCTGCCATATTTTAATTGTGGTTTAAATGAAAAATCTGACAGCAACATCCATGTCACAGCAAAGATAACAATGCAAAGTATAAATATAAATGGTGTATAGTATACATAGTATACTACAATATACATTGAATGTATATAAATGTAATCATAAATATTAGTTTACATTTCTGTGTATGTTCAGAAATACACAGCCACTGACATACAATCTGAGCACTTACCAGTACCTGCTATATTTAGTTTTATAGTAAAAATAAATGTTTTTGGTATAAACAGTGCTCTTTTCTGTTGTGACTGTCGATTGTATGAATGGGCTGAGTGCTTTTACAGCATGCTTTTTGGCCTGGATTCCCCTGACATAAAATTTGATTTTGGCCTTACTGCTTTCTCATTTGACCTAGGTGCCCTGTTAAATATTGGCTTCCCCCTGACCAAAATAGTCTTGCCCTAAACATGATTGAATCAAAGGGGTGGGTAGGGACTCCAGAAATAGCAAAAAATAGTGCAGCTCACTGGCTAGCATGGTAATGTGGGTTAAATGCTATTAGCTTGTCATGTGGAACTAAAATAAAACATTAGCTATTGAGTCATTTTAACATGCATTCAATTATCCTTTGTTTAAAAGTAGGTAATGTGAAACAGCAGTTTTTAACCGGAGGGCCAGGACCCACTTGTGGGCTGTGAGAAAAACAAAAATGTTAAAAAACATGCCGTATATTGTACACTTTCATGCACTAATGTCCCCATCAGCCAAATGAATTACTGCAGCACTTAAACGTGACATAGGTGCTGCTGTTCTGATGTTCTCAGTCCATATTTGAACAAAAGTCGGGCTTTGCAGGTCACACAGTACATTTGCTCATTAAGTGGGTCCTGAGCTGAGCCATTTTGGGAAGCCCTTATCTGATGTTGTCTACATCAGTGCAGTGGCATTATGTGGCTAATGGTAGTAACAACAGATCACTTCCTTCAGGACGGACTTTTAATACCATCAGCGAAAAACATAAAATAAGCAGGAATATTACGGAGAAATACAACAGCACAGGTGATGGAAGGGCTTTCCAGAACGGTTGTTGGTGTCAGGACTGCCTGCTGGGTGAGCTAGAAGTAGTAATGCTCCAATTTTTTCTCCCTGAAGAGGTGGTGGACTATTAGTTCAAAGTTCATGGATGCACTTTTCTGCCTTAATTTACCAACGGTGGTGAAAGGGGAAAGGCCACAAAAAATTCATCTGTTCCCCTTGGCTATCTCTTATACTTTTCCATTGTCCAGAGTAGTATCCTGTGATTAGTGAAAGCAAGCACCACACACAGGTACGCAGGAGTGACTGTGTTTGTAGATTCGGAATCACGCTCCAATTCAAACTTGAAAACTAAAGAGGAGCAATTTGTGTTGCTGCTGTCCGTCATAATGACATGTCATGTTTGTGCACACTCAGCCATGTTGGCGTGTCTTACAGAAATAAATCTAATCCTGTTTCCGAGGCTAACGTTTTATGGTCCGGGGCTGTCTTCCCACAATGGGGAATCAGTTTTGTGTGCACATTCCCATAAACACACCTGCACATTTATTTCAGGTATAGTGAATTTCTAATGGGTGTGGCTGTGCCTCAAACCTGCAAGCTGCTTCCATCCTTTAACATGCTCAGCTCCTTTCTACTACGCCACACTGCCATCTAATGGTTAAATCTAAAATTATGAAGGTGCTTTTTCATAAAGGGGGTACATTGATGTACATTGATGGACATTAATATGCATGTAAATGGATTTTGAGCAACAAAAAAAAAGAGCAAATGTCTAGGGGCTTAGCTTGCCAAGGGATGAAAGGACGGATTGTCAGTAATTCATTACATGTGAGGATTGGTTGTAGCAATGCTGCTATAGTTTTCATCACCATTCACATAGTATTATACTTTCACCAATCTGCTGAATCACAGGCACTGCGAATGATACAATCAGTTTAGAGTGCACAGAGTGAAAGTGAAGTGGGTTTTTTTTTGGTGGGGGGGTGGGGGGTGCACAGAACATTGCTCATTACATGCTGCTGATAAAAATGTATGATATTCAATAACACTCCCCAAAATAAAATGCAACACAATATTAATCATGTCACATCCAAAATCCTTGTGATGACGCCTTCAAATATCAAATGCACACACATGCATAGCATCAATGCTAATATTTCAGTAAAGTAACAGTAATTGATTTGCATAACCATGTAGTGTATTTCTCTAAAGCCAAGCAATTTGGTGCAGGGTAGATCTGCAGAGTAAAATGTTTAATGATTTCAATGCTGTGAATGCCTCCATCCGAAATATATTAAGAAAAATATACGCTAACCTCCCAGGCTTTATACACTGTCACATTTTACCTTCAGATGTTTCAGTCGGTAACAGACAAACAGTAACTATAAGTATATGATTCACAAGTGATTCCTTAGAAAGCCGACCCTGGCATACTGCAACAAAAGCGAAACAATTTCTGAAAATAGTTCTGTTGTCGCATCTCTATAATTCAACACTGAATACTAAAGCAAGAGAAAAGTGAACTCGCTGCCTGGTGAGGCACAACATTTGGTGAAAAACAAGGGCTAAATGCTTGTCCACAGTTCAGGTAATTCTTATTGCTTTGGTTCTAGCCATAACCATACAAATTAGCCTACATCATGTTTCAAATGCATTTGAATCCTCAGCAGCGTGATTTGCCTTCTTTGTATACGGCTTTGGCAGTTTGACGTGAAGCAGAACATGCATGGGCACAAGATTTTACAGAAAAACTCTGACAAAGATGACATCCTTCAGCATCACATCTAAACTATGAGCAGATGAGATGCTGTCCTCCACATGTTTTCCCTTCTTCATCAACACCAGGCCCTGAGCATTACCACCCCTCTGTGGAATGCCTAATATGAAACTTTTTATTTATTGAATCTAACTGTCTTAATATAGCAAAATTGAAAACTTTACTAACTATTATACCTGTTTATGAAAGTACATTTCCCCAAAGACAAAATATTCTTGAGTTTATCAATATTTAATCAAGGAAAATACACGTCACTCATTCTGTTAAATATGAATATAAATGCCAGACATCTTACTGTTAAAACCAATATAACTACCTATGCAAATGGCATGGTAAGTGCATGTGAAAAAAACATAAGATAAGTCCCATCTCTGCAGAATTCAGTTAGCTTTTTTAATACCAGGAAGTTCTTACTTCCCTGAAAATGATCCCACCAAGGTTTCCTCTGTCCTAGAGACTTGTTACTTACACAATCATTTACAAACTGTTTTAGTTTCTCTTTGCCTGCGTTACTTTAAAATGCTATTTCTTGTCCAGCTGTCGAGCTCATTAAAAAACTTTATGAAGTCATTTAAAGAAACAACATGCATCACAAAGTTTTCCTTGTATTTATCCTACTTTATAGTGTATGATGTATGTGATAGTAGCTGTTAGGAGTTCATAAATCTGGTTAGAAGTACGCACTGTCCAGCACTGGATAACTGGGCTTTGTTACTGCACGGAAAATATTACAAGGGTTGAATGCACATTTACAACAGAAGGCTTTTACATAAATGTGGGAAATCTGTTGTTGCCTGATGTTATTTTATAGAAAATGAATAGATACATTTGAGTCTTTCAGATTAAACATGCTGTAGTTTTTTTTTTTTGCGAAGCTTTGAAAACGCTGGTGTACTTACGGTCAGATGACGTGGTTCTTGGTATGTGTTTGTTTGGCTGGTAAAGAGGAGCTGGACAAGCTACAGGTTGCTGGCAGTAACGGCCCAGCTCAGTGCAGAGTAGTTGGCCCTTGTGAATAATCTCATTCTTCTCTGATTTCAGCTGCTGTGGTTTCTTCTGGAAGACATAAGTGGGACTCATTCTCTGACTCAGTTTAGCTGTCCCAATAGTCTGTGCTGACAACACCGTCTATCAGAAACCCCCCAAAAAAAGCAATAGGCTACTTCCGTGATTAAACAGACCATCTGATTACAATCAGTGGCATTTGTAATACTGGCAAACAACAACATAAATGGCTTCTTGTTTTCTTTGTTCTTTAAAAGAGACAGAAACCTTTAAAAGCCGAATGAGAGCGGAGCGCGATCTGAGCTAGCATTACTTTGTGTGGTTCATTTGAGGACACGCTGTCTGTCAGGGTCCTGTTTAATTATTTACAGCATCACCAGGCTGCTGTTGCTTCCAACATGCAAAGAGATAAATGAAAAGGGTAAAAATGTCTGCCTATCCAGGAATAGGTTGATATGATTCGATGGAAATGTTTTTAAAGTTCAGCACCCCTAAGCAAAGCCTGCGTAGACCTGCTTGGCTAATTTTTTTTTTTTTAATCCATTCTTCTCTTTTTCCCTCAGCTTTGGAGTGGGCTGTTTACAATCAGTTGCTTATGTAGGGCTGAGACACTTAAAAATGGGCTGTTGTGAAAGCTGAATTATGGTACCCAGACCAGCATGCACCCAGTCAGGAGAGATTTGGTAAGCTGCGAATCTAATTTATTTTCACATAATGTCAAAGAAGGTCCACTTCATATGTCAGATTGGTTGCACAAAATATTCTCTTAAAGGACAAGTTTATTTTTCATACTGCCAGGTACTATAGCAGGCCTACCTGATTGCAGCATTCCTTAATATTTAGTTGCTAATTCTTATAATATTCATGGTTGCCAGGAGAATAGAACAATTTTTAAAAATCGACAAATCAAAATTATTATTTTAATGATGACTTTGTGGCCGTTTGTAGGAGGAAGAAATAAGTCAGCCTTAATCAAATTAGGAGTTTCCTAGAACATAATATTCTCAACAATGGCTTCAAAGTGTGGACAAATGGACAAATTTCAGCTAATTTTGATCGTTTTGATTTGTATCGTGATGAAATACAAAATCCAATGCAGGCTTGGTGAAATCGTACATTTAAGATATATTTATATATACACATCTACAAAAAGTGAATGAATAAAACCTAAGCAACAATTTTGTCAAATAAAAAACAAGATATACTCAGATGGATATGAAATCTATGGAATAAACAACCATCAATGAAAATTTCAGAACAGTGGCACCTTGTGGCAGACCAGTTTAGCACCACTGGTGATATGGAAATAATTACTGATGAACCTCTATATTCCAATTAGCATGTATGACTTCCTGGTGACTAGCCAGGCTAGTAGCTAGCCCTGTGAGTACTGCTAGTAGCCAGCCTTGCTTGTAGTTTGTTCACTAGTGTATGTGCTACATGCACAGTGTTTATGAAGCAGAAGTAGGCTTTGACTACAGAGAATGTACGTTATCTGCTGAGTCTACAAAAGTGCTGTAAACATACTCAAAAATAGTTTAGTCTGTATGTTTGGACACCCAGTTGTTGATGTCAGTAAGCGAGGAGATGAAAACACAGGTAGAATACACTGCTGTCAAGCTGTAGGACTTACTCCATAATCCGAGGTGCCACAGCAGTCATACTAAACCATGGCTGCTACAGGAAACCTGAACCAAGTGGCTGCTCTCCAACTTTACTGGCTCGCTAACACAAAAAAACAAATTCTGGGTTGTAAACCCTTTTTCTTTAATGTTTTTTCTGTCAACATTTATCAGCAAAGTTATAAACATTCTAGGCATCTTTCCATCACACCATTTTGGATTGCTTTAACACTCTACTAGCAAGCTTTAACAAACAGTCGCTTGTCTACTCAGACCTGGAGCCCCCCCCCCCCTTTAAAAACTGCATGAAATAATTTTTGTTCTATGAAATGAAATGAGTTTCACTTTCTAGATAGAGTCCTGGCTTTCAGTAGTAGAGCTCTCCTGTTCAACAACTTTTCAGATTCAGATTCTCACCAGTGAGTTGCCATGATACCTATGGCTGCTTTGCTATTTGAGCAAGGCTAAAAGGCTAAAATCTCCTGTCCTTGGGTCAGTGGTTAATCTGTCCCCAAGTCTAGGGTGGGGCATCCTGATGCCAACTCAGTATTTCACCCAGAACTCTCTAAATATGAGGGTCCAGAAATCCCACCCAGGGATTACTCAATAAACAAGTTTTGCCTTTTTGAGCAAGAAACAGTCTAATGTTCAGTACTGCAAGGCTGTGGTGGACAGCTTGTCCTGATTGTACTTTTCCTACTCACAGTGTGGACTGACGGACATTACCTCTGTGGAGTTAGATTAATCACAGGGCAGATTCCGTTAATAGGAGGACTCGCCATCCTTCGTGGCTGTTTCCTGTAAATGCACAGAAGCTCTCTGACTCCATATTAGTGGCAGAAGGTTCGTTGGGTATGCTGAGGACACAGTGTACCAAGACATACACTATCAAACACAATCTCCATCCCTGTCAGGTAAGAAGCACACTAATGCACATTAGAGCTCGGGGAGGTACATGGCATTTCACTGCCACATCCTGGTACAGACTGACAGTCCCTCTATGGTGCTACATTAACCGTCAAGGCTGGTTCCCTCCGTCTTTTAATGTGGTCTGAGAGGTCTTAGTAGGTTTTTATGTTGGCCATGCTTGAAACCTCACTGGAGAGGCAATGCCTGTATCTGGTAGACAAGAGCTGGGTTGTATTTCAGGATTGAGGAGTAAACTGGCCGTTAATATTTTCAAATAATGTTTTCAAATAACTATTGTCCAATCAGATTTCATACAATGGAAAGATTTTCCCAAATTTAACCCGTTAACTCTCTAATCCCACTTCATAAAATACCGTCCCAGGCCTTGGTCTGAGAAAGCCAAAAGCCTTCCTATGTACTTATCAAGAAGTGGTCTGCTTTTGCCCATAGCTTCTCCTGATAGGCCAGATCGGGTTCGCTGACTGTAGATGTGTCCTTACATGATTGGTTTGATGATGATGATAGGCTTTTCTTTCACTATGATAGGCTTCTCTATCACTGCCCATGATGCCATGGGTTCTTTCTAGCATCTGTCACAATGGCCTTTTGGCCCTCAGATGGGGGACTGTAAGCCTCCTGAAGGGCAGGGATAGTAATGGCATGTATTCTACATTTTAAGTGGCTCAGAATAAACCTTTCATTTGATGCCATGAGAAAAAAATTCAGGGACACTGTAAACAGCCATCCATTCAGTCTCATCAACTGGGGTGGTAGTTATGTAATTACATCCCTGTGCAAACCCACATTAGCACTATTGTGAACCTTGCCAAATGTACGCATCAACATTATGTCATTACTTATTTCCGCAGCATCATTACCATGTAAATATTCTTTTCATTTGCGCTGTCAGTGAATTCTATATCCATATGAGCAAAAAATTGGTATCATTTTACAAGCTCCTTATTTTCTTTTATGTTTATATTTGACTGTAGAGCTGTTTAGATTATGTGCTACACAAACTATCTATTAGACCTAAAGGAACACATGCCCTTCTCTTTACTATATTATTTACAGTAAAGGAAAAATCAATTACTAGCAAAATTGTAAAAATTGTAATGCTTGTGTCAATCCATATCTGTTACTTCCCCAAACCATCTTGTTCTGTCTTCCAAAATAACCATAGTTTATATTATTTGTACACAGTATGGCTTTCTCCAAACAGCTGAGCTCGCAATTTATAGGCAGAACATGGAAAACTGATTTTACACAGAATGTGCTCCTAAAAAAAGGTCAGAACAAGTTTGGAACTTGCCTGCATAGACACCACAGTCAATTAATTATTGAGTCCTTCTCCGTTCAAACACACTAATGACTTCATTTAAGTAAACGTTGGCCACACTCACACTCACAGTTTTATCATTATCACATAATATGCTGTGAATAAAGTACTTGCTATAATGATGCCAAAAATGAATGTAAAGATTCACTGTTGCAGAACTGTCATACTGGTGCAAACTGTAAGAGATAGATGTTAAAAGGCATAAAAAAGTAAGGAAGGCATACAAAATCCTATAACGGTGAAGTAAATTGTGTTTAGTTCTGTTTAAAGTAAAATCTGAAACCAATGTCATTAATGCAAAAGATTTAAACAAATGATTAACAGAGTGTGCCTTGGTTATGATAACCATAAACACGAACTTAGTAATAACCAACCATAAAAAGAAACAAAGGGCAACTTGTGTTAAAATGATAATGGTATATTACATTGATAAATAAGCTGATAAACTACTGTATGCATTCAGTTCTATAACATGTGCAGTGAAAGTGCAGTGTCCTCCACAGAAGGTCTATAGGAACTGGGAAAACACTAGTTCACTGTAAATCAAAGACATAAGTCTTTATGAATTGGCCTGTGTTCTTATCAGATCATTCTATTTCATGTGACTCTAGTCTCTAAATGATCAGTATATATATGTGTAGCTTCTGTCTGTGACAAAATATTTAAGGCTGCCATAAAACAGGTACCTGACACGATGTCTGACTCTCACTGGAGTCTGAAGGCTCCATATGGACCAAAACCAACAGGGCTAAAAGCACAAAACCAATGGCGCGGCATGCTTGATGTCAATAATGTAGCAGCTGAAATGTCCTTTCTGAAAACGCTCTGCCCAGGAGCTCAAGGTCCAATTATGGCAGCTAGAAGATGAAGGAAGTAACATTAGAAAGGTAACAAAAAGTCTGGGTGACCTTTCTAAAAGGCTGTACTCGTCACTGTTACTTTCTTTGCAGGTGGTCAATGTAGATACCTCACTAGCCCCCAAGAATGACTTATGTTATTATTCGATTGCATTGAAATGTTAACTAAACAGTTGGCTCATGGGTCCGAACAAAACACCTTTCTGCTTCGGTTACTGTAACACCATAGACCTTCATGCAACCTCTAAAATGGAATCGTAAGCTACTGTGCACTGAAAGACTATAAGTAATTTCAGTAAAACATTTAGCATTAGTGATTTGGTTTGCTTGTCCACAGGCAGATGGCTGCTTTTGTAAGCACTGGCACTATGTTCCATTTTCCACCGACACTAAAGTGGGTTCGGGAGGAGAGCAGAGGCCCAGCAGGCTAGTCAGTGCCCTATTCTGAGCTGGGTAGAAAGCTTTAGAGACATTCCGAGAGCATAGCATGAAAAGAAAGAGTATCATAGGAGTGCATCTGTAAAAGCTGATAACTTTCGAAAACAGACGTCCATTTCATACTGATGCTACATTCAGGGGGGGAAAAAAATCAGTTTACAGAAAACCAAAAAGCTGAAAAGCATTGTTACAATAGTTTTTTGTGGTTGCCAAATAATGGCCCTGAGAGGTGATTGAGTCAGGACCATGGACATAGATAAGCCAAGACACAATGATGGAAATTGTAGGGCTTTACTCTGGTTTAGAGCTGCAGGGTTCTATTCACAGCTATATGGACACGGATGAATTTACTCATGTCCTGTTCGTTCATCCATTCTGTGTGTGGTGTTAGAACTGTGATGAAAAATGTCCTGTTTTTTGTGCATATGTCTGGTCTGACTTTGTGTCATATTGCATCAACTGCTAATACCAGTGCACATATCTGGTCTAGAATGTCTCTGCAGAGATCATTCAACATGTTCAAATAGCACTTCTCAAATAAAAGACAATTCAGTACGATACAGGAAGCAAAGGAAATGAAGTTATTTCATTTATGAATTGTATTTAGAGGTAGCTTGCAGCGTCAACACCCCTTGATATAAATTTCTTCTTCAGTACACAATTGTCCTGATGTAGCTAGGGACAGTATGTGCAGAGCAGAAGGTACCAGACAGGTGTCAGGTCTACCTGACGAAGACCGAAATGCTCAAAACGTTGTCACTGCTCACGGATTTTAGTTAAATAAAAATCACTTGGGAGCATAATAGCAGTGTGCTGGTAGTATTTTCTTATTTTACCAGACAGGTGTCACCCATCCTTTAATTAAGCACAATATACACTGAGCCCATGTGTTGAAATGCTGGACAGGGATGCCTGGATGCTGGTCATTTCAACTGGTGATTTCAGCTTGCATAGCTGCAAGAGGAGACCTCAGTGAGATTGAAAGAGAGGCAAGTTTATTGGGGCACATTTGGCAGAAGCTTCAGTGATAAAGACAGTTTGATTTGCTGATGTTTCATGAGAACCTGTTTCCGAGGTGATGCCAGCATGGAACGTTGAGGGGCCGATGTCATCATTAAAGAGCATCAGTTGGCTTAAGTGGATTGTGAAGTCATTGCTCATTTATTCAAAGTTCAAGTAGCTGCAGATTAGATGATTGCAAGTTTGAACCTGGGGTAAGAGCCGCCCACGTCTGCAGAAGTACCCTATCAAGTGACATTTTTTCTTTTTGTTCACTTTGGTTCATAAGTTAGCTAAGGAAGATATACCAGTGCAATCATGATGTTGATGTGTCCAAAATAAAACTGAACTCATTTAGATTAGGTACTTACTAGGTTTAGGTCCAGTTCAAGAGAATTGTAACTGGAATGGAATTGAAATACTTTGGAATTATAGTTTGAAAAATATGACTTTTTTGGAACTAGAACTGTATTTTTGGAAATGAACACTGATAAACGGGGAACTAGCCTTTGTGTTAGGTGTAATAATGAGATTGAACAGTAGCATTATGTAAGGTTTCCTGCTGAAAATGTAGAAAAAACAAAAATTACTTATTTCAATACTGTCCTTTCCATAACAGTGCAATTGTCATTATTATAATCAAAATTATATAAACTTTTCTTTTTTTTTTAAAGATATCATTTGTAAAACAATACTTAAATTAGATTGAAATGGTTGATAAAACCAAAGTATTCACATTTATATTAAGTTGTTGGCCCTATAATTAAAATAATTGAAAAGATTCAGTATGAAAGCCTCAGTATGAAGTGGAATGAGTGGAGGGATTTAAGGAAACTGAAATCAGGGAATTGAGTTTCTCTAGAGAGGAAATTGAATATGGTGAATTTCAGTAGGGAGATTACTGAATTTGAATTGTGTGTGGTGATGTTGCCCATAAGAATATGACTCCAGTTATAAATGTACTTAATTATTCAAGATAAAACTACCAATAATTTCAGGTTTATTTTAATTAATGAAACAAAAAGATGGCACCAAAAATCAATTGAAAATATTTTAACAGAAGATATAGATTATTAAAAATGTGCCGTTACTATTAATAATAATAATAGCAACAAGAACAAGAACAAGAACAAGAACAACAACAACAACAACAACAACAACAACAACAACAAGAACAACAACAATGCTGAGTCCCTGTCCTGTATGGGAGAGCTGTGCCTGCACCTTTAAATCTCTGTGAGCTCCTCTCAGGAGCATGCACACAATGGCGGGGGACACATAAACACTTTCGGGTCTAGCAGGGGACTTGCTGGGGATAAGCTGATACGGGACTCTAACTGCACGCTGAAATCAAGACCTTCCCAAACTCAATACGCAGCTCAGCCCGTGTTAGTTACGGTGCTTTGGAAACCTGCTTTAGTACACAGCTGCGTACTAAAAACTGAAGGCATGTGCAGTCGACCCATTGTCTTTGTTGTGAATGACAAAAATGAATTAATAATGTTTGCGCCAATAACAGACTACCATTGTAAACGCGCCCTGCCACCCAGTGATCCGGCACACCGTGTTCCTGCAGGAAAATCCTGGTGTGGGAACCTGGTTAAGACTTCACCTGAATTTAGTTGTTTGTCTCGATTCCTTTCGGCTTATTGAGAGTTACACAGCCGGGGGAGTTTTTTTTTCCTTTTTTCTCCTCACTTACAGCTCAAGGCTGTAAGTGAGGAAGGATAATGCGCTTGAAGTTTGACTAAGTGTTGACAGCTCAAAGCTTAGGATCCTGTGAACATCTGACATAATCACACACAGTAGCTGCCCACATTTTTACGTGCTGACTTGAGCTTTCGTATTACAGTGTGGAGGGATTTTTTTGTTGATTCAAACTGTGTGGTAATTAAGGAATCACAGCATGAAAAATACTCCAGTATAATTGATTGATGAGAAGTGGGTTTGTGTAAATTAGCACAACTTCATGTAAAGTTTTTACGTGATCTGAACAAGGGGATTACACCTGGTGAATTCAGTGGTATTGCATGCATTCAGTGTGTTCTTTGATTGATAAGCAGTGAATCAGAGTGCATCTTAAAGACTGGCTGTTTTAATTGTCCATCACATTTTAAAAAATACATTGCTTTAGCAAGCTATGAGTGCAGGATGCCCGTGGGGAGCATACAGTTCTCTTTGACATCTTCTGGAAAAAATGAATGTTGAATGCTCTTAGCGATAAACACCTTTGAGCATTTTGCAGTGCTGTTGTTGGTTGTCCGTGTTGATCTGTATATGACTGCACGTTTTTTTTTTCCTGCACTGCAAATGAATATTGCCAGATAAGAAGGGTTCCTGTCCTTATTTACAAAGTGGATTACAGTTTATCGTCAGTAGTGCTTACCAGTGTTTAAATGCTGGCTTGCGTATGTGTGGAAGAGCTTAAAATGGAGCTCTGAATGGCGTAGTATATGATCCTGAATGGGTTATACACCTGAGTGAAGAGAGGGGGAACACAGAACTACGTTTTCCTGATTCAGTCAAGCCACTCTGCCATCCTGAAACTTTAATTCCATGTGCATCGCCGGGTTTTTGTTGCCCAGTGGGTGGAAAGGAGTTTTGTACCTGTAATAAAAGTTAATTACATGTAATATTGCACTGCGTAAAACTGTAATACAGTACCTGTAATTGGCTATTTCTGCCATGTAATGCCAAGCCATATAATTAGTTCAGTTCACCCACAATTTAAGAAGGTTTCTTTTAACATTACAACAATTCTTTTTAGCTGGGAAAACATTACATTTAAAAATAAGTATTTATCGTCTTCAGAAACCTACAGCTGATCCATGCAAAACGGCACAAAGCCTCCCCACTACAATAACCCTATGCCTGAATCTTCAGCCTAGTTGTCACATGGTACAATTTGTGTCCATCACTGATTAACCAACAGTGACATCCAAGAATCAGCGGCAACGTCTGCTACCACAAGCCCAGCACAGACCCAAAGCTGACGCATTTAGCAGGTACACCAACCGCAGTGGATCAAGGCATTTCAGCGTATGCTTCTTTTGCAGGCTGCGTATAATGGTATATGCAAATGTGATTCATCTGTATATTTATGCATGCATTTTGTCAGATCAGAAGGACTTGGCATTTATTGTATGGAGGGAAAAGAATTAATATGTTAATGCGTTATTTGGACTGTATTATCATACATTGTGGGTTTACAGGTATATAATGACTATTTGTAATGAGTTATATTGCTGTTTTGATTATATAATTGCTTACTGTGATTGGGCTTAGCTTTTAAAAATGTATGCAAACTGAGGCAATTTACTGTAAAACACTTAAAGGGCAAATGTAATTTTTATATTTTTTCTTCAACCCACTGTATACCTAGTATGCGTAATAAAATCTCTTGAAACATAGATATAGTCTTTTGCAGATGTGGTCATCAAAGATTCCAGTTTTAAATAAAGAGGTGTGCCAGATGCTATGGATTTGAATGGGTGTTCTAAGTTTACCTACTCCATTGAAAGAGCATGTATGGTGTGGTGTCTCATGGTATCAGTGTTTTACATCACAATGACCACATTGGTATATTGTAAAATTTTACACATGACTGACAGTGATCCATTATTTTCTTTACCCCACTCCACTGCCTCATTTTCCCAGAATGCAATGTATGGATTTTGTGTTGCTGCAGGCAGGAGAGGAAGAAATACATTATGGGTGATCGTAGTTATACTTTTAATTTGTTTTAACTTGAATAATTCATTGATATACAGTAGCTTTAAGAAAATACGCAAATATCTTTGCATTCATTCTACAGTAAGGACAAAGAACAGTGGGGAAAAAAACATGTATGGTAGGTAAAATTCTTCTAAATATAAACCTCGTGTACCGCCAATATTTATTTGAGGAAACTAAATATTTTTTTCAGTATATCATTATTCATTTACCTCTAATTTTCAGGAAATTACGCATAGCCACCCACACTTGTATTTTGACAAAACCAGGATGCCTTTAAAACATTTCTTTTTTAACTTCCACTCTGTGCATTCATTTTTTATCACTAGTTTTTCAAATCACTGTACCCCTAACCGTACCTGTACAGTGCCTAGTGCCTACAGTAGACTCTAACACTATCCTTACTTGGACAATATTTCCCCTTTCAGAGTTCTTCTTGCTCCAGGAGTTCTTTTCCCTTACATTACATGCTTGTAACTTATTAATTTACCATTTAAATTAAAGTAAAATTTTATATTTATCCAACAAAACTGTGTCAGTCTTATTTAGTCTCGCTTGGAAAATAGACTTTTGTGTGTGTGTGTGTGTGTGTGTGCAGGGCTTGATGGTACACTGGAAATAGGATCCATTTTAAAGTGTCTCTAACAGTGTCTCAGCAGCTGGTTCAGACCTGGATCCTGCTATTTCTGTATCTTTGTCAGCGTCATTAATGCTTGTCACAGTTATGGGAGGTTTCACAACGTTTTCGACCTCTATTGCTATCTTCCTCAAGGATGCGGCTCTCCTCTCTTCAGCATAAGGCGTGGTGTAAGCAAAAGGAAACAGTTAATCAGTGCATGATAATCATCCAATGCAGATGTAAGCCCATATCAAATACAAATTTACAATGCGACATTATATTTTAATATTTTATTGAATATTATTTTCTATTTATAATTATTATATGAATAGATTAATGTTTATATATAATGTTATATTCATTTTTATGACCTTTTTTCTTTGCTATGATTTGTGTGTGCATACAAACACTGCTGCATTTCTGTGTGAGCTGCAGCTAAGTGACTTCCTCACAATTTCGGATGGAATGCTAATGAAGTACTGGACTTGTACTTGATTACGTGGGTTCAAAAGGTTGCATTTAAATAGGAGTACATGAATGAGAATACCGTTCACAACTAGCAAACGATCCTTAGCACAAACGTAGACTGTGCTGTCCCTTTAACAGGTAAGGTGACTAGCTACCCGCAGTATTATGGGTACAACCACTGGAGGAAGGGGACTGTTAATGGCTGTGGTTTTCCAGTTTCAGTTCCATTCATTTTAATTTTATTCTTTTCAAGGCTGTAACTAGCCACAGGACCAAAACCCACAAATGTATTCTCTAATTTGGAATTATTCTGTGGCTAATAAAATTAATTTTTTAGCCAATTTTTCATCATTATAAAAACTTACTACGCATAAAGCTCTTTAACCCTTTTTATTCCCCCACAGTTTTTAATGCTGAGACGGCCATCAAATTCTCATTCAAGAGCATGTGGAAGAACATGCCCGTTCCCCAAAGCACACAGTCTTGCTGAAATGACCTCACAGTCACAGTGCAGATGCCCAAGCAGCCAGGGAGACTCCTAATGATGAGGTGGGGGTACGTTGGAACCACACACACACACACACACACACACACACACACACACACACACACCATTCCTTCTTACTGCTTATGCCAACGTGAGCTTTCAAAAGGTTTATTGTAGCTGTGAACTACAGAATTGTAAACGCCAATACAGACTCACTTAATAGGGTGTGGTTCACTACTATTAAAAAAAACAAACTTCTTGTTCAAATTTGTAGTCAACTCATTTGTGGTTGATTGCCTGATTCTGTCTTGATGTTCAAATGTCCTGCTCTCTCTTGGGTGCATTGCTGTGTTAAAAAAAACCGTCAATGACAGGTGAAAATACTGGACCTGTTTGCAAGTTACACACGCTCCCATATGTCATGTTTGGCCTTTTTATTGTGAAGATTAGGGCTATTGAGGGTTTTATTGTGATTAAACGTGGTGATTAAACTTAGGCCTATTTTAGTTTGTTCTTGTTAGCTGCCACCGCAGCTCTATAGCTCTGTCTGTCGGTCGGTCCATTGGTTGGTCGGTTGGTCCACAAAAGTGTCCCACCCCGTAGCGGCATCAGTTTTCGCCCCAGGAGGCTGAAATTTGGCATGGAGGTTGGTCATGACCGAAGGTAGAACTGAGTAACTTTCAGGTCGATTGACTAAGAGGGGGCGTGGCGATGGGTGTGGCCTATCACAAAAAGGCGCATAACTCCAGAATGGATTCACAGATTTGCACAAGATTTTGTGGAAAGGTTGGTCATGAGCCAAAGAAGAGGTCACGTGTTTGCATGAGGGTGTGTGCATGGATGCATGCGCATGTGCGGTCGCAGCTATTGCGGATTCACGCTTGTTTGCAGTCTTGGTATGATCTTACAATAAACAGTTCATCTTTACATTTATCTATTTCCGTAGTTCATTTTAAAAGTTGTAACTGTTTTAGTTGTTATCTAGAATTTTCCATCATCGTTTCACAATGTAATTCTGGATTTTGAAAAATGTTGGCTCCATGCTAACCAGTCGGGTAAGCTCATGTCAAAACATGTTATGTATATCAACCTGTGCCAGCCTGGTTCCATTTCACCTGTCTGAGATCACATTGATCACATTTAGTTTTTTAATCAATATATGGCTTAATTTGTGAAACTTAGCTGTGGCAAAATGCCAACATTCATAGATTGTGCGTTTCACCATTTAATCCTGTGTGTGCTATGCGTAAAGATGTGATATCTCTGGATAACTTTACTGCGCTTATGTCCAAGTTACATTTGCCCTGCACTCATCACTAATTGTAGCAGATCCAGCTCAAGTGTACTTAACAATGAATGGAATTCATTTAGCGCTATATTTTCCAAGCATTAGCACCAATTTACATGAAGAGCTCTTTAACAAAGCATCCCAAATCCCCAGCACTTTGTATTGCAGGTTGCCTGGAGTCTCCTACCATGGTACTATAATATAATGCTAAAAATTTATAAAAGACTACTAATGAACGCATACCTAAATTTAACATTCATTCTCAACTTTTTTTTTGAGAATCAAATGGTAAAGTGGTATTAACTTGTAGATGTGAAATTTTTAGAATGTAGATGTTAAAAATGAAACGATTAATATTTAACCTATTAGAACAGGTTTAGTGTCAGGAACACATTGGGAAAAAAACAGACCAAAATGTGTTGCATATTTAATGATGCACACTGGAGTTTCTCACATTTGTAATACTACATTTTTAGAACTTAAGGATCTTAAGTGAAATTATCCATATTTTCAAGGACCTTATTTTTAAAAGGAATGATCTTATAGGGGCATCTGAAATAATGGAATTAGAAACCAGTTAGGAAGACACACGCACACATTGCAGTCCACCATTCAGTCTCACACACACTGAGACCACCAGTTAAGCATTCACAAACACGCACGCACGCACGCACACACACACACACACACATTGCAGTCCACTATTTATGCTCACACACACTGAGACCACCCGTTAAGCTCACACACACTAAGACCACCAGTTAAACACACAAAAACAGTAAGGCAACAAATTAAGCTCTCTCATGCACCAAAACCACCAGTTAAGCACACAAAAACAGTAAGACAACCAGTTAAGCTCTACCCACACTGAGACAATCAGTTATGCTCACACACACACACGCCCCACACACACACACACACACTGAGACCACCAGTTAAGCTCACACACACTGAGACCACCAGTTAAGCTCACACACACCAAAACCACAGGTTAAGCTCACACGCACACACTAAGACCACCAGTTAAGGTTACACACACTGACTTGAAGGAGGACATGAATGTGCACCAAGAGAAAGCAGCCTGCAGGTCCACGATTGACCACAGTGGGTCACTAGTGCATGATGAGGCAGATATTGCATTGACTAAAATCCCTCCCCCCTCTACCAGACCATTGGGTCCATCCACACACTGGAACAGTGCCTTAACAAATGCCAGACTGTGGGGCCCAGCCCCACACTGGAAAAGAACCTTAAATGTCCCATGTCATTCTATTTTTTGGCAATTTTATATTAGACTACAAGGTCTACCAAACATGTTTATAAAGTTTTTATGGGAAAAATGTTCTAGTGCATTAAAAAAATACAAATTTAGCGAGTTTTTAATTATTTGAGCTGAACATTTTGAGTGAACGTTGCCATGTTTTTTGCCAGCTCTGCTTTGATTGGTTAAGTGAACCAGAATGACACACCCCTCCCATTTCCTGCCGACACTCCCTCTCCGGACAAGCGAACAAACAAATGTTGCTTCCGTAAATCCACCGGTACACCTTCATATGCTACAAACTAGCTCAATGTAGAGCATCGCATCAAGTTTAATTGCTTGTCTACCATCTAAACTTTCGCCGGGTCTGAAAGTGCGCTCATTTCATAAATGCGATCGTGTCAAGCGGAACGGGGCGTGACGCTGGTTACTGCGATAAGGTGCTATGATTGGGGAATGTGCCACTAAGCGCCTGTCAGAACAGTGCTGCACAAAGTAGCGATGACAGCCAGATTATTGATGAGAAATCAGATCATTTTAAGCAGTTTGCTTTCAGTGGCGGTCGGAATTGTGTTGCAGCAGGCGGCTGCTGCTATGTGAATGTAGTGGAAACACTGCAATACTAAGCAAGTTGATTGACATGTATGCTACTGCCCAATTCAGCTACGACTTCAAGACACATGTAATTACATACACACGTATACATGCTTTCAGCTGACATGATTATGATGCTTTCAGCTGACTTTAAGATGTTAGTTGCTAAATCAGGAGAAGGCGGGTAATGGATGCTAACAACTAAATCACAAAATGCTGTGTGTTACGTTCTGAGACCAGGTTGATCAAGGGTGGGTTTATGTTAATGACATGATTGACGGTTTTCACGGGAGGCCAGTTGTGATGTCACAACTGAGGCCATTTCCTTACAAACCACTTACACAACAAACAAAAAAAGTGAGGTAGTAGTGAGTTCACATTTTACCAGCACATAAGCAATCACATCACACTGCACAATGCCAAAACTAGGCAACTCCGATTTCTAACACACCTATAACAGATACCAGGCCATGGGGTCCATCCACCTACTGGAGCAGTGCCTTAACAGAGACCAGACCTTGGGGCCCATCTACACATTGGAACTGGGCTTTAACAGATACCAGACTGTGGGGCTCATCCACACATTGGAACAGAGCCTTAAGAAGATGAGCCCCCAGCACCTCCTACAGGACTTTTGTCACTCATCCTGTAAATGGTTTATCAGGACGTTTGCGTGCTGATTGGGGTTGGGGTCAATTCCATTTCTTTTTATATACTTAATTTAAATTCAGTTTGTAAATTTATAAATGCCACAGATTTTTTTAGTCAATTAACTGAATTGAAAAGGAATTGACCCCCAATCCTGGTGCTAATGTCACAGAATTCCAAGCACTTTTGCTATTTATTTGATGAATGATGTGAGGAAAAGAAGAATTTTTTAATGTTTGTAAATTGAAAGCAAACTAAGTAACAGGAACCTGTACAAACCCTGCTCATGTCCCTTCCCACAATTTTGTGGGGAAAGTCATTCATTTCAGTGTCTGTAATTGTGCAAAGAATGTAAAATGTAGTAGTAATAAAATGAGTTGTGCTCATTTCACTTATAGAAAGAGGAGTGAGTGTGCATAGCTCATGATTTTAATAAAGGAAAGAGCAGAGATTAATGTTAGCGAGTCAGGAATGGACGGTGCTACACTTAGAACTGTTGTCATTTACCCTCTCATGTAGATTTTACAAATTTGTATATGAAAAGCTTTCGATATTTTATTGTGAGCATTGTCTCTGCTGATTCTTATACTGTGTAAAAACAAGTCTTCCTAAGATGCCCTTCAGAAGTTTTAGAACAGTTCAACTTGCTAGCTTGCAAAAAATTGACATAAAAAGATAATTATTATAATTATTTGTTTCTAATAAGTAAAATCGAATAATTGTGAATTTAGAGTAAATTACAGTCTATTAATTGCCATATTTTTAGAGTAAGCTTCATAGTAATTTATTGTTTACCTATTCACAGTAATTTACTGTAACATATTACAGTGAACTACAATTAAATGGCAACGATATACTGTGACTTTACAGTAAACAAGACCATTGACCGACTACTGCAGAATTACAGTAATCAGCTGCTTTGAGATTACAGTAATCACCTGTATTTTCACATATCGACTGTAATGTGAGTACTTTAAAGTGAAAATACAGTTAATATTGTTAAATACTGTAAATTTGACAATTTAATATCATTTTACAACTCTTTCTAATCAGGTAAATTAAAATAAAAACAAAAATGATACATTTTACATATTAAGTTTGGTATGCTACCAAACTTTGAGTAGAAACATCACAAAGAATTTATCAGAAGCTTACACAATGACCACCACATATAAACAGTTTCTTTTTTATATTTTTATTACTCAGAATGATGTAAATCTGTCTTAAATGTAAATTTACATGTGCAATTACACTGAAACCTTCAGCAAAGATTCTCAACAACAATTTAAAAACCTCTGATGAATGAAAGAATGAAACATTATATTTATACACAGTGCTATGTAGTGAAAGGGGAACTCACCTCAACCACGACCAATGTGTAGCATCCACATGGGTCATGCATGGCAGCCATTTTGTGCCAGAACGCTCACCACACATCGGACATGGTGGAGAGGGAGTGAATAAACAACAAAGCACCTATAAAATCTCCAATGTAAACACAGTATACGGTCCAGTCAGAAAATTATTTCTACACTGACATCCACTCAAATCAATTCGTTTCCTCACAAAATTGCAAACTCTGTGGTTGCTTAGCCCCTCTCTGGGTTGATTCCCAAGAAGAACCTGTAAAAAAAAAAGGTCAAGACAAAAGCTTTCAGTTTTACAGCTAGACATTTCAGGCTTTGTTTTCTTTTAGGTACATTTAAGAGAATGTCTCTTTCCTTTCTTAATCGCCATGCCACTCTATTCCCACTATAAAATCTGCAACCACCCGCTGCTTCACATATTCATGTCATGTGAAGCAGCGGGTGGTTGCTAAATTAAACAGATAAAAGTTATATAATAAATTCAGGATAAAATAACATTAAATCACGCAATGCTCGCTTCCCAAATTATTTTACGCTAGTGCTTTGATATCGGATGCTCACAAGCTAACTCGTAAGCAACCTTATTTCAAAAGAAAATGATAAGTTACTTAGACCAAGAAGCTAGGCTAATATGAAGTTAATGTTAACAGTCACTTCCATAATCTGGTACAATACACTCCAGCTACAAAGACTTAGCTACAAATGAAAGTTCAACCATCTCAGTTACAAGATTTAAAAATATAGCTATATATACCTATATATATTACAGTCATAAAGGGGAAGCCACTGTTAGCAACCCTGAAATAACATTCAATCTTGCTTAATACTTACCAAATCTTGTCTGATAGTTGACTCAATGTTTGCCGTCAGTGCCACTTCACTAGGTTGCAACCACAGCAGCGATGTCCCATAATGCTGTGTATTCCATTTCAATTAAAATTTCACTGTATTTTTCTGTAATATTGCATTGTTTTCACAGTAATATTGTGATTACATACTGAAATATTACTGTTAAGTCTTGTAAAATCCAGGTAATGATTGATTTCATAGTAAAATTCAGATTATAATAATCCTGTGAAATATTGCTGTTAAAACTTGTAAAAGTCAGGTAATTTTTAACAGTGTACAATTGGTTTCCTGTGTTGTTAATTGAAATGATCTACTTTATTCATCCATCCATCCATTATCCATACACAATTATTCCTGGTCAGGGTTGCGGAAGGTGCTGGAGCCTATCCCAGCATGCTTTGGGGAAGAGGCAGAAATACACCCTGGACAGTTCGCCAGTTGATTGCAGGGCACACACACCATTCACTCACACACATAACTAGGGGCAACTCTCCAATGAACCTAACCTGCATGTCTTTGGACTGTGGGAGGAAATCGGAGTGTCTGGAGCAAACCCACGCGAACACGGGAATAACATGCAAACTCCACACAGAAAGACCCCGGCCTGGATTCAGACCATCTTGCTGTGGGGCAGCAGTGCTACTCTCTGCACCATTGGGCCGCCCTGATCTACTTTATTTACAAAGTAATTGTTTTTCTTGTTGTCAGCAGAAATAGTCAGTTTTCATGTTAATCACAAATCAGTATTCATATTTCAGTGTGGTAGATGTGACATCTGTAGTCATATATTTTTTCTCAGGTTAGATGCTGAATTCATGTATAGCGTACCACATAAAATCTAGCCTCATTGCTGGAAAACTGATTTAGGGAATGCATGTTCAAAAATATTGCTCTTGCTGTCCAAATCATAGTTACAGGTTCTTCAAAATTGGTCAGACACTTAAACCTTTTATTTTTCATGACCTTTTTTATCATAAGTAATAGTAATTGTTGCCCTATAGTGCCACATTCAAATATTCTGTAACTAAACATTCCAAGGCGTAAATACAAATTTGCCCAGCTGCCTATTCCAAATACATATATGAACAATCAACTATGGTTGTTACTGGCAGAATGTAACTCTGGACAGTGGGACCAATAGGAGGAGAATCAGTGCTTCTGATGAAAAAAAAAAAAAAACTTGATGCACTATAAAATGAAATATAAACAAAAATCAAACGAAAACAATGAAAAGCCGATCACCGATATTTGTGATCATCAATAGCTTGTTTGCGTTGTGACAAATCCTGCCAACCCTGCATTGGTGATCCTAGAATCCCAGTGTCTAGTTCAATTGTGTTGATAACCTTGTGATGACATTGTGGTGATATCAGTTTACAATGTTTCATGGCTCCAGAGTTTGTAGCTGCAACCTCATTAGTGGGTCATTACCCACAATGCATGATTCCCCCCCCCCCCCATTTTAAAATAAGTGGAATTGTTTGACTCTTCTTTCCGTTAGTGCTTTTGTATTTTATCTGTGTCTATACAGAATATATATATATATATATATATATATATATGTACAGTGAGCTCTTTAATGTATTGGGTACAAAGACATGTTTTTTCTCGATTGGGCTCTGTACTCCACAACAGGATGCGAACCACTATGAAAAACCTTAAGAACAGAATGACCAGGCTACTATTTACGGAAATGTACATATATAAAAATCTGTGGAGTAATGGAACAGAGTCTTAGGGACAGATGAGATGAGTAGGAACCTGTACCAAAGTAATGAAAGTGTGGAGAAAGAAAATAACTGCTCATGATCCAAAGCCCCCCCCCCCCCCCCCCACGTGAAACATGGTGGAGGTAGCGTTATGGCTTGGACATGTATGGCTGCCATTGGAACTGGCTTACTTGTCTTTATTGATGATGTGCCTGCTCAGGCTGATTCAGGATGCATTCTGAAGTGCACAGAAACATCTGCTCAGATCTGACGAAATGCCTCCAAACTCATTGGATGGTGCTTCATCTTGTAGCAACAGCACCCCAAACATGCTGCTAAAGCAACCGAAAAGTGGAAGGTTCTTGACTGGCCAAATCCAATTGAATGTATTTCATTTGCTGAAGATAAGACAGAAGGCACAATTGTGTAGAAACAACCAGGAACTGAAGACGGCTGTAGTACAGGCCTGGCAGTGCATTACCAGGGTATATACCCAGCCACTGATGTTGTCTATGGTTCGCAGACTTCAGGCGATCACCGAATGCAAAGGATTTGCGAAGGATATGCAACCAAGTACTAAATATGATTTCATTTCAAGATTGTGTTAATTCGTCCCATTACTTTTGATGCCCTAAAATGTTGGAATTATGTATAAAAAGGGCTGTAACACCGACATGGATTACTGGACCTGGATGTAAGCACCCTAAAATTATAGCTGACTGTCTGCAAGACCAAACACATATTCATCATTTTATTTCAAATTCAATGTGCTGCAGTACAGAGCCAAAAGAGCAACAATTGTGTCACAGTCCTAATAATTCTGCATTTAACTGTATGTAATTCTCAGATAAGTTATGACAAACTGTATGGAGATTTGAAAGGAATGATTTGCCAAGTTGCACCATAAATTTACAAGACTAAATAGTTTAGTTGTAATTGCCAGTAACCCGTACATACATTACACTCAATTCAATTCCATTTTGTTTGTATAGGGCCTTTTATAGAGACACTCCCTACGATTCAATCAAACACTCTCAGCCATTTTAAGGCTTTTAGTGGTTCCCAGGTTGGAGGCTTTTTTAAAGAGCAAGTGAATTTGGCCTTTACAAAGAATCTGCTTGTCTGGCTTCAGCTTCACAATCCTCACTGGTCTTGTACAATTCATAAAATACACTCAAATAATACGATACGATAATATCGTACTTGATTTGTCCACCATTTTATGAATAAAGCTATTAAACAATGCATTCCCATCTCAGTTTTCTTCTTTAATTTTGGGACAAAAATATTTTTTCATAGTAATGAAGAGGAGAGAAACAAACATTGATAAGTCAAAATAAATTGTTCAGAGTAAAAGCTGTTTCAACTTCCAACAGTACAATTAACCATTCAAGTGTTATTGGCTTACAGTATTCCATATGATTAACAACATTATTATGTTCTGATGTGTTCAAAGATGATTAAAGAGTTCAGCTTTTCAGTATGCATCTTTTGCAGTAGCTTGTGCCTGATTAAAGCAGTTGGCCATTAAAGTACTTGTTTCCTGAAGACCACACTGGTCAGAATGTACTCAGGCACGTGCACAGCAGAGGGCTAGTTGCTTTATTCTGGCTCAGGCATTTGTTCATGTATTGTAGCAACATAATAATAAACTTCATTATATTCTTAAAAATACAAGTGGCTCGCCATTTTTCTAAAGTAGAGCAGACGGGTTAGCTGTTTTTTTAAAACTTTATTCAGAAAGAAGAAGAAGGGAATCAGAGAGCATAACAGATAGAAGAGAACGGGGCTCTGTTCCACAAAGTAGGGTTACTACTGAATGAAACCCAGAACCCTCCCAAATCTGGAACATGGACTGAAGTAAAAAGCTGTTTCGTGTTTTACTCAGCATAGTTATCCAGCTAACTCAACTTTGTGACATATCCCCCAGGGCCCTGTTTCACGTACCTGGCTAACTTAGTTAACCTGATTAGTTTGTTGACATTTTGGGATAAACTCAAAATGAGTTTCACAAAGAGAGTTCAAAAATTTAGCCAGTCTGGTTACTAGGGCAGCAGTCTTAAGCCCAAACCTGCAAAACCACAGGCTTATGCTTAAGTTAGCTGCTGAAATAACACAAACTACAGCAGCAGAAATGAAGGTTATGGTCGATGAACAAGCCATCATTGTAAGAAGAGCATTTAGAAGGGAACATGTTTTTACAGACCGGCAAGATCCTTTAAGGCACTTGTGTCATTATTCTCATGAGTGCAACTGATTTGGTCATTCAGGAATTATTTACCTCCAGCAATTAATAGACACGCACATTAGCAACTCACTAGCCCTAACAGTGATACCTGACACTGTATATGCTGTTTGCGATGCTGAAAATATAGGCCTAATAATAAACTTTATTTGTTCACTTATTTCATACATAGAATGCAATGCATAGCGCTTTATGTCTGAGGACAACAATGAAAGCTAAATAAAACCAACAAGCATTATACAAGATTAAACAACAAATACAGTGTTAAATGAGGAAATTGATAGAAGGCAGAGAAAATAAATAAATAAAATGAGGAATAGGCTACCATTAAAGCCAAAGAAATGAAAATACAAGTAGCCTAAAGCCACAATAGCTATACCGAGCAATTAGGAAAGTGTACTTTACGTTCAAAAGGCATATCAGTGTTTTCATCAGATGTCCTGGCTTTGCAGGAAAGGTCAATATTGAAAGATGGTTTCACAATGGTATTATTTACATAATCACTTATAAATGAATATTTTCAAAGAGATTCCACATGTCCTGTGAGGTTGAACTCAGACTCATACATTGCCTAATTGAAAATGAGAATTTCAATAAAGAGGCTATGCTTGCAATATACTTTTACATTGAACTTTGACCCATTGCTAGCTTCTTTTGTAGTTGCTGTCACTCTGACAATATAAATGTAATGTTTCTGTATGGTGACATTATCAGAAAGCAAGTGAATGAAAGTCTTCTGATGTAGGCAGAGGCCTGTTTAATTTACTTGCCCCCTTGTTCATACTGACAGAACCCAACCTGAATCTTTTGCAGTTCACTTTAATCCCTTTTATGAATTTAAAGGCCTCAATCGAATCACCTTTCTCTTTCATGCCAGGAACCAATCTGGTTGCCCTTCTTTGAACCTTTTCCAGAGCCTCTATATCTTTCTTGTAGTACAGTCCCCAGAACTGCACACAATACTCTAAGTGTGATCAGACAAAGGTTATTGTATAAGTGAACTATCTTGGATTTACTCAATACTTTTGGCTATATGGCCCAACGTCCTTTTGGGCTTTTTTTTCTCCTGCTACAGCACAGTGCTCGGTACCTGAAAAGCTTTGATTACAACTATTACTCCCAAGTCTTTTTAAAATTGAGCACATTCTAGTTTTGTTCCTCCCATAAAGATGTCCTACCTCATGTTTTAATTTCCCACATTAGCTGTATAACTTTACATTTAGCAAATTTAACGAATGTACTTTCAATGTTCCTGTCAAGGTTGTTAATGTAAATGAGGAAGAGCACCAATCTAATCCAAACCAGCACAAATCCTTGTGGGACTCTACTTCCCACAGTGCCCTGCTCAAATAAGATCCCTCCTACTATTAGTCTTTGTGTTCGACTCTGTAGTCAGTTCTGAACCCACTGTGTATACTTCCTGCAATTCCTACTGTTTTCATTTCATTCTCATTTGGTACCTTATCAAATGCTTTTTGGAAATCTAAGCCTTGCTGCAATCAAAACACTTGGTACAACACATTCAAAATTGTTGAATGCCGTTGAAGATGGCTTAAACCAAAACATTTCTGCCTTGAAAATAAAAAAGAATAAGTTGTAATCCCTTGCTTGATTAATCATCATTGGAGTGTGAGTCTCTGAGCACTTTTTATTATGAAATGATATAACCCAAAAACTGATTGCCCACTGTACACAAATCCACCAAAAAGCCAAAATTGATATTCCTGCCCAATACATACTAGCATACCAATATATGTATTTATGTTTTTATACCATTTGTGAAGAAAATTGTTACAATTTTATTTGATATTTAAATCTCTTCTATTATGAGCATTGTATCAAAAAGTAATCTAAAAAGAAGTTAAAATAAATTTGAAATTAGACAGGGATTCACTTTGTCAAGAAAATTACATGACAAATTTAGTTCTCATTTTCTGCTTCACAAACCCCTATTTTTTTCCTGAACATCGTATCAAAAACACACATCAATTTTTTATGAATTCCAGTTTGTGGCTTAATGATAGCACTAGAGCTGATCGCTCTCTCCCTGCAGTGGCTGCTCTGTGTTGTTCCCAGCACATGACTGGGGCATCTCCCGGAGTAAATGAGTCAGCTGGCTCCCAAATTAGCATTAGCAATAATTGTTTTGAATTAACATATGGCAAGGCAGCCTACTAAGCTGCTTGCTTTCGCAACAGCGATTCCACCAGCCTTGTGCTAGTCTCGGAACTAGTTAAGTTGATTACCAAGTTGGCAGCAATGGAGTTTAGAACTTACTTCTCCAAGTATATTTTAAACTAGGCAAGCTAGTCAGATAATGTCCTGTAAAGAGTAAGGGTTTGGCTAATTAGCAAAGTATCATTTTATTTGGCCTCATGTTTTGACAACAAACCTGCACCATGTGATAAATTATTAATTTATTATCAGACTCTTACGTATTTTTTTTACCCAAAAAAAGATGAACACTGGAGACCATTGTGGCCAACGAGTAACAGAGGGAAGGTGTTTCACGGTTTTTCATTTGATAGGAATGAGTAATGGAGTATATTAAAAAATCCACACAAATGGTCTAATGGTAACAAGAACCTTTTTTTGACAACCTAAACATTAAATCAGTTTACCTTGAAACCTGTTGGCTAATAATCCAAGATAGATTTAATTAAAATTCCGGGTAATTTCATAAACAATGTTTTACCTATTGGCTGCTCAGAACACATTGTATGATCAAGTTTCTGTGCATAAAATGGCACCAAGTGGTAATTCAGTCTGTATTTCTGTAGTTGTGTGATATTTCTGTTTATTAAATGTTACAAGGAACAAATATGGAGCTGCATTAGTGCACCTTAACCCTAAAATTGATTCTTGATTTATATCCTCAAACACAGAGCTTTTACAGACAGGATTTATATCCTCAAACACAGAGCTTTACAGCCAGGATTCATATCATCAAACACAGTGATTTTACAGGCAGGATGTACATCGTCAAACACAGCTTTTATAGACAGGATTTATAACTGCAAACACAGCCTTTATAGACAGGACTTTTATCCTCAAACACAGAGCTTTTACAGCCAGGTTTCATTTCATCAAACACAGTGATTTTACAGGCAGGATGTACATCCTCAAACACAGCTTTTGTAGATGGGATTTATATCCTGAAACTGAGCTTTTACAGACAGACAGGATTTATATCACAGGAAAGTTAGCCGGTTATTTGACTTTTGGAATTTCAGTAGCTCTTGAACAAAAATGCCTAAATTCTGAAAATAACTATTGTTTAGAGAAGGATAGAGAGCACAAAACAATGCTTGTTTTATCTTTTGTCATTATCAATATTACTGAAAATCGCACCAATGACCTTTGACACTACAACAGTGGAAATTTAAAGAACAATTCCACTGGACCTTCCAGCATCTTGCATCCTATTTGAATTTCATCCATTAGTGCCATGTTTTTCAGAATAATTTTCTAGAGAACTAATGCACATGACAAAATTGAATGTGATAAATTTGCTAATATAAACCATGTTGCCATGATCGATTATTTTGGAGTGACAACGGTCAAATTGACCGCTGTGGCGCTTCTAGCGTTAGTACTTTTTAACTGGGATGCTGTATCTACCTTGGAAACACCACATTTCTAAATTAATGATAGCTAGGCCTATAGATCATCTCATATACAAAATATTACTAGGTGTATCATGTATACAATAAACCATTAGAAACACTATAATCCATTCGAAAATATGACAAACACTTTCATTTATTTGTAATTCATTGTAAAGGACAAATGACTGAATCCATGCCTATGTATGTCTTTCTCTCTTGCATGTATGTATGTGTACTGCATGTCTCTCTCTAGATTTAATTATCTTATGGTTTATAAATTTATACGTATTAGCATTTTTAGTAACAAACATAGCAAACATAGTTTAAAAGTTATAGATACCTCAACAAAAATGCTTTGTGCAACTAACAAAAGTTACTCACACACACAAGTACTGTCTAATGTCAAAGTACTGTCACTTTATGAAAACCTGCTGACTTCCTCTCAGCACTGTAAACACGGTCTGCTTTCCTTTGGGGTCTGATAAGGGGCACACTTCTGTAAACCACCCTACATGTGTCACATGTGTCAAAGTGTCAAATAAAAATTGCCATATGGAAGAAGACATCCTTTAAATGATGAGAAAATACATTCCAGAAAGGATAATTTAATTGAGTTAATTTACAAAATGCATAAGTTTAGGTATATTTGCAACTTAAGAGAGAAGAGTATCAATCATAAAATAGATACTGTAGATAAATATATAAACAAATGGTTAGAATACCTATGGGGAAATTTCTTTATTGCAGCATTCACAGACACTTATACCAAGAAACATACAATCATTTACACTAGAGAAAAGATGTATGTTTGCCCCATTAATGTACTGTACGTTTGTGTGCCAGATAAAGTTTAACAAAATAAGTAAAATAGTATAATTTCTTGTTTTTATCAGTCATTTGATATGTGTTTTACTCTTTTTTTTAATGCATTTGTTATATTTACTCCCCAGTGAAGCACCTTTCAGGCGTGGGTTTCTTCATGTGAAACATGCTCTATAAATAAAATGTATCATTGTAATTGCTATCACTATTAATTGTTTCAGCCCGCCACCCCCTGGAGATATTTTGTAGACTTGACAGG
Source organism: Anguilla anguilla (assembly GCF_013347855.1). Lineage (NCBI taxonomy): Eukaryota > Metazoa > Chordata > Actinopteri > Anguilliformes > Anguillidae > Anguilla > Anguilla anguilla. The sequence continues at coordinate 27,776,560 of NC_049212.1, forward strand.
TGGAAAACAATCGCACATTTTGATGGGGAGTACATACTACTCAGGTCACAGTAACAGAACCAGAATAAACCGGCAGCAGAAACAGCAGACTTTAGTTCTGAGGTGTGAGGTATATGTTTACACATAAAATATTATTTCTGTAAGGATGTACAGAAAAAATGTAAAGGGTGTGACTGATGAAAGAAAGCATATAAGGCAATACTGTATGTGCAACATTATGTCAGATGCAATGTGTGAACTGTATGCATTCATGGACTTGACTGATTGAAAAATAAATAAAATCTCCCAAAAATATCAAAGATTTGATCAGCAGAAGGGGACATGTGTGGACAAAGGTAAAAAAAACAATAAAAAACCCACGTTTATTCATGAAATGTCATTCAGCAACATGAAATGAAATTCCTGGGCCGTTTTAAGTAATATGCTAATCATGTGACAATGAAGTACATCAGAAAGTGGACCCCTGAAGGTCACTATCAGCTGAGTCAATGTCAATGTAATCAATTCCCAATTTTTCTAAACAAATTGCACTCTGACCCAAAGTGGTGAAGAATTGCCTGCCTTCTGGACAATGTCCAGAAGGCAGGCAATTTATTAAAAATACATGATCGAATATGAAAATTAATGTTTCAAAGTTATGGAAAAGCTAACACTTTATACAGGTGGGCAAGCAATTGCCTGTTTGCCTGAAATTACTGTCGGAAATTTGTTATGCAGCAATGCAGCCATGTTCTTCTTCATGTTTAGTTGTTTTGCTAAGATGTCGTCCATTTTACTGGATGACAGAATCAAGGATTTTGTGCATTTTTTGCAGGTAGTCATTATGTATACACACACACACACACAAACACACATGCATGCACTCACTCGTGCACATATTTGCAAACACACTCATACAAGTGCACAGACACACTCTTCTCACACTTTATGGACACTTAAAAAAAAAAAAAAATTGCCGAGTTCAATCCCACCCAAATTTTGAATGTCCAGTTTGCGAACTGTACAAGCATGCTCTTATACAGCTCCTGCTGCCATCTCTGGAGAGTGAAGGCAATCTGTGGTTCTCCTTTTTTTCACACGACAGTCGCAGGCTAGACACACGCAGGCCAGGGACAGAGTAAACCCATTCACATGCACATGAAGATAGCCAGCAGGAGTTGCTCGAGCAATGAACAATGCTATATCCCCATCGACTGTATCAGTGAACAATGCTATGCTATATCCCCGAATGTTTCCCTCCCATATCCCTGAGTGACACAAAGCCAATTATGCTCCACCCCTGTTGGGCTGCTAGTCGGCAGTGCCACAGGTCCGATTCGATCCAAGAACGTGGTGCTCTCTCATGCATCGAAAGTGGTGCTTTTAACAAAGTGTGCTGCCCAGCAGCCCAACACACACACTCGTACGTTAATGCATGCACAGACACACACACATGCACTCATATGCGCATAGTCATGCACTCCTCTCTCTCCCTATTACTAACACGCTTGCACACACAAGCTCATTTGAATGAGAATTATGGTTCAAGATGTTTGGTGTGTGATTTCAGTGTGTCTGACATTTAGCTCAAACAGGCTTTACATTTCCTTATCATTATTATTAACTGGTTAGCTATCTAAGCACCCATCACAGTTATGTAGCCCCATAGGCCTATTTGTAAGGCTCATTGTTTTCAGTTTTTACAGAGTGTCACCAAAAAATGCCCAGATTTTTAAAATGAACTGATTGGTTTAAACAAATTTTCATCCGGATTTTATGTTTCCACACATCAAAAAAAGTTGTTCCCAATTGTGAGCGATTATATAAACTGGACTTGTGCCTTTGTCAAGCCCCACCCAAGTCTCACTCTCCTTAGTTACTGTTGCTAATTCTGTCAAGCTTTCGTGTCGGAAAGCAAGTTTCCATAGAGAACCCGTTGAGTGGATCCGTCAGTTATATTCACTTGTATTTGTATGGACCTTAGCAGATTAAACTCATTAGACTACTTTATTTAAGAAAAACAGCTTTATTTTCCTAAGTAGCCTAATGGAAGCTGCTATTTCCATATTCAACCAATGCTTACAATAGCTTGCTACTTACTGTGACCAGTGAATAGTTGACACGGTGTATGCACATAAGTAACTAAATGATTCCTTGTAATAGAATCAAGTAATGTCATGTCATGTCATCTTTAGTTCCTTGTGCTCCCACCTCCTTAGAAGTCAGAGTTGTGTAGGGTAGGGTACTGATATCACATGGGCTAGCCTAATGTTAATGGAGCTCCGTAGTCAAGGTTTCCAGGTGCCTCCTTCATTCTCCTATCATTAAGTCATAATCCCATACACAGTAAAATGTCCAAAATGTTTGTCGGCTTCATATCATAATCTGCTTCAGCACTTTGTCTTAGGAGTTGTTTCAGTGCAATGATAGACGAAATGACATCTGCCAGAGTCGCTTCGTAAGAGTCAATTTCCCTCAAAAAAATTGTTTCACTGAAAGCCAATGCAAGCTACAGCTCATCAGAAACATTACATATCACTGTATTTAATAAAACCTTATGAGGTTCTTAAACAGCAATGAAATGGACTGCATAAATGCAATTCTTAATGCAAAAGCTGCAAGTAGAGTCAACATATTTTAACTTTAATGTAGATTACCTTTATAAGATAATGTTGAAAATCCAAATCCTGAACATGTTATAACATACATAATTAACATAATTTATTGCCCCAAACTGTGTAGCCAATGTAGCTAGAAAATGTTAGCAAGTTATCTGATGTATTTAGACCATTGTTATAACATAACATAATGATGAAAACAGGCCTTTCAGCCCAACAATGCTCGCCATTTTCCTGAATAAATTGTACCTGGCGCCGTATAATAAGTGTGATCTTGTAGCTTATCTGTAGTTAGCTAGCTATGTTTATAGCTACCAACATACATCCAGATGCATTTAGTAATGTTTATTTGACTGATGGTTTGCCTGTAACTTAGTTTTGATCTCATACAAGCCAGAATGCCCATGTCTGCATTTATCGACTCTAGCGCATAGCTGTAAATAAAAACTATAGCCATATTCATTATTTATGTTCATTATGGTGATGTTATGTGTTTTATTTTCTCGTTGTAAATGAGGCATGATGTGCTTCACTCTTCCTACATTTCAACATTCTTGTCCTCTCTACAGTACTCAGACAGCATGCATGCATGTGTTTGGAGGGCGGGGCTTTGGAGGAAGTGCTAAGGGGAGGGGGTGGAACATTTTTTTCAAAATGTAGCTTTCTCTTGCTCGTTTCTCTGAACTTACATACTGCATACTGTGACACAATGTAGAATGATGATGAAAAGTATCATTTGGATATTAGTTGATTTACCTCAGGGAGCACAGCAACTAGCTTGTCAACTAAATAGGTTAAGCCTGCTTCATACCGCTTATAACCAATGCAATGGTGAACCATGTAGCTAAACAGCTTGTTAACTAAGCTAGTTGAGAAGGCAGTTTCCTTTCTAGTTCTTATACAGTTTATTCTCTATTGCATGAACATGTGAGCGCAAGATCCAGCAGCTGGATAGCCTAAATGCAAGAGCTGTTGATCGTTGAGTGCATAGATGTAGGCTACGTACTTGGGATAATTTGATTGGCACTTGGTGAAACTACCATTGAATTGATAAAGATGGTGTTCAAGGCTGCATCAAATTGATTATTTAATTTAATTTTATTTGATACAATATTTAACACACATGTGCAACTGCTATTTAATGTGCACCTGTTTTATGATCAAATGATCAAATAATATGTGATTCGTGTTATTATAGTGAAGAACGTGACTGAAAAAAATGCTTTTCCGAAAGTCACACTTTCGTGAAAAATGGGAAACTCTTTTAAGCTTATGTTACCCACAGACTGTAAAAATCTAAATTATATGGGAAAAAAGCATTGGAAATCTGCCGAGGGAAGCCATGGCTCATAAACGCTAACTTCTGGGTTTTAGGACTACAAACTGTGGCACTCTGTAGTAAATCCTTATGATTTTTTTTGATAGTTAATACTTTTTTATTACATTATAATGATATAATATGTCATAATAAAAATAAAATAATATAATTTTATCGTGAAAAAGATATTGTTATAACAATAACATATGACGTCACAAGCCATACTCCTTCTCACACACAGGAACAGACATACGTTGATTCATTATAACGGTATACTGGGGATAATTTTCTTTTACTGCATAGCAGCAATAATGTACCTTCGGAAGAATAAAAAATAAATAATAAGAAAAAAAATAAAATATAAAAATAAATATACATGCAGGAGAAGATTACATGGCTAATTCAAATCTCTGGATGAACTTAGACTTATGGCACATTCAATTGACAGTCGGCTGTTTAGTGCTTTCATGTCATGAAGTATTGCTGTAAATGAAAGGACATGGGTCTCAATATGTTGGTGTTTAGCTATCATAGTCCAATGCTATGAATTGTTATAAATATTGTTTCTCAAAATTGTTTTTTCAAAATTTGATGAATTTGAATAGGCCTAAATATGAACTTGATATGATCACCAGATTGTCGTTTTATTGTATAATCGCTAAAGCCAATTAATGCATTGTCTACTATCCATATAGACATATTTTCTGTGGTGAATAGCAGAAATTGGATGTATTTGTCTGAGAGATTTATTTTTCATCTTCATTCAGTAAGAGCTGAATCCTCTTTATTTGGCAGAAAAATACCTGGTTAAGTGTGAATACCTGGTTAATTTAGTATATGTTACACTTGTACCTGGCTGTATGATTAAGGTCAAATGATGCCCATGATCCTGCCACCTCAGAATAAGAGAACAGAAGTGATCTCATCCATTCCGTGCTTGCATTTGATTGAATTGCACAGACATGCACCTCTTCACTGTTTTGCTCAGGTACGACACGCGCGCATTTCAGTGTTGTTTAAGCCTTTGAATAACAGCGCGCCTGTGTAAATGGAGCAGAAATGCCGTTCACGGTCACGCAGGCTGCTTGCTTTCATTTGAAAATCATCCTCATAGTGTGCTTCCCTCAAATGCCCCCCTTCTCCCTCACAGTAAATGTCTCTTAAATATTTATATTGGGCGAAGCAAGTATTGCTCATTAGCATGTGAACAAATAAACATAAATTAAGCACCACGTATTATGAATCATGGAGGAAGTAATTAAAATACTTAATTAAACGGCAAGCTTAAGAGAACTACATAAAGCCATGATATGCTGGTGTTTGTCCTCTTGTTCCCTTGTGTGCGGCTGATGGATCGATATCCTCACTGACAAAGTTGGCATTTACAGTGCATCCGTACGTACCCTTGGCCTATAGCTCGCTCCTCAGGCATGTCAGATGTGACAGGAAGGCTGGAATGATTGATAATGCCTAACCTGAAATGTTGAAACACCGCTGAAGTAGGCCCCGATCGCCGCGGGAGCGTAGCGCAAACCGACGCTGTATTTTTCATACAGGCCTCTCTCCTGGCCCAGATACACAGACCCCAGGAGACTGTTGCCATGCTGCGTTTATCAATGATTATACTGTGACAAAATGTCTGGGACTGACTCCTCGGGGGCAGGCAACGAGGAAGAAAAAATAGGGAAATATAAAGTGTGACAAATCTGTTCATTTTGACAATTCCAAAATCCACGCTGCAACCTGGAAAATACGATTTACCATGGGCTGCATTGCGTTTTTTTGGAAAACAAAACTCTCCTGCTGTATCCTGAAAGACAGAAATTTTTCAATTAACGTTCTGTCTACACTGTACGCCTTGGCATTTTGGTTTCAATTATCACAGCAGAACTGTATAATACCAATGCTGTTGTCTGTAAACTCTTTATATGTGATTTTGGTTGGCTGCTTCACCATATTACTGTTGCCAAAAAATAAATAGATGTCAATCAGGGAAGGTAGTTTTCTTCCTGGTTTGTGCATATACCCTGCAAACCTTTATGCAGGTGTATTTCGCAGAGGTGGAAACAAATAAAATCACCATTTACTATTTAGTTGTTTTTTCCCCACAAAACTGATGTCAATTAAATGATACACAAAAAACATAATGTTCTAAATACCTCCACCAGGTTCCCTTGTTATTCGCTCCATATTGGGGCATGCAATTATACTATTTTTTAGGCTTTTTGGGTCTGTCTGGGTAATTTGAATACTCACTGAACCTTCCTTTCACAACAGGGGCATTTCCTCTACTTTTTTCCACACCGCTTATAAATAGCAGTTTTGTTTTTTTGTGTTTGCCATATAAAAATTTGTATCATCATGTTTTATCCAACAACATCCAGGATACGAGTCATACGTGATCTATATGCCTAGACAGCTCATATACATTTCTCTATAGGAACACAAAATAGATTGTGCTCGCCAGGTCACTGAGTGTACACCTGTCGAATTACATCAGTGTCTCCTGAACAGCACATTGCCTATTTCTGTTTATTTCACTCAGGGCACTGTAAAGACTCCAGACAGAATGAAAAAATAAACCTGCAGTAATTCCTCAGTCCACTGTGAAAAAAAGAATTATCTTGTGTCTGGTGGAATTTTACTGATGTCTTTAAAAAAATGAAAGCGGCAAATAGGAGGGAGCAGGATTAACCTCAGTTGACATGTTTCATATAAATAAAATAGGGCTAAAATTCAATGAGGGCACTGGCTCCCATTTCAAATGGCAGACAGTTTATCCCAGCATCTGCCCAGCCAGGGAAGGAACAGAATTATTTTGTTGTCTGCGATTTTGTGTATGACGTCATCATCTGCTGCACGTGTCACAGACTGAGCCCGGTGTCCTTGTGACCTGGGAATTAAAGGGGAGTGGAGGGATTTAAGTGAGCCGAAAAGCAAATAGTTCAAGTGTTTCTGCAAGGGAAGGTTGTCAAATATAAAAAATAAGATCTTTTTAATTAATTGTGTTTCAGAGCCATGGTCTAGCTGTTGTGTTGTATAAGACAATCCTTTTCTAGAACTTCTAGAACAGTTTAGGATAAATATGAGTTTGCTTTTGCACACCACACTATTTGATGACCTATATAAGCTTCTGCTTGTCAGAAATTTTTTCAGACCTGGAGTATTGGCACCAATTAAGTAATTGTATTTAATTCCCCCAAGAAAGGCATGCATTTCAGAAATATTAATATTAGGACTACTAATGTTACTACTACTAATACTACTACTGCTACTAGTACTACTGTGAATAATAATAATAATAATAATAATAATAATAATAATAATAATTGATCAAACTGCCAGATTTCAATAAGTGAGGTTGTGTCTCTAAACTGTAAAACTGCCACATTTTGTAGTGTAAATCAGTGGCTGCATATAAACCTTATTGTGTTGGAGAAATCATTTACCCTCAGCCTCTTTATGTAATCACTATATCTCCTATACTTCTGCAGGAAGAGGCTCACAAGATGGAGCCAGCTTTGTAACATTTGGAAATGTCACCGAGTATTGGGCTGACCTGACTTGGGCCTGAATCGTGCAATTCGGACAGAGAGGTATTCAAGTACACACAGTGAACTCCTCCTCCAGAAAAGTGGTTATAATACAGAAGCATAGTTTTTTTTTTCTTTTTGTTGTCCGTAATGGATTTCTGGACCAATGGAATGCCCAGGATACATGCCAATACCTTTTTCTATACACAAAGGTATGAAATTATGAAATAATGTGTGTGTGTGTGTGTGTTTGGGTTGGGGGGTGCAACAAGGGTCAAAGATGACATCAACTGTGACGTGAGGTGTGTCCCAAAGCCAGACCAATTCCAGACCACCACAGCACTTTTAAATGAAAAGGCCTGTTCTTTTGCAATGCTCCTTTGCATTATCTGAATTTATTATTTTATATAATATATTTTCAATAAATTATGTATGTGGCTTTGAAGCTACAATCATTCACTTTCTTATAGGGGATTGGGAATTACTCAGAGGCTTAGAAAATATGCTGTATAAAAGAACCTGCATCCTAGCTCATAGATGAATGGAAGTAGTCATGTGCTGAATGTTTTTCTCTTGGACTGTTAAAATTGCATTAACCAAAATTAAAATAGAATTCATTTAATATAATAGTCATTAGGCAGGGTTGTTCCACAATCAGCCTCAAAATAAAAGAACTCCAGAATCTAAACGGTTAACATTTTCTCAAAATGGCTGCAAAACTTAACAGAAATTAAATATTTACATTGACCATGATGCATTCTATATAAATAAAATGGTAAGCAACCTATTGCATAAACATATTATCTCTGTGATGACTTCCATTTTTAATAATACCACTGACTGGTTTGAGATATTGTTGAAATTCTAAAAAAGAAGAAAAAAAAAAAAACAATAATCCCAATGGTAGCTGTTGTTGTTGCTGAATGACGGTTTTATAGTGATAAGGTGTAATCAGCTCCTTTCATTTGAGATGAAGTAACTGAAACATTTTATCTGTGTAGTTATTGGTTCTGTTGTGTTATCCCTGTGTCTGAAGAAAATACCTGCTCACAGAATGGGGGGGGGGGGGGGGGGGGGGGAGAAACAGGGACAACATGATAAATATTATATAAGTACAGGCAGTCCCCGGGTTACGAACGAGATCCATTCCTAAGTCTGTCTTTAAGTCGAATTTGTAGGTAAGTCAGAACAGGTACATACGGTTCTTATTTAGCGTCAGTTAGTCAAATGTTTGTCTTAGTATATAGTATGTATTTTACTATATATATATAAGCCACGCAATGTTTTCATGAGCGTCACAAAGTAGTGTGTGCGTTCATTATTACGAACCATTGTATTTAACTAAAAAACTTTATATGAATGGCAGTCCGTTCATAAGTACGAGTTGTTCGTAAGTCGGATGTTCTTAACCCGGGGACTGCCTGTACTCCCAAAACGCCCAACAAAACTCACTCTAAATGGATAGAATTGCATTTAAATAAATTGCATTTACCATAAGCCTTTGGAGGTGTGATATTATAAATAATATCTTACAAAGACTTATAACGATTCTGTTCAATGTTTGTTGTATTCATCTTTTAACTGCAAGTTAGACCTTAGAGTAGAATTACACCTACCTGCGTATACTGTGGTCTTAATGTGTTGGGTGTGTTCTTTAAACATATTTTATCTCACGATTCTTGTGTGGTAATATAAAACCATAATCTGGCGATAGAACTCCTGCACAACAAAAATCTTTCACTCACTTTCCTTTGCAAGAAACCATCTAGACATGCTTTCTTTATGTATGAGTCTCACAGAAAGTGTCTCCTCTCTTATAACACAGTTCAATAGAAAAATATCACTGTTAACTTTCTGAAATGGTACGTGGACCCGAAGTCAGATGAAAAACCTGAAATTAAATCTGAATAATGAATATCGATGTTTTGAAATAGCTGTGAACCATAAAACAATGCAGTCGGAGATAAAGCGTGTCAAAAAGGGTCAGCCGTGAGTGATGAAACTGCTGAAAGGACCCACAATGTTCTCATTTCTAAATGAAGCAATATGTAGGCCACTGTCTATCCTGGCATGACCCAGGAGGGAAATAACATCCAATGGGTGAAAAAGGGAAAAAAAAGAACCATGCAGAGCCTTTTAGCTCCTGTGCTCACACAAAACAAGCCCTAGCACTCAGTCCCACAGCCTGTCTAATGCAGCAAGGCTTTAAATATTGTATCTGGTTCAAATAAAAAAGTAATAATTAAATAAAATGAACCAAAATGTCACAGAGAGAAAAAATTGAAATGTGTTATAAAACAATTCATTTAGGTATACGTGGAAAACTGGTGAAAACCACTCAGAAAATTATTCTCTGAAATTAATTGACCGTCACTGTGCTAACCTGAAATATGACACTATCAAGGATTACTGTACACATCATTTAGTGTTAATAATATTTTTTCTTTTAGTATATGGGTTTAAAAACAGTAAATGGAAACCATCAGTTTGTAGTACCAAGCCAAAACAGAAGCCTGTAATTGACTTATTTGGGGAATGATGCAGCTTCAGTAATTGTTGTTGTGGTTGCAGTCTCATATTTCTGGATCTCTTGCTTATTGAAATGATTGTCTTCACAAGGTAATTAATGCTAATGCATTTAGCTGTAATGCATTTCTTGAAATAATTGGTCTTTTCTATAGGATAAATGCACCATAATATGATTAACAGCATCATAATGTAGGTGTCTGCTTCTAAACTCCAATCAGAGTTAATTTCCCTACAAGAAAATGATTATGAAATAACAAATAAATGTTGATCTCTAAAATAAATGAACGGGAACACAACCAAGGCAAGAACGGTAATGTAGCCCCTCTTTTAAGACAAAATGAATCGTGCTGAATTGTCTTAATCTCATGCATCTTTTGGAATTGTGAACAACATGCCCATGTCCATATTCTTCACGGGCAAAATAATGCACTGGGTGAACGGTGGAAGAGCCAGCTACACCACCCTGACAGGTCACATCCCACATCCTGTACTAAAAATGCCATACAACCGCACCAGACATATGGCATCAACAGCATTTCACAACAAGTTCATGCCATACTAATAATTACAGTTTGTGTCCACAGAACATTCTGTTTGTTTTGGATGACTTGCAAGTAACCAGCTAGAATATGTTAGCACACGTTTGGAGGAGTTAATTTCTTATTATTGTCACAATATGCAATATTATAATTTAATAAGATGCTGCAGATTCAATTCTTCCATTAAATTCAGTCATCGGTCACTGAAGCTGCTTGCAGATTAATAACTTATATATGAAATTATGCCATGATTGCGTTATTTATCTGGCTTTCAATTAAATCCTAATTTCAATCCAAAAAAGGTGATAGTAAATACTCATACTCATCCAGTACATATAAACTTTTTTTTGTTAAAAATAACCTCACACCAATCATTGTCCATGGGACTCATTCTCACATTATGTAGTGCATATGTATTAACTTTTATATTTAAATTGGCTTACTTGTCCTATGTGACAGCAGATGTGCTCAATATTTAAATATAATTTTTGGTTTTGTGTATTGAAGTATTAGTGTTCCTGGAGTCATTAATGGGTTAATTTTGTATGCCCCAAAAATATGAAATGGTGTATTTTAATTTATACAGCGTACAGACATGCTCAATTTTAAATATAGACTGGCTAGAGTATAGCCTGTGAAACTGGGGCATCCTGGGCTGCCTTAACTGGACTCGTTAAAGCAAATATATTTTCTTTTGAAAATCAGGGCCATGTTGTCACTACATTCTGAACCAGAAATTAAAGAAATAATCAACATTATGTTATTTTAAGATTTGTAAAGATTGTCATACATCTTTGTGTGAAAATGTGTTTTGTATTGTAGTATTTTTGGAGTCAACATTTTTCGTTTGTTTTCATGGATTTAATTTCAGAAGACATACATTTATGTGGGCAACAACGAAATTAAATATGATGTGATTAAAATAAATATGAATAAAATTTGTAAATTTTTTATGCCAACTGCAGTCTTATGAAGAGCACAAGTTAATTTTTTTTTGATAAAATACAAAATGGCCACCATACCATATGATGCACCCAATTGTTTTCCGAGTTCCATAACTAGAACAATGTGTACCAAAATTGCACATGTATCTTGTGCACTCTTCCTGAACGATAATAATGTAGAGTATTTAAAATACGTACAGTATTTATCCATAATTAATCATCATGAAATTAATGAATTAAATGGAAAAGCATTTGTACACAATAAATGCTTGAGACTGACCTCTCTAACCTGGACTAAGTAAGTCTGCGTTCATATATTTCTCAGTCCAAGGCCAGCAGCATTCTCTGGGACAGTTATTTAAACTGGAACACTCAATAAGAAAAACTACAAACGAAAAACAACTAGATACCGACCGCACCAAGACATGACCTAAAATGACAACAGGAAATAAAAGCTGAGCTGATCTGTGTGCACTTTTCACTATTGTACTTCCAATGAAAAGTAATGTGATATCAGACAGGTTCCAGACATAGCCAAAGCCCGAGCAGTTTGGCTAGAGGGAAAGAAAGAGGCAGTGTACTTTTTCTGGAAATGCACCCCCCCCCCCCACCCTCCCCACTCCTCTTTTTAATGTTGTTCCTTTGCTGCACTGTGTAACACAACGATCAAACCCCACAGGGGAATTCAATAACGCTGGCTATCACCTTACAGCGTGGGGCAGACTGAGCCAGTGAGCGTGGAGATCGGCTCCAGCATCTCAGCCCCACAGCCCCGCTCCGAGGGCTAAAATACTTGGTGCCTTTCTCTTTTGGCCGGGAGCCAAAAGTGGCTGGACGCCCAGGTCTGGAGGAACAAAAGCCCGTCTTCCATACGTCCCCTTCCTTTACCTCCTCGGCAAAACTTGCGCTAAATTCCCATCTAACTCTGAAGTAATTCCACCTGCTCGAGGGGTGAACCGAGGTAAAGCCGAGCAACAAAGAGCCGGCGCGGACTAACAATCCCTGGCTCTCACAGCACAGACCGACACACATCGCTCACAACAGTAATTCCATTTCAGCTGCGACACTGGCTGAGAGGCAGCCGGCTCCTACCTGCCGTGAATGTTAATCAGTCCAGGAGTCTCCCTTTCTCTCTCCGATCCCTCTCTCTCTCTCTGTGTCTTCTCAGCCAAAAGGAGTTGTTCCCTTCAAAATATACAGATCCTTGTGGTGGCAGCCTTTCTCTCTTCCCCCCCTAAAAACGTGCCTTCTGCAATCCCCACCTTCTTCCCGACTAGATGTTACACCATTTCTCTGCGTCTTTTCCCCCTTCACTCTTAAAAAATGAAAGAAAAAAACTGATTTGGAGAACGTCTCAGCCCTCGTTATTGATCCTCTCTTCTCTCACTTTCACCACTATCTCCCCCCCTTTCTCTCTCTCCCTCCCTCTCCCTCCCTCTCTCTCTCTCTCTCTCTCTCTCTCTCTGTGCTGTCTGTGTCTGTGTGTCTCTCCGTGGAGAGCGCTGTCAGTGTCCCCGGAGAGAGAGGGTCAGTCTGCCTGTGTGAAACCAGACACAATGCTCTAGACTCTGCGTGCCATGCCCTGCCATCGTAAAAACACACCACTGTAAAAAAAAAAAGGGTAGCAGAACGGCTCTCATTTGAAGGTGGATGCGACACTGCCAGTAATCGGGTTAATCATAGCTGCTTGAAACATTTGGAAGTGGCACAAAGAGTACTCAGCAGCTAGAGTATATTTATTTTTTATCAGGTTGCCATGTCAGGAAAAAAGGGGTGTGTGTGTGTGTGTGCATGTGCTGGGTGGAGGGGGGATAGACAGGATACAAGCTCAGAGGCTCGAGTAATGCTTGAATATCTGTGATGTGTGAGGATTGAGTATGACAAATTAGTATATGAGCTGGAATCCATAAGCCCCTTCAACAAAAACAGACGTGCATACACACACACAAACACACACATGCACGGAAAGCATAAACAGACGTACTCACACACACACACACACATGTTCAAAATCGTTTTCTTCTGCATGAATTAACACAGCACACACAAATGTGATCTGGAAGAGGATGAGGATGTTATTTAGATTGATGTTTTTTTTTTTTTTTTTTTTTGGCTGTGACCTATTTAATTAATATAAACGATTCTTTCCGTCTGCCTTTCAGAACAATGAAAAATGTCCTGGTTCAGATGTGCCGAAATTCAGTTAAACCATTATCTCCATGACAAAAACAGCAACGGCACTGTTGCAGTCCTTATGTCTGCATGGATAAACATGCTGGTTTTGTACACATTCTCCTTTGATAAAATCATAAAAATCACTGTCATATTTATGGAATTTACGGATATTCTTTCTCATGTATTTTATCATATCAGATCTTCACTGTTCACTTGCAAACACGCTCTACAGCAGTGAATTTAAATTCTGATCTCCGCTTACATCTAATTGCTCAGTTGTTATTACCAAAACTATGCAGTTGTACTTCCATTACAGTAAAAATATATTATTTCATACTTTTTCAATATTTTTTGGTTTGCGCAATAAATAAACATTGACATTTATATTGTACAACATATAATTAAAACATTTTTTTCTTGATTTGCCTCTGTACTCCACAATTTTAATTTTGTAATCAAACCATTTAAAAGTGCATGTTCTCAGATTTTGTTAAATGGTATTTTTATTCTTTCTTGTTTCACCATGTAGAAATTTTTATATAACCCCCCCCCCCCCCTTCCCCTCCCATTTCAGGGCACCACAATATTTGGGACTTAAGTAAATGAAAGTAGTCCTGTTTAGTACTTTGTTGCATAGCCTTTGCAGGCAATGACTGCTTGAAGTCTGGGATCTATAGACATCACCAGGTGTTATCTTCTCTGGAGATGCTCTGCAAGGCCTACGCTGCAGCCATCTTCAGTTCCATGTTTTGAGGGCTTGTGCCTTAGGTTTTTTCTTCAGCATATGAACCGAATGTTCAATTTGAGTCAGATCAGGTAAATGACTTGGCCACTCAAGAATTTTCCAGTTTTTTGCTTTGAAAAACTCATTTGTTGCTTTAGCAGTATCTTTGGGATTAAGGATGTTGGATGATGCCCTGTCCAATGAGTTTGGAGGCATTTGCTTGAATTTGAGCAGATAAGATGCTTCTGTACATTTTGGAATTCTTTCTGCTGCTGTTATCAGCAGTTACATCATCAGTGAAGACAAGTGATCCAATACCTGCGGCAGCCATGCATGCCCAAACCATAACACTCATGCCACCATGTTTCATTGAAGTGGGTGCTCCAGATCTTGGGAAGTTCCTTTTGGCTTCCACACTTTGCTCTTATTATCACTCTGATACAAGTGAATCTTGGTCTTATCTGTCCACAAGACTTTTTTCCTGAACTCTGCAAGCTCTTTCAGGTAATTCTTAGAAAACTGTAATTTGGCTGCACTATTTTGCGGTTAGCTACTGGTTTGCGTCTTGCATTATAAGCTCTGTAGTTCTGTTCATAAAGTCTTCTGTGGACAGTAGTCACTGATAAATTCACACCTACCTTAGATTAGTGTTTCTGTCAGGTGTCTGGAGAGTTTTCTTCATTGTGATGAGAATTCTTTGGTCAGTTTTCTTCTTATTTCTCATCCTCATAATGGCTTCCTTAACTTTCCTTGGCACAACTCTGGTCCTCATGTTGTCAAACACCAATAACAGTCTCCTAAGGCAATCAAAAGCCTAGAATCAAAACTGGATACTGAAAGCTCTCTTACACAGTTTTATGAGCTGATTACTAAAATCTGTTATGTGTGGTAATTATCTCAGTTACAGCCAAACCTTTACACTATCAGAATGATTTGGAGGATAATACAATCACATACAAATTCTGAACATAAGTTAAGGGCTTTAAAGTCATTGGTGCCTGATATCCAAAATGTCCTCATTTCTAAACCCAATGATTTTCATTCATTTCAATGAAAGTAAGTAAGCCTAACTATTAACCGTAACAGTAATGTTATGGTAACCTGCCTGTGGTGCAGTTTCTGCCTCCTCCTCCTCTTTTAACAGTCTTTTTTTAAATAAGAATTTTTCTGTCAAAAGTGAAAAGTTAATGTTTTCATTAGCTATCAAACCTAACTTTAGCTAGTTGAACAATGATGCTTTCTAAATGCTGGCTAACATTAATCCAAATAATGTTGATAACTTTTCAGTCTTGGTTAGAGCGGAGGACATGTTCTTTTGAAAAAACAATGCATAACAACGGCTAAATTTTACAGATTTTGAAAAACTTTAAATATTTAGTTACCTGGCACAGATACGGTCACATGACTATCCTTCTAATTATGTTCGTTCTGTCCTCCCTGCTCTGCTCTACATACACCGGCTACGAGAGGGAGGGGGGAGGGCCAGCTCACGCAGCGAAATGAGTCGGCTGTATGTCACCAAATAAATTCATTGTATGGGAAACACTATATTGTTTCTGGTACAGGCTTTGCTGTGTATAGTTTATTAGATACAGGTTGTATTGTGTATAGTTTATGATATACAGGTTCCATGGCGTATAGTGTATCCAATACAGGTTGCACTGCATATAGTGTATGATATATAGGTTCCATGGCGTATAGTGTATCCAATACAGGTTGCACTGCATATAGTGTATGAGATAGAGGTTCCATTGCGCATAGTGTATCCAATACAGGTTGCGCTGCATATAGTGTATGATATACAGGATGAGATACAGCCATATGCAGTCTGGAACTTTTTATAGAGTTCTGTATAACTGCCACAGTGCACTGTAAAAAGGCCTTCCTTCTTGTGTTTAATCAAGATTGCCAAAGCACATGTTGAATTTTGCATGTATGAGTGAATGCTTTTTAGGATCACCAGACTTATGATCACATTGACCAAGTGGTGCCTTTTCTTTTTCAACCTAGTAGCTGTCGGGTATCTAGTAGGGATGTATCCAAATCTGAATACCGTATTCGGGAAAGCACGAATAATGCGATGGAAACAGATATTCCTTCTACCCGAAGTTTCTCCTTATTATTCGAATTCGAAAAAAAAAAAGAAAAAGTCAGCTCCATGACGAGTTCTCATAGCCTCTATCTAACGTTACACGAGCAAAGAGAGAGAGAGGCGGCACCAGTTACACACACCAACAAACTTTGAGCTACTGCATTGCAAAACGTTTAATAAATAAGTTCTATGCGTCATCCATTATGTTTCTTCAAATTGATTCATATCATTGTGGATGGCTATTAGATAAAAAGACAGACAGTTCATAAAACTTAGTTTAGTTAAAAATAAAAAAAGTGAGAGCAAGATGAAAAGTACAGTATGAGGATTTGGAAATATATTTCATAATTAATTATATGCCATTGCATTGCCAATGAATATTAGGTTAGAAAATACAACGTTTGCCTGATTTAACGTGACTTCCGGTATAAACCATGCCCACTTCCTGTCTTCTATCCGAATACAGGTACAGATACAGATAATTTTGTTGGTTGAACAGATACAGATACAGATACAGATAATAATGTCTCTGCACACCCCTAGTATCTAGTTTTTAGGTTATCACCTTTGAAAGAGAGACAATATAATTTGATATGGCAAATCTCTCCCCACAAGCATAAAAAGGAATGTCTTGGCAAATAAAAGTTACGCTCTCTGTATACAAATCTAAAGGTGTCATGTCTTCTCTCCTCGAAGGTTTAATTATTTTTTGGAAGAAACACAGAACACCAGAAATACTGGGGGTCAGTGTGGCCACACAAACTACAAGGATTATGGTTTCCTTGTTTATTTTAAGTCTGAATGCCAATCTATGACATTCAGTTGAAATCATCTATTGAAAGTCGTAATGTCTATATAGAAAATGGTTGTTTAGGCCTGCCGGTTGGAATTTACGTTTTTAGATTCAAGCGGAAGCCAAGCGATTTGGTTTTGTTACATGCAAAATATTTTGCCTTAATTTGGAGATTAATACTGGCTGGATTTAACAATTGTTTGTCTACATACGGTATATCACCTCTGTTGCAGAAGCAGAACATTTTTTTGTATATTTTTGTGCAGAGCTGGTTATATTCTGTTTTCCTGTTTGGTCTTATTAGAAAAGCTACTACCATGAATCTTTTGATAATAATGTAATAGTGCTTAACCCTGCTTCCAACAACATACAGAAACTTTAATAAGTAAATCTGCCAGGTCCTTGACTGACCCCTCTTCCACATCTCCAACCTTCCACACCTCAACCATTCAGTACAACCATCCTTCCCTGAGTATTCTTTCAGTATGCATTGGTCAGGAGAAGAGGGGCTGTTCCTCCCCCTCTTTCAGTGACATAAAATGTGGGCCTTTCATTTTTAGGGAACTTAACATCAGCCAGTTAACATCTTCTGGGTAAAATTTGTGAGTGGACATTGGTGGGTGATATCTAGCCTACTGTTGGTATATGGGGAATCTAAACCTTGTATCTAGATGTGGTGTCTGGTGTGCACAGGGTCTTGGTATTGGACATACTTGGCCCCATTTTTTTTTTTTACATTTTCATCAATGGCTTTTGTGAATATTCAACTGTCTTTTGGTTTTTGAATATTAGTTGTGGTTTTTGTGGGAGAAACAAGCTTTGGATTTTCATTCATTTCCTTTGCAACTGGGACCTGGGAATGTATGTACTATTCCTTGTTTGTTAAGGTAGTTGAATAATCATCTTTAGAATAGATTTTGAATAAATTTCATGCTTTGTTGTGAATTGAACATTTTGATAGAATAACCAAATTAAATCAAGTAAGTATATTTAGTTTGTTCTATAAGTGAGAAGTTTTAACTGTTAATGACCTTGTGCTCGGTATGCAGGGTCCGAAACTTTAAACGGTGTTAGCTGTTAAAACGGCTGGATGCAGAAAGTGTTGTAATTTAAACAAATTCTCACTTCCCCTATATAAATGAAAATTACTTTTCGATAAATTATTCTATTTAAACCAGTCTTCATTTAAATTATTTTAAGTATTTTAAAGTGAGATTTACTAAGTGGCCTTCAAAATAAATTGGGTTTTGAATGAGGGGTATTTAAACCTGACAACAGTATGCTATGCAAAGCTTTTTTGTGACATAATTAGTGCAAGTATCCCTTTGGAATCCTGTCTACATGTGATTGTGTTTCATCAGATGTAATTGGCCATTAGTCTTTTAGCAAATCACACCCCTGGAATTGGGAAGATCTACAGTGTCCTGTCTGCTTTATTCACACCAAATCTGGCTACTTTCAAAGTGCATTTCTAGATTTAAGACCCATAAATTTCTTCTTTTTTTGGCCACATTTTTAGACTTTGCCCTTTTTTCTGGTTGGTTTAGGGCCAGTGAGTCAATGACCATATATGGAATTACTTGGACTTCAGATGTAAAAAAAAAAAACTATGTTAATCAAATTGGTTATCTGAACATTTTATGTTGTGCTTCTTGAACAGCCGTACCCTACAGTGTATCAAGTCCCCAATCCAGTAGATAACTGCTGTTTGGAGCACAGTTTCATAGCCTCTCAAAGGGTGTCCCCCAGGGTCGGTCATCTTCTCTTCTCTTGGTCTCTTGGTTCTGTCATCTCATGGCCTGTTTTATCATTGCTACACTGATGACATGCAACTCTTTCTCTGCCTCTCTCTGATTCACTGGTCTCAGCATGCATCTCAGCTTGTCTACAAGACGTCTCAAGGTGAAATTAGTTCAACTTGGCTAAAACTGAATTACTGTACTTCCCAGCCAAGTTCCACCCTCCTGTTGATTGAGTAACTAAGGGGTCAATTACTTTTTCACATGGGAGATATGGGTGTTTGATAAATTAAAAAAAAGTAAAAATAAAAAAAAAAGTGTTTTGTGTTTGCTTAGGTTCCCTTTGTCTGACATTGTATTTTCTCTGAAGATCTCCAATCATTCAGTGTGACAAATATGCAGTAATAGAGGAAATCATGAAGGGGTACATTTTTTAATGAATCAAATACATCTACAAAAAACGGGAAACATGCTGGGAGACTATGTATTATAAGGGCTGTAAAAGGCTGGATCTTTCAATGTCAATGTAAATACCCTCAAATTAAAGATGACAGTCCGCACTTTGACCTCATATTTGTTGTTTCATTTCGCATTCAGTGTGCTGGAGTACAGAGCCAAAACAGCTAAAATTGTGTCCCTGTCCAAATGTCAGAACATACGTGCTAAGGGGATAGATCAGAAATTCAAATTGAAACCAGTTTTGTGTAGGGAAGCATGATCAGCATCTTACTATCAATTGTGAGCAAGATTTGTATTGCTGTTCCATTATGCTGATCTTGCAGCAAAGACTTGGTGTGGCCAGTACTGTGTCTGTCAGAGAGCAAAACACCAGTTTGTACACAGGAGCTGCTAATGTAATCCCCTGTGAAGAGCCCTTCAGGTGGCTTTCAAACCACATCTGCGCTGCCCACCTACATGTTGAGTGTTCATATCATGGCTACGTTTGAACAGAGACCAGGCAAACATCTGCACATTCACTAAGTGTGGAGGAAGGTTAGTGTTCAAGGAGGTCTGACCCGCACAATCACGCACAAATCTGCAGGGTCAAATATTCACAAGGACCAATTCAGACATGAAGGCATAATTGTTAGATTTAATGTGCTAAGCAGTTAAGATGGCCACTAAGTGTCTCCAGCTGGAATGGAGAGACAAAACATCTGTGGCTACTGCAAGTATTCTGGTATGCACTGTCTTTGGAAGACAAAGCTGCAGAACGTATGAGGGCACTAGTTCAGTTGGAGTTACAGAAGGATGTCAGTCTTTTCCTCTGGAGATATGATAGGCAAATACAGTACATACATTGATTCATATATTTTGTGAATGAAGCTTTTGTGGCATCATGCCACCAGCTCAGCACCAGGACACAATAAATGTCTTTTATTGGATTGAAGAGATGAATTACCTAAACACAGGTGTTTCGCAAGGAAATCCACGTGTTCGGTGGATTTAAAAGCAACTCACCTCACGGCCACTGGTTGGCATAACATTGCCATTTTTAATGATGATTAAAATATAATGACAGCAATGAAGATATATATTTATTCCTTAATTTCTCTAGATAACCAGCTCTAGTTGAGCTGGCAAGTTGTATTTACAGAACTGCACATAATGCTCTAAATTTGGTCTGACATACCCGTCAATATAGCTCACATTTATTGCTATATACCTCCACATCGTGTTAGCCTTTTTTAAACTACTGCTGCACAATGCACAGATCCTGGAAGTCTTGGCTCAGTTACTGTATTAGTCTTTTTCTTGTGCACATTTAATTTTCATCCTCAACTTACGTTTTTAGTATACATATGCAGAACTTGGTGTAAACAGCTACAGTAAATCTTAACTATACTGAATGTGATTTCCCAGGGTTCCACCCACTTCTGGATTCCTTCTACTTATTAGGATAAACAATTCTGACTGGTTGCCAAACTCTGCGCTTTCTGTAATCTACAAGTTTAACTATTTTCATTCAAATGTCCCTATCAAGATAATTTATTTAATACAAGGAAAAGTGGCTATCCCAGCACAGATCCTTTGGTGACTCCATTTCCCACAGTGCCCTGCTCTGATAAGATCCACATTACTGTTATCCTTTGTGTTCTTCCCCATGGCCAGTTCTGAACCCACCCTGAAATAACTTAATAATGACTCATACTGACAATTATTCTGTCATGTGGTAGTTTATCAGTTTTTTTGGAAATCCAAATATATAATATCACAAGACTGATTCAACTCGAATCACTCTGTTGCATCCACAAAAAGGTCCAGAATGTTTGTTAGGCATGACCTTGTTTGCAAAAAAATATTTTTGTCCCTAATGAGATGAAATTACAAAGGTCAGTAGATTCCTGTATAACCTGTTTTTTTGGTGATTTTTTCCCTTTAAGACCCTCCTCATATTCCCCTAATAGTCTACTCTGTATGTCCTCACTAAGAATGAGAGGGTAAATTCCTGAAATGTCTCGTTAAGATTGTTTTCACATAAAGGGCTACAACTTTTCTATTGGTGCTGTCCTTCCTATTTGGTTCCTACCCCTCGATACTTTTCTCACTCCTGTCCCCTGACTCTGAAATCTCAGCTATGTCATACCCTCATCCCGCGTGAGTGTGCAGTATGCCTCAAGGCATGGCCATGAGTCTCAATCACAGATGGTCAGGACACAAATAGAACAGCGGAGCATAGGCCCTTACTGTACTCTACCCGCAATCACAGTGCAAGTGGCAATATTTGCAGTGTGAGTGATATGTGTGCACTAACGTACAAGTTTTCTGGGTCTAAGCTCTTTTGTAGACTGGACATACGCAACACAAGCGCCAGAGCTGCAACAATAATGCGGGAATTTAAAACAGTACAGACTGTCCTAACAGTTTATGTACAAGATAATTGCTGTCTATGTACTGGTACAGGACGGACCATCACTTTAAAGAGGAAAGAAATCAATTAAAATACTTTGCTATCACTGGACTTCAGTGATTATCTTGATATCGTAGGTGCATAAATCAGGATTTCAGTATTACCAAAGAGGTAATATTGAGATTTCAGGATTTAAATAATGCAATATTTAAATAAGTGGTTATCTCAAGATCACAAGCGACTTACCTTGGTGCTTAAACATAATATATCATGATTTAGGTGTTACTGTACCAACGATTATTTCAAGATCTCATCATTAGGAATAATCTATCGTAGCTTCCTTGAAGCCTGTAAGATCCATTTCACCCTGCTTACCACCAATTCTACTTTACTGCATTGAAATTGAGACTGGCATCTGTGATTTGGTTGTTTATATTGCCAGAGAACAATGTTTAAATGATAGCCTAGCTACCTGAGACACATTCAAACCCATTGCGCCCAGTAGTATTTTGTATGCATAATGCATTTCATTGTAACTTCCAAAAGGCACAGTAATTAGAAACATGATTGCATATATATCTCTTGATCCTAGAGATAAACATATTGACTATCTACAGATAAACATTAAATGCTGTTGTATGATGGCCTCAGTGGGTTTCTGTATAAAAGAGCACAATATTGATTATTTAAGAATTACCTCCAGTTTGTGTTACTTTAGTTTTTTTGTATTTATTTTAAATTACAGCAGAACATTGGTTGTACTATCCAGACAAGTGAAGCACACATATTTACACCTTATCAAGTTCTTTGATATCGCTGATGGAACAAGTCCAGCAAAAAGTAGCAACCTAATCACTGAAAATGCTACAAAGGGCTTGTCTCTGTGCTATTGCTACAGACCACAGTGGGGATAGTGATAGTGTTTGGTATGAAGAAGTGTAAAAACAAAGTCAAACAGTGATACAGAGCAGGCCACTGAAATTAGGTACCATTCAGAATGCTTCACATGGATGGAAAAAAACTAGCCTTTTAAAAAATGAAACAATTTTAAATGCTAAATTTGTACATTTTTTGATCAATGTTAATTTTTTATTGGTGTATTTTCATATACCTGTTCAAATTTAATTCAAGTCTGCGGTGGAGCCATAGGAGTCACAATTTGGGTCCAGGAACGAATTGAGCCTGAGATCTGGGCTGTCAACCTGAAAACTCAGCAGTTATCTTCCAGGTACCCACTTTGAGTTCAGCAAATTGGCAGTAAGCAGAGATACATAACTAGTTATACAATTAGATACTAATTATCATGTGTTGGACAGTGAAATACAGTAAAATGATGATGTTACAGTGCCATGAAAAAGTATTTCCCCCCTTCCTGATTTCCTCTATTATTGCATATTTGTCACACTGAATGGTTACCGATTCCGATCAAAATGTAATATTAGACAAATGGAAACGAAAGTTTGTAAAAATTATTATTTCATTTATTTTATGACAAAAGGTATCAACCATTCATATCACCTGTGTGAAAAATGTATCTGTTAAGGAGGGGAAGAGACAAGTGAGAGAA
Source organism: Anguilla anguilla (assembly GCF_013347855.1). Classification (NCBI taxonomy): domain Eukaryota; kingdom Metazoa; phylum Chordata; class Actinopteri; order Anguilliformes; family Anguillidae; genus Anguilla; species Anguilla anguilla. Next base: position 27,799,961 of record NC_049212.1, read on the forward strand.
AGATATTCAATTATGATTTAACATTGGCATTGATCAATGCATACATACAAAAACAGACTATAGCTGCATTTTTAAGATCAAAGAAGATGTCTTTTTTGACACGCAATTTCATACTTAGCTCTGGGTCAACAATCACTCCAAAATGTGTAACCTTAGATAAAGGTGGTAATTTTGGAAATCTGATCCACGAAAAACATTTCTGTCTGCCTTCTTGGACCTATTAGAGGAGTTTCTGTTTTGTTGTTATTCAATTTAAGGAAGTTTTTTTTTTTTAAACCCGGAAGGCGATTTTATGTTTTTATATATCTATTAAACTTGTACTTGTTGAGTTTCTATGTTTCTGTTGGTATATTGTTGTGTATGATGCCTATGGTTTTTATCTCATGGTATGACGACATTGCAAATGGTCTATTTCACTAGGTTGCAATCTACCCAGTGGTAGGTGCGCTTCTCATACTGCTGGCTATTTAACTGTGTGAGTTCCCGTTGTCTGTTTGACTCTGATTAAGACACTGTGTGTTAATCTGTCTGCAGTCAGTTTGCAATATGTAGCTGAAAATCTGTGTGCTCCAGGCTGATTCCTTTTCCCTGTTTTTTAATTAGTTTTGTAAAATATCAGACAGGCATTTGGTTATAACTCTAACTGAGGCTCTTTCTCCAGGCGTAACAGTTATGTCCAGCTGTACATCAGCTGTGGTAAGACACAACGTTACTGAATAATTTCACCACCATGAATACGACAACGGGCCATGAACTGAGCCCTGCAGAACATGTGATTAACCTTTACTTTTTTTGAGACAGTCTTGCCAAGAGCAACAAACACTTTTATACCGGTTAGATATGACTCAAACATTTAGATGAATCCAGATAGATTTTAGCTTTTAATAAGATTTTGTGGTCCACAAAGCAGCGCTCCTGTCCAAAAGTGTCAGAACAGAACGCTGTGGCTGGCAGCATCTGCATTTAGCTGTGAGTCACTGCCCACCTTGGTTAGAGAAGTCCCAAAAAAACATGACTGCAGCTTCTGAGGAACGTAGTTTTCTCTGAGAAATTTGTTGAATTGTTTTTTTTAGTATTTTACCCAGAAAGGCAGGAATAATCCTGCTACAGGGTGAACTACTAAGATGTGACTCGACAGAGTGCTAAACACTTTTGAAAAAATTTGGTTAGGAGCGGGGCAACTTTCTCATTTCATCTGTAAAATCATTTTAAATAGGTTCTCAATTTAGATGAAAGTAACTCAGCTCTGATCTACGCAGAGTAAAGGTCAAGCTGGCATCGCTATCAATAACTGCTGTATTTCTCTTGAAAATATGAAAAAAATGGTTTGCATCTAGAGGGTGAAAGGCCACTACCAGATGGAGAGAAAGATGTGGGTAGATTTATTAGACTGCCAATAGTACAAAAAAAATAAACCATAAGTTACTTTAATCTACAATCATTTCAGTAACGGCCATATGGCCGACCTAATGGCTCTGTTATAGCTCATAAGACACCGTTTTAAAATCTCATAATGTACTTTCAGCTTTGTAGCTCTCCACCAGCGTTCTGGTTTGTGACAGTCTCAGCTGTACTCTTTTTCCATGGTATTCTAAGCTTGACAGGAACTATTCTAATTTGAATGGGAGCAACAATGACAAACACCATTTTAACATACCCATTAAAACAATCCAGCAACTCATCTGTAGAAAAAGGGTTAGAAGATTTTACAGAGAAGTTAGGCCTAGTTATAAAGTTAGGAAATCTGGCTGTAATTCAGCACCTTTTTACTCTAGTCATTACCGTATTCATTACTATAGCATTTAAAAAGATGCTAAAATTGTCTAATAATGCCAGTTCCTAATAGCAGTCCCACCAGTATCCATACTGTGAGACTTCATCAGGTAAGGAGTATGACATTTTGTGTGTAGGTCCTGATATATGATACACCATAACATTTAAAAATCCCTCGTCTTACGATCTGATTCATTATGAATATGCAGATCAAAATCACCATGAATGAGCATTTTCTCATGGCATGGAAACTTTCTGATAATTCAGACGAGCAATTGGTTAGATTTGAGAGGGCGACAGACTACATCACAGATTTTAGAGAATTAAATACGTAAAAACTGTCACTCAAATTGTGAAAATGCACACAGAAAAACAGGGTTACACTGAGTATTCCTTATAAGCTAATCTCCGTCCTTGACCATTTGTCTTAGACTTGTGGCGATGGCTGCAGAGAGGAAGACAGACCTTTATCAAAGGAACAGAATCATTGAATTTTTGCCAAATTTCTGATAATAGATAGTGATCTAATTGTAACCATGTACAGCTTTTAATAATGCAGAATCTTTTAAAATGGTCTGTTCTCCTTTAAATATTTTTATAAAAAGATAATTTTTTTGGCAGAGTTTTAAATAAACAATTATGAGTTCGGCATCCGCAGCACACCCCTAGGGGCTCATGTCCTGGTAAGACACAAGAAACAGACCATGAACACATGCCGCAATATTGTGAGTATGTGTGTGCGTGCATACGTTTGTGTGTTGAGGGGTGTTCTTTATTATTTATTGCATAGACATTGGATTACAGTTTATTTTAACCACACATTGAAGTACTAGAATCATTTACTCCTTCAGTAGTAATATCCATTGCCATTAATAGTAATTATTAGCAGTAGTAATGCCAGGCCATTAGAAGTTTTTATTTTTATTTTTATAGTTTGCCAGTGCACAGTCAATGAATTAGACAGGGACTTGCATTATGCTGTTAAGGAACTGTAAATTCTGTAAGTTCGCAAAGAATGTATTATGGAGTTTGGCTGCTTTATCAGCAGCAGTGCATTCCAGCTGTTTTGGAGATGATTTAAATAGAGCTGATTTACAATGCTGTATATTCAAAGTAAAGTATTCTCATTAAGTGCAGTGGAGCTGATGTTCCTTCACTGTGTTTCTGCTTCCCATTTTACCAGAAGATGCAAATCAAGTGTAATTGTTTGATGTTAAACCTACTTTATACAGGTAACACTAGATTCTATTACTGCAGAGTTTTCTATTACTGTTAGAGTTCTGTGATCGTAAATGAACCCCTTTCAATGTGACACTGTTTTTGTTTTTGTTTTTGCTTTGGTTGTCTGGAGATATTCTTTTATGTGGAATAGGATATGTAATATGTACCAGGAGTGCAAATTCCTTAACTTATCTAATAAATCTAGTCTTATGTGGTGTACAACATTAACAGAACAGTTCAAATTAATTAAATTGTATCATAAATGTCTTATGTTCTGGTGTAACATTAATATATAGTATTAATATATAGTGCAGATTCCTTAAACTACCTAAATATAGGCCAGGGCAGAATGATTTTCTACTGTTGGAGGCATGATATCTACATTATATGGACAAAATTTATATGTGCAATAACTCGAAATAGTAGTTGTTGCATCAGTGTACTAATGAGCGTGGATGCACAGATGCAATGTTGGGAAGGAGCTTGGGAAATGGCAGCTTTTGAGAGTGAGTAATTGGTTTTCCTGGAATATTACATTTGGGATGGTGAAATTAGAGGGCTGTCAACCACCAGAGGGCATTTGTGAGCCTTTAGTGCTGTTGTGCAAACTAGCCAGACATAATGCAGAACTGAACACAGGATTAGATTAAAACTAAAGGTTCACTAAGCAGATTAAATAGCTTTTGAAGCGTAATACTTTAAAAAGATACTAAGAGTACAGTGACGAGCTGTGTCATGGCAAGCTACCCTGTTCGTCGTCGCATTCTGTGAGACAGTGAGGGGGGACGTCAAGCTGCGGTCCTCGGTTCACACATAAGCAAACCCAGAAACACTTGCACTAATTCTCTGGAGAGAGTTTCATATGTGAGAGTGTGAATTTTTTTTTTACGTGTGAGTGTGAACTTTCAGCATGACTATGCAAGGCATAGCAGTTTGAAATGACAGACAGAAAATGTCTCTAAATTTCATGATTGCATTGAATATGTTTTTTTGTCCGATTCCTCTGATTTTCTAAATGAAGAACACTTACTTTCTGTGATACCAATATTCTGTTCTACTTGCATTCTAACAATTTTCATGAATTCCCCATTTCACAGTAATTATTCAGTGCTTAAATCATATCTGGGAGAGTTAATTTTATACCAAATACATTATGCATTTTTGACTGATATGAACTGTGTGAGAGTTAAATGAACATTGTGCATTATTCTATTCAGAAAGAACAATAGCAATTAAAATTCCCGATCTCTGGCCAAGCAAGTGTTTGTGGCTTAAAGTGTTTATACATCTACTGAGCAATATTAAAATGAAAGAATGTGCTACATAAACAAATGTACGTCGATCACTTCTGTGAACAGACTTTGATGTCTGTGTATGAATAGTATTTTAAATTTAGATCTTGTTTTAAAGTCAAAATGGTTATCAGGAAAAGATGAAATGAACAATACAATAATGCAATAATCTTGATACAACAACAACAACAACAACAACAACAATAATAATAATAATAATAATAATAATGATTAATATTAGCGGATTCATTTGTAGTTCTTTTCGGCATAGGAATGTAAAAAATATTTGAACAAGTGAAAGTACAGAAAGGTATACTTGAAAGATATTATCAGCTAGATAAGTAGGTTACCTTACTACAATCATTTTCTTAAAAAATTAGTCTTGTTTGGCTTTGCCTGACAGCTGGTGATATTTAGTCTGGTCTTTCAGGCTAAGTGGTGCACAGCTAATTAAGGACCCAACATAGTTTGGTGAGGCTGTTCTTCTCTTTCTTTAACTGAAAATAGATCTCTTGTATATCGTGGTCCTCCAAAACAACTTGTACCAATGATGATTTATAAAATGTAGAGATAATAAGCCAATATTGTATGCTCAATAATGCCTGGTTATATCCATTGATACTCGTACCGTTGATCCAAGAATATTTTGTTAACAAATATAAGTTTTATTTCCAAAAATGTTGGTATCAAAAGTGTTCACACCCCTGTTTTAAGTACTTTGTGCACCCTTCCTTCTCAAGGATAGCACTGAGTCATTTACTGCAGTGTTTTATGAGATTGCTGAACACATTGGTAGGGGATGCTTGACCATTTCATAAAAAATCTTCAGCAAATTCTCCAGTCTGTGCTTGTGAACTTACATCTCCAATTGACAATACAAATTTTTAGTTGGGTTCAACAGTGGCAATAAAAAGGCTAATGCAAAGCCATATGGTGGTGGTTAGTTAAGTCAAGTTTGTTTATTTGTCCTCTCCACATACATGGTATACGGGAATGAAATGTCATTCCTCGCGGTCCAAGGTGCTAACACAAAGACACAACATAGTCACGAAACATAAAAACAGTGATAAATATAAATATAAATTGTGCAGTATAAATGTAATTATAAAATGTGTAATATAAATAATGCCTAACCGGTGGCCTCAGTGGTAATCATACATAGTATACAAATAGTATATAACATTATATGTTATATAGTATATAAATAAGAGGCCCAGCGGTGATGATGGCCCAAATGAAGTGTCGGTGCAGGGTGATCATAAAATGTCCATTGCAGGAGCAGAGAGGTGTAGTCCGGTGAGTTGTGCATGTGTGTGAGAGGGTGGGGATCCAGCATGTGGTGTGTGGAGGGGAGGGGGCAGTGTGTGGATTAGGGGTGGGGTGTGGGGGTAAAGTGCTCACAACCATTTCTTGGTTGATTTTGAGGTATGCAATCAATTATTTTTTTGCAGTGTGATTCATGTGTAGCTTCCTGGGGGTGGAATACTAAATGACACTACATTATGTTGCATTCATTTAGCAGATGCACCAAGATGCAGTTTGAAGAGTTGGGTCTTTGGTCTGCTTTAGAAGATAATTTTGATGTCCTGATCACATTGGAACATCTGTTCCATCACTGGCACAGGTGTCATGACTGGGAGAAGGGTGCAAGCCCAGGGAGGGGAGAGCCAGTCACAGTGCTTACTAGGTTTTAGGCCAGAATGCCTTGGTACTTGCTGGGTTTCATTATTCCATTTACTTTAACAACAGCCCCAGGAACCATAGATGCAAAACAGCCTCATAACATCAAAGAGCCACTGCCATATTTCATCCGACGTATGTGTCCTTCTTCCTCTGTCCTTCTTCCTCTGCAAACTGACGGGGTGGGAGGAACCTGGGGAGAGGTGGCTTTAAATACCAGCTCTGCAGAAGGCCGCAGTCGCAGTTTCAGTTCTCCTCAGGATGCTCATCTTCTCAAAGATGCCATAGGTTACATAGTGTTTCACAGGAAGCCTGCAAACTGATAATAATACGAAAATTCTATTACTCTGGTCGGTCGGGACACTGCCGGTCAGCACTGGCTATGCGTCAGGTTGCTAGGCATTACACATAGTGCTTTATTGACGTTTATATTTAAAAGTACTTGTTGGGCAGAATAAAAAGTCCTTGTCTTCTTCAGTGCCCAGCTGCATCCTTTCTCTCCTGTGCTCCCCTCTCCTTCCCATTCAAGGCCTAGAGGGCTGGAAGATGGGGCCCAACACAAAGGGCCACTTACTGAGCGATGGACAAGGATGAGAGGGGGAAGAGACAGGAGAAGTTAGGGCACTGCCATTGAAATGCAAAAATTTCAACTCAACTAGTTCAATAAAATAAGGCACTAATCATGTGTGATGTATTTGTAAGGTGAGTGTTTAATGACATGCATGTTATAACTTTTTAACCAGTGATTACCTTTTTTTCTTGGAGGAAAAATAAGAATAACTACTTCAATGTTACCTGTATATTTTAACTCTTTTGTATTTTGCTTCATATTATTTTAAATGAGAATTTTTATTATTTAAAATGTCTTGATATCTTGCAATAGTAATATGAGGTAGAAAATGTACATTTCCTTGAACGTGAAAATTTTTAAATCACACATTCAAATGTGTGTTCTTTCACTAGGAGAACCCTGTGACCCGAGTTGCTCAGAATGACTGAATTGGTACCCCTTGCACACTAACATTCTCAGGGCTGTAGCCAAATGTCCTGTTGGCTTCCATTTAACCTTCTGCGTAACCTTCTCGAGCAGCACGTTACGCAAAACATGAGCATTTGTCACAGCAGCATGAGTTGTGAAAAGAGGTGGGATAATAGAAACAGTAGGTCCAGGCAGGCCTGCAGGGAAACGCCTCTGACTCCTCCCACGCTTGCTGTTTGACTGGTTGAGTCCTTGTTTGTATGTAAACAGGAACATTGCAGACACGTTCACGACTTTATCAGACTATTGTCTTTATTGCATTGTTGACAATGGTGCTGCTATTGGGTGTAAATGTGATCAGTGAATAAAAGGCCAGATAGAAACCCACCACTTTCACTGCTAATCTGGGTGGGGTTTTTTCTGCACGATTACCCGCAACCCTGAGATCTATGATTGTTGAACTTGTTTTTTAAGAAAAGGTTGCTTATTTATCTCAATGAAGTTAGTGAGGTTGCGTCTTTACAATGTTGGAGAGAGAGACCCTGTTGGTCTCAGGAAAGTTTTCAGCACTGAATTGGGTTATCTAAGCACTGTAAGACACCTCTGATTATGGTGTTAGCCAACCAACAGACTCAGGCTGCTCAACAGGCCTCTGGGACTGAACAAAAAAAACACCAGGTTAAAACCTAGTATATGGTTGGACCTAATACACGTGAACTGGGCGACCAATGGTGTGACTTCATAACTTGGCCGACCAATGGTGTAACTTCATCACTCACTCAGTCAGTCACAGACATTCGCGTTTGTAGGGCTGACCCCGCTGTTGCGGTCCAGCCAATTATGGCACCCAATGACCATCACCCCTTGTGCCCTCTGGGGTTGAAAACGAGACCCTGCAGGCCATCAGCAGTTTAGTGCCTAGTAAATGTGAATTCGCAATGGCTTGCACTAAAAAATAGTCAGTTCACAGAGAGAGCAGTCCTGAGTTCCCAGAAATGCAGTATGACTCAAGCTTACAGAGCACATTATGAGCCTTCTCGCTCCTTGCACCAGTGCTGTTTGCTTGAGCTGTGTAATACGGGCAGCCACTAGATCAGAGCAGTTTCAGCCCAAGCGGGCCCGCATCTGACTGCCATCGGTGCCCCACGTTTCGCAAATCAGCGCTGAAGACGCCTGCTAGCGGCAGCGGTGTTCACCAGCTACTTGGCATTATTCTCACAGCTGATCCTCACCTTCGCTGCATCGCCGCTACTGTCCGCTAGCGGGCCACTGTAGTGCCGGTTAGCAAAGCACTGTTGCTCCAATGGTGCTCCACGTGTGGCTTGCTGGGAACTGTAAATAACTGGCCATTTATTTACACAGCCTTCATCAGCTCTACTTGCTTTACTAAAGGGGGGGAGGGGGGTGGTGGTGGTTAGTGGCCATCCATCCTGGCCTGAAACTGGTTTACAAGGTAAAATTGCAGCCCGACCACATTTTTTTTCTGAGTGTTTGTGATTTGAGAGAGGAATGCAGGGGAGTTTCACTGAGAGTTTTTAAAATGCAAGAGAACAAAAACCCTGAAGAGGCTTAGATGGGCAACTGTCATTCACAGAAACTCATTGTGCCACATCAATAACTTGGAGACTGAATGGGCCATCAAGTGTTTCTACTGTGCTTCACAGTAATTACAACAGTCACACCCTTCAACTGCTGGAAGCCCATTGTACTAATGTGTTCATTATGATTAAAAAAATCGAATCTCAATGTTGCTAAAAAGTGTCTTGTTCTGTAGTGTAGCGCTGCATGTGAAATTAAATGCAGAGTTGATCATAGCGTTCGTCATTATTTATTTGCGTTGTTAGACCACCAGCTTTGTTGGTATTATTGGAGTTCTGCCCAATAAGAGGCCACTGCTGGGCTCTGGTTGGCTAATCCACTTTCATTGTTCCAATATTAAGTGTTAAGAATAAAATATGAAGGATTCTACCGTCTTCACCTTACTACAGAAAAAAATGAAATTTGAAGAGCATGTCAACCTATTTGAAAAAATTACATCTTGAAGTGTACTCGAATTAAAGTATAGGGTACTTCAGTATACTTGAAGTGTAATTAAAGAATGTATAATTAATTCTTAAGTTGTGCTGAAGTATACTTGTTCACAGGGGAATAAATAAATAAATAAATAAATACACAATGTCCACAACAGAAAGTATATGCATATAAGAATGTGCATATTTCCTTGTAAATGGGTGTAAGTAAATGAGCATCACTGACACTTTGTGAAATAATAACTCAAGCCAGGAAATTGCACCTCCAGTTTATTCACAAAAACAGAAAAACAAACATTCTTCAGAAATGACAATTGCATGACAATAATTCAGTTTCTTCAAAGCATTCACTTAATGCTTTAAACATTTTATGGTTAGTAAACAAATATACATTTCACAAGCATGACAATTTAAATTTAGGATTTTGCTTTCTCATTAAATTCTAAAAATAAGTATTCATTGCAAAATGAATAAAATAAAAGCATATTCGTTTGATAAGTACTACTATAAATACAGAATCATTTTGCCTTTGAGACAGTGATGGGTTTGCTTAGTCATTTTCTGTCCATTTCTCCTCAGGTGGTTGCCAGTATTTGTGCACCCATTAACTTTCTCCCACAGGGGTGGTATATGGAATGCAGTTATGAAAGGTAAATGCACCAAAGTGTGGAATACAGTTATAAAATGTTCAGGTGAACACAAAAAAGTAACATATTTATTCAGGTCCGACATTCCACGTTATTCCTTTTGCTGAAGGATTTCTCTACTATGATATACAAATTTTAGTTCTTTCCACGCCATTATGCAGCTTATTTAAAATATGTTCAGTGTCACTGGGCTACAAACAAACGGCTTGCTGCACAACTGTGCCGCCAGGCTGCAGATTGGCTGCCAGGGTTTTAAAAGAAAGAAAACACTCTCTACTGTCAACAGAAAATATCAAACATGATTAGGACTTTTTCACCTTTACAATATATATAACCAATCACATAACACATGATATTGTATCTTATGAGGAAACTCGAGCATAGGATTTTCAAAGTCACAAGGGATTTAAATTACTTGAGCAAAAAAGTAAAAAAAAAAACAAAACAAAAAAACAGCTGTTCTGTAAACCATTCAATAATCAAATGTTTTTTTTTAACCTTTACCCTGTAATTTTAGAGGTAATTTACAGGTGAATATGACGCTCCACTGGGGTATGCGTTATTGGGGATGTATTGACTTGAGGCAGAATGAGACCTGTTGGGTATGTAGACCTTGGCTGGCATGTAGGTCCCTGCTGTCATTGCGGGCCCTGGGTAGTACTGGGGTGGGTAGCGTTGGCCCGGGTAGCCCCAGCCGTACCTGTTGTCCACTGGCGGACAGGAAGTACAGAGGATTGATCCGCCAATGATCAGCAAGGCTGAAGTCGCCCATCCGATGTAAATGGCAGCCCCCAAATCTCTCTTCCTTTCTTCGCTCACGAAAGAGCTCTGGAAGTCTGCGATGGTGGTAGCGGCCGACCAGCTGACAGGAATCACGCAGGTGGCCCCTGACGCGATGCAGATGGCGCCTCCTAAGATCACCGTCTTGGCTTTGGAGGCGTCTTTGTCCAGGCAGCTGGTGCACTTGGCTCCGATGACGGTGAAGGTTAGCCCCACGAAGGCTACCACGATGGCGGTGACGATGAGCGCCCGGGAGGCCTGCAGATCTCGCGACAGCTTGAGCAGCGACTCGTGGATGGAGCACTGCATCTGTCCCGTGCTCTGCATCACGCAGTTCATCCACAGGCCGTCCCACACCACCTGGCCAGACACCACGTTGGCGCCGATGCGCGTGGTCACCCTCCACATGGGGATCCCGCAGACGATGATCACCCCCAGGAATCCGATGAAGCAGAACACCTGACCCGTCACCTCCTTACAGATCCTGCCCATGATGAGACCAGTCGCGTGGAGCTGCAGACGGACCCGGTGTCCTCCAGACTGATGAAGGGTATGGGCTGCAGGATATAGGATCCTGAAGAGGAGGGGTTTAGGGTTGTCAGAAGACTTGCCTCTTTTAAAAAAGTAATTCTGGCCAAACTAGTTTCCTCAGTACAACCCCCTACCCCCGAAGGGCTCCATGTGCCGTGTCCCACATGGGAATTTATTAATGCAAAATACAAATCATTTCTTGTACTGTGTCTGCTGTTGTGCAATAAGGAAATGTATAGAAGCACCTTCCAGTTGCATCAGTCAAATTTTTACCATTGCTGATTTCACCCCTCATAAACTAAGTGACACAAAATTATTGTTTAAAATCCCTGTGCATGCTTATTTTTATTCCAGCTTTATTTAAATGCATCAGGTTTGACTGAACAACGTGTTAATGTTACTGGTCTCAGTTTAAACCCTTTTGGCATTTATCTTCTACATTTTTTCAGTAAATTCCAGCTTTAAGTAGAGGACAGCTGTCTTAATTTATTAAGGTTAAGCAGTGTGTGTATGTGTGTGTGTGTGTGTGTGTGTGTGTGTTTGTGGGTTGAGAGACTCTTGCAATTGCAATGCTCTTTACTTTGCCAAAATGTGTTTTAAGTATTTATTGTTGCTGTCGATTTGTTGTTAATACTATTATTTCTCAGCAGATACACTACCATTAATGGTGTATCCTATTTGTCCAAACTGTGTTGAGTTGGAATAATGCTAAAAATGATCAGCTTACCGCTAATCAACCATTGACAGTTTATGAGGGTTAGCTTGAACTAATTTATAAAATAAATACAGCTAGATAGGCTAGCTAACCACAGAAAAGTTCCAGAAAAGGTGTAATAAAACTTCTAACGCTATACATTTTTCTATAGTTTTGCAAATATTTAAGTGAAATTAAAGAACCAGAAACACAAAATGCACTTAGTACATTAAATTGTTGATAATCAAGTCTTCCGCATTGTAATAACCTACCAAGGTGATACAGTTTTCCCCCTGGGTTGCAGGAGCATCCTGTTTTGTTTACAGACATGAAGTGGGTTTTTATTAGCCAGTCGGGCCAGCCCAACTTCTTCAGGCTAGCAGTCATAGCTACTGCTTCAATGAAGTTTTTACTAGATCTCTGCAAGACATGCCTAGAATTACATTGATTGATGATCACAGGATAATTCATTCACCCACCAGGGTCTCCAGTAGTAAAGAGGAGAAAGTAACCCCTGATAGGCTCTGCTGACATGACAATGTGTGTTACTTAGCCACTTTAGTCAGAGAGGCTGGCACTACATACATCAAGTCATAGATGCATATTCTAAGGGCGTATTAAAAAAAAAATCTTATTCTTTTTGGGTAAAACTAATAAATATGTAACTAAATAAAATAGGGAGGTGTAATGATTTGGGGGTGCAATGGCACCCCCTGGTGCCTATGACCGCATGCCCCTGCTTGGGAATTATTTATTAATGCACTGAAAAATAGTTCACCAGCTGCTAAATTTCACACTTACACCTAGGGCCTGTTTCAGTTCTCTTGGTTGCTTTAAGATGAAAACATCTGCAATCAATAAAAAAGTATGGCGTGGGCTGTTTTGATGTGTTGGTATTTCACTGTTCTAGGAATGCTGTTTTTTAAAATAGTTGTTACTAGAATGCGGTTCAATTCAAATTACACAAGAGACATGGCTCACAGTCCTCTTTTGTTTCCAAAGAAATGGACCCTGCAAGGCTAGCTGGGGCCCTCTGTTAATTTAACATTAGTTTGCTTCTCTGGTTTGTTTATTTTTTTTTATTGTGCAGGGTTATGTTTGGCAGTGTTTTTAGGGTCTCCTGTTGTTGACCTATTGGATCAAGATCGGGGAGGCAACTATTTTGAAAAACAACAGCTGCAGATATTGCAAAATGTTTTTCTAAGCAAGAGGGAATAATATCATAATTGGTAGCACAGGGTTGAGTGACACATAGCGGTGTGTTTTCTTATGGAATTCAGGTCTGATTTAAACTGGCTGTGTGCCAACCAAACGTTATACATGGGGAATGACACGTGCCTGGCCAGTGTCTTGAGGATGAGCACACACTAGTCAGCCTTTTGCTAAAACCTTTAGACCTGGCTGTTATTTACCAGTGGACCTGATAAACCTGTCAGTGTAATAGTTGGGCAGTTTCACCTGGGAGTGCCCTCAGTGGAGGGAGGGGTCACATTTAAAATGCAAGTTAATCCTTCCTCTTGTGATTTCAAAACTGAGTTCCTGCCCTCAGGAGGGAAACAGTACAGCTGTTTCTACTTTATATCATATATTCTCATTAACACATGCAGAAACAGCTAGAGGTCTAATTTTGCATGCGTGTTTGGGTGGGTCTCATGTATTTCCATAGAAACTCCCCTGAAAACCCAAGCCAATCCGATAAAAAAGGAATGTTTAACATTTTAACATTTAACATTGTTATTTTTTGTCTGTGAACTTGAGCTGTTTGTACAGAGAGAACAAACTTCTGCTGTGGTGTTTGGTTTTGCCCGTAGAAAACACTTGATTCCATTAGGAAGCTTATCAGATGTGTATGCAAAAAACTTTAGGATCTGTGACACAGTTAAAAAACAGCAGGATTTCCATAGTCTGTCTGTCCCTAATCTGCTACCTCTGAGGAAACTTTACCATATGTCAATCAAACCTCATTTTTCATTCTCAGGCTGGAACCCATTTTGATTTTAAGAACACTCTAGGGACATTTGGAAAGTTAATGTATATATTTCAAGCTATTATTTTTGTTCAGTTTCCTGGATGTGCCTTATCTTTTAAGTCACGAGGAACATGGCAGGAATAGCCTTAGGATGTTATTTCTATGTTGTAAAAAAAAAAAACGAATCTGAATTGTGGAGAGTAATTCATATTAATTTTATGAAGAATGTAAGTAACGTGAAACAAGTCTACCATTTCAGGGCTTTCATTCAGAACATTCTTAAACTGTGTTTAAAACTTATTCTCCATGACATTATTTTGTCATTTGTCATAACTAAATCATAACCCTCAGGGGATTTTGCAAGTAAGATTGGAATGTTCTTTTTTCTTTTTTTCCCTGAGATGTTGGTAGAACTTGTTTGGAATAGTAATGTATTTTTTAAACATTTGTGGAATGTTCTCATCATAACATTATCTTATAACCAAAAGGTAATATAACTGGAACCTTCTGCAAAGTTTTGGAAATATTTCATGCTAGTTGAGATGAACTGCATCTGAATAACCATGTGCAGGCTGATGCAGACTCTTTGAACTTTATAAAATTCTATTTCGTTTAAAGTATCTATTACTATTAAAGCCTGTTTAATGAGAACATTGTCCAGACATTGGTTTCCTTTTCAGTGAATACTTCCTGTCCCATGAACTCTATTTACAAAACAACTGGAGATGCTATTTTATAATATCTAAACACAATAGGCACTTTTCAACATTATAATGCACTTATTGTATCATTCATAGCACATTTTTATGACGGAGTTACTTGCTTGACGGCTGTGATTTAAAAAATATGAATTAGCATAAATGGGGCATAATTCTTTGCATGTTGCAGTGGGTTTTTAAGCTTCCCAAACATGCTTTCATTCTTCTTGACTCAAGAAATGCAGGCCTGGTATAAAATTTGTACTTTTATTAAGACAAAAAAGGCACAAGGAATTGCCAGTGGACATTCAAAATTGGTGAAATTTGCGATAAGAATAACAATTGTAAAAATATATACCCCCTCCAACCCCCAAAAAAGATAAGTGCACAGAACTGTGCTTTAGAAAGGCTATCAATGATGTCATTACAAATGCTATTTAATTAGTGAAAAGATTCATTACTCTTAATGCACATTGACAGATTAATATTATTTTGAATCTACTATATTTTAATATATGGCATTAGGATAGCACTCAAAACAAGGACAAGGCAGCAGACTGAATCATAATGCCGATGATATGATAAAACAGTATGACATTACGCTGTGTGTTTGCATTTGTGGAACAATTGTCAGGAGTGTGTGGAATATGCTCTCTTATGTAAATTGTCACCTATCTGTATATTATCCTTCCTGACTTCCTGTAGAATGGGTGAGCGTGCCCCAATGGACTTAATTAGCAACACTGGAAAAAAATACGCCCAAAACACTTGGAGCAGTATTATAAAAGGCATCCTGTACTTTCCATTGGGATGATTGAATTTAGCTCCCTCAACAAGCCTGCGACTGCTGACCTTTTCTTTCTGTGGAAGAGCATTTTCATAGACAATAGGTTATGAACTGAAGGCTCTAGACAGCTGTCAATCAGCACACACACACACACACACAAAGCACACGCACACATATCCTTGTTGAATGTTACGATGAAAGTGTTAATCAAGAAAAACATTTTCTATGACAAAAGCTATACAATAAATAAAAGCCCAAATTTGTTGACAAATACTAAAACAAAATGAACTAATATTATTGTCAATGAATAAAACAAGATGAAAATGTCTTCGACAGACAATTGGACAATTAAGTGGTTTTAAATGCTGTGCACAACACTTTCCTAATTAGGTGCAGTGCATCATTAAGATATAACAGAAGTTCCAATGAGAAAGTATGGAGGCAAAGCTTAGCTCATCATATCGGCATCTTTCATCCAATCATTAGCATGCTTGCGACAGTGCTCAGTTTGCTTGTCAAATCATGTCCCTGCCCCAGCTGGTTTTTGAAATAAAGAAGGGATATGCACACAAACTTTATATATGACTCCAAGGAGAACAAAATGCAATGTAAGCCATGTGTACGTACTACTGTACTACTACTAAAATTAGGCATTTTGCAAAAACAGTCTTTTTGAGACAAAAACAATGTACTTACCTCTCTTGTTACGTTTGGTATCACTCCTAATCTGAGTTGTGCAGCCAGCATTATAGGTGTAATGTTAAGCCTGTAATGCTGGAAGCATAGAGCACTTCCACATAGAGCCAGGTGTGGTCCATGACATAAAGATTAATAAATGCCACCTGAATAGTGTTCCAGAATTTGTAATATTCCTCTCGTATTCCTGCATGAATGTGCCTAGTGCATATGCCAAACTTTTATAGCTGCTATGCAATAATAACAAGAGCTACAAGATTCTTGGAAGAAATTATTATTGTTATAGGGTCTGTGTATAAAGGTCAGCCAGTAATAATTTCTAAGAACATTCTTGTGAAAAATGTTTAATTAGAATGACTTTAAAACGGTTAGCTTTTGTTGACTAATGCTATTTTAGTTTTTGTTGACTAAAACTGGACTAAAGGCTCTATTTTCCTGAACCAGAACGCTGACACCGGCATTCATACTGAACGGTTCTAAGGGCCAGACCCACCTATCACTACCCAGGACCACACTGCATTATAACAGCAATTAAACAATTAAAAAACAGAAACAAATGCAGGAATTAACTTTATGAAAAAGGAAAAATGTGATAAATACAAAGCATGTATTTTTCCTGCTTGGGGGATTTATATCAAAGCCAAATTAGACCACATATGATCCACAAATCCAGTTGATTGACTATTGAATAGGTTATGATCCTGCGTGCATTTCTTAGGAAAGCCCCAAAATGAGTAACCCGCCCTAAGCTGGGCTGTGACTTGTGCCATAGACCTGGTCTGAACAGGCGGGTGGTGCAAGCGCAAATCGCAGACTACGCTGACACCAAAATTGCAATCCGCTGTACCGCAATTGCAGTGTGCTGATTCATCTTCATTGACACACCCCCAACACTCCTCCCACTTCTGCAACATGGCGAGTCACCAAATTACCAAACGGGCTCAGGCGTGCCAAAACCCACTTCACCAGTGCAACGGCTCCCCACATGCCGTGCGCCGGTTGGAAAATAGAGCCCTGAAACAAAATAATCAAATGATTAAACTGTGACTAAAACAAAAATGCAATTTAGTCAGAAGACTATGACTATGACTAAGTTAACATTGATGCACACACATGTACAGTCCACAAAAAATACTCATGCCGTTTTGTTTACTGTTATCTGAGAGGTGAGCTGCTCAGTCTAGTTCAGCTGTTGTTATCTGAGAGGCTAGTCACTCTGTCCAGGTTAGCTGTTGTTATCTGAGAGGCTAGTCACTTTGTCCAGGTGAGCTGTTGTTATCTGTGAGGCTAGTCACTTTGTCCAGGTGAGCTGTTGTTATCAGTGAGGCTAGTTGCTCTGTTCACTAGGGAGGTCAGCTGCTGCAAGAATCAGGCTGGACGCTATCTAATTAACATGGGCCAGGCTAGCCATTACATCATTAGCACACCGTGAATCTGGTCACAGCTTTTTGGAAGATTGCTGCAATAGTTTCTCACAATGGAATTTCTGGAGCCACAGGTTTCTAACTGTTGTCAGATAAATGTCTCCTGTAGTACTATGTGACTGGTAGGGTGTTAAATGTGGTTCTTTGTAGCAGATTGGATATAAATACTCTGTGAAAAAGAACAATTGGTCAATTGTTCACGCACACTGAAAGTGGTGGTTGATTGGTCAGATCCATGTTTGGTAAAATTTGGTCCTTTTGGCCATTGCCAAGATTATCCCTTCTTGTTTGGAAGTCATACTTGCTAAAGAGCATTGCAGCTTGCACACCACAAACCTGTCAGTGCATTGTTGCTTCCTTTTAAGGAATGGCTTGAAAAACTGCAGCAAATCTACTGACCTTGATGCAGTTTGGGCGTGGTTTATGTCTTCAAGCGTGTGGTTCTCCTGTTAGCAGTCACCTATCAAAACCCAATGCAATATATAAACCAACTTGCAAACCTGTGTGCCATTTCTCAGTCATCTACACACACCAACATTGATTTCACCAATTTAAAATGCAATAAATATTATGTGAAATAAAAAGGAAAACCAATGCAGCTTTTGGGATTTGAAAGAAAGAGAGGCAGTGAAACAGACCACTAATCCTGAGCTGCTGAACTGACTTTGCAAAAACACTGATTCTCTCAAGGCAGATAAAAGGCTGACGTACTTACTCCCCTCAATTTGCCTTTCATCTTCCTTTGCTTTAGTTTTTTTTCTTTTAGGACTGTTTTGCATTGTAAAAGGTCCTTTTTCTGGTTTTCTATGACTTCCTTTGCAGATGCATTGAACAGAAAAGCTCTACTTCTCTAAGACAACTCTGGCTACAATCAGCCATTTCTAGGTAATGAAAATACAAGCCGTGTTAGGCATTCATATTCAAAAGGAAAGGATAGATCCAAGAATGCCTCCCTTTGAATTCCACCCCTCAAGAGGATGTCTGTTTTTTTCCTGCTCTCCTCCACATCTACAGTGTTTCATTGACTGCCTATCTTCTTGTAAAAAAGAGCTTACCATAGCTTTGATCTTTTTACCATTTTTCACATTGGTGATTTATAATTAAAAACAGAACAGTTATCTTTTTGTATATGTAAACAGCCGAGAGGTGCAGACTCTTTCTACAAAAGGAAATCAATAGGCAAATCTATCAAGTGATGGTTTATGGCTCCACACATAAAAATCACCCTCACCCACTTCCCACAGGTCCTGGCAGTTACTATGGTTACAACATTTCTTCAGAGTCACAGTGCACAGAATGGTTACCATGGTACCTGCCAACCAACAACGAGTGAGCTGTCTGATCACTTTAGTAGCATGGGCACCCCCATTTGTTCAAAATTGTATTTCATC
This sequence comes from Anguilla anguilla, assembly GCF_013347855.1. Lineage (NCBI taxonomy): Eukaryota > Metazoa > Chordata > Actinopteri > Anguilliformes > Anguillidae > Anguilla > Anguilla anguilla. Next base: position 27,818,553 of record NC_049212.1, read on the forward strand.
ATTATGCTGAATAATAATCACAATGTTATTCACGTTCCTTTTTTATTTTTTTAAACAAGTCAACTAGAATGGTCAACCTCTTTTTACATATTTTAAATAGGTCTAATAACAATGTACATATGAATATAATGTAGTTGATTTAGAGGTGTGTATTTCAAAGCTCTATATTATGAATTATGCAGTGATCATAAATAAACCAAAGGCACTGTTAACAAAACTGTACATAGCATCCAAATTGAAATGAAATTGAACAAATGTATATGTACTGTTTATCCCCCTTTCAGTGGTTTGAATCCTGCAGGCCTTAGATATTACTTTCAGTTTGTAACTGGTATGTCCCTGATACACCAGGTGGATTATATTCCCATCTAAAATACATTTTCAAACTGCTTAATTGTTATAGTATGACTGTGTTTATTTATCATTAAAATGCCACATTTATAGAGTAGCTGTTGAATTGTCTTTACGATTAAGATAATCTGACCATTGATTATCTGACCACTGACACTGATAACATCTATTTCACTGAGATTTAGGAAGTATTTCAGGAATTGGTTAAAATTGCTGTCCGCCAGTGTAGCATGATTCCATTCCTGACATGTAGCTGTAGGTAACCATATTTTCTCAAACACGTTTTCTTCAGTGACGTGATATCATGACATCTGGCCAAGTGGGGATAAAGTGGTCCAAAAGCCACATCTGAAAAGTGGCAGCTCCTGGCTTAAACCTACTGTGCAGTATATACTCATCCTGGTTTTTATTTGCCTGCAAATTCTCACCAAATACTGTCACTGGAAGACCTCTCCCTCTACAATGGGACTGATTGCTTAAATATAACTGTTCCAGGGTCATCTTGTTTATTCTCAGTAATTTGCATGGATGCTGTGCAGAATACCAGTTCTACATTCTGACTAAAGGTTTCCTTTGAGTATTAAAAAGGAGAAGAATTAGCCACTATTCATTGCGGTGAACATATTTTTTCTTGTTCTTTTTCTTTACTTTAAATCTTGAGCAACCAGTATTTGTGCCACCATGTTGTATAAATTGGAGCCAGAAACTGTGCTGTAGGGAAAAGGGGGGACCCTCATATGGTCATGAATTCTGGGCTGGGTCCAGGCACAATGTGATTGACAGTTCCTTTTGCAAAAATGTGCAGTTATCTCATAATCCTAATAATTTAACAATTATTGATTCAGAGGAAAAAAAAAATTAAGATACTTCAGTTGTCCTATGGTCCAACATTGTTGAGTTGGCTGGTTTGTAAGTAGCATTTATAAATCCTTCTCCAACTTCCCTCTGAACAAGAAGCAATAACTCTTCTGAGACTACCCTGTTAACAAAATCTTTTATTTTCACGCTTTCAGCATTGCAGTCAGATATAAACTGCATCAAATAACAACATTGTGACAAAAGCTTTTATAACATTTCCCTCAAACCACACATTTACAGCTACTTTATAAAAAGGTCCAGGTCACACTTGTATCTTTATCCCTGCAGGAAAAATACATTTGCGCTACCCAACGAAATTACGAGAGCATAATTCCACATCTATCCATAATGTTTAAAGACATGTGAAAAATGTGACTTCCTGGAAATTGATTTACAAATAAGTCACTACCTTACTTGCATTTGGTATCTAATAGTAAGAAGAATATCATAGGTCATAGATTATAGGTATTATTTTTCTTTTGAAACCTCTTCCACCTGTAGAAAATGAATTAAAAGTAATGTAACATTAGATTTTCCTCCGTACAGACTTGGTAAAACTGCAGAATCATCTTCCTTTACCCATTACAAAACAACAACACTAGAGCGAATTGATATTATAGTTTCTTTTAAAGTTAGAAATTATCTTAAGGTTGATTTGTGTGTTCTGTATTGTAAACAGGTTTGATGGAAGTTTCATTTGCAAGTATCTTTAATTCAGTGGTAGTCAGTCATATTAGTTTTTTAAAAAGATGAATAATACTTTAACTTGACAAAGTTTGGCTGTATTTTGTCTTGTGGTATCAAAATGGCAGCAACTGCACAAAACTGCACTTACTAAATTGGGCACACTACTATATTGGTATGACCCAAAAAAAAAAAAATCAAATTGGAGGGAAAATAAATGCCATATGCCCATTATATCTCCCCCCCCCCATGATGTATCAGATACATGCACCCACACCTGATTTCAAATGATTTGTTTACCTGGCTCACCATGTTACACATTACGTGACTGTAGTCACAGCTTGTGTACAGCATTGCCTCACTCCCCTTTAATATGATGACATGTGCTCTGAGCATTAGGCTCTCAGTCACTCAGGGTAGCTGTCTGCTCTGGAGCTAGCTAACTCAATTCATGACAATTGGACATATACCCCATCGTACATTTGTTTTAATCAGACAGTGTCCTCACGTGAACTGGGTGCTTTGTTGGGAATAGGGCTGTACCTACAGTTTCGCCCAAATGATTCTGCTGGTGACTTTACCAGCATTTGTGTGGAGTGTAATTTTTTGAGCGATTGCAAGTTTTTCAAGTTTTCAAGGTAACTTATCGGTTGTACAGCATAGTTTATATAATTTTTTTGTCAATTGAGTCAATTTGTACAGTCACTGTTTTTTTTATCATACAAACCTTTCTGATAATTAGAAGTATAGTTAATACATGCATACTTGTATCACGTTGCATGCAGTAACAGAATGAAAATGCTAGTTAATGGAGGTGGCTAGGTAGTGCAGCTAGTTGCTGAGATAGCATGCTAAAAGGCAAGAGTGAGAGGTAGGGTCTGAATTCTTTTATAGGACAACCTCTGTAAATGGCAGTCAGTTCAATGCTCACTAGCTGGTCATCCAGCGTATTTGTGCCTGTGACACTGTGTCGGCACTTAATGTAGTGGACAGCGTGAATGTATTAGTGTTTGTGTAGTTTTTTGTGAATTAAAAATCTGGACTGGAGCAGGGGTCCCCGGGCCTGGTCCTGAAGACTTGCAGGCTCGGCTGGCTTTTCGTGTTACTCAGCACTTAATTGAATTCAATTCAATTGGCTGATTTTAAAGTGAAAACAAACACCGTGATCTGAGAGCTCTTAATAGTGAAGGTGGGAAATACACCTCACCCCCACCAGTGTGTAGCCCCCACCTAGGTGATGCATGGCAGCCATTTTACACCAGAACACTCAGCCCACATCAGCTGAGGTAGAGAGGAAGGGGGTTAAGGAAGCTTTAGAAGGATGAATAAAAACTAGCTGTGCTATTTGCCTCCAGAGCCATATTTGAGTACTCCTGCTGTAGACTACAGGGGCTTGGTATACTCTTGAATGTTCCCTTCAATCATGCCAGCAACTTTTCTTCTATTGAGATGTCCCACACGGGCTAGGAAATATCCCACACTAAAGCCAGGAATGTCCTACAGTGATGCACTGACACATTTGTTTCATTGTGAATAATCAAATTAAGGGATAATTCAGTTGCATTCATTCTTGTTTCCTGAGAAAAAAAAAATCAGTGAGTAAATATTTTTAGTGCTGAAGTGAAGGAATTAACATTAAAATGCAATCATTATTTAGAGGAGGGAGAACAACAGTACCAATACTGTTGGTGTGCTGCCATATTCTGTGCCTGGATATGGACCTCAAAGACAGGGCTGTTCATTTGTCCCACGTGGGATAGCTGTCCACATGACCGGGTGGTGTCCTTGGACTGTGAGCTGGTAGGCCTACTGAGAAGATGCTACTGAGAATTGCCGGCTGGCCCATTTCCTCAGGATTCACTGTAACACAGTCCTGTTGGTTCGGGCCTATTTCCGAAACTGTAGCTTGTGATTCGTTCTCTGAGGATTTGTAGCCTATTTGCAAAGGTGAGTCCACGACAGACCATTGGACACAACTGTTCAGGAGGGAGGGAGGGTGGGAGGGAGAGAGAAGGAGAGAGGGAGAAGGAGAGAGAGCATCCTGTGTAAGACACTTATCCACTTTACAAATCAGTACTGATTAGCTCACTCTTAAAAGGAAGCTGATGTCACGCTTGATCTTTTATGAGTCTCCTTCAGTTATGGGAGGGGTTCACCCCATTTTCCCGCTGAGGATATGAGCTGTCTAGTATCATGTTCCTGAAACGGGAACTTTGATTTGAGCTGCCAGGCACTGGATGGCATATACCCTCCCTCCCTCTTCTGATGGCAGGAAATGGGTGTGCACTAAAATTTACAGCACGTCATGTGCATGTGCGGCTGACAGATCACTGTATAGATGTAATAGAACATGTTGCTAGCTAACTGTGTAACATTAAGGGTAAGAAATTAATGAAGTAAACATGAACTAGGCTGCAAACTTCACTGCCCACAGGGGCTTCACAGTTTAATGGCTTCTGCAGCCGGAAAAGCATCCTAATCCCGCACAGTCGCTAAGAAACGTGTACAATGACAACAAGAGTTTAGCAAAAATGTTCTAGAGGCCTGGGGAAATATCGCGGGCTAATAAGAGGCTGCCATTTGGGGTTTCTCCTTTTTGGGACAGTAGGATAATGGATATGGGTAATCTGGCAGTACACTAGTGACCGGCGTGCTGAGTCACACTCATTATATCAGTCATCCTCATTAGATAAAGTGCTTTTCTATTCTCTGGAATACTGGAAACTTACATCATAGGCTTTTTCCTCACCATCGTGTAGTTCATTTATTTATTTACTAGAAAAGGTATGTGGAATATATGTGCACTGACACATGTAGTACTACACTGACGCATTAGTAAATTAATATATGATGCAATATTATACTAAATGCAATTTACTAAATCGTGGTAATCTGATGTTGTGTAGGTTTAAGTGGGTAGATGCATGTGCATGTATGAAAAAAAGCCTTTTGTATGCTTAGTTTTTCACTGTTCTTGTCACACTGGGTACCTGTTCAATAATCAGTGTGTTATAAAATGAACTGTATGAAATTTTACAATATTGAATAAAACCGAGTGTACAAATACATAACCAGAGTGTTTGTATCTGAGACTAATCATGACACATGGCCGCATGTAGTAATGTACTGGCACGTGGTAATGTACTGACATGTGGTAATACACTGGCACATGTAACAATGCACTGACACATGTAGGAATGCACTGGCACTTAGTAATACAATGACATGTAGTAATGTACTGACATTTAGTAATCCACTTACACATGTAGTAATACATTGACACGTATGAATACACTAACACGTAGTCATACACTAACACGTGTGAACATAGGATTTTAAAATGTTTTTTGTATTATCTGTTGATTTTGGTACACATTTGGGATGACACTGAAGCATTCACTTTGAATTAACCTCAGAAATTCTGAATGTGATATGTTGTGCAGTATTCGCAACTGACTGGCTTCCATATGCCCTCCATTCATCCAATTACGATTCCTTAATCTCTTTTATTTATTATTCATATTTTAATTTTTCTCACCTGTTTGGCTTCAGAATTCTGCACACATATAAATTCATGTTTAAAAAATTGTGCTGTGTTGGGTGTAAAAAGTTTAGTTTTTATGAATATAAATATTATGTTGGAGCAGAGACTGAAATTTCTTCCCCAAAGCTAAGTGCATGAACCGTTTTAGCAGTTTACAGCAATTTGCAGCTGCTACCAACATGAAGCTGTTGAACTGTTTAACTTATAGAAACAGATCCATAAATATGAGATTCTTCATATCTTCTTCACACCATTCAGCTCACCAGGTACACAAATGAAGGTACCTGACCACTGTGTGCTGGTTATAATGATTTAGAAGAGCACACACTGGTGTATCTTGATCGGTTCTACAATCTGTGCTCTAAGGGTGTGGCCCTCCATGTGCCATTAATAAGATAACAGCCCTTTGTCTGGAACCACTAGAGAGAAATTCACTCAAGGCAGAAAAGAACAGGAGAGGAAAGGAACTGAGCCAGATCCAATCTGTCCCAACTGGCAGAAATTACTTTATTTATTATATCTTAATTAATTTTTAATACCCTATTTGTGATTCTAAATGTTCTGCTAAAGGAGTGCGCAGGAAAAGAACCCTGTCTATAACCCTGGTATTTATAGTGATTTGCTATAATAGTATTTGTAATTTTATAGTTAAATAGTAATAGTGGTTAGTACGTGAAGCTGATATTCAACTGATATGAGATCAGTGTAAATGTACTTAAAGCTTTCAGAGGAGCCTGACATATTTCATCACTGATGCTTTTTTTTGTATTAACCCAAAGGGAAATCATCACCAGGTTTATTGTGATAATTAAGCATTATATATTTTATTTTAAAGTGATATAACAAATATAGAATCTTTATCCATTTTTTATATGGCAGCTAATATCCCGTGTTTAAATATATTGACTGACTTGGCAAATATATATTTTAAATATCTAATTATTTATAATATATCATATTTAATCTTTAATCTGAAATATGAAAAAAAATAAATGAGCAGGTCGACAGTGCTCATTATCACAGTGTACACTGCTAGCCTGTGATATTGAGCAGTCAGCTTGCAGCACGATACACGGCTTCAGCTGTGTAACATCAAAGGCTGAGCTAGCACCGCTAACCTGTCATTAGCCGCGTTAGGCATGTGCTTCAGATTCACAGCAATGGCAGCGAGGTGATCGTCTGTACCGGTGCCTCTCAGCGCGGCGCGGCCAGCAGCTGAAACGAAGCTCGCCGTTAGCGTAACATTTCCGGTGGAATAATCAGGAAGCGTGGCTGTGCCGGTCCAGCCCCTGCCATGCTGTTTCTCTTCTCCCTTGGGGGGGGGGGGGGTGGGGGGGGATGGGGCGGGGGGGCGTGGGGGTTGGGGGCGTCTCATTTATCCCTCGCGCCGAAAACCCTGCGCAAATCCCCCCAAAAAATAACCCATAATAGCCCATGGAGATGCCTCGCCTAGTGCCGGCTGCTCTGGTTTGTACGTATGCTCAGGTCTGTGCGGGATGATCCATGCTGCACGTGGGTGTACAGTATATGATCATTCTATTCCAATATGTGTTCAGATCATACCTCACCTATAATATCAATAATGCTAACAATAACTGGAAAAACAAATTGGCATTACTGGTATGTTGCGTAAGCATTTTCATTGATTCTTTGAAAAAGAAAGGAAAAAAAAAACCTACCAGTTCTAATCAATTTCTGCGACTGCTTTTCCAAAATAGTGTTTCTCCGCAGGAAATTCCCTCTCTGAAACCGCATTTATTCAGCAACTACACTGCCCAGCCTTTATAGCGACAGCAACAGCGGCAAAAAAGCAAAAAAAGAAAAGGCAAGCTCACAAAATGGGAATTATTTGTAGCCAGATTGGGAGATTTTTCAATCATTCATAAGGGGAGCAAGACAGGGTGGGGTCGCGTCGAGGCAGCTCTCCGCGCGCTGACGGAAACCTGGGTGATGGCAGAGCTGGAGGAGGGGAGGAATGGTGGGATGGAGGAGGGGGAGGTGGAGGGAAGAGGGGGAGGGGGTCGGAGGGTGGGATTGTAGTCATTGTAAGCCAGTAAGTCACAGTGAGGAGCGGCCAGGCAGACTGCAAGACGGTGCAAATTGTGATGAGTTAAAGCATTAGCAGACTGAGCTACTGATACAGCCAGAGTGTGTGTGCGCGCGCGAGAAAGGAGAGCGAGAGAGAGAGAGAGAGTGAGAGAGCGAGAGAAAAGAGTGAGGAGAAAAGGGAAGAAGGAGAAAAAGAAGGGAAAAGAAAAAGGATACTACAATCATGCTGTGCTGCATCAGGAGAGCCAAACCGGTAACTGCCTTCACAATTCATCTTTACCATTTCTCTGATTTTTTTAAATACATTTTTTTAACCATGTTTAAATAATCTTTAAGGTTATTGTTTTGAAATGTTCTCATTTTCATTGTGTATTGATGTGCTTATATGAGATTTGGGAACCTTATTGACTTTTTTTGTCCCACTTTGGCTTCCAGTGGGCGTATTAGCACTGACACACCTCACTAATAAGATTGAGAGAATGAATGAACCTCCACATTGGGAGGCAGCTGGTATAAAGTCTCTTCATAGCTTTTACCTCTTTGATATTTGTAACAATGTGAATGAGATGCAATTTGAACATCTGCATTTATGCATTTACCTGTTTGCTAGCAGGATTGACAATCCTTTGTGTAAATCATGATTTGATGGACAGTATTTCAGACACTGTCCTACTTTTAAAATATATCAGGTATTTCACCCTGGGTACACAGAGAAGTGATACCTAGCACAAATTGCACGTTAATGTGATTGAACACTTGTAACGCTATCGATCGGCATATAATCGCCATGCTTTCCGCCACCAAAGCTGCCAGACGAACAAGACCCATGCTAATACTGGGATGTAAAGATTGCCTTTTTTACAATGAAGGTTTCAGTTGTCAGGTTGAAGACTTTTTAGGAGAAAAGAGAGAGAGAGAGGGATAAATCAGATGAAACCGAAACTCCTCTGGCAACTAGCGAGGCTTTGGTCTCCGGGGAGAACACAAGGAAAAAATGAATTAGTGCCTTGAAGGGGTTATTATACTTCAGGTTAAGAAATGGGCCTTGTCATCTGGGATAACTTCATTCTGTCTACACTTGTTATAGAGCACACTCTTGCTTTTACCTCTATCATTACCCAACACAAGAAAGATGTCATAACACTTGAGAAAAGAGAGGTGCTCTGTGAATGAGGGCGTGTCTGAGGAATTAGTGAATGAGCGCGTTTAAAAAGAAGAGTTCTTTTTTAAAAAATTTTTTTAAAAAGGGTCTTTCAGTGCACTTAACGTGTGATTATTCCAGACGACATCTGAGATCCGTGTTTTGGAGAAACAGGCCCTATTTTGCTCGTAAAGCTCGCCCTGTGCTACATGTTAGCATTCAGTGTTTCTCTTCTTTTTGCTGGTGAGGGTGTTAGCCGTGCGCTGCATTAGTATTCGAGAGTGTGGCTGCGAGCCGCACGCCCGAACAGCACAGGATTTCAGCATCTTCATATTGCTGTTTAAATGTCAGCTTGTATGAGTCATTTTAGCGGTGCTGCTGTACTTAGGGCTGGGTGAGGCATCTTTCTCTCTCTCTCTCTCTCTCTCTCTCTCTCGTCCTCTCTCGTGGCGCTGCGTGCAACCGTGAACACCATATCTGCACAGAACACGGCCAGGCTCTCAGCTCCTCTGTTCGGCAGTTATGCCAAAGCTTACTGCCATGCACGCTGGGTTAGAAAACACTGCTTTTGAAGAATCGCTAATGGATGAGAGGGGCAGGTGGAGGGAGTGTTCAGATAAGTGCATCGGTGTGAGTGTGGCTGCTGCTTCAGGGTAGTTTCCATTAAGGAATACAGCACCGTTGCCCCGCGATTTGAAAGTAGAGCAAAACTGTATGTAGTCACTGTCTGGGAGGCTGAAGTAAGGTGAAGCCGCAGACGTCTGAGGCAGTGCTGAGCTGCCTTTGTTCAAAGAGGAGCAGACAGATTTAATTATTGGAATAAAGTCAGCAGTATTCCTGGCACATAGCTAAAATCGCCTACTGCTGTATTTTACAGCTCCGACAGAAAAAAAAGAGAGAGAAAAGAAAAGGATTTGGTACGGAGGAGAGAGGAGAAGAGGCAATGCTGAGCGTGTGAGATCTCCACCTGCTCTGCAGAAGAGAGCTGGGGAAAGGGTGTGGCGCAGAGGGAGTGGGCAGCAGCAGCAGCAGAAGCAGCGCATTATAGCACAGTCTGCATGGGCTGATCGAGCTGCAGACTGCATCTGCTTCTCTCCTGCCTTTCATTCCAACCGTCTACATAGCTCTGCCGTCACTGCCAATCAAGGGAAAACAGGGCTTTAACGCCTGTCTGTCACAAAGCTCAGGCAGAGCTGAAAAAAATATATATACGTGAAAAAGGCAAACCATCCTTTATCCTCAAACACCTTATTTCAGCACAGAAGACCTCCACACCCCTGCCAGTGCCACAGTCCCAAAACCACCAGCCCTAAAGACATGGACACGGGTATCTTTAATGCTTTCTTATCGATCTGTAGTGTGCTAAATGATTGACAAACCACGAGCATGGATTAGAATGACAAGAGAACTCATTTGATATCTGTAGATAGGCCTTTTCTTTTTAAAACCACCCAATTTGTGAAGAGTGAAAGTGAGGAAAAGGTATCTGACATATGTAAAGGTAAAGAAAGCAAATATGCATCTGTTTCTCTCTCTCTCTCTCTCTCTCTCCTAATCTAGTCATGATAATCCAATGAATTTGTGTTCTCTGTGTCTTAAAGCTACTGTTTCTGTCTATGAAGTCTACAGTGAGGCAACAGTAGATCATTAGAGGGCAGGGTGACTTTAAAAATCCATTTATGACACCAAGAGCCATCCACCACAGCAAGGGTGTGGTTCTCCTCAGTTTCCTTACCCGCAGGGATGACAAAGGAGCAGGGGATATTGGCGGTGGGGGGGGGGGAGGGAGGTTTAATAGCCTTCTAGGAAATATTGAACCCACAAGGAAGACTGTTTAAGTGGAATCTGTTCTGCTTATGGTCTATCACTGTTCTGCTTATGGTCTCCCATTTATTTCCATGTTAAATTCCATACTTTTACATTTATAGCTGTTATAGATTCTGTTTTAGGGTATCTGAGTTCTAAAATTCTAACTATTAGCATTTTATAATAAATCTTTTGTTTCTCCTGATAGTGTTTTTTGGTCCTATATAAGAAAAGTGTCCTAAAAATAAAGTTGCCATTGCTAATTGTCCTGCATGTATTTTAGATGTTAAAATATGGTTTGGCAGATTTAGGGTTAAGCGGAACATGTAGTCATACTTGTGCCAATGAGATCATCACCAAGATAGCAGATGATCTCATTGCATTGTCTTACCTCTGAGCCATTGCATGACAGCAGTGCACTGTATGGTTACACAGCGTATTACATACCATATTTTCATTAGAAATGTACCTACTTACTGGAATCCGAGTGTTAACTGAATAGATCTCCAGTCTGTCTGTTTGCTTTACAATTGACACCAGAAAGCATACTAGCTTCTATTCAAATACTGAAGCAATGCCTACCTAGATATGACGTATTTGAACAAAAAAAGAATTTTTTAAATTCAATGTGACTTGAAACTGCTAAGATGTTTCTGATTCATCCATTTATATAACATCTCATTAGTTTTCAAGGTGAGGCAGAGAGGTCTCTGCTTGGACACGTCTGTCAGTAAATCAATTGAACTATAAAATGTCATCACTCAAACTAACTTAGGATAGAACACTGCAGATTCCTTATGAATAAAGATATTTAGCCTGTAGTGATGTGACCTGGTTTTTGATGCCGGGAAACGCCTCTTTAGCATTAAGGGGGCTGGAATATGCAGTCACACCTACCGTTCCATCTTCTGCGCCGTATTCCCATATTCTCTGCCCATCACCTCCACACACTTCTCACTCCAGCACACGGACGTTTCAGGGCTGGAACAGCTCGCACTGCTGGAGTATATGTCCTCATATTTAAGGCACATGCGTGGTTTATTATCCTGCAAGGAATATTCTGCTGGATTCTCCAGTCTTGCAATTCATGAATGAATCATGAATTGTCCATAATCATCTCTGCTGGGGATCGACTTTGTTTCTCTTTATTAAGATCGGATGAGAAGACGGTTTCAACACCTCTCCAAAATCCAATCTAGAGAAACTAATATATATGCGACAGGGGTAAGATCCATCAATGCCATAAATTCTGTGGGTCATAAAACGAACTCCCCGCCTTAGCCTGTTTCAGCATTTGCACAAGACTCATACACCAATGCCTTTGTATCCGGTTTGTAGAATGGTCAAGGAACATATCTAAATTCCTTCAGGGTATATGGATTTTAATACACATTTTCCACACATGTAATTTTCCTTTGAAATGCATTTGGTGAAGTGAAATGAATGTGCTATTTTTTAACACAACCACCATCACCACTTGAAGCAAAATGCAGATATATAGACAGCAAGGTAACCAACAAGATATTTGGTTGTCTGACTCCAGGGCTCCTTGCCAATCTGTATGGCCATCTGTGCTGACTGTAATCCACTACTGTTTCAGTTCAGGAACCTTTTGATATAGGGAGAGGGAAGATTTAGGAGTGAACAAGAGGCAGTGCAAAAATAACAAATCATGATTTTATAAAACACTAGAGCGGCTACAACAAAATAGTCTGGTAAGACAAAAGTTGCAAATGTACATAGATAAATTGATCCTAAAAATGTGTAGAATTATGTAAGCAGAATAATAACAAGGGACAGAATGTAACTATAGAAAAATAGCAAATCATTTGGAATCTGATTCTCTTGTGGTAATTGCTTGAATGTACGAACTGATTCTACTCCCATTGTCTATTCTACAAGTTTCAAGCCAGTGCTCAGTAGAAGTCATGCAACACTTTTGCTTCAAGTCCAGTTAAAGATCAGCACATTGGAATCAAGCTGTGTTGATGAACAGTTGAAATTTCTTACATGGCTGACAGACAGCCAGCTGGCCAAATTACGTGGGCCTGATTTTGATGTGCAGATAATTAGCCAGCAACATGGTTTTAAATATTCTAGCCATTAATGTGCCCATATTCGTGTGACCTAATCTGTGTAATAATCCAAATTTAAATACTTAAAAGTATTGGACTGGAGCCCTGTGCAAGTTAGGGAGACTGGGGAATGTGCAGTGTCCTTCCATGTTGTGTATCTTCCTGTTAAAGAAATTCTGGGGAGACCCCTCATATATCAGTAATTGGTTGTGAATGGTATGTGTCATGGTGTACAGTGATGAAATATGAACAATTTAAATTGGCTGACCTAAGACTCTGGTGGCCTTGGACCTTCCTTACACTGGAAACAATGGCAGTTGGTGTGCAGTGGGGTTGTGTAACCCCTCTGGACAAAACTCTCTTCAATCCTGCAGAGCATTTAATGGTGGCCATGAAGGCATAAAAAGAAGAGGGAATTCAGTGCCATGAATTCCAAGGACCTCAAAGCAAACTTTTGTGCACTGAAAAAAAAGAAAATGAAAAGATTCTGTCGATAGACCTTAAAGTTTTACTTCAATTTGTTACGCCCATATATTTAGAGCTTTTCTCAGTTGAAAATTTTGAATTGATTCAAAAGAACCTAAATATTTTCAATTGGGAAAACATAAAAAATATAGGTGTAATAAATTGAAGTAAAACTTTCGGTTTATCCAATCGAGCATTTGTTCAATGATGCAGGAACTCATTTGTTCTACCTTCGAATGGTTGATTCACAGTCATAGCTACTTTAATGTTTCAAAAAATGAATGAAAGTGTTTGATCACAATTGTATAAGTTACAGAAAAAATTCTTCTGGTTCAGATCATTGGTACATTCAGCATTGATTAATTGATTTTCTCTGAGATATAAAATGGTATAATAATAATAATAATAATTATTATTATTATGTTTCCTAGTAAAGGCTGAAGAGAGTCGTTTTTCGACTATCGATACAGCGGTTTTGTATACAGCTGTTCCAGTTAGTGTTATGCCATTGACATCAGGAGAGAGTTTGTTATAAAATTTTATATAATTATGTATTATGGAGAGTGCATTAACTCTCTAGCGTTAACTTGCCTTATATCTTACTCCAATATCCTGTTACCCAATACGTGAATAACTCCAAACCTAGCAGTTTTCATTCTAACCTGGCTGAGAGGGACGAGAAAGACTTTATGTCTACACTGCGCGACCAAACCATTTTAAAAAGCAAGACAGTAGTTGATGAATCTAAAATAAATTGAGTAATTGCAAATTTTAAAGAAAGTGTAATGACAAAAATAGACAAAATTGGTGCTAATTGTATAAGAAGAAATAACTATTTTTTTTCATTATTTTTATGGAATTGTTTTTTGCTTAACAACGGGAACTATTAAGTTTTCCTTGACAATGCTAAAACAATATGGTCAAAGTGCCACAGAGGAATATTTCAGCTGATTAAGTTGATAAAAATCAATAAAGTTAAGAATAATTATTATACAACGGATAGTTCCGGTCCTTGATTCTGATTGGCTGAGCCGCGTTCAAAGTCGTTATAAAATACTCTATAAACATACACCTGTGACCGCATTACAATTTCAGTATTACTGTGCCAATTAGTCACCCACACAATGCGGTCCGTTTGCTGTTTTCATGTCTGTTTGTTGCTTGGCAACCATTCTGCTAAATGTCGCTGAAGAACTACTCCGCTCTGCATCGTGCCTAACTACGCCCCTTAGCTGTTGTAAAATCACTGTAAACCACGGCCTCTTGTGGTTTATTGCTTTAATATATAATCATTGTTGGTAACCATTGTATAAGGTAATTACCTGTGTAATAAGTGGGATAATCCAAGGTGATCAGCTATCGGGAAATAATGACCTTTCGAAGAGGTTCTTTGCCTCCACAGTGGTCATTATTTCCTGATAGCTTACCGCCTCAGAGGGGATTATCCCTTATGTAAAATATATGTATATGTAGTACATATATATATTATATAAGTTTATGTATATATTATCGTTGTAATGTAAAACTAATTTACTAGTTGCCTGGACGACGCAGTTAATGGTGGAAGTTTTGGTTGCTAACTAGCTAGTCATTTCCGACACAGCTATGTTGATTTGCTAGTTAGCTTGTTAGTATTTATGCCTATATTTAGGATCAGGCAAATCATAAAATCACCAGCAATTCATATAGAAGCAGCATGCCTTTACCATAAACACAAAACACCTTATAATCACATCAATTTCAGCTGTGAGCTGGAAATTGAATCTATGATGGGATTTGTCGCTAAAAGAATGCATTCTTGATTAAGCCTTTTTTTTCTTTTTAGTAATGCAGTCACTCAGGCTACTCTTCAATTGTGAAGAGACCTCATGAGTCTTTAATGGTCTCAGATACATAAAAATCCTTTTATGACTAAAGAACATTCATAGCTATCATTTTTACTTTAATTCTGTGAAGCTTTATACATGCAGCCTCAGACCTTCAGGCATCTCTCAGATGTGGTCAAGAATTGGATTTGATGATGTAATTTTGACAGTAATTGCAAAACGTAATGAAATTTTCAAAGAGCACATCACTGCTAGCTTTATAAAGATAGCAAGCTACATGTCAGTTTATTGGAGAATTGTTACTACTGTAGCTACTTTACAAGCAACCTTTCACTTCTCCCTTCATTCCAGCATCATAGAAGACGTAATCTCTGATTCTGATATCACAATACAGCCGTTCAGTGATAGCTATATCAATGCCTGCAGGTGCAACGACTCTAGCTATCTTAGCCCCTAATTTAGGATTTACTCTAATCCACCTTTAGCGAGTAAATTTGCCTAGCACCATATGCTGATTTAACTCATTTTCTATTAGCATTGTTGCAATAACCTTATTATGCACATCAAGTATGGGTTAATTCTTTAATGTAAAAGAGGGCTAGCTATAAATAATTTGATAGTATCTCATTTCCTCATTCTATCACATCACAAAATATGAAGTAGTTGGTCATTCCAACGATTGTTGAAAAAGGAAGGCGGGGCCAATAGAGTAAGTGAATAGACCTTTAAGGGCTTATTTCTTGCCTTTATTTTAATAAAATTATGTTTTGTAATGTTGCGAATCATAAAATAAGACAGCTCCTTCCATTTGGCTGGTATATTTAATTAATTAATTTTTAAAAACATCTGGTGCTTATCCTTTAAGATACAATGAACAATAAAAAATGTGGCAGTGGCACAAGAGCGCAGTTCAACCAATCAATGGCCAATGCATCACAACATTCAGAGAAGTTGCAGAGAAACTGACAACGTATTACAACCCTGATGCACTACAAAAAAATAAAAATAAAAATGTTTCTGTCAACCACTGCAAAAATTAGGTTCTTTGACCCCAAGCAAGTCTACACAATTGCAAAAACTCCCTCTCGACTTGGTTCTAGGATTTGTCAAGAACTGTTCTTCCAAACTCATCAGTTACTAATTACTTGCACAAGAATACAGCACTGGGACAGAGGTGAGAAATTTTTGAATATTGTGCAGAAAGAAAAACAACACCTGTCTGTTCCAACCAACTGTCAATGCAGAAAGATGTGTTGTCTCTTCATATGGACAAGTTTACACCAAGCACTGTCAAGCAATGACAGAGAACACTGTTAAAAATTGCCATGAATAAATTAACAAAGTTTAAAAATCACATTTTAATTTAATTATTATGGATACCCTTCGATTTAGAATTTTTGTGTAGGTGATATAACTGATATGTTTGTATGCATGCTCCTTCCGACAACAATATAACACAATGCTATTAAAAAATGTTTCTGCCACATGTCTGAGTTTATAATAACCGCACTGAATGCAACTCATGACAATGAGGGAACATTGCTGTCAATCATGGTTGAGTGGCAATTGACATATTAACTTGGATGAGTAGAGCGGTACAAAATGATAATTGTATAATGCGGGCAATCAAAGAAGACCCTCTGACCTCACACAAGTGCTTCCACTATGCTTGACTGCTGTTCATCAGGTTATTGATCTATAAGATGGCATAAAGTTTATTTTTCTCTCCAAAGACACCTGATATTCACACTTACACATATACTTAACTGATGTAAAACCAGTTCAATGGGACATCCTTTCTTGAGTAGGATTAGTAATATATATGTTCCAGTATTGTAACTGAGAATTTCAGAGCTATCTTTAGAACATTATTGATAATATATGTAATTTTAAATTAGAAAAAAAAGAAAATAAACAAATTATTGGATTGAATGCTAAAAATGGATGGTTGATTAACTTATTTTTTTAGATCAAGAATAATATTCATATCTACACAAACAACATCTTTGAATTAAGAGATTTACACGTTATGCTCTTCCACTCCTTAAATTCAGATACTCTGCTTAAAGTTATGTTATGTTTTAGAGGAAATTGTTCATGTTGTATCAAATCAGATTAATTAAGTGGTTTGCAATATTCAGGTGAAATATTCTATGTAATAATTATGTTTGGCAGAGATTATTCAATACAGTACGGTTCTGCAGGGCTAGAGTCCTAACAACAGTGGGTACTGGCTTCTGATTGGTGCATCAGGAGTTACTACTTCTACCTGAACAGGCACACTGAGTAACTGAGAAAGAGAAAACTTTGGAAGAGGTTATTTGTTTAGATCCATTTATTATTCAACTTACACTTATTATGAACAGTACTTTGCTGTTGGTACTATATGCAGCATGTTGCTGTAGATTTACAATATGTTTTGTGTGATTTTGTTGTGGCTGATGAAATATTACAGCAGTGTTCCTTTTAGTGGACCAATCAGCTCACACTAATATTAACTGATTTTTTATTTTTTATTTCTTGAGAACAGGTGGTTGAAGGTGAAATTAATTATCAATTTTTGTAGTTTTGCAGTTTTAGTTTTTGAAAAGAATATTGTATGATTGCAGTCTGCGCTAATGGTAGCCTAACTGTTTCACAAATTCCTCTTATTGCAACTGCCTCTCCCCCAGAGACCTGGGTTTGAATCTCGTCAGTTCCCAGGGCTTACATTGGTGTCAGAAGTGCAGTTGTAGCCGCCTGTAAGTGAAATGTGAGCATGAGCTGTCAAATGAATTACATTAGCTTGCTTGCTAATTGCTGCCAGCAGGTTTCCGTAATTTCAGCATTTTCCTAAGTGTGGAAGAAAATAAATGATTGATGTGATCTAATGATTTTTAGTTATGTGTTTACTCATGTTTAGTGTATTGAACTAATACACTTTCATTCAAAAACTCAAATGATTTTAGGCAATGGGTTTCCATGCCAATTTCTATTAAAGTCAATTAATCCGGGATTTCAATGTGTTTACCTTGCAAAGTATGTCGGCCTAGCAGTCTGAATGTGAGTCCAGAACATGAGTTGGCATTCTGTAGAAAGGAAAGACAAGCCTGGGAAATGTAGGCTTTCTGAACATTTGCACCCATCCAGTCAGCTCAAAAGGCAAATTAGACCAGCGGCTCGGATTCTCTGTAAACTTTATTATTAGTTTAGCATAATTCACTTTGTAACAGTCTCAAAGGGAAGTGGATATATTGATTCCAACAACCTAATATCTTTGTGAACAAAAAAGTGAAGAAACATATATCTCCATATATTTTCAGTATTATTTTCCTGTACCTGTGTAAACATACACATACAGAGACCTCCGAAGTATGGTAATGGTCAGTTGAAATAGTTCTTTTTGATATATACTTAAGGCATTCGGATTTGAGATCAAACAATGAATATGAGACAAAAGTACAGACAATCTGCTTTTATTTCATGGAATTTAAATGCATGTATGTTTTACCATTTTACAGAAACAGATATTTTTGTTTGAGGCAGAAACTGGGTACAGTATATCAAGTACAGCAGTTCGGAAAGTCTTGAAAAAGAAAGAAACCACTGGTGGACTCAAAAATAAACACCCTGCAGGTTGGCCAAGGAACACAGCTGACAGACGAATCCTATGAGTTGTGAAGAAAAACCCTAAAACAAGGGTCTGTGACATCATCAGCAGTCTCCAGGGGGCAGGGGTGAAAACATCACAAGCCGCCATACGCAGAAGACTTATAGAGGCTGCACTGCAGATTCAAACCTCTCATCAGCTGCAAGAATCGAAAGGCTTAGATTTGAATTCACCCAAACATACAGAGACGAGCCAAAAGAGTTCTGGAACAAAGTTTTATGGACAGATGAGACCAAAATAAACCTTTACCAAAGCGATGGACAGCCAAAAGTGTGGAGAAACAAACAACCCATGATCCAAAGCACCCCCCGCCCCCATGTGTGAAATATGGAGGAGGGTAGTGTCTTGGCTTGGGTATATATGGCTGTTTCTGGAACAGGCTCTTGATGATGTCATGGAGGATGGCGTCAGTAGGATGAATTCGGAAGTGTACAGACAGATATTGTCTGGCTATGTATAGAGAAATTCCTTCAATCTCGTTAGCCAGTGCTTCATCCTGCAGCAAAACAATGACCCCGGACACACTGCCTGTGCAAACAAAGCATTCATCTTTGGGAAAAAGTGGAAGGTTTTGGACTGGCCAAGACAGTCACCTGATTTAAATCCAATTGAGCATGCATTTCATCTGCTGAACAGGAGACCACAGAAACCTCCGGAAACAAAGATCAACTGAAAGTAACTGCAGTGAAGCCCTGGAAAGGCATGTTCAAAAAAGATAACAAATGTTTGGTGATGTCACTGGGTCATAGACTTGATGCAGTTCTTGCATTTAAGGGCTATGCAACCAAATATTAGACTGTTGCTTTGATTTACTTTTAAGTTCATCCATTAAATGGCGGACACAGAAAACAAAAACAGATTTTGTGTGCAAAAAGGTAAAATATATATTATGTAAATACCATTAAATAAAATATGATTGTACTTTTGTCTCATATTCATCTTTTGATCTCTAATCCGAATGCCTATAGTATATAGCAAAAGGAACAAAATTCACTGTGCCATTACCATAATTTCTTAGGGGGCACTGTATATGATCAATAAATCATACACATAAAAAACTGTATCTACTGTTACAGTTTCACACTTCGGCATCAAATGTAATGATAATATTATGTTTCTTCAGCCGACCATCGGGAGCCCCCCAGGTGCTTATGGACCCCTGCCCCCCCTCCTCAAACCCACAGCAGTCATTGGTTCCCTGTAGAGGTGAAGCTGGCCCTTCTCCCTTTTCTGTTCACCATAAGCATCTAGTTTTTGTGATCATTTGTAAAGCAGTGGAGAATAGGGACACCTGCCTGCCACTGCCCAAATGCCCCCCCACCATCCCCCACCCCTGGCCTAAAAACTGAACACAGGCATCTATTCAGTCTTTCACTGGATCACAGAATAAAAAAGATTCTGGACACACTCAGTAAATTTAGGATCAGATCCAAATGCAGAATTGAAAATGAAAAGGTCTGAAGCCTTTCTTCTGTTAATACTGTACCCTGCAGCTTGATTTTTGAGCATATTAAATCTTATTAAGAAATCTCATTATGAAATTACCTGATAGATTACAACCCATACTAAAGTCTGTATTTTTCTTACTTTAATATATATATGTACAGTATGTATCTGACTAAAATATTACTTTCTCTACTCTTGTAGACTGTAGGTTAATAATGTGATCTTTGATCCATGGGACCCTTGCTTTGCTTTAGATTAGCATGACTGATACTAGGATGGACTGCTATAGATTTCAATGTTTAAGAAAAGGCTTTCAACCCTGAAGGACATACAAAATCAATATATCATTTATAAAACTGGATCTGTAATCTATAATTTATAGATTTGCATAACCATGTGCTTTCTAATTTCTAATTGCATCTCTAATTTTGATTACATTTATGGCTTCATGAATGTCCTTTGCTGGTTTAATGAGTTGTGGAGACAGTTTTGGATAAGTGACTCAAGTTTATCCAGGTGAATACAGGTCTATTTTTGTATTACTAATGTCTTATCAAAGGATCACACAGTCCCATATAAACCATTTATTTTGTCTGTTTTGGTAAATGTTATTTTGTTGATGTCAGTAAATGGCTTCTGCTTTGTAAATGGGAAAGCTTGACAAAGTCCGATCTACTCCAAGAGCATTGTTTCTGTAAGGGTCTTAAATGGCCCTATTTTCTTTGTGAGCATTGAGTCAAGCGCACAGCAGACCACCTGCAGTTTGGAAAATACTTCACCAGATTGCTGTTTCAGTGCAGGTCCGCCATTTTTCAGCTCTAATGTGCAGTGCCTGTCTGGCCTTCCAGCTCCTTCAGCCCTGGCATGCAGCCAGCGTATCTGCAGGTACTCTATGCTGCCTGACCCTCTAGTCCTAGTCAACCCTTGCTGGGCCATTGGTGCAATTATTCAGATTTAATTGCCATGTAAGAGAGAGATTAGGCTAGCAAGTACAAAAAAAAAAACTGTAGCTAGGCGTCTGCTAGTATGTGAGGTACAATAGTGAAATAAATTGTGAAAACAGTTTATTTCACTGTTGGTAAAAAACACCTGGCTTTCTGAACAGAATCCTGATTATTAGTTTTGCAGTGGGCTAAAATGAACACTTTTTCCCATTTCATAAATATTATAAAGTCTATGTTGTTTGGCAGGATGGAGATGTAACATATTGCTATGATTGAACATCCCCCCTTTGGCAAATTAATCTACACTCAGATTCCCAAGAGAAAATGATAAAAGAGTGTTTAAACTCCTCTGACCCCTAGATTAGGATCAAATGTGCTCATTCACTTTAATGGCATATGCAGTTCAGTCAAGCCCTCCTTTTTGTCAGATTCAATCAAACCAACCTAATGGTCGTGTGGATCCACCTGGGAATCAAGGCAACAGAAAGAATTTTGGCCTGTGGTCTGTGTTGTCATAGCTGCAGCCATGAGATTTTTTAAAGGCCTGCATCATGCTTCTGGTTGACTGCTTCCAAAATTTCAATCCCTATTGTTTTAACGCATGTATTCAGATATAACATACTCCAAGAAAAAAAGCTGTTTCAACTAAGTATAAAAACCTGTTTCAACTGCTACCAATAGAACTCTTATGGGTTTGAACATTGATAACCAACTCTGTTCCTGGAGATTTCAGGTTTTGATTTCAACTCTAATTTGGCACAGTCTCTCACTAATTAGCAGCAGAAAGATCTCTAGCTGTTGAATGGGGTCTGCTTTGTTAGGGTTGGAATGAAAACCTACAGGATGGTAGATCTCCAGGAACAGGGTTGGTCACCACTGGGCTAGAGTATTCTGCAGGGTTAATTGCAGTCATTCAGGTATTTGGAGAATATCTACATTTTTTGTATTCAATAATGTTTTAGACATTTTTTGTGCGGTTGTGTTTCCTGTATTTACTAGCATTGTCGAAAGTAGCCAACATCCACTGACATGCATTTCTGCATACCCCACCATATTGAGTGACTAGTCATTTCTTTTAAGTGCTACACGTGCATTTAATGGCAAAGCTAATGCACGTGTCTTTGTTTCACCTGAAATGGGTTTCTTACCTTGTATGTGTATAGCAGTAAAGCAAAGCAGTCATACAATACAGTGACCTTGGGGCAGCAGTCACTATAATGCTTATATATAATTTAAAAATAGCTTCCTAATGATACTACAATGAAAGCATTTACAGTTTCTGCTACCAAGTTAGATTGAACTTGCGCAACCCTGTATGTATGTACACATAAAAACTGTTTATTGGGCTGGGTGCTGTAAATGAAATCAATGAAGAAACTGCTGGAGTTTTTTAGCAACTGAATTCAACTGCAGAAAACCATGAGTCTCTTTAAACTCTTTGGCTGAGAAAATTACATCTGTAGTAAACACATGTAGTGGGAAGAGCATGGTCTTTCTGAGATATTTCACTCAGAGGTGTCTTGGGGAGGGGGAGGGGGGGGGGTTACCAGGGAAACCTCCCTATGTTCCATGCTATGCTGGTTTTGTATTTTCACTTACCTTGCATTTGGTCAACAATTTACTGCTTAGTTGCTAACATAATGCTACTCTATTTGACCCCACAAGGGTGATTCGCCCCAGGCCCTACCCCACCATTGAGACGGCCCTGATTTCAGTGAATGTTTTATGGACCAGCTGGTTTACTGACACAAATTGAGCAATAAGTTTATTTTATGAAGTTGCACATCAGTAGCCCTGTAAGGAACAAAATGAAACAAATGAAACTTCAATATTCCAAAGTGTATTTTTCTTGCAGTTAAAATTCAATTACCTTCACAGTCAAAATATAACCTACACCTGGGTAACACATCATTTTACAGTCCCCTAAGTACTAGATATTTACCAGGTAAATACATGGTAAAAATAGGCAATTATTGGGTAATTGTCACTTGTGAAAAAAGGTAAATAAACCTGAAACACAGGAACATTACTTTTATTACAGTTCAAAACTCAGTAAAATCATGGTATTAAATGATGATTCCTTTTACAGTCCTGTTTCAGCTGACTTAGTTAGTGAGAATTTACTTCTTAATAATTAAGTTGTACGTACTGGTATGTTTTTAATTACTAATTAGGGATACGAGACGTGCTTTGAAATTGTATCTGTAATTGTGGTAAATCATGGAAAGTCAACTGGGGTGACCGTGCTAGGTTTGATGCTAGGCTAGTTTTATATTTTGACTTAGTTCATGTTTGGTCTAGGTGCTCACACAATTTTGGGCCCCGCGACAGTGATTTGCCCCAGGCCCTACCCCACCATTGAGATGCCCCTGATTTCAGTGAATGTTTTATGGACCAGGCATGTTTACTGTCACAGATTCAGACTCTATTTTGTGAAGTTTCACATCAGTATCTCTTTAAGCAAAATAATGAAATGACCAAAACCTTTTTTGCGTTAAAAAGTAAATTACCAGTATATTACCTGTGCCTGGGTAACAATTGCTTTTACACGGATCACCTAATATTAATATAGGTGTAAATTCCCCCAAATAAAGCTGACAGGGTGCATTTTAACCTCATATTCATTGTTTTATTTGAAATCCAATATGCTGGAGTACAGAGCAAAAACAACAAAAATTGTGTCATTTTCTCAATAGGTTTGCATTTAACTGTACATTTCCGGCTTCAAAAAGTATCTTAAATGCAATATCTCAATTTTTCGTCAAGATTTCATCACATCTGGTTAACAAGCCTCTTATTAAAGAAAGGCTTGCTAGCAGTACTACTATGCTAACTACATGTTAATTTTAAGTTTGTGAGCTAGTTAGCTTAGCTAGGTAGCCATTTATTTCAGTTTTAATTGTGATTTTGCATGCTCACAAACTTATAATGGATATTCAAATGGCAGACCTTAAGAGTCTGGCCGTTTTGAGCTGATAACCACCACCTGCT
Source organism: Anguilla anguilla (assembly GCF_013347855.1). Lineage (NCBI taxonomy): Eukaryota > Metazoa > Chordata > Actinopteri > Anguilliformes > Anguillidae > Anguilla > Anguilla anguilla. The sequence continues at coordinate 27,842,382 of NC_049212.1, forward strand.
TCCTGTGTATGCAAGGCCTCGTTTATTTTGCCTGCAGCTGTAACGTTAGCTGCTAATGCAGTAGTATTTACACGTTAGAAAAATAACTGACTCTGTAGGCTTAACAAACAACACTACTTTTGGCTCATTGATATACAAACCAACTACTAAAATATTATTTGTAAACTAAAATATAACTTGCTGCATATGTACTGTAACGATTGAGAAGCAAGATTGAGATTTGAACTGGCATCACTCACTTGCTCAGTGGCTCCAAAGACAAATGTGTTGCCAATCAACTAAAGACGAAATTTTGATCCCGAGGGTTGCGTCGGCAGAGAGTGTTGTCACAGTTCCCTACAAGGCTTTCGCTTTACTACACACCACTGTGCTTACTAGGTAATTAGCCGAGCTACACCTGCTACACTTTCCCTCAAATGTACATGAATCGGCTTGATTATGTCCCAGTCTGGCCCTATTTTTGCAGTCAAGGAGCAAATGTACAGTGCTAGTGGTAATGCAAGGCTATGGCAATTAAGGCACGTCCAACTCAATTTCAGAAATTGGGTGACTGGGGGCAATAGCGCGACTGCAGTTTGCAGTCGTAACTCTATGTTATTGTTTGTTTCAATTGTGCACTAACCATTTGTGATCACCTCAAACGTAATGTGATTTATTGTAGTGGCAAGTGTACAGATTTTTGGTGGCATTACTTCTAAGGAATTCCGTAAAAAGTGAACACTTACAATTCTGTCGGTTCTCCCCTATTCAAATCATCTTCGTGATCATGAGGAGTAATGACATTCTGTGATCATCAGTAATTTGAAATAAAGTATACAAGCCAACATATTTTTCTTTGCACAAATATTATCATTTTATGTAATGAAATACTGGACAAAGCGATACATGTTCAAGCTGATTATGAAATTTCTACCAGTATGATGCACTTGACTACTCAGTTATGTTGGTATGAACTAATATATATAGGAATTTGTTATGATTATTACTTGTTAAACTCAAATTCTAATTATTTCTACATGTTTGTTTTATGTTGATATTACATATTACATTTATTATGCCAAGGAGAGATATTACATTATTCATCATAATATAATTATTATATAATTGCTATCCATTATTCATGCCAGTACTGTAGCTATCATTTTAACTACAGTCAATTAAATGAAAAGGTTGTTCAAGTTACGTTAATTGTCATTCTTCTCATTACAGATGGGCGTAAGAAAAAGAACAAATATAGTATCTCAGGAACCACAATGCAGAATAAAAACAGCCATAAACAATAAAAATATAAATGAATACAGGAATTAAAATGATAAAAAAAGAAAAAAAGACAGTGAATAATAGATGCAAAGTATGCATTTTTCCTGCTTCTGGGATTTATATCAAAGTCAAACTGGACAGCATATGAAAACCATTGATTGGCTTTTGAATGGGCTGTGATCATGTGCGCATTGCATGGGAAAGCCCTGAAATGAACAATCCGCCATGCTCTTATGCCTAGGACCTGGTCTGAGCAGGCCAGTGGCAAGTGTGGCAATGGCATCTTTCCCACCCCCACAGTGGGCTCTGTGCTTGGGAATATTTGTATGAAATGGAAACAACTGTTTGAAAAATAACTTTTTACTCAGCCAGAAAAAGACAGTCACAAGTGATTTTGAAACCTCAGAGAATTGGCTGCCCACTTTCAATCTTGAGTTTATTCAATATACTTCAGGTACTGTACATGTTTTGGTTTAGTTTCCCACATTCTTGGTCATAGGCTTCTGGACTTGTTTTCTTGGATACAGGCTCAAAGCTGCATCCATGAAGGCTTCTTAAAAATGAGATCAGGACTGCAATCACCTCACAATGAATCAGACTCAATTTGGAAGTTTAGAGACTACTACTGGTGCATTCTAGAAATCCAGTGATTACCAGTGTGTTGAATGTCACGTGTCATAATCAGAGCTCTCCATTTTTAAGAGAACAATAATCAATGGGAGTTAAATCAATGGTATTAAAAATACAAAATGAACACACTTTTGAACTTAAATCTTGATTGTCTCCTAAGAGAAACAGTGTGTGTAGAGTACAGTATTACGTAAATTGCATGTTGCATTAAAGCTGTGTACTGTATTTGTCATTATGTGGATAGTACAACTTATTGTTCAGTATTCCCATGGCTTGAACAAGGACTGTTTTCATAATCTGAGTTTTTATTAATAACAAGATAACTGAAGAGTTCTGAAAATAGTGTGACACAGTTTTCTTTTCAACAGATTATTTGCTTAAGAACTTCTGATCCTCCCAAAACAGGTTGTTTATGGTAACACAAGACTCAAATTTCCTTTCTCACTGGGAAAAAGCACGGCTTTCATAGTTGTTAATAGCATGATGTAAATGTGCTCCTTTTAAAGAGTGGGAAAATTTGGTACATTGAAAAAACTTTGAGGACATAAAAGGTAAAAAGAAAACCTGTGTTGCCATGGTGTGAGTGTCCTACTCATTATGTTTTTTTCTGACTGTGTATTGATAAAGTGGGCCAGAGCACAGGCAGGATTTAGTAAGCAAAGCTCTGCTTCCCATGCAAATGTGGGTTCAGGTGATGGGGACAGATGGCGCAGGCCGTGGGGTGAGAAGATTTCAGGCTGCAAAGCAGAGCAGTACAGGAAGACCTGCTGTCCCATATTCCTGCAGCGCGTGCTCTCTCTCAGATGAAACTTGTGTTTCTGTACATGCTCCGACCTTCCGAAATTGCCCCCTGCCTTACAAAGACAGCACTCTGAGCGAGAAACAAAATGAAATTGTGATCGCCAAGACCCCATTTGGAAATAGAAGAGAGAAAACTGTTTTTTTTCCAGCAGTTTTAGCTCTCCCTCTGGCCATTAAAAGAAAGCAGTTTAAGTGAGAAAACCAAACCTGAGTCTTTGCGTCGTTCAAAGAGCACTGGGGATAAGGCACTTGGAAATGTGAAGCCACAAAACAGACTTACAGCAGACCCCAAAGAGCAAACCTGGAATTTACATGGGAACTGGGAAAATTCTAGAATTTCCTAGGGTTTGGTGAACTTTAGAACCAAACATTCACTTGGGCTGCATGGACAAATCCTGCTCTGAGCAGTTCACTACATCAATATACTGCTATAGTTGAGATGGTTTTTCATGAGCAGAATGCAGAAACATTAGGATATTTAGGAAGTTCTGTGTATATTACATTTTAATAACTCTTTTAGGCGTCCAGTAAAATATACTGGTGCCACAACATAGAAGTGTGTTTTATGTATTGATTAAAGTAATCTACTGTATAACAGAAGGACTTTCAAGCCATCCAAGCTTGGGTTTGGCATATAATCAAGAATGAATCGGTCACTGAACTGAATCTTCGAAGGATTCTTGTGTCTCTGATTTCACTACAACCCCTTTACTACAGTTCCAGTTACAATCAGTTCCACAGGTTGTAGTCTCATATAAACATTCTCATGTGCTACTTTGTCAGAGGTGTTATTTTTTGTTCAGTTTAGTACCACACACACCACACTGTCTACCATAGCTCTTCCATACAGGGCAGGCAAAAATGGAATTTAGTTTCTCCACTGCAGTTCACACAGATAAAACATTTGCGAAATACATTCATTATGTATTATTCACAGATTTTCTAGATTTATTTATTTTTTTATGTTTTAAAGTTCTCATATATATATTTCATTACAACACCCTAAAATAATTATCTGCGCCATAAGCTTTCTAATTTAATGTTAAGTGTTTTGCATTGCACTGTGTTATATGAAAGTTATTTTTTAAACAATGATTTAAGATACCACGTATTTCATGAGATACCATTGAATGTGTTTTGGTTAGATACCATAAAATATATTTTCTTGGATACTATGCATTTGTATTTTATTTGAAGAATTACCTCTCTTTGTATACAAGTTGGTTCCTGCTCACTTTTCCAAGTGACAAAGTCAAGTCTACTAGTATATCCAGGAGGGTTCATGAGTTTATGAGCACCCAGCTGATGTCTCTGTCTAGGAGGCGTATGAGGTTGAGAAGGTAGCACAGTAGCCACGTCTCAGAGAATGACCAGCAGCTGACACCTGCTGGCTGGTTCCTGTGCACACCTCTGGAAAACTGGATTGTGGAAGCTTGGCAAACACTCACAACAGATTTCATGAAATGCTGCATCTCAAACAATCTTGCTGGACGTGGTGACGGCATGGTGGTGGTGTTGTGTATCATAATCAAATAATCGTTTTCTTGAGGATCCACAACTGTGCAAGTTGAATGTGCTGTTTTATTAAGTGTGTGGTAAATATGGTTTGGATTTTTATAAAATAAAACACAATTTAAAAAAAAAATAACAGTTGACTCAATCATTAATTGTGAAGATGTATAATAAGCCTTCAGGTTTGGGGCATGCCTACCTGTATGCCAATAATGGTGTTTCAGAATGACATTTGCTCTGTCCTGTTGCCATGATAATCTCATTCATTTTATGACTGAACATGTGCAGTGCATTATAATTCACCAAAGCTATTAAATCCTTAGGGCTGATATATATAGTGGAATCTGTGTCTCTCAAATAAGATTATGAGATTGTATATGCCACTGCCTGAAGGGTAAGAACAATTGCTATGATCATTCAATGTACAGGTAGCTAAATTCGGTAAACTCCCTTCTTAACCCTCCTGTATTCTGTGTCTGGCTTGGCCGTCAGCCAACGATTACACTTGTCAGCCTCACTGAGCCTCAGTATTCTCACGCGCTGAAATGTAATATCCTGTGGCGGTGATGACCTTCTAATTCAGTGGTAGATCAAGGGTGTCCTCCAATTCAGGGTGCCTCTTAAGGAATTAACATGAGCAATAAATAACAATTTAGGAGTAAACTCAAAAACATTTAATTGCTATTGGTAACCAGTAGAGCCCAATAATTAAATGTCAACATAATTTGTACGTGAAAGCACTTATTTACAAATAATTAGAAAAAGACAATAGAAGCATTTTTAGAAAAGATATATTTTGCTGAAACGCAGTGGTTGTTTTATAATCGTGTCTTTTATGGTTGGAGGCTGCTGTGGTCTGTCTGCTTCCTCAGTGAAGACAGTCAGGTAGATCCAGCAGCTTTGCTGTGGGAGTGGTGTAGCTGTCCTCTGTGGAAGAGCTGCTTTGGTGTGGGAGTGGAGGCCCTGTCCCAAATGGGAGAGCTGCTCTGGTGTGGCATTGGAGTTCCTGTCCCAAATGGGAGAGCTGCTCTGATGTGGGATTGGAGTTCCTGTCTTGTATGGAAGAGCTGCTCTGCTGTGGGAGTGAAGTTCCTGTTTTGTGTGTAGTAGCTGTCCTTCGCCTGCATGGTGATGCTGAGGGATTCTGGTCCTAATTCCTGAGCTTCTGTCCTTCAGGTTTAGTTTTCTCACTGAAACCAATGTCTTGGCCTCAGGTTCACTCAGTAGCTCCTGTTGCACGTATTGAGGTGAAGAGTATTGCTGTGTACAAAGACAAGTCTCAGTCTTCTGGAGAATGTCTGTTATAATGCAGGGCTCATCAGAAGATCAAGATGTGAACTATAGAACTAACACACAATGTTATATATGCATGATCAGTGGTGAATGGTTCACTGAGAACAGGAAGTCCATCCCACTTTGGAGCTATTGGTCAATTGTGGAAGAGTTCCTAGTTCTCCTCTGTTGGGGTTGGTTCTCTGTATTTGTCATTTTTTTAAAGAGTTTATATCTGGCATTGTTTGACAGGAATGTGATAAAACTACACCCCCTCAGCCCCCCTCAGCTGCTCAGGGTTGATGATGGATAGATGCTATGATGGTGAATAGATTCTATAGATAGATGCTTCATTGAAATAGCGAAAGGGGATGGCTAAAAAGTTCAAACACTGTTCAGCAGTGAATGTGTATGCCTCAATACACAGCTGAGCGTGCATACCAATATACCATCTTTTCAATTGCATGTTTTCTGTTCATGAAATTTAAGGAAAAACTGAAAGAAATTGAGTAGGAAACTGTTTATGTAAAACATTGTATCATTCCTTTGCTTATGATGATAATGATTATGATGATTAAAACATTAAAATGACAAATTAAAAAACAAACTGACTTTTAGAGGATGGTAGGAATAACCATGAAATGACCTTTTCTTAGCCCAGGCAAGACTGTGGCCAAGTAACATTAAGAAGGGTGTGCTGTTCACATCTGATCAGGTTTTTTAATTGAATCTCAATGGTGCACTTAACCTGTTTTTGGCTTGCAGGCAGATTTCCAGCCTAAGAACTGCAAACCACTTCTGGTCATTACTGAACTTGAATTTCACACAATATTAAGCTGTTAATCACATAACTTGCATAAAATGCACAATATACAGAAGGCGTGACAATGCTATTGGGTTACCTTGTGTAAAAAATGCTATATTTTTACCATCAGTGTTTGCAGCCTGTTCCAGTTTCTTTCTTGGCTTATGATATTAAAATCTATTCCCTCAGGTTGAGAAGAATGAAGATGCTGACCTGAAAATCGAGCAAGATGCCAACAAGCCAGAGGACAAAGCCCATAAGGCTGCAACCAAAATCCAGGCCAGCTTCCGGGGACACATAATCCGAAAAAAGCTTAAGGACGAGAAGAAGGAGGACAGTCCCCCTGTCCAAGAGGGGGCAACGGAGGGAGAGGAGAAGAAGGAGAAGGCCTCTCCGGTGACCGAGTCAGCGGCCGGAAACGAGCCCGCAAACGATAGCAGCGCCGCGACGAATGAAGCCAAAAGCCCAGAAAAAGAAAAGCCAGTGAATTCTCCCACGGCTGCTGCCGCCGCCTCCCCCACCGCCGCCTCTCCCGCTGCTTCCGAACCCAGGAAAGACGAAGCCAAGCCAGAGGAGGCCGCGAAAGCTAAAGAAAATTCCAAAGAGGCAGAAGAGAAGGTGGCACCGGTGAGTGAAAGCAAAGAGACGACTCCCGCTGCTAAGGAGGACGGCGCTGCCGACGCCCCCGCAGACAGCGCCGCGTCGGCGAAGCCTGCGGAGCCGGAGGAGAAGGAGGAGCCCAAACAAGCCGATGTGCCTGCCACCAACGACAGCGAGACCGCACCCAGCAAGGCCCACAGCCAAGAGACGGAGTCCGGCTTGCCTGAGGAGAAAGGTGAGGCGTACTCAGCTTACCTAAGTGACATAGCTTCACACTGAGTGACACACAGAGCGACGAACAGAGCAAAACCCAGAGTGACACACAAAGCAGCACACAGTGACAGAGCAACACACAGGGACACACAGCAACATACAGAGCAGCACACAGTGTTACAGACAGCAACACACAGCCACACACAGAACAGCACACAACAAAACAAGGTGCAAAGCAACATAGAGTGATGCACAGAGCAATACACAGAGCTCCCCATCCTATGATAATTTGACCTGGAATTAATCAACCGTTCTCCCTAACCTTTACACATGAATAAATTGCAGATTTAAATAAATTGCAGACCAGATGTTCAAAGCCCTTGTCACAAAATCATGGCATGGCAAAATGGAAGAACATCCGGCATCATACAGAACTCTTACTCTTGTATGCAGTCTCACAAAGTACATAAATATAATGTTGGGCTGGAAGCTGACTCTCTGTTTCCCTGCATAGTGATTTATAACCTATGTATAGTGGGAGTGGGAATGGGTGTGTTCTGTTTATAACCTGTGTACAGGGAGAATGGGTGTGTGATGTTTATAACCTGTGTACAGGGGGAATGGGTGTGTGATGTTTATAGCCTGAGTACAGGGGGAATGGGTGTGTGATGTTTATAGCCTGTGTACAGGGGGAATGGGTGTGTGATGTTTATAGCCTGTATACAGGGGGAATGGGTGTGGGATGTTTATAGCCTGTGTACAGGGGGAATGGGTGTGTGATGTTTATAACCTGTGTACAGGGGGAATGGGTGTGTAATGTTTATAGCCTGTGCAAAGGGGGCGTGTGTGTGTGATGTTTTAAAATCTGTGCATAGAGGGATTGGGCATGTGATAGTTTAGAATGTGTGCATAGCTGGAATGGTTTCAAGGGAGCTGTTGGCAAGCTTTTCACACGTCACGTCCCTGAAGGCATCTCAATGTACAGATTCCAAAGCACTAGAAGGTAAACATTACATATATATTTACATTGTGAAGGTGGGACTTTGCCTGTGTGGCGCAGACTGCACTGTAGCGTGCTAAGATGCTTGGTCTTGTAAGCAGCATAGAATCACATTAAATGTGGGTGGGGATTATCGGTTCCACTCTCATATACTCACACTGCATATTTCCCACTGCTATATTTGTCACTAGACTTGAAAATCCAGTCCAAAAATGTGTTAAATCCTGTCACAAAAGCAAGTTGGCAACACTGGGAAATGTATTTGTTTTTGTTTTATTGCAGACTGAATTGTTTAACGTGAATATTTAGCCATGTTTGCACTCTCTGACATGTCAGGAAATTAGTGCATTGTAAGTGTATAATATCTTAAGAATATTTGTTATACCTTGTATTTGAATACCCTGAAATGAATAGTTTGAAGTCTTTTAATGTAATTTTTATTTTGCAGATTAATCTATCCTGGTTACAATGCAGGAGAAACATAAGTGCATTAACCTGGTTAATGTTTGCATTCATGCCAGATCCAGCTAACAACACTCCCAGACCAGTGAGGGTAAATGCAACAAGTAGTGCAAGTTCACCGTGCATACGGAATTGTATGCAATTTTGAAGGCATACAAAATTTAACTTTAAAAATTCAGAGAATGCTGGCAATGCAGAGAATGGTAAATTTAGAATATCTGTCATTTGGTTCCTGGATCAAAAAATATGATTAAGAAACATCACAAACACTTCACAACATTGAAGTTGGCTGGCATTCTGCCAGCTGAATATATTCAGTTGTATATCTTTTCTTAACTATTTTTTAATGTTGCCACATAATTTTGGCAAGTCTGTTCAAATATTTCCTATTCAAAAATCTATCCATCCATCCATTATCTAACTCGCTCATCCTGGTCAGGGTTGCGGGCGATCTGGAAGGCAGGAATACACCCTGGACAGGTTGTTAGTCCATTGCAGGGTGCCTGTTCAAACAGAAAATAGATTTACAATCAAATCCCAGCTAGAATGAATGAATGGCCTAGAAACAGCTGTGCTGGTTTGATCTTTCAGGTCAGCCAAGCTCAGTTTGTTTGTTTGCTAGACGGTATTGATGGAAATCTGAAATTAGAAGGGAACATTTGAATATATGCTGTATTGCAGTAGTAGAAGCGATGGAAATACTGTCATCCTTACCAACCTTGCCCTGGAAATGCAAAATTGTAAGATCTTGGAGCTGCACACATAGATTATGAGAAGCAGGACCCCAACACTTGCTTCTGAAAATGGTGGCTCCCAAGTGCGTTCACTGGACATGTGTACACTTGCCCAGGTTTAGCAGCTGAAAGCACACCAGAATTGACATTTTTAGCTGCTTTCAAAATGATGACACTAATAGTGTTGGATGCAGATATTTTTAGGTGCGACCTTAGAGGTGAACAAGGGAAGAACAATCTCAGATTGATATAATCCAGGGAAAGGTAAATGCATCTGGTGCACTGAGAAGGTGGGAGGGGTGGAACTCTGTTCAGACATGAATGCTGATTGACAGTGAGATTCAGTGAGTGGTTTTATAGCATAGCCCCTCTGGATTTCATTATAGATGCGTGGAAACAAAGGTCAATTGCCTCTGCCCACCGACAAAAGACAGCTGTCAGGGTTTAAGGGAGAATGGGAGAAGCATCTACAAAGGAGTGAATCCCAGTTAGGTTGTAAATAGCTGCAGGGATCTTTGATTCCAGGCTGTCATCTCTTCACTTCACAGCGTTGGGAGTGGGAGGAGGGGGCTAGGTACCTCACTAACAGCTGAGCCGGGTATGACTAAGCCATACCCCCTGCCCAGTCGCTTGGTGCTGCACAGCAGTCCTGCTTTCATCAAATTATTAATGGAGGCAGACAGTTACATTGATTTATTTCTTTCGTTTTGCTGTTGATTGACGCCTATAATTTCTAGAAACCACTCATCAGATTTCCCTGTCATTCTATGAACTGTGAAATGTGTGATGGCACATAATCGATACAGTGAATTGAGGAAAGAAACTAAGTGCGGCAGCTTTGGATTTCAGCCTGCAATTGCCATTTTGTTGGTGTGGTAAAATTCAGGAGGGATACCATGGAATTCAGTGCAATTCAGATGCCTGTGAATCAGTGGTCATCTCTAGCTATTGAGGAAGTGTGTCCTGTCTTTGAGAGGGTCATCTCCAGCTATTGAGGAAGTGTGCCCTGTTTTTGAGAGGGTCATCTGCAGCTGATGAGAAGGTCATCCAGAAGGACATGCCTGGGGGGCATGTTGTGATCCTTTAAGAGCCTTTCGTGTGTCAGACATAAAGTCCGTTTCAAGAAGACGTCGGTTTAATTTGCATAAAAGTGGCATGGTGAGGCTGCTGGATGGCTCAGTTAAGGCACCACACTGTGGTGCATGGATGAACCTCACAGTCTCGGATGGAAGCTGGACCGTGTCGTGCCGTGCCGACTGTGGCTGGTAGCTCCACAGGGTGAAGCACAATTGGCGATTGCCTTGCCCAGGGTATGGGAGAGTTTAATCGGTTAGGTTTACAGGTTCATTGCTAACTAGCGACCCCTGCTGATCGTTAAGGTACCTGTGGACTGCCTGCTGAAGACGATTATGAAAGATCTTCCTCCTGCTCTATGTCAGCTTAGCTGTAGTCTGCAGTGCGAAAAGAAGCAGCTGGTGACACCACGTGTTTCGGAGGCGTACTGTGGGTGACCCACTCTCCCAAATTGGCAATGGGGTTCATGTATGAATATGGCTGCTGTTGCGGTCAATTGGTTATTCCAAATTGGGGTGGGGAATGGACATGCTCAGCCACTTGTTGGGTGCCAGTTTTATTTATTTATTTTAAATCAGAAGCTCTTCATGACTCATAAGCAAGGTTGGGTACCAAAACTCAGTGCCCTCTCCCCCCACCCCTATCTCGGGAGGGGAAACAGAGCGGCTTTGTTGAGGTCAAGGCCCCAGACAGATCAGAGAGGGCGATGAGTGATGGCAGCTCTGTGCTGGCAGAGTGGACAACAGTGCCTGCACAGACAGGACTCTCACTCCACCCAGACTGGTGGCAATTCAGTAGATCACTTTGTAAATGAGAAGACAATCGTTATTTATGAATACCTCACTCAAGGGGGATATCAACCGCTGTAAAACAAATCCGCTTAGTGTGCTGAGAAGAGACACTCTACAGCTCAGGTCTGTACGTGTAGTCTGTATTTATGCATTTAAGTGATCAATACTGCTGTGTTTAACACAAGGATGGCTAAGTGCAATCAATTTGACAGCGCACACAAAATCTTTCTTATCCTGTTGCTTTGACAGATGACTTAATTCCTCATTATCATGTATATCACCTTTGTGGAACTTAGAAAAAAAAACATAATTACAAGTAAAGTTATTTCTTACTTACAATAGTGATTAATACAGTAAGATTTCAAAAATGTCTCTGTTGATTTTGCGAAACAAAAACAAACAAACAAAAAAAAAAAACAGTAACTCTGAGTGGAGATTGGCCTGAGGAAAGGAACCTGAACTTGAATCTTTATGTGATAAAGGACTTCAGTGGACAGAAGATGCTGTTGAGACAGACAGACTCACAGATAGATAAATAGGTAGGGACATAGATAGATAGATAAATAGATAGAGACAGACAGACAAATAGATAGATCGGGGTCTGATCTGCTTTGCAGTAAATTTCTATAGTTTTACTGTCTATTCTGTAACTGTAGTTAGTTACCTGTACTGTTGTTTTCCAGAACACCTTGTAAATTACTTAGTCTACCACAGGAATACATTTAATACAGTAGTAAAGGTGTAGATTTGAGGGAAAAGACAGTCCACTTGTCTGAATATAGAAAAGAGTTTCACCAGTGAGTATCAGAGAGAACATCTCAGAGGACATCCCATAAGGAGCCTGGATACAAGGGAAGATTGGAGATTTTGGGAAGTGGTGAAAAGATATTAGGAATCTGATATCAGAGATATCAAGCTACACAAGGCCAAGCAAGCTATTTTTACTGTAAGTGGGTGGTACTGTAATGCGTGGGGTGGGTAGTGTAGTACTGTACTCAGTGGGTGCTGCTGTAGTGAGCGGGGGGATGTACTGGGCGGGTGGGCAGTGCTATACTGAGTTGGTAATATGGTAATGACTGGGGTGGGTATTGAGTGGTAGTGCTGTACTGAGTGGGCGGTGCTCTACTACGTGGGGTGGGTAGCGTAGTGTTGTACTGAGTGGGTGCTGTTGTACTGAGTAGTACTGTACTGAGTTGGTGGTGCTGTACTGAATGGGGTGGGTAGTGTAGTGCTGTACTGAGTGGGTAGATGTACTGAGTGGGGTGGGTAGTGGAGTGTTATACATCATTATATAGCTCAAATATAAAAATCAAACAATCATAATGTTGTAAGGTAAAATGCTTTATTTGAGGCCATGCTAAGTGTAAAATGGACAGAAGTACAGTTTCATACTTTCTCTACCATATACAGTACAGCTCACATACATAATGAATTTAATTGGGTCTTTATAGTGAGACACCTAGTGCAACCGTGATTGGTCCTCAGTCATAGACACCATATTATCGTTAATTAAAGCTGTGAAGTATAACAATTTCTCTTTATGTTCCATTTCAGATGCTGCAGATGAATCCAAACCGACTGAAAGTTCTGCCCAAGTAGAGGCAGGCAATGAAGAAGCTAATGCTAACCAAGACAAAGTCTGAAAAAAAGGATTAAAAATGAAATAAAAAAGGTTTCTCTAAGCCTATTGATTGTGAGGACCGTCAATTTTTATTTAATTAATTTTATTTTTTTGTGTGGCAATGATTTTCTAAAATTGGGGGAGTTCCCATATGAGGTATTTGGCCCAAGCTAGCATCAGAGTGCATTCATACAGCATGCTTAATGAATGTCAGGACAAATCCAGGACTATACATTCCAAACTAGCAAAACATAAAGGAACAGTTCCTTTACCTTGAGTTAATCAAGGCTGTTTACACATTATTCAAATTGTTTCTGATGTATTTGGTTAATCACACCCCCTCCCCCCAAAAAAGTGCAAAATTCATTATGAGGTTGGGTGGCAAGCCGCTTGCCTTGTAGAATGTATACAAACCCAGCAGGGATATAACAATTTCATTCATCAGGACAAGAATCGCTTGAGTCATTTAACAAATGCCATGGAAACCCCCCAATCGACAGGAACGTTTTGCAGTCACAAAACGAAAAAAATAAAAAAATGTGTGGCTTCTTTTAGGTGTTCTTGGTGTTGTTATGACAGTTTGATATGACCAATCATTTGGAATTATTATTGCACTGTATTAAAAACAACAATTTAACAAAATAAAAAAATACAAAATTACTCTGATTATTTTCTGTTCAGTGAGTGCAATGTTCCGTTTAGATATAAGAAGTTAAAATTCTTAGTGAATAAATGGTTTCAATTCAGTGTGGTGGGAAATAACTTTTTTGTCTGTTTTCAGAATAAAGCAATGTGCCAATTACAGTACAGTGTGTTTTTTCTGTCAAATAAAAGATTTGCTGAATGGTATAGCATGACAAAGCACTGTGACTTACATATCTACATGCGTTACTTCTTTCAATCTCGTCATTAAACCAAATGAATGGAAAACTGTTCCCAAAAAGCAGATACATTATCTTTAAAAATTACCTTTTAATATGATAGTTCAGATATATTTTTGATAATTTATACTGTATCGAGTGTAGAGAAATTCAAAAAATTTTTGAAGTGCTTCATGATCTCCTTGAAGGTAAGATGATTTATCATGGCTATCATAGAAAGTATATATACTGTATATATGAGTGTGTGTGTCTGTATATATTATATTTTTGCTTTTAACTGTATATATAATTTTCACAACATCTGAAGTTTTAAATTGACTCTTTCTAAACAGTCAATTTGAATTAGCTGGCCTAAAAGCATAGGTGTAGATTTTGGGCTTGGGGGGACGGACACAGGGGATACGTCCCCCCCAATATTTAGAACATGTGCATTTGTCCCCCCCAATAAAAACATGAAAGAAGCAGAGGACTTTTAAATTGATGCAGAAAAGGCACAAATTGGTGCATAAAAATTCACCAGAATGCAGGAAATGAAGTGTATGACGCTCAAAATTTTGTGTAGTATTTCAGCTTTTTGCAGTTAAACTCAACTTCTTTAGATGACGTAACATCACACGGTGATATTGCTATAGCAGGCACAATGGAGTTGAATAGGAGAGTGTGACTTCAATTCACTATAGCACAAGCTACAAGTATTAGATATTCATTTCAGCCCATTACGGACAACAATCAGGGACTTTTCCTTGATTCCCTGCTAATCAACTTTCTGCAATAGGCTACTCCTGCTGAGACAAATCAAACATATATCAAGAGGGCATACTGATTTCTGCCTTGCTAGCAGCCTCAATATTCCAGAATGTGGCTTTGTGGGGGATTGGGGGCGTAGCCACGATCTCTGACTTTGCTTTTAACCTTTTAGCTAAGGCTCTCACAATGGGAGGTAGGGAAAGTAGTTCTGGGTAACTTGGTGAAATATACTAGAGCATTTCTGGAAGAATCCTGACAGGATAGCAAGTGAAAAATTGGAAATAGCATAAAGATAATATATTACAAATATCAGATAATAAACCCTAGAATGAAATTCACAAAGCTGCTACAGGTTTACTACCAATATAAGTGTTTTAGCCTGGAGTGTTCCTTCAAAATCTCCTTGAAGAATAAGGCAATAAGTCAAGAAGAGAAAAAACATGGAATTGAAAAACTGGGCATTGTCCAACTTCAGAGCATAGAGGTATTACGTTTCTCAAAAACAAAACATCAGTTTTTATCTTTTTTGTTCATGGCAACCCCAGAGTTTTAACAAGCTGTTATTTTTCTTAATTAGGTGCTTTTCATGTTTAGCTGGATTATTTACTGACTTAAGCCATTGCCATGAAGAATAAAAGTCTCCTGTTCACATTGTGCTTATTCTACTATATTGCAAACAACTGAATTAAAAATGCTGTAAATTATTTTACCGATCAAGTTAAAGACTGTGGTGAATCAATAGGCTCCTAACTGGGGAATGTGTGGACATCTAGCTACTAAAACTAATGAAGTCACTGTACGCCAAGCCTAAAGTTTTGAAATATTTTTATTACAGGCCTGTATGGACACAGTACTGTTGCACCTAGGTCTCTACCAGGCGCAAAGCCAATGCTACATTTTTCCTGCTTTACTTACAACTAAATACCAAAAGAAAAAAGGGACCTGTTGCCTCATGAAAACATAAACACAATTTACCCCATTTGTAAATACATACAGTACTTCAGAAGAGAGAAGTGATATAATTTTGAGCCACTGAAGCAAACATTCATTTAATTTTTGTATTCAAGAATAATAATTTAATAATGGCTTCTTTCTTCCTCCCCTTCCTTTGTTGTTGAGCTCTCTGGTGTGTTAGTTCGATTGTCTGACGGGATGGGAAATTCTCACCTTGTAGTAGTGGGACTGCTTTTTTGCGAAAAGTCTGCTATCCCCTGCTTCAAGCTGACTTCAGTTCGTTCTCCTAATTTCTTTGCTTTTTGCCCCAGGGTTTCCCTAGAGCTTACACTTTGATCTTCTTCTTCACCAAGCCTGTTTCCAGTTTGTGTCACTCAGTCATCCAGGTCAGTTACATGTTCACTTACATTTTCATTTATTGCACAGATGAACATTACTGGAGTGGGTTTTGGTCAAGATAAAAAGGGAAGTCAACAACTGACTCATTCATGGTTACTTTTAGCCTAGAATTACTTGTTATACCAGAGATAAAATTTAAAAAAAGTTACTAAGGATAATGAACATTTTAAACATTGAAAGGGGTAATAAAAGACTACATCACTTTTTTGCGTTCTAAAACCTACTTCTATGTAAGCAAGTCAATGTCCCATGTCTGCCCACTTTTTGATTGATAGGTAAGTATATATTCAACTTATCTAATATGACTGTACAAATTACCTTGCACATTTCAAAGCACCGAAAGCACCTGTAGTCGAGTTGTGACAGCCTGGACAGTGATTTTTTTTCTCTTAAGATTAGCTTAGCAAGAAATTATTTTCAGTCTTTCCTTGTTCCATTCCAGTTCCATTTTGTATATCTTTCTTTAGCTCTCTATCCGCCATTTTAGTAGTTTGTTAGTAGTAAATAGCATATTGTAGTTCATTCATTATTGATATTTAGGTGAGCACATTTTTAAAACTGTACTTAGCTTTTCCAACGTTAATCTTTTCTAATTGTAGTATTTTCCAATTTTAGTATTTTTTCAATTGCAGAAAGTAGGTTAAGTCTGGCTGCTTTTTAATTTTAGCTGTGATATGTAGCATGGGTTTCACTTGTTGTGTCCGTAGCTGTCAGAGCTTAATCACAAAATGATATCATTAAGGTGGCTTCTGATTGTTCAAAGTGAAGCTGTTTGATGATTGCCAGCCAGATAATGTTCATCTGCGTTTCATGATCGTGGATCATTGACATGGTTCCTGACCGGGGAGGTAAATAAGATGTCAGGGAATGATACAGTTGTATCATTTGTCTACTTTGTAACCACATAAGGACATCACTTGAGTCCTATTTTGTTTATTTTGCCAAAATAGTTTGCTGGTTTTTAGGAACAATTGTACTAATTACAATTAGTAATTTTTTGACATTATAATAAATTAGCCATTAGCGAGCTAGCTTGCTTGATCTATGGTGGGTAACAGACACTGGATTATTTTTCTCATGGCGTGCAGGAACTGGCGCCATGGGCTATGCATGGCAAATTGTGGTTAGTCACTCACTCACTCAGTAACGGACAACCTTTGGGACGCATGCGCAGGTGGTGCTTCGTTCAGTAGGAACCATTTTGGTAGGACGCATGCGCAGGTGCATCTCCCAAAATCAGTTCGAACGGCACGCCATTTTTAAGCACAGCTTTATCGCCTAACGTTACTTTAGCTAACCCTAACATGTTTGCGTTTCGCCTACTTTAGCTATGAATGGCACAACATTTAAAATCACAGCTCTATCGCCTAACGTTACTTTACTAGCTAACCCTAACATGTTCGCGTTTCGCCCCTACTTTAGCTAAACTAGTTATTGCGTACGGATCGCCTGCTTTAACCTAGTTAGAGCGTACGGATGCTATCATGCACACATGAGTAGGAGCTAAGGACACACAGCTACAACCATGAATACAGAGTATGGACATACGGAGGACAACAAATAACGTTACAGAGGTGAGGACGTGCCATAGCTAGCTAGCTATATAGTACGGAGGGCAAATTTGAGCATTTACAATGTCGTCAGCAGTGTATGCGCGTGAGCTCATTCATTAAAGTGGTGGTAGAAGTGACAAGAAGTAAGTGGTACTGTGCTGTTAGCCTTGATTGATCGCCGTTCACGGTTAATATAAAGTAGCTAGCACAATCTGACAGCACTAACCACTAAAAATGTACTGTGATGGTACTTGCTTCAACGAACGGTAAATGTGAAAAACATTCGATTACAGTCAGCGGCACCGAAATTTCCTGTCACACCCTCAATAAACGACAGAGGTCCTACTAGAAGGTTTAATTGCATCTTTTGAAGTTATATAATTTCTGAAAAGTTATCGATTCCGCTTGGCCACAGTCAGTGAAACTAGGCGATCTGAGCGTATAGTTTCTATGTAAATTACGTCAAAAGGATTCAGCCTTTTTGTTTGCTACCTAAACTTCACAGCACAGCCATTGCCATTATCATGATTGTAGCATGAAGTGTCTATTTTCACAATCCATTTAAACCATTCACAAATGACCAGGGACTTTGCAGTTAGAAGGCGGGATGTATCAAGCCTCCAGTGAAAATATTGACCTGGCTATCAGTCAGAATTCTGACAGAACCAACTGCCATATATGAGCGCGTAAAATCAACCAAAACAATATAGTTCGCCAAGTTGCGCCGTGGGTCTGGACGGTTTCGTGCTTGTTTTCTTTTTGTGCCCTCTCCCTGGCTCCGCCACGTGCCTATGACACATTACTGAGAGGTTCTATCGCCCCTCCATCCCTCCTCAACCCTCTCCTCTGTGCTGTCATTGTCAATCCTACTTCACATCTTTTACATTTGTGAATTGATCTGGTGTTTCTGTACGACTTAAGAATGGAGTAGAAACATTTTTTTGAAGCACACAATTGAAGTGACATCACTCAGCCTTAGCATGTTATTTCCATGTTCTGATTCTTGTGTCCATCCTCCATTTGAACCCTCTGAAATACTTCTGAATAGCTCACATCTTTTTTGGTAGATTTCTAAAATGGGGATGCTTTACAAATAGGCTTGGGAACATTGATCAGACTGTAATATCTCAGATATTCTGTGATCTACCAACAGGCTGTGCTACAGACTCAGACATATCATATTGCTGGCTGATCTTTTGCTAAGAAAAGAATCTGTGATAAATACCGTGCATGAAATGACAGGTGTGGGTTTCGACAAAATCTGCAACTGCAAGGTTATTTTCACTCCTTTTCAATCATCATGAAGAGTAGGTCTCCATTTTGCCTCACCTTTCGTCCATTTTCCCTTTCACTCGATTGCTGCCCTCTGCAGAAGTGATACATGCAGCATACTCCTCAAAATGTAGAATTACAAGCTGATATGCAGTGCATTTCCCACAGGCTGTAAACATTTATTTAACAGCCATCCATGGTCTGCTGAGTGCTTCCATCCATCCTAATTATCACTCTGTTCTTTATCATGTTTCTACTCCTCAAGCCTTTCTGACACAGTACTTTCCTCCCTGGACACTGCCGAATAATTTGATTCTTTAACTGCTCTGGATGAAAAGCAGTCAGAGAAGGCACATAGGTCCCCCTTGAAAAAGAGATGTTAATCCCAATGGAGTTTCCTGGAAAAATAAAGGATAAATATTCATTTAAGGGATACATTCCATTTTACTGACTTTGATAGTAAAGAATTACATTTATGGACACTGTTGTTTTGAGAAGTATAAGAAAGTACCACTGCCATGATTGACAATGAGTTTTAAGATTACAAAAGTCTGCTCTAACAAGTTGTTTTAATTTAGCTTTAGGAAAGCTATGATACCTAGCCCTGCCTAAATCATAACTGAGTGGGAAGTTTTATTTAGCAGAAGTTTCTATGACATTTACTAGTATTTACCAATACTGTGATCTAAAACCAAACTGAAATGGACACCAAAAATAATAGGGGCATCAATTAGTTCCAGCAAGTGGGACAGATCACTTGAGTGTTCTATATACAGATGCACAACAGGGTGCATTTTGCAGGTGTGCTAAGTAAACCGTGCATGTTGTCAATTAGCAGTGTTATGCATTTACATTCAAATCTGGCTGAACTGATTGAGTTGATGAAACTGGAAGTAGCTGAAGTAATTGGAAGTACCAGATCAGAAAGCTTTTTGAAATGTTAATGCGAGCCGCACTGCACGGCAGCGTGTTGAAGCTGTAGATGTGAGGAATACCTCACAATATACCTGTGACCCAAGCTATGAGTGTCGTCCTTCTCCTTTGAACTCAGAACTGATGCAGAAGCGAGTAGCGATCTGAAGCCATTTATTGATTATACCAATGAGCGTGTCTCCTGAGAGTGTGTTTTTGTGAACTGCGTTTGAAGGCTTATGCTTTGCAGTGTAACACACTCTTCATTTTTGAAGACTGAGGCCTATGTTCTTGAAGGCACCAGATATACTAGCTGCATCCTTTTTATGCACACTGGAATATTTGGCAGCTTTGCTTCAAACAATGAGAGCCAGTTCACATCCTGCTCTAATGGGTCAAGCTACATGACCGCATTAGAACTGACCACACGGCCAGCATATCCTCTGGTGTGCGCAAACTGGCCTTTAGAAGGGTCTGCACAAAGTACAGCTGTGTAAACAGTGTATTGGGACTATAGCCACAGGTGAATGGTTGGATAATAGGTTGGTGAATGGTTGGAAAATGGTTGATGAGTGGTTGGTGAGTGGTGCATGTAGGACTGCTGAATAAGCACGGCAGTAGAGCTTGTGCGTGACTGCTACTTCTGGATGAACCACACACTTGTTTCAATCATAGCCAGGGAGTTTTAAGCTAATTGCGATAATTATGCTTATTTCATCAGACAAGCTATTGAGAGCGGAGGGAGGGAAGGTACTGGAGAGAAAATTTGATGCTCAGCCCAAATTTGGATTTGCATTTCAATCATGCAGGAGTGTGAAAAAATAAGAAACAAAGCCAAACAATGCTTACATTCAGTAATGAAAGAATAATAATAAACAGTAATAATATTAATGAATTGAATTAGTTGCAGCAGTTTTGTGAGGAGTTGGCCAGATCTCCTCCAGCGTGATGTAGCAAACTGATTATGCATTTAGAAAATGATTACTTCAGGTTATCCCTGCAAAAGGGGTTTTTTACAAGCTAATGAATCATTGGGTTTCACACATGGCTTCTGCATATTGGCATATCTTTGGTTGAATAAATGATGACAAAGTGAAATTTGTGGATTAAGAGTCATATGAGTTTAGATGATAGGACTTGGCGAGGACTAGATGAGGATTAGTTATGTCCTAATATGTAAAAGCACAGAATTGAAAGTGGTATGTGTACAGTATATGTGCAAGCAGGTGTAAATGAAACCAGGGTTGAAACCCCTGACTTCTGGTGCCATATTGACATTATGTGAGCAATGCAGACTGTGTTGAGATACAACGCTGGATTAATCAGGGAAGGTTTGTGTTGGATTTACTTAATTGCATATGCCCTTAGGAAGTACATGTGTTTTATTGAATCCCTATTTTTGTGTGTTTGATTGAATCCTGCCAAACGGTTCCTGTGACTGTAGTTCTTTTTAAAACTTTAGGATTTAGCATTTTTATGCTTTATTATGCTTTATTACATTTCTTATTTATATACTACACGGTCAAAAGCATGTGGACACATCACATCCAACATGTCATCCAAATTATGGGCATTAATATGGAGTTAGTTGCTACTATAACAACCTCCACGATTCTGGGAAGGCTTTATACTAGATGTTGGAGCATTTCCGGAGGGATTTGCTTCCATTCAGACAGAAGAGCATTAGTGAGGTTTTTGCTAGCTTGCTGAGCTGCTGGTTTACCTTTTGATGAGTAAATGAGTGACCCATGAGGTTAACCATGTTCAGTTGTGAAAATGACTCAAATTTAACCATATGCTTTGTGTTACTTATATTTTGCTGTTTTACATAGCTGGCTAAATGTAAATCAGCAAAGTTATATGATTGAATACAGGAAAATATTTGCATGATACATGATTTCACACAAAAGAAAAAAAAAATCCAAGTTACCCTTGTCAAAAATGTCATATAATGATGATAAAACACAAATTATTAATGTATAAAAATACTTAGGTGACTTTTTCTCTAAAACGTTTAACATGGTGCCATGTGTTATGTGCTTAGGCATTTGGTCACCTTCACAAGAACACCAACTGTCATTTCATCAAATAGCAACTGCTGCATCCTTCAGCTATCAACTTCTAAATTAAAGCCAAGATTTCAACAATGATAGCATGGAAGGGTGTGTATATGCGTGCATGTGTGCTTGTCTCTCTCTCTCTGTATGTGAATTGCTTCACAGATCAGGAAAATTTTAGAGGGGTTACACAATTCTGCATGAACAAGTAGCAAAACACAACTCTTCATGTGAGAATTAACAATACGGATAATATCATTTTATTTTAGCATGTTACAGGGCGATAAACACAATTTTACCATTAAGATATTAGGATTTAAGCTGACTTCAAAAAGGTTAACTTATCAAAGCATTTCAGTCCACTTTCAAATACAGAACATTGAAATCAAACACCTTTATTTTGTTTCTTGAATTTGTTCTTAGGTACCTTTTCATACATACCATTTCAAAAGCTGACAGAGAACCTTACATCTAACCAAAGGAAACTGAAGAGGACATGAGCGTGAAAAGAAGAATACGTCTATCCGACACCATTCCTGTGTACATTGCTTGAAAGATTATGCCTTTTTAAAAAATGTTCCATCACATCGTTTATTTTGAGTAATATCAATATATGAACTCAATGCTCAAGTTTTGTGTGTTAGAACCCATCCTTTTCTTCTCAGAAAGAAATGTGAAATTTCCTGGTGATGCTAAAAAGAAGTGAGACAGGAGTTACTGACATTACTGACAATGGAAACTAAAACTCTCATAGCATGGTTCCGCACCACTTTATGCTTGGATTTGAATACAGCATGTACATGCATTTCAATAAAACATGTGCATTAATTACACATTCACTTTTATTTTAATTCTTTTTCAGAAACACTCATTTGACACACCTGTTTTTTAAGTGCTGTATATTTTTTTGTTTTGTAAATCATAAATGTCTGATTTGGACAGATGGTTTGACTGCACATTAGAAATGAACATGTTTACAGTTTGTATTGGCCTTCTATGTACGGGCACCTCCATTGCATTTTTTTAAACATCAGTCACCGAAATGCATACATTCTATCATAAATCTAATATTTTAATTGGGGAAAATCCCTCAAACTCCAGGGAAAAGCTGTTTGTAATCGGAGAGGTACAATAAGCGCACAAAACGTAGTAAACCCTTTTAAAAACATTATGCTCTAATGCTTATCACATGGTGCAAAATAATGCTACCATAGACCACTACAAGTTAATCGTCAACAAATTACTAACCTAGTTAGAAACATGGACATATATTAAATCTTTCTTTTTGTATATATGGACATTGGATTCAAGTATATACACTATAAAATGAAAGAATGGGGAAAAAAAGATCCTTAAAACATTCGAGACAGTGATTTCAAAAGCTTAGATTAAAATAAAAGAAGAAATGAAAAACTTCTTCATTCATTGGCCTCATACATGTCTACCCAGGTTCCAGCTATACAACCTCACGGTAATTCATATACAAAATTAAATGCAACAAGTTTATGGTGTTAAAGTAAATATGGCAGGCAATTTCTGAAGCTAAGTACAGCTTGCCATAGAGAAACTGCTCAGCATATGCTTACTATTATGTTTAATCTTACAGGATACATAATGGATGTTAGGCAATTATGATTACTGTTGGTTTTATAAGTAAATCAACAGACATTTTCCTTAAAGAAAAATACAAAAATTTATTATGTACAGTATTTTTGCTTTGTAAGAAGTAATCCCTCCTTAAATGATGCAACGAGCTACTGTATGCACTTAAAGGCAGTTCCTGAATCAGCCTCAGAAACACTTCCACTTCCTGTTCTGCTGTACTGTACAATATTAGCCTTTTTCAAAAACATTTTGCTTCCTGTAACGAGGCCATTCAGAATTGAGGGACAAGCAGTGTGAGATATATTTGACAATATTTACATCTTTTTTTTTTTCATTGAGATGTTAACATCAATGAGCAAGTTTTCCCCTTGTCTATTTTTTTTAAACTACACACACCACGGAGAGTTTACTCATTTTCAGGCCTCTCTTACCTTACAGCATGTTTATAGTATGTTTGTGTTTACTATTTTTTAAATGTCATTTTACTACTTACATTTGGCAGCCATGGTTTTGTATCATAATGCACTAGTTACAATAACCTTTTCATTGAAATATTAAAGAATAAACTTGGAATTTTAAAATAAGCTTGGAAGCCTTGTAAAACTATATGACGAAATGATAAAAAAAAGCTACTTCAAAAATGACTTCAGTTATTCTCTCCGTTATCCATGACCGCTGTAGTTGACTTGAAATCCCTGCCATATTTGAGTTTACTTGGATGTTTATACATCAGCTTTTCTTGATGGCATGCCTTGCAACTTTTCCCCAAATTCAACCCTAAACCAAGAAAGAAAAAAAGAAAAGCAAAACAAAAATACTGACGGCAGTTAGCAAGACTTCGGCAAAGTAAAAATATTGCAAAAACTGAAACTTATAAATGACACTGTTTGTTCCTTATGTAACCTTTCTTCCATTTTTGAATGTATTTAACTAGACATTTTTTGTGTTTAATTTTTAAATACTGCTTTTTCCTAGCGCCGCAGCACTTGGGGGGTCGTTGTTACACTGTACAAACAGTCTCACTGTAATTTAGTGGTGGTTCGGATGGGGGTTTGCCGTGTTATTAACACTTGAAGAAAAGGCAGATGATGGAGGCCAGTAGAAGCCAGAGTGACTGGGTCAGGGAGGCGGAGCCGTTAATGTCCCTCCCCGTGCCAGGTCCTAGGGAAGAGGGAAAAGAACAGTTATATTCCTCCATCTGCCACGATCACCTTCCAAACCCTTCTCTCCACAAACTGTGAAACATTTCTTATTTTTCGTCCATTTGCAGTCAATATGTTTTTCTGTTACACTAAATTTTATGTGAGTCAATTCACAATTTTCTGCTACTTCTCTAACGGGAATGAACACTTTGCCTAGAAATGAAATTAAATAAAAATTTTGACAACTTGATAAAAATGCAAGGCTTTACTTTTTTGTCTGCAGTTTTGGGGCAAATCTAAACCAGCTGTTCTAAATGCCCAAAAAGGAATATTCACCCCTTACTTTGTTGCTGATGTTAATTGTTGTAGTAATGTACTGTATACCAGATAAGGCTTGATTAATTTTCATAAGCTTACCATTTGAAGTTTTTATTTTTTTGTGCTCGGTAAAACTTCTTATTTGGCATTGTAATACAATTCCCAACTTCTCATAGACATCATAAACAAATACTTCGCAATGAGCTATGGGAGCCTGATTCAAGGGATTCCTGGAAATGACTACGCACTCTCTCTTTTAAGATAAAGTTTTCAAGATGGGAACACTGTATTGTATTGACATGCCAACTTGCTTTATTTATTGAGGACAAGTATCCACACATACCCGTCTGATTATGTATGTATGTCAGGAGTAATGTGTCTAATTTTTTGGATCACTGTCTTATAAAGTAGGGCATTATTAATTGTGCTCTGGGAGTTAGATAGAATACAATTCTTTGGTAACTTTTTCAACTTGCCCTACACTATGGCTGCAGTGATATCCCATCTGCTAAAGCCATTTCTGGCTTCATGACATGGGGCTTGCTCGAAACTATCATGTGATATGAACTACACACAAATAAATTCCATTGCATTTAGTGCTGCAAAGGAAATTTGCTTTGAAATTCTAAATTGAAGCCTGATTGTGTGTGATTTGTTCCTTTGGCTGAAAAGCATAGTCTTTCAGTCAATGGGCTTGGCTCACTGATTCTTGTAATGCAGTGCAAATGGCAAGTACCACAACTGGAAAACCACAGAATATCTATACACCACCCCCCCTCCTCCCCAACCCATTATGCAGTGTCCATCGCTCTAGAATGAATGCTAATGGCTTTGTTAATTTACAATTTACAAGGATTTGCTCACACTGGATCTACTATCGCATTTCAGTCCCATTTTAGCTGTCCATATTTGGAGAGAATTCTAAAATATATAAAGAAAAATGAAAGCATTCATTTGGCCTTAATTTTTTAAGGTTCAGAAGTCCTTAATCTTTCAATCACACATTTTATTTATAGAACTGAATTTTTAGCCTGCTTTTCACACGTTGTGAATGTCTTCAGACCTGGAAAAAAAAACTGTGCTGTAAATTGTGAAGTTGCGAAATGACTAATTAATTTCACAAAGAGCACAACCCATACATTTTCACCTAGAGCTATGGCCTGCTGACTAGCTTAGTCTGCATACCCTTTTTCATTTAAGGACCTAGGATATGCTTACTCTGTACTTTCGTGCACACCTTACGTTCATCTTCTGTGAAGGTCATAGAGGGGTTTTAGAGCTGGTGGCTCCTCAGGGTCAAAATGGACAAAGCATCAAGCGAGAGGAGAACAACAAGCATACAAAGCACACCTATGGCCCAGCGAGAGACGGCAGTGTCCATTCATTCAGATTTGGACATCGACATGAAGGCCGGAGAGACCGATGCAGGCTAAAGCGGGGGCCGCTTGGCTTCCATTCCTCAGCACAAGTGGGATCTGTTTCTTACGGTGGATCTCTTCCCAGAGTTTATACGGCCCCGTCTTTGGCAAAGCCAGCTGGCACTGTGCGTCTCCAACAGTTGTGTCTGAATGCTGTGAAAGGACACTCGGGCGTTCTCTCTGAAGAGTGCAGGGGAAAGGGCGGAAGGTACGGCCCTTTGGCTGGGGTACAGGTGGAAGCACCTGCCACAGCGTGGCTGTGCTCCACACAGCCACTGTGACATCTCTGTTCCCGTAGAGCCTCACTCATTAGCAGTCCGCTCACCCAAGCCTGTGTGGAGCCAGACAGGAACCCCCGTGGGAACAGTTAATCAAAGCACTCTAATCAATAATACATGGAACCAAATGGCCAGCCTCACCACTAACACTCGGAAAAGGAGGGGGGAGAAGCATCATTTATTCCCGAAAGGGGGAGCAATTTCACTGTGACACCAGACAGGATTGAAAAATGCTTGATTTATAGAAGATTTTCAGCCTGCTTATCCTGCATGTTGTGAATTGTTGCCTGACACGAATCGAGGCCGCTCTTTTGATTGTTAGTTGTGAATCATACCATAATTTTGCTTGCACCTCTGGACACATAAATATGCGTACATGCACATCACTAAAATTGTTGTTGTTGATGTATAATAATCTTTAACTTTCAGGAAACTAAACCACTGTTTTAAATTCAAGACATGTCCATGAATATACCAATATTTGAAACAATGCCTCATATATATGTGTGTGTATGTACACACACATCGTTGGTATATTTCTTTCCACAGGCTTGTGCACATCAAGAAAAAGTAGTAACAAAACTAGAAACACATCCAAATTTATCCCTCCAAATTTTAATTTGAAATGACAATAAGAAAAACACAAATCTTCAGTTTAGAGGTGTTATTAAACGTAAGTGTTGAATGAATGTACAGATGTATTGACTTTGAAAAGTAAAATAAAGGTAGTAAGACAAGACCTTTTATTAAGACGTTTATTTTCAAAGTCAAAGTTCAGGACGCTTGATTGGATGTTGAACTACATGTGTAACATCTCTAAGGAAAAGCGTATCCGGTCAGAATATAGAAAGAGTTCCTTTCCTGCAGCAGTCCTTACCGCACATGCTCGCCTCAGGGAGTTCCTCCCCCATACTGCCGTCTTTATGTTGTATGTCACACTCCCTGTTAGCGGCACGTCTCGCTATGTGAAATAATCGATAATTATGGATGAAACCATGAGCGTGCAACGCAGCTGCACACTCAAATCAGCTCAACAGTGGCAAGTGTCCTTGCCTGCTATGACTGTCTAATGCAGAGATATTCTGATGGCTGGAAGGAGACCACCGTCCTGCTTCAGTCCCCATGGCTTTCTGCCCTGGATCCAGTGCTGGCTCAATGCCACATTCTGCCGTTTCCTAGATCAGCAACGATTCTAAATTCTGAGGGCTTCAGGTAACACGTGGCAGGAACTGTACGTATTTATCTAAAAGGGATACTGAGACTCGACCTGGAGGACATTTCTGCACGGTCAGCCATTCGACTGCAGTGATGTGTGCTGTACATGTGTAATCCTTTAATGAGGGAACCAATGCCAAACTCACACAGACAAACACACGCCGAAACATAATTAAAAAATTTTACAAGTTTACACTGATCAGAATTAATAGAATAGAATAGAATAATTCTAGATTCTAGATTCTAAAATAGAAAGAATTTCTTTATTGTCATTGTACTGGTGTGTGCAACGAAATTCTGGCGCACTGCCTGAGCGGAGCTCAAATATACATGTATAAATAAATAAACGTACGTATCATATATTGGGCGTGGCCCGAACATGGGTGTGGCACCATTTGTGAGCACTTGGTCCATGGCCACGCCCTCATATGTCAGAAAAAACTTTTCCAGCAGCGTTTTTGATGAATTTAACATCCCTGGGCAAACTGTGCAGGTTTAGCACTCTGTCAGGATTTGTCCTGAGGAAGACGAGAAGGGATGATAATTGGGAAGGGATGAGACATCACACATACCTGCTTTCCCAGGCCATTTTGCATGTATCACCTCTTCTTAACAACAGAGAATCAACAATGTTGAAGGGGACAGGTTTCAATAAAGGCATTAAACCCACAAAAGTGGTACACATCTGGACCATGTTGCATGTGAAAACAGATTCATCTGTAACTGAAAGGGGAAGGGCTTATTGTGCACTGTAAAACATTACCCAACAATATTTTAAAATGTCTACACTGTTAGCTGAATGAACATGAGGTGCTTCTCCATTTTTTCTAATCATTGCAAAGAATACGGCAATGCACAGTATATGAACCTATAATTTATTGATGATGACTGTGATTATATGTGAGAGGTAAGAAATATCAAAGAACATGAATAAATGGCTGCTGCTAGTAATTCTGGGAAATTCCAAAGGAAATTAGGCTACATGAGGCGATCCCGATGTGGACATTGACATTCTGAAAGCGGGGGATGGCACAGAGTTGAGCCACGCCTTGCTCTCTTTGTCCCTCCTGCCTCGGCCCCTCCCTGCAGAGGTTGTCACAGTTACCAGGAATCTGATTTGGCGTTGCACAGAGCAAAGTACATACTGCCATCTGCTGTTTGCCTATGGTCAATGCATAGCAAATCCAAGGCTTTCAGAGCCAGCAGCATTACTAGTTTCTAAACATGACACCATTTTAGTACGCATGAAAATGTAGTCCTCCTATAAAACAGTAAATTATAGTTTTTTCCAACAGAATGTTTTAACACATAAAAAGAGAAAACGGTCTTTGTTAGGAGTAATGTCATGACATTACTCCTTACAAGTGTTGGCCAATACAGCTGCTGTTATACATGCAGATGACAATGGGTGTGTTTGCATTCCATGGAAATGTTTTCCAAATGTCGAATGAAAAGAAAGGCATATAGATTTAGTTCTATTCATTTGGGCATTGCACAGAGGTATGAGACAATATGAGATAATATTCACTCATCTTTCAAAGGGATGTATGCACTGTGGCCAAAACAAGCAGGTCATTTGTACACCCTGTGCTGTTCTTCATTTGCATAATAGCTGGACTGAGGCTTTGCACCACTGAGCAGACACAAGGAAGTGTTTGTAATTTGACTTGGCGTGATTACCTCTGCAGGCTTTGAGAAGGGTGCTCATGGGAATTGCACTGGTGTTCAGTTCCACATGGAGCAGTCAGCAGTCCCTCATCGAAGCCTATTTATAATGATCTATAACACGCTGAACACGATTCAAATGAGAAAAGCCAAATGTAAGAAGAAAACTTGAATTGCGGCTAGGTAACAGAACTGTTTTTTTATGATTAATAATACCTTGCAGTTAAAGAATTTTTTCAGCGTATGTACAAATTTGCCCTTTCATGCTGGCTTGTCACACAAGAAAAAATGATTGTTTATGGAAACATTTCTTATTGTCTTTACAGGAGTTTTTAATATCTAGTGATTCATCATGTGGTCCAAGATAAATAACACACAGATTTAAGTTTAAAACAATAGCAACATTTTGAGACAGAGGTAAAGCTCCGTTTGCATGATGAAACAGCTGTTATTCTTTATGTCCAAATAATTGAATTATTCACAAATTCAAACTGATTTCTGGTTTAATACAAAGAAGCTTTGACCAGAAACAAATCAGTTCTTTATAATTTTTTTTGAAAAACATTTGAAAAACTAGATCCCAAAAGAGGTCTTTGTGCTTAATAATTCAGAAGGCTATGATGATATGACGCAAACATTTCTCATTATTTTCCCAACGACACTCTCAGCAGGCCCCCATTAAACGCGTCCGTTGCTGTTAATCAGCAGACGCGTTTGAAGTAAGAGGGTGAGCTGAGGACACTGTAAACCCGTGACCTCGCTCGTGCACTGCGTCACAAGCCGCGCATTTCACAGGGAATTCTCTGGCTCCGGTTCCCCCGGAAACCCCGGGAGCAGATGCTGGAAGTGAAGGAGAACATTTTTAACCCCCGCTGGGTCTCCGCCTTCCTCCCAGAAAAGCTGGGATTGTGCCGCGGGCTCCTCACTCATTCGGCTGAATTCCCCGCCCTACCAGCTTCCTTTTGTCCCCCTGCAAACAAGCGGCACACTGTGACATTCAGTGTGATGACGGCTCCACTTCTGGTTTCAAATCTGAATGGCAAAAAGAGTTCAAAGCACGCTCGCCGAGTTTGGCTGAAAGGAAGCAATTGTCTCTGCAAATGAACCTTATTCAAATGAACATTTCCTCTTCTCGACTCACAAGGACTTAAATTTTTAAAATATATTTATTATATTTTATTATTGTTCCATGCTGTGGGTGGCAAGGCTAAAGCACAGAAGCAGAACTGAGTGACAACAAAAAACTGGTTACAGCTTTGCATCATTTTTATTTTGAACAACTTTATATACCCATTTTCTCTTGTCCCTCAATTCTGGACTGTCCAAATGCATTAGTGGGTCTGTGTCATTGTTGCAAAGCATGACTATAGGAGGCATTATTATGTGAACAGGTGACAAATCCATGCTAGCTCTACCCCTCTGTCCTCTGGTAATGTTATAGCTGGACATAGATGTCTGGTAACCCATCCGAAACTGGCACAGGTTTTGGTCTGGACCTCAAGGAACAACATTACAATAAGAACCGCATCACCACATCCGGAGGACCAGTAGGTACATAATTAAAGGTTGCATAATTTCTAAAAGCTCTATAATGTGCATAACCTATAGGACCAACACAAAGCAAGGACAGATATTTTGATAATGTGATTGACAGGATATAGTCTGAGGTGAGGCAGAGCTGTCTGCCTGTGATTGAGTTAATTGCTAATGCTACAGCACAAATGGGTCACATATTGTGTAAAACTGAGTAAGCTCAGCTGCTGAGAGAGGAAAACAAAGAGGCTGAGAAGTTTTAGCCGCTGAGTTTTGGCAGTGAAGCTGGAGAGAGTTTGGCCGATGCAAAATTAGGCCATTAGTCTTCTTAGAAAAGATTGTTATGGATTCTTATGGAAATATAAATATGTCATAACACCTCGACACCCACAGCACAAAATGCAGAAACATTGCTGCTCTGGTCTCCATTATGTATGCTCTTCACTGAATAAATATATTAAAGATTCTTCTCTACCGTATATAATTCATGTAGAAAATAAACTCAGTTGTTGTGTGACAAGAGGAAATAAGGACAGCTTGAAAGAAGCCAAGCCTGGTTAACATTGTTTGCTGTGACAGTCCAAGTGCAACATAAAGGGTAACATGAGGACAAGACTGTAAAAAAAACAAAAGTAAATAAATAAATAAAACAGAGCCTGCAATGGCGGCCACAGTGCAAGGATTCATACATGAAGCAGTGGGGACATCTGGTGGCCAAAATATGGAACTTTACTTTCTTTTCTCTTCTTGGCTTCACGTTTTGCACACAGCAGACCTCTCTGTTTTCAGTTCAGAACAGAATCACATAAATAATAGACATTAATAATAAATGAAAACCTATTTATAATAATAACTGATCTGTGAGCAGTGTAACAATGATGGAGCCCTGGGTGCCTTTATTAATAACAGCGCCATAGCCACCATCACAGCAACAGCAACAACAAAACCAACAAGGTGACTATTCATGGACAAAGTGCCAGAGCACTCTGTTTCTTAGTTTTTCAGTGAGACTAACAACTTCTCACACTCAGTGTAGCTGTGTAAAATTATCCAAATTCCAAGCACGAGGGTGAAAGCACTGGCAAAAACATTTGTTTCCAATGAGGAACCGACCCATCTGTCTCCCAGCTTTGTCAATCTAAACGGATGAGATTCTGGCCTCAAAAATCACATGTACTCATGCTTGAAGTTTAGCTTTAGCAGATGTGATAGTAAGTAAACAAATATGCTTGGAACTTTCTTTTGTCCTCTACCATTTCCTGGTAAAGAGACTGGAGGAAAAATAAAATTGAACTGGCTTTTTGTTTACATTAGTGCTCACTGCAACCAAGAAATTAATACTATTCCATGAAATGTGTTGGAATATGCCCCAAAATCTGTTTGGATTTTACAATGTCCTGTAATGGTATTATGCTACAGAACTTGTATAGGTATGTACAAAATCAGATGTACAGATGTAAAGGGTGAATGTTTCTGATGGTTCTGTACAGGTTAATTATATTTACACATAAATAACTACTTCATTTCATGGTAGTGAAAGACTCATCAGAAATATCTCATTTGCAAATAAGAACTAGAGTACAAATAAGCAATATGCTTCTTATTATAAGGATGACTGACTTTCATTGTTGGAACAATACATGTTCGTATTTTCCGGTACGGACACCATTTCTTGTTTCAACAATGAGAAGGCAAAACTAACTATGGAAGTCTTAAAATCATGGACCTAAGTGAACCTTGGGATATTTAATGCCTCTTTTTTTCTGCAGACCTTTTCTCTCCCTCTAATTTAGGCTGCAATTTCTATACTAATCTTATGTTTGTTATCAGTCTGTGATTCTTTGATGAGAATACTGTAGACCTGAGCAGCATGAGCTTTGAAGAAGCAGTTCCTACATACGTGAACAGAGCCCGACAAAACCAACCAAGAATCAAGCTAAAACTCATGAAGGAAGATCCTCCCCGAACACGGCTTTTTTTAACGAGAGACACTCCCCAAAAAGGATTTTTACATGAAGAACACATCGAGAGCTCATAAAGAGAACTATGTTTAGCGGTTATATTTTTTTAATTCAAAAGAAAAGAATATAGGCTTTGAGAAAATGTTATGACATTTCGATATCCTGTCAGAAAGATTTGTCTTGTTAGACAGAAATCAATTTTACAGATAAAGTTCTGACATATTTTTCTGAACTTTATCCATAAAAATAAAATAAATTCTGGAATTGAGACACAAAAGGTCTTCATGACGATAATAATAATGATAATAACAATAACCACTCTCCAAGACACTGGAAAATAAGCTCTTGTACCAATAAAACTGTGACTTGGCTTCAGAATTCTTGTGGACATATGAAATGTGATTGTGTGCTGTCAGTCAATATTGTCATCACGCCCACCCCACTAAAACAGTTATAGTGCACGTGGAACAAAATGCACACAGAAAGAGAAACACACGGAACTCACTTACTCTGACTACAGCCGAATGTCTCTTACCGTTGACAAGCCACTGATTTTAAACATTTCATTCACACCAATGTTTACAGAGAAGATTAAATTAATTCTCTTTTTTGTGAAAAAGGGTGGGTTTGAGCTTCGGTTTACTTGTATCTCAATTGGAGTTTTTTTCCCCCTTAAATCTGCAGTTTAAGATATTAGACTTGGTGCTGCCAAGTGAAGATATACTGATGCAATTCACTGCAAGAACCATATTTCTGTGGCTGAAGTACTGACATCTGCCCTTTATTCATGTGAGACTGTGCAAACTGGAAGCTCTTCACAGTGTATTCTCACGGTGCTTTCTTCAGTTTCCACAGACATGTCTATCGGTTCCAGCGCTTCTACAAGGGGCTAAGACACGCTGAACGAGTGGATTCAGCCATGACGGCCCGTGGCCGATGTGCACAGCACATCAGACATCTGCACATAGGTCCGCTGGTTAGACATCGCCTTTGAGGCATGTCTCCACAGGCTTAGCATGTGATGCTGCAGCCCAAGGGCCATTTATCACAAGGGCCAGTGTACATTACATTACATTACAGGCATTTGGCAGATGCTCTTATCCAGAGCGACGTACAACAAAGTGTATAACCATAACCAGGAACAAGTGTGTCGAAAACCCTAGAGAGAAGTACTGTTCCAAGTGCAGAGAACAACCGCATAGTTCAACTTGGACCCTGTAGGTTAAACTGATTAACACTAACACAAACAAGAACCGCAACAACGCAGTCTATGCAAAAATACAAGCAGTAGTTAAGACACGAGTGCATTAACTAAGTCAACTACGAAACAGTTACCTAGTTACAACCCTAAGCTTACAGTGTAGAATTTAACACAGTAAATACAAGTGTTTGAAAACATGAACAAGGAATGCACATGCCCTTACTGAGAAATGGCTATAATAATAATAATAATAATAATAATAATAATAATAATAATAAATAATAATAATAATAATAATAATAGATCTGCTATAATATGATAAAAGTCAACATTTACTGATTAAAAGTAATACACAAATACAATTAAACTAATATACAGCACATATCAATATCGCGTTTCACTATCACATTATCCTATTATCAGTCCTTTAACTAGGTTTTATTCAGGTATGCATTTGGTAAATTGAGATCGAAGTGTTTTATAATGTAGGGGA
Source organism: Anguilla anguilla (assembly GCF_013347855.1). Lineage (NCBI taxonomy): Eukaryota > Metazoa > Chordata > Actinopteri > Anguilliformes > Anguillidae > Anguilla > Anguilla anguilla. The sequence goes on from NC_049212.1 coordinate 27,876,761, forward strand.
ACAATACCAATGAGTCATACAATGTCAGTCAGCGGCAAAACTCCTGGATGGTGTTTGTGACATTATTGTGCACATTTAATAGGCAGATACAAATCCAAGAGTCTAAGGTGAAGGTAAATATGATGCAACAAGTCTGTAATTCCTATACACTTGCTCAGTATGAGTATTAAAGCAGGTACTGTATCATAGAACTATGATTGGACAGACTGTTTCTTTCTGAGCTTTGAAAATATCATTACTATTGAAGAAATGAAACATATTTAGGGATAGCGTTCTCTCTAAATTCACGTGTTCTACTAATGTTGCTTTAAATAGTAAATCAAGTTACACATAGACAGAACTATGAATGGATCTTTTAAAGGCTGCTTGGTCTTTAATTCATAATCTATCTAACAGAGATGAACATTTTGCCCCCATCACCCAATCTGTTCAAAATGGCAAATTCATTTAGAAAATCCCTACTCTGTCCTCAAACTGAAGAAAGATGGTGTCACAGAAATTGCCATATAGCAATACCTGTCTGAGAGCAAAATAACGACATTATAAGCATGCAGCTGCTGAGGGCTGCAGGCGCTTTCTGTATGAATGCGATTTTGAGGGTTTTTTCTCAGCCATGCGTGGAGGTAAAACGGGCTGCAATTTCACCTCCTGTCTTTGAGCCACAGAGAACTTTCTCTTCAAGTTTGATGAAGATTCCTCAGGCAATTTTAAAGTTTCAATGTTTAAATCTGAAAACAGACATTTGAACAATTACAATTCTTTTGTGATTTGTCAAAGATAATATTAACTTAAACATGGTAGGACTGTGTGCTGTTAGTGGCAAGCGCCCAATTGCCTTACTTTCTGTGAGTAATTAATCATTTCTTTTGCAGTAATTGTGGCATTTCCATTAACTAATTTTAATCAGTTTAAGATAGCTTGACTGCATTGTAGTGAACAGTATCTCCTCAACATTCTACAGTAATAAACAGGCAAAACAGTCTATAAGTGTTTGCAGTACTGGCACAAATTATGGAAACACAAGTTCAGTCGTTTTTAAACTTTGACCAGTGCCCCTCCTTCTGTTGTTGTTTCTTGGAGCCATTTTTTCGGTAAAAACTGAATTTGAAACAGTTATCTTCTTGACCACAAGTGATAACGACATTATGTGACCACCGGTAATTTGAAATAAGGTTTTCTTTGCATTAATATTATCATTTTATGGAATAAAATACTGGACAAAGAAATAGATGTTCAAGCTGGTTATAAAATTTCCAAGAGTAGGTTATATTAGACTGTTCAATTATGTCGGTATGAACTAATACATATAAGGTGTAATGGTTACTTATTTAACAAAGTGCACATTACTTCTTATTTTTGTTTTATCTTGATATTACATTCTGTCCAATAAGAAAAAAATCACAAATGTGTCACCCATTTTTGTCATATTTTGGAGATGATGATGTTTTCCAGTGATGCACTTTTCATCACTAATTCCTTGAAACACATTCTCTCTATTTCTTGGTATTCATAAAATGTGGATGATTTCTCTCACATCTTAAAAAAAAAAAAAAAAAAAAAAAAAATCATATTTAGGATTACTTCATTTTTTTTCTAATTTTGAAAATATGACTATTTAATGTCCTGTCAGTTTCATGTTCATACATATTCTACACATCATACACATATGTGATTACAATTTTTTTCAAAGTTAAAGTAGAACAATTGCCTGCTGTATTTTCATAGTTTTTGAGTGAAATACACTTTTCATCATTAATGTCTTCAAACACATTTTCTTTGGTTTCTTTATTTGTACTTGTGAGTATTTCTCACCAATCCTGTGAGAAAATTTCACGTTTAATTCTTTTTTTGTCACTTTTTCGTAGGTAAGAATATGGTCTTGGATTGTCAAGTTTCGGTAAAATTTCACCACAGTTGTCAGCCAACACATTCATTTTAATTTATTATTTATTTCTTCACTTTATTAAAATGTAGAATATTTCTCACTCATCTGATAGGGTATTTGGGACAACTTTTTCATATTTTGGAGTCAAGACTATAGTCATGTATCTTCATGTTTTTTAATGGAAATGTTTTTTGATTCTTTTTTAATCTTGCCCCCACACACAGTCAGGCAGACGGGATGCAGACAAAAATCCAATGCCAAGGCCATAGCTGCAGAATAGCAGAACTTGGTATCATCTTCGGGTCACCAAGTCTCCAAATGTACAATTAGACAACACTTCCATGCCAACAGTCTGTTGAATGTTTTCCAGGGAAAAGTATATATTGAGAGCGATCATCAAATCTAAGTGCCTGGAGTTTGTTAAACACCACGGAGAGTTTGGATTGAAACTAGGTGCCACAGTCATAACAGACAAAAATAGAGTCCTTGGCCACACACACCAGCGATGGGGTTTGGTGCTGATGGAAGGATACATATGCAGAAAAGAATCTCATAACGTCTGTTTAATATGGCAGCTGGTCTATGATGGTCTGGGGCTGTTTTGCTACCACTGGTACTGAGGCCCTGCTTAAGGTCAGTTACCATGTTCATACGCACACCATTATTCAGATCTTATTCTGAAAACTCTGGTATTCTGGTTATGTCTGGCCCATGTCAACACCTTATTCTGAAAAGCAAAACCCAGTTCAGCTCTTATTCCGAATAAGCAAAACCTGGATAATGTGGCTCAAACAAATGAAAACCATAATGAAGTTATAAAACAATGTGAGATACATGGATGGCAGAAAACATGGAAATAGTCATTTAAGACAGCAGGAGAACAAAGGAAACGTGATGAGTTCTGTAGAACCACAAAACAAATTTGACAGGTAGAAGACCCTGACAGCAACGCATTCTAAGCAAGGTTGTCAACATTAAGGTATTACAGTAACTCATATGTTTAAGCCAAAATAATAAAATGCTATTTATTTATTGAAAAAAGTTAAACACGTTAATCTTTAAAGAATAATCCTGCATTAACATCTCAATGTACACGGCCATAATAGTACCCATAGCACTTACCAAAGGATTAAAATGGAATATTCACCTATCCATGTGTGCAGGAATAAGATCGGGTTATTCCTTTCCTGACGCATGCAAACGGAATTATTATTATGTAAATGTGATCAATGGCATCCTGAACTGTCTCTTAGTACCAGGACATCTTTGCCAGAAATCTGGTTACATCGGCCAGCAGGCTGAAACTCGGCTGCAAGTGGATCTTCAGCAAGTCAATGATCCCCAGTCAAACAACAAAATCCACAATGAAAATTTTAATTGACCAGAAAATCCAGATTCCAGGGGCCATAACAGCCACAGGGATTTAATCACCATTGAAAATCTGTATTTCTAATTGAGGGGGTTTGGGCAACCTCGTCTTTATGGACAGGTGTGACCCTGTCCCAGTAGTCTGAGCTCTGATAAATCCAAACGTAACATTCACAAATGTTCATTTAACAGTCCCCTGTAAATGCATTTCATTTGTCTGGGAATTTTTGTCTGAATTTACTGAATGCTTGTTTCATTGTTACAAGAACTGCTGTAATAAATCAATGCACTTGCTTCCTCTTTTCATATACCAAAAGCATACTTTATATCTTACACGAGTAGAAAATACCAAGTGGTCCTAGGGAGTTTTAACAAATGATGCATATACAGTACCATAGTTGCCAACTTTCTACTGATACTATATTGTTATATAGGACAAGATGAAGAAACCCAGAGCCAAGTTGTATTGAATGAATTAAAAAATGGATAGTGTTGCTCTGGAATACTGCTTGTTTAGTTTGTGTGTCCTTGATTCCTGTGAACCTTTTATTTGCCAATGTAAAAAAAACTTTGAGGAGAAAGATGATTTGAGGAGAATCCAGGACAGGGCTCAGCTTGACAACACTAGGCTAACCATGATTCATAAAAAACAGAAAAAAAAGAAAAGAAATTAAAATGTGCTTTGTGTGTCTCCAGGCAGAGACCTTCTTTCCTAGAATTGAATTTGATGAGTCAAAATGTAAAAATATATAGGCACATTTCACCTTTAAAATCTACAAAACAATTAAGCCCTTTAATTAGATAGAAGTCTGCATGAAAGACATACATTCACAACATTAATTAGCTATTATAATTGGAGTCTAAACTAACCCTTAATGTCAGCAGCATGAGATGCCTATGAGGTCTCCTGCTTTCTCGGTGAAGATAATGAGAGAAGATGAGGCTTGTGTAATTGGCCATGGAGCATTTGCAATTATTCACCAGAATGTCAACTTAAACTGCTTTTTTATTTTTTACAATGTGTTTGCAATTTAACATCTGTGAAGAGCAAACACATTGTAGATTGGATAATCCGCTTCTGTCTCAATGGCCACTTTTGAGATATTTTCTAGATCTCAGAATTTACCAGAACTGGATATGCAATGGGTCCCGCCCGTCAGGTTCCTGTTTAGTTTTTTTTGGACCATGCACGTTTTGCTTCAATGGACAGTCAAATTAGCCATTTAAATTCTCATTTAAATTCAGTAATCACTGAATAAAAGTATATACATATATATATATATATATACCCGTACAGTACTAAAATAATGATGTTAGACAGGTGAATTCATTCAGAAAGGGTGCACATATGAAGGTGGAGGATAATGTTACGAGGGATACTGTTGTACTTGTTCTGTTCAACAATACCCGTTGAAATATAGACGTTGGCCACTGACTCCTATCCCACTGAGACAAATGGTTTGCAAACATTTGAGTGTGAATCCTTCCACACTACAGTAAAAAAGACTGAAGTCAAAACATTAGGCAAACATAAGGTTGGCTCCTAAGAATGTGATTTATGTCCAAATTAATCCAAATGTGTAATAACACAAAAATCATAGCCAGAGTTTATATTAGAACAATGAAACAGTGTGTATTCCCAGCCTTTGACCTCACACCCAACTTGAGAAAGAATACATGCCCTACATAATGCCTTTGATAACAAATGAACACTGTAATCACAATGAAGGATTTTAGCAGCTACATATCCATTACATTTTGTATGGTAGTACTGACAGCCATGTTGAAATTCTGCTACAGAAAATGTTTTTAACCCTTTAATTTTAGTGCAAGGATATTGTGAATACAGCCTGGAGTTCTCCCTTTGGGGGTTCAAAAGGGTTAATAAATGTATCCATTGGCAGTTTAATGACTGTTGTTATGCAATTAAACTACTGCCTGGAAGACAATAATACAGATACACCCATTGAATTATATTTTTACATTTCAAAACAAAATACAATGATGTAAATCATATTTGGCCAAGTTACATTATGATAGATGATTTAACAGCACATGCAGCATAAAATATGGGTTATGGAACATATGAACAAGAAAAAGCTCCAGAGTCGTGTGTGATTTTCCTGTTCTTTATAGCACTTGCTTTCCAACAGCAAGATCATATTTGACAGAAGTAAGATTAACACACAAGTTATCCCACAGAAGCTGGCAGGTGGGGATATGTGCTCATATTGTGCCTTCTTTCTTCCTGCCAAGTCAGAGCCATCTCATCTAACAGTGGGGTTTTCAATTTCTGACAGGCAGACTTCAGTTCCATGAGAGAAAATCTAAGTGGTATAGAACAGGATCAGCTTTTTTAAAAGTGGAGCTTGGAGAAGCGGTGGACATTTAAAAGAATTGCTCTCAACATTCTGTCTACACATTTCAAAACCAAGGAAAGGTACATTGAATAAAATGTCTCCACAGTGGATAGGTGTCAAAAAGATAAATGTGTAAAAGTGTATAAGTAGCAATTTCAACAAAAAGGACATTTACATGTAAATCTGAAGAGAGTATTATTGTATATTGAATGAAAATGACTACTAATTAGTCCAGTAATATTGCAACTGCAGATATTACTGGACTAGTAATACTGCATACTTACAAAGTTATTATTGTGAAATAAACATGCTAAATTGTATCTACAGTAATTGAACCAAAACATTTTTGGCCCAAACCATTCATGCATACATTAAGCAAATAAAATGAAGATATATATTGTTTCCAGTTAACTTTATTCATGATATACATATGTGTTTATGCCATCTTTAACTATCAGATCATTTCGGTCATGTGCATAGAATTATAAAATATGTCTTTGTCCCAAACATTAAGGATCTCACTGTAGATCACCTGTACCAGTGTAAATACCCTCAATCTAAAGCTGAGAGCCTGTACTTTAAACATATATTCAGTGTTTCATTTAAAATTCAATGTGCTGATCAAAAGATTGTAAAAAAGAGATGGTATCAAAATGACATTTTAAAAGCAATTGACTCAAGATGTAAAAAAGAAAAAAAAAAACCTTTTAAAGGCTTGTTTCAGTATAACAAGACAGAAAATATGCCTGCACATTAATAGAGCAAGAGGCCTGTTTCATAAAGTGGAATATATTGCAGATAGACTATAGTTATTACTCCACCCGTTAGAATGGATGGTTTGGATGCGGCAGAAGCACTGAAATATGCGATGATAAAAAATGAGAAAAATGTACAAAAATGTCAGCAGGCTTTGCTATTATATAAAGAAACTAAGGGTTGCGACACCATTTATACACCATTATCAGGAATCTTTAAAATGTTCTCTTTTATCAAAACATCTAAAAAAACAAACAAAATTACCGCAGGAATAACGAAATCCATAGGAACGGAGATTGCACTAATTTAGAAAGTCAGTTATTTTGGTGTGCATTTAGCATTATTATTAGGGGGAAATTTACAGTTTTTCCTGAGGAACTGGCAGCGTGGAGCTGAGAATAAGATTGTGCTTCACACTTCGAATTTAACAAAGGTTCTTACACATATCAGGTTTAAGGTACACGTGCAGATATTCAAATAAAAGCATCTGATTAAGAATATATATACATATATTTGGCTAAATTTGTGAGAACTCAGAGGTTATCCTCAATTGGATAGGCTGGGTCATATATGAGCAAGGCAACAAAAAAAAAAAAAAAACTCTCACCGTTTTCTAAGCTGTACACAAGAAAATGTAACATTAAAATAATGGATAAAAGCTGCAGATAATCTTTTTTTCTTGAGTGCAGACATCAATGAGTTCTACATTATAGTGATTTTCGAGAAGCTGATGTGTGTGCTTCTGAACTTTAAATTACAGTACGCGGAAGTGCAATTTTTTTATGAGGCTGCACTTCACTACATGATGCACTACATAATGTACTGTAGATTTACCCTGCAATATACATGGATTAAGGCGTTCATATTTCACATGTGACATGTTTTAGATGATCTTCCTCCACTCCCTCTCCATGAAAAAAGACAAACATAAGTAGAATGCAGTTAACCATGTTACTACCCGAATTACAGCTGAAGGACCACTGACATCAGTGGTCAAAATACTTCTTAATACTTCTAAAAGTAATACAGCTAATAGTGTTGAAGTAATTATAACAATGGTCATGTCTTCATTTGAAGGACCTGTCCAAAAACACATGCACTGATGATTTAAAATTTAAGAATAATCAATATCTGGAAAGGTAGAGTGAAAAATGTAAGTCACGTTAAACTTTATGCTTTTCCCACCTAAAGCAGTTTCTTTGTAGGAGACACTGTTAAACCCCAAATGCATGCAGGCAGACGATATTACAAGTAATATAATAACGAGAGAATTTGTGATGTAGTATGGTCATGTCCAGCTTTTCTCTACCAGATTGCTCAACCTTTACTCTTATCTGTATGCCCTTGTTATCTTGTCAAGAAAAGAGTTATGGGTTTTTACACACCATGAATCAGAGGAGGATATTTAAAAGACTAAAAAAGAATCTTTAAAGGTCAAATCATTTAAAGTTCAAAAGGAGGGCAAAGTGAGTTTCGCCGAGGCCCCGTACGATGTGCATGTGAATGATAAAATCTCTTTCCCTGCTGGTTTGCTGAGATGAGATGGGAGGAAGGCCATGTTGGTAAAGCCTGGTATGCGAAGCTTTGAAAATCACCAGAAGCGCAGAGTAAGAAAATGACGTGATCTGAATACTGAATAATTCAGCCGTGGAGCGCATACAATGACCACGGTAACACAATCGTGGGCGGTGTTGAAATACAACTTCATTGGCAGGTGCACAAAGCATGGCAGCTGGTGCTAATTGCTCACTGTCAGGCCCAACTGCTTGCTAGACGAAACCCATTCAAGAAAGTTGCTTAAATGGTTGAATGGTAAAGAAAGTGCTTTCAGTCTGGAAATAATTTTTTAAATTTTTTAAAATTAAGCACACCAAATGCCTTTAAGTGAGATGGGTTTTATATTTATGCATGAAACTATGTTTTGTGATGTAATCTTTCTTCAGCATATCACCAGTATTTTGGAGTTTCAGAAGCATGTAAATCACAGGCAGAGTGTATCTCTGATCAGCAGACAGGACTTTTGATTTCCACAGGTAGTGTTTTAGATACCTGATATCTTTCACCTTTTTCGAGTATACAGCATCTTTTAAACATGTCCATCGTGCTGCTGTTTTTGTAATATTATGCAGGCATTTTACACAAACGTCAAAGGGTATTAATATGATGTTTAAAACAGAATGTTTAATGTCAAAACATTTTATGTAAACAGTGGAAAAACCTCTTCCACTCAGAAATCTATTTCTGAACATAGTCATCAAATCTCATTTAAGAAATATATAAATTGTTATTTCAGTCATATAACACCTGCATTTATGCTGTAGATGCATAAATGCATGATGTAGAGGTCTGAAACATAAATCTTTAAGGTTTGGCATTGGGTCCAAGGATGAGACCCGATTCTCCTGATATGATGGGCCTGACAGACAGACAAACAGTCATTACAGGTAACTGAATGCTGACTGGAAGATATGGCTGGAGGGTAAAAGCAGGAAAAAGCAGACAGAACAGGGATAGTGGGGAATTTATACTAGGGGAAACCTACTTTATTAAGGTTGTCTGATTTTTTATAATAATAATAATAATAATAATAATAATATACACTATCCATAGCAGGCCTCTGTCCAATTCCAGCGCATCAGGAAAACTCCCTCATCCATTCATCTCAGGCCCAAAGCCTCAACATTAGTCATTCCCTTAACTGCTATCCCTCCCATGGCAGCATTTTCAGTGATGTTTTCTAATGATGAATAATCCTTTACCCAATTGTTTTAGATTTGATTTAGCAGTTAGACCTACATTTAATAAAGCAGAATACACAATACAACATTTAAGTGGTGTTTTAAAATGTTGGAAAAATCTGAAACACAATTTCTTGAAAACGATTGATAAAGTGATCGGTTGGATATTAATGGAGCTAGTTAGCTATAATTCTTGGGATGATTCTATTGCATGTGGTATTTTACCTACTATCAGGTTTGACCATTCAAGCCTTATTTGGATTTGTAAAAACCATCTGTTCTGCTCTGGATTATGCAAACCATGAAAACATTCAGAACATATGCATCTTTTATCTCAACTTCCAGTGGTAACACCAAATTATTATTTTGTGTCAGCAACAGTTGAATATTTTTGCTAGTGTTAACATTGTACTTCCACCCACTGCCAGCTAGAGGTTGCAATAGCCTCTTTGTCAAGCCCCTTCTCAAACAATTATTGCATTTGCACCACCTTACCAATCTAAGTTGCTAAAGTAATTGCCGCTAATTAAGCACAGATAATGATTGACAGCGATGTTTACAAGCAACACATGTTAAATTTGATTACTTACTACCATGGACATGCTGCGATATTTTTTAATGTTGTACAGGGGCATGATATGTTTTGTTAGAAGCAGTAGGAAATGCCCACAATACAAATGAGAGCAGTTATATACCATTTAACTTGCTCAAAAAAGTTAAATAAAATAATAAATTCAGGATTCAACTAATTCTAGTCATAAATCAAGACTTCATGTAGAATCAGGTGTCTTAGTGCTGGGCTAAAATAAAATCCTGCTGCCACATGGGCCCTTTTTGGATACGATTGGACAACATTGCTTTATATGGATGATTTTTCTTATTACTGCAGTGATACTTAATTCTGGTCCTGGAGAGCCACGGAGTCTGCTGGTTTTTTGTTTTTTCCGTAAGCAACTGAATTGAGACCGAAGGAACCAGGTGACCCGAGTTAACTGTGTAATCAACTGCTTTAACTGATCAATTGCTGTGCTACTCAAATTCTGCATAACAACGAAAACCAGCCCCTGCAGGCTCGAACCAGGAGTGAGGACCACTGGCCCAAAGACATGCTTTTTGTAGCATTTAAACTTTCATCCATGTTCACTTTCCATTCTGATTCTCCCCATATTAGAAAAACAAACAGTTTTTTCATAAATGTCTCCATTAGAAACTGAATTGTGCAATTAGCCACTTGACTGTGTCATTGGAGAGCCTATGGGGACCTCTGGAGGTTAACCATTGAAATTCAAGTTCAAGTCCCTGCAGGTCACATGGTGGAGACAAACTGGCGGCCCAACAGATAATTTAATGACATTACAAAAATACTGCAGGGAATGGTGAGCCGGCAACCCAAAATGAAAATAAAGCGATACCTGCCTGCCCTATAGTGTTTTGGCCACAGTGTCATAATGCAATAATGAGCAACATGATAATGCATTTTTTGGCATGCAGACAGGTAATCATTAGAGTGGTATTATTACAGAGCAGCATTATTACATTACTGTTTAGTTATTGCACAATTAGGACAAAACTAGAAATTGCTTGCCAACTAACTTTGATCAAAAACTTTTTGCAACTGAATAAACAAAGCCTTTGAAGGCCAGTGAATTAAAAAAATGTTTTATCCTTCATAAAAATCACAGGCGTGTTTTCATGGCAGCGTTCAGAACAAACCCACTCAATGTACAATTAGAGCCGAGCATTATGCTCCCTTCCCTGAGGTATACACTGCAACAGGCATGGCTCAGCGTGAATATACTGAGAATGAGAGTTATCCCGTGCAAGGGTCTCATTATCTCTGCACGATCTGCATTTATATAATGCCCAGGTTTAGTGCATCAACAGAGGCGCATCAAAGCAACGCAGTCGAAATGCGACGCACTATTTCCACCATGAAAGAAAAAGCCTCTCTCCCGACAAACGCCCAGAAAAAGCAGAAACATCTGGCAGTAATCCACATCCAGTTCATTTCTCGGAGGCTGTTTACGAGAGTAATGCGCACTTGCTCAGGATTTTACAGACCAGGTGCAGGAGTCACGGCACGTAATTGAATTCGGCAGCAATCATACTTCAGTGACGCCGCTCGGCCATGTCTTTTAACATGCGACCTCTGCATGAACCTCAGGGCGGTCAGTGAACCTACACGCATTCAGCGCATCCATGCACGCTTACTTTTTTCACACCGCAAGTATAGATGTAAAGAAAGGAAAAGGGAATGGGAAAAGGTAAAGACCCAAAGAATTAGTTGTTTGCTGAGAGGTTACAGAAAAGAAAGGCTGATTTCGTTATGAGGATCCATTTTGTTTCTACACCTACAGATGGTAACCTACATAAGAGTAGGATGTTCACAGTAAATATGCGGTCAGCGATGCTGGTGACATGAACAGTAGTCATGACACTAGCATTAAGCTTTCACAGGAAACTGAGAGCTTGTTTCTCGGTGGGATTTCCTTCAATGGTCAAATCAATAAAAACATAAACAAAGCCTTGACGCTTTAGGTGCTATTTGTAAAGTAGTGACATTTATCCCTGCTTTCTAATCATGTGCGCAGGTTTTAGAGGGCATGCGATTTATAAATCACCACCATGACCCTTAATTTATATGGACTCAGGGTTTCTAATGGAATCCTGACAACTTGATGGAAACACCGGTTTTCATCATCTGTAACTTTGAGAAGCCATTTTGACTCCATGCTCGCACATTTAATGTGAACATTACCATGTTAGCAAAAAACTGATCCATACTGACCTCTGGTAGGATACCTGATTGTGGGTAAGTCGAGCTCTAGGGGGAAAAACAAAAGGTTTTGTTCACATGGTTAGAAAACAATGATGAACTAAGGTTCAGGTCAGCTCTGTAACATCCTTCCAATGAGAATAAATTTCATCACCCAATCATCTCAATAGTTGCAGATTACCAGCATTGCATCCTTTTCAGCCATTACTTTTCTTGGGATGTGAACAGCATATATAGATTATGGATGCATGATAAATAAACTACCTAAAAAATTCCCTCCATCTCCAGCAGAGAAAACACCTTTTCAAGTTAAGTGAAGGGATGCACATAAAGTCACATGTTTACACAGTGGCTTGCAAAATCATTCAGCTTTCAGTCAATAAATGCAATAAATCCCAGAGTGCCAAACTTTCTGTCTTTAAGTATCTTTATTTCACCAAGGCAAAAAAAAAAAAAATCAATTAACATTCTGGAACATTCTGGACCAGCATATAGACTGAATCAACTTAGACTGCACATCTATACCTACTGAAATGTGAAGTAGGCCTAGTTCCAGCAGAACATGATTCTGTGTGTCATCTGCACCACAATTTTGAATGTACTTTTAAATATTGTTCCCGAACAGTGGTGTTTTTTGTTGTTGTTGTTTGTTGTTCTTTTGGAATAAAAAAAAAATATTCCACTGAGTCATGCACAGATTGCAAATTTGGCACATAATATACCAATATTCATACTAAACTTGACTGACTATTAAAAAAAAAAGATTGTGCTGTGGTTTTAATGACATTGCAATACTTAGCGGGTATTCAATTATATATATATATATTATATAACGGAAGGCCTGGTGGTACTGGTGTTCTCACTGGTGCTGCAATTCAACCACAGAAAAAGCACATCTAAATTGCTTTTTAACATCCTTAAACACCAGACACCAGAGCAATAATTAATTACTTGCTATAAAATGAAAGTGCTTCTTAGCGCGTGCTTGAGACTTTGAAAGGCAATCAGCACATGCTGCATTTGCTTAATCCACTGTGATAGTTGTAATTAAATGGATAAGAAGACCATTTTATTTGAAAAAAAAGGTCTATCCTTCTCTTTGGAGGTGTGCCTTGATCCACACTTTCTTGTGTGAAAATGTCCTCATTCTTCTACCTAACAAGGGTAAAATTATCCTCATGTATAAGCTCAAGCTTATGCAATAGATTAAACAATGTAAGATCATTCCAAATCCTGTGATTTCATAACATCCTGATGTTTTTTTTAGAAAAGAATACATATTCAGCACTCAGTTGTAATCTGCATTTCTTGCATGAGAATGCTGCAGATCATCTCTGCATGCTTCACTTGATGTGTAATAGCATTTTCCTTACTGTATATAAAACTGAATTTATGCAATTCACATTATTTTTATGTCATGTGACTACAGGCCTGATGGTATTTTTATATCATGTGACTACAAGCTGTATGTTATTTTATGTCATTTTCAGCAGACGACTGAAAAAATCTACACACACACACACACTATCCTATTCACACACACACACACACACACACACACACTATCCTATCCACACACATACACACAAAGTTAAAGAAACTTCAGCATACTTAGATACAGAATAGAGGTGAGCTTTCAGTCAATAAATGCTTTCCTTTCTGTCACCAGGAATTTTTGTTGCCCCAGGACAAAAAAAGTACCTTCAGATTTGTGGATGCTTCCTTCACTTAATTACACATACTGCTATTTGACTTTTACTCAATTACACACAGTGCTATATTCATACATGGCTATCTTTCTCATAAAGGTAAAGCAACAACATTCATTTCCTCGACGACAGCATTACCTGTCCACCAAAATTTAGAACTACTAAAATATGAAGTGCAGTAAAAAAAGGGATACAATGGAAAATGTTTTTAATTTTATAAATGTATATAAAGAGCAATAACTGCAATGATGTGGGAATTAGAAAATAACACATCTAATAATTCCCTCCATCTCCAGCGGAGAGATCTATCTGCAAGTATATTAAACTGTACATATATTGTAAATATTTCAATAATTCCTACTTGTGCCAAGTCATAGTTGAAGATTAATTTAGGTATTTATGTACAGTATAATAATTCCTATGATATAATTAAAACTATTCTGATCTCTGTGCCAAATATCCACTAAAAATAACACCAAAACATTAAATATTTTTTTATCAATGGGTGCAAAGCAAGGACCCAAATAATTTTAGTTATTAGAGTTATTTCAGGCCTTTCCAGAATTTCATACTGAAATTCCACATTTTGAAACCGCCTGTAAAAATTATAGGCATTCTCATATAATTATTTCTTAATGATTCAGAACTTCCAAAATTCCTCCAAGAATCAGGGGGAGAGATCAGAGATCAGACTTATTTCCCTCGATAGGAAACTGAAGCGAGCACCATGCGTATCGCTGCGTGGGAAATACCTGGACGGGGCCTATGGAAATTGCCTGACACTTCAACAGCCCCAGTCCCCCTGCCAAACTGCAGCACTGATGTCGAGAATGTCTGCCTTGCAATTTCATTCAGATAAAATGAGAGAAGATTAGTTTGTCAAACATGCAGCCCCAAACACAATCACAGAGGAGCATGGCTGGGTGCGGTACAGGACTGAAGCAGACAGCACAGAGATTCATGTACTATCGACCATTCACGTTCTGCGAAACAACAGACTGAAAACGTGGTCGTGGTCGTGGTCGTGCTTCGTGCGCAGAGCGGAGGGGATGCATTATTTGAGATATCATGTCATGGTGCTTTTTCCTTTTTCGTGGCGGAGTTGAGGGTTGGCATTGATTAACTCGGCCAAGTCTCTTGTCTGGATTAGCCAGCGACGCAGCGGATTCCCGCGCCTGCAGGGATAATCCACAAGCGCAAACCCTTTCACGTGCGCGGGTATGTATTGATCCGAGAAGCAGGGAGAGAGAGTCAAGATAACGTGTCTACTGTGTCCAGTACAGCTGCCAGTAGCTCTCTAGTGTCCGCAAATCCATAGAGACCTCTGTGCAGACATATGGGTGCATAAACCCCCATAATCCGTTCCAAAAATGGACTGCAGATGGTATGCCACCAAGTTTCCCTGGACAAATGCATCAATGTTGGAAAGGCATGTTTGTGGCATAGCATGTACGCACGCACACACAGACACACACACACACGCGCGCATGCACACACGCAGACACACGCAGACACACACACACACACACACACACACACAAACACACACACACACACACACACACACACACACACACACACACACACACACACACACACACACACACACACACAGACATAGACACACAGGCACAGACACACGCACACACACACACACACATTTCAATACAACTGTAACGTTTCATAATTTGCTGTTTATAAATGCTCCAACCTTCTTCACACACCATTGAAATACATCCCACTTCTGCACCTGGAATATGTCTCTCAACTCTATTTGTGTACACAAAAACACAACTAATTACTTACTGCACAGACACACAACATATTCCTTCAGCATGCAACTGCAGGCTGACAAAAAAAGACTAGCGGTGCCTGAAAAACGAGTCGTCATCCAGTGGCCTTTTAACACCGAAAGCAACACAACGACATAAAGTAATTCAGCAGAATTCTATGTTGTCGTGCAGAAAACTGTGATGCAGCAATCTGTGCAGTCATGCAATACATCAAGATCAAAAGCGGAATCAGAAACCTTCTGCTTGCCGCTTACCATTCACAGGGTGCTTGGTAGCAAGGACATCTCCCAGCACTATTGATCACCCTTTAATCCAGCTCCTGAATGTGGCTGTCCTTCTGCAGGCAATGAATATGTCTCAGGCATAACGGATCCTTTTCCTTACGTAGCCGAGTACTGACTGTGGCTGCGTTTCTCCTGTTGTTGCTAAGGCGAGTGTAACTTAAGACTCGGAAGTTTTTAGAGTTTTCAGTTTAAACTGAGCTGCATCAGATTAGTTTAGACTTCCACGCCGCCTGCGTGGGCAGAGTACACAGGTTATGTAGCTAAGACATGATGACAAGCACCGGTAAGTTGCCTTCAGGCAGTAATGTAGTATTTAGCTAGCTAGAGATCGTAATTACACACAAGAGTCTTAAATGGAAATGTGTGAGAGCATAACACAGATTTCCCTCTGAGGGGGAATCTACAAGAGAACCGTAATGCCTTTGCACCTGTTAAACTTTTGCAAGTACCTAAAACTAATTACGGACGATTCTAAAAGCACCTGCAGCGGGCGAAAAGCATGCATAACAGCACCAACAGGAAAACAAGTGCTACGTCTGGGTCATGCATATTTAAACTTCATTGGCAAAATGGTACATTTTTATGCAAATGGATCACAATACAGAGCATGTCCTATTCATAAAACGATTGCATATCACATAAGATCGCATAACTCTCGTAAGAAACACGTAGGTTTTAAACCTGAAACCTGGCAGTAATGAGGTCCAGTCTAGTTAAAAGCAATGCAATTTATACTTGTGAACTTGTCAATGACCATGGGGAGTGTATCATAGTTGCAAGTGGAAGACACCTTTAAAATATACAGCAATACGAGGATTCATTGACAATGAAGGTGACTTTGAATCAGATATTTTGTGCTATAATTTCAATTGTACTGAGAGAAATATTTAGACTCCAAAAACCATGCTACTTTAATAAATATCATTTCTTGAACATGGTTCAAGAAATATTAAAGAGGTAAATGTACCGGTAATTTATCTGATCATTATTATTCTCGCACCATAATTTGCATACCAAAACAAATCTCTTATAAAGTGACTGGCAAGAATCCATTTAATGTTATTGAATCAGAGTATGAACTTCAAAAATAGGTTTGAGTCAGTATTTTGCTTTACTTTGCTTACTTATGCATTCAGAGATAAGTAGACACTAAGGGCTAGATTCACATACATAAAACTCGCAGAACAAATTGTGGCCTGACATGGGTATGTTGGTGCAATTAACATTAAAATTAACATCTTATTTACTAAGGCTAGAGCTAATTACACAATCAGCAAATGGGACTACCCACTATTAGCATTACGCATATTAAGCAGAGCTTAAAAGGCGCAGTTAAAAAACCACCTGTTTAGTGCATTGAATATCTTCATTATTGGATGTGGGGAAATTGATGCATTTTCAGGTGCCACATTAGAGCAGAACCAGTACTATGGACAACACAGGACAAAATGTGTCCTGCGACAATCTAGCTGTGGCAGCGAGTGGTAATTTAATTAATCCAGAGGTGCGATAGTATAATGCAAGGAGCTTGACTATTGCCAGGATACAAAAAAAAAATATTATGTAGGTGGTTCTTGGTATTTCATTTCTCCCAGAACAGTAATTATGTCTATGGCTGAGTTTTGTCACAGAATTCGGAGGTGTCACAAAGTCCATGGTATTTTATTTTTTGGCAGTCGCTAAAGACTTAGCAAATCTGGCCCCAGGAGTAATTTTTTAATTCAAAAACATTTTACGAGGCACAGCCTTAATATAAAACTTGGTGCTCAGAAATCTGATGGCTGAAACATTATGTTTGGCGACTGAAAACATACAAATGAATGACTTGCAAACTGTGCTCACTAATTGTCCGTGCTTACGGGGTTGCTTGATTTTGATCAATACTTATGAGTCATTAATATGGCATGGACAAACAGTGTTGGCAGCTGCTGTGAAATAAAGTGCACTAACTGCACTCAATATTTTATCTGTGTATCAATGTCTACCGGCAGTAAAATACCAGCTTTTGGTTTTTGGTGAATTTTCACTTTAAGCCTGATCCAGATTTTTATGCTTTAGGTGTTGCCGTGAGCTCCTGCTCCATCTGAGACCCTGGGAGAAGCGGCACACATGCCAGTCCACAGTGCAGCGGGATGCCCTGTGCCAAGCACACGTGGCACGGGAGCAGCGTTTCGGTAAGAGAGCAGCTGGGAAAGAGCCCTCCACAGCAAAGCTTTCCAGATGGGGGGTGAAGGGGGGCATCCAGACGGCATGCAGGAGAGCTGGTCTTCCCTTACCATCTGGACAGGTGTAGTACACCTCCTAACAGAATTGCACTTACATACCAAAACTCTTGGGTTTGCTTGCGAGGATAGAAGTTTGCGTGGAAACTGCTTTTCTGCACTGAGAAGACCAGATTGGCTAAAGCGCGTCGCTGAGGAAACCAGGCCGAGCCCGCACACTTATAGCCTGTATTGTCTGTTCAATGTCCACCTGTACAGAACGCTAATCGTGCTGTTTTCTGACATGCATAGCATCATCCTACAATGAACAGACAGCACACATATTTCACTGTAACACAGGCTGCTGTGTTGGTTTTTGTTTGATCCATACCTTTGTTGCATCTGCCCGTGCGACCCAAGACTCAGTTTTCATTGCACTGTGCTGAAGCTCTGCCAGACTAGCCACGTGGCTGAAACCGGCTTCACCTGAGAATGTGACTGAGACGCCTGAAGATGCGTGTGACCATCAGCTTTCAATGTGTGCCTAGACATTTAAAATTCATGCCTGCGCAAGCTCTTCAGCTGGAGCTTAGTCATGATCCATTTCATTCTGTTTGCAGACTGTTTTGGGTGTGTGCACAGTCTGTGCAGATACATTTCAGTTCTATTTACATAACTTCATTCCTTCCATAACCCCTCAGTAATGTGGTTCATGCACACAATTATATAATATTACATACATTTCAATGGAAATGAGAAGGTGAAACGTGGTGAGAACGTTCCAAGATGTGAACTTTTCACCTATGGCAATTTTTGATTGTTTCAGAAGGGGCTTTTTTTCCCCTTTGTCTGTTTTTACCTTAATTTTTTAAACAGCAACCTAAAAAAATAAAACTTGGAAACCTGGTGGCTGGTTTCCAGCTGAAATTAAAGTGTTTTAAAGGTGCTAATGAATAAAACTATATGTGTTAAAAAAAGGTGTTCTACTCCACATATGATTCCACATTGTATTGTGCTGCTCCCTCCAAAGCTCAAAAACATGCTGATTTTCAATTTTCAACTCTGAAATGCACAAGTTTTATTTATAAATTTAATTTATTTAAAGGCCACCTCAATGCAGGGCCAGGATTATATAAGCAGCTCATTTCCATCTGTAGTGCCTTGGCAAGCGAACAGAGACCACATACAGTATTTAAAATGCCTGCATGAAAAAGAGTCAAGAGGGGGCTTGTTCTGCAGGGCTGCAGCTTGATACTATTGAGTCCTTTCACAACAACGTTACATGCAGTGATCAAAATGATCAGGCATACTGGAAATATAAGTGATGGTCAATTTGACCATTCATGGCCAAGTATTTATACCTTCATTTTCATCATGCAATATTGATATTCAAATTATATCAAAATGTTCAATACATGTGTTAAAAAAAGTCATGAGACACACACACACACAAAACCAATTTTCGAAGGTCTTTCATTTGACCTGTTCTACACCGTCTTCCAATAGCCTCTTTTTACCGTCAGTAAAGTGCTAGGTTGTGCTATTCTTTAGAACAGACAGAGTAATTCTTATATCATACAGATGTATCCTCTTTAATCATCAGCACCCATAAATCTCCCATCCAGATGACATGAGGACCAAGGAGTAGGAGAAGCATTTACTGGAATAGATGCCTGTAAAATACAACCTGCGCAGTGTTGCTGGTGATATGTTCTTATTACCATTTACAGTCGTGTTTCCACATTGCACATATCAACTCAGCAGCTGTGTGAAATATTTAATCAGTGGAAGCATTAATTAACCAATAAACAAGCACATGCCCAACCAGTGAGAACGGGTATACAATAACAGCTTTAACACAACACTACAGCAGTTAAAAATAATAGTTATTTGAGACATCCTAGTCCTCTTCAAAGTGAGGCATCTTCCTATTCACGCTTTTTTCAGCAGCTCTAAATTTCATACTTTTTGTCACTTTGGAATCTGAATAAATAAATGGGTGAGAAGGCGACACCGCCCTGTTTTGGAGGTGCTGCATTAATATTCCAAGCCAGATCCCCTTTCCTTTAAAATTTTCTGCACTAGTTCTCCCTCATGTCCAGAGGGCCATACTTCTGCAGTCTTCATGTGCTTCTGCAAGACTGCCCTTTGCCCAGATTTTCAATGCTATACTTCCCTTCTCAGGCCTCTCCTGTCTAATAATGTATAATAGATAATGCACTCCCCCAGAATATAAAGCACATGTCCTTACCTGAAGATCTAACCTATTACATGATGCATTATTGTTTTGTTATTTTGTTACAGGACTATAAATCAAATGGACTAAAATGGAGAGAGAATATCTGGTTCCAGGAGATACCAGGCCATTGTATAAGGTGCAAACTCATACATTTTTCCCCTGAAGTTTGATTACCAGTTTGATTTTTATACAGCCAAATGCATCATCTGAAGAAAGTGTTTCATGTGATGGGTCTACTTACTGTATAGGAACAGGCTAGCACTGTTAACTCCCAGTCTGTTGGTTGCCACACATGTGTAGTTTCCATAGTCTTCCTCCGTTACATTGGATACCAGGAGGAGAGTACGGGTTCCAAAGATCTGAATGCTGATGCCTTGGGCATTGGATAGCCTAGGAAGGAGCACAAATGAGGGTTTGTAGGGCCTTTAGCTGTTAAAATGTAACAAAGGGTAACTCCTTTAAACAGACAATGAAAATCACACCCCCCCCCCCCCCCCAAGAAAATCAGAAAGCCTCCTCCCCCCCATGCCTGTGAGTTCTGTGCTTTTCTGTGTTCCTTGGTATTTGCCAGTTTTTAATAGAATCTTTCATCAGCTTAAGCTCAGTCAGTACTGAACTTTTATCAGCACTAAAGCATGCATGTATAATAATAATACTGGTTTAGAAACATGATCAAACTGTATTTGAATTATTTAAAATGGGAAAATATGCTGAACAAAAAAAGCAATTACCAGTAAACATAAGAATTTGAATGTCTAAAGGAAAGAAACTAAACTATTCATTATATTTTAAAATGACAAACTGCAGGCCACTTTTTAGAAACAACTTAATTTGTGAGAAAGGCAAGAATAGTCAATAAATAGATTATTATAAATGGGCCACATATTAAAATGGGTTTAATAAAATCACAGAGCAGCGTTCATTAAGTATTTGTCCTCAACTTCGACTTTGGCAAATGAATGGCAAGTGAATGTTGTGATTAGGTGAAGCAAACCAAGCAGTTTTTCATTATTGATAGGGGGCTCACATTGTATTTTTGACAGTTCATGACTTACAGTACCATCCATGTGTCTGTGTGAGATATAAATAGGCATATTCAGACTCAGACCGGGAACATTTAATCTACTTACAAGCTACTACATGTCAACCCTCAAAAAAATTAAATGTAATGCAATACATTGTACATGTGGGCTGATTAAAAAATGAACAATGATAAATCTACTGCACAAACTGTACATATAGTTCATTGCAAAATTGTTATAACTGTAACACAATTTTTATTGTTTAGCTCTCCACTCTAGCACAGAATTTGAAATAAAACAATGAATATGAGGTTAAAGTTCAGACAGTCAGCTTCGATGTGCAGGTATTTACATCCATATTATTTGTTTCGGTAGGAATTACAACCGTTTTATACATAGTTCCCCCATTTTATGGGAACAAATGTAATTGGACAAATTAACATAAACTGAAATGAAGTCTTCATATTTAGTACTTGCTGCATACCCTTTTCATTCGATGAACACCAGAAGTCTGTGACCCAGACATCAATAGATGCTGGGTATCTGCGCAAAGATTTGTGTTCCAACCAATGACCTTTATTTTAGTTTTTTGAGCTTGATAGCCAAAATTTAGCTGGTTCCCTCCTGTACTTTAGCACAGTAAAATCTTTAGAGTATACCTGCTGTCTGCAGTGCTTAGCTGGTGCTTATACAATAGTCAGATCAAGATAATTAAAATGAAGAACAGAAGTTAGCACAAATTGGCCCTGTTGTGCACCGTTGCATTACAGTAACATTGCCAGTGACAACAGACACTCCATCAGACTCAACCTTGCAATGTACAGTAGGCTACAACACCATCATCATCATCATAACCTTTATTTAATTCTCGGAGGTACAATTGAGGGCCAAGCCCTCATTTTCAATGTAGCCGAGATTACAAAAACATTTAAGACACAATAAGTATAATAAAAGATTATAGCAACAGTAAAAGCAACATTGTATGTAATAATAATAACTAGAAAATAAACTAAAATAAAATAAAATAAATAAAATCAGATTCTATCACACATTCTACCAAACAAACTCTAAAGAAATAAAAACTGACATGGCAGCCCAGTTTTATTATCTTAGTAATGCAGTTTGAGCAGGCTGTTTTTTAACGACGTTCCGTTGACCTTGATTGACCACAGCGATTAAATGCACAAGACTATAATTGCATTTTACCGGCAGACTATTTGTAGTGGCGACTGCCCACTTTTTGAAACATATATGTCTTATGTTTTCAGTATATTCCATAGTATTTGTCATATTTTAGGATCAGGCTTACCGTTTGTTATCTCTGTACCACTCAAACTCTGGCTTGGGCACTGCCGCAGCATCACACTGAAGAACACCCATGCGGCCCACTTGGGTTGCTGAGCTCTTCACATCTTTGATGAAGGGAGGATCTGAAAAGAACGAGATATAAAATCCACTTTTATCACTGCTGCTGCCACAGCAACAAGGTTTCTGTAGAGTAGACACTGTATTTCAGCATGACGTTATGGCTGCAGGGACAGCTCTTAAAATCCTCTTTTTTCCTGGTTTTTTTTTTTTTTTTTTTTCAAAAGCAGGTCAGAAGTAAATAAAACTGACTTTGGTGAAGAAGACATAAAATCAAAGGGACAGCTTCAACTAGCAGACTTTGTTTTAAAGAAAATACACTACAATACAACACTGAGTAATATTAAGCCTGTGCTCAATCAGCGGTAAAACTTGCCAAAAGCCTTCAGAAGTGTTCAGTTCTGGTCTTCATGAACACAGTGGCATGTTCAGTAATCACTTACTTTATTAAAGTAATTGTAAAGTGGCAGAAAATAGTTGAAATGACCATAAATTATCACAGAAGGATGTATCCACTACCCCTGTTAAATCCACTACACATCTACCAAATATCTATTCAGTAAGTAACGTTAATAACTATAATAACACGCGTTTCAAATCAAACAATATTAGCAGGGGTTTCATTCTACAACATAAATTACAACCGTTAAAATCTCAAGCATGAATTTTGAAGCTGTTATATGTTTGAATAATGTAAGTTGCAATCAAGTTGCTGTGTTGAAATAACAAACGGTCTCATTCAACCACTGCCTTGTCATCACCACTCATGCTAGTTTCATACTAGCCCACTTGCAGAAGACTTTGCTTGGATATAGACAGTTCTCGATGAAACCACGCACAAATTAAGCTCTGTAGATGTCCACGAGTAACTGTGGCATTATATTTGGAAAGAGACATTGCTGTTGAGTTTTTCAAATGTAAATTCTCTGCACATTGAATGCCACAAAAATATTGGTCCCTTGAGGTCAGTTGTGTTAGGGTGAGCTGCAGCGTGCGGATATCTAGAAACCTCATCCCTGTATTCTGGGTAAGTGGAAAGCATATTAATACATAGCCATCAATCTTAGTCCAAGGAAAAAATTTGGACAATTAGAATTTATGCTCAAAATTTTGTTCGGTGACGCTTTATACATACAGCCCCAGACCTTTGGGTGTCTCTCAGATGTGGTGAAGAACTGGATTTGATGATGTAATTTTGACAGAGAGTACAGAATTCTAAAGAGGTCAACAGAGCAAATTCACAATTAACGTCACTTGGCAAAATATGAACTGAGCACACAATAGATGAAAATGCCCATCTCCAAGTTGCAAAGCAAAATGGTGGAGCTATTCTGAGCAGTTCTGAAATTTCTGATCGATGCATCTTCCCTGCTGGGGAGACAGGAATTAGCTTAAGGGCATGATGAGAGCAAAGATTCTGACAATAAGGGATAATTAGAATTTATTCATTACAGATTGCCGCATAATAGTTACCCCCTGGCCGGTGTTACTACCCACCACTACCCGCCCACCAGTTACATATATATATATATATATATATATATATATAAATATATATATGTGTGTGTGTGATTAAATTCACAATAATTGCTGATCTTTGATTACTGGTTAAAGGATTTTTTTGTGATATGAGCTTTAATAACTCCCACAATGTGCACGCTCTATTTATCAACCTACTTACTCCTCTTATGCAACACAATTAAGTTTGAAAAAAATGAATAAATAAAATAAAATGGAAAAACAGAAAGAAAAAAAAAAACATTTCAGTCAGCGCTTTAAAATAATGACATAATGGGATGTGTAACTTGAATTAATTAATTATTCAGTTTTGTTACTCTGAATCTTTTAGCCAAAGCAACTGTAAATGGACAGCAAGTGCATTTATGGTAAGCAAACATCACAGGTGCTGGAGATGGGTGAGGTAACAATCAAATCAGTACTATTGTGAACGTGAATGCCACGATACCTGCACAATAAAGGGACAGGGCCAACTGAAAGAAAAAGAAAAAAAAAAAAAATAAATAAAATAAATAAATAATAATATATAATAATAATAATAATATATCTTTCAAAGCAATGCAGTACAAGCTGCTTTTTATTAAATAAAAGGAGAGGAAAAAATATTTTGCCTAAAAAATTCTTCCTATCTACTTTCCTAGCTTTGGCCCCATGTGGCAGATCTAGGCCAATCGCAGACAGCCATATAATGTGTTTGTACAAAAAAGCAGCATACTCTAAAAGTACACGGTCATTAGCAGGTGCCCATCATCTGTCAAGCAGAAATGTGCTTTCTATAATAACATTTCAAAGAGCCATTCATTGCACAGGGAGCACGATTCTCACACGACGACTGTAGAAACCCACTTCAGAAGAGATATCAGTGCAGCCCTCATGTACCACAAAACATGGGCTGCATTCCTGGGTGATAAATTACAAAAATGCCAACCGACTCCAATTTGAGAATCATTCTGAAATACAACTCTGATATAACTATAAATAAAGACCTGTAGTCCAACATCTGTTTTTTTTCAGAACCATTGCTTGATATTTGATGCGCTCCCTGCTTCCGAGGCCTAGACTGGCTGTTGATTGAAATGACACCACAAAATCCTGCAGACACTGCAGCCCTCCAGGAGCGTGAGAGCCCAGGTACATATATCTGGAATGAACCAATGTTTTCGTGAAACAGAATGATAAAGCAAGAAAAGAATAAGAATAAGAATAATAACAACAACCACAACAACAATAATAATAATAATTATTATTATAATTATTATTATTATTATTATTATTAATATTGTTGTTGTTGTTATTATTATTATTAGAGTGGTTGCCTTTCGCAATCGTACTACTATCTCACATATTATTCTTCTTTATTCCACCCATTTTTGGACCGCTACTCCTCCCAGAGTTTTCGCACCACGTACACGTACAATATGTCAAATCGAGCAGCATCATCAGGAATGGTGTGCATTTACTTTGTGGAAAGTCTCATTGCACAGTTTCTGAAAAAATCGACTTTTTGTGGGAAATTTTGCACCATACGGAATGAATGGTGTAATGTTAATCCTTGTGACATCATAATGCCCTCTAGCAGCTGAAGACAGAGCATTGCGACATCACGAGGGTCAACATTCCACAATTCATTTAAATTGCCAATGTTTATTATTTCCTAGATTTTCAACTGCTTGCTATAGAGAGTTTGTGGAGGCCTCATTGGACATGGTAGAGTGTTCATTGGTGAAGAACACTAACCCTAACCCTAGCTGTAACCCA
The DNA here is from genome assembly GCF_013347855.1 of Anguilla anguilla. NCBI lineage: Eukaryota > Metazoa > Chordata > Actinopteri > Anguilliformes > Anguillidae > Anguilla > Anguilla anguilla. The sequence continues at coordinate 27,902,533 of NC_049212.1, forward strand.
AACCCTAACCCTAATCCTAGCTGTAACCCTAAAGCTAACCCTAACCCAAGCTGTAACCCTAACCCTAACCCTAGCCAGAACTGTAACCCTAGCCATAACCCTAACCACAGCCCTAACCCTAACCCAAGCCTTAACCCTAACACTAACCCTAGCCATAACACTAGCCCTAACCCTAACTCTAGTTGTAACCCTAACCGTAGCCAGAAACCTAACCTTAGCCGGAACCCTAACCCTAGCCATAACCCTAAACCTAGCCAGAACCCTAACCCTAACCGGAAACCTAACCCAGACCATGACCGTAACCCCAGCTATAACCCTAACCATAACCCTAGCTGTGGCAACCACATAGAGCACCATAGAAACTTCACAGAACACCATAGCAACCACCTATTAACACCCTAGCAATCAAACACCCTAGCAACCTCCTAGAACTCCATAGCAACCACCTAGCATCACCCTAGCAACCACCTAGAACACCATATCCACTACCTAGCAGCACCCTAGCAACCACCTAAAACTCCATAGCAACCACCTAGCAACACCCTAGCAACTGCCTACAACACGTTATCAACAACCTAGCATACGAAACCTGAAATACGTTGTCTTCTTCCAAAATAGTAATACTGAATACTTATGTAAGAATAATGTTTACATAATGTATAAAGCTTTGTTTAGCACAAAGTCGACTTTACATTGGCGGCAACTACACTTCACAATTTCTGCAGGAATTGTCTAGTTATTATTATTCCAAACTCCATAATTATGTGGATAGAAAGTAACTGGCTGTTTACTGGATGATACACTCTTCTCCAGTTTAAACCAGCAATGGCAGAGCTGTTGTTATTCTGCTGCAGAAACTAGCTGGGTGGGTGGAAGCACTGTCCCTGAAGACAGCACAGAGAGCCTCAGCTCTTATTTGGCTCTGACTTAGAATCAAACACAGACCCAGGAGATACCGCCGAACAGATGGAACAGGCAGCCAGTTCCCAGTTTTGCATGGCGAGACACGGCTAAGGAGGGACAGGCCATAAAAAACCCCCTGCTGCAAATCCACATAAAGCTGATTTAAGGCTTTATTCGGGAATGACGAACACATTAAATAGTGGGGACGGTTGCCCTTGCGTCCCCTCTTCAGTCAGGTCAGAACGGGTTGTCATGTGGGCAGTCACGTGTCCTTGGGGATGACTAAAAGGAAAGTAAAATGAGATTTGTGAAGATACTGGAGGGCAAAAGTGCAGCTACCCCTCCACCCTGTCTCCCCCAGGGTAAACACATCCATCTCATATTATCTACCATTTCAATATCAAACGGAAGTAAGTTTGCGTTGGCTGGAAGCCCAAATATTTATGGTTCCTTCTTAATTATGCGCCGCCTGCCTCTTCTTTAAGAAGCCTTTCAAGCGCCAAAAATAACAAAGAGGTTTGAGAACCCGTGGTGCACCCTCCGGGGAGCAGTTTAAATAATTACCACACTACATTTTAATATGATTCTGCGTGAAAAAAGCTCCTTTTGTCAAGCGGCACATCAGAATGCGGAGAGAGGAAGATGGACAAAGCCCTAAGGAGTACAGGCAGGCCAGGAATATGGTTCAACGTTGCCAATAAATTCATATTCGCCGATGACTCACAATCTCCTTTGAGCTCCACAGAATGCATTCAAATGAACATTTACTGTAATAACAACTTTTTTTTTTAGACGGTCTTATTTTTATTACAAACAGCAGCTCTCCTTAAGGAGCCAATATATTTTAAACAGACTACCTGCTACCTTTTTTATGGCGGCGGGGAATGCATTATGAAAACAAAAGTTTCCTTTTAATTTCTGTGCTCCTTTTTGCAGTAAAAGCAGTTTCCACGTTTATTCTAAATATTTTATTTGAGACATGAAGATTAAAGGTTTCATCCTGTAAGTATATGAAACATATCTTAAAAGGAGCATATCATTTTTTTTTGTTGAAAGAATCAATTTTAATCTTTAGTTGTGATATATGGAATCATATCCTGGCACAGGCATTCATGATAGATTGACTCTTTGGTGTAGGTGTAGATACTGCCTAGTGCAATATCTAAAATTAATTTCCAGGCTTTTTTCATTGGAAACTCATAACATTTTTAATATTTTGATGGAATGATGTATACTGAATAAACATCTCTATAAACAACAGATCTCTCAATAATGTACGAAAATAGAACCTGAAAATATTGGCGTACACCCACAATCTATACAAACAACTGCGCTGTACGTTTTGAGATGATAGTTATGTTTCCATTTAAAAATTTACATTCAGAGTCAATATTATTTTAAATGACTGAATAATCAAATAAGCTGAAATGTTACAACAGTGTGCAACTAAACAGCCTTTCCAATCAGGAAGATTACACAGGCTACATGTGTAGTGTACCGTTACCATAACACATATACATTAACACAACTTCCATATGTGTAGTATAGTTACCACGCATCATAATCATTAACACAAGTTACATGCATACAATGTACAGTTACCAGCCATCCATAACAAATAGTCACTATCACAATATTAACTGCACCTGATAGAGTACAGTTCATGCCTACCAATTACAAATACTGATATACTGTTTATACCAGTTCTCATGATTCATATGATGCTTCCATACATTAAATATTTCAGAAGATCAATATGTTAAAATGATTATTGCATACTTTCATTCAGAAATTGAATTTTTCATATTTTTTTCCAATTATTTTATTCGATGCATGAAATTGCTCAGGCTGTGAATTTGAGATGAAATTCTCCTAGAAGATTTTATTAGAATTGAAGACTGCCCCTATGACTGTTATTGCAATACTTTTTGGTTTAAGTTCTTTAGCGGAAGAGTTGTAGGGCTGCTGTAAGTCTGGGGGGGAGCATTGCTACCAGTCTTAATTTAACTGTAATTCTATACATGCACAGAATCTCATATATTTGATGGTTGGTTTAACAGGAACATTTCAAATGAAGTACCTTGATAAAAAGTGAAAGTAATATTCGAATCACAGGTCCTTAAGCTCAGTGTCTAATCGACCAAATCCCAACCATACCACAGCTGCCAAGATAAATTCAGCTAGTAACCAGGAAGCCCCCTCCTTGTACAAACCAGGTGAAAGTTGCTAATATTTTGGGGCACCGCACAGCTCCCTCCAATAAGGGTTTGATTCATTTTAAAAAAAGGGGTCTTCCACAACCACACCCTACCCCTAACGTTGGCAACATGTTTAGCAGGCCTCTTCCTCATAAGAAACCGTTAAGACGTGGGATATATAGTAACGCGAAGCTGCGGTGGACGTTTAACCGCACAGTTTCCATCTGCCATAAGGAGAGGGGTTCTGCTCTTTAATGATAAAAGCACAGAACCCCCCCCAGAGACGTTCAGCTTCAGCAGTCATAGAGGGAGCCTGAGTGACATCTCCGAGATTCAAGCTAATCTCTCTCCCAGCGGCGCTCTTCGTCTCAGTCACTCTTGCTTTTAAAGATGCAGTCAGACTCTTGAGGACTGCATTCAGAGGAAGAAGACACGCTTTAAAATAAGGCTGTTTCAGCGAGGAAAGACCAGTGCAGAACTGTCCCCAAGACTGAAAAAGGCCATCTTTCCTGCCTTGAATGTCAGAAAACAGCTTGTGGGGGATCACAACCGATCCGGGTTTACATTCCTGAATGAATCCAAGGCTGTTAAATCTGTTTTCAGCGAGGGCGACAGTCAACAGGAAATTGCGTGTCAGACAGTGATCCTTGTTAGACAAACTTCCATTTCCATAACATGAATCTGAACCCCTATGTCACAATCTCCATTAATAAAGAGGGGCAATTTTCTTCTGTGAGTCAAGTGATTTATAACTGCTACTACGCTATAGCCCCTTTATGAAAAGTGCCCCAGTCTATGTGACAGGAGAATGTGATCTGTTCAGTTGTATGATTCTGCTAAATTAATGTTTTGTTGGTTTGGTTTTGCTTGCTTGCTTTCTACTGCCAAGAATAATAAAACACCACAAAATCTATTCCATTACAAATTCCATTACTTGTTTTCCCGTAATTTCACACATAAAATTAAAACAAGTGCACATTTCTCATTTTACAAGCTCACATATGAGTTCATTTTGGTTATTGAAGACTGGACAAAAGCCGATTGAATCCAGGCAATTACCTCAAGCAATAAATGATGAATAAATAGATGGTCTCTTATTGCTGTGATGGGTGCTACTTTCTCACTCTTTGAGCTTCTCTCTTCCTGTTTGGATGCACTGCCTCAGTATCCTTAAATTACATGCCTAATGTGATTTAAATTGTATTTGTTTATCAAAATTCTCAAATAATGCAGTGAAAAGATGTAATTTTTCTTTAAACTTTAAATTCTCATCAATATACAGTACTCCTCACTTTCTCAGTGTACAACCGATGGTCTTGCTCGGTTGTCAGTAAACTCTTTTTAACTAGAATTTCACCCTCAAGGCCTGGCATGGACTGTTTTCTGACAGCTGCTTCCACGAAACAGAGAGTGGACACTGGATGAAAGCATCCTCATGAGAAGGAAATTAGCATACACATTTGGACCAATTAAATGCACATCGAACCATGGCTAATGGACTGGAAGACCTGAGGTTTTTCTATTTGCATCCAATTCATAAACTCAAATAAATTCATATTTGATTAATAATCTGATTAGCCACCTGAAATATATAGTCATAGTTTATTTCAAAGAGGCTGTTTGGTCTAAAGTTCAGAGTGAACATGCGCTTTCTGGTGGCTTCCTTCACGTTTGAAGTTTGTGCAGTGTGGTTACTAAAGAAGGTTTGTCGAGACAGGATTTCTATAAAGGGTTAACCTGCTGTGGGCACATTGCACTGGTGGAGAAGTGCAGGATTTAAAATTAGTGACAGCCTCTTCTGATTGGCCTGTGGCTCATTTGAGAATGACCCTTAGTGGTGTTGAGGGACTGAGGGTACTTTCTGATTTGACTTGAGTGCTTTTCTGCAGCACGGTACAAAGGAACTCTGGGTTTTCTAAGGGTTGGATAAAATGCCTGAAGGAGATCAGGGGGTGTACTACAAAGGAAGCTTAGCATACCCTGCATTTCTTTGCGGTAGCTGGCTTCACACAACCTTAACAACCACAATCGGGCTCAACCAATATCACAAAGGTGGTTATCAACTTGCTTAGTGAACACGAGCTTTGTTAATGAAGCTCTGTGCGCGTTCCCATGAAAGAGGCAGTGTCTGCAACATTGAGCCATGCAGTACAGCATGGACTGCATATTTCACATTTTATTAATGCTGCACCTTTTCCTTTTTCCATTTTCTGTGCCAGTGAGGACAGACACACAGACTCAGAATTCCCACTCTGCAGGAAACAGGCTCTGAAACAGGCCTTCATCAGCAGGTCTTCCTCATCTCTCAATATTACTGATGCATTCCAACAGACCCAGCAGTCAAGGCTTTCATTTGTGTTTGCTTAATTACATGTCCCTCCTGAGAACTTCCTCATGCTTTAAAAACGCTGAGATATTGACATGCATTGCACACTTTCAGCTGTCTGCAAACAACGAGCTGGCTTTGTTGAAAATATATGTATGCCGACAACATTATCACTCGATTTACATGTACAAATTAACTCATAAGCTAAAAGAAAACATTCTGAGCTGCCGCAGTTACTACTGAAATCTCTACAGAGAGTAACAGAAAATTATTGTGCAAATGGCATCCAGATAAGAATGGAACTTTAATCTGCTGCATCTTTATCTAGAGCGCGTGAAAGAAAAGTCCGTTGCGCTAAATTCCAGGTTGCGGCACGGCACACTTCAAAGGCATCTTCACATGTTGTGCTCCCCTTTGGGGCATGGCACATTAAAACCCAGCCTCCCCTAATATTCCTGATGTGCCTCCCCCATCAGCCATTTGCTCTGATACTGTCCATTACGCTTTGTGAAAGAAACATGAGGATCTGAGGCAGCCAATGAGGCGCAGTCTCTGGGGACCGGGACCAGCGCACTGGAGTCTGCGGCACGCTAAGTGAGATTTGGATCTGTGTTCGCTACTACTCCCTGGAAACAGGGCTGTCTCTTGATATGAGCATCTCATCATCAGACACAGTGTACCGAGCCTATATACAGCAAAGGTACACTGATGCCAAGATGAAAAATAACTAAAATAAATCTGTGCAGTTAGAATCTGCTTTGTGGGATTTATACCATTTTAATTATGAACCTTGAACACAGTACTTTGTTCTGAAAACATTATGAGACCCCGCAGAAAAACTGCTGTCTAGACCTGTAGTAGCTAATAAAGCATCTGTATTTGAGCAGATGCTCTGCCACTCTGATTGCATTTCAGGGAGAGAGAACACCAAAGTAATACAGCGCCCCCATAGTTACTGCATCACTATGGTTACTGCTTCACCACAATTACTGCTTCATCACTGTTACTGTTTCACCATGGTTACTGATACACTGTTGGCACTGCATCACCACAGGTACTGTTTCACCATGGTTACTGCTTGACCATAATTACTGCTTCACTGCTAGTACTGCATCACCACAGGTACTGTTTCACTAAGGTTAATGTTTCACCACAGTTACTGCTTCACTGCTAGTACTGCATCACAGCAAGTATTGTTTCACCACGGTCACTGCTTCATTGAAGTTATAAACTAAGAAAGCTGCCATACTGATTTCCTGCTTGACTTCAAGGCGAGGGGTGAAATTCAGAATATTCTGTTACCAGCACATTTGATCCCAATTTCACTTGTAAAACTTTATTAAAGTTGAACACTGAACATTTCAACGCGTTCAACAGTGCAAATCCCTGTTTTCACTGGGAATTGGCCGATCTATGTGGACATGACCCCTGTGGATACAGTACATTTGTTAGATGTTTTTATCATGAGAGCAGTGAAAGGGAACAGGGCGGTCTGAAAATAGCTTTGGATGTACTTTTCAGTTTTTTTTTCTTTTTTTTTTCTTTTAAAGAACCAAAGCACAAATCATATTCTACTGATGCATACAATCTGTACCTGAAATGTAGTGTGCAGCAGGAAAAAAAAAACAAAAAAAAAAAAACTAAGATTTGTGATGTAACAAGGAAAGTAACACTAACTGGCTTGGCAGTCTAACAGGCTATTTAGCGATGCTGCTCACCTGACAAACTCACAACAGATTAGGTGCAGTTGCAGCACGGCACTGTATCTATAATTGGAAATGAGCTGCAGGCCATGCACAGGTTAGCTTTCGACTATTTGAATATTATATTCTATTATAAGAAATAGTTCTCGGATGCCAGTATGTATCTCTGATATCTGCCGTGGGCAGCAGTGTAGTATAATGGGTAAGGAACTGGTCTTGTAACCGAAAGGTCACAGGTTCAATTTTCCGGGTAGGCCACTGCCATTGTACCCTTGAGCAAGGTACTTAACCTGCATTGCTTCAGTATATCCAGTTGTATAAATGGATGCGATGTAGAAGTTGTGTAAGTCACTCTGGATAAGAACATCTGCTAAATGCCTGTAATGTAATGTAATGTTTCATTTGCTTAAAAAGCATGGACCATGATTAATAATATACAATAATACAGCATGGATACCTAGAAAAAATTGTTAATTCAACAATAATACCGTTTATGAGTCAGACAATATGTAAATTATTAATGGAGTGATATGATTCTACATTGAACATTTGCCATGCAGAATACTTCGTAAACATATTACTGTTAGTAAAAAAGTTTGTACATTTAATTTTTAATCAGAGATAACAAGTGTCTTAACATTAGAAAAAATATAATCATTCAGTGCGAGAATCGTCGTGTAGGCACTAGGCATAAGATAAATATTATGAGCTTAACACGCAATAAACATTCTAAATTATGTATTTTTTTAAATCATGTTTTTATATCTTATTTCACTTTTTCTTCAGATGTGGAAGGTCCAACTCAATTTGCAGATCAATCAAATTCAGGAGAAAATATTGTAGATACCCACAAGCGTCTAAGGCCAGAAGTTGTTTATCACTTCATGTGCAGACTGTACCAGCTAAGCTGTACAGTCACTGTACTAGCTAAGCTGCACAGTCAGTGTACCAGCTGAACTGCACAGTCAGGTCCAAATTTACTGAAGGGTTGCAACTGCTTTTCTGATGCAAGGCCTCAATGTTTTATTTGTAAAATGGTGGCAATGGGTCAGAATCGCTATCAGGATGTATTTTGCATGGATTATGTCGCTCTGTGACTATCCTTTTGATGCATATTTAAAGACATACTGTGTAGGATTTTTAGCCTTGCTGTGGTCCTGAGTTTACAATCAAAGATGTCTTCCCCTATATTTTTCAGAGGTTTTTTCACCTGTTGTTCTGTTGGTGTTGATATTCTTTCCTCAATTGGACCATCTGTGTATTTTACCCTTCTAAAGTTTTTCTTTTTGTACACTGCCTAACATCATTCCATCTTTTTTACATCCTCTGCTGTTTGTTTTATTGTGCCTAATGAATAAATTTTATATGTGATGTCACTCCAAAATTAAATCCACTGAGTTTGGAGTTGTATTATTTCCTATGCTATAATATGGCATTGTGGAGTTGTAACTCGTTGACCATTATCTATATTTCCTCATTTGTAGAGTTTCTTGTGGTTCCCTCGCTACCTGTTCCTGACTAATCTGTATCTATTTCTTTGCGCCTTGTAATCTGGATGTGTAAGCATCCCATACTGTTTCTTTCTGGCCATTTCTTTTATGTTTCCTACCGCAAAATTGCAAATGAGAGTGCTCAGTATATTTAGTTGTGTAAATAGAACCGGTCTTGGCAAATCGGTCATAATGTGTTGAGATCTACGATTACAACAGAGCCGCAATATGGCAAATATAGTTTTGCAGTGTGACTATTTCCTATTTCCTTGGCTCACAGTGTATCTGAGGAAAAACTTAATGTGCAGACTGCAAGCACCCACCTGACCAGCAGAGGTCGCTGGCATGCAGGGACAATACTGCCAGCTGAATCATTTCATATATGGAAACAGCATCTTAGCAGGATCAACCTCCCAACAGACCTGTTCTGTCTTACTTAATAATCTACATTCTGGATTAATTTACATTTTATTAAAGGATAATTTGCTGATTCTAATCTATTCACCAAACTAATAACGCTTTGAGCTGAGGCAAAACTCCTCCTAGTATTAAAAAAGTGAACACAATTCCTGAGTTAACTTTCACACTGCTATTAATAATGTTTAATTAGCTGTAATAACTTGTTAAGAGGGAAAAAATAATCAAGAAACAATTTGCAATCACTCTGGTGTCTTTTGAGGTGATTTGATTAGCATATTGAGACAGAGCCACTCAAATACAGGTCAAAAGGGAACCATCGGTAAAATGAATGATGCTAGTGATGATTTTGGCATGGTCAGTACACCTTTAGAGGGAAGACTGGTTTAAGGCTGACTGCCCCAAACACTCACAGTTGACGATGACGTTGACATATTTGACGTCTGGGGTTGCCACGTCGTTGCTGGCTTTGCACTCATATTTGCCTGCCTGGGACCTCATGATCCCTGAAATATCCAGGTACTCCTCCCCGTCCAAGGGTTCCGCTGTAGGGAAGGGAGGGAGAGAGAGAGAGAGAGAGAGAGAGAGAGAGAGAGCAGGGGAGGGGGAGGGGGGAGACAAAGGACAAAGAGAGCTGATAAGGATGATGGACATTGCAAAGGCAGGCCACGGAACACAGATTGCAGCGAGTCTCATGGCCATAATCATTTGCAACTCACCTGGTCTGTGGATGACAAGTGACAGAGCAAATGCTAAAAATCTGCCATGAGCCAAAGAGAAACAGAGGGACAGGAACCCGGCTAATTAGACACACAAGTACTTCCACTTCTTTAATTTGCCTTTCAAACTCCTGACATATTTCCCTGCTTGTCTGTCAGCATCATTTCCCTGGCTGGGATGCTGGGGGCTTCGTATTCCCCTGGGCCCGAAGCTCCGTGTGCAGGAGCTGTCTGCCAGCATAGCTGGGGAAACAGACAACTCATTAAATTACAGAGAGTCACAGAATAAATGGGCTGGCTTGGGGTGGGAGTGGGGTTGGGGGAGTTCATACTTGGGGCAGGTTTGTGTCAGGGCAGCTGAGCTCAACCTTTGCTCCCTCAACGCCCTGCTCCCTTTGAAAACACTGACATTCTGAGAAATGAGACGTCTGGCCATTCTGCTGTCGGCAGAGATCACTTTAATGGTAATGAGCTCCTGTGTGGTGTTCAGCTGCTGAGGTCCATAGTCGATAAGACTGTATTTTTATAATACAGGACTGCCATTATTAAAATGCAACCGAGTTTGGTAGGGGAATGGGTATTTATCTAGCTCAAATGGCCAACAGATCTGGCAAGAATCTGAATATATTTTTGCTTTTAGTAAATCAACCTTTGGCTATTCAGCTGAAGAGATCTAGGGTTCAGAGTGTTCATTGATACTATGTATCTTACAAAACAGCTTGAATTCATGCTCCTCAGTAAAGTAGCCTAATATCATAATGGAAATAAGGCCATTCAAAGTTTATACAACAGTCATCTTTCACACTAAGTGACACCAGAATTATATATACTGAAAGAAGGAATAAGAGCTCACTTCACAGCTTTGACGTGCTCATACTACTTTGTTTTGCTAATAAAATACAACTGCTTCCATTTAAAATAAAATGTGTTAATTTCTGCATGACAGTAGCTGTCTAACAGTTGCTGAATATAAGAACAAAAGAAACTGAACCAGATATGGTAAAATTCCTGCATGGAGTTTGCTCAACAGGATTCAGGTCTCAGACATGGATCCTCTCTCACTGATTGGGTTGTAGGGCAGGGCTTCCCAACCCTGTTCCTGGAGATCGAGCATCCTGTAGGTTTTCATTTCAACCCTGATTTGGCATACCTGATTCTACTAATTAGTAGCTGAATGAGATCTCTAGCTGTTGAAGGAGGTGTGCTTTCTTATGGTTGGAGTGAAAATCTACCGGATGATAGATCTCCAGGAACAGGACTGGGCAGCCCTGTTGTAGGGTTTGCAGGCATTCTGAGTCAGATTCAGCCCTCGGGGTCTAATGTACTGGTTCTCTGACATCACAGGTAGGACTCAATGTCAGTGCAGAATGCTGGCACTCTCATTAAACTAAGAAGCAGAGAAGTGCTTGCCGAGCAGCCAAAAAGATTTTCACTCAAACCCTGACTGTCTGAATGCTGGTCTTGAGCCAACACAGCACAACTTTTAGCACAAGTGTTTAAGCACTACTGCTATTTTCTATCGTTGCGCGATATTTTGTCTGTATTCAATCAATGTTTGTCCAACAATGTTTGACTCACAATAAGATGCAAGATTGTCTCGTTGCAAAACTTTTGGAAATAAAATACAGCATATATTCATGCTCAATTTTATGTCAGTGTTATGAACAAATATTGGTTGCATGCAGAGCTAAGTGTGGATGATGCAGAAGTACAGAGTTCTACATGCTCACAAAGGCACAATTAATTTAGCCTTTAGGTGTAATACCTGCCTAGCAAGTGGTGAAATTACACCGCATGTTAATTCAGGTAGAGCATTAAGTAGATTTGTGCTGGTTGAACACATTTTTATGATACAGTTTAACAAAGGGAAAAAGGTGTCTTGGTGGTAGACCAGATCAGTGCTGATTACTGCAATGCGTTATTTCATTTTCAAACCTGGACTGGCAGGTGGATCCAAAGGGACAGCTCAAATATTTTACTTTATTTCATTTTATTTTTTAAAAGAGGGGAAGCGTCTGCCCTCTTTTCATACATTTTTTATTCAGACAGGGGGAAAGCAGAGAGCGTAACAGGTAGAGAAAGGGAATCGCAACTCCGAAAGTGCCAGGGCGGGGATGGAGCCCCCAACTGAGCAGGGGGATTTGTACAGTACATGTACTGCTGACTGTGCCACACACCATGCCGACTCCAGTGTTTGTTTGAACATGCGAGAAGCCGCTAAGAATAAGCAAGCAATGTAACACACTTATCTACTGTACATGCTCAGGGCCAGTTTGAGGCTACTGCAAACATGTCACACTATGCACTCAGCTGCAGAAAGCATTGTGCAATGAGAGCTAGGACACATGTATTCCTCGGCCCCGTGAACACGCGATCATGGGAAAGGCTGCCGGCAACTGTACAAAATCATTTAAAAGCTTGCTTCTCATTGGCATCAGCCCTTTCCCTGTTAACAGTGCGGTTTCACATGCAGTCCACGGGCACCTCATCGACCAGCGGGGGTCACTAGATAGTGAAGACACGCAGACTCCTATCCAACGAAACCCTCCCATACATTGGCTGATGCAATTACTCCAATTACATTTTGCCCTATGGAGCTACCACCCACAGTTTTTAATGGCATTTGATTCAAGACTGAGGCTTGGGGCTCCTCCATGCACCACACCATGGTGTCTTAACCAAATGACCCATCCAGCAGCCCCCATAGTGAGCTAATTTTGGTGAAGAACAGCTGAGCGGAACTATGAGTCAATTCAAGGTGCTCAACCCAGGTCTAAGAACAAATGGGATGCAATGGGCATATATACAATAGGTGTGCTAAAATCATTAATATTAACAGAAAAACTGCTGCAAACATTGCACTCCTGACACAAAGAAACAAATGTACATTTCTATGCACCAAACAACTCTGGAAAGCATGACGTTGGACAGAGGAAAGCAGGACTGAGTCACAGCAAAAGCAGCACAGAGTCACAGCAAAAGCAGGACAGGGTCACAGCGAAAGCAGGACTGAGTCACAAAGAAAGGAGGACTGAGTCACAGCAAAAGCAGGACTGAGTCACAAAGAAAGGAGGACTGAGTCACAGAAAAAGCAGGACTGAGTCACAAAGAAAGCAGGACTGAGTCACAAAGAAAGGAGGACTGAGACACAGAGAAAGCAGGACTGAGTCACAAAGAAAGCAGGACTGAGTCACAGAGAAAGGAGGACTGAGACACAGAGAAAGCAGGACTGAGTCACAAAGAAAGCAGGACTGAGACACAGAAAAAGCAGGACTGAGACACCGAGAAAGCAGGACTGAGACACAGAGAAAGCAGGACTGAGACACAGAGAAAGCAGGACTGAGACACGGAGAAAGCAGGACTGAGACACAGAGAAAGCAGGACTGAGACACAGAGAAAGCAGGACTGAGACAGAGAAAGCAGGACTGAGACACAGAGAAAGCAGGACTGAGACACGGAGAAAGCAGGACTGAGACACAGAGAAAGCAGGACTGAGACACGGAGAAAGCAGGACTGAGACAGAGAAAGCAGGACTGAGGCAGGGCACAACGGTGCCCTTGTTTCAACGTCAGAGTCTGTGATGCGTGCGAGTGAGGAAGATGGCAGGGAGGGGGGATGTGCACACACACACACACACACACACGCCGCTGGTGCATGTAGGGAACGGGGAAAGATCCCACAGACGAACCCCGGCAGGCGCCAGCGCGCAAAGCTCATTGAAATGTGCGCGTTCTTCACTGAGCGACCAGGTCCTGTCAATTTACCCGAGGCGAAAATGAAATTTCAGGCTCAAAGGTCACCCCGCAGCTCAGAAAAACAAAAACAAAAACAAAACAAAGCAATTTACTCAAAAATAAAGAGGCGCATTAAAGGGAGGAGCAGAGCGTCACCTCCGCATAATCAGCCGACCCACACAACGCCGCCCGCCTGCGCGCCACGGACTGTCTCCGAAATGTCTGCGCGATAGGAGCCTGATTGGCTGACTGATGTGTTTGACAGGTGCCTGCCCCTCTGCGCCGTCTGCCCCAGCCAATCTACTTCATACAATAAAACAGAATCAAATCATCGCAGCAAAGCGAGCTAAAAGCAAGGTAAAAGCGTCTGCACAGATTTAACATTGGCCGTGCTGACGAAAGCCAGAAAATTACACAAGCAGAACGCAAGGCCACTGAAAAAAAAACAACAAAAAAAAAAACACTGGCACTTTGAACAAATGGAACCAAACAAGAAGAATAAAAACAAGATTGTTTCCATTAGTTCCAAGACCGGAACAGAGACTGTGATTATACATATTTAACAAGACGCAATTAAAAAACGAAAGCAGGGAGAGCGAAATGAATTTATCCATCACTTCACAATTAAAACAAAACTGTAAAAAGTGTATTGCTACAAGTATGTCCTAATATCACTGTCATAGGCCTGAATGCGATCAACGTGCCCTTAACATCAAATTAAAAATAAAAGCATGTGTTGATTTTATTTATTCACAATCAGTGCAGCGTTTTGGTGCAGATTAAAAATAAAATGTTGCATTATTATTATTATTATTAACCCGTCCACACACTGGAACAGTGCATTATTATATGGCTCATTAAACCGTTGCATTCAAGTGGACAGCTAAGGGCAAATGGTGGAAGAATCCAGTCACACCTGTGCAGGTGCCCCAGCCAGTCAGGGTCAGTGGCGTTTGTGAGAGACACAGGGCGTGACGTGAACCTGTTGATACCCCAGGAGACGGTGTGAAAGAAAGAGACCGAGCTGGCAGAAGATGCAGAGGAGAGAGTTAATTGAGATTCAGCCACCCTTCCTAATGGCCTGATACCTGCATGCCCGCTGAGTGGTTCGCAGGGAGGTTAAAGACCCAGAGTCTCTGTCTCCGCAATCCAAGCAGAAAAATCCAAACACAGCCGGGCCCTGTGCACCAGGAACGGCGGTGTGCATTTTACATTTGTAGGTCGTGGATAGGGTAACGCATGTGTGTGTGTGTTTGTGTGTGTGTGTGTGTGTGTGCGCTTGTTTGCGTGAGTGTGTATGCGTGTGAGAGCGCGTGCGTGAGTGTACGTGTGTGCATGCATGCGTATGTGTGTGTACGTGTGAGTGTGTGTGCATGCATATGTGTGTGTGCGCGTGTGCGCGTGTGCGCGTGTGCGTGAGTGTGAGTGTGTGCATGCATGCGTGTGTGTGTGTCTCTGAGAGCTCACTCTCACTCCTGCTACAGGACTGTACGATCGCCTGCAGCATTCCCTGTCAAGTCCTGGGTTCATTCAGATAAAGAAAAGCAATCTGTTCACCTCCACAGGCCATCCTGCAAGGCTGCCTGAGTGTATGAAGCCCAGCCCAGATGCAGGCACTGTCAGGCCCTCTCTCCTGTCCTTTACCCGGCTTCAGCTCCCCCTTATCTGCATGCGGACCGATCGGCTCTAGTGCCAGCATTCACAGAGCAGGTGTACAGGCACCCAGCAAATGAGCATTAACGACCTGACACCCTGAGCGCGCACTCTCCTACTCTCTATCTCTCTCTCTCACTTTCCTTCTCACTCTCCCACTCTCTCGCTCGTTCTCTCTCACTGACTATATATACAGTTAAATGTGAAAGCATTGGGACAGTGACACAATTTTATTTTGGCTCAGTAATCCAGTACATTGTGTTTGAACAATATGAGGTATAAGTGCAGACTGCCAGCTTTAATTTAATGGTATTTGCATCCATATTGGGTGATCCGTGTAGGAATCGCAGCCCTTTTTTATACATAGTCGCCCCATTTTAGGAGAGCTGAGCCAAAACAAAAACAGTGGAGCTGTCCCAATACTTTTGCATGTAACTTGCTTTGGATGTTTGAGACTGTAGAGAAGATTCATCCATAGTTAAATTCTTTATTTCCTTTTTTTAGAAATCTTTTTTTGGAAAGAATGAATAAAAGGTTTGCGATGCTTTTGCAACCGATGAACCATCACAGCTACCAGAAATATTACCTACAATTCTCAGACCACCCACAGTGGGTGGAAAGCACACATAACTACACTACCAGGGAAATAGTGACACAGTGTACTGTCTGGGTCAAGCATATTTAAATTGCATTATCTACTTAAATTTCATTGCCAAAATGATACATTTTTATGCAAATGCAGCTCAATACAGGGCATGTCCAATTCAGAAAGATGGCAGAAAATTAACACTCACAATAAGCAGGGATTTTTTTTTTTTAAACTGAAACTTGGTGGTAATTCAGCATAGTCTATTTAAAAGCCATGCAATGTGTGCTTGTCAACTTTTCAGTAACAATTATTGCCATTGTAGCTGGAAGAGGAAGACACCACTAACATTTTAGGTGTGCAATCCTGGGGTTGCTTGATGAGAAAGGTGATATTGAACTAGCTCCATGTCATTTTTATTTATTTTTTTATTTTTATATTTAGAACTCCAATAACCATGGCTACTTCAATAAAAAATCATGTATTTAAAATGGTCCAATGAATTGAGATAGTAAGTTGTTCCAAAAATACTGAAAAGGTCGATTTTCTGGTCATTCGGCCTCATCTGTGGCTCAGTGGTTTCTTTTATGTCACATTTCCCACAATACATTTTAATTTGGGCGCCAAATTAAAATGAATCGAGCACAATGACAGGCAAGTATTCAATTAATGTTATTCATTCAGCACTTGTCCATCTCCAAAAAAGTTCTGAGAAAAAAATAAATGAAAAAATAAATAAATCTAAATAGTGCTCAGACAAGGCATAGCATGACATGAAAGTTGGCAAGACCCTGGCTCAAAAAATATCTTATGACAGCTCACTTAATGTTTTGCAACAAAAAACTTGAAATACCATTGTATTTGTAAACTTGCTAACTATTTAGACGTGGTTATGCAGTTGGTTGATTCTAGTCAACACTTTGGGGTATTTGTCGTTAGCATGGCATGTAAATCATTTGTAGCTGTTGCATGATAAGGAGCCTCAACTGTGCTTGCCATTTTTCTTAATAATTTTACTCCTCAGTGTTTGTTTGAGTTCCCTTCCTCACAAAATGTCCATTTTTTTCTGACTTTTTCATAGATCTGTATGTTTTTACATTTGGTCCAGCCGAAAAGCATACACACAGGACCTACCCCCGGCACAAGCCCCGCAGCTTAATAACAGGTTAATAATAATAACGTCTCAGCACCACTCCTGCGAATATACCGGTGAGAATGATCTCCAGCATTCTCACAGTGATGCGCATTGCGTACTCCACCCATTACAGTGTTTGCCAAGCAACTGTGCAAACTTCCCTTCGCTCTGATGAAGCCCAATAATGACCGGCCATTAACTGCCAAAAGCGGCTTCATAGGGCCTCATTACGCTGATAGAATTGTGTGTCCATGTTTTGTCACTACAACCTTTACAGGCTCATTAGCATAAAGGAGCACTGGAGGAAGATTACAGCGGGAATCGTGGTGAATATTAACAAAAAGGAAATGGGCGATTGAACAAACGCAGAAAAAAAGCATTTACCGAGGTCAGCCGCATTAAATGCTCTAGGAAAAGGGCAAATTCCAAGTGCATCACAGCCTGCATTGGTCAATATGGATTACTTGTCCAACCACTGCATAATTGCTCAGAATGTCAAATTAGAATGCTTAACACCATATGGTATTTGTTAGGCGGAAGATAAAATTGTCAAACATATTTAAAAAAGGTCCTTAGTCTCTCGAGTAAAATTAGGTCATATTTGAGGACTTCGTTTTTGAAGTTGATATGTTTTTTTTTCTCTCTTCCCACCAGTGTGTAACCTGCTTCAAACTTACTCAACCATTGAAAAGGTGACATGTACATTATGCAATATATTTTCATTGTGTCATACATAATTAATGCAAAGGAAGAAGAGCAAGAAAGGTGACCACTTTCTTTGAATTTCCTTTGGCCCTTATGCAAAACCAGAGACTTGCCAGAGGTAGGGAGACCACAATTCTAGTTCATGGCCAATTCAAGTCCTTTAGTCTGCACACTAAAAAAAAAAAAAACCCACACAATGTGATAGATACACAGGTGGATACAAGACAATTACACAAACCTGTCATGGCATTGATTTAACCATATGGGGTGCTATAACTCCGATACCAAAAATACCAGAAAAGCAGAAGTATAAAACTTGGTGCTATATAAAGCACTTCACATTCAAGCAAGTCCCGAAGGTTCACAAGATGCTTTAAGAAAATAATTATCATTGTAATTTAGATTATTGCCTGGCATTATAATTCATCAATACCATATTTCCAATGCTGTTAAGCGATGCAATGTATGGTGAAGGCTGTAATGTGACTGAACTTCACGTGCAGAGGTTGCAGGTTCAATTCCAGCATCAGCTCATGTAAGCTATTTTGTTACAACTGTTATTTGAGTTATAACTGCTTTCAAAAGATGTGTGTATACTGAAATACAGATCATCAATGCATTTACGGACTAAGATAGACCTCATAATATATTTTGTACTCTTTCACCACTTGCTGTCCTTACAGGTGGTGCTCTGTGACACGAAGGGTCTGCCTATCGATTCTCATGTTCAGGTTTTGAGACCAGTTTCAACTTCTTTTCAATTCAAGAATGAAACCATTGAACTTTGCACAGAATCGCAGCTGTGAACCTATGTGTGTCTTTGCACAGCCTTATTTTCTCCTTCCTGGTGCACAATACTTGGCTTTTATTATTTATTTATTTAAATAATAATAATAATAATAATAATAATATTATTAGCCTGAACTTGCATTCTCATAAATTATGTCTCTGTGAGACAAGTGAGAAGCAGGCAGTAGGAAGCTGTCACTCGCACATCACCGCCCTGCTGGGATTGGTGGCGCAGCCTGCAGGAGGCGGAGCTGCTAGTGGGAGCTCAGTGCTGTCAGGCCCTGCTGTTCCTGCTGTTCCTCAGGGTCGTATTTACCCGGCAAGCAACTTCATGACGGCACTGAATCTGGGTTCCACACTCAACAGCGAAGAGAGCCATCTTTCTTATTCAGGATTTGCTGAGATACTAGGACTTTTCATATTTAAAACTGGAGCAGGGTAGCCTAATACATTGTTACCTGCTGTTATGATGAATGTCTCAAGCACTCGCAGTACGAAAACAACAACAGAAAGAACTAGCTGCTTTACATGTCATTAGATATTCAATGCTTCGTGTGTGATAGATTTGCTCTCAAATTCCATCTGAGTGCTGTTGTCGTTAAAGTAAATCCTCTGAGCTGCCACTCTCACCATCACACGTTTCTCTGTCTCCAATTCTCACAGCTCTGCTCTGGCCAAGTACACCCACTCTGACATGCTGCCAACGACAAAAGCAGGAATAGCTCCTCTTCATGACATTCTGCCCTAAAAAAAACCCATTAGATTTCACAAAGCATGTAGTTTCCATGGGCATAAGTCATAATGTGTCAGCAAACAGCTATGAAAGTGAACAATCACTAATTGAATATTAGCAATTGTTAGCGTATAACAATTTTATCTATGTGGAGGGGAGATTTGATTAGGGTTAAGTGCTCACTTCAGTAGAGTTTTGAGGCATATTTGTCTTCAGAAAACTTTTATGTGTATAATGCACATGCACCACAGCAGCCAGTATGGACACAATTTAATGGAATATATTTATATCTAAACATTATTTTCATCATAATTTTCATGATCTTCATAAAGAAGGGAGGGAAACTCATCTCAACCACCACTGTGTAGCTCCCACCTGGGTGATGCATGGTGAGAGAGGGGTTTACTGAGCCAGTGAAAGTGGAGGGTTCAAAAGGAAAAGAACTGTGCCCTATTGGCTAAACCTGCAACGCATTAAGTGTAACAACATAAAGAATACTGTATGTAGATGCAATTAAGGGCATTTTCACACTTCCTTTTTAATTTGCATTAACCAGTGGTTGACAGCTGATGAAATTAGTCATAGGACTAAGCCTGAAGCTCTATATCCAGACGGTTCAGACTCTGAGCTGAGCAACAGAATATAATGACATGTTAAGGCATCTGTTAAGTAGATCTGTTGATGTTAGCAATAAGCACCTCATGTATTTGTGTGATTGATCCACGATACTGTATTTGGTCTTCTGTAGCATGATGTCCCCTCTGATGTTTCCAGCATAGTGTCCTCTCTGATTAAAGCTAGCACAGGAAAGGCAGTGTCAAACACGATATCCTTCAATCTAAGATGGAGTCACAGATTATATTTGCTTAAGATTCAGTTTGAAAATAATAGTTAGACCCATCAGTGGTTATTATTAGAATTAAAATGAAAATCATCTTAAATCTATGAGTTGTTTTGAAAATAGATCCTACCATAATTAACCTCTGAGAAGAGGGCTTATATATCTTGGTTAATGTGTACAGGAGGCAAAATGATTTGTTTCTTGTGAAAACTGCATTCAAATGTAAACATGATACAGCCAATATGGTAATAAATATTTCTCTAGAATTACATTATTAGCTAGAGTCAGCACCTTTGAAAACAAAACTACTGGTGGCTGCCAAAATGAAATACCGGCATAATAGTTTCATTATGCTTTAAGAAGAGAGAACATTACCAACTTTATTAATTAAAAAATAAATACATTTAACATTTAATCTAAATTTAATTGTATACCTGTGTAGGTGCGATTACAGTAGCTGACCTATTGATTTATCACAAGTGTGAAAAAAAATTAGTGTGGATGTCTAGCAATACATGTAACAAGAATAATTTCATTAAAATTTAATTTCCATTTTATTTATTGTGAAAATTAGGCTTTTATAAATCCTGAGATAAAGTAATATTCATAGCAGAAGAAGCTAGGACTGAAACAAGCACACTGTGTTTGCAGTGTGTTTGAAGTGAAGGGAATGAATGAGCACGAAATGCTCACGACAGCTTTTTTACAAATGTGCTCCCTTTACCTGAACCGATCTTATTGTTCTTGCAGAACGAAACTGGATCTCTAATTGAACAGGCCAAACAACACTTTTGTGTTTAGAGTGTAACCTTTATATGCAGCGGAGAAGATGCACAATGAACTGAATTGATAGATGATACACGCTTCATAAAATGCAACAAAATGCTTCCTGAGGTTCTTCTCTGCGTCATTTCAGGACAAATTTAAGGCACTGATTCTTTTACGGTGACTCATATGGGTGAATTTATATAGCCTGTGAGACGGTTGTGTGTTAAAACTAAACTGACAAATCCCACTGCATGCCAGGGTCCTTGAGCGAGACTAAATTTAACCACAATTAGATTAATTTGATGCATGTCTGCTTGCAACCTTCAGTCTTGGTCACGATTTAGTGTGGCTAGATAAGATCAATTCCAGCACTTATCTCTCACCACTTTGCCGTGGATGTTCACTCCTATGATAATAAATCTTTTTAAATGAATTTAGCCTGATGTTCTATTTGTAATTGTGTTGTAAAATTTTTAATTTTCTCTCACATTTCAGCACACCTGAATGAAACTATGTTGAAATGAGTGCAAATGATGAAGTTGGTTTGGCATGGCCTACTACATTTTAACATTCCATCCACTTCACCTTTCTAAAAGCAGTCAGACTTTTATGACCAAAAACACATACATAAATCATTGCCATGTTACCATAATAAAAGCCACAAGCCCTGGTCATATTCAACTAATCCATGTAACTCTAGCATCTGTGCAGATGCTAATCACAGGGGTCTCAGTGCAGATGCTAATCACAGGGGTCTCTGTGCAGATGCTAATCACAGGGGTCTCTGTGTAGATACTAATCACAGGGGTCTCTGTGCAGATGCTAATCACAGGGGTCTCTGTGTATATGCTAATCACAGGAGTCCCTGTGCAGATGCTACTCACAGGGGTCTCTGTGCAGATGCTAATCAGAGGAGTCTCTGTGCAGATGCTAATCACAGGGGTCTTTGTGCAGATGCTAATCACAGGAGTCTCTGTGCAGATGCTACTCACAGGGGTCTCTGTGCAGATGCTAATCACAGGGGTCTCTGTGCAGATGCTAATCAGAGGAGTCTCTGTGCAGATGCTAATCACAGGGGTCTCTGTGCAGATGCTAATCACAGGAGTCTATGTGCAGATGCTAATCACAGGGGTCTCTGTGCAGATGCTAATCACAGGGGTCTCTGTGCAGATGCTAATCACAGGGGTCTCTGTGCAGATGCTAATCACAGGGGTCTCTGTGCAGATGCTAATCACAGGGGTCTCTGTGCAGATGCTAATCGCAGGGGTATCTGTGTATATGCTAATCACAGGGGCCTCAATGCAGATGCTAATCACAGGGGTATCTGTGTATATGCTAATCACAGGGGTCTCAATGCAGATGCTAATCACAGGGGTCTCTGTGCAGATGCTAATCACAGGGGTCTCTGTGCAGATGCTAATAACAGGGTCTCTGTGCAGATGCTAATCACAGGGGTCTCAGTGCAGATGCTAATCACAGGGGTCTCTGTGCAGATGCTAATCACAGCAGTCTCTGTGCAGATGCTAATCACAGGGGTCTCTGTGCAGATGCTAATCACAGGGGTCTTTGTGCAGATGCTAATCACAGGAGTCCCTGTGCAGATGCTACTCACAGGGGTCTCTGTGCAGATGCTAATCAGAGGAGTCTCTGTGCAGATGCTAATCACAGGGGTCTTTGTGCAGATGCTAATCACAGGAGTCTCTGTGCAGATGCTAATCACAGGAGTCTCTGTGCAGATGCTACTCACAGGGGTCTCTGTGCAGATGCTAATCACAGGGGTCTCTGTGCAGATGCTAATCAGAGGAGTCTCTGTGCAGATGCTAATCACAGGGGTCTTTGTGCAGATGCTAATCACAGGAGTCTCTGTGCAGATGCTAATCACAGGAGTCTCTGTGCAGATGCTACTCACAGGGGTCTCTGTGCAGATGCTAATCACAGGGGTCTCTGTGCAGATGCTAATCAGAGGAGTCTCTGTGCAGATGCTAATCACAGGGGTCTCAGTGCAGATGCTAATCACAGGAGTCTATGTGCAGATGCTAATCACAGGGGTCTCAGTGCAGATGCTAATCACAGGGGTCTCTGTGCAGATGCTAATCACAGGGGTCTCTGTGCAGATGCTAATCACAGGGGTCTCAGTGCAGATGCTAATCACAGGAGTCTCTGTGCAGATGCTAATCACAGGGGTCTCAGTGCAGATGCTAATCACAGGGGTCTCTGTGGAGATGCTAATCACAGGGGTCTCAGTGCAGATGCTAATCACAGCATTCTCTGTGCAGATGCTAATCACAGCAGTCTCTGTGCAGATGCTAATCACAGCAGTCTCTGTGCAGATGCTAATCACAGGGGTCTCTGTGCAGATGCTAATCACAGGGGTCTCTGTGCAGATGCTAATCACAGGGTTACACTCAGTATTACCAGCCATAATCCTGCCAGTGCCTGTGTCCCTCTCAGGGGGGAGTCACAGTTTACTTTAATCATGTTATATAAGAGCAAAACTCTGCATCGCCTTCTCACACAGAACAGGATCAAGCGGCAGAATGCAGTCCATGTGTAAATCCATCCTGGAAGCTACCTTTGAATCTAAACCACATATGTTCTGTATGCAATTATTCTTTATTTGAATGGCTTTCATGTCCTTCTGCTTCTGCAGCAATTATTCATGTCTGACACAAAACCTCCCGGCTATACAAACTTGGACTTTTGTGAGCGAAAGATTTCTCACAATTTTTTCCAATAAAGAAAGCTGTTCCATAAGAGACTAAATATCTTGGCAATGCCAAAATAAAACTTGAAAGAATGGCTAGAAATGCATTTCGAATTTTAACATTATTTTAAGTTCATTGAGTTACATCTGTTTTAGTCTTAATTACTTTCTTTCAGCACTTCTCCTTCTGTAAATGATGGATCTACTGTGTGGGGGTTGTGAATTTGTTTAAAAAGAATTAATTTTTATTTTGTGAAAACAGTAATTAAATATTTTACTTGTTACACCAAAAATCAACGAGGCTGCCAGTGTAGTTCATTTAGCACCCAGACATTTAATAACATGACTTAAACGTTATGTATTGTAGGCACCCCTTCAACATCAATCATTGAAGCTTCATCCTGAAAGCAGAGCAGGTGTTAGGAAAATGCAGAAAAGATAACAGCAGTTTAGTATAAATAATTATCCAGATGAAAAATAAATTTAAAACTAAGCAAGAATGCTTTAAGCCAGTTTTTAACAGGAAGTTCATCTCCTGAATGAGATTGCCAGGCCATTTTATAGCCAGGTGTGGAATGCCTGATTGTATCTGCAAGCTTTAGTTGGACTTCAGCTCGACCAGTCATAAAGCCGTAGCGTAGAGCACTGAAAGACAACACGGTTAAATAACTGCAGCTGAATAATATTCTGCCTTCATAAGCTCCCAGATCTGGGCTGTAATGGCACCGGCAGCTGCTATTACAAAAGATCTGACTCTATCTGAGCATCTCACAGGCCATTATTTCTGTTTTGGTTAGAAATTTTTCTCTCCATTTACTCCCCCTTTACCCCCCCCCCCCCCTCCCATCTCGCTCACATCACCTCTTTCAGAGCAATTACTCCTTCCCCACTTTCATCATCCTTGCGGTGCATGAGTGTGGCTGGGGACTGCGTTTGCGCTCTCCCTGGTGCCCCAATGTGGCTGGACACCGTGTTTGCGCTTCACTATTACACGGTCATAAAATGTATGTTGTGAATTTTACAAAATGGCGAACAAAGAAAACTCTAAATTATCACAGCATACATTATAGAAATACATATAGTATGTCATGACTAGTTGTGGCTGGTGTTGTACCATGCTTAAGAACAGGGGTGGCCAATGAACTCTGAAAAGCGGCAAAGTGGGTACAGGTTTTTGTTTTAGATCAGGACTATGACACCTGACTTAATACATTAACTACAAGACCTTGATAAGTACAATCAGGTGTTTTTGTGTTTATGTAGTGTGACTATGTGTCGGCACAAATGGTTCATTTGGGTACAAATTAATCAAATTAAATCTATTTAAAAACATTTATATTTCAACGTATGTCTTTTTAGTAGCCTACGGACACCTTTCATAAGAAAACAGATTATTTTCATTACGAGTTATAGGTTATGCTGTAATAATAATTATTATCTTAATTCAGAATGTGTACAGTATGTGCACAGGTACAGTTTGGTGAGTTATTTTTTATTGTGCATCTTATCCAACACCATCATGTAAAATTGACTCAATTAGGGATTGACATTTATTTAGTGAGGATTTTAAAATGGCCCTGATTCATTTTCAAATTTACTTTGGACTTGCTCATTGTTTTCTCCTGTAATTATTGTTGATTTTTTACTTGGAACAACTTCCAGTTCTGACAGAATACTTGCCTCTTCAGAGTTAAGAGCTCTCCTGTTATGTCCTTCTCCCTTTAAAGCAGATGAATTAAACTAGATTATGATATACAATCATAATCAATAATTGAGTACTTCCACCTTGGACCGTTCAAATAAAATCACATTATTTTGGTATTCTGACAAATGACAATTGACAAATACAGTAGGTGATACCCAAGTTTCTGTCATTGCAGAAGTTCTGAGCATGTTACCATTTCAGCTGAGCTGTCTTTTGCACATTATGCTGCTGACACCATTTCGGGGCTTTGCTGCAGCATCTTCCATTGAACTCCTCTCCCCATGGAATGGCGTCAAGTCACATAAAATTTCTGAGTTTGACACTGCAAAGATGAGCCCCTAAACCGGAGTGTTTCTTTTAAAAGCATTATTACAATGAAAATCACAGGACGTCTCACATAATCAAATCAAACAAGGAGAAAAAGGAGAAAACAATGAGGTATAAAAATAAGGGAGGCTCTAGGGCAATGTTACAAATGAAGGCGGAAGCTTTTTCCACAGATAGATGGACAGGTGCTTCCCCGTTCAGCCCTTCAAACTGGCCCAAGAGGGCAAAATTCACTGTTACCTCTGAGTGCAATTCCCGACCTTAAGAAATACCTTCCCTAATTTTATCTTTACACTCTGGTGAGTATTTGAGATTGCATCAGCAGGAGACCAAAGCAAAACAAAACTAAAACTAAATCCCAGTGGTGATTGTGAAGGCTAGATATCAGTTTGGACATGCAGGTTTGCTTGCAAGTGCAATCAGTTCTGTAGTTTGCAGTGTTTTTGAAGTTGCAGGGCTAATTCACACTGTTCAATATTGCTTGATATTTGAATTGTTGCTCGAAATAGCTTCCTTAGAGAAACTTCACACCTGGCAATTGTATGATGCAAGTTTTAAATGTCATGCACACATTTGATGTCATCAGAGGTGCTTCCACATTCTAAAGAGACAATCACTGTTTATGTAAAGCCTTTCAGCTGCCTGTTAGTTCCCACATTTGTTTAAGAGTATCCATTCAAACAAGTAATAATTCATTGTGAAATAACCTTTTTGTAACACTGTACTTGAAATATGGTGTCGATTGAAAAAACAAATGTCTGCATGTTTTACTAGAATGGCTGGAATTAAAACAACAGGCATGCCTAAAAAAAGTGTGGCATTTAAAAATGTGGAAAAAGTGTGACTAATGCAAAATGCACAGGTAATATTGGCCAGGCTACAGTAAATATCATTTAATATCATATCGTTTCATTATTTAGTGAAAAAACTCTGCCATTATTTTTAGAACAAAAGACATCACTTACTACTTTTATAAAAATGAGGCAAGCAACTTGCATTCACTGGAAAAAAAAATATTATGTAACACTACAAGGAATGAAAGAATGCTGTAGGCAGAAGGAATGCTTCAGCCTGAACAAAGCAACTAAGTGTAGCCTGGTTGACTGCTGTGATCGCCAGGAAGCAAGCTGCAGTACATGTACCCTGTGTATGGTGTCTGCTAAAAAGCTGAACTCCCTAATCATTATTCAGTACAAAACCACCACAAAAAACTCCCGAGTTGCTCATTTTATTGTGTGGAACATTGTAAACCCAACAATACTTGAATTGCTAATTCTACTGTTAGAAGTTGAAATTGCAGTTTCTCTGAAAAACGTATTGTGAGTGACCAGTGTTTGTTTCCCTCGTCTTCATTATTAACTCTTTAAGGTGTAAGAACAAAAATATGTGATTAGAATGTTCTCAACTGAACATTCAAATTCAAATTCTGGTGTATCAATCGCTACTGGTAACTGAAAGCAATGGAGTTCTAGAACACTGACTTTGAATTTTGAGCCTATTCCAACCGGGTGAGAGGCAGGAACACACCCTGGACAGGCCGCCAATCCATCACAGGGCACACAAACTATTTAATCACACACTCATACACACACTCTATGGGCAACTAATACTCTCCAATTAGCCTGACCTGATTTATACTTCCACTGTTTGATGTTTCTTTCTTATATTTGACTGGGAGGTATTTTGTAACATACATTTTAATGTATTCTTCCCCATTCCCGCTTATAAGGTATTTTAAGGGTCCAACATATTTGTTGTCTATCAATAAATTGATTGTCATTCATTTTATTTCTTTTTTTGCCATAATAGACACTGAGATATTGGTTGGAGCTTGCAGTCTTGTCCCCATCAGTTTGAGTGTCTACTTGCATTCTTTTGATGCTGCCTCCAAGGGAAGTTCACAAGAGAACTTTGCGAGAACAGAACATTTAACAGATTGGACCGCAGCCCTGATTCTTGGATTTCTCAGTCTTAAAGAGCTGTAAGGATTGTTTGATTGAATCTGAAACAACTTACCTCTGGTTTGATTGAATTGCACATGCCCTTAAAATGGCTAAGTGCATTTGATTGAATTGAGGGGCATGTCTTACATTTCCGTGGATCTGATTGGCCAGAAGTAGCACTGCCCAGCATTCTTTTGATGGATTTGGAACTGTGCGGTGTGCTGGTCATATGGCCTTAAGTCCAGGCTGGCAGAAAAGTCATGCTTTAAATAAAAAGGGTTTGTTTTTTTTCTTTCCACAAGCCACTTCTGCACGTTTCTGCTTACCTAAATATAATAATGAATTATAAATACAGGAGGCACTGTAGGGTCTGAAATCACTGTGAAAGATGGTATGGAGGCCAGCTGTTGCCAAACACATATATACAGCATCAAGTGTTCAGAAGACAAACAACATTGAAATCTAACCGGTTTTACTGGAGAAAACAAAGGCCAACTTCCATATTTTCCCAGCAAACAAGGTAAAGGACAAAATGTAAAATTGCTGTGAACCCTGATGATAACAACTTTCAGTGTCTGTTATTTTTCCAAGGTCCATATTAGACAAAGTGCATTGAACTTTATTTTGTGTACTACTAGAAAATATTCTATAATATCTGTGGCATGCGACTATACTGGTGGCTGGTAATATGTTATTTTTTCACTGTACTACAGTGGTGGTTGATAGTATGATGAGAATATATTTATAGAACTTTACTGGTGGTTGATAATATGTTAACTGTGTGCTTATAGGGGTGGACCTGAGCAACTGTTTCACATTTTGTAAAAGTGACTTTGGTTCATCCAGGGCAATTTGTAGTTCAGTGAGCAGCAGAAATAACAATGGTCTGCTCTACTGTTCAATAAACATGTTTTATGCATGTATACATCTCAAAATTCACTCTAGGAGACATTTTTACACTGTTCACTCATGGATCTATAGATGAAAGCTTTAAAACCTTTGCATAATTTAAGAGGTCTTCAGTGTTTTATTTTTCAGGCTTAGTAAAGGGAGTGTAGGTTTTATTATTAATAAGGTCATGATGTACAAATTTGCTTCTTAAACATATTTGGCAGCTGCTGCTGAAATAGCTTAGATGACCCCCCCAGTGGCTGTCTGGGAAAAGAGAGACAACCAAATTTCTCTCTTAGGGAAGAGAGACCACCCAATTTCTCTCTTGTAGAAGACCACCCAATTTTTCTCTTGCAGAAAACTGCCATTCTTTTCTGTAGAACTGAGACCACCCTGAACAAGAGAGACCATCCAGCTTTTTTGGAGAATAGAAACCACCCATTTGCATTCTGGCAGGTGAGACCAGCAAGACTACACAGTTTGCAGTCACGAAGATCAGGCCCACACAGTGGACAGAGGAGAAGACAGAGAAATGAATGCTCTGAAAGTCTACAAATGAACATGAAAAGCCTGGGCTTTGGCATGCTGCTGTTTTCTGAGGAGCTTTCTGAAGAAGAGCTCCTTAAAACCTTGGGATATGCAGACGATCCCCTTATCCTCAGTCCTGCCATTCTTCACAGTGAAATAATAGAGGTCCTTGACTCGCTGTTGCAATTTCACAATGTTTTGTCTGTAAAGTGAACTCCATGAGCGGCAAGTTAGCCTTCATCCACTATGTAAAGAGAATCAACATCTTTTCACAGCACATTTTATTATCTGCTTCTTAACGTGAAAATGAAATTGTTATGCTTGATCAATAAATGTGGCCGCAGGTGCGTATAGCCAAAGCCGATAATTTAAAATTTCAAGCGCACTCTGTGTATATGTTTGGGCAACGTTGTTTAGCAAAAATGCATATCTATAAAATAAAAAGAAATCACATTGAAAAAATAAAAAATGCATGTGAGAAATGCTGGACAAATCAAGACAAATCTTTTCATTGCACATTTTCATCAAACAACATTGCCTGACCATATGCAGAGTGTGCTTGGCACCTTTATCTTTTTCTCATTATCCGTTTCTCACCATTTGTTTCCACGACAAGTCACTATGTTGGGAGATGGAGCTGAAAGTCAGATCCAACCTCCTTGGTTCTGTGAAATATAGTGGCAATATGACACACACACTGTTTTCCCCTCCCATTTTCTGAGTGTAAATTGGAAAGGACAACTCCACCATGCTGCAATATGAAATATAGACAAAACTGAAAACCTGGACCTGATACAATTTGTATGGAAAGGGAAAATTCTGATCCAGAAATGCAAAGCCACAAAATATTTATCAGGTTTTAAAATTTAATTGCAGACATGTGAGTGAGTGGACTACCATGCCTATGATGCTTGAGTCACTTCCATGAGCAGCAAAGCCAGTTACCCAATCCACCATGACCACAAATCCCCGAGTGACTCTGTCCTCACATAAGCTGATACCAGATCCAATCTCAATACAGTGACTACAAAGACAGTCTCAGCACTCCAGATATAGGTCAGAGGAAAGCTTCGAGGCAGTAGCAGCTCTCCACCTGACATGGGCCTGGGGTGCGAACGGTATCTGGGGTGAGATCCACACAAAGATGAGCATGCTCAAGGCTGCAAGTCACAATCTCAGGAAGCCCTGTTTCAAATCACTCAGCATAAGCAGAGCCAAAATAAAAGCTCATACGACATACTCTCCAGCTCTAATGCTGGCCCCCAGTACAAATAACATATGTGCTTGACTGTGTGCATAGGTGTGTGTGTGCTTAGATGTGTGCGTGCTAAGGTGTGTGTGTGTGAGAGAGAGAGTGCATAGGTGTGTGCGCATGTGTGTGTGCGTGTGTGTGCATAGGTGTGTGTTTTATGTGTGTGTGTGAGTGTCTCTGTGTGTCTGCACTGTCCAGATCTCAGTAGCAGTTTTCCACGCGACCGTGCTGCTGTGTGCCGAGGCAGGGCTGACGGTGGCTGTATGGAAACACAGTGGAACAGGCCCCTCTGTGCAGCCTTTACGTGTAATCAACACAAAAAGCAAAAGGACATCTGCATCTCAGTCACGCCCTCACTCAAGGCATTCTCAATGACAGAATCAGCAGGAGTCTCCAGTTCACTTCAGCCGCGAGAATCCCCTTTCTATCACTTCTCATGATCACATCCACAGAAGGAATGCATTTTCTCACGTTTGAAAATGCCACTGCAGCAATCTGGCTTTCGCAAGCTGTCTCGCCAAAAGATCAGTGCGGCCAGTGCTCCTGGTTGCATGTTTCCTCAGTCATGAAATTACTGCGAGCGTTGGAGAAGAGACCTTTATGAAGGAGCTTGAGAGCTGATTGGAAACACAGAAGAACAAAGCTTCGGTGAGGAGAAACCAAAGTACAGAGCTATTGCGGTTGGCAAATGGATGTTCATTTGCATTTTCATGCATTATTCATGCACTTCATTCAAACAGTTTGGTATGTTACATTTATTTTGTGAATACTAATTTATGTAAAACAGTTGTATCGGTAAACTTCACGAGAATAACATCAGAGAGAAATTGCTCCACGCCTTTTATTTTCTTTTGTCTACAGTGCCTTTCATATCTTCAGAAGGGTTCTTAATGTAAACACTAAACTTACTGTTTTGCTTTTTGCTCATTTTGCAATTAGACTTTAAAAAATGCACCAGAAAGAAGGGTCAATAATTTGCTGGTTTCCAAGAGCTCAGGCTGTTGATGAGACATCTTATTTTAAATTCACTTTCATGGAGAGTCATGCTACTGTTACAGTCAAAAACCTTTGAACAATTCAAATAATATGAATATTCTGCTTTCACATTCGCATCTGTCTACAGCAGCACAGTCAAAACTTTCCATATGAATCAGCACATCAACAACAACAAAAATTGAAAACTGAATAATCCTTAGAAAACATGCACTGTCCTAAGACTTCACTTATGTTGCAAAAAAGCAGACATTACACATGGCGACATCCTTTCAGAAAAGGCAGAATAAAGTCCAGCAAGCTCATAAATCAGCCAGTTAAAGAGGCCAGTGCTCAAAGCAGTAGAGATAAGAATATCCATTTGAATGAATCAGGGCTTTTATGTATTGTTTTACTATAAGCAGTTATTGATATCTCAAATGGGCTTTTGGCAAATTCTCACTGTGTGCACAGCTCCACATGTGCAGTGTGTTTAAAGCGTGCTTATTTTTTCATCAAAGGATCGCTAATTGTAATATAAACATATATGTGATTAATCATCAACATCATCATCCTGTGTTCTTGCTGTTTTTTCATGCCTCTACATTCCACGAATGCAATATTCTCTTTAGATTATTTTCATTTTTAATTAATAAGAAGCAAAATATAATTTGATATGAAATAAAAAAATGGTAGAATTTGCATAAGAATATCTTATAATATGACACTATTTATACTTTAAAAACCCGCACATTTAAAATGGCAGTCACAGGATGGAATTATTCCATGAAAAACTTGAAGAGCATAAGTTGAAGTGCTGATCTGACAATAGCTCTGTGCAAATAAAATATTGCAGGGTATTTTCCTTCCTGCTGGTAAATGTCATGTTGGTAGTACCCATTGTGTTCAGTTTGATTTGCCATTAAACAAGTTTTGTTTGAAGAGAATCTACAGGAAATCCAGTGGACGTGCCTATTCAGAAGCATTGAAATGGACAGTGGAGAAAGCTTCACAATAATAAAATGTTTTCATCCTGCATTCAGAATTAGTCTCAGACAGCAGGCTTGGCTTGTCCCTGGAGTTGATCACGCTGCACCAGGGGAGGCTGGCTTTGGAAGGCCACTCAGACACTGTCTCCTCAGTACAGACAAACACTGCATTTCCATGAGCACAGGATAAAAGTTTCGTTTCTTCCACTCAGAGTTACAAAAAGAGACATTTCTGTATGGAGAGAGATTAGTCTCAATATTATTGACAAACGCGTATATCATGATCCATAAATAAGAGACATGTCACAAATGTGTTTTACCACAAACAAATATCTTTCAACTTGTGTCTCCAAAACTTGTCACTTAAATGAATGTGCACTGATTTGAACAATCACATACATATTTGCCTTTTCATATAAATATATTTTATTGTCGAAAATGCAACTCAAAGCAACATAGATCATAGCCAATCTTATGAAATCTACTGTAATTTTCAAAGCAACTCTCACATTAGATGTTTTCAAATCAAAATAAACCCACTGACATTACACAATTAGTTAGCTCTTAAATCATCATGTTGACCATGTCAACATAGCTTACCCAGCTTAAAATGTATGGCTACTGACTTTTACAGCTATTTGAATCACCATAAACTGAGTTTAAAATAAGGAGGAAAAAAATAAATAGCAGTAGTTTGCCAGCTGTGACACTAGGGCATATCTTCCCTGGTGTGAGAAATGATAGTAAAATGATGATTTGCAACCTTGTGACAGTCAGGGTGAAGGATAACTTTCACACATTTCATATCATTGATAATCACACTTAAGCACACCAGATATGTGCAGACCCATTTTAATCCAGGTGGTTGCAAAGATCATTAAGTAATACAGTAGATACCTGTGGAGTAATTGGCATTTCTGAACTCAATGTGGAAAGCCGATTTACTTGGAAACCCAAAGCTCTTTAAAACATGAAAACTGCTGCTCTGAAAGTTTAAGGCAGAAGTTTGTCAGTAGAAATAATGCAGTATAATTGTCACTGATAATTCACAGTGTGGCAGAGGGGGGTGCCACTATCCGATTTGACTGGGGTCCATCTAGCCAAGTTTCAGTTGCAGCACACAGAGTTTTTGGCACATAACAACTTGTCTGATTTCAGCCAACACTGCCAGTTAAAGCTTGCTGCCGAACTCCTGTCAGTGCTATTAATATTCAGATCCCCGATTGCGTCATGGTATGAGCTTAAACTGATAGTATGCGGAAGACCCTTTCGGTACTAATTTGGTCTACTACTCAAAATGATATTAGCCAGCAAGCTGGATATAGGATATGGGTTTCAGTCACAACTCCTGAATGGTCTGAGGTGTCTGTTATATTCTACCAATACAGCCTTTTGCTATGAAATAAGGTGTGTGGACACTTTGACCAATCGATGACTTAACTTGATCACTTAAGCGTGGAAATTCTCCAAAAATCAGTAGGACTGGAGTCTTACACCACTGGCATAGGCTGCAAAAACTGTGTGGGGCAGTCTGGGGGGGGGGGGGGGGGGGGGGGGGGTTGGGGAGTAGTCTGACAGTAGAAGAGAACCAAAGATAAATAAGCTACATTTGTCCTGCTGAGTGTTGCCTTGTAGGGATGAGTTGGCTTGAGCAGCAATATTTAACAAGCGTTAATATTTCATTTGGTTACAGAGAACCAAACATGATGATCAATGACTGAGGCAGAGACAGAGGGACACACAGGTCACCTGGCACATGCACAAAGCCATGGTTCTGCACTAAAACCGCCACAGTACACAGGGCTCCATTTCTGACAACCATCTCTAAAAGCTTAGAGAACCTTTTTGGACATTTGTAGCAGATTAGCTTTCCAAAACACATATGTTTTCATGTTTTCTTACAGCTCTACTACAACTCTACTTTATTTAGGCAAATAATAATTTGCACCAGAACGCTTACCACACATCAGCTGAGGTACAGAAGGAGAGAACAGGTATTAGCCAATTAAACTGGGGGATGATTAGGTGGCAAGCTGAAAGAGCTAGGTTGGGAATTTAGCCAGGACACTGCGGAACTCCCTACTCTTTGGAATAAGTGTCATGGGATCTTTAATGACCACAGAGACTTAGGACCTCGATTTAATGTGTCATCTGAAAGACAGCACCTCCTACAGCACAGTATCCCCACAACAGCACTGGAGCATATTTGACCAGAGGGAAGATCACCCCTACTGGCCCACCAACACTTCCAGGAGCAATTTAGTCTCCCATTCATGTAATAACCAAGCCGTCACCTGCTTAGCTTCCACCATTTGGCAAGAGGAGGGTAGGTGGAGGAAAATACTACATGGAAATTGTAAATGCACTGCAATGCTCCATGCATTACAAAGTATTACTGCCATGAAATCTCATTGATAACTGTTTCAAAATGGCATACACTGTAAATGCCTGGTCAGCTGCTGTTTTAATCAGCTAATGCATTTGATTTTGTAACCTGAATATTAGGACACAAAAGGAATTTTTAATTTTTTTTTTGTTATAAAAAGGCTTGTTTTTTCCCTCTAGCTTTACTTTAGAGGCACTTTGCTCCAAGCCTGCTGTTGGCTTTGCGAATTCTACAATCCCTGCAACCATGGTAATACTCCAGTTGTTCCAATATTGAATTTAGTGAACTGACCAGAGCAGCATGTAAGCTTTGAAGGATTGAAGGCCAGAATGGATGGTTTTTGCAAGTTACAGTCAGCATTTTAAAGGCCGTTCCCATTTTTGGCAAACCAGGTGGTATGGAGAAATGTGGGAGATTTCCTCAATATTTAACAAATACAAGATTACCTTAAAAAGTAGTTAACTAAAGGAAATGCCTGGGGTGCTGTCACCAATATCGACTGGGTTCTCACTGTGGGTACACCGCAGAGCACCGATCGATACTTTCAGAAAAGGACCGTGCCAGGCTCGGGTGGTCTTCTTCAAATGAGGCCTGGTATAAACGCAGGACAGAATCTCTGAACGGCACAGGCGGGTGCCGTCGGACCCCCGCAGATTTCATTTTCACGAAAGCGGAACCATCATTCCAGCAAAGAAACGCTCAGAGCATGTTTTCCTGAGGCACCAAAACAAAAGCTGGTTGAATGTGAAATACAAACAGCCATGACGTTTCTCTGAGCTACCCTGCTGGGAAAGCTAAAAACAATCCAAAGGAACATCTCTCCGACGTGGCTCTGAGCTAATGACATGGCAAAAAAAATCTGCATAAAAACCCTCTGTTTTTAAATATGCAAATAAACAATCTCCTTAAATGCATAATTACTCGCATGTCTGCGGGTTATTCCAGTGCTGAAGGCGGTTCATTAATATTTGATAACTCAACAAAAGTTTTCACCTCTTATCACTCAGTAAGATCAACAGAATACTTAAGTGCTCTCAATTCAAATTGTCTACAAATGGGAAACACTATCTCCACCACTGTTCCCTCTTTCATTCAACAGACTAGTTTACATCGGCCTATGCAGGGTACAGCAAATTAGCCAAGCTTCCTTTACCTAAAAATCCCAGTATTTTAAATGTACAACAGTGTTTAGGTTTTAAAAGTTTTAATTCTTTGAAACTTTGATATTCTTTAATAGAATATAGAATATGCAATCAAATAATGTTCATTGCATCATTAACCTACATTACATCACATTCATTTGCCTTATAATGTAAGAATACCTAAGTGCATCCATTATGAGGAACAGTACCAGACTTGGCCAACAGCATTCTCAGACCAGTGAGCGCATCTGCAACATCATTAAAGCACCAAATGTCATTCAACTTATGCCAACCTCGAACCGTTGCATAAATCACAAAATCATACAGCTAGTATCCATATAAATAATTTTTATAATTTTTCTTAACCCCACATTAGAGGGAGATGAGACAGCTGGGAAAGCTAGCCAAGGTCCCTAACTGTCACCATCATGGTGATAGTTAGCATTCGCTGCGCTCCTGTATTCCGATGAAAAATCTCACTGACATCTCGCAGATTCGCACGTTTTTCTCAGTCAGCGGCACCTGCAGGATTGTGTCCCCAGGTTCGCACCTGTATGCAGAGTACACACCGAGCATACCTCAACAGCCTCCAGGTTTCTCTCTTTTTCATTTTATTAAATAATAAATACAAGTTTCGGATTGGAAACGCACAATAATGCAACTGAATTTGAAACAAACCGACTTAGGCGTCTTCATTTAATTGCAACCTCTTCTATTACAAACAATTTTACATAATCTATCACATCTGCGTACCTCAGGAGAAATCATGCAGGCACCACAGATATCAGCCCTACTGAGGACAAATGTTATGAGAGACATTCCCACAGAAACAAAGGCCATCATTCAAATGATCTCAGATGAGCCCACTGGTGTCTGGTGAATTTAAAATTCAGAAGGACAATTTGGGTGATCGTAATTCATCATTCAGCAGACTGGCTGATTCACAAATTACATGGCGCAGGATGAAAACATGTTTACTTTGTCAGAGTAGTTCCTAATATTTAATTCTGCTTAGCCGGGAGAATTTCCTATTACAGAAAGATCCTATTAATTCAGTTTGTGCCTACAGCGCAGATTTTTAATTGACAATAGACTACTGCTCACAAAATGTTAGGGGGAAATGATTGATGGTTGAAGTTAATAAAACATTTTACAGCTCCTCCTGTTCTGTGTTCCTAATGCACAGACAATTTCGGGTAAAGAGACCAAAACTGAAAATTAGCCCTACATGGAACCAACGGTTTTATTTCCGGGTAAGCTCATTTCCACAAAATTGCACCTGCACAAAACAATGCAACAAATATATAAATTTATCCATCTCAGTTCCTGAACAACTACTATTCAGAGCCTATTATCAACTGTGCCTCCAAATAGGTTGTAAACTCTTAAAAAATAAAGTAAATCTCCCTTGATAATTGCAGTTCTCAAATTAATAAATAATCAAAAAGGAAAGTTACACAGTATTATTGTTAGTATCTATTGTTCATCACATTAATATTGTTGTTCATCTATAGGTACATTCAGATGCTGTCGCCCTGCTTAACCTACTGGTATCAGAAGTGGGATGTGCTCATGAAGTCCATAAGGTGCCCCTGTTCATCACAGACAACACCCTGTTAATCACAGGGAATGCCCTATTTATTACACACAATGCCCTGTTTATCACAGATAATTCACTGTTTATCACAGATAATGCCTTGTTTATCACAAAGAATTGCTTGTTTCACACAAAGAAGGCCCTGTTCATCACAGATTCTTCTTTTTTCCCCCTCCACCAACATGTACCTTAACAGAGCACGCATGCTGAAGATCCTTAGGTAAACTCTGGTGGTGAATCACAGCATGTAACGCAAACTCTGGTTTGCGCAGGACTGTCTGCATGCTCCTGAGTAATTGGCTACATTTTCACACGTTACAGAGCGAGTTCCTGCACTCACTGGGAACTCCCGCATCTCTGTGCATTATTCAGTGTTTATGCACATATCAACAAAAAGCTTAAATGAACTCCCACAGGCCCCAAACAGACATTGGACAGAGGGACTTTTTCTGGAGAAGGCCTGAAGGGGGTTCTCTTGGTGCTACTGTATATGAGACTTTAATGAGCTTCACATTACGATTAATTCATTTAACAGCACATGATACAGGCAGCGATGCAGACATAAGTCAAGGCATCTAGCATGTATTTGCATTCTGCTGAAAAAGACAATCTTATAAAAACCGAATTATGATAAATATATATCAGATGATGAATTTAAGTATTTGGATATTATCTTATAAATTTATTTATAAGATAATGTCATTTATAATCTATAGGCACTATGAGATTTCCAGTGATCTTACAATCCCATAGTGCATTACTCCATTGCATTTGTAAACTATAGTCTTTTCTTGCTGTTAGACACGCTTACTAGTGCATTAACAACCCAAGACCAGATCACGCCATATAAAAACAACTCTGTTAGAATACTGTGAATAAATACAGTTCAACCAGACCTCTTCAACCAGATCTACATGAACAGAATCACAGCGGTGAAATATATGCAAATGGCGAGACCCTTACAGTACACAGTGTCACATTCTGTTCTAACCACACTTCCTCCTTTATCAGAAATGAAAGGCTCCATTTACCGAAACATTCAAAACAAAGGCCGGGCCGGTTTCATTGTACCTGGCGCAAAGGCATGACAGCTCCTGTAATGGCTGCTAACTGGAAAGTAATCATAATAAAAACCTTGCTAAATTCATGGTAGTGCCATTTGAATATGGGGTAATGGCATGGGCAAACTGAATGCATGGTAACATTCTAAATGACAGTGAGACATAAAATGCTTGAATGCTTTTCACACTGTTTACTAAGAAATGTGTTGTAATTATTATTATTATTATTCTTATTATATAGTTTATTTTTGCAATGGGGTTCAATAATAGATACAATAACTCCACTTGTTAAAATTCTTTGTTATTCATTGGGCCAATCACACAATGGATGCCGTTGCATATAACTGTTGGGAAGATTATTTGTAGATGGTAATACAGGAGTACAGGGTCCCCTCTGTAGGTGTGCATTATATTTAATATATTTCCTCTTTCTGTGCTTTATTCCCCTTTCTTCTTCTTCCAATTTCTGAATGCCAAACTGCATTTATCAGCGCTCATCAGATCTCTCGACTCAGGAGCAAGCGGAGAAGCATGTGATCGCCTCGTCCAAAACCTGCAATGTCAAGCGTTGCTTCTTATCACACCACAGCCCACAGGTCAAAGAGGAGGAGGAAGAGACTTTATGAGGAGCTTAACAGTCAGACTTGCAGGTGCCTGTTCAACCTACAGGGGTCGCTAGAGAACAATGGGATGCAGATTGCATTCAAATGAACCTCGGGACAGCAAATTCATCAATTACTGTACACTGGATGTGTTGCCCTGGGGGGCAGGTGGCCACAATTGACACTGGCACAGGTGGGAATGGATCCTGGAACGTGAGGCTCATCCAAGCCCTCTCCTTCTGCAACAGATGTGAAGTACTGGCGCGTTGATAAGGCAAGTGGTCCAAAAATAAAAATACTGTTTTTTGACTATATTGGGACATTGTGGTATGTATTTATGCATGGAAATAAACATGACAAAGCATTCATTTAAGTTTAGTTAATTAATCATGTCTTTGTTAAATAGCTGTTAGGCAGTGATTCTCAGCCCCAATCATATCAATATTATTTGGATATCTAATGGCTAACTAAGTAAGCTGTACATGCTTGAGACAGGAGGGCTTCAGCCTGACATGTCCCCAACTTATCACATAGTTCCTGGTGAGTAATTCAGAGGACCTGGGTCTCAAGAAAATGTGAACTATCCCTTTAAGTCTGCCACACATTTAAAATAAATGATGCCTGAGTCCTTTCAAAAACTGCCCCTACAATCAACATACAGTGCTCCAGCATGATTTATTCTGTTAATCCATCAATAAAATAAATGCATATTTTTAAAGCAACAGCGTATCTGAAGGAAACAATGTGAAAAAGATTAAGTACAACCTCATGCTGTTCCATGGCATCGCTGTAGGCTACATGGCTGTAGCTATTCAAGGTTAGCATATAACTGAACTGAATTTGAAAAGAAAAACTAACATATTCACCATTCAGTTTGCTAACAGTTCTTATTTCTGCAGTGAACATTTATTATGCCATGAAACTCAAAAGATAATCTGTTTAAAATTCAGAAATGGTTTCTTAATATCATTAAAGCTAGCAGAATCGGGCAAGCTGGTCCTCGCAAGATCCTGTTTTTGGCCCTTTCAAAGTTCTGGGTTTGGCCCACTCAATATCATTCAAAGACCTGACCCAATGAATGAGCTCTAACGCAAAGTATGGTAGGGGAAACATCATTATCGACCATTAGATGCACGCTGTGGTGGGTAGTCACCGTGTCAGGCGGTGAACAGGCAGGACGCACAGAAACAGGGTGGTGGGTTACCTGACCTTTTCAGCTGCTTCTCGAGGTGTGAGGAGAACAGGAAATAAAAGTCACAAAAATCAACAGCAAAAAGGTTCTATTTTTTTCAGCCGTCTAAAGTCTGGAGAGTTATAACATCTGTACTGCAAAAGGTCTCTCTCCCTGGACCTAAGGAGTAGGCCTTTATATTGCCCAGGCAACAGGTAGGAGCAGCCTTGATGGGCAACACTGTCACTGAGAGTTAAATCCTCTCATGCTGTCGATGGACCTGCAGCCCCCCGATAGAGGAAACACCGGCCAGAACACAGGAACAGCCCTCTCTCCCCTGACATACCCCTCCTGCCCCATCACACCCTTCCTGCCCCATCACACCCCTCCTGCCCACATCACACCCTTCCTGCCCCATCACACCCCTACAGCCCCCATAACATCCTTCCTGTGCCAGATATATATCACAAAACTATAGCAAACACTTCCTTTCAAAGAGAAAGATAATAACATATTATTAATTGGGACTGATTTCACCTTCACATTATCCAAATGAATGAAAGCTCATAGGATGCTGTGAATCTTCAAGACCCTCTCTCTGTTAGCCTCAGTCACATCCTTAGATTCCTACCAGCTTTTGTCGGTGATCTCGTTCAATTCCAACTTAAGGGAAAAAAGAGAAAAAAAAAACTTTTGAATTGCTGCTGAAAAATGCATTAAAATAAGGCGAATTTATATTTATAGGTTCTGAGTAACGCTAACAACAATGGAGCCATGCCATACCTCAGCCAGATGTCAACAGTGGTAATACCACTGCTCTGGAGAGATAGCGTTAGTAGGCAGATCTCTGGCCACTGTCAGAATCTCCTATGGCACAGTGGTAACAAAGTGCTAAAGCAATACTTTGAAATAACGGTTGGAATCCTATCAGAGTCATTCACAAATAGCCTCAGATAAAATATGAAATGTATGCCATTGCAAATTGACATGTCATCGCGGTCTCACACAGTACACTTTGTTTTTTGAAAATGCAAATAAAAAGTGCCAAAGTCTTGGTGCTGTATAGGTATGGGCGTGACTTGGCAGGATGGCATACTGGCCATCTCATTCTGTGAAAGAAACAGTGCACATTCTTTTCTTTTTTTAGTAACACTTTATTTTCAGTGTTGACACTCAAATTGATATCAACTAAATATCAGTTCAGTGTCAATTTAAAGTTACAGCTGATTGAGATTCTCTCTTGAGAGTCTCACTGAGTATCCCTCCTTTTTTGTTAACCAGCAATAAATGGCTCTTAACTTCGTCAGAAAATATTTTAATGACATTACATGAGGATGCAATGTGGGTAAATATCATGTTGATAGTCATGTCATATTTAGTTGACAGTTGTTTAGATTCATTCAACATTACTTGAAATGCCCACAGACAGGCCTTTTTCATGCAGTAGATAGTAAGTTGACATTCAGATGAATATTTGATTTTCTATTGATGTCTGTTCTATTAGTTGAGAGAGAGAGTTGAGATGCAGTAAACAGTCAAGCGATACTTTGTTGAGTGTCAATAGACTGTTTCTTGATAAGTGTTTGTGGAGAAAAACCTGACATGCAAGTGACATTCAACTGATATTCAGTTGATATCAAGCAGTGTTACTTTTTTGTTAAATTATCAATTTCACATTGACATATTGACATTAACACAACAACAAATACATTTGGAATTGGCACTTTGTACATAATATGATTTGAGTTGTAATATGACCCTACATTAGCGTTAGAGGAGGACCAATATCTTGCAACTTGATACCAACATTTTAATCCTTACAATGTAGTAACATTGTCATGCCAACATCTGATCTCTTACTTAGCCACTACATTCTAATCTATAAAACTGCATTTTTAATCTCTGTGAGTTTGTAAACTACATGAGAATACAACCACAAAATAAGAACAGAGTGATTAACCACAAAATAACAAAAGAGAGGATGACCACAAAATAACAACAGGGATAATAACCATCAAAAACATCATCATCATTCCAATCTCTCCTGATGCAGCAGCGGTATCATTTTAATATCTAAAGTATTTTGTTTTCAACCATCACGTATTGAAAAACCATGTGTAGAGTATCTAATATTCCTACATTCATACATCATTCTAGTATCCAATCTCATATTGCCATGGCATATTTGTAAGGAAATCCTTTTAAAATATAAACACCCCTCTGAAGAAAAAACTTGTTTTAGAATGTGACATATGTTCCAAGTCTAGCCATGAATTTGGTCTCTGTGCCTGACGGCAATCTGACTGACAGTGACGCAGACTCCAAGTGATGGATATTTGTCTGATTCTGGTATAGATTCCTAAAATTGGTACTGTACACACATGGATGATGGTGTCAAAAATAGGCAGCATAAAGTGCTTGAGAATACCTCACTTGCCACATTAGTGTCAGCAGTGGGATGTGCCCATGATGTGCTCATAATGCCCCCATAATGTATCCATACTTAATCCATAATGTCCCCGTAATGTGCCCATAATGTACCCATACGGAATCCATAATGTCCCCATAATGTACCCATACTGAATCCATAATGTCCCCGTAATGTGCCCATAATGTACCCATACTTAATCCATAATGTCCCCATAATGTACCCATACTGAATCCATAATGTCCCCGTAATGTACCCATACTTAATCCATAATGTCCCCATAATGTACCCATACTGAATCCATAATGTCCCCGTAATGTACCCATACTGAATCCATGCTGTCCCCATAATAAATAAATAATATTCCCATAGTGAGCCTATGAAGTGTGTGTATGATGGGTGAAGGTGCTCACTGGAGGAAAATGAAAAAGGATGCTTAGCTCTGGCACCTGTAGTTGTTACCAGTTGGATGCGAATGCAGAGAGAGCATGGGAGCGCACGGTCGAGTCAGCCACCTGTCACGTTAACTGCCAGGGACACACAGAGAGTAGAGTCTAGAGCCCTGACCGCACGCCAATCATTCTGAGCTTAAATCAACAAGCTCAATTCGACAACAAGCTTCACCTTGGGTCAATTCAGGAAACCGTGCAATTTTAATCCGCAGGATCAGCTGCCTTCCCTGAGCTCGGATCTGTAGATAAGTGACAGGGAACATGCACTCCTGCTCCCAGCTGCTCATTCGTGCCCTTTTCTGATCACCCCACAGTTAATAATTCCCTGAGCCATGTTTTACACTCATCCGTATGAGACCACCACCTGACCTACTGTTCAATGATCCCATCCTCTGTAAGTCAGGGGTGTACAATCTTATCTGAAAAGGGCCGGTGTGGGTGCAGGTTTTTGTTTCAGCCCAACAGTAATCCATTTCATTAAAAGAGCACCCTTCTAAGAAGGTAGCACAGTAGAACAACTGACCTGATCAATATTCTTCACTCACAGATAGACAGAAAACACCTGAAGGGTACAGCTCTTTATACAACATGAAAAAAAAATACATTTTAACTTTCATGCTGCGCTGTTCTGCTCCACACTGAATGCTTTGACACACATTCAATTTCTCAACGGAGTCACTGCTGTGAAATGTGCTGAATAATTCAGTACAAAAGCTTTTGTTTTACACTTATAGACCAATCTGAAACAATGGGTGCTCCCAGACCACTTACTTGGTTTCATGAATACACAGCATCTGTGAAATATATGCTTTCAGAGAACAGGAGAATTAAAACACACATATGAACTGCAAGTTAAACAGATAGAGAAAAAAAACTTTATGGAATACTATACCATCAAATTTATAGCTAACTAGCTTTCCTTTTTCAATTTCCTATATGTTCAAGAATCAAACAAGTATATTTCAGATTTTAATATATTAATAATTTTATATGTTAAACATAGGTCATTTATTTGAACTCTATGATGAAAGAATCCAGGCGTGTGTGTGTGAGTGTGTATGTGTGTGTGCTTACATAATTAATGCCGGTCAAAAAACCCCCAAAAAAAACAAAAACTAAGGAGTAGATCCGCTGAGAAAAAATAGCAAGCAAAGATAATGCTCCTTATTGCACAACAGCTGCTAACACTATTGATGTTGTATTAACGACTGATTCACTCAAGCATTGTTACAATATGTTTTTGCCATCAGTTGAGCCTTTACGAAACATTTTTTTGAGCGAAGGTCATGCAAAGTTTATACTGAGGCTGTGCCTTGTCGGAATTGTTAATATAAATTGCAAACTATCCTGTCATTTTGCAAGGGATTAATTTGGCACGGAAATAATAGTGGAATAATAATGGAATAATAACAACTAACAAAAGGAATCATTGAGGCAAAGATGAAATCGGCTGAATGACCAGCAAATGGACCTCTTCATTATTTCTTGGAACAACTTACCATACCAAATCATAGAATTGGAGCATTTTGAATAAATTACTTCTATTAACATAACCTGCTTAC
The DNA here is from genome assembly GCF_013347855.1 of Anguilla anguilla. NCBI lineage: Eukaryota > Metazoa > Chordata > Actinopteri > Anguilliformes > Anguillidae > Anguilla > Anguilla anguilla. Next base: position 27,946,945 of record NC_049212.1, read on the forward strand.
TGGAATTGTAAAAATATTTGTCTCTGTACAATGAAAAGGTCAGCTTCAATTATAACAGAAAACAAATCACAGGGGTCTGGTTTAATGTCATTTTTATCACCAGGCAATCCCAGCATTGCAGTATATGTTAGTGGTGTCTTCCTTTTGCAACTATAATGGCTCTCATGGCCATTGACATGTTGACAAGTATACATTGCATGGCTTGTAAGCAGGCTACAATGCCTTAACGGGAGGTTTCAGGTTGTGTTAAAAAAATCAATGCTTATTGTCAGTGGTAATTTGCTATCATTTTTGTGAATCAGCCATGCCCCGTCTTGAGCCCCATTCATTTTGGCACTGAAATGTACATGGAAAACACATTTTAAATACGTATCACCCAGATATTACAGTGTGTCACTGTTTCCCTGGTAGAGACGTTTCACGCCCTTTCCACCCACTGCGGGTGCTTTGCTAATACGTATATCATTTTTTCCAGCTACTGAACCAGTTTAGCAGGCCCTGAAGCAACACAATCCTTTTTGTGGATTCCCCCCTGAGTCTAATAAGAACTAAAGCACATGCATCAGAATTTATCCTCTGTAATAAGCTAACAATCAATCAGGAGAATTTAGTGTGCAATCTCGCTCATTTATTCCTAAACGGCCCTAATACAGCTCAGTCTTTTGAAATATGTCTATGAGACAGCATCGCTAGAACACCGCAGGACTCTGCCGTACCACAGTGCATTAGAACGGTGCACTTATAACTCTGGTTGGACATTTTTATACAGAGAGATACCTAAATGAGTCCAGCTAACTGTGCTGAGAGTTCCAAAGGCCTGAAAGCAGTTGACAGTGCACAGCTGGTAATCGTGAGATCGATAATCACGACTTTTCCTTTATCTTCAGGCTTCAGCTGACAATCTTTTGGCAAACTGTGGCATCGTGGTTGCAGCAAAATCAGCTGCTTGACAATATGGAGGGTCTCCGGGTTCATGCTGAACCCCAGGAGTGAGGGTATATCTCGGCAAAATGCAGCAATCGGTGAGGGACAATGCAGCTAATGCGACCAGCAGGGACAATGCAGCTAATGCGAGCAGCGGGGAGAATGAATCAATGCAGAATTCTGAGGGATAAAATGATTTCAAATCCGCTGAATTTCCAGGCGTTTGAAGGCAGCAGGCAGGGAAGTCCAGGGAACTTCCGTCTTCCGCTCTTTCCAGAAATTGAAATCCCTGTCTGTTCACTACAGTCCTCCAATAGTGCTATGCACAAGTGTTAATGTGTGTTATTCCGGAAAATCACACTGAGTGAATACACTCGAAACTCCACTAAGCGTAAATACCATGCTAATAAGCTGATCATAAAATTTGATACATTTATTTCTGTACACGGAATTTAACAGGTTATAAGAGTAAACAGTAAGGTGAATATGCAAAGTCTGCAACTGATGAATTTTATTTTTATAGGACACAATTGGCATGTTTAGCAATAAAAATAAAACCACGGTTTAAAACATTCTACATTTACTAAGGTAAAATAATGATGAAAAAAGCTTTCTTTTTAACTTTTAGTGTGTAACGGAGAACATGACCCACAGCCTGTCAGTATAATGGATAATATATTCCCGTAGCTGAGTATAGAGCAAGCTGTTCTCTCTCTATAAGAATACTAATTTTCCCAACAATAGCACACTGAACAGAGAGAAGCTTATCCGTTATTAGACTACTTTGTGCAGCCTAGTGAATCACACCCAGGGTAGAAACAAAGCTGACAAGTCCCATTTGTCAAAAAGCAAAGCATTTAACAAACAATATGAATCACCACCCCTGAAAAAAGATTCATAATTCAGCGATAGGGGCCCAATTGTTTCATGCAATTGCTTTTATTAAAAGGCACAGTTTAATAAAAGGTCTAGTTTAATTTCTACCAAAGAGTCTCACACATATTCTCATACTCTCATATATAAAATACAGTTACAGGCCATGCATGACAAATTATCCATTTTCTTAATCAAACAGTGTCCAATCTATCCAGGCAGCTGAATTTAGATCTTATTTTTTATTACTTTTATAAGTCTCAAATGACAGATCTATAAACAAAAGGAAGTTTAGGAAAAAGTATCTATTTGTCCTCTCCTCTGGGGCAGATGTGGCCCAGTTTTTCCGAAGTTTTAAAAAATAGAATTTCTAATTGTGGAGGCAAGAGATGGCAGATCAGCGCTAAAATCAGTCAACTCAGTCCACAGAAAAACTCAGGCCACCCATTATGACAGTTTCAAGACTGACTCCAAACAAACACTACAGCTCTTGATTCTTCATGATACTGAATAATAAGTGTTTCTTTGTAGACAGGAAGCATGTGGCCATTAAAATTCATTTGTATCAGCTACCACCAGTAAGCCCAGAATATCACTGTTCTCTTGTACAAGATGGGTGAGAACAGTCTTCTTAACATGTGAGAAGCACATATATAGATGTGCCACCTGACCTTCTGGAGCATCATAGGCTAAAATGACAACAGCAGGCTAATCTACACTGCTGACAAGCTACCACTTTCTTGATGAAGTGAAAACTGGATTTAAGAATAAAAAGCTGTGATTACTGAAAAGAAAACACAACAGCTGTCTGCTAAATTCATCAAAAATGTATATAGCAAGATGAGCATTTTTATCTTGATATACAAATCCAAAACTCTGATGTTCAACAAGGCTAAACATCTGAAACAGAACAATCTTTTTAAATTAGCTCAGGTTCAGTATTAGTTAAATATTTAATAATAGCGGCAGTTCATCAATGTCTTTTGAACACATTTAAAATTTCAAGCAAATATTCTCAATAAGTCAAGCTGCACACATTTTTGGAGTTTAGCACTTACATGATAATACTGCTGTCATATTGCATATATAGTTATGAAATAATAAATAATTAATCTCCATTGTAAGAACATTATGAAATGCCGTATGTGAAAAATAAATAGTTCAGCAATCACTTTAATAACCTACAAACTTAGCATGTATAACAGAGCACTGGAAGCAACTGTATTTGTATCATTCATCAGACACACCCAGCTGGCAATCCAAAATTCAAAATCTAAGCCAATATCTGCAAACCCATTTGTATGTCTTCTGCATTTCAACATAATTTACTCTTTATCAGTCTTTGCCAACTATGAATAGATTGAAGTGACTACTGCACACTATTCAAAGTCAACGATAAGACATACTGTACAGACAATAATGAATGGCTTTGGGCACTACCACAACTTCAATATCTACGCAGATCTCACGTCACCCACCACATACCCCCTACAATCTACGGTAAATGTTGAAAATAGTTTCAGAGCCCCTATACAACATGAAAAGGTTGTGTGTGTGTGTGTGTGTGTGAACATGTGCATGCATGTGTGTGTGTGTGTGTGTGTGTGTGTGTGTCCAAAAATACCAGCTTCATTCCGTGTTACCACAGCTCTACACAAGAGGACCATAATCCTGTGGCACGTTGGCGTTCAGCCAGAGGTCAAATGAAGATCCTGGATACACATCTGAATGTTTACACTTGTATGTCATGTGCAAACATGCAAACAAAAAGAGGGGGAAAGCTAACAAATGCCAGTCCCCAGAACAACAGAGAAATAACCTCTCAGTTTCCAATGGTGCAATTCAGCTGAGTGACACTGAAGTTAACTTAGTTGCATGCTACTAAAAATCCTTTTCGATCTGTCACAGATGCAAACCTGTGTAACTTTTAATGAACAATATGAATGTATCATGTCCAAACAGCTTGCCCTTAACCCTTTGACAAGTAGGTTTTTTGTCATGTTTTTCCAAAATTCCAAGTTGGCGTTCTAGAACTCCATTGCTTTCAATTACAAGTAGTGATTACATCAGCATTAGAATGTTCAGTTCAGTTCAGAACATTCTTGTGATATTACAACATAAACAGTTACAGTAATGACCTAATAAGCTGTTAGAAGTGTTAATCACACAAAACTGTAGAAATGGTGAAAATGCAAAATGAAATGACCTGACGTATTCATTAATATTAAATACTCTTTGCATCTGCTCATTTATTCACAGAGAGAACCTGGTGTGCAGATGTGCAACAGAAACGTTGTTGGATAAAGGCAATAGGATTTGGAGGAGCTGCATTTCAGACCCAGTCAGATTTCAGGGCTGGCTGTTTGCTGGGTGAGTCAGTTCAGCTGTCAGCTGCTAGAGTACACAGCACTGAAGATGCGGAGAAGACATACAAGGCAAGGTGAAAGAAGGCATGAGGGGCAGCATCACGCTCACATCCTCAGGAATGTGAGGGTTTAATATATAGCTGATCTGGAAAATGGCTTCCTGGTTGAATTATTTTTCCAAAAGCTGAAATGGGGGTGCTGGGTGAATATGAATTCATAATTCTCTCATGTAGGAGCACAGAGTGCAGTAGGGTATAAAGCAGGGCACTTGTTACTGATGGGGGCAATGCAGAGCTCCACAGATAAGTGTAATAACACACAGAAGATAGAGGGAGTGTAGGCTAAGTAAAGGTTATGCATCGCCTGCTTGGTATTGATTCCCTTTAACCAGAGTTTGACCGCACACGCAAGAGAATTCTGACAAGCTACCAGGATCATTCTCTCACTCTGGTCCTTGTGGACAACTTTAAGGGTTACTCAGGCTGTGAAACTGCCCTTCTAAGGCCAGTCTGTGACACACAGTCACTCTACAGGCCAATGTATTCTCTAAGAGCCTCCAGTTCTGTTTCCTCCATTTCCCACTGACTCTGTCAGCCTTGAGTAGCGGGAAAAAAACTAAACAAAACAAAAAAAAAACAGTAAAAAAAGACTTGGAAGTGGCAGGATTAAGTGGAGAGTCCCATAAAAGCCTTTCACTCTGATTACACTGAATGCATTAATGAATGATGAAAGGATTTTTGAAGAAGAAAATATCTTTATGCTGGATTCACCCCACGTACATACAGAACTGTAATATTCTGTCCACTACCCTTATGCATCTTTAATACCTTATTGCCAGGGGAGAGCAGAGGGTTACAGATGGAGATGGGATCACGGTACATAAAAAGGCAGCAGTGGGGAATCAAACCCCTGGCCGTAAGGTTGGATTCATATGTGGGCTGAGAGACGGCTAACCGCATAGCGCAACCGATGCATTCTGCACAATGATATTTCATTTTCAATTTTCTCATGGAATCTCTAAAGGGCCAGAGATACATGCATTGTATTTACTTTCAGTTGCAAAGCCTTGCCTTCCTGTTGGGAAAAAATAAAACCTAAACACTGGGGTGCTAATGTCCTTTCAGACACTCAAAAGATAGCCTGGCAATGAAAAAACCAGAAACCTGATACCGACTGGGATTTGCATACAAATATACAAACTCAAAGCCAAGCAGACCTTTTAAATAAAATCAGATTTCACTCATTCTCACGCATACATGAACATGGAGCACACCCGGTAAAATGCACCTATGGTACATGTGAAAATGTTACCATACACGTTCCAACGTGATTCAATGTGATATAAATTCAATTATGCACACACAAGTGCATATACTGTAATGTGCAACAGTGGACAGATAATTGACCTAATGGCCATGCTACATTACAGAAACATTGAGACAGCTGGGTTGTACTGAACATACCAAGATCACCAACAGGAAGACACTTAATTAGCTGCCCCTGCATGGTCCAAAATAAAACCACATCTTCCACAGCTTAAAGTCAACCTTCATGAGAAATGAATCATGGAATATGTACCACGAAAAGCACAGAAAGAGCCCTGGAAACCAAAAGACAACCTTGGGAAAGAATTAAAAAAAAACTGGAACAGCTGGTCATGAAGGTAAGCATTAGATTTGTAGCCATTGATGATGCTACAAATCTTAAAATAGATGTCTAACCTCCTCATTCTTTCTGAGAGTAAGAAATAGGGTCAAATATAAAAGCATTCATGGCACGGTCACAAGTGATCTACGTGTACCTGGGAAAACACGCTGTCCTGCAAATGGATGAATGCGAGGGCCAACGACTCTTACCTGATGGATTGAGCAGTCTCCAAGTGATGGATGGATCCGGCCTCCCATTGGCTAGACAACTCAATGTCACGTTGCTACCCTCGTTGACAGTGATGTCTTCTGAAACTTTGTAAATATTTGCAGGAACTGGAACAGAAAATTAATTCAATCCGTTATTATCGGTCAAATAAAGTAGCCTGGAAAAATGTCATATTGACATTACAAATGCGGCACAATGTGTAACACAAGGTTGAAGGTTGACCAAACTGAATGAATAATTTTTTCTCTGTTTTCTTGATGTTTCATGCCATGCTGGCCCAGGATTTTATTCCACCCAAATTAAATTAAACATGAAAAATCGTACACACTTTCCAAATTAAAATCATGGGAAAAAAATAAAAAAATAAAAATTGACAGTCTGTTTCAAAGAACTAAAGAGGACTCCCCCTCCCAAAAAATAAAATAATAATAATAATAAAGTATATATATGTATATATATATATATATATATATATAAAAACTCAAAAAATGTGTGTGTGTGTATGCATGTGTTAGAGGATGCTTGTGAAAAGCAGAAGTCAACAGGGTGTGAGTAGTACAAAAGATTGGCCTTGGTCAGTACTGAAGCTAAGCAGGGCTGGGCTTGGTTAGTTGGAAGCTAAGCAGGGCTGGGTTTGGTTAGTACAGAAGCTAAGCAGGGTTGGGCTTAGTTAGTCAGAAACTAAGCAGGGCTGGGTTTGGTTAGTACCAAAGATAAGCAGGGGTGAACTTGGTTAGTATCAAAGCTAAGAAGGGCTGAGCTTGGTTAGTACTGAAGCTAAGAAGGCTGGGTTTGGTTAGTGCTGAAGCTAAGCAGGGCTGGGCTTGTTCAGTCCCCAGATCATCACTGCAAAAGACTCCTGGCTTTAGTTGTAAAGCAAAGTTTTTGTAACACTGCCATTGGTGGATGCCTAGCAAACTCATAAGAACTTCAATAGTGCTGAGAGGAAGCCTTTAATTTTAATTTATAGCTACCAATTAATAAGCACGCACCATTTTGGTTATGATTTACATCACAAACAAACAAACAAGATGCCAGACCAAAATTAACAGACCAAATAAATTCCAGAAGATGCACAACCTTTTTGTTCAGCATTTCAGAGCAAGAGTAATTAATATAAATACCAGAATATAAACAGGGAGAAATGATTAATATATTCCATTTGTAAAACACGTCTGGATGGATGACATGTAATATGCAAGTTATGCAGTTCTGTCATGAAGTTGGACACCTTCAAAATCATATTAATGTTGTTTGCAAAAAAAGTGTCTATTTTCCTTTTCACAAACCAGCTGACACCATGGTTGTTTTATCGACCAATAACTCCAAAAATGATAGCACACAAAGATATTTTACAAGGCAGATAAATCATAAGTAAAAAAAAAAAATAACGTGTGAGATGATAAGGGTGATGAGAAAGGACAGGACAGAGAAAGGGAACTTTTTTTTTTTTTTACATCTGGAACTCTTATCTCTTTCGGGCTCTCGTTTTGATTTTCTCTAAGGAGAAAAGCAAAGATTCTTTCTTCGGGAGCATTTTGCTCTATGTTTGTGCTTTCTTCTTTCATCTCAGACCTCTGAACCCTTTAGGACAGCTTCTCTCCGGTGTCTGGAGATTAGTTAGGAAATAAATTGATTCAAAATGTAGGGGGGGCTGGCTCGCCCCGTTTTCCTTTCTCATCAAACAATTGAGTTGCTGCCATGACGGCCATGAGCTCTGAGCTACTCATGTCGCTGCAGAAAGTAAATATCAGGCGGAACAGTGGCTGCCCCGCATAGTGGGAATATTTTAATAAGCCCGGAGAAGAGCGAAAACCCGAGGATCAGATTTGTGTAACAGGACAGATCCCCGCAGAACGTTTTGGCTCAGTTATTTTCTCCAGCTCCGGTTCGCCGCCCCTCCCCCGCCCCCCCCCCCCCCCCCCCCCCCCCCCGCTCCGCCGTGCGTGTCTAGCTAAAGAGTGAGGGGACGGGGATACTGCTCCACTAACTGGAACTAAAAGATGTCTGCGCGCCAGGACTGAAAAGTGCGCAAGGACAGGAAAATCTACACTTGAGTTCTTCGCTCCGCTTTAGAATCCTTCAGCTGGAGGTGACGAGAAAAAATAAAATAAATTTTTTTTAAAAACCGCAGAGAAAAAGCCAGCACTCTCACCATAATGAGGAAGAGGCTGCTGAAGTCTTGCAGTCTTTACATGCCAGTAAAGGGCGGGGACAGAACAGCGCCCAGTGCAAACGCTCATTCATGAGACAGACACTTTATATTTAATGCAATGGCAGGTGGGTGCTGAGATTGCTTTTTTTCTTTTTTTTTGTATAACTCACAGTAACACAAGTGTGCGTGAATAATTGAGTATGATGTGGATCCTCTCCACTGTAAGAGGAGCCATTTGAAAAACGGACAGATGCTCAGATCATAACTTTACAATTATGCTAACTGAGATTTGACTGAGACTGATATTTAATGGTAAATATACAGAAAAGGGTGAGTGATAAAAACTCACTAACTGAGGACAGCTGCAAATAAAATTGTTGTATGGCATGGTGTGGCACGGCTCGTAATGTTTTAACACTCAGCAATCAGGAGCTGTGTCTTAATGTAATTATAAAAACATGCTGGCAGACACTAATGGGAACAAAGCCTTATTCTTAGTTACCTTGGATATGGTAACCAAGGTGGTACAAATGGTCCCTCGCATTTATAACCTTAAAGCTGTGATAATTATTTCTACAATGAAGTCAAGCTGCTGAACAAATTAAATTCAACAATAATTTCCACCACCTTGATATTTTCTCACCTCATTTCAAATACAATACACACAAATTTACAGACACAATTTCATTTATATAAAATGTTTACATTTTTGTGAACAAACTTTCTCTGCATGGCATAATACTTTATGTATTGCGTGTTTTAATAGAATACAGTGAGCTCCATAGTGTTTGGGATAAAGACATTTTTTTTTCTTCTTGATTTGGCTCTGTACTCCACAATTTTAGACAATTTTAAATTGTAATCAATGTACATGCGGTTAAAGTGCATATTTCTCAGTTTTGATTAAAGGGTATATTTATACATTTTTGGTTTCACCTTGCAGAAAATACTCCACAGAAGACTTCACAAACAGAACTACAGAGGCTACACCGCAAGATGGAAACCACTAGTTAGCTGCAAAAACAGGATGGCCATGTTACATTTTGCTAAATAGTACCTAAAAGAGCCTGCAGAGCGCTGAAAACAGGTCTTGTGTGTGGAGGTCCCAAGATCCAAAGCCAAGGAAAACTTCCTTGCAAGCAAACTCAGTGAAAGATACCCAATACGATAATGCCTGCAGTCCATTATTCCCACTGGATTACATTATAGTGCATGTATGGACTGTCAATCCAATGAATAATCAGTACAGACTAAGCTTCTGTGTTGCAGTTCACTAGTACATTTGCCACAGTGAAGACACAGCAGCCATCTCAATAACAACTTAACTGACAAAATATTAGGCTTAGTAAAAAATGATGGTGTTAACCTAGAAAGCTGAATTCCTGTGAAGATGCAAAGTGTTACCTTTTACAAGAATTAAGCAGCAACTATTGAGGGATATGAATGTTCAGTAAATTATAAATTTGACTTATTACCAGCTAAACACAATTAAAAATCAATTTTTCATATCTCAGCCCTGCAGATCCACAACAGTGACTGCAGCAGGGAGCAGTTTACATATGCCCTAATGGAGGGAGTCTTACAAGCAAATTCTGTGTACTATTCTATCAAAAATATTTATAAGAAATCATTCGCCAACAGGTGTTATACAGTTAAATGCATAAGTACTGGGACACATTTTCTTTTTGTTTGGGCAATGTACTCCAGCACATTGGATTTAAAATAAAGCAGTGAACAGGAGGTTAAATATTCATGCAGAAGACATCTAAGAAAAGGTACAGAGTTGATTCTAGGTGTGCAATTTGCATTTGGAGACTGTTGCTGTTGTCTCTCAAGATGAGGACCAAATAAGTGTCAACGCCCGTAAAACAGGTCATCATGAGGCTGAAAAACCAGAACAAACTGATCAGAGACAGCCAAAACAATGAGCGTGTCAAAATCAAGTGATACATTGTTAGGGAGCAAGAGCGCAATAGTAAACTCAGCAACAGAAAACGACGAGTATTAACCTGTACCAGAATGATGGAAAAACGAAAGCGTGGAGAAAGACAGGAACTGCTCATGGACCAAATCAGCCCCAGGTAGTGTTATGGCTTGGGCCTGTATGGCTGCCACTGGGACTGGCTCACTTGTCTTCACTGATGATGTGACTGCTTACAGCAGATGAATTCTGAAAAGTACAGAGACAGCTTATCTGCTCAAATCTAACTAAATGCCGCAAAACTCATCGGATGCCAGTCCACCTTGCAGCAGGACAATGACTCCAAATATAATACTTAAAGCAGCCAATCAGTTCTTCAGGGCCAAAAAGTGTATGTTCTTGACTGGCTAAGTCAAGGACCTGTCCTGAATCCAACTGAACATGCATTTCACTTGACAAGTGTCTGGTGATGTCTATGGGTTGCAGGCTTCAGGGAGATATAGAATGCGAACGATTTATGCAGTAATAAATATGACAACTTTATATCAGATTATGTTAATTTGTCCAAATACTTTTGCTCTCCTTAAATGGGGGGACTATGCATAAAAAGGGCTGTAATCCATACACGAATCACTAAATATGGATGAAAAAACCCTCAGATTGATGGTATTTATTGACAGTCTTCACTTTATCCTCATATTCATTGTTTTATTTCAAATCCAATGTGCTGGAGTACTGAGCTAAAACAACAAAAATTGTACCACTCCTACAATGCTTTTGCATTTAATTGTCCAATCCTCACATGTAGCAATCATTTACCAAAAATGTACCCAAAATGTAATGGTAATAATAATAATAATAATAACAATAATAATAATAATAATAATAAAAATAAATTTATTTTATATAGCGCTTCTCATGGACTCAAAGACGCTTGGTGGAATGATGTCGCATGGCTTCAGTTTGAAAAGTGTGAAAGGATAATAATGAAGGGAACAAGGGAGAGCACAGTGTCCTCTTTCAAGTGGAACAGTGCTCTCCTTCAATATGAGCCCAGAAAGAACTGATAGCATTGTTAGCTACTTCGTGACAGTAGTGGAATGGAAAGGAAAGCTTATCATGACATCACCAAACTTAATAAACTTTTTGCCATGAGTTGACTCATTAATTTCAGTCCTATGTATTATAATCATTCTCAGGTGTCAGGGTTCAAAATCAGCCAAATGGAAAGAGTCTCAAGTGCCGCATCAAATCCAGTTTCACATCGCCCACCCCGAGAAGCTGTGATCTGGGATTATGGCAGGGGCTAAAGTTGCAGAGACAGCTTGATGTTAATCCTTTCGGATTCATATTCATTATCACTAAAGTCATGGTATTCCTTCAAGGGAGATGTGCACTGCGTACCCTCCTGAGCTGAATCCACACACACCCATAAATGAGACAGTTTTACACGACACACCCGTGCTTGGAGGGGTGCGTGTAAAGCAGGACTGAAGCCAAGCGTGAAAGCTTAAGCTTCTCATATATGAGAATTAAGTGGCAGGATAAAGTATTGAGGCTGTGTCGCAAGGCATGCAACTAATAAAACTGATCAAAGATGGGCTGTTTATCACTGCATAGATGGCAAAGGGACAAGGGGAATTCAGTGGCTACAAATCACAGCAGCATCAGTTAGCACAAATGGAATCGCTAAATAGGAACGTAAAAATTGGACCAAAGGTACATGCATAAACACAATTTAAAAGAAATACATGACCCCTAGGACACAGTAGTGGCTTTAGCAGGTTTGCACACAAACAGAAAATCCCCATTACAGCAGACGGAAATGAATGAAACTCATTTTAAAAAGCATGGTTGCGTCCAACAGGACAACCAATTTTCAGGTATGGACAGAGCTGAACCCAGCCAAGATTTTTCAATTACACCCAACGCTGTGCAGTTCAAGGATTATCTGAGGAGATTTATTATCCTAAAAACCCCATTTAGATTTATCTGAGCCTTTCTCACGGTAGACTTTTCTTTTTTCCTACCCAGAGAGTTCCCTCAAAATGAACAAGTCTGCTAAAGTGGTCTTCTCAGATATGTCAAGATTAAATCCAGAGGGGATCTAATTCAATTACATACATAATGCATAATGCTTTTGTTTTCTTGTAGCTGCCAGTTTTGTTGGCAGCCTTGATTTAATAAATAGATATGTATCAAGAAATAAACAATTCTGATAAACTGCAGACAGGAATGAGACACTGCACTCAAATGTTAAAAAGTCAAACGTAAAAAAAATGCTATGAAATACATAAGGGGTATGTTCATATTATGAAATATGTGTCATATTTAATCCATATAAAGTAATATAAGTCCTATGCATGAAAGATTATTTATATGTTGTTGAATAAACTGTAAAATGTCATACAGTAATATATGAAATGTGGATTTTGTATAAAGATCATTTTCTTCCATATACTAAAACTCATATGATTGATGAAACTTGACCTGGCAAAGAAATATATTTTCACCACACAGCTGTTTAATTGATTAACCTATTGATTTATACAGTTAGATGGTTGACAGGAGCACAAGAGAAATGGCTGAAACAAACAAAAGAAAAAACTAAAGAAAACACTGACAGATGATGGAGGTCTATCAAAAGGACATATTGGCAATCGTTAGTCAAAATTCTTAGGCGACTACTGTGTAAACCGCATCTCTACTGCCATGCAAAACAATATCAATAGATCACCATTTAACTGGACTTCATATTATTACTATTCTTATTGATTTCTTGTTGGTAACAGTGGTTTTCTGAAAGGGTTGGGAAATGCTGTTTGATTTTCTGCAGACCAGACCGTGGTTTAGAATCTTATACATTATTTAAATACCAATCGACCTTTTGCAAGCATCCGACACTTGCGCAGTGCTAACATCCTAACAGATGTCTGAGAGCTGAGGGATTGGTGCCGATGGCTAAAGCCTGCTGCCGTGCTGAATCCAGTGCAAACTGTCTACACCAGTCTGGGTAAATGTGTCTAATTATCTCCCTGTCAATTCTTAGCCATTTAAACTGCTTACAGTATGGCTCATATTTTTGTTACATATTCTCAGTGAAACCCAACAGTATTTACAGCTAGCAGGCTAATTAACCCACACTCACACACACTGCCACACGCACACACACTAAGACACACATGCACACTCAGACACACACACACACACACTCACATGAACACACATACGTCAGCACATGCGCCAACACACACAAGGGCAAAATAATTAATAAAACCTACTACATACAATGGGAATAGATTTGAATAATAACTTTATCTTGTCAAGCTGCAGGTTTTCATTGAGGGAATTATTGAATTATTGGAAATCATTTGGCACTTTGTTCCTTTCTGCCATTCTAACATCTCAAAACTGGGCCCAAGGGCCCCTTTTGCCACCCCCTTCCATTTTCACCTTGACTTCTGCCTCCCAGATATCGTTCAGACAGAGCACAGAACAAAGCAAGGCAATTATGGTTCTGATATTCCAATCGCAGCAACTTAATCATCAAACAAGGCCCCCGGCTCTCAATGTGGCTTCAAAAATAACTGTCAATTACGTTTGCGTTGCAGAACAAGGTCATTACACCACTACTACAAATCCTTCATCAGCACCTCAAAGCATGGACCAGCGTGTTAGCTGAGCACACAGCTTCAGGAGGAAGTCTGGGGGAGGCGCTGTGACAGCTCCTAAATTTAATAACATTAGCTTAAACTGGTCCAGGACCGACTAGGGTGCGGGTTTGTCTACCTTGACCCAAGTAGGTAATCTGATAGGGAGAGAGAGAAGCATGTCGTCCATTCCAGGGCCTCGCCTAAGCGAAACCCATCAATCCCAGCAGGCAGGGAGGAGAGTAGATGGGGGGACATCCAACAGGACACACAGAGTATGTATCGCATCCAGCTTCTATCACAAAGAGAAACTCAACAATGCTTTCTTAGCACATCCTGTTAAGAAAGAAAAATGCACTGAGAAAGTAGCGGGAAAAAAAACAGTTTCGCTTTGAGGCCAGATACTGTAGATGTTCAGACTAACCGAGGAGCAAATCAAACGTCGGCTACAAAGTGCGACAACTTTTGCAGACCAGGGTCACCTTTCTTCAGTCTCCTTCCCGAGCGGCTAAACTCACAGCTGGGGTATCTTCTGAAGAGGAACAGGGAGAGCTTTTCAGATTTTAGATTTCAGGCATCTTCTGAAGAGGAACAGGGAGAGCTTTTCAGATTTCATTCTTCACTTTTGGCAGCACTACTGGAGAAACTGTTTCACCAACATAATCATAGCCCCCAGCATTTGACGATCTCCACTGAAGCTCCCTCTGAACTTTCGCAGGGAACAGAAGAGATGAAATATGGCAGCGCTCATCGGAGGCCTTTCTGGAGGGGGGCCTTCGGTCGAAAAATCCTCAAGCATTCCCTGCTGTCCGGATTATGGTCTTATTTTCTGGTCTTTGAGGGGCAAATCCCTGGTTAATTAAAATGTATTTTTAGAGACACCACAACTGTACTTGTTTCTAAAGCAACGGAGAAGACATATTCCAAAGGTTAACCTGCTGTTTACACTGAAGGGCGCGGGGCGACAATGCAAATCAGTGTGTGCTCAGCGATTAGCCGGTCATTGCAGCCTAATGCTGTCGCAGGGTAATGAAAGCAATGTTTTTTCAAGTCAACAAACAGGTCTCCTTTCAGTTTTTGTTGAAATTGTTGAAGACATAACCCACAACTTAACTAAACTAAAATGAATTTGTAAACTGCACAGGCGATATACTTTTTTTTTTTTAATTTTCACCTAACATTGCTATTTCCTGAGACAAGAAAAGTTTCAATTTGCATGCAATGAATTTTATGATAATGAGCAAAGGAGAAGAGGCTACAAAACCATGTGGAGACTTCAGCTCTGGCCTTTTTTGACTGGGGACCAAAAATACAGTTTGAGCACACAAAGAAGTTCAAACACTTTCAGCCACACTCTGCCAGAGTATTGAAAAATTCATGACCACCTTAAGACCAAAGGAAAAATTATTTGTCTTTATTACAATAGAAACACGGTGCTCCTATACAGCTAATTAATATCTGGGGGTTTTGCGACCAAATTAGCCTTTATTTTAACATTCATGTGCATTCAGTTTTCTGTTTATTTTTGTTGTTACTTTTGCAAAGCCCTACAAATAGCACTAGCTCACCAGTTTGAAAAGTGTTAATCAGAAAGATGGAAATGTTGTATGACAGCCCCAGTCATTACAGACAGTAAGCAGACAGTGTCCTTACTAAAGACACAGACGGGACCCTATAGCCTACAAAGTGTGCTTATTAAAGACACAGACATGACCCTATAGCCTAGGCAGTGTGGTTGTTAAAGACACACACTGGACCCTATAGCCTAGACAGTGTGCTTATTAAAGACACAGACTGGACCCTATAGCCTAGCCAGTGTGCTTATTAAAGACAGACTGGACCCTATAGCCTAGCCAGTGTGCTTATTAAAGACAGACTGGACCCTATAGCCCAGACACTGTGTTTATTAAAGACACAGACTGGACTGCACCACCATGTCAGTGTCCCACCACTTCTCATGCATTTCACGTACACAGCTCCTAGCTCCTTCGGCGACAGATCACAGTCAGAAAAGGGGGCACGGTAGCATCCTCAACCATCATCATCAACACCAGAACCCTACAAGGTTACATCCTGAGCCCCTTCCTGCATACCATCTACACTAAAGACTGTGTCAGCCCCTCACCCACCACCACATATTTCAAATATTAGGGTGATTTTGCCATACTTACACTACTTTCACTCCATTTCCCATTTCACACAATGGTGCGCAGACAACTGCCCACAGCTGAATGTCACAAAGACAAAAGAAGTGTCCACTGGTACACCCGGCACTCACTGCACAACTCATAAACCCACTTGTATCAGCACAACTGTAGAGATGGTGGAGAGTTTCAAATATCTCAGGCTCACCCTGGACAATAAACTCAGTTTCGAGCAACACACCGCTGACACTCACAAACGCTGCCTGCAAAGACTCTCCTTTATCCACAAATTCAAAGCACTGTCTGCAGCCCCCCACCATCTGTTGTTGCTCTACAAAAGCATAATACAACCCATACTACTGTACTGCTCCCCTAGTTTCTTTACCATGCGAACCGCCTCCAACAAGAACAAATTCACCTGTATTACACGCACTGCCTCCAAAATCAATGGTTTTCCCACCCCCAACACCTCAGCAAGAAAGCCATCACACGCAAAGCACTCACTATAGCACATGTCCCCTGGCAACCTGTTCAATGCATTTTTCGGTCTACCATCATTTGGTCACAGATATAGGTTCCTAATCTGGAAAAGGACTTGCTTTTGCAGGAGTTCTGTCCCTTCTACCATTGGGTCACTTTGTTGCATTTTTACTGTCATGCGTGTATGTCTGTATTTTTATTTTTATTTTTTGTTTAACCATATGTAAATTTACGGAAGTATATATAAAAAGAAAGAAATGTGTGGCTGTATAATTGTATTTATGTGTGTATATATTGTGTTGAAGGTCAATGCTGAGGTCTTGCCATTTCACATCATGAGGTTAAAATATTAACATCCAATTGTGATGAGTGACAATGTTTTTGTATTCTGTACTATTAGACTTGAATACTCTAAATGTGAGAGCTGAAATGTATGAAATAACTGAACTATACATTATGCTACTACACTACTCCTGTTATTACAACTACAACTATTACTGCGAAAACTACTACTACTTCAGTAGAATACGTTTCCATGCAGTAGACAGAAAGGGGAAGTTTTGCAAGATGCTGTGTATCGCATTAGGAACATTTGATTTGCTTCACCACAGCCGCACATGCAGCCCTTGAGACCATACCCGGCCTAATCTGAGTAGGAAATGATACATTGTGTAGGATGAATGGAATGTACTCTAACCTCTTTCAGGACAGTGACAAAGCACCATGATGGCACCCATCGCAGCTATTAGATTTCAATTACGTTGTGAAATTCACAAAGACTGGTTTCACACATTCAGAGGACTTCGATAATCTAGGGGAAGAAGTGCATGCAAAGCCAAAAAGTAGATAAGGGCTGGGAGGAATATCAGAACTGCAAGGTTAAACACAAATTTGAGGATGACACATCTGATATTAGAGGGCAGGGGAGTTTAACACCAGATGATAAATGGTGGGAGAATGGAGCAGATGCCCTTGAAATGCAGTTTCCTTTGTACGTATGTAAAAGAAAAAAACAGGAGCATACAAAAGGGGAGTTATCATGTCAAAACAGAAAGTTTTTACACCATTCACTTGAATCCTAAACAGTGAACAGTGTCCTTTGGTTTAAATGCCAGTTTTTTCAATTTCCTTATTGGTCCTACTTTTTTATGTTAATCACAACAGCTTATAAACAAATAACAAATGAATCAGTAATCCGTACGAGTTCATATTCACCACTGCACAAATCTACTTAGTCATACAGTACATGATTCATTCACATCCTTCTGAATTCATTGTGTGTATGTGTGTGTTTGAGTGTGGGTGTGTGTGTTTGTGTGTGTTTGTGCGTGGGTGTGTGTGTGATGACTGCAAGGACAGGAGCACTTTGAACTTCCAGTGAAGGCTGGTGTTTATTTATAGTGCAGTGATGCACTGAAAGTGAAAATATGTACATCACAGTGATGACAAAAATGCGAAAAACAACAAGAAAAAAATAAAAATAGAACCCTGGCCCAATGTTACCAAAAACAGCTCATCTTTTCTCAAATCTAGTGTATGCGAACTCGCAATAAAGTTGAATGTAAAGCATTCATGACAGGATAATTAATCAAATTAATAACACACACTGATTCCTTTGTGTAGACTGTCCTGTGTGCGATATGCAGTTACATAGAGGATTTATTGGCAGGAATCTATATTCCCATAATTGGCGCTGTATTTAAATGATTATGGTGACAGTATTCAGAGTTCAGTCCACTGGTCTGCAGCACATTTCTGGCATGTTATCCTCCTTCTGTCATGTTTCAGCTCCTCCCCCACCCCCATCCGCCACCCCACCCAGCCTTTTTGAAAAACCGAAAAGTAAAATTAGATCTTTTTAGGGGGAGTACAACGGTCGAAGTTTCACATTATTGTTCTGTAAACAGAACCCCCGAAGTGCCAACAAAGTGCCAAGACCCTCTTCATCGGCTAGGAATCCTGAAGTGGTACTGAACACAAGCGGTCCCTCTCTGAGAACATGATGGAAGTTTGTCAGGCATGCAGATTCTTCCTGTACAACATGTGGGGAATGCGCCCCTTTCTCCCCACCAAGTCAATCCAGCTCTTAGTCCATCTCCCACCTGGAAGACTGCTGGCCTCCCTTCCTCTGCCTTTAGACCTCCGCAGCAAATCAAGAATGCCGCTACTCATCTGACCTACAACCTCCCCAGACTCAGCCGTGTCACTCCCCTTCTCATCTTCCTCCATCGGCTACCTATATCAGCTAGCATCAAATTCAAGATCTTGGTGTTAGACTATTAGGCAGCTAAAAGGACAGCTCCATTATATCTAACAATAATAATAATAATAATAATAATAATAATAATAATAATAATAATAACAATAATAACAACAATAATAATAATCACATTCTCAACAGTAAACAGTAAAATCAATAGAACAGTAAAATAAATAAAGTGTCATAAAAACTGTGTTTATCAGTAGGCACCTTGAATTACGTGATTTTAGATAATAAAACGGCAGTGGAGATTAACCTTGCAGAAATCTGTGCTAGGACAGATTTATCATCAGCCCTCAGTGGCAGTTATTGAAAAACAAGATGAGGATGTCAAATTATACTTCTCTTTGCTTCCCAGAGAGCCCAATATGTTACTGTAACTTTCCACACTGTTGCAGCAAAGTCACAGTCAACAACAAAGTTCTAGCAATGCTTTTGCGACATTTCTTCTACCGCCCCCCAACCACATCATCCCAGCTACGTTGTAAATAGTTCCAGAGCACATTTATACTTTTTCCCTGCAGGAGATGTGTTCTCATTATTTTGTCTGACTGCCAACAACCTCCACAACCTTCTGGAACTGAAGAAATAAGTGTTATTTGGATACCTGGGTTAAGAGTCAGGGTGGGATATGTTAGCCAATATATCAGCAGGGCTGGAAACAGTGGAAGCCGTTACTGATAAAATAAAGAACGAGGGCCCCAGGAATGATGAGACTTCTCAACTTTCCCCTCACCATATAAAATATAGTAGCCCTCTACCTGAAGCCCTGTAGATACTCCCTGAGTTACACACATCAGCTGATAGTCCCATTTAAATGCATGAGGTGCCCTTCTGCCAAGCATAAAATAAAGATTAAAGGAGATGCCTTTTCCGGGGCTGTAGGCAGGTCTACAAGGAGAAAGCGGAATGCTAAATTGTTTCTTTGACTAAAACATAAAGCATTCCCTTTCATTACGGGGTTCAAAGGGGACAGGCCACAGGAGCTGCTTTCAGTGATTCCGTCCTCTGTACACAGAGACATTAAAACAAATGGAAGGATCATGAGGAAGGAAGCCGCCAGCTTCGTCACTGTGAAGGCCTTCCCGTTAAATTGCTTGGCATTTCTAGTGTTAACAATGTCCCCCATGAGAACGCAAGACAAGAAGTACCAGAATATCTCTTACAATGGAGTGTCGATAAGGAGCT
This sequence comes from Anguilla anguilla, assembly GCF_013347855.1. Classification (NCBI taxonomy): domain Eukaryota; kingdom Metazoa; phylum Chordata; class Actinopteri; order Anguilliformes; family Anguillidae; genus Anguilla; species Anguilla anguilla. The sequence continues at coordinate 27,966,781 of NC_049212.1, forward strand.
TTTGAAGCGACGGGGGGTTTGGCTTTGGAAGCGATGCTGAAAGGTTTCGATTGTCCCGTGATAATTGCTAAAGGTCAGTCTTCTTCTTTGCCCAGTCTTGAAAGCAGACAATGTACATTCCCCACTCTACTCCAAAGACTCACATTGTACCTGAAAATGACCGAACACCCAGCTCTAAAGGCTGAAGTACAGTCTTCCGATTCCCTCCTTAAATATCACACTGTCCCTACGGGTAGAATCTGGATGTTTAATTTCAGTACAGTTAAATATTTAATCAGAACTTCCGTAATTAAAATTGAAGACATATTTTTATTACATGCATAGAAAAGCATAGCTATGGTTTTGTTAAAACTAAACTGGGCTACTTCAAATGTATCAGGTGGTGATGTCACAAAGGTCAATGTTGATTGGCAGCCTACATGACAGTAGTTTCTAGTGAAATAAAACTAGTGTAGTCTAAAACCCAGTCTTATCACAGACAGCCTGTTTTATCAAATATGATTTTTCTTCCCTCAGTCCTGAGTTAATTGTGCCCCGTCTTGACAACTCTGTGACCGAATGGAGAGGGAAATTGTATGAGTGTCTCTTGGGAAATACCATGAAAATCCTCTTGGGAAAATGCTATTGTTCTCTCTCAGACTGATGGGTTATGCATTCATTTAATACCTCACTTGAATTGCTTTTCTTTTTTTGCCAAATAATGTGGTCTTTCAAACAAGATTGAACTTTCCTGAAGGGAAGAAATCAATGGTATGAAGAAAAAATGAAAATTAAATATGAAGATGGAGCATAATGTTGATTCTAGGCAAAAACAACTACCTTTAAAGTGACAGTGAGACCTGGCTATGCCAAAAAGCACGGAGAGTCAAATAGGAATTCTTGTATTGTGGACATTCCCCAATACAGGAATTTTCACTTTTTAATACTGAAAAATCAATACTGGTATAAGCTATCTTAGAAAGGGAATGGTTAACAGGGAGGACTGAGGGAAGATGAGCTTGTGTGTGTGAATGAGTTATGGATTCTGAAATGGGTGCTAGGTGTCACCGACACACACAATGTATTTTTAATCACACAAAATGAAAGTAAGAGGCAGTGAAACGTCTCTGTCAATTCCTGTCCAGAGTGTGAATTGATACTTTTATTCTTATATGTATATATATTCTTGCACAGTCCTCAATGCCCTCTAGTGTGGGCATAGTTCTCCCTCATGTTTCTCGCAACCTCCTAGAACATGAGATTGTGGAGTGTCCTCTCAAAGTTGTGGGACAAAGAAAGTAGCTTCAATATGTATGAAACACCACTTAACCTTCTAACATATATTGTTTCCCACTTCATTTGAGGAAATATTAAGCATACATAGGAATCCATTACTTGTGACCTATCTACTCAATAAAAGCACTAACAATGTATTCTTGACATTCAAGCATTTGTAAACAACCATGCTGCCAATGTTAGTTCATGAGCTATACTTGCTGAATCCATGACACATTTGCTTGACTAACTACCTCACACAGCAAATGATACATCATTCAAAAAAACATAATAAAAAGTAATGAAATATTGAGGTTAATAATGTTGGCCTAATACCACCCCTGTTGGGACATAGTCCACATCATGTATAAAGCTCCATTATTTCAAACAGTTGAACTATCAGGAATTTTGCAGCTCTCACAATGGTATTTTTAAGTAGTTGGTGAGCTATGTCAGCCAAGATCCTAATTTAGTTACATTAGGAGATTTGTAATTGTTTTTTGTTTGTTTTTTTGCTCATTATGGGCCAACATATTGTAGCCTGTAAATCAAGGCCAACACAATGCAACATTATCCATACCAATGCAAATATCCTTACATGTCTTAGCTATTATAACACATCCATTGTTAAAGTTAGCTGGCTAGCTTGCCAATGCTAGCTAACCATGGTTGCAATAAAGCAACTATGCTAGCTAAGGTTGTTTTTGCAGATACATTTTGCAGCAAGTAGATTAGCTGCACATTTGCTAATCAGATAAACATGCAAAAACTGAAATTATATACGGATCTGAAAAAGGGAATACTTTTAAACAGTACCACAAAAGGACGAACCAGCAATGTTTAGGGGCCCATAGATTTATGACACAATAGAAGGTGACTAATATGAAAAACTGTGACATGTCAGGCCACACCAGACTATTTTGCTGAACTGACCACCGTGTTTGAGCTGTAGAGAGAATTCTCTGCAGTTCCATTTCTTTTAAATGCAATCAATAGACTAAGCCAGTGCTGTCCATAACACAGCACTCCACCACTTTTGACATTTTAATGACTGGACTCTGGTTCTTAATCTTATTCAAGTGTTCCCATACCTTTTTAACATTGACAGTATGCTGCCTGTTATATCAATCATGTTCATTCACTAAGTTCAGATAAATCACTTCTAATGTTAACATCGATAACAGCAACAGCCTTCCTGTAAGTGTGTGACATCACGCATTGGCCAATTAAATTATGAAGTCTTAAACGTTACAGACTTTTTCTTCTTTCCATTTCCCACACAGGTCATTTAGAAACCAAACCAAAACAAATAGTCATTATATGCCACATGTCTCAACCACTTTGTTCACAAGTTTAGTTTTAACAAGCTATTAAGTTTATTTTAGTGCAGCAAAGTTTGAGCCAAAAATGGTCAGACTAGAAGCAACTTACCAAGGAGCAGATTCCGCTGAAAAAGTGCTGTTGATGCCCATATCAATTACCAATACATGTAAATATGCCGAAGACAGATTAAAACATCAAGCCTTAGTAGAGAGGTCATTTCAAGTATGCCACATCTCAAGTGTTAACAGAGTGAACAGAGACAAATTCTAATTAAAAGTATTTAAAGAAGTGGGAGGCTTTGCCATGTCTTAGCCAAGTCATGAAAATGATATTTTCAAATGGAATGAATAAATAAGAGCAATGAGGGTGATGCGAAAGTTAACACCTGGCCTGAATGCGTTATTGAAAAGCCAGACGAGCTTTCCCCATTATACTAATTCATGCCTATTGGAAAATGATGCAAACTGTTCCCCTTCAGTTGTGTCAGGACTGATTGGCAGCACTGCCAATCCGCAGATATGCACTGCAGCCATGCTTAAATGGGTCGATTACATTAACAAACATATGCTTTCCTTTCTGAAAATTTCAGTTCGAGATGGTGTATGCACAGGCTCTGGTGATACAGGAATGTTTGCAGCAATTTGTCGAGGTGAGACGACTGACATTCATGATTCATCCTTATCTCCGGGGCCTGCTTCTAATACACACGGCTGTTTGAAATGCAGCCGAATTTGGATTGGCAATTCAATTTAACCTATCAACTGGACTATTTGAATCCACTAGCATGCCATTCTGAATTTAAAAGCAGCTCATTACTGAAAAACATAGCTGGCTGCCCCACTGTTATCTGCTGTAATTTCTGCTGCAAACAGAACCTCAGCTGAATGGTTCAATACAAGTTGGGGTCAATACTGCCTGAAGCGCATTCACACATGCAACATTTTTTAAGATGGATAATCACAAATTTATTACATTCCTAATGAAAAGTGCCAGTAGCCTAGGGAAGCTAAGAATATGCTTATGCAGGCTATGTGAGTTATCTTTATTTCCAATAATCTGTTATGATACAGAGACCTTTGTTCAGACTCACTTATCTTAATTATTAGATTTATCTTTGTCTCATTTATTCACTTTTCAAAGTTATTGTGTGATTGATACTTTTATTTTTTTATCTGCTTTGTATGTTAACTGCAGGCTATTCATTCATTTCATGGATAATTTGTAAAAGGAAAAAAGTAATACATAAAAATAAAAAATGATAAAGTTAAAAAATATTTTTTAATAATAATAATTTAAATAATAGGGCTAATGTTATAATTTGGGGCTTATTTATATTTATGTAATATACTATATACAGTACTAATGACTATCAGATTATGATATTGCCACATCTTTACCAGAAACAGGGGCTGGGTTCTGAGGGTTTATGGCATGGTATTGCCCATATTTGGACATTATCAGCTCCCAGAGTCAGCTGTCAGAGACACACCATTTTTTATCATTTGTCAGCCATTGCTGTGATGAAGACTGTCAGACTTGCATCAAAGACAGGAAGACTTGTGTTAGAATCACTCTTGACTTGATGTCATGTTTGTGATATCCACGATAGCACAGAGTGACTGAAGAATGAGAGACAGATGTCTGATTACAGGTGGGCAGAACTGAAACACAGTGAGAGCGGCATTTTGACATTCAACCAGCCAATCACTATATAGCATTTTGCTTCCATTAATTTAACTTGTTGGCTTTGTTAGGGTTCGAGTGAAAATCTACAGGACGGTAGAACTCCAGGAGCAGGGTTGGTTACCACTGTGTTTGACACTGACAAAGGAGGGATTGTGAAACACATGGGACGGACTGCTGCAGTGGTATCAAACAAACAGAAGCAATCGTTATAATTTTATGACCAGTTTCTGTCAACAGCAGCTTGGGAAATATGCATATCCATATCAGGGTAATGGTCAAATAAATTATAAAATGCAATTGCACTTATGATAAGTGGTTTGATACTATTACATGAGGAATTAAATTAAATCAAAATGAAAAGATTAAATAAAATAGAAACACCCAACACTAACTCTATTGGAGAGCAAGAGCATATCATACTGTGTTACTGCCCTCCTCATGTTAACAATATTATGACTGCCAATGTTCAGCTCATGTCTAAATTTCAGTGCAGCCAAAAAATAAAACAAGTAAAGGGCTATGGTAATTGGCTGCTTTACTGTTGACATGCTCCCGCTCCACATCAAAAGTCACACCCACCTCCATTCATAAGGCCGTGACATATTGAGTGATTGACAAGTCATTCTGACATCTGAGTGGCTGTGACACAATCCTTAGTGACTCTGACACAAGTTTCACTGACTCCGACACAGCCATCACCGTCAAACTATAATAACAAGAGAACCTGACAACCGACTCTGACAGCCAACATTCAGATCAACAATTTTAGATCACAAATTCTCTCCTCCACTTATTCACAGTAAATGGACGGAGTTCAAAAGGACGGACTCCTGATATCCTGCCTAAAGATGATCACTTTACAATTTCTAACAAAGGGACTGCTCCTGAATAATAACATCAGAAAACATGAATATGATTACCAAACTCTGCGGGGACAATTATACTGCCTTATACTATTTAAGTTATTATGGCTACTCTTAAAACACACCCAGATAACTATTCACATTAGCTTGCTGGCAGAAAAAAATAAATTAATGAATGGATATATGAAATATGTTTTCTGACAGGCTGTTCAATTCAACACAAGAGTTAAAACAGTTCTGAAAGAGAGCTCCTGAATGAGCAAGTTTGGATTAGGTAAGAAGGGACCTGCTGCCAAACAATCCATTAGAAATGTGCTCATCTGTGGCAGTACTCTGCTCAAGCAATTAAAATGTCACATGGTCATTATGCTGCGCTAAGATAAATGGAAAGGCAAAGGAGACGTAGAGGAATGGTTACAATCATCTCATGTTTAATGAGCTACTATGGATTTCAGCAACACTGTACAAATTACTTGCATAGATCCACTTTGAACAATTTAGCTCAATGGCCCTGATTATAGTCTTGACCTTAAACAATAAATGTATTTCTTGCAAGAACATTTATTACTAATTGATAAAAAAGGCAAGATATTTGAATCTGTGTTGATTAAGGGTAAAATTATCCTTTACTGTTATTCAGTGCCAGTAGTATTAACATTTGAATATGGACCAGTAAAGGAAAATGACTGTGGTGTAGCAGTTTAATATTGAGTTGGAAAATGAAAGTAAGTAACTAAATAAATAAATAAATAAAATTTCCCTGTGATAGACCGACGAACTGTCCAGGATGTATTCCTGCCTCTTGCCAAATGCACTCTGGGATAGGCTCCAGCACCCCCCATGACCCTAACCAGGAATAAATGAGGATAGATAATGGATGGATGGATAAAATTACATTTGAAAAAAAAAACCAGCCTTACCCATTTCCAGTCTTCAAGACTATGCAACACTTTTCTGTGTCCCACCAAAATGAACCACACCAAACCCACCTTATATTATTTGTCTTGAAAATATGAATAGCTGTTTATATTTCTGAAAGCTAAGATACTGTATATAATTTTAATCCAGTTACCTATGTGATTGGAAAAGGATAAAAGCCAGGTGTTCAAACATTCAGAATAAAATAGGCATGCTTGACATTACATATTTGCACATTCCTTTAAAATATACTGCATATTTTGAATTACATAAACTTACTGGAACAGCTGTGAATGTTTATTTACAGAGCTGTACCAGAAATTAATTATTTGAAGATGCTGCATCCAAATTCGGCAGCCTAGTGTACAAGATCGTGTAATGGTAAGTAAATCATTTCAGTCTTCTAGTGTAAATCTCCACAAAGCCTTTTCGGTCACAACAAATTTCCCGATACAAGAAAACCGCCCAAACTGGATACAGAGGATATAAAAGATTACTGAAACATTTTATGGTAAGATTATTCCTCTCTCTACCCCAATCAAAATTTCACACATAACGTAGCTTTTTTATCTTTTGCCTACTTTGAAAATGTCAGGGGAGTATAACTGTGATGCGTACATGAAGGGATATTTAACGCTGGGCTATATTTACTGTTGACACTGAATATTTTACAAGGATGACTACTGTAACATTTATAGAGCTATCCATCTACTTATGGTTAGAAGCAGACAATTTTCACACCCTAGATAAATCTTTGCAAGTCTTGAGAAATAAGATGACATGAATAGGAATAAGGCGAGCATTTGTCATATTTTCTAGTTCCTTCTTTCAGAGTGGCATTGTCCTGCAGTGCAGTGACAGCACACATCCTAAATGGCAATGCAAAGCAAGAGCTCGTACAGAAGCCCAAATCCTCAAGGAATTGCATTCTGGTATGTGTCCAAGATGCCTGATACAAAGGGCCAGCGTAATATTTCTTTCTTTCTTCTTTTTTCCCCTCAGCGAGATATTACAAACTTTGACAGGCCAAGCCGAAGACCTGTCAGATGCCACTCAACGTAAAACGTTAAAAGAAAGCGTCGCTTGGAGTTGTTAGTCAATAAAACATGACACAGCGGGCTCTCCTGTCAACCGAGTTGCTTTGACCCACCTTGGACGATGAGATAGACCTGGGAGGTTTTGGGCTGCTGTTTAGTCTGTATGGAACAGGTGTATGGCCCCTCGTCATACACGTCCACCTTCTGTATGCGCAAGCTGTACTCCAGCTGGCCTTTAGTGACTAGGTCCACTCGAGGGTCCAGAGACCACTTGTCCTCCCCGGCAAAGATGATGTTGGAGCGGTTCAGCCAAGCTACCTTTGACACTTTGTCATCCACGTAGCACCTGTGCGGAAACACAAACAGGGAAAACTGAGCCGACGATCATGAGGCAGCAGGGAATCACCTGTCTCTCCAGATTCTGCTTGAAATTCAGCAAGTACTGCAAAAGATGTCATATTTTGTTTCTGCATTTTTATGAAACACGTACCTCACTCAAAGTACCTGACACAAATGTCATATTACACACTATTTATCAAAACATATTCAAAAAACCCTCTATGCCTTCCCTTCCATGTGTTAATTCTACTGACAAAGACGTACCTATCGACAGTGTGTTAGGGTCCAACCATTGCACTCTCATTAATTGCTACTTGGTGATTTACGACTCAAGGCCTTTTCTTTGTGCAATTATTGCAAGCTGCTTTGGCTAAGAAGATCGGCTAAATGACTAAAATGTAAATGTACTGATATTAATGATATACTGTAAGAGAAAACTACTATGTGTGCTTCTAATTTGTAAGGGGATGCCAATGTAATTCTCATTTTCTTTAGGCAGCCTATAAACAAATCCCAATTTCAGAACAACCAACCAGATCTCTGTTGCTCAACAAAAAAACACATCTGGTAATCACCATAATGTACATTCTGGGAAATTATGCGTGTGATCAGATCACTTTTGGTACTAGTTCCAGGTGTTCAATATTGCGAACGGAACTTAGGGCAGAACAAGCTGTCTGTATCACCACACTACCATCTGTGTCACTAAAACCTTAGAGAAGGATGCAGTCAGTCCAACAGATTGTTTTCTCAAAATGAGTCCCAAATGTTCTGTTCAGCCATGCAGCTTGGCGTCTCTACCGTTTTCATTTTTACTCTACGGTTTGAATGATTCAAGAAAGGAGAGAAGGGCCGATCCATGAAGAGTGCACTGAACATGGAAGAAAAGATGGAAAGAGGGCTGCAAGGCAAGCTTAATAATAACCTTTCAGGGGTGGAGAGGAAGAAAGTGAATTAAGACAGATTCTCAGATAGAGACTGGTCGGCAGAGAGGCAAAGAGAGGAACAAGGGAGATCCAGTTAAGCTCTTGATTACTCCTGTTTCTTGTCTCTGGGTGTCTGGAGCGATTTTAAGTTACATTTGGCGGCCGTGTCCCCCAACCCTTCACCACTTAAGTAGCTGTCGACTTTATTTCACTTCATTTGGCCTCAATGCCAAAACTGTCACTGGGGCCTGAAACTGGCTTCAGAAGGAACGACAATGTCACTTTTGATCAAGTCTTTGGAGAGACTTCAGCAATGCTGTTCCACAGTGAATGATGCGTTCTGATTGACAGAGGGTTTTTTACACTGAATTACAACTTCCCTGATTTTCTGTGAGGCAGCTACAATCGGAAGCAACCAAGTCAAAAACCATCAACATTAAATATTCAGCACGGCCATTATGCACCTGTAATTAAGTGAACCGGGGTATGTGTTCATCCTTGAATACTGTCTGAAACCTTGCCCTGCTTTAAAAATATAGTCATATTCAATATTCTAGAGCTCCCTGCTTTCAAGGTTAGCGTGTTAAACAGGGACCACTACAGACTCTGCATTTAGCACATGAGTTTGTACAGATATCTTTGCTCTGCACACATCAAGTGCAATTGATGAAGACAAAAAACACCTTGAAATTTCCAAAGACTTCTTAGACCACCAGCAACTTTTGTTTATTTTTTTGTTAATTAGGGAATTATTAGCTTACATCTTAGACTGGCAAATCCAGTCCATGGACATGCAGGCTGATTAAAGCAGCTAATTAAAACCAAGAACAGGGTGAGATGAGGTCCTGTACATACATTCACAATGACCAAACTGCTCCTTAACGTTCAGTACCGACAGGTATGTTCCCTCACCCGCTATCCTCTGGTCTATTCTGGCCTATTATGCCAATCACGGGCATAGCGTTTAATTTCTGCGTGAAAAATGAAACATCACCATAAGCAATCCTGACAGCAAACAGTTTAACAGTTTGAAATTCTCCTCAGGAATTGTGCCTTCACTATAATATTTTTCTTTTTTTATTTAAACTGAACACAAAAGTATTCTTTGGCAGAGTTTTCTGGAAATAGCCCAGCACACAGAAATAAGAACTTTGGATTTTCTGTGCTGCTGTCCGACACAGAAGCATCTGGAAACTAAGACAGTAACTCTGACAAGCGATCCAAAAAAACACAATTTGGATGCCCGTTACCCCACTCTCCAGTATTAATATTAATTCCTTGATTGCACCACATAAAGAAAGTGCATCTTTTAAGACATTTTATCTACATTTCTGGTAAATGTTGCATCTTGTATATTTGTATATATGTACATACTTATTGTAACCAAAGCCTTTTAAATGACACTCATCCATGGAGGAACTGCCAGCATGCATGGAAAAGAATACATTGTTACGGAATTGTTTTCAGTGTAATTTTACTCTTTTTTACTGTCTTTTGGGTTTCATAAATCTCATAAGAATGGAAGGAAGCAAGTTCACCACACAGAGCTTACACATTCAGACCATGAAAGACCGGCTTGATCTCAGTCATAGCTCTCACCCCTGACCCCTGCGGAACCCTCTAATGGGCTATTTATTCTGGGGCAGGGGTTATCCATGCCTGTTCCAGAGGGACTGCACCGTTTCTCATTCTGTATGTAACCTTTAATAAAGAACCTTTTCCTAAAATTGCCTGCAACTGTAAATTGGAGGTTAAATGCGTACAAGCTCTTGCATTTAATATACATATGAAAAGGCCCTAGATTGGCAGCAAGCCATCTGGGTTAATCCCTGTGCAGAACAGAGAGAGCACGGGCTCTCGCTTCCTGCTGGCTGACGAGCAGCAGGAGGTATTGGCTATCTCTCTCTGTAAAAGCCGATACCCAGTCACAGAAGTCTCTGACGGGGTACACTGTATATTCAGAGAGATGGAAGGGGCTCAGCGACTCCCATGACAGGGACACGGGCACTCTTGCCCGAGTGCGGCCTCTGCTCTCTGAATCATAAACAGATCACAGACAATCAGTTCCTGGAAGTATTTATCTCATTGGTACAGCATACATTTTACAACATACAGCACATACTGTATCATAAACTCCCTCCTTCAATGACTGATCAAACTCCCTCCTTCAACATGCCCAAAGCATGTCAGTCAAGAGAGTTTCACATTTTGTGTTTATATTACATTTTTATATTATACATTATAGTAGTGGATTATTATCAGCCAGCCATTTTGTACCCAACATCCTTTAGCCGTGACTATAATTATGACATACTGGCCTCTCTAGTCGGACTGCTTTATTAAATGGCTTTAGAGTGACAACTCTAGAGTTATTTTCAGCCTTATATCTGATAATAAGAGAATTTTGCAGAGATGCATGATGGAGATCACATTTTTGTTCCATTGTAATATCCTAAAAACTGACTGATTATGGTGTAATATTCTCCAATTAAGGGAAATGATCAAAGCATTGTAGTACATCTATCGAGATATTTTTTATGTGACAATGCAGGACTTTTTTCAACACAAAGAATGATTTCGGTGCTAGCTTCACCTTGTTAAGCTCAAGCTCAAAGCTGTATGAAATTAACTTGAACCCACTGCATAAGAAGAAAATTAATGACAGTTGTATTGTTTTAAATCTCGCTTTACGCTTTATTTCTATATAAAATAAATGTTTGGTTATCCAGACATTCTCAAGTGAAGAAAAATAGCTCTTTTGATGGAAATGTGCCCAACAGCAAGGCGACGACAGTGTGCGTGAGGTGTCTCTGGTCAACCGAGTGACAGCAAGAAGGAAAAATAGATAAAAAAGAAAAAAAAAAAGTTCCAGCCAAAGGTACATCCATGACTAGAATACAGCAAGAGTTCACCAGGCTTCTCTCTCTCTCTGAATGGCTGTGAACTTTACTTGTTGATAACTGTGCCCCGGAGCTAATTAGACTCTCAGATAGGTGGAGCTCGAAATGGCACTCAGAAAAGAGGGCAAAAAGCAGAATGAGGTGAGGGCCCAATTCAGCGATTCTCAGATCAAAACCATCTGACCACCATGACAGGACTCACAGGCCTTTTTTAAAAAATAATGCCAATCCTCATTCAATCCCTTTATCTACAATCAGCAAAGCCCTAAAATGTGTGGCCCCAGCAAAATCGAACAGAGGAGGTGATGAAGACCACCTACAATTCCTGGGCAAGGCCACAGCCAATCACAGGTCGCCCTGTGAGACTGAGTCAGGATTAGATTCCAGATGTGGGGTGTGTCAGTGCACTGATATCAGCCCTTACATGGATGTGCTACCTGTGCAGCTGAAGGAAGAACCTTTATGCAGGCAGCATAGATGCATAGGGAAAATTAAATTAAGAGGGCAAGACAAACAGAGGATAGAGAGAGTTCATTTTTTAATTCCACTGAAGTGAGGGCCAAATTGATTTTTTCAATAAGCCACCTTAGAAAAGGTGTTCATCTCCTCTACTTTAAATTCTGAATGCACAAATGGGTGAAATAAGCTTCACATTACTGTCAGATGAGCTTTAATCCAGAACCCACACTGGCCACAAACAGAGCCTTGTAGAAACTCGTTGCAAAACCCTTTTCAGCATAACCACAGCAAATCTATTTAAATGTTTTTCGTGTAATTCATGAATCTTTGATCAAAAGAATACTTGTGTAGTCCTTAGATAAACTGTCATGGATTTAAATTTACAGAACAACATTATAGTTAATTCCAAAATCATCTATGGCCGATGGATTATTTTTTGAAATTGAACAATTGTAATATAATGTACCATAAGTATAAGTATCACTAGCAAATTAGTGAAGAAGAAAAAAAAAAAACCTGCAAGGCAATGTTTTGTGTAAGAGAAGAGAACTTTTCCTTGACTGCCTAATATAAAAAGATCTGCTGTTAGTTTGTAACTAGTACAGTAGCAACATCCATAAATCATGGTGGAAATGTGACTTAGATTATCATGGTTTAAATATTTAAAAAGAAATACTCACAGAATAATATTATTTATATTTTTGAGAAATATATTTATTGAAATTTTAGATATTTATTTTGTTATAGCGGACTCTGTGAGCCTATTATTTTGTACTTTCTAGGATTTAAGGCTAGGTATCAGGTAGTGATGTTTGGCATTTCTCTTAGATTGATAAAAACAGTGCTCGGATTCCTCAGAGCCAGACGTGTCACAGGAGATCAGGGTCATTACAGTGGAAAAAAGCCCAGAAGGGGGGCCCTTAGGAAGGATGAGTGAGTGGGTCTCTCAGCAGCAGACTGCAGTAATGATGTGCGTTTTACCAGAGGGGGAAAAGCACTGCCTGCGAAGCCACAGCTCTCACTGCATAGAGCCTGCTCAGCTCCTGTTGTTCCACTGCCAACACACCAGCAAACAAAGTGGTGTTATAGGTGACGGTGGAGCAACTGATAGATAGACATAACATAACATAACCTAACATAACATAATGGCGAGAACAGGCCATTCAGTCCAACAATGCTCGTCGTTTTCCTAACTAAATTAGTGCATATACAGACAGAAAAATAGATAGATACATAAAGACGAATACATATATAAGCAACAGTAATAGAGCTGCCATTGTTTTATCGGTAAAACTTATGATAATGTACAAGTGCAACTGTTGTATTTTTGTTCACATGTATTGCAATGTGGTTATTTTGGTATATTGATAAAACAATGTTACCCTAAATGTGTATGAAGCATTTACCGGGGAGAGGAGTGTCCTGTGTAATATGGGTTCAGATGGTATGTTGTGTAAGAACTGTGTTATGTGGGCTGAACTGGTATGCTGTTCATTAAATGGAGTGGGTCCTGGTAAGTTTCAGTCTAAAGAGCAGCTCCACTTGCTGTTAGATCAGAAGCTGAACCCCTGTAATCGGCAGCAGACTTCAAGGATGAATCGGTATAGAGACCTTCAGGGCTGTATATACGGTATTAGTCCTAAAATGTGAGGTTATATTCCCTCCTGTAGCCTCTAGGGCTGACATTTTATTCTCCTGTCCAGGAGAAAGGGCTATAGAGCCAGACACATGAAGCTCCCTCAGATGTTAAATCTTGAACCAATGATTTGTGGTGCAGCTATAAAAAAATAAATAAATAAAAAAAGTCCTGCTGGGCAATTCTCCTCGGCCTATTCTTAAGATATCCAACTGACCAAAGGCCAAATCACAGTTCTGATGCCAGGTGTTACTCTTCTTCTCCCTCACACTAACAAGCCACATTCTGAAAATGGCTCCAGATACTCTGACTCCAAGCAGCTGGCCCTTCATTTTATTATTAATTTTCTTATTTCTGTCAGGGCCTCCTCATGGCGGCCCAGCCTGACGGCTGTCTCTCTTGTCACTGTGGCACAGGTCTGGGTTTTGGGGAGCCTTGGTGTAGGAGCCTGGCTTGGGCTGGACTCTAATGAGGTACCAGACAGATGCCATGGCTGACTGCTCCTCTCAGAGCAGAGGGCATAACGGCCTCTGCACACCCGGCTACAGTTCGGGAGACCAATTACCTCTCAGTGTGGCAGAAGGAGAACAGCCACACAAATGCACATAAGTTATGGGCTTTCAGGTGAAAGAGCCATCTGCCTCACACACTATGGTAAGAGCTTCTGTTTTTAAATGCATTGTCTCACAAACTGACTCGCTTTAAAGGGTTCATTCAAAAGAAAAAAAAAAAAAAAGCATACAATACCTAAGCAAGCGGTGTTAGCCTGATTTATATTCTTGGCTCAGAAATATTCTGTGCTAAGTGGATACTGGGGTGGAGATCTGGTTCTCTCCCTGTAGTACATCAGGAATTCTGAAACTGCAGTGAGGGTATTACTCCTGGAAGATGTATGAAGCAATTCCCACGAGAAGATATGGAGCCTGTCCATACCACTGTCTCAAATGCTCAGTCATAAATGCTTCCATCTATTACATAAATGGTTCTGTTCTCACCATCTACAGCGTAAAACAATGCTGAAAAAAAATCCTGTGTCATGTCATGAAATTACTTATTGTATTGTGACAAAATGCTGACATTTTCTATATATTCTGGGTACAGTCATAAAAAATAACAATTACTCAGCAGTAGATTTCTATTTCATTTTCTCCAGACTATATTCTTTCAAATAAATATCTATTTATCTACAACAGATTTTAGAGTATTTACAGATTACGAAACTTCATACTTAATGATTGGTTAATTATTTTGAAAATATAACTAACCTGAACTAATACATTCTGTGGAGTTATAAGTGTAATGCTGTCGACAAAATCTGGAGCCAAAGAGAATCTAGCCAACAACACAGCTAAAGTTCATCTAGGGAAACAAAAAAGTTAAGGGGACAAAAATACATATTTATCAGAAACCAAGCATGCACACAATTGTCTGTGTGTTCATGGGTTTTTCCTGCATTGAAATGTCTTAGACAGGACGCCTAAGTGTGTTTTTCAAGCCTCCAAAAACAAAAACCCTGTAAAACAATTCAAAATGGTCTGTGCATTTATCGGTACTATTTTGTTGTGAATGATGCTGTATTTGAAGTTCTGACTGCTTTCATGATTGCGTGCAACCTTAGATACGCTAAATCGGGGGTCCTCAATGACTTCAGTAGAATCCACTTAATGGCAAAGAATGAGACAGTGTCAACAACCGCATGTGCCGGTAAGACTTCCGCTTTTCAACAGAAGCTGCCTACCTTAAATTTCAGCAGTGTTGTGTCTTTACGGGGCAATTGTCACTTTATTTATTAATCATCTGCCGACTATTAACATATGTTTATAGATCATTATGCAATGTTATTGCACATAATTCCATGAAAGTATCCATAATATGCAATACAGTTAATCATTTCGAGCCAGGAAAAACCCCTGGCGTTTAGATTAGTATGTAAGTATCATCACAACTGCTACAGGGAAAATGGCTGAATAGTCAATGGGCATCTTCTAATGGTTTACCCTAAATCAATAAAATGCCTGTTTCCACCAAGAACCCACAGAGAACATGCTTCTGCCCTTCTCTGATCACACTGCCAGTCAAACAGCATTTAATGAGGCAGCTTCATAATCTGGAATTTAAATTTGTGTTAAAACCACAAGCAAGATAGATCCTATCACTAACATACAGGTGTTAGTCTGAAACGGAAAACACTACCTTTGCAGTGTGCCTTTTACGAATTTTGAATTTAATTATTCAACCTTCTTGTGATATATACATGTTGTCATCCTGAAACCGATTAATTAAAAAGTGTGAGGTGGAATTCAGCAGAATATTGGTTTCGCCCTTTCAAACAGGCTTGCATATGTGTGAGATGCTTGAAGAATGCTGTGTTTTTTACGTAATTATTTCCACCATTATCTATGAGGTGAGGATATACAGGATACAAACCCCCTACTTTTCCTTTACAGACTATGATAGGTATGAAAATAGTATTTAATGATATAAAATAAAAACCCTGCAGAGGCTGCTAGATGGTCTGTCACTAAAGAATGTGTAAGGATAGATACAGTGTAAGGCACAGGTTCTGACAGTTAACATAAAAACATAACTTATCATATGCATCATATGGTTCCCTGAAAAAACCACAGTCACTCACAGCATGTGCGGACCACACAAAATCGAGCCTCATGCTTTTTAATCAGACCAACGCGTGGGTGTGATTACAGTGAAACCAAGACTGACATAAACCATGGAAATGACTCTGAGATAAAACTGCTTCTCTGGGTCAGCCCTCACAATCTCTTCACATCCTCAACGGGTTGAGCCCGTTATGCTCAGAGATCACAGCAGAATCACAGACTAACACTGTCACACACAATCACACACTGTAACACACTGTCACACACAATCACACACTGTAACACACTGTAACACACAATCACACACTGTAACACACAGCCACACACTGTAACACACAATCACACACTGTAACACACTGTAACACACAATCACACACTGTAACACACAGTCACGCACAATCACACACAATCACACACTGTAACACACTGTCACACACAATCACACACTGTAACACACAATCACACACTGTAACACACAGTCACACACTATAACACACAGTCACGCACAATCACACAGTATAACACACCTTCACATAATGATCATTTCTGTATGGATAATCCGTTAACCCAATCATCAGTTTTGTATGGGCTTATGCATGTTAACATATACAGAAACTATGTATGAAATATAGATATGAACAGGATTTTTAAAACCATGCCTATCCCAGTTTACCTTTGTCTCCTCTTTAGAATGTCCAAGCACTGCAACATAGTCCATTCTCATTTTGGAAGGGCACACACTTGCATGCATGTCCAGCACAACACAAGCAGTCAGTCTCTGTTTGTAAACTGCGTGGTGGCCCACGTGGCTCCTGGCAGTTTCAGGATTGAGCTACAGAGTGCGGGCCTTGTGGGCCACAATCACTGTTCTCAGAGCCAGCGTTTCACCCGCATCTCAAACACGCACACCCACAGACACAAACACACACACATACACTCCACATACAGATACACACCAACACACGCGCACCCACAGACACAAACACACACACATACACTCCACATACAGATACACACCAACACACGCGCACCCACAGACACAAACACACACACATACACTCCACATACAGATACACACCAACACACGCGCACCCACAGACACAAACACACACACATACACTCCACATACAGATACACACCAACACACGTGCACCCACAGACACAAACACACACACACACACACATACACTCCACATACAGATACACACCAACACACGCGCACCCACAGACACAAACACACACACATACGCTCCACATACAGATACGCACAAACACACGCGCACCCACAGACACAAACACACACACATACACTTCACATACACACAAACACACGCGCACCCACAGACACAAACACACACACATACGCTCCACATACGCTCCACATACAGATACACATAAACACACATGCACCCACAGACCCAAACACACACACATACGCTCCACATACAGATACACACAAACACACACACATACGCTCCACATACATATACACAAAAACACACACACATACGCTCCACATACAGGTCCACACAAACACACAAACTTAACCGTGCACACACATGCAAAAACACACAGACCCACATGTATAAAAACTTGCATACAAACACACTAACACACACACACACCAAAAAACACCTAGATACTCGCAAACACACATATTTAACAACACAGAGATATGGATACAGACGCATACCAACACACAAGCAAGCACACATGCAGAAACACAGAAAAACAAAGACAGACACACACACACACACACACATACGCACACACACACACACACACACACGAGCACGCATGCACATTCATTTCTTATGTATGTTGTAAGCATTAATACAGACAAAAGAAGGCTGGCTGACACCAAGCACCCCCTATGCGGACATTATTAATAGTGCATTCAGCGGGCAATAAAAAGCAGTCATTCGCAACATGCAAATGTGAGCTTAAACTAAAACACATTTTCTCTACTTTCGTGCTACCAGAAATTTTTGCATCGATGAAAGACTGTTTTATATGTCAAACTAACTGTGCCAATGTTATCATGAAACATTCAGCGTAAACAAGGATAACTGCAAAAACACTCAGGCTAAATTTCATCAAATCACCTTCAGTCTTTAGAATAAAGTCCTTTCCTTTCACATAACGCACAATCTCCCTTGTTTGTAAAAGATCTCAGGTGGTTACGGAACTAATGTTCTCTTGCGCCTCTTCCTAATCTTTAAGCCCAAACATACCTCTCCCTATCACTGCAATCTTGAGTTTACACCACACTCAGCACACAACATTCTTCATCTTTAAAAAGATCTAAGCAGAGATACAGTGTCTGCAAACTGAAGAAGCTTATTCCGTAGGCTCCAGAAATAGAAAAGATACGCACTTCTCGGACATATCGGCAGATCAGATCTGCAGTTATAATGCAATTATGCACTCTTGAACAAAGTGCAGCTTTGCCAATGATGTCTAATGAAATGTCTTGAACAAACACCATTGCAGCAACCTCTGCATTGGTACACACACACACACACACACAAATGGTACTGCTAAGCTAAACTGATATAAGACTTTCACGCTAACCATTTATTTTGAATATAAGTAAGTACAGCGAGACTGAGAGGGAAGTGCAGTGGAAATGTTGAAATGATAGGAAAATTAGATTTGACTGAATGTAGATAGGCGTCAGACTAAAGTCTAACCCAGAGAAATGGAAAGTGTACAGGCGTGTCATGTTATTTCCCACCATAAATGAAACAAATAACTGATAACAGAGGAAGAAGCAACACACTGTTTAAATGAACTTCTGCACTCAAACATGATGGACATCACAATAATATAGTGCGATGGTCATAAAGTGGTAAGCATTCACTGGCGGCTGAAACACATGGATGAGGCCGGATGAAAGATGGCAGAGGAGAGGCCGTCTCTTGGTCTCTTGGACTCTACACTAGCCATGTGGGTACAGACACTTTTCATTTCTTTATTTGCCAGTGACTTTACGACAACGGCCTGTAAAACGGTATAGAAAAAGTTGCTCACATCTCTTGTACTCGCGTCTCTACAATGTGTATTCCACAAATGGGAACAGAAGTACAGAGAACATGGCTCTACTCTGTGGGTAATTGTTGCTGCATGAATCTGGCTGGCCAGTGATATGCTCTGGGCAAAAGAATTCCCTCAACATTACACATTAAAAAAAAAAAGAATTTATTAAACTTTCAGTATTTCCAAAAACAGATTCATCAGAAGACAAAGCTGCAGGTTACTTTTTTAGAGAGATATCGGGGAACGGTCATTCTTGATTGGTAGCAATCATGGAAAGAACAACCGTGAGAGAAATCCAGCACCTTACAACCCTCAAGTCTTGTGTTCTAAAATCTTCTTGTGTTCGTCTGTCTGTCTTCAAAACAAAGTGGTTTACAACGTGAACCAGTCAAAGGGATAGGCTGGTCCATGCATGAACCAATCAACAATGAGATAGACCTTGTATGTTCACATAACAGTGAGGAGGAAAAAAGATTTTCTCCAATAGATCTAGACGGTAATGAGCCACTCCTGCACTGCCAGCACTAAAGCCAAAAAGAAGAGGAGAAAATTGGATTGAGCTTGCTCTAGATCTAAAATAAACATCAGAGGTCTTCCTGCCGCATACTGTAACTGACTTAGCAGCCTATTATACAATTAGAATAGCATGACATTATTTTTTTTGGAAAATACAATAATTAGGCAGTGTAGCTCATAATCTACAAAATACATGGTCTGTGCAGAGTGTCAGAAAGCCTTGGGTGTATTGTAACCTCAATTAGGTATTCTGCTGGATGTTTTGCAAGTCCCATTGTAAAACGTCCATCAAATCAAATAAAATCAAATGTATTTATAAAGCACGTTTAAATACAACCCATGTAGACCAAAGTGCTGTACAGGCAGGTCAAATCACAAAGTAAGACCAAATCACAGAATAAAAAGTAAAAAGCATAGAAACACACGTATAGGCACAAATCTACAAATCACAGGCATAGGCGCACTGAAATCACATCAGGAAGTACCGAATTGGGGCAAGGTGTTTTGCGTAACTGTTCTTAGATACAAGGTAGCCTTCAACAATTTACAGGAATAGAAGATACCTGTAATGCTGCTTTCCGAGGAGTTGAAACTAAAAATGTTGATGACAAGGGGTGTGGAGAAGCAGGGGGGTGGGGCGTGTGGCCCTTCTGTTGGCAGGGTGATTGGGTGTTATGATTTTCTAAATGTTTTCACAACATTGTGACTGTTGAGAAAGCTGCCTACTGCAGCTTTAAGAAGTTTGTCGTATATTATCATAATAACCCTTATTTTTCTCAAAGCTGTCCATTAAATGAGAGAATCGCTTTTTCCAATTGCCTGCTATATACAGTTCATCTAGGAGTCTGTATATCACAGCCTAATTGCAATCCAACAGGACTGTATTCAAAATATTAGCTACCCACGTTTACCACTTACTGTAATGTGGCTGATTACAGCACTCAAGCTCAAGTCTATAGCTTTCATGGAGGATTGGCTGCATTTACATGATTTGTTTAAACAATACTGTGACTTTTATTTTAAATTATAGGGTTGCAAGTAATTTGCTTTAAACCAATGCCTTTTTGTCTACTATTTGAGAAAGACAACAGAGTGAAAGTGTAACTCAAATCACGAGAGAAACACTCCCTGGTAATGAGAATCACCATGGCACCAACAGTATTCCACCTCTGAACTAGAAACAGCCCTGCTCCTAGCATTATAAAATTGTACTATTTCTCAAATTCATAGCAGTGTGGAGGCATGCAAACATGTCCTTGAAGGCCTGCTCTCCTTGAATGATGGTAAACAGACCGCATTATATCATCCTGGTACATGCATGATGCACAGCGTGGAAATACTGGTGCTAAGACTCCTTATCTGAAAGCCTGTCACATCTAATTTACAAGGAAAATACCACAGTGTAATTTGATGATTTTATACCATGATTTTATAAACACCTACGTTGGGTTGGCACTGTCATTTAAACACAGTCAATTCTAAAAGCTGAAGCATCCGCTTCTCCTGGATATCACATTATCTCCCACAATCATGACACAATACAAGAGCAAAGTCATTTTCAGCAAGGTGGCGCAAGTTTAGATACAGAATTTTATAGACTTGAATAGCCTGCCGCTTTCCAATAGCTATTCTAATCAAAATGACTGTATGAAGGAGCTTGGCGCTTGATGTGTTCTTACACTGGTTACATGCATTATGCATGTTGATAAAGTAGGGTTCATAAAAGACTGACATGCAGACACGTCTATACACCCACACCCTGTCTATGTAAACATTTCTCATTATGAATATTTATCCACATTACTCTGCTTCATCACACTATGACTGGCAGTTTAATTACAAATCCCAAGCTGCCAATATTGTACAATTTTTCCTGTATCATCAGAACTTTGTCATGAGATGTACACACATCAAATCCCAGAGGGTTATTTTACAAAATTACCCAACAAAGAAAAATGTACTGGAGTGAATCGTTAAATGGATTTCATTTGGTTTGTTGCACCCCTTGTTTTTTATACCCCTTAATAATTTTCGTTTCCAGTAATTCCAGTAATTCCATTTTCTGCAAACTGGCCATGATGACCAGAAAACTGTATGACTCAGAAAGATGTCCATACAAGTCAAGGCTACATGCATGTTCGATTTTTAAATGGAGTAAATGATACAGGAGAAACTAACCTTGGGATGTGTTCTGTGATTTTGGATAATGTCAGACACTTTTATGTAAGCCCCATTACGTTGTTTATCACTGAACAGCTACTACTACTCTATACACCTAACTACACAGCATGCCTGGATGAACAGGGGTGGAGCTCAAGGCCAGAACACTTGGGTGTGGAGTTGAGATTTAAGAGAACACTTTTGGGGGTTTGGGAGCCTGGAGACTAACAGCGGATAAACAGCACAGAGCTCTTTAGGTGAGGAGTTCAGATGGAGTTCAGGGCATGCCCCAGGCTCTCCAGAGCCCACTCCTCCCCCTTTGCAGGTAACACTCACTGCCATCAAACCCTTCCACACCAAGCAAAATAACAACCTGAAAGCTTTTTACTCCCGCCAAGAGCAGGCGGCAACGTCTCAGCCATTTTCTGCAGGTCGGAAGTTTCACAACTCGTCTTCTGAATTCAACAGTGGCAATAAAGGCTGAACCTGAAGTGGCAGTCATCAGTCTTGGAAGTAGAACACCTGATGTTAGCTGCTGGTGTAAGTGTTCCTTTCCAATGCATCCTAATCTTTAGAGCTGTTCGTGGCAGTACAACCCATACTTGTTACAACTGGCCTCGGGACCAAAGACGCTGTCAATTACTGTCTCCAGCTGTAGTACCAATGGTAACGAAAATTCTGCTGCCCACCAATAAAAAATATATCTCTACCCACACACATATGCCCAGAACAGTAAGATCTGCCACAAATATCCATGGATATGTCATAACGTCTCACAGCTGGCGTACTACCTAATTAGAAGCAAATATCACAGATAACTAAATGAAACCCAAACAGCAATACTTTTTCATAACCTCATAAAAAAATATAAATTAAGTACATTTTTCAATTTCTACTTTAAATTGGAATATCCATTTCCTTATCCTAATATGTCTCATGGACTATTTACACTTCCCATTGCTGATTTGTGTTAAATCCATCACATTGATGAATGCACTTACTCTTTAACAGTGCGAGAAACAGTTAATGTTGAGCTGGGTAGGCAGAAGCCACCTGCTCCTTGGAAGAATGCTACTCCATTTTAATGTCCCCTCAATGAAAGACCCTTTTGTCTTTTTACCCCTAAGAATCATCCCTGGTTTGCTTTGAACTCAGACTCTGGCTCGTGCTCCCTACCTATCACATTTCAGTTTCTCTGTAAGACACACACACACACACACACACACACACATTTTTACTTTTATTTGTTTAAAAGCAGAGTGGAAACTCCATCCTCCTGGTGCATTTTTTCATTTTATTTAGAAATGGGGCTAGGGATAGAAATAATGCAGAAGGGGCAGTGAGTTACTGAGCCCTGGGCCACACGGGATTTGAGTACACTTTGAGCGCCAACCACCCTATGGACTACACCACAAGGGCTACCATTTCAACTTTAGAGTTTGGATGTTTGGTCTTTGAGAAGACAAGATGGGCAGCACTTTACTTTTGGGAACTCTGTCAGCTACAGACATTATTCTTATGGTGTGCCACAGGTAAAATGCAACATTTCCATTCTTCTATATTTCACTGTTTGCAGTCAAACATAGTGAATCATTGAAAAAGAAATGTAGGCTATTGTTCAGATAACACTGAAAAAATAATAATGCTGTGGAATTAATTCCAACAATTCAAATGTACAAATATTACAAACATTCAATTCGAGTTTTGAACGATCCCCCCACACTTAGTTTGGAATACTTAGGATCATAGAGGTTGTGCTGTACTTAATTTTCACTGAATTGAACATGCACAAGAGACAGAAAGAACAAACAATCCATTCTTCATTACTAAAGATTTTATTTAAAATGATCTTACTGCTATATTAAACAAAAGATTGGCACTGGTAGCAGCTTATAGCTGATACACTGTAGTTAATTAGCCATTAAAATCCAGGACTCCCGAAGGTACGCATCTTTTTTGTACAGAGCAAGAAACTTGACAAAACAACACTGATTCTTTGTTCAGTGTGCAGATTTTTACATGCAATTCTCTTTAAATCCTAAATAATTACAAAACGTATTTTGAAATAACAAAACTGGGCACAATAAATAAAAAGTCTGAAGAGCATCACATTTCTGTCTGAGCAGTAATCAAATTTAATCTCACTAGAAGAGTTGCTGACCAACACTTGCCGTCAATTATTCCTGGAGTGCAAACCACTACCCACTGCCCAAAGATACTCAAAAACCACAAACGAGGACTGTGGGTTCATTCCAGTCACTTATTCTGTCTGTCCTTGCTTCCTTTCCTTGAATTCCTTCTTAGTATGGAAGGCCAAACAGGTCAAAAATATGGAAGATTGATGTCTGGACCGACTTTTGGTTTTTATCTGAATACAAATACAACTACAAACAATTTTGTTGCTTGAACAAAAACAGACACAAATATACAAAAAAAAAAATACAAATAGTGGCAACCCTTCACCCCTAGTAATTAGACATAATTCTACAAAAATATCCTAAATATAGCTAATGTTCTATGCAAATTTGCAATCTCCTTACAATAGAATGAATGGGAAATGGTTTCGGGATAGGCAATTCTATGCAAATACTCAAATTATGCGATAATCCATTATGGATTTAAGTGGATTCTACTGCATTAACCTGCACCCCCCCCCCTCCCCACTTCTGGCACTGACAATATGTAACCCTACATCTCAATGCATTGTGGTGGTCTACTGAAGATCAGATCTTTACATTCTAAATGTAGTTAAATATAAGGAGATGACACGAGTTGATGTTCGCAGTAAAGCTGGACCGAACGCAGTCGTTGTCACACAAAGTCCCTACCTAAGCCCTATTTTGAGCCAGGAAATCCCTGCTAATATTTTATCTTTAAGTAGGCACTTCCAAATCTCCACCTCCAGAAAGACTAATTTGTGTATTTTCAGTACATCAAATTCCATGAGCTCCTTCAGAGATATTTTCTTGGATTGTTATTGTGAAATCTAATACAAACTATGTACTGTTCATAATATCATCAAACAGAAGCATCACTGCTTATTTGGTGTTTAAAGTGTATGAAAAATGAAAAAAATTAAAGCATGCAAACAATTCATTCACAGGTCTCACAATACTAACAAATAATAATCGAAAGATAGTAAAAATTAGATTTTGAATTAACTTCTGCAGAAGTTCAACTTTATTTGACACAAAGATTAAGGAAACTGTCAGAAAACTCTTCCTTGAAAATCCAACTTGATAAAACAGGCTCATTTTGGTTAAAAAAAGGATATAAATTATAAAAAAGATCATGCTGATAAGTAGAGGGAGAAAATAGATAACTAACAGTGGTCCCTTTCCCAGATAAAAGTGCATTACTTCTTCGCTTTTTGAGATTAAAGAGCTCATCTGCATATCTGAAGCCTGTGATGTTTCTTTTCCCAATATATAATGAGGCTACTGAAAAATAATGAGTCTTCCCACCGTACCATCATTTCCAGTGTGATAAATACACACAATCTCCGAGCTATCCTATTAATCGCCAGTCGTATAGGAGGAAAGGGGGGGGGGGGGGGACTTTCCTTCCTCCAGAAACCGTACCACAAGATAAAAAAGCCCTGGTCTGCTAGCCTTAGCAATATCCTGATTTAGGCAGGGTGTGAATTCACTGTGAATAGTGGTCTTTGTTACAACAAATCTGTCAATCAATTAAGGTTGTTGAAAACATGTTTTTAAGTTTAAATTTTATTAATTTAACATAATGTAGGTTTGGGTTGTCATTTATCATTTGCTTTGTCTTTGAACTCTTAATTTCCAAAAATGGTTTTGTTTCAGTGGCCAGGTGTCCATTCTTTCAGCAATTAGGGCCCAGCTGCTTTTATCTGCCAACCTATAATTAAATTAAAAATGTAGCCTGTTTTTATATGAATATTTTCTCATATAGCACATTACACAGAACAAATGCATTAGTTGATCTGACTGAGTAAATGTCCTCGGATGGCATATAACATATTCTTCATGATCTTCTAAGCTGTTTTTGGCATAATATGGTGAATTGGCATTGAAAGTGTCTATTAAGCGGCTTGTTTAAATTCAGAGGATGCAATAACTGCCAGAATGAAAGCCGACACACACAGGTCCTCAGCAGCATGTTTTGAAACCAGTTATATAAGGTATGGGATAGGACTGGTTCTGAGACTGATCAAAATTAATTTTTAGTCCCCACGTTACTGCTTTCTCATTACAGTGGAATACAATTGCTAAAGAATCTTCAAAAAGTACAATGACTTTCATTTCTGAATGATTCAAGCATGCACTCTACTTTTGAAATGGAAGCCTTTTGAAATGATTGTTTATTGAAGCTACATAATAGTCCATATAGCCTTGATGAAACGGGGAGTGTTTTTCAGAGAACCATTTCACACCTTTGGCGGTTTACCCTCCGAACAGATTGCAAATGTAAATGCATGCAAACATCCCTGTCCACCTGCCATAGTCAATGCATCTGTTGTCTTTGCATCCATACTGAATACCTTCAATGCCTTTCATAAATATTCCTGCACAGCCAAAAATAGCAGAAGCATCAAGAACAGCAACAAAATGAAAAAATTATAATAACAGTCTATTCAAGTCCTTATAAAAGAATTCATAAATGATGACTGCCATTAAGCAGTGTAACACATTATCATTGTCATATCACACCCACCAAGTTTTCAATTTCAACTATGAGAAGCTAAATCGTTTGAGCAACAATACTGCAGTGACTTTTCAAAATAAATAAAAAAACCTGATGTATTACTGAACTGACCCGAACAACATAAAGTCAACAACAAACCAAAACAAACAGCATCTAGGTGACTCTGCACATTGCACATACCTACACTACCCGGACACGCCCTGAAGTATTGCACTCTCATATTAAATTCAGAGTTTAGAGGTCTGAATTTCCTGGAGTAATGCAAAAATAAGTTGGCTAAATAAATACTTAGGGTTTGTGTACATATGTGTGTGTGTGTTTGTGTGAGCAGTACACAGTAGGGCATAATCTGTATTGGGAAATCCTTATGAAAAAGATGTAATATTAAACCAATGCTTTTTGGGGAAAAAAAAGAAAAAGATTTTGATTTCTGATTCTGGTTCCAAACTCTCTATCTAAATGTGTCAGAGGCAGGAAAAGCCCAATTAAAATTCCTACAGGGTATGTTCCAGACTCCTAAATGGAAGATCTCCAAGGACCTTGGAACAAACAACATTAAACAAACAATGTTCTTTGTCACCTTCACTAGAGGATGCACAAAAACAAAAGCATTTTGTGCCCAACAATAACAACAACGGCAGAAAAATCACAACATATGATTTATTCTCTGCTTTCGCTTCCACATTTCATTTTATTCCCAGGAGCTTGGATATTGTAATGCCCATATCTTTGATTTTCTACTTTCACTACCTTCACCTTGACACTGAAACACTGAGCTATGCTATCATTAAACATTAATAGTGGCTCAAGAATAGTATCCTGCAAAGTGATGTAAATGCATTTTAAGAAAGACACAGGAGAACCAGCCTTAACACTGACTAAATCATTAGTCTTCAATAATTCATTGAGGACCACATCTATGTTAACTGTGAGCTGCAGATGTGGGTGGTTTTGAACAGACTGATCTCATTGACTGGACCAGATGTATTCCCTGTGTCAGACTCAACCGGATGCATTCCCTGCTTCAGACTTGACTGGATGCATTTCCCACGTCAGACTTGACTGGATGCATTCCCTGCGTTAGACTGGACCAGATGCATTCTCTACGTCAGACTCGACTGTATGCATTCCCTGTGTCAGACTCAACTGGATGCTTTCCCTGCGTCAGACTGGACCGGATGCATTTCCTGCGTCAGACTTGACAGGATGCATTCCCTGTGTCAGACTTGACAAGATGCTTTCCCTGCGTCAGACTTGACCGGATGCATTCCCTGCGTCAGACTGGACCAGATGCATTCTCTACGTCAGACTCGACTGTATGCATTTCCTGCTTCAGACTTGAATGGATGCATTTCCCGCGTCAGACTCGACTGTTTTAATTCCCTGCATCAGACTCGACCGGATGCATTCCCTGCGTCAGACTTGAATGGATGCATTTCCTGTGTCAGACTCAACTGTTTTAATTCCCTGTGTCAGACTCAACTGGATGCTTTCCCTGCGTCAGACTGGACCGGATGCATTTCCTGCGTCAGACTTGACAGGATGCTTTCCCTGCGTCAGACTTGACCGGATGCATTCCCTGCGTCAGACTTGACCGGATGCATTCCCTGCATCTGGCAGTTCTGGGCTTTCGTTGAACCAGAACAAGAAGTATGAAAATGTGCACTGTGTGAGACATTCCAATGGAGCATGTAGCATTAAAAATGGTCTGTTCGCAAAAACATATTTAATTCTTAGTTGCACGGATTATTACAGAGGATTACAGATTTGACTGAATTTAGATTCAATGCTTTCAAACACCTTACAAACGATTCTGAACTAGGTTACTTATGAATGATCTGCTACTCATAACGACTTGTGGTTTTTTCAGCAAGGATTCACGGCGCATTATATAACCAATGAGCTCCAGATGAAATGTCAGCAGTGGGGAATTTCACCTTGATTGAAATGAAAAGGGTAGAACTGACCTTAAATCTACTGTATCAGTTTGAATACTGAAACTGAGCTAACCTCAGGGAGGCCCAGGCTGGAACAGACTGACATGTTTTGCTTTATTATCAGGAATTTAACTTGAGAAACCCAGAGCCGTAGAGCAGAATCTCTGGAATGGAGACGACACCGTAACGAATGCATATCACTCGCTTTACATAAACAAACACAAGAAAGAGAAAGGGGATTGGCAGAATGCACCAATATTCTGCATAGTACAAAATAATCTCACTCAGTTTTAAATCCAATTAATTCATATGAAATCAGATGTTGGCATAAGGCAGAAGCTATGTGTTGGTCTGACTTTGTACAGTCTATGAGCAGTGATAAAGGGTCTGACTGTACAGTCAATGAGCAATCACAAGGGATATGACTGCATACAGTCTATAAGTGGTGATAAGGGGCCTGACTGTGTAGAGTCTATGAGCAGTGATAAAGGGTCTCACTGCGTACAGTCTATGTGCAGTCATTTTGGATGAAGCTTGGTCATGCCGAGCTATGCTCAATGAATCTGGGGAACATATGCTATGACCTGAATGGTTCTCAATGGGTGGGGACATGCAACAGCCCCATGCTTCTCTTGTCCACAGAACCCCAAATATAATGCCTGACAGTTCAGAGTCTTGCGGAACTTCTCGGAGTCACATGGATTTAAGGGCTTTGGTGCTCACAGAAATCATGCACAATCCCAGGAAATGGATTGGGTCACGATTGCTTTATTGAAATGTCCTGGAAGATTCCACACTCAAATATCCCCAAAACCCCCACTATGACAAACCCCCTCTCTGACAGTGTCAACAAAAAGCTGTCTCCCAGACAACTCCCTGAGAAGCTGCCATGTCTCCCAGCAAACTATTTCCCCATGTTCGGCAGCCTGGATGTGTTTATTAGCTCCAAGCTTTCTGCTCTCTCCAGAACAAGCCCAGAATGATTCTGGAGCGAGCTATGCCTGCACCAACTGTGTCTCAGACATTAAATCTCCACAATTCGATGTGTGTGTGGTCTAGACCCAGGTAATATTGCTCCAGAACCAAGCTGTAACCTATCTCAGCCATGATGGCCATTATCTACCATTAATGATACCTCCCTCACATAAGTCATGGTAGGAATTACTCTTTTATTTTATAAATAATATCACTAACACAGACAGCATACAGTACAACACAGACTACTACTCTGCACTACAATGCCTATACAATATAAGGACAAACAACCCTACATTATACACACATAATAATAATAATAATAATAATAATAATAATAATAATAATAATAAAAAATGATCAAAATTACTACTACTAGTAAAATACTACTAACCAGTGTTCCTACTACTAAATAGTATTATTATTATTATTATTATTATTACTGAAAAGCTCAAAATAAACAAAGCAAAGCAACAATAAGACATGAGGGAGATTTATAGAAATAATAAAGCAGGTATATGGAAATGAACCAAGCAAGATCTTCAAATAAAATCTAGTGGTATTTGGGGAACCAGAGCAGCAACACTAAAATATTTCATGCATTTTTATGAAGTGTCATTGCAGGGGTTTCCATAAACAAAATAAAAACAAGCATACTGTCTGCCACTTGTAATAAAGTATAAAAAAGACAGTCACACTGTCACACCGTTTGTGTTTCTTTTCCTATTCCTCTTAATACAGAAATGTTTTTGTGAACAGTAGCCTTACTGCACATTCTGATTGGTGGGAAATTAAGATTAGTGTGAAACCGCCATCAGATTGTTGTTTGTGCTTTGGACTTGGTTACAGAAAATAACAAAAATATTTGTCAAATTTCACTTAGGTCAGCAATGGTTTACTTACGCTCCTTGCCAAAGTCATTTAGAATAAAACAGAGGTTAAGTTATGTCAGTTCAAAAGTGACATTTCATTTATTTTGCACTCTAATTGGAAATGCCCGCAGCCATAAAAAAAACACTAACCCCCTCCCCCCCCCCTCAGAAATCCATGCTGTTTATTAGGGCATTTTATGGTGTCGCTATGCGGCTCTGGTTTACATCAAGCGAGAAACTTTCATTTCGCAGTGCTCTGCTTTACCAATTTCCTCCCTGTCACAAGTAGCACCCAATTGACAGCGGGATGCGCGGCATATGGCTTTAAAGCGACAGTACCGGGGGTAATGGCTTTGTCCGAGCCACACGCTCCTGTCGCCTCTCATAATCGCCGGGCCCAGGAAAGAACACTGCTTTAGCGTTAAATGAAGTTGGTGAGGTGAGTATTTGAGCGCCCTACCTGCCCATTACGTCCCCTGGCGAAATTCGGTTGGTCGCAGTTTCCGGGGTCCACCCGGAGCTGGGTTGCGTTTGCTGCTATTTCGAGCGGCTTGACCTGCATTAACAGGAGGCAATCTGAGCCAGGAGCTAATTGGCAGCAGGCCGTCCGCGTGGCCGCGGTCTCACTGAGTTTGGCGGAGTCCTTCGCCATTTTCTGAAGAGATCGAATGCAAAAGCATTTCTGCTATTTCACCAGCCCCCGAGGTGCAGCCACCAGCAGAACAGTCTGTGTTTTACCGTAGGAAATTAGGCATTTTACAGTAGGTAGGGAATTACGATAGAACTCTGCTATGAATTGTATTTGTAAACACACAGTTACACCTGTGTATAAGCAGAATCAGTTTTTTATTCCTTTTATGAAAATTTCTGGATCATTTCCCATTCAATTTTTTACAGAACAAAACAAAAATAAGGGCAATGTGTTCACAGTAACATTGGCGGCAAGAACACAATATCACACGCACAACCTCGTGCACTGTGAGCCTGGTGACTTTCCCTTCTGCTGGAGGAAAACAACCTTGCAGCTCCAACAGCTGCCGAGACAAACGTTTCATTTAAGGAGGCAGGGGCCAACACGGTGTGGAATTTGCTCACGATTAATTAAACCGCTTTATTTAGAAAGTCTCCTTCCTTCTGCTTTGCATCTGAACCACTTCCTCTTCAATGTATCGGCACTTGTTCTATTGCAGTGTTCAGGGAGCCTTTATACTATTATCGACATGAACACACTCTTTATTACATATATTCAGTATGCGTATTTAACATGTGGAGCTAAGGGCTTGTAATTGAAAGAATAAATGTATATTAGTTACACGGATGTCAATAAACAGCTTGTAAAAGTTATATTTTTATATGTACGTGGAGGTGTGGGTGGTTCCACAAAAAAAGGTGAGCAACCAGTGTTAGATAAAAGAAGTGTGCTATCAAACTGGGCTCAGTTATTATACTTCTGTCTCTCTATATTACATTCTAATTTCATTTATAATTCATAAAATTTATTTTATTTAGTTTTAGAGGCAAAGATACCAAATTTTAGTGCCTTGGACAGGCATGTTTCCCATTTTTAATTATGTATATGAATAGTATATCTTTTGTCTTAGTTTCAGTATTCCTTCATAATAACCTGGGTCAGGCATGTTTATAACTATATGGACAAACAGTATCACAGTTTGACGACATTGGATTTTAAATTATGCAGCAATGCAGTTTGAGCAAGTACAGCCAGGCACGCATTCCTAAATCTTTAATCAAACTATTCACTTTAATCAACCTAAAATGCACTGCTCTACTTTGCACAGACAACCAGACCAGAGTTAAAAGATGTGTTAATTTAGCACCTCTGGAAGCTGCTGGGTGGCTCATTCAAGGCACCATGCTGTGGTGCATGGATGAGCCCCACAGTCTCAGGCTGAATCCGGACCGTACCAGTTCCGACTGTGCCCGGTAGCTCCATAGGACTATGAGCAATTGCCAATTGTATCGCCCAGGGATATATATATTTATTCTTTCGGTTGTTCCTGTTCGGGGTCGCCACAGAGGATCATCGTGATCCGCATATTTTGATTCGGCATATGTTTTACGCCGGATGCCCTTCCTGACGCAACCCTCCCATTTATCCGGGCTTGGGACCGACACTACGAATGCACTGACTTGCGTATCCACAGTGGCTGGGATATGAACCGGGGCCGCCGGGCGTGGTAGACGGGGGCTCTACCACTGGGCCACCAATGCCCCCAGATATATATATATATATATCTTATTTTACTGAGAGCTACTTATAAGATATGTAAGTTCATGGGGTTTCTAGAAAATAAGCCCTAATTTACTTCTATTGCATTTTGATACTTTATGGGCATTTTCCTTCTCAACTTAGGAACTACTCCTGGGGCACGATGCAATAAAGAATAAAGTTGAATCACCAGCGAATTGAGCCAATCTGAGGGATCGTGATGAAGCATTTGAAAGGTAATAATACTGAAATCAAGCAAAGCAGTCAGGCTACAAAAGAAAATTACCAGAGAGAACAAAAAGGACTAAATGAGACCGATATTACAAATATTGACAAAAACGCATCACAAATGCAGCTGGTTCTAATTACAGAGCTTCACAGGGCATTTTAAATGTAGTTATGGTAAAATAATCAAGAGCTCTCCCAGACAAGCAGCAGACTAACGAGTGAGAGAAACGCGGGGGACCCTTTCTTGAAAGTGAATTTGGTTTCAAAGAATACTCAAGCAGAGTACTGATGGAGTGGAGGAAAGTAATTTAAAGCACTAATATGGACCACCTTTGAGCAGAGAGAGCCGTTAATCTCCCTGACGGTGTCGGGCCTACGCTCCGTGTGCCCAGAGGTGATGCGCACGCACTCACGCACGCACACACGCACGCACACACACAACAAAATAAAAAACGAACAGCGCAAGGACTTCCTCTGCCTTTTCCCTTCCTTCCATCAGAGGTAGCTGGATAATATTCCAGGCACACTCCAATCGCTGACATAATGCGCTTTTTATTTGTTTATTTTCACTGCACGTCAGGCCCCCAGTCAATGCACACGCATATTTCAGTTCTGACTGTACAGAAAGTGTCGTACTGATGTTCACACAGTACCCCTGAAAACACACCTCTGAAACATCGAAAAGAGACTTTGTAAGGCAAGTTCAAACTCGGGTCTCAGTAAAAAGAGGAGTAATACAGGTAAACCACATGAAATGTTATTTCACACTCTGTTTATCCAGCTAAGCTGCCAGTCAATACTTACACACAATAAAATCCCTGGCTTTTCCCTTATTGTGGGAGGTTATGTGTTTCTTCCTCTCCTTGTACATGCAACTTGCAATTGATGCAGTACTGATTCTAATGCTACAGTTAGCACTGCCTGGATGTGATCCTGGTGGCTCTGTTTTTTTATTTATCATTTTTAGTTTTAGCTGTAGCTTGCAGCACAGTCTGTATTCTGTGACTAGCCGACCATGGCTAATGACAATAACATTTTACTTATTTATTCTCAGCAGAGGATAGTGTGCTAAACCCAGCGTGTTAAAGGCATACGATGCAGGATTTTTACCTTGAAAATATTATTAAATAACCATGCTCAGTCATATCTATGATGCACTGGCGATCTCCGTCACTGCGCACATTTGCTGAATCCATGCTCCTCTGCCTGTATGACCCTCTTTTATATGTAGGAAGGGGAGGCTGTGTCTGTGCAATGGCAGAGGTGAAGAAGCACAAGTACAGCAAAGTGAAACAACAAGCCGACAGGGCTCATTAAAAAGAAAAGAGTCAACCTTGGATTTACTTTTCCTTGACGGCGACAGCTGAAATTCAAGGGCATGGAAAGGGACATGGAGTTGGCGAGTTTTCTGTTTGACGTGTAAGTAATGTAACCTTTAGCTATTCAGCTAGTTACGTTAGGTAACTAGATCGCCTAAGTTGGATACTCAAGGTGAACGGGCGGGGTTGAAGACGGAGGATTGTAGACTTTGAGACTTTTGTTGAGATTTTGATTGTAAACACAGTACCGCAGCAAGGCAAAAAAAAAAAGATTTAAAAAAAAAAAAAAAACAAACTTCGTAGTATGTCTTTAAGTCATGCTAAAGTCCACACCAAATACATTTTATTTATATCACAAATAATGCATTAAGATCTGTTTTAGGGCATCATCGCATAGCCACAGCGAGCACTGTCAAACCTCATAAAGGTCTCAGAGGCAGACAGTAATAGGACTGACAAGGCAATCATTTACACGATTCACATGAAATGACCAGCCTCTCGGTGCCACTGAAATCCAATTAGACAGATTTAAGGACTTCACCCTAACTGATTACAGCAACCTGTCCCCAGACACACCTGAGCACTTTCAAATCCTTTTACAGGAAGAGTAGAATAAGACGGGTTTATCAGGACGTGGTGAAGCACAACACAAATTCCACAGGTCGAATCATGGTGAGAGTTACAGGAGCGTTTGAGAATAGCTGGTCTTACTACAAGGCAGAAGGTGCTGGCCTTGTTGATAAGTTGTTGCTGCCAGACTGCTGATATCTCAGCTTATTCCCTTTCAGATTCAATCACCGAAATCATATTCTGTGATGTCAGAATCCAAGGGCAATAATAAAAATGTCAGAAGTCATAGTCATTCAAACCTTCCCACACATGACTATTAAGTAAGAGGAAAACAAATGAAAAGATTAAAAACAGGGAAATGGAATATTAGGGAAACATAATACTGCCTGTCTAAGAAAAGTGCACACATGGCTTAGGATTACAGCCATTTTATCCTGATATTCTAATCTCACCTCAGCTTTTAATGCTGTTATTAAAGCCCAAATGAATGAGCTCCCAAACAATCTGTGTCATCATTTCCCTTAAATGGATCTGCTTGGATGTTTAATTTCCTTTATCGAATGACAAATGTTTGAAGCAAGTTAGTGCTGAATAACTTAATCAAGGAATTAAAATCATGTCAGAAACACTATGCTCATGTCGGGAAACAAACAGCTGTGGCCTGCAGGTGAAAATTATTTATCTTTATTAAACATTTTAAAAATGGACCTACATATTTAGATAATGCTTCTACCGATCAGCTTCCACCGATCAAATTGCTAAACTGATCATTCCAGAACTAAGTGAACTAAGTTTGGAGAAGGGAAGGGGTGGCCAAGGCCTAGCAGCATGGACGCTTTCACTGCAGAGGGCAGACTGTGCTAAAAACAATTTACTTGCTTGGTGCTAAAAACACTTTTGTTATTAACTCTTGATGAAGTTTTCAAATCATCCTATGACTCACATGAGAAGTGTGTTGCTTTAATACAGTGGTAACCAACCCTGTTCCTGGAGATCTACCATCCTATAGGTTTTAATTTCAACCCAAATTTGGCACAACTGACTCTACTAATTAGAAGCTCAACAAGATGTACTGTTGAGTGAGGTGTGCTTTGTTGGGGTTAGAATGAAAACCTACAGGATGGTAGATCTCCAAGAACAGGGTTACCACCGCTATAATGCATAAGTGAAAACAAACACATAATTCTAGCTCAGGTACAACTATGTAAAATTCACATTTTATGCCCTGCATTAGTTTGTGCCCTGGTCTCCCCTAGATGATAGATGAATAGCAGTGATTACATAGTCTATTGTGTTGTACTACAAGTTACAGTATCAATCATGGTATAGTCTATACATAAATACTAAGTCATGAGTCAAACTTAATCCACAGTGCTGTCCTTGTTTGGGAAAAATAACTGGCAGGACAATTACTGTAGCTAGCTACAGCTTTCAGGATAGTGAGTCAGAATGTAAACAATAGAGATTATAGCAAAATAACTTGCAAGCTCTCAAGGTGGCTAGCTGCCTAGCTAAATCAATATAATTTCAAATGCTTTCTATCTAAATGGATTTCTCTCAATGCTGTTTAAAATGAACCAAACTAGCTGCTTTCTCAGATTTTTTGTTGTCAGCTTGCAGGGTAATAAGAATGGAACCAGATTTAGCTAGCTTGCTGATTTGTGTTCTGTTTAGTTACAGTTAAACATGACATGTATTGAACTTGCACATAAATGAAGCAATTATTACAAAATTAATCTCTTGGAAAATGAACTAAACTGTACAGAGTGTGTGTGTCCCAAATGGCCCATTAATTGGCTTGTAAAACTGTGCTCTTACATAAAGTATTAATTGCATAATAATATATTAAATGTATCATCCATCATCTCTACTTAAGGCGTCTGCAAAAAAAGTGCTTTTCCATTGAAGCATATTGGATCAGGTGGTTATAAAAACAAATGGAGTTGTATTAGCATTACATGTCAAGAAACTATCCACAGGGCTAATGCAGTCAGCTGATCTGAACCGATCTCATTCACCATGTTGACGAATCACTGACAAACTTGTTCAATATAGTACTTTATCAATTTTAAAGCCTAAAAGGGTTTCACTGGTTGATGCATTCTGCTACCTACTTAAAATAGTTTATCTGAAAATCAGGTTATTTGGGAATTTCTTCTTTAAAAAAAAAAAAAGTTTTTAATATAATTGAAATAGTAACCTCTGCATTTTCCCACAAGCTACAGATTGATTGAAATGCGTTGGAGTAAGTAGCACAAAATACCTTTTAAAATGAGCATATCTGTCTTGGGAATGGATTTTCCCCGGATATCTTCGCACTGAGCAGGAAGACTCCAGCCAGACAGTCATGAAAATAGGATTGGGATCCAAAGGAGTCACATACTTTCTCAACTATTTTATCAACGGATAATTTCTGAGGATCACACCATAGCAAAAAAAAAAAAGTAACTGAGGGAAGATCACTGATAGTCAGACCCAGGGGCTTTCTGTAGCACACAGCACAGCGCTAGTGAAGCACGTAGCGGCGCATTCAGAGGGAAATCACCGTTTATTCGCCAAGCGTTCAGCGCTGGCAGCTCTGCCCTGGCACCTGATGTTTGAAAGGATCCAGGAGCCTCAGTTGGACTGTTTCCACACAGCTGTCCTCTGACCCCCTGCTCGGACCGGCGGGAGGAGAACCCCCCCACCACCACAGCCCAGTACCGGGTAGAACTTGGACTCTGTCCATCTCATTATTAGCTTATGGCTCTATACTGACGTTGAGCTGCAGTGGGACTTTGGTCTCAGCGCTTTTCAGCGTCACGTTCTTATGTAGTGTGACTCAAAACATATGGCGCAGTATGATTCCGAGGGCAGGCATGTGGCAGGTGTCCATTAGGCAAACAAATCTTTAAAAAAAATATCAGTGGAAGCAATTCACATCACACCTAGAGTTTCTGGATCAATCTAAGGTTAACTATAATAACTAAAGAATCTGTACGGCACAGATGTAAATACTGGCTTTGAAATAACTGGGGCTGTAGCCATGTAATGAAACACCAGTCTATACTATCATCTGCTGAAGATGAAGGCACGTCAGATTAATCAATAGGCATAAAATCTTTGCATTGAGGCCCCTTTCCTCTGTACACTTCATTAGGTTTAACTTTGCTCCAGCTTGTGGGAAGTAATTGCATGTTTTCCCGAAGAAGGTGAAGCCTTTGCAATTATCTGCGTGCGCTTCTTAAAGGTGACTGACACCAGAACTCACTCTCGGTGCTGCAGTTCTCGTTTGAACTAGTCTGAAAGCGCCGGGGCACTGACAGTTTCGGCTGCTCTTCCTGCATTATTTATTGGTGACTGCAGCGCCAGGCAACAGCGATTGCGATCTGCAAGCACAGTGAGAAACTGATAATCAGCTCCCATTGACAGCTCAACCACCTCTTCATCCTGACTGAGAACTGATTAATCATTCATATGGACGCCGGTCTTTGATGAAGCTATCATTAATGGCATTTCAGAGAGTGAGAAATATCTATGGGAGAAGGCATACGACTAGTATTGCCTACAACTAGCAAGTTGAGGCTAGTATTGTGTCCATATGAAATAAATACAATAAAACAAATTGAAAATGTATCCTGTAAATTCTGTGGGTTGACATTTGTCTCCAGGGCACTAAAATCTATTATTATGACACATTCAGTGTCACCTTAACATGCTAAAAACTCCAAATTTTCACTAGCTTCGACCACCTCAAGCCTTGTCCCCAGCTTAAATGAAACAAAAGGTTCTGTAAAACTGGCTAAAGCAACAGAGGCTGGCAAAATCCACATAATATCATTACAACAGCTGCCATGGCTCATTCGTCTTATCAGGGGCTTGATATCAAAAGCAGTTAGTGTTAGCATCTTATTGGAGAGATAAGGGCGAGTGGCTTGCCTTCATTATTCAAAAACAAATGACACGTTACAGCTCACATACTTCATGCACAGTGTGTATGTTCATGCACACACCATACGCCTACACTGCGTGTTCAAAACATACGCCATACTTCTGCAGTGTGTGTTCAAATCACGCACAGTAGTTCAATATGATGTGACCACACTTCTATACGGCGTGTGCTGAAAACACACAACACAATCCTAATCCTGCATTCTGACAGTTGGATGATTCAGACACAGCTGGGTTGCATGCTGCCGTTTCGCAGTGGCTGGCGATTGCTCAGAAACAAACCGGCAAGCAGCCGGGGGGGGGGGGGACTTAAATGTAGGAGCTGGTGATTACGGAATTCAGAGGGGACACATCTCTGCATGACTGCCCATTCAGTGTATCAAAGCATAGCATGCCTGCCATTGCAAAGCCTATTTCACGTGCATGTGATGCCTGTTTTCAAGGGTGTTACAGAGGGGTTAGATTATAGTACAACGTTTTATTAATATATTGGTAGTAGTTTGTAATTGTATGATATATAACATATAAAAATATATTTGGAAATAAAACATAAAAGGTAAAGCCAAAAAAACTCAGTGAAATTAACAAAGGAGATGCAGCAAAAATCAAGCTTATCTTACTGTGAAACTGGCTTTTATTGAATACCCTATTCTAAATGTCCCCTGAAGGATAGAATTACACAATTGCTTTCATTTTTAGTTGGAATTTCAGTTTTCATTTTAAATTAAATATGTGAGAGTGTGTTCTTATGTTATTAGACAGGTAAAATCCTACAGACAGAGACCCTTCCTCCCTGGATAAAGCACTGGCTAATCACACACCGCCCTGCTGGCCACAGTTGGAAATTGCATTCCAGTTCACCACACCTGTATTGGCTAAGTGCTGCAGCGCACCAAGCCCAAATCGAAGCTGTTCCTGCGCTCACGCCAGGGTTTTGGCTGAGATATGCGTTTCCAAGGACGAGAGGTGACGGCTCGGCACCCTTCCCAAAGATTTCACATTGACCTACTTTGGAACAACAGCAGTGATGCTCAGTTCCTCCCTCAGTGGAGTCAGAATTCCTTTTAACAACGCTCATTAGATCTTCTTTCAAATGGGAATTTCAAAGACCTGAAGAAAGCTTGCAATGCTCTCCTGAGAATAAACAGCATCAAACCAAGCTAAGGGTCACACTATCTCAAGTGAGGTGGGGAACATCTCCTCATTAGCATTGTAATTCACTGCAAAGCTTCTTTCACACCAGAACGGAAAACACATTTTGCCACGTAGTTCCACTGTAATTGCAAAAACCCTTTACATTCTGTCTCATCTAGAATTACTATCTAAAACTGAAAAACAAGGGAACCTACTGAGTGGTATTAGCTCATTATGGATGTCGCAGGTTGGGGAAAAAAAATTAACAAAACAACAAAAGTATAATGGGATCAGCGAAACTGTTATGTACCAGCTCTTCATAATACCAAATGGGTACACTGGGCCCTCGGGCCAGGCAGCTTGCAGTCAGAATGAGTATGATTCCGGCTTCACGTCTTCATGTCACATGGCCTCATTAAGCAGAGTTTTCCCCAACGCCAGTTTCCTTCGCCAAAGCAGGCAGAACAGTCTCTGTGTGTCCTGTTTAATGTTCTCTTCCTTCCAGCAGTATAAACAGGGCTCAATGCACTCTCCATGACTAAGACCAGCTGAATGAGGCAAACAGGAACGAGACAAGGTCTCCTTCAATGGCTCCTCTGCACAGTCCATGCTAAGACTGCTAATCGACTCCCAGTTTTCAAGCTGCCGCTAATTCACCGTTTCTCCATTTTCCGCCGGCCACCCACATTGATCTGCTCAAATGTCCTCTTTGATTCAGACTTTGCAGAACCCAAAGTTAACCAAACGCCAGAAGCTGTTTGTCCTAGTCCCGATGCTTCTCGCTAGACTGGTAAAAACCATGAAAACTCGTTTGACGCTTAAATTTGATTAGACATTGTGATGCGGGACAGCAATGGAAGAAGCTGACATGTTTTCATCACTTCCCCTAGCAACAAAAGATGGAAAGGGCAACTACTCTGTTGATTTCAACAAGGGGGAATATTTTAATAATAATTAATTTGTCGTTCATCTGTGGCATTACATTTTGTCAGAATGTTATGGAAGTATTTAAGGTCTTTTGGGAGGGTTAGTGACAAGGAATAGTGCCACACTGAAAAAAACTAATTGGTTTTGAAATGTCCATACATATTGTAAGTGGATCAGTAATCCTAAGAAATGGCCCCCCTGTCAATCTCCTGACATTTATCTTTACCATCATACAGTACCATGGAAGTTAGGGATCATCTATTTAGCATGCACAGAAGACATAAAAAATGATGTTTTAAATGTTTTAGAAGCATGCATGCATATAATTATTGCAGCATGCCATATTAGCTTTCCGTAAAGTAGGTTACAATTTTAATCGTTTAGTCAAGACAAAATCATAAACAGGTCAGAAACAATTAACAAGGAAAAGCAGCAAGTTATGACAAATATGCTATCTACTTAAAATAGTTTATTCAGCTTGATTTTTATAATTGGATAGATTTTAACCCTGCACTAGCACCCTCTGTTCAGATGCAACTTTGCCACAACTTTGCTACAAAGGATCCAACCCAGAGTTATCTGGATGTCTGACTTCTTCCTGAAGGACAGGACTTGAAACAGCGCCATAGCATACAATACAAACTCACGTATTTTTCTGAAGCATAAACAGGTTTGGTATATTTACTGTTGAGAGGTCAATGTAGTAGTTTAGTAGTGTGCCAAGCCTTGGCAGGTTACGCTGCATCTACACTGCCTGGCCAAAAAAAAAATTTGCACATTCTAATATTTTGTTGGACCACCTTTAGCTTTGATTACGGCGCGCATTCGTCGTGGCATTGTTTCGACAACCTTATGCAACGTCACAACATTTATTTCCGTCCAGAATTGCATTATCTTATATTGACGACGGGAAAGTCGAACCACTCCGTAAAGTCTTCTCCAGCACATCCCAAAGACTTTCAATGGGGTTAAGGTCAGGACTCTGTGGTGGCCATGTATGAAAATAATTCCTCTTTCACAATTTGAGCCCGATGAATCTTGGCATTGTGGTCCTGGAATATGCCCGTGCCGTCAGGGAAGAAAAAATCCATTGATGGGATAACCTGGTCATTCAGTACATTCAGGTACTCAGCTGACTTCATTGTATTGCCGCATAATGTTGCTGAGCCTAGATCTGACCAATTGAAGCAACCCCAGATCATAGCACTGCCTCCAGAGGCTTGTACAGTGGGCACTGTCCAAAAAATCCAAATGGCACCTTTTTTTTGGCCAGGCAGTGTAGTAGTGCAGTAGTGTGACTGAGCATGTTACTATGTGTGTGGTAGTGGAATACTTTGCCTCAGCACATTATGTTGTGTGTTGTAGTGTAGTATGGTACCAAGTCTCAGCATATTACTCTGTGTGTAGTAGTGTGCCTCAGAACTTTACGCTGTGTGCAGTAGTGTGCCTCTGAACTTTAGACTGTATGTAGTAGTGTGTCTAAGAACTTTACACTGTATGTAGTAGGGTGTCTCAGAACTTTACACTGTTAGTAGTTGTGTGCCTCAGAACTTTACGCTGTTTGCAGTAGTGTCCATCAGAACTTTACACTGTGTGTAGTAGTGTGCCTCAGAACATTACGCTGTTTGCAGTAGTTAGCCTAGGATTATAAACTGTAGAACAACCAGAGAAGGCAGCACCAGGAGAAATGAATGCTGAACAAATTTACTCCACATGAACCTTAATTTCGTAACAGCAAGTAATCAACTCTTCCCACTGAAGAAGAATGTCACTTATCAAGGCTGTAAAACAAAATGTGCAGTGTCAAATCAACTCTGATAGAGTAGTACTCTGATAAAGGACGTCTATCCCTTTAGGATTCATATGAAACTTGCTTGGAATTACATTTTCACTGAACAATTGTGCATTAGAGAAAAAAAAAACATTTAATATGCTAAGTTGAATTATCACTGAACAATTTTATTTTGAATTAAAGGGAAATGTTTAATATAGATCTTGAGAGATTGAGTTAGTTCATGTCTGCAGAAGTCCACAACCAAAATGTGAAACCAAGATGAATAATCTTTTAGAGAAAAAGACAAAGCAAACTCCAGCTCATTAAACTCCGAGCAAGGACTTCCTTTTGCTTTGTGTCGACTAACAGCTGTCATACATCAGGCAAACCTTGTCCCCAAGTGAAATGTTAAAAATGTATTCTCACACTTCCAAAGATTGCCCATATTATCTGACAGAATGCACACAATATCCCACATCCATCTTTTCCCCTATTTACTGAAAAGCACTGCTCTCATCTTACTTAAGGGATGCCAAAATTAGAGCTCATTTTTCAGCATTATAATAAATTATTATTTAAATGAATAACCCACGAGTCACCTGGAAGCTTGTAAAAACACCGTCCCAGACCCCCCAAACTACGCTTTCAGGCCCTGTTTTTCGTGAGGTCAATTTAAGCTACTCACTGGTACAGGGTGTAGTTTATTTATTTTCTCTTTCTTCTACTCAAAGTATAAGCATTTAAATGTCAAAAAAAAGAACCAAAGCATGAAATCCTGTTTGTTAGAAACCTATTTTCTTTCTGTGTCTGAGCTAGTAACCCCATATAGAAATAAATTGGTTCGAACCACAAGCCCCTGCATATTCCTAATGCATTTAAATGGGTTTCTTGCTGTCGGTCATGGAGTTGAGAGATGTCTTTCATTTCATCGCAGTCGGCTGTGTCATTTTTCTTTATGCCCGTTAAAACGATGCTGCAGGTGAAACAACTTTATGTTCTCCACTCTGCCTACACCACAAAAAAAGGCCTTGTGAAAAATTGGTTTGAAGTGTTATCTGTCTGTCCGGGGCTGACAGAGCTGCACTATTTCAGGGCCAATCACAGCCGTGTCCTCGGGTCCAATATGGTGGGGCTCCAGCAGTGAGTCAGAATTAGCATCTCCGGTTCAGGAGAGCGATACAATTTGCTTGGATGCATGGAAAACAACAGATGTCTTTCGGTTATCATTTGTGTTGTGTACAAGCAGTTCCCTCTTGGAAACCCCAGCAAACAGAAGACCGTATTAAAGCTTCAGTGCACTCTATCGTTCCTGGCCACACAGTCTGGGCGTGTAAGACCTGTACAGTGTGTGGACCTGTAGGCAATAAAACAATCCACCAATCCCATTGACTTGGACAGGTTTCTTCTGCTGCAGGCTCTGAATTGTTTGTTCATTTAACACCATTGCTCAAGGTGGCAATGACAAATCTAAGTTGTAGCTGTGTGTTTTTGATTGCCGAGCACCAAGAGTTTCTTACTCACACTCCCAGAGGAAAAATGACCAGCATTACAGCAACCCCAATAAATCAAATTGCTATATACCATGAGGTCCACAATGTTTGGGACAAAGATATATATATATATTTCTAGAATGGACCCAGGGAGAGCAACCACATTATTTTTTATTTAAATTTAAATGAAGAAATGACCAACTGATGGCCAGGCAGGAACTGTCCAGCATGTGGCTTTGAATTGAAGGAGCCTTTGATTTATGCATGATGCACTTTTTGCTGTATTACTATATTTTACACAACCCTTAAACAAAACACAAATAGGCTGACAGGCACCTGTCTGACACAGTTCAAAATCATTCGCAGAGTAGGAAAATGTGGTGATGTGTTCAATTCAATGTCAAATATGAGGACTGTGAAGCACATGAACGAGTAAATACCAAAACCAGATAAGTCTGCAGTGATCCGGTGAGAACAAAAAAAATTAAATAGCACCAGGAAATGTTTCAGAGCACAGCCTGATAAAACAAACAAACAAACAAACAAAAACAGCCAAAAAGTATTACATACTATATCACTGTCACAACTACTGGCCCAGGCAATTTAAAGGTGTGTTTATTGTATGGAATACTAAGGACCAGAGAAAAATATAAGAAGGTAAATATTTAGTCCTGATGGCTTTGGAAACTGTAGGGCCAGATTTGCTGAAACATTGTGACTGTTTTTTGAATGTAAACGCGGTCACTATGAGGTTGCAATATCCACACTAGATTGCCTAAACGGTCGTGATGGTCTGATTTTGCAGGGATTGTGCCACATGTTGTTCCATCGGTGGCAATGTTGTTCCCTCGTCTGGACCTCTGCCAGAGTCTTTTTCCTGTATTATGCGGTAGATGATTCTTCTTTTGTTTACTGCGTAACATCATGCCATCATTTCTTCACATCATCTACTGCTCATTTTGTTATTCCTAATGGATTCATTTTGTGTGTGACATCACTCCAGATTCCTCTCCTCTCTGTTAGTGCTGTATTCCTGTGCTGTCATATTGCATCGTGATGCTGCATGTCATTGACCATTATCTCTATTCTCTGTTATGTAAATTTAAGTGTTTTTTTTTCTTGATGTTATTTTGAAACTTGTGCCTGGCTATTCTGTATTCATCTCTTGGTACCTTGGATGTTCAAGCGTGCCATATTGTTTCACAATTTT
Source organism: Anguilla anguilla (assembly GCF_013347855.1). NCBI lineage: Eukaryota > Metazoa > Chordata > Actinopteri > Anguilliformes > Anguillidae > Anguilla > Anguilla anguilla. The sequence goes on from NC_049212.1 coordinate 28,011,728, forward strand.
TATGGGTGTCTCCTACATTTAACTTATTTGACTGCATAATTGCAGTTTATAGGTCTAGTAAATCAATTGTTAAAGTGTTTGTATTTGTGACCACAAGAGAGCCACAACACAGCTTTCCCTAGTAAATATGCTAAATGTTTTGACTTCCTTAGACTACCTAACGTTTAGATTTCCAAATGCATAGTGTTCCTCATTCTTAGACTTCTTAATGCTAAGGCTTTCATATGTTTAGACTTCCTTAGACTTATTAATGCTTCAACTTGATCTTCCCGCATATTTCATTCACAGAGACCCACACTTGGTGTGACATACGATTGTTCACAGCACCACAAGCAAATTAATATTTGCTTTACTCATTTTCTTTTGACATTGGTAGCATTCATGCTCATAGATGGTACCCCTGACCAGAAAGGAAAGAGCTTTCACTCCACCATGAAGCAGCACATGTACAAAAGGTCAGGTAGATAATTTATACAGGGCTTAAACAGACTGTCCTCATTGTCATAGATCTGCTAAGCACACAAACCAACTGTGTGGCAACAATAGAATATTCTTTGGCTAGCTTAGAATATTCTCATTTCAATACTCCTTTTCCCAATAAATTATCAGCATTTATTCACAATATAACTGAATTCAGATGCCTACACGTAGTCATGAACTCCAATGAACAAAAAGGAAAAAAAAACAGATGAACATAAAAAATGATATACTTTCAATTACCCAAGGCAGGTTCAGTAATTGCCAGTAAACACAGCTCTAGCAGCCACCATCTGCCATCTATTACATGGGTTAGGGACCCCTGCCTAAGAAAAACCTTCTCGTTAACTTAATTGCTGAACATTCATTAGGGATATACGCAAAGTAATCTCTTAAGGCATGTTTTATGTCTGAGGGCTACGTCATTTGTAACGGAGAACACTTTCTCAGTGCCACCTCGGCTATTAGCTTATCAGAGTTGTCAGAGAAGGTGTCATATTTCTTGACCACACTGCTTTAGCACAGGTCATCCTAAGTCCTGTTCTCTGGAGAAGACGGCCTCTTCGAGGAAGTTCATTTTAATTAACCTTTAATGGTGCTACACACACATGCATTACGTCTACAGAAGCATGCCACAATAAATAATGAAAATGTCATACTTATTGCAACACTAATATTAATCATAATAATAATACATTAGAGCCTCCGAGAGATTAAACTCAAGAGATATGGATAGATCGGTCAGCTGAACAGGGTACGAAAAGGAGAGGAAATATACACAATTGTAACAATATCAATATCAAGCTCATTTTTATTACTGATTTAAATAGAATTAATCACTCTTTCCATAAATAGTTATTATTAAATAAACTTAAAATAAGACAATGGGAACACTATAGCACTATTGCTGGACAATACAACTTGAGATATCAGCAGCGTTTATTATAAAAAGGGGTAAACAAAATCCAACACTTCAATAATGACGCCAAAGATAGCGGAGCACTGGAAGGGAGTCATACTGTTGGAGATTTGAAATATTGAATACTCCACTGAGATTCATGTTACCTCTGGTTTGTTTAACAGTTAATTTAAACTCAGCTTTATGTATAATCAAAGGATGTATATAATCAGGTAAGACACTTGCAGTCATTTTCCCTTATATCAGTGTGTTTCGAGCCCAGATTTGTTCTCTCTCTCTCTCTCTCTCTCTGTCTCTCTCTCTCTCTCTCTCTCTCTCTCTCTCTCTCTCTCTCTCTCTCTCTCTCACAGCTTTTAACAACCAGTTCTTTAAGCTCTCAGTGTGCCACACACAAAATCTCACAAGGGCTTTTAAAAACTTCATGCAACCACACAAGACGTATCTTGGGAAGGGTAAAGAACCATATTGGCGAATAAATGCATTTTGTGAACACAACACTACTTTCAGATTTGAAAGAAAGTACAGGGACCTTTCACACGGATACTGGCTTCCAAAAATACAAAATGAGTACCCATTACCACTTAAAATAAAAATTCCATTTCAATCATGCAAAAAATATTTTACAAAATCATTTTCAAAAAAGTAAACCAAAAAAGTTAAATCAGGAGATATGTACACTGGGTTAATGAAATATATCAAATATAGTCTGGCATCTGGTTGATCACCCTGCTTTCCTTCCAGACTCTGCCCAAGAGAGGGCCATATAAGGCCACCACTCTGGGGCTAAACTGCAGCAGTCAGCTGAGCACTGAATGGGACAGCACTCGAAGGTTACCTTAGGACCAATCCGAGTGGAATCTCTGCAACAGTGTGCCAGGTGCCACCTGAGGCAAATCCCTACTAAAACCGTGCTCAGGATGGTGGCCTGAGAGGGACAAAAAATAATCTTTTTTTTTTTCATTTCCATTATTGCGTAAACCACTCTAAGCAGACTGAGTCGCCCTTTCGGATTTGAGTCTCCTTTTTCGGGGAGAAGGCCTTCCGTCCAAATTGTATATCCGAATACAGCAATATTTTTTTCCGTTTATCGATTAGTTGGCAGTGGCTTTCCAAAGTTATGGCAGAGTTTAAGAGAAAACATTATTGGTTCAATAAGGCATTATTTTGGCCTGAATACAAATGTATTTCCTAAATTTCACTCAAAATGGCTTAAAAAAATTTTTAAGCCACAAACTGGTTCAACAGCCTGCCTAACCACTTATGAAAATGGAATATCATAAATAAAATATAATATCATAACACTTCAGAATATGCCAATATACAACTGCAATAAACAAACAAATTATTGCTGCTTTCAGATATTTCTTCAGAAGTTAATTGAAGTTCATGCACCTCATTAGCAAGGTATTGCTATAAACAGTTAATGCTGCTTGCTATCCTTCCAGGACTGGACTCTGAGATCCCTGCTCTAGAACCAGATGTCATCAACCATTCAATCAACCTGCTATTTGCCTTTTCTGTTTCAACTCCAGTGACATCATAATGCAAAACTTAAAGAAAACCACAGTCAATTTTGAAAAATGTACTTTCAGCACTTAATGCAAAACCATTTGTTTATGAAACAGTAAACAACAGTTCTCCAATTTCTTATCTGCTCCTGAAGTCTGTTCTTTTCAGTTCACACATTCACAGCCTTGAGAAAACAGTACCGAAAACAACTTTTTTCATGTTCTGTAGCCATAAGAAAAATAACAAGAAGAACTTCTACAGGCAGTATTCATATTAGCTGTGAATTTGCCTCTAGTGGTGGAAGGCTGGGACTGCAGAGGCAGCACATTCAAAGAGCCACTGCTACTTTGGTGCTGATTCCAGTCACACCTGAGGCAGAATGTAATGCCAAAAAGCTTTCAGTGACAGCCTTTCAGCTGTCTGCACCAGCTGAATTTCTGAACTGCAATCTGTACACACACAAAATGACAAAATATGAGAAACACAACATGAAATGCAGACAGTCTACTCAAACCCATGACAGACTGGGTAAAAAGATGACAAAACAAAAATGTGCTAGGTGATTTATAAGTTGTTAGCTTGCCATGCACTAGAAATAGAGACACATTCAAATAAAGATCTTGTACAACTTTAAAGATAACCTTAAAAAAAAGCCCTTAGCCCTACTTCATAGCAAGAGAGAGAAAAAAAAGAATAATACACTTATGGGTTCATTTCACTCTCAATAAGTTAAGGGTTCATTTTGATGCACCCTCAGAAATGAGAACAGCTTTCTATCCTCTAAATTCTAATGGTGTACGGGTCATAAATGATTGGCTCTTTGTGAGTGAATCATTTCTGGAAACCGTAAGCAGTCAAACATTTCTCCTCCATTTGACACATGTGAAGGAACAGACCTTCACCTGGTTTTGGCCCTTGAGGAGATAATAAATTCTGCTGTGCTGAGGACAAGGTGAGTTAGGGATGCCTGCCTTCAGTATCACATTTATTATTGTGCTCTAAACTATTTATATGAAATTAACATGTTTTGGAGGGTACTTCCTGTGTTAAAATTCATAGCAATTATTCAATCTTAATTTGAATCTATGTCAGGGATAATGTGAGGAAGTCAGTTGAGTCAAATCAACCCACAACAGGGGCATGTACCTGACACAAAGCAAAAGGATTTTAATCACACTGGAGGAGCTTATTTTGAAAGGATTACCTCGCTTTCTGTACATTACCCTGCTTATACTATATTTATACTCTGGCGTATACTTGCCTAATAAATTATGTCCAGCTGTATAAATGGATACAATGTAAATGCTATGTAAAAAAAATAAATAAATAAAATAAAAGTTGTGTAAATCTCCCTGGATAAGAGCGTCTGGTAAATGCCTGTAATGAAATGCAATCATGTTTGAATTAAATTTATTATGCATGTTTTTACATTTCTTATTTTAGCTTTCCTCCAAAAAATATTTCTGACAAAGAGCGCTGAGTATCCTAGCAACCACAAACAAACTAGTTCATGGTGTTTATAATGATCGTTTATTCTATTTACAAAAAAACAAATTAGGACACTTCCATTTATTGTGAATGTGTTGTGCTTTGGGGGTATTTCTGGGATGTTGCTGGCCATTACTCATTTCTTCTCTCACTGTGTTTTTTCCATATCACCTAGTTAATGTTAACCTTTGTTACCAACATGAGAGAGGGCAATCTGTCCGACCGCTTGGCTAAGTAGAGGGTGGAGGGATATAGCAAACATTGTACAGAAGGAATTATACAGAAACAATGTGTAAAGACCACTCATTGACCAATCAGAATCATGAGTTATGAAAGTCCAACAGAAAATATCTAAGTTTATTTGGAATAAGAAGAGGTCAAGAATTAAATTATCTGTATCACAACAGCCTAAGGAATGTGGGGGTTTGCCGCTGCCTAATTTTAAGATTTACATCACATTTTATTTTATATCAGATGTTTTTATCCAAAGTACAGTACAATAAGTGCACACTGAACATCATTGGAACTACTACAGAATACATGTCAGATAAGGTACAATTCTCATAAAGTATTAGTTATCCATAGCCATGAACATCAAGTCTAGTCTAGTTCACACAGTGATCATTGGCTAAGTCATATAATAAGGAGCTACAGCATCACAATGAAGATACAAGTGCAACATGAATGCTAGATGGAGACAGAAGTTCAACATGAAAGTTCTATATCAAGATACAAGTGTTACATGAAAGTGATACTAGATTGGGGTAGCCCAGCAGAGTACTGTTAGAGTTAGTTGAGGTAAAGTCTGAAGAGATATGTCTTCACTACTATAGATGTTTCTTTACTATTTGGAATTTCAGTTAAGAGCTTCCAACACCTGGTTGAACCCAGATTCATGTGCATCTTGGAGAAATATTGAGGCATCCTTAGAACACCCGGCTCAGCTACAGGATATCCCCTTAACAGTTTGTAAAATGGAACCCTGGAACAGTGGAGAAAATGATAAAAGTTCCACCTTCACTTACAGTAACACATTTCCCCCCATTTTGAATAACACAAAATTGATGTCTGGAGGACAACCTTTGAAACATCACACATGGGCATCTACAGGGATTTTTACTCTCAATGGTATTTTCAGTGATCATGGCTTACACAGCTTCCAAGACCTCACTAACACGTTCTCTCTCATTAGATCCTCATTTTTTCTGTATTTGGAGCAAAAAATGTAATGCATCATTAGATGACAGTTTGTCCACACATACTTTGGTTCAGTGCATTTTAGATCTGAAAGGACTGGTGTCCCATTTGTATAACCATTTTATCAGAGAGAATTATACAAATCTGCCAATATCCACGACTTGGGGAAAAGAGCTGAGCAGATTTAATGTATTGCCTAATTGGGCGACGGTATGAGAGAACAATTTCTTTGCATCAGAAAATGCAGTGCATCAGTTTATCCATTTTAAATTAGCGTACAGAGCTTATAGTACTCTGTTCAAACAGAATAACATGAGCATTTCTTCCAACTGATTTTGCATTTTATGTGATGAAGGAGAAAATGGGTACCACAATTCATACGTTTTGCAAATGTCATGCAATGCTGAGTTTTGGACCAATGTAGCAAATATGATTTCCGTGATGCTTAGGACAGAGATTAATCCCACCTCAGGTATGTTGCTTTTAAATTATGATTCTGGTGTAAATCTGTTCATTTTCCAGCACAGACCTTTCCAGGCAGCTTACGACTGCAAAGAAATCATTATTACATCTTTAGTTTACGCCCAGTCCCCCCTTAATCTTCTGCAGTCTATAATTGTGCTGGAACGATCTACTGCAAAGCTCCACGAAGCTCAAACTAGCACTATTTTCTAAAGTTACATTTGAAGTCTATATAATCTATGCCCATATGCATGGGTGTCATTTTATTTTTGACTTATATGCGCTTGTATATGTTTTATTTCTATGTCTTGTCTTAGCTCTGCTTGTCCATATATATATTTTTTTGTTCTGTTGTTTCCTTTTCATCCCTCACACTGTACTATCCCAGGACTGTGTATATAGTTCGCTGAATATTATATTAAATAATATATGTAATCATAAACAAGTAGACTGAAAAAAGTAAAAGATTGTCCTGATTTTCTTCTCCCAGATTCCCAAATTTTGGAGATCTGGGATAAAAAAGCCCAGGTCAGAGCCAATAAATACAGTCATACTTCATGAGCAATGTACAGTAGCCCAGCCCCAACAATAAATATTTATCTATAAATCCCACATGCATGAGCCACTTACTGCACTAAATACAATAAACTGTAGTCACATCTGTGGTCTGTGGAACGATGGGGATGCTCTCATACCCCCTTCTAATGAGTGCAATCAATAAGGAGTAAAATATAAGAAACACTCAAAGAACAACACGTTCTTGGTTCAAAATGTTGCTATGCAAAAGAACCACGCCGTTGACACCCCCACATTATATCATTTCAAATTGAATACTTGCAACAGAAAAAGATGAATGAACTTAATGAATGCTAAACAAAGGTCATACAACCTAGCTTGTGGTAACCTTTTTAGATTTTCTTTTTTTCTCTCCAAAAGCCACCATCATCAGGTTACAAATGAAAACATTAACATTTATAGATTAAGTGTAATCATATCTTTTACATATCTCTGTTCCCTTTCCTCATGGAAAGAAGTACTGGCGCAATATGAAAACTGATTTTTACGTTTATAATTGTGAATTAACACAATAAAATGTATCTGTTCATGTGCACAGCCTCTGGAAACATAACATCTTTGAACAAGCTGATTTGGAGTTACAGGTACATTCCCTGCTTTAGACCACAGACCCCCTAATGCTCCAATACCAGTCATTATAAAGCAGGCAGGGGGCCAGACACTTCTCTAAATATAAAATATTACATTTCTTAAAAGTAGCAGATTGTGTGAACAGCGTGTGTGACTGCACGTACAAGCTGAGCCACTCCATTCTCTATTTAGATTTATTGAGATCAGCAATTGTGAAACCAATAAATGCTTACTTCTTGAGATGCAAATGTTGTCCCCTCTTTTTGCTTTTTATTTGAACTTCCCCCCCAACTGCTGTGATTTTATCATATTAGAAGCAGATAAGCAATATGTATATTTTAAAAATAAAAATGTACAAAAGCATAAAAAAATGACATTCCTAGTATGTCCAACTGTTAGGAATTTTAAAAATTATTTTATTGTTGACTAGAAACAGCAGACTGTAATTAAAAGAGCACATTTATACTGTGGTCTATATGCTACGCCCTGAGTCTTGCCCTGGTAGTGGAAGATGATAATGAAGCTTATTTTGGGGTACCACTCATTGAGTACCAACTGGCCTCCAATTCTATCTCTCTGACACATCAGATTTATTTGAGCAGTGTGTGCGATGACTAAGTACACTATTAAGATGAAAATATTCCAGAAGTCAGGATTGTTAGTTTTTCTCTACCTTGATTGAACTGAGACCCGTCACACTGCTGAAGAGAATGGTTTGGCAAACACAGGAAATAAGGAGTTCTTCTCCTTGATACTCGATTAAGTCCTGGACATTTGCCATTAATCCTCACTTAAAAATAAATGCAGGTTTTTTTCCCACAAACACAGCTGGCAAGATGTCCAAATTTAGCTTTCCAAACTGTGCTTGTGAAGAAAAAAACAAAAAACAAAAAGAAAATAGAAAAAAAAAAAACACTTGCATTAAGTCAAAGTTAAGGACAAACATTGACTGAGTCCAGACCTGGAGGTCAAAGTGCTATCTCCCGTAATCTGTCAGGGCTGGATTTATTGTCCAGGGGTAATTCTCAAGTGCACCTCAGAAAACCGAGAGCAAATGAATGCAACCTTCGGGACAGCCGGGCTGACTCTGCGCACAGCGCAGCGGAATTAGGTTAGAGCAGAGCAAACTCAGAGAGCCCGTCTGCCTCCCGCCCTGTTCATTGGCAGGGGCGTATTTGTTTAGGAGGTTCAGGGTCAGATGAAAACCGATTGATTCAGACGGACCAGCCCACCGGTGGTCCTGTGGCCCTGACCCAAATGTCGCTGAACTGCCTCTCAAGCAATAAAACAGAGAAGCGAAGGCTTTCAAAGATCAGATCACTGCGCGCCTTTCCACAGATGCACTTTAGATTTACGGTCTACTGCAAAAAAAAAAAAAAAATAATTTATAAGAATTCTCTAAACTATTAATGGTTAATTGCTGCTCTAACTGCGATGTTGAACATATTTGTTTGCTCAGTCAGACCATTAAGTTGCCAAATCAAACAAGCATTGCATCTGTCTTATTTAGCAACAGTGACTGGTCGTCAAATCACACAAATGAGTTGGGTAATAGGTGAAATGACCCATCAGCAGGGGTTGCTGATGGCCAATTAGAATTTTGATTAGGTGCAAGAGCAGTGCTTTGATGTCTCCCATGGCATGCAATTAAATGTTACAACTACAATAAAAAGGATAATATGTTTCTTTTCAATGCTGTCCTAAGCTGGCAGCAGTTTATAACCAAAACAAATGTAATAAAGAAAAGAAAAGAAAAAGAACAGCGAGTAGGATTTATTGGGTCAACATTTGTCTCTATAAAACTCACAAACAACACACAACAACACTAATGCTGGTGAGCCACCCCTAATTAAAGGAATTATATGAAATGCTTTTATCAACATTTACACATTCACAGAGAGCAGATATCATCTTCAACACAGCCTGACAGATTATTCAATCCAACACACTTGTCTTACACTTTACACACACACACACACGCATACACACACACCTGACCTAATTTTGTTCATATCTTTTTACGCGTACCTCAAAAAACACAATTTGTGCCCACATAGCCGCGTTTCCACCAAAATTACCCTAAGGAACTACTTTACCAGGAACTAAAAGGTTCCTTCAGCCCATGGTTGTCTGCGTTTCCACCGCGGTCTAAAGTCCCGCGAAGATTAGGCAAATTATCCCACTGACGTATGAAAAAGCGACGTTGTCGTCGGTCCTTCTGTCCTATGATTTCTTCTGTAACCCCATACTACCACCGAAGTAGCCTACATTATTTTCTAATAACCGGGACAGTCCGGAGGGGTTTATTCCACTTATATACAACGGGCTACCAACAATGACTGTATATGGTTACTTTTGTATTTATTGATTTTTATCGATTTAATCACCTGGAATTGAAATATTCTTCTGCAGCCGTTTGGGCATATTTTACCGTTGTCAAGCAAAACTGTCGTTGGTAGTTGAACTTGGACCCTTGTTATGCAACAAATAGGATATAACAGGCCAATAGTCAGATTGTTACTGTTTTATATATCCCCTCAAACACATTCATTATGTTTTTATGCGAACATTCACTTTCATGTCTTGACATCCGAGGCGACAGAATGCATTCACATTTCCAATATAACTGGCAACAACAGCAGAAACATGCACACGTTGTAAACAATTTGCTGTTTGATTACTTTCTCATCGTCAATTCCATATAGGCTAATCGCAAAATGACAAGAATAGAACGAAAACTCGGACTTGCGTGAAAATTTAAATTAGCAGTGGTACAGCCACCGTTTGCTTTCCTTCGAAGTTACTGCTAGCCGAGCAGCGAAGTGTGCCCTCCAGATGCGAACCATGCACCATGAATTAGTCCATAGTCTTCCTGGTCTTTTTGTGGAATTGAAGAATGGCAGAGTAAAATTACGGCAGTCCGAAAAAGCTAAAGGGACGATTACTAGAATTAACCTGTTATTTTACCCTGACAAAAAGTGCGGAAGGTGATTTCCAATTTGCTTTTACTGTAGGCTATCACCAATGTGAATTACGCAGAACTACCGCATACCTCACATAACTGTATCAAACGTTTTGGGTCAATTACAACGGGCTAACAAAGAAAATCCGGAAGAAAATATTCAGCAACCGAATTAATCCGTTTGAATGTTTTGCTATGTAATATGCTGTCCCAGCACGAATGCTTAGCATTTTATAAAACGAATACTAAAGCAAGAAAAGAACAGAAGAGCACACGTTATAATGCCAAGACGTTGGCAGGCTATAACCAAAACTAGGCTACTGCGCCGCATAACATACAAGTTAGATTTTAAGTTATTATGAAAATAAATCTGTTTGCGGCTGGAGATTTTTAAACATGGCGGCTGAAAGTAAAAAAAATAACACTGCAAGTAGTCGACCAATCAGAAATTTTCAGTGCTTGCGCCCCACCCCAAAGGTTCCTGTACTTTTGGAAAGTACTACCCCCCGAGCAGGAACCTTTTTGGGGGTAAAATAAAGCCCCCGGAACTAAATTTAGACCCTAGTTCCTGCGGTGGAAACGCACTGAGTTCCTCAAAAGGTTCCTAGTTCCGGGGTAAAGTTCCTGCGGAGGAAACGCGGCTCATGTAACACAGTACCACAACTCAGCCATTTTGTTCCATATCATTCCTCACAACAAATGTATTTCACAGAAACATGGCAATCATGTAACTGGCATTACTTCATATGACAATCATGGCATACATTTATATACTGCCTTTTGTTTAAGGGTCTCTAAATTATTTATAGTGAGGCTGTAAATTATCTCATTAATCGCCAATGTGAAATGTACACAAGTGTACTGCACTGCTGCCGATCCATAGCAGCAACTGTTACCACGCACTAATAGCTCTAGAATCAATTAAACAAGAATAATCAGTCCAGGGCAGGGGTGTCCAATCTTATCTGAAAAGGGCTGATGTGGGTGCAGGTTTTTGTTTAATACCAGCACTAAGACACCTGCTTTTACTTATCAAGGACTTGATTGAGGACCATAATTAATTAATTAGTTGAGTCATAGTGCCGGGTCAAAACAAAAACCTGCACCCACATTGGACCTTTTCGGATAGCACACCCCTGGTCTAGGGGCATGATAAAATGAGTTGATTTAAATAAACTGGTTATAAAGAAGGACAATAAGCTGACATTAGCATAATTTCTATTTTCAGCATGCCACCATTGTGATGGTTAACATTAAGAACCAGAATACTGAATACAGGGATTGTTAGCATAGTATTCACATTAGGGAGTGGCTGTTAAACAAGCCACCAGGAGGCAGAGCCTGTGCTGGGTTACCATTCTGCACTGGACCCCGATCTGACCTAGCGAAGTCCCTGTGAGCAGAGGGCTTGTTTTTAAAGGTCTCCTGAGCTAGGATGTCAAACAAACCTTATTTGTGTAAATATGGTGTATGTCTACTGTACAAGGACTGGGCTTTAGCAAAGGTCACCCAGGTTTATGTGAGTGTACTCACCAAAGTCTGAGCAGACCCCTTATATATACACTGATGTCCAGTTACCCACATTCATTACATGCTCTTCTTCAGAATGACTTCCAATGCAGGAGAAATGTAAGTGCATTAACCTGATTAATATGGCTAAGAGTGCCAGACTAAGCGAACAACATTTCCAACATTAAACCAAGAATCAAATTCCAAATTCAAAATACATACTGAATACATCTGTGATAAGCCCTGAATATTGAAACATGAATCATAAAAATGTAACCTAAAAATATAAGAAATACAATAACCTGAACTGATGCAAAAGGTTGAGAATGTGAGGGAGTGGGGAAGGGAGGGGAACCAAGCCATCACATAGCCAATGATTCTGCTGCTCTGACGATTTTGGGGAGTTTGTTCCACCACTGTGGGGCCAGCACAGACAGGCAGGCGATTCTGAGAAGAGTATAATCCAGGAAATAGCAGCAGCTCATCAGGGATTCAAAATCATCATCGGCCGATATTTCAGCGGCCTGACCACTACAAAGCATCTGTTAATGTTTCATGTATGCTTCAGATACATGTACATTCAAATATAAAATAAATCCAACATTTTTGCAACTTTACAGTACAGCAGTATGCAGAAAACAACCCAAGCGCACCACATGGTAGTCTACAACATTCCCCGCAATTGAGAAGGTAATTTTCCAGGCCATTAGTCCCCAGTCAGTCTGATTTCATTCACGATCATTCCTACCTGTAGCACCTTCTCTAATTGATGCACAATTGCACACATAGTCACCTCACATTCTCCAGTCTCGCATTTCTGATTATAACTTCAGCTATCATTTGCTGAGAGCATGGCTCTGGAAGGCATTAGTCTTCCAGAAACAGTTCATTTATCTTCTGCATTGTCTTTCTTTAAAAATTCATTGCACTTCAGGCAATTTAATTAACTTAAAGGCACTGATGTGCCGTCATCGGTAGAAGAGGCTATGAAGCTGAAGCTGAGGCTTCCAATTAAGGTGAGCAGAATCATTTTTATTAGGAATGTGCATGTGTGTGTGTGTGTGCGCACACACATACGTGTGTATGTGTGTTTCAGTGTATGCCTGTGTGTGTGTGTACGTGTGTGTGCCTGTGTGTGTGCATGCGTGTTTGTAATGTGTGTGTGTGCCTGTGTCACACCTCTAAAAATCTTAAGTATGACTGCTCTTAAAGTTATAACTCAAATAATGTAGATTGTTGTACTTGTACAGTGTTGTAATATATTTTAGATGTGTTGTTCAGAATTACGTGGTCTTATTTACATCTTGAATGCATTTACAACTGGTGAGGCCGAAGAAATATTTCAACAGAGGTGCATAATTATTCTAATCTAATATAATCCAATCTGATTTTATCTAATCCAACCCAATTAGAAGCGCATGGCTCATGTTTTAGAACTGAATGTACATCCAGATGAAATTTAAATATTCAAATAGTGCCTGGGAGCTGTAACTATTTTGTGTTATTAGCACCTCAGGTCTGACTCCTGCTGCATAGAAAATTAGTTGTGCTTTCAATAAAGAATTAGTCAATCTGGATGTTTCTGGTGCTAAGTGCTAGGCTACAGTGCTAGGCACTTTCCACTTATCTGCATTAAACAGTAATGTTGTGACAGGAATTGGTTGTTCTTTTCCACTGCACATCTTTGCGAAAGCAGACAGCCATTTTCAGAATTGACTCTAGTGGAACACTGTTTGCTCAGAATGAAAGGAGGCGTTCAATTCACATTAAAGGCGCAATTTGGATTTGTGAACTTTACCCTCTCTCCTAACAAACACACAAAAAATCTATTGTACATTCAGCTATTGATAAATTCTGACAGGCCTATTATATTTTGCTACTTTTTATGGAGCTAAAAAAAGTTTAAGGCATCAATTAGGCATCAAGAATTCAAAAGTGTTTGTACAGTAGCCAAGAGTAATATAAAAGCCTGACTCATTATTGTCTTGTGTTACATACTGTGTCTAGGTACAATGAAGTATGTCAGGGAAAAATGCATTATTTAAAAAGAGAAAAATTATGACATTTATAATTAGAACTAAAGCGAATATGTGTGGGTCTAATGTTGGCTGATTTATTTCATTCTCCCATCAGGGAATAAAAGAAGTGAAAGCCTGCGGTTTGGAAACAGAAGACACAGCAGATGGAATATCTAGGCCAACAGGAGCTCCTCTGAGGACTCAGGTATGACTAAAAGCGCATTTGGCAAACGCCACAAGCATCGGAACGACCTTTCATGCTAACGTGAAAGGCGAGCCGGGGGCACCAAAATTCTGTCCCAGGTGGGGTGGATTGGCGTACAGATTCTAGGGTGGGGAGAACTGAAGCGCACACCCCTGCTGGTAGACCATGAGTTACATGAGAGATATTCTATAAAATCCTTTTAAAAGACACAGCTGCAGAGCAAACTTGGCATTATTGCAGTTTCTTATATTTATCACTTTCTATAAGGGGTAATAATGTGACCTAGCATTACAGTACAGGCTCACACATGGGATACGTTTACAAAGTATTTCTTCTTTTTGTTTAGTTTTGATGGACCCACATATAAATTAAATATGCTTGTAGGAAATACTGTACGTAATTCTCAGTGGTGCATTTTCATACCTGGATCTGCAGTCCAACACATATATTCCAGTGTGTACTTCAATGATTAAAACAAAAAAAAAAAAAAACAGATTAATCATTGTGAAATAAAGTACATTTCTCACTTTTTTGGCACCCATTGTAAGCACTGCATCAGAGGTGGATGGTCTCAGGATGGTCTCTGATTTCACACCACAATGCAAAATGTGCAACTGTTCTCAAGTTCAAACGAAACTCCAGCAAACAGCAATACAATAAAACTGCAGCAAACAGCAACACTTCTTCTTAACCCCTGCTGCCTCCTGTGAAGCATCGGTCATCCACATACGACTGCCAAAGTCCAATCCCTCATCCTCATCGTGAGAGGCGTAAACAGGCAAAGCACGGAATTGTCAAACAGTACGGCGGGTAGTCTAACTACCCAAGCTATTATGGTTGCCTTGAAGGCCTGCTTAAATCCACCTGGAAACACGCTGGCTAACGAGGCTCTGGTGAAGCTGGGCGGGCCGATTACCTGCTCAGTGCATCAACACGATTACAGAAACATCCACGTCAAAGCAGGAACACAGCTGAACAATAGAACTGCAACAAACAACATCACAGCTGAACAATAAAACTGCAACAAACAACATCACAGCTGAACAATAAAACTGCAACAAACAACATCACAGCCGAAACAATAAAACTTCAACAAACAACATCACAGCTGCACAATAAAACCGCAACACACAACATCACAGCTGCACAATAAAACTACAATAAACAACATCAAAGCTTCACAATAAAACTGCAACAAACAACATCACAGCTGCACAATAAACTGCAGCTAGCAGCAACACAGCTGCACTGTAAAAGTTTAGAAAATAGCAACACAGCTGCAAGCTGTAGCCCTGAAATGAGGCCAGATATACAACCAAGATTGGGGGGGAGAAAAAAATATATATTATCAATGGATTTTGAAATTGTGAGAACCCATCTGTTACAGCACTCCCATAAGATCAATTCATCTTCTGTTGTTATTTCATTGTTTACACATTTTAGATCCAATAAACTGGTATGGTGTCACCATGAGTCCAACGCCCATTAAAGTTGCTCCTTGACCAAACTGCTCCAAATGCTCCACCGCTGGGCAATGTTTCTCAAACGCCTCTGCGTTTACCACCTAATGGATGCAAACTGAATGCAAACCCATTTTCACTGTGTTTTTGACACAACAGCGAGTGTACTGTTCTGTGATGCAGTGCTGCTCAAATGGCCTCAGCTCCCGGGCTATGCAAACACACATTGCCGTTGGCTGAACAACTGTGTTTACAAGCTGAGCTGGCTCTCTTTACCTGTGCAGGCTTTGTTTTATCATCCACTGAGCCTCCGTGTCCTTGCGTTCAGGCAGCTGGGATGCACACGGTTTATTGTGCATTAACAAATTGCACTAAAGAGAACTGAATTAATAACCTCATTCAGGACTTCAAACACCGAGCAGCAACAAGCAGCAGTTCTGTGCCTGCGCTCCGAGCGTACAGGGACTTTATTCAGAGCAAATGGAGAAATCAGTGAGTAAGAGGCTTTTGGTTATCCGCGGCAATGCACCTGCTCTCCGGCTGCAGTGCGAGTATCTACGGTAACAGTCATGGCAGGGAGGCGGCTTGGCAGGGAACCGAGTTAGCGGGAGCACACGGGTGACTCATGCTGAAAGTCTGGATTTAGGCAGCACACACAGTCAGAGAAAATATAAGGGAGCACCACGCAGACATAAACATGTACCGGGGTCTCCACTGAATGCCTACTAAGGATGGACGGGTTCATGTAAGGTTCAGGCTGTAAAGATGAGCATAGTTATTCAGCTATGTACTGCACCCCTACTCTATAAGTCTTTCAGCATTGGGGGGGAGGGGCATCTATGAGCTCTACCCCTGCACTGTAACTCCCTTAGTAAGGGTGGGGGGAGGGGGGGCATGTCTAAGTATGTTCTACCCTTAAGCAATACAAATATTACCATATATAAATATAATGTCATAAAATGAATAACACATTTGAAAATATGTAGGCACTACAAATATATTTTCTAATGCATGCCAATATATTGCCAGTTACATGATGTACATTTAAAGCAAAAGTTTCTTATTTCACAAATAAGCCATTGTTATGTCTTGATAGATATACTAACATTGTAAAGAATAATGCAAATGAATAATAGCAGCCCATTGAGTTTCTGTATATGGAAACATTTTGTAGGGGAAAACAACTATGCTATTGAAAAAATGGGAAACACACTTTCTTAACATTAACACTTGTTAAACTGTTATATATGCTTCATAAACTCTCATTGAGTTATTGATTCAAAGTACTATTTGTTTTCTGTCCATAAAATGTGAAAGTGGAGCTTTTCAGTGAAACCCCAGAAATGCCTGTCTTGCTTTAGGAAATGTTCAGAGCTTTTCTGAAGGGACACAGTGTTCTCTGTGAGGCTCCGAAGATAAAGTGAGATAAAACTGAATCAGTAGAACCTGAACAATACACAGAGCTGCAGGCTGATGAAATGCATGCTGAGAATTTAATGAAAAAACATCATAAAATGCGAGTTTGAGTACAATATAAATAGCGAAAAATAGCAATTACTGAACACAAAAAAGCAAAAATATGTCATATTTGTCAAGTCCTTTCATAACTTAATTCCAAGCCAAAACCACTCCACGATTCAAGGGTTAAGCAAACAAAACTGCAGTGATTCTTGAAGCTCAAAGAAATAATGAATGCATTCCAAGGATGACAGCAGCTTCTGTGTAAGGAAAAGGTAACCTCAAGCATAGTAAATTATTTACCTGGTACACATAGAAAATTAAACTATTCTTTAATGTCATTTTGAATAAACTTTAAAGTCTAGTTTTACAACTCAGGAGGGCTGTAAAACTTTTTATTGTATTTTATTATTTCTGTTTTGGATTGTAGTCCAAACTTTAGAGAAAAATTATATTTAACACTCGTACAGTAACACTTTTCCCAGCAAAATATTCTCTCTTAACTTCCACTCATTCATGCAGATCTGAAAATGATGGAAATGATGCTCAGTCTGTCTGTTTTATCAGCAAAAAGATAAAAGACCCCATCACACATGGCCTTTTTTGGAGTCCATGCTTAATACATGAATCCTATAATACTATAATATATAATAATAAAAAATTCATTTTTCATTAAAAAGTCTATTTATCGCAACACAATATCTGAAAACTCTACAAATACACTGCACACTCTTTCTTTGTAAATATATGAGGATGAATAATTATTTTCCAAAAAGTAAACATATGTCAGTGCTACAGAACATGACCCTATTGACATGATTCTTCCTTTATAGATGTATTCTGTTTACGCATTTAGCAATTCAAGTTTATGGCAAAAAAATCCCCTTTTACAATTAAAGTACTATCAATGCTCTTGAATTCTCGGAATAATATTAATTTCAGGTGCATATTACCTGTCAGATCAGTAAGTAGCATATGCAATTACAGTACAATCCTGCATATGTGACCCTGCTGGGACCTCTCTCGAAAAAGTTGGATATCTGAATAAAAATAAAGATTTTCACAGCAGCCAAATGAATCTGAATGTCTAATAGGTAATCTGTGACATAGAGTGAACCAATTATATATGTTTTTGAAAAGATGGCATGTATGAAATGAAATGTAATTCCAAGTATAGCTGAAAGTAATACTTCCCAAGGTCCAAGCACCTGTTATACTGTCATGTCTGATGAACCACTAAGACCTGTATGAAGTGCTTTGAAATTTTTACATTTATTTTTACATAGTGTTGATGTAAGTGTGCATGCATACACGCACACGCACACACACACACACTCAATTTGACTAATGACAACAATCCAGCATTTACGGAGGACATACAGTATATTAGCCTACTCTTCAGTGTAGTCAGTGCTGGAGTAAGGCTGGAGTAGGGGGCACATGGGTTAGCCTACACTCCTGGAGTAGGGTTGGAGAAGTGAGATCAGCACGAGGAAATGAATATCCTGTTTCACCAGAAGCACCATTAATAATTCTGGCATATCAGAAACCTTATCCAAGAAAACAAAAGCCACACAAATGGCCATATCCTACTGCCTAATGTAGAAATAACTACATACATAACCTGACTCCAAATGTGGATAACTGAACTAACACATTAATCTGAGAGAGAACACCATGTCAGCCTTTATAAGATATAGTGGGCCTATAATTGGAAGACATCTCCCGTAACCTCGGTAGAGGACACAGATATTGCATGCTATGGGTACACAGCAAAGCGCAAACTCAAATCCACAGACCGAGTACTTTTAACTTTAATAGAGTACAGAAGGTCCCTGTTGGACTCATATAAACTTGGTTGCAGTATATGTAACAGCTGTGTAGGACTGGCGTGCAATTGGTAAGGTGTGCAAAGTTTTTTTCTGCATTATGCTATGTTTGTTCAATGTCAATTCAGATAGCTAATAGCTTACATGAAATGAACTTATGTCAGATGTAGAAACTGGAGTCTTGGTGGGCTGCTGGTTTTTCAGTGTATTTCAGCACCGGTGATTCATTTAATTTGTTGATTGGCTACACAATTTGTTCAATCACTGGCTGCTGATTGAAAGAAAACCATAAATGTGTAGGTACTGTGGCCCTCCACGATTTCAGTTTGATGCCCCTTCTAATAGACTAACATAAATATAGGAAAAGCACACCCATTTTCCATAACACTTTTCATTGAGTTTTGTCAGCTTAATGACATACATTTTCCTACCAAACAACAGGTTTAGGGTGGAGGGTTAATAACACGTGAACTATTGTTGCCGAGTGAGGGGGTTCGACCCCAAAACAACTGTGTTACACTGCAGTAGAATCAATAATGACATGGATGGACAAGGGCAAGATTGAACTGTCAAGACAGTGAAGAGCAATGATCTGTACCTGCCACAGAATTCTTATTTAATGAAAAATAAAAATATTGGTTGCAAATGAATGTAAAAGGGCAAATAATTTAATCTGATTTATATGGTTCCTTATCCAGTAGTCTTTTAAAAATGTTTTAATTACATAGATGCCTGTATTTAAAAACATTTTTAAAAAACAAAAAAAAACAAAAAAAAACATGATATTTAATATCATAACAGCTGTGCTAGAATGTCAAATACATAATCTGGCATAAATGTCTGACAACACAAGGCAACTGTATCATTGGCAATGAAAAGGATAGAGGGCATTTCTATCACCTCAATATTAAGTTGATTTAATGTCTAAACGGTAACAAGACTGAGTGGGTTCCACACTATTAGTCACATTCAAGGGCATGCATTTGTGCTTAATTAAACCGTTCTGAAATGAGCATGTGTGCTTAATTAAATCTTTCAGTTCATAGTTCTGCATTTAAGCAAGCAATTTGCTTCATATGCAGTTCCTGTAGCTGCAAACATTTTATAGAAACCTTGGAAAGGGAACTCAGACAGGAAATGAACCTCACTGGCTTTTGTCAGAGAAACGGAGAAACACAAACAGCAAATCCTTACAGTACTTAGTGTTTGCATCCAGACAAAGTAAAAATTGCTGCTTCAAGAAAAGGAAAATTGAACATGACTTCTGTTTGGGCAGAAAATGATTCTGTAAAAATCAGAATTGCACTGGCAATGTCATTTGGCAGGACTGACTGCACATTAATGGAAGACCCATTTGGAGCTGGTACTTCAGAATTAACATGAGCACTTGTCAGAATGCATCACAGTGCTGGAACATTAATAGAAAATAAAACTATGCCTGAAAGACCACTAAGTGCACAGTACTTCTTTTTTTGACCTTGCATGTCGCATGGATTTCTTACAGCCCACAATTAGCATAATAATAACTACATATTTGCTCCCATTGGACCTCAGATATGCATGCATTTTATATGGACTGGCTTTACTGATTTAGTCCCCCCACCCCTTCTTTCACCAAGACAAGCAAGGACATTTCTGTTCCATATCTTAATTTAGGTCTTTAGAAGCACATCTTCTGAAAAGCAACATGAGAAGAGTAGATTGGTAGCCCCTATATACAATGTGGATGCCTTGCTTAGAATATATGCATTACCATTGTGGAAAGTTCTGCAAGGTCTTTTTCATCTTGGTACCTGGGAATTATAAGAGTGGATTGTGACGGTCTTTGCCAGGGAGGAAAAGAGCCAATTAAAAGGTTTTCAGATATTTTTGGCAAACTTATTTGGGGGGTTGAGTGCTTTGAGTCCTGTGATGGCTGAACCACCACTCAAACACATCTCTTCTGGAAGGGCAGGTCGCTCTGATTTGAGGTAGCTGTTTTTTCATAATGAATGCTCTGCTGTGCCATTTCAATAACGGCTCGCTGATCATCTCAACAACGAATCACCTGCTGAAAATGCACAAATTTACATAATTAAAATCTAAAATTATGTTCACTTTCATTTTCCTGTTGAAAAATATATTAAACGGTTCTTCAACTGGCTAAAACACAACAGGCTTTTATTTTGAAATGGCACATTTGTCAAACAATGTGGGTGGGGACATTCTCCTCCCAGGGGTATCCTTATTAAGGCCTGCTCATGAACCAAAAAGCAGTTTGGGTAATCTTGGAGTTGGACAATAGTGAAAAGTGTACCTGAGTAAACTTTGCTAAACAAATAAAACTACAAAAGCTGAGGTGGAAGGGCTAGGTTTAGAGACGGCCTCACGGGCCTGCAGACCATGTGGTTCACTTTAGGATCATACTTTACACTCTCAATTCATACATTAAATTGTATGTATAGTACATAATGATGGATGGGTAACTATATTAAGAAGGATACCATCCTTGACCCTGCTTAATAAGATGTAAGGAAAAAAAAAAAGCTTTTGGATTAAGGACTTCACATTCAATGAAAGCTCAAAGACATCTCTCCCAGACTAGAGCTTGAAACAGGGCCTCTTTCAGCTCGAACCTACATGAGCTCGTATTCTTTCCTGCACAGGCCCAACCAGAACTCGCGTGTGGCAGCATTTTGAAAGGCCGACCCGATTTGAACCCGATTTTAATAAGCGTCAGTACAGTAGGCGCCCCCTGGTTTGGGGAGTCATTGATGCTCTGTTTGGGAAAGATGCAATTAATGTCTGGGACAACACCAGGCTTGTGCAGTATATTGTCGTAGCATTTATGTTCCTGTTTTATAGCTAAAGTAGCCTACTTAAGCAGGATTTCACACTATTTGCATCTTACGAACCCCATGCCTTAATTTGCAGCTCAGTCAAAAACCATGTAAAAGTTTGTCCAGATTTTCCTTTTGAAGGCTGCTGCCCCACATCATACTCCCCTGACAATAACTTTTTTCTCACTGGCTCGGAGGTGTCCATTCTGTCACTCGCATAGCTTAGCTTAGACTAGCTTGCCTACAGCTGCCCTCCAGCGTGCACAGTGCTTTGCACTCAAAATTTAAAGGGCCAGCTACAAGGGGCCCGACCCAAACCGAGCCAGATATAAAAGGACAGAGTTAGTATCCAAACTGACCCAAACCCTCAGGTTCTGGATGGGTTTTATTGGGCTCACCTAAACATTAGAAGCTCTCGTCCAGACCTCATTTCCAAATTAGCTTTCAAAAATGTGAAAGGACTTGGAGAAAAACAACATTTTCAGGTTAATGTTATCAGTACACACCCATAAATACATGGATCACAAATCAAATAAATAAATGAACAAATATACAGTAATGTCAATCAACATAATTTTGTTTGAAACTAAATCTATTTTTTTTTGTTTTAAAGCAAGGAAAGAAATGTCCAGTTGTGGATCTCAAGGTCTATTTATTGAAGTATCTACAATGCTTATAAAGCCCTGAAGCTGTCAGTCATCTCCCAGGAGCTACACAGCCGAATACCAAACACTTCTGTTGACTTAGAAAAGTCCCCAAACTGACAGTGAGCTTTGCCAAGTCCTCTGCTTTTCCGTTAAACCAAACCCGCTCCTGCTCCTTGGACAAGGCATCAGGCATCCACCACTAATACAGTACACTCACATATATCTGCAGCACTGCAGTTCTCTCCTTCGCCAACGGACTTAAAAAAAAAAAAAAAAAATCCCCCGGGCTGCCAATAAAAACTTCAGCCATCGTAGACTGAAGCTTTCTCTGCTTAACGACAGGGCTGTTTCATGCAAATGTATCATATGGGGAGATACGCATCGCTGCTTCACGGCTGCTCTGAAAAGCTGTGCTTCAGGGTACAGATACCCCTCGTTGGCAGAAGAGTTCACTTCTGCAGGGATACCTTTCCTTGAATATGTAAGAAAACAGCATGCGAACACAACAGGAACACAGTACATAAGGCAATATCAATTTTATGAGCTGCATTAATGGTAGCACTATGCAGCTGCTTGGTTGTTCATTTCACTTCTGTATTATTATTATTTTTCTCAGGGTCCGTCAGTATGTGTACAGTATGTGTACAGCATGTCATGGAATATTTTCTTTAACCTTGTCAGAATATTCTTCAAGCAATAATGTTTTCTATCTGGAAAATTTCCTCATCATAACATTCATGACCAAATGGGAAATGGTCCACAGTGTGCTGGAAGCATTCCTTCTTGTCTGGCAATGCACCATGGGAAAGAGGAAGTGGGACATGGCAAGGATTCTGACTGGCCACTATTTTGGCAGTTGAGATTTATCGCCAAAATAACCCCCACAAATTCAGGCCTGCAGCGTACATCATGCTTCTCTGAACTCCCTCATTAAGGACATAATAATATATTTTAATTAAGAAATCTACTTCAAACATTATCAGTGTTACTTTTCATTATCAATTCCTTTTATTTAAGTTTCAATCACAAACAATGAAAGGTATCTCAGACTCCAATTACTGGTGCAAAACCTTTTTAACACTTTCAATTGTCTGTCATACATTACTTTACTTTGTGCCAACTGTAACACTAATTTATACACAATTATTGCGCATAAGTAAATCCCACATGTGGATCCAGGGTCACGTTGCAAACATTTGCTGCTATGATGCGTGGGTTGCTGTTTATAAGCTCATGCTGAGAGTGGAGACAATCTTTCCTTTTTCAACATTTAATACTTTCCCAGAATGGATACACAATAACAAAAATGTATGCATTTAACAATGTATGCCTCGCTCGAGGCAACAGTCTTAATTCCTTCAGGATTTAGTGTTATCTTTGTTCTTAAGGGTTATTACTGAGGGCAACTTTCATCTATCTCTCCCTGCTTTGTGCAAAATAGAGCTATTCAAAGATTGCCCATTTGTTTAGCTGCAGAGTACATTAGTAGTTAGTTCAGTTTTTTGTTTTCATTTTTCATTTTCTATTGTTGTTCCACCCATTGAGAGGGAACTAAAGTTCTGTATTATTTTTTTACAATAACAGGTGCTATTATGTGATCATACACAGATGGGTGATGTCATTTCAAAGTAATGCCTGTCTACTGTATATGATACTTTTAACTTTGAAAGCATTGTTTAAAAAAGTCTGTAATTTTAATTTACGTAGTTATGTAATAGAAAACAGTCTGAAATGTGTTTCAGATCTATGTCCTTGTCTGCATGGATTTTGATGTTCCTTAATGTTCCAGAAGATATCTATACATGAATAGCATGCATGGAGACAGCTTTTCTTCATAAAGTAATGGTACAAGGAACAGTAATATGATTAAGCAGTAATAGATTTTTAAAGATATTGTTTTTTATTCACATGCATTAACGGAAAATATATTAAAATGAGACATTCAGGAACCATGGCATTCTAACCTAAACAAGCACAATAAATATACCAATGGAAAAACAGGGAAGAAATTAAACTCAACACTAATGAAAAACATGCAGTCTGAACTGTGTATGTTAGACTTTGACAGACTTAACGAGCCATCAAATGAAAGGTCCCCTTTGGGGAGGGGCCAAATATGTCATAGCCAATAACGCAAATTAAACGACGCGCTGACATAATTCAGCTGCTGAAAGCAGAATCTGAGTCCAAAGCAGACAGCAAACTCTGTAGATGGTTCTTTTTTAATCCATGCCACGGGGACTGACTGTTTGGCAGGTGGCTCCACGCTGGGCACTCGCTCTTGGCATCCAAGGGCGTTGAATGTCAGTCTGTGTGCATCAGATGGCGCTGGGGCCGCGGATGGAGGTGCGGAAACAGCGGGGAGGATAATACACACAACACTTCACGGCGATGATCCGCAGACGCCACGCAGCACAGAAACTGCGACTAATTACCCCTGGCTGCCGCACGCGAACGCGGCCACTGGGAGAAGGCCCGCAGGCTCCGCTCTCCCCTTTGACTCCACAGCAACGCTATCGCTGCCGGCAAAATAGGACCCCTCCGACCTGGGACTCCGAAACGGAATGCTGTCAAGTGCCACTGTTGGCCTACCAAACTCCCTGCGGTCCACAGCTACATGTCCGTTACTCAACCTGTCTATGAGAAGTCCATATGGGAAAGAAGTCTGTACAAAGGGGGAAAAAGTCCGTACACACGGGGAAGAGGTCTGTACAAATGGGGAAGAAGTCCATACAAATGGGGAAGAAGTCTGTACAAACGGGGAAGAAGTCCGTACACACGGAGAAGAGGTCTGTACAAATGGGGAAGAAGTCCATACAAATGGGGAAGAAGTCTGTACAAACGGGGAAGAAGTCCGTACACACGGGGAAGAAGACTGTATAAACAGGGAAGAAGTCCGTACACACGGGGAAGAAGTCTGTACAAACGGAGAAGAAGTCCGTACACACGAGGAAGAAGTCCGTACACACCGGGAAGAAGTCCGCACACACAGGGTAGTCTGGGAGGTGTCAAGTGCTCCACCCCAGCCCTGTGGGTGTGTCATGTTGGCCACTTTAGGCGGGCACACAGAAACGTCCATCAGAAAAAAGGAAAGTACTTCCCCAGCCTGACTATCGAAAGACCCCAGGTTGGAGCTATGGGCACAGTTCACTGGTACACCAGCAGCAGTAAGCAGATACACTTCCAGAGTGCCATTAGTGATTCTGTCAATACCCAGAGACATAACTATTGTACAGACTTTTACCTCACAAAGGAAATGTAAGAACATAATATGTACAATGAAATGACTACCAGCTTCATGAAGACGATCTATACCATCTAATCTTTCAGGGGAAAAGGCATCCCCTTGCCTGAATTTAGTTTGACACATATAGGATATTACAGCATTATTAATACCATTAAGCCTGCTTCATTCAATTTTGGTTCATTTGGGAATATAACCATGGAGAATAAAAGCATTATCTCATATTTCATGGTAAGAAATTAGATTTTATTCCTTCCTGCAAATTAAGAAAAGGTTTAGACAGCACGGCTGTTTTTCAGTGCCTTCAGAATCTTCCCACCTGAGGACACACTGGCAATCATCGAGGTTTTATTCCAGGAAGTCCTGTACTTATACCAGGAAGTCCTGTTATTGATTCAAAATCCACAGTAAGACAGAGCACAATAAATGACCAGGGTAAAGTGTGCATGGAGACCCTCTATCTTACACCCACCTTGCTATTCATATAAGGGGGTAAAAAAAAAATAAAAAAAATAAAAAACAACAACAAAAAAACTTGGAGCAGTAATATAACCTATGGCATACTGTGTATAGAACAGATTTGCATCACAGATTCAATTATTATCTGGCTGGTTTTTGTTAACCGATATCAATGAAACAATCTAGAAACTACAGCATTGCATGCAATGTCTGTAGTCCTTCATTTTGTATTCTACAGGGTTGGCAGTGCAGTGCTTGTAAGTACCTCTAGCCCATGTATGTATTCTTTCTGATAGGTAATTTGAAACCATACTGTGCACAGCCTAGAAACAACAGGACAAGATTGGCTTATGTTAAGGTTTTATCATTCTAGTTTCAGTCTATGTGCGTATGATCTTGTTTAAGTGCTAATGTAATTTATTTACAGCCGAGTGACTTTTGAGCAGCTATGCAACACCTTTCATGGAAAAATAAACAATACAGGAAAGGACAGAATGATTATCTGGTGTTTGCTTTTTTCCAGGGATCTCCAGCAGATCAACCTCAACATGCATACCCTACAACACAGAGTTTATTTTTAACAACCTATCAGACCAAACACTCCCACCTAATTGTGGAAGGGGCCAAAGTCTTCCTACAAACTGAAAAGTGTAATCTTCGAGAAAACAGGGAACGGTGCTGACAACAGCAAAGTAGAGGGGTGAGGAAACGATAAGAGTAAATGAGTGTCTTCGGGCTTCCGAAAGCTCGAGTGGCGCGGTTAAACCCTGAGCGTAATAATTTCATGCCTCACTTTCCCACCAATGAAATATGGCAGTAGACAACACTAGCAGCTTTCAAGTGATTTTGTCCCATGCGGTATCATCTAGTATTATTAACCATGTAATTACGTTAAAGATTTTGCATGTACTTTTGCAAGCCACTGAATGTTGCTTTTATGTCTATGGGACTAAATGCAGGTGACATGAAATATACGTGAAGCTGAACGCATATATAAGACTTCTGATAAATATCAGAACATTTTTTAGCTGCTTTTGTAGGAATTATAAGGGAGAGGTTTCTGTCATTATTCCATTCTGCCGCTTATGAATACTGTGCGCAAGCAGAAAATGATTCTAACAAAATATGAAACTTACACAACAACAACAGCAAACCCACAACCCTATTATTCTCATTGAATGGTGAAATTGCTTTGTTGCTATGGAAACGCAACAGACTATGTCAATTTATATTGCCCTCAGACAAAGAAGCATTTTCCCCACTCAACAATGAATTTGCAAGTGTTATTTCCTCGCGTCTTCCTGCAGACTCGATCCCCGCTCTGTTAAATCAGCTTCACTACCACAAACGGAGGCACTGTTGGTAACCTGGCGGATTCCTGGTGTTTCTCAACACAAGTCTAATCATTTAAGAGTGGAATAAAGTGTTGTGAAACAGCATCATAGCTGCAGATGGGGGTGGGGGTGACACCTGCTCAGTGAGCCACAGAGGACAGACACCCCAACACCCACCTCTGCTATCCAACCTGCAAAACATAACCTCATCGTGTACCAAGATGTGTCCCCGTAGGTCCATCTATCTGCTTCAGTCAAGCCTTGCTTAACAAGCTTTCAGTTATGCACATCACAACTCATTTAAGGGTCCTTTCCCTCAGAGCTGGATTTCTACCATTAAAACAAAGTTGCATCACCATAACAGCAGGAAACACCAATTTAAGCACAAAAAGGTGCCGATTTCTGCTGAGCCCTGGTACAGTGTGACTGGTCTCACTTTCTTCACAGCGTCAAGTCTTAACAGGACTTTGGAAAGCAGCAAAACTGATTAAATTTCTCTACGTCTAATTTACTGACGAAAAACAACAATGTATTTTGTTCACGTCCCTTGGTGAAAATGGCGTGAAACACAGGCCATTTCACAGATGGGTAGGTACAGCGGGTGCTAATGCCAAACTCAGTTGTTTACTGCCTCTTATTTAAACATTTCAGATACCACACGTTTGACTGACATCCTTCCTCAGAGCATAGCATAGCAGATTTGCGACTTTAGAATCATCATATAATCACATTAATGTAGGTTATGAAATAACAGTGACAAATTCTATGATCGATTCTGCACTCCAAATGAAGGGAAAATGAAGGGAAAAGAAGGGAATGTTTTATAGCCATGACCACCAAAGGTTTGCTCACAGACAAGAATGCAGTTTTTTTTTAATTAATTTATTTTTTTACTACCAGCAGCAGATTTTCATGAAATTGGATCTATAACTGATTCCTAACCCGCATGGTCAAAAAGCCCACTGAACAGACAAATTAAGAGCACAGCTGGACAACTAGATTTGAAAAGGCGCAATGAGTTAAATAGTTTTTTTATGGTTTGACAGAGCTGCAGTGTTTGTAAAATAACAGTAACAAAATTAAACACAGATGTGCACACTGACTTTATGCTACAAACTAATTCTACTAATACATCGTCTAACAAACAGCTGCTTTTTCAGATGCATGTTTTAATTGCCATGCACCAGTCAACTGCAAATATTTCTTGTGTAATAACAGAACAGTAACAATAAACTTATGGTAAAAAAAAGTTATATTGTTAAATGTTGAAAACAGATTGTTGATTATTTTTCAGTGTAGCTTGAAATGAGCTGCATAAACAGAATGGATAAAATGGCCCATTATTTTCTTTAAAGCCTAACCACTCACCACTGTCCCAATTTAGGTTCATTTCCAGATATTAAATATGCTGTGTAAAAACTTACATAGTGTGGATAATGATTTAAGGGCACAGACAAAGATAGTAAATTCAGGCAAAAAATGGTGTTGGTGCCCCTAGGGTCTGAAAGTAGGAAGTCCTGCCATGTGTTTATTCCACCCATTAACTCAGCCAGCCGATTCCACTAATTAGTTGTACCTCCTGGCTTACGAAGTGTGCTAATTAGCCAATTAAGGTGATTGGAACAAAATACTGGGGAGGACATTTACTTTCTGAACCTGGATTTTCCACCTGTGTTGATGCCCGGCACACAACGTAAATCTGGGCAGGTAGGCATCCCCTTTGAAAAGAGATAAAGGTGTGAAGAAGGCATGGCTGTGCACTGGCCAATCAGGACACTTCTCCACATACCCTCAGAATGAGTGCTTGTATCGCCAGCCTTTATGCCTTATTTGGTGAAAAGTTTAGTGCATGTTTCTTGTCAGAGTCTCAGATATCACAGTCCATTCAGTGTGGTATTACATGAACTTTCAAGTATTTCCCGTTGCAAATTCCCAATAAAAATGTAACACAATTTACCACTCCTAGCCAAAGATTGATAGTTCACTGTCTAGATGTCATGGGTACATGCATGACACTGTATTCACATTGAAAATGCGTCTCATAGTTAATGTGTAGTAAATGATTGCAATCAGCCAGGCTGGTAGCAACCGGTTATAGAAAGGTCAGTGGTGGTCAGCCTGAAAGATCAGACCCATGATAAATGCCAATAACGAGTGTTACATGCTATTTTGTTTTGCAAACCACCTGAACATGACATTACAGACACTCCCCACCCGCCAATTTTTATATATATATATTCTTTTTTTTTTTTTACATAAATTGCACTGTTGAGTGATAGAACCGCTGTTGCCCTGACAACAGGGAATCGTGAAGCAGTTCAAACCACTTGTTGAAGGGTATAGCTTTGTCGTGGATTCAGCCTCTTCCTCTTCTCAGCAAGACTAAAGTCAGATTATGGATTTATACTGTACATAAGCTCTGTACTCTGTGGCGTTATCTGTGACTTCGTTAGATTATTACATCCAAAGAACAGAGGGAACAAAGAGTGAGCATTTTGGAAAGCTAACAGATTTGTTTGCATAATACTATATGAAGAAAAGGGCTCAGGGACTCTCTTGAACTGGGGTGACCTCTGTGAGGTTTAATATCACGAATAAACTGATGTGACCGAGTGATTTAATTCTGAAAACTGGGGTTCAGTTACCTGACAACACAACCAATGTTTAATTATTAATGATTCTATGTTATGAGAGTTCAGGTCAAATTCATATGGTTACTGATTTCTTTTTATAGTATAATATATTTACTATAATAATATCTGGACTGTGCCTCAACACAATCAATATCCTTAACACGCAAACAGCCCCTATCATGTGCTACGATATTGTAGGCATACCTTTTTTCATGGTGGATTGATTATGCACTTCTGTACCTGTGTGTCATGCTTCAATGCCTACTCACATCCCCAAAAAATTATCCAACCCCCTCTACACCTACCCAGTACTAGTATAAAAATATTTCAGAAAATTATCATCTTACTGCATATTCATTGTAAGCAGCAGGAGCAATTATTTCCAGAAGCCTACAGTTTCAATGGGATGAGCGGAGCTATCGATGGCTTCCGTGATAACAATACTCAGGGTTTATTAATGTTCAGACTAGAGTGTAGGAGTTTATACACATTCAGATCTCACCATTGACAGACTAAGGGTATCTAAAACATGGCTACAGACAACCAAAAGCAGGGATGTCATATGATTTTCAGAAAATGGAGAAGAATTTTACGTGGTTTCTGGACACCTAGCAAATTATCAGTCTACAGGACATGACTAAGCAGAACAAATTGATTATACAAAATATTATCATTATTCATCCAATCCATAAAAAACAATATAATCAATTTTATAGCTTGAAGCAACTACATTTTTATTTTCTCAAAATAAAAATATAGTTGCTTCAAGCTATAAAATTGATCATGACGAATGAAAAATGCTTAAAAATTACTCTTCTTTCATCTTTACTGTTTTTGTCTTGATTTTATTTGCTCTCTCTCGCAAACTCTTTCAAACTATATGCAATCAGTTTGTGATTTGTGCATCACAGTAAAGATGAAAAGATGAGCAGAAAATTTAATGGAGACTTTGGTGTAAATAGTGCGAGTTCTGATTTGAAGTTATTTTAAGAATTCATAATCATTCAACCTGAAATAATTATATGCTTTGTTGCACACAAGGTAATCTTAAGAACTGAAGAATCCTGCATCAATTCTGACAATTATTCTCCCAGCAATTTAATAAAGATTAGGTCTCAAAGTGAACGATGTGACCAGTTTATCAGTATGTCTACATTGTGAAGTAACAGCCGTACTTTGTCAGCATTCATCAAATAAACCAATGCATCTTAGTAAATTTGCAGCAATGTCTCAGGAAGTACAAGCCTGCATTTCAAAGATTTGTTATCACCCTTGATTGCATCCGTCATCAAAGAGGTAAGTTTGGCAGTTAAACCATTTTGTACTTCAGAAAGAGGGACGGCTTTCAATTGAATCTTTCATCAGCAAAACTCAACAAAAAAAAAGATTAATATGTAGGAGAAAAGCCTAAATAATTAAGGCTGTTCTTCCTCTATTGATCAGTAGCATTGTGACAGCTAAGCATGCCAACTCCAAGAAAACTTTCAAAATGAGTCATATGCAAGGAGATGAAATTCCTTTTTTTAAATTATCCAAACCATAACAGCATGCAACACAGAAAAAAGAAAACAGGGACCGTAATAATGCTGAAAGGCCACATTTAGCCGCTTCTGTATTGGACTCTTTTTGAGTACAAGCCTGAAAATGACATACCCAAAATAAAATGGTTACTACTCTTGAACCCTTTTAACTACAGCTATAATGGTATCTTCTGAAAGACTTTAACAGCAGCTCAAACACAGTGGAATTTTTTCTCAATCAAAGCATTTGAGTCACAGAAGATAGGAGACATTAATACATTTGCACAAATTAAGTAGTAATTACTTAATAAACTTAACCAGTTTAGTGTCATACTAGGTGCAAGAGGGAGCCTGGGAATGTAGTGCTTCAAGCAGCAAAATTGAAGATAGAGATTTAGAACGAACTGAGGTGAACTGAGATGTAATTTGAACAGGTGTAATTTCAGCTGACGGCAGAAGCAGTGACTGTTGTCCTGACTGCAGTAGGGGACCAGAGTAGACATTAAAGCAGGGAAACCACCCACTGCGGTCATTCATATATTTTGTGACATTAAGGGGGATCCCCCTCATCCTAGATACATTCTCTCTGCTCACTCAATCGCCCTCAATTTAACTGGCTTCATAAACCCTCTTCTTCCACTTCAGGGGGCATTTGGGGACAATACCGTGGAAAATGGCTTCTGCAGACCCTTATTATTATTATTATTATTATTAGTTACTATTATTATTATAAAAAACAAGTGCAAAACACCCAAACAACTGTATTGAAGGTGATCCATAATCCCATCTTTTTATATTGATGTTATATTGATATCGCAGAAGGCAAGAGTAGACTCACCTATCAAAAAGAGCCAATAATCTGTCGAGGATTATCAAAGGCCAAATCCAACAACAAACAACAACCACCAGATACAGGATTGCAACTGATAGCTAAATCAAGAAGATTGAAGTCCAAACATACGACAGCTGATCATCACACTTACACAGACTTTGTACTGACCCTGGATTGACCTCAGCACTCACTGACTATAAGAGAGGAACCCACAGACCTGCAGGCAGACTTCTGCAGGCAAAGTCTCTAAGGCCCCATGATGCTATTATAGCACAAGAATAAATAATTCTGAACCTATGCTGGCCTTGCTTTTAACATCCTTCCTTCCGTCTTGATTCCTGGACCATTTCCACTACAATATCATAGTGATACTGGCAGTTCAAATAATAACCAAACACAAAGGTAAACAGAGTTTGAGAATCACTATCCCCATAAGCTACTATTCAAACGACAACTAGCCTCGCAAAACTGCTCTGCAAACCAAATGTAATTTCCTCCTTCAATGTAGAGTATTACAGGAGGTGAGCAGGGATTATCCCGGTAAAATGGATAATGGAATGGATAGAAAAGCAAAGTCTGTGTCAAACACTAAAGGAGAAAGGAACAGACTACAGAGAAAGAGAAGAGTGGGAAATGCACTGGTGCTGTGAGAGTCTTCAGAAGGGATGTAGGGAAAACTGGAGATGTAGGAATACAAAATAACTGGCATGTAAGAATATTTGCTATAGAATGATGCAATCTGTGGGACAGAATCATTTGTGTTCAGATGACGTTTAAATAAAAATGCACACTGTTTCTAATAATAATGGCCCGGACCTTTTTGATTAATATTAAATATTCACAGAAAGCACAATATTAATGTCACAAAATGTCCTGTTTCCTCTTCAGAATAATGAATGGGGCTAAAAAGGACATTTTCCTTTGAAATCTGTCTTTTCTACCCCACACAGCCTACCCTGTATCTCACAGCTTCGCGTAAAATGTTTAGGTAAACAAGATCACAGGGAATAAGTGTCAGTTCTTCAACGAGGCAGCTGAGAGAAAGGTGCTTTCTGCTGGCATCACCTGCCTGAACAGCATGAAGATGAAACGTACAGGCGCGAGTCTTGGAGCACCCCCAGCGCACTCTGAAACTCCTCACACACAGAAATCCTGCAGAGTCAAGGAGACAGGTAACAGCTGCAAAGCACCAAAAACATGGAGGAGTTTTCATTAACATTTGACAGGTTTATCAAATAGGGACCTAACACTGAGAGGTGCTATGTAACTGCTGCCACTGTTCATTCACATTTCAAAAAGAAATGGCACATTTTTGGCCATACGTTTAGAATTTACGTTTTTTAATTGTTCATTAACAATTAAACATCATGTGCTAATTTTATGTTGCAGTTAAGTGGTGCCATGGAACCCCCTACATTTAGGGAAGTTCAGATGCAACATGGCATTGTCAGAGGTCCCGTTAAAGCATGATTCTGCATTTCTTACATAGATAAGAAGAGTCAAAATTCAGAGAAAAAAAATACACTGCATTATGTAATCACAGATATTGGTCAAACATTTCAGTCCTTTATTGATAATAATATTTACACAGCCCTTTCAAGAATTTCAAGATTCAAAGTAAAAGCGCTTAATTTTCATGAAACGAGATGTCACACTCTCTAGTTAACTTTTTAAAGATAATGCAGATAATGCATTGCTTTTTTGTGTGTGTGTCATCATTGTACTCTGGCCAATTAAAACTATGGAACTTCAAAAAAAACTGTGCTCAGAAAAAAAGAGGCTAGTAGTACTGTGGTAAGGTTGTTGTCTGTATAAGTGCTTGCTAATTGTAGGATGGTTGATGGTATGGGTTTAAGTTTGCTGGTCTTGTTTTTGCCTCGACTTTGTTCTGTAGCTACTTCTCTGCAGTCCAAATTTAATTGAGTAATTTCCTCTTAATTAGGGCTAATACATTGTGCCTGTTAAGGGCGGACGCACACTTTATAGGGAGAGGTGTTGCATTGTTGGTTTGGATTTATGTGAAGCCTGTGCTCTTCTTGTTGTGTCTTGCTGCAATATTGATTTTAAACAGAAAAACAAATTTATATAATCTTGCTTGTTGTACGACCATAAGGCGGTAGATGATAATGGCCGCATTGTCGTTAGGAGTGCAGCACTGCCATCGGATAAGTCTAAGGAGTGCTGGAGCGGGCGAAGCACATGTGGAAAACGTACTCCAAAAAACCTACCTTGGTAGCATACCCAATTTCTCACAGGTTCTGATAAAAACGTATTTCTGCCTACACCACTGTAGCCTGCGCAACATGAGTAAATAAAGCATAAATTGCTTTTAGGGTTTCCTATTATTAGCCTGTGATTTCCAAAATGTTATTTGTAGTTTATTTCAACCTGCTTCTGTTACAACTGTCATAATAAGATTGTGAACGTATAAAAAATTATGGTGCTTTTATCTTTAGGCATATTATGGCAGTCATTTTTTATCAGAATGCAAGTGAATTAGTATAAAACACAGATTTTGGAATGTCCTGCATTACAAAGATGCAGTATTCCATGGGCTACCGTGGCTAGAGTAAAAAGTATTGGATTTCTTAAAAACCAAGCTTGGCTCCCGTTACTGATACTTTGCTGATTACTCATGGCAGTTTATGTATACAATTCACTATGTCGCTTGAAAGATTAAACTCTCCTGGGAGGGATGCTATTCCGAAAAGCACGTTCCACTGTTTAAGTTCAGTATTATAGTGCAGCCCACCCAGAATATTAAAATATTTTAATGCAAATACTTTCCTTGGGAAAAAAAAAATGATTTTGAAATTAAAAATGGATCGAAAACATTTTATTCCTAGGTGAATACATTTGAGAAATTATTTTTGTCAAATGTATTCAGAACTACGGAGTAGTTACCAGCCAAAGAATAATTACCTACAGAATCAATACCAACTACGGAATGAACACCAACTAAAGAATCAACACCTACTACAGCATCAATACCTACTACAGAATCAATGCCTACTGCCGAACAAATACCTTTGACTTCATCAGTACCTGGTGCAGAATAAACACCCACTATGAAATCAAAACATACTCAATAATTAGTACCGAATCAATTCCTACTTCAAATCAATACCTACCGTGGAATCAAAGCAAGATGCAAACAGAAATATCTAGCTTTTCCAGCTGACCCGTGAGGACAGGCTGGCTGTAATTACAGAACACTGAACTGGAAAACTGTCAGGCTATCAAAGTCCCCTGAAGGCCAAGTCATTTTCATAGAATTTCTGCTCCGCTAATAATGAGAAATCTACTGAAGCCCTTTCTCAGAGTTCCTGCAGAGAAGTACAGAAGACTACTTTAAGGTGAAGTAGTGTTGTTGCCTCATAAAGTGGATTTGCATTTGTCAGTTTAGGAAAAAGAACATGTGCTGAATATACATATATATATATAAGGCTGAATGGATATCTAAAATTGTATAAATACTACAGTTCATATGCTATCAGATATCAGGCCTGTACTAGAGACTCACAGCCAAATTGAACGGTTCCATTGTGCTATAAGTATCCACATTAATTGCAGAGCATGTGTTGACAGTCCTTTCCTGCCTCTTAAAGTCGGCATTTTAAATAAAGCCATGTAGGAGCATTTCTTACATGGTAGTGTGTGTTTGAAGAGCTGGGTACTTGAATAAGCACACATTAAAGCAATCAAGATCAGAGTATTCATTTGAATCTACTGCAGTGAGAGTTTGAAGAAGCCAACAGAAAAAACTCTCCCCTGTGTAAACAAATTGTGGTCTACTGGTTCCCCAGCCATATGCGGTCATTGACAGGCACACAAGCTAAAACACAGCTCCTAATCTCAGCAATATCAAAACATGATTGCAGTACACATGTGACATATTTACACAGTAAAATATTCAGTGTTAAATCAACTCTAACAGAGCACATATAGTCCCAAATCATATGTACCCTGTCAGAGTTCAGTTAACACTAGACATTTCCCTAAGTACAATTTAGCTGGAAAGCTGTGGTTTTTGGTTGTGTGGAAAAAAAGAAAACCACCAACTTTGACACAATGTTATTATCCACCCCAATGTTACAGCATCTTAGTGCAACAATGTAAAATGTGGAAAGAATGTTTGTCGGAAATGTCCAGATTTTCCAGTGCTGTTTCATAACCAGCCAATGGACTGACAGATTTACAGGCAATTTGAATAAAGGCAATATAAATCATCAACAGACTTGGGATTTGCGTATGGTTTCACTGTGGCTCAGAACAACTACTTCAATAATTCTCAGTGGACCAAGATTAAAGTAGGAACCAAGCCAACACTGTGGCCTCAATTAAATCTATGTGTCCATAACTTGGACTAATAAATAAATTGTCAGCTTAGTTTCTTCTTTTTTTTTTGTCACAAATACAGTTTGGCCAGCTCAGCAGTTATCAAGAGGAACTTGGCGAACTGTTTTTAAGAAGAAACAATTTTTGGCTTAATTTACTTGGAAATCAAAGTGCAATCCATATTTAGGTGTTAAAAATGAAACCTGTTAAGCATGACACATTTGCCAAGATAAATAGGATTCTGCAGTCTGTACACAGACTGTATCTGTAGTTGTGAACGATATCCTTGCTGTAAAAGTGTCTTATAACTTGTTACCATTATCCTGTAAAACCTGCCCTGAATACAGTGCAGTGATTCCTGGGTCCTTCATGATAAACTCACCCTCATGCTATCAGGTCTTTGTATGAAAGTATTAACGCTGTCCTCGCACCGTATACTTACTTCGACATGGCAGCTGAGGCATTAAGGGTTAGTGCTGTAAGGCGGATATCAGATCACCGATCCATCTTTCTGAATAAGGGGCTGTGGTGAAATAATTACTGTACCCATTTACCCCCGTACTGATGCGTGCACGACAGGACACGCACACACGTCATGCCTGCTTGGATTAAAAAAACCTGCGGATTAAAAACCCCCCTTAATCCAGACGGATTTCACGACAGCTTCCACTTCATCTGGCCAGACGAAGAGGACATTCCTGCATCTGATGCTCCAAACAGGATAAAATAACAAAAAATAAATAAATGGCACGCTTCTTGCATCTGAAATGGCCATCTCACAAAGTTAAGAACACAAGCAAAGGCTGTTTAAATAAAAAAATAAATAAAAAAATAATAAATCCCGTGAGAGCTTTGGAGGAAAAATGAAGTGGATCCAGATGAGTGATTTTAATTAGGAAGAATGTTGAACTGGATGAGGCTTATGTTAATTTCTTTCCTCCTTTAATCATTTTTTAATCTCCAGTCATTTTACAGACAACACTGTATAAAGAGCTTTCATTCATTAAGTGAAATTAATAAGTTAAAATATGACTGCATGGATCTGAACCATCATCAGTATTACTGTAAGCACCCATGATACTCTTATTAATTATTAGTCTTTCTCAGGAGAAGGCAAATACTGAGAATTACAATGAAAATGCAAATTTTGTTCCATGAAATGGATCAAAATAAACTTACAAAACAATACCAGTTATTGCTTAACTGCATGGGGTCTTTTTGTAGAAGCAATATATGTCATAACCCTCAAGGGTAAGAAATAGATGACTGCATGCACCAGAGTGGATTTCATACTTTCTCAAAAAAAGTCAGGGATTTCAACATTCCAACAGAAAAAAAATGTCCTTCGTGTTTCCTGCCGCCGTTTACTCTGAGTTTGAGTAGAGAGAGCATGACATTTAGTAAGAGTGTGAGTAGAGAGAGCATGACATTTAGTCAGAGCGTGAGTAGAGAGCGTGTGACGTTTAGTTAGAGTGTCTTAATGGACCAAAATACTGCCCACACACTCCATTTAGCATGAAGGTGACAACAAATAGTAATAATAACAAACATTTACATCCAGGACGCACCAGTTTCAATTATGCGTATCGAGTTTGTGACTGAGTTTATTTACAATTTGAGTACCAGCCACACAAGCGTAGTTTTTATGAGCAAATTGATCTGAATGGAACAATTCCTTCTGCTGTTATTTGTTTTGTAACAATTTCAGGCATATCATTATAATAGAAGAGAACAGAAAACAGAGACTGTCTATATTACAGAAAAACGATAGGGTGGAATCCGAGAAAAATTCCTTGAAAGCCATGCTGGAATGTAAAGAAAGCAGCCTTCACATTAGTAGGCATCCAGGAGGATTACCTTTCTATGGGCTTCTGAGTGACTAAGCCAGCAAGGTCTCAAACAGGATCTTATATAATAGAACCCAGCACAGGCTGGGCAGGGTGGGGTGGGAAGACATCTTGTGTTGAAATGGCTGTAATCCCATGTACTTTTCACATGAGAACACTGCTGTTAATAATCTGCTAGTGTAGACAATTCATTATTTCTGCACTCTGGCCTAAGAGGTTGCGAACGTGATGGACATCTGCCTACTTCCCTTTTTACGAGTGGGTTCATAGAGCAGCACTTGTCTGCTGCCGGCTATCTAGTTTTCAGATCACAGCATACGAGAGAGGGGCTGTAAGCTTTGATATGTGTGCCTTGCCCATGGTCCACACCACATTACATTGCTACAAACTGGCCTATTCTGTCTAACTTGACCATCTTATGTCTGCTACTCTCTCTCCCCTCTCAGCTCCAAAATATTAAGGGGTATTTCTCTGGCAATTAAGACATGCTGAGGCTCTCATACATAAACAAATAGGTTGGGCGCCCTTGTTTATTACCATGACTGGGAGGTTAATCACCTCTTTGAAGAAGCACCAGGACACAATTTACCCAGATAAGGAGGCCCCAGCAAGGCTTACACAACAGTACGGGATTACTATAGCCACCTGAATGCTCTGAGCCTATAATAAAAGAGTAATCGTAATTTCATTCCCACATAAGTGACAGCTGAGCATAGCCAGTGTGTAAATGGAGATTTCAATACCAGGTTGACCTAACTATAGATATATACTGATAAACAACATCACCATTGTTCCTGGCAGGACTACTTTTAATTAAGTTTAGCTACTGAGGATTTCAGCATGTTCATAAGCAAAAACTGAATTTCTGGTTCTGACAACTTAGAATGACTTTAAATAAGAGGGATTTGGTCAGACCTTAGATAAGCCAGCACTTGTCAGATGAAACTGACCACTTTCATTGTCTCAACTCAACCTCACCCAATCAGGGCCATATCCTCAATCCCTGGGGCCAACATCGGCCAATAAGGGCCATATCCTCAATCCCTAGGACAAGCAACAGCCAATCCGGGCCATACACTATATCTCTGAAGCCAGTATCACCCAAACAGGGCTATATCCTAAATCCTTGATGCCACCATTCTGGGTGAAGTATTTGTCGAGAGAAAAGGCAAGTTGAGTTTGAGAGAAGAGAAGAAACATTCTTGTACTTTTGTTTTTGGTGGTGGTTCTTTACTTGTGTGCTGAACTACCTCATAGCTTGTTTTCCATTGTTCCTGTCATGCTTCCACTTGTGTAACGCTCTGGACAGCTAAGGGCTGGTGACTTGTTTCTCTTATTGCTGGCAATTCAAAATGAATGTCTGGTCAGTCTTTAAGTCTTTTTAGGTCATTAGTAGTAGAGATCCTACACTCATTAGTGAGTGCCTGATTTATATTAGTTCATTCCCATATCTTGATTGTTTGCTATATACATTTATTTAATCTTCAACCTGATATAGAGTTTGTTTTGGCTTGTTGATTTGACCGGTTTACAGTTCAACTGACATAGATTGATAAATTTTGAGATTTAAATTGGGATTATTCTTTTTAATATTAATTAATCATTTCAATTGTGTATTATTTTTATCCACGTAATAAATGTAGGAGTCTTCTGTTGCTTGTTCCCTTGGGCTATCTTTCAGAGTGGTAACCTGTTAAAGGTAGTAATAGTAGAATGATCTAGATTCAGAGCTGCCGCACCCTAAATTGTGACTAACTCATACTTGCCTGACATTGGACATCCCTTAACGGCAGATACAATAGCAGGTTTAACCCAACTGCGGGATTAACCCAGGCCAAGATATGATAGCATGCGCAACCCAACAGTGGGTTTAACCAAAACCCAGTTACACTGGCAGGATTAACCCAACAGGAGGTTTACAGCAAGACAAAATGAATCCTGTGTGAAATGTCACAGCCAGATTTGTTTACTTTTTGATATGAGCAAGGGCCTGTTCATGTTTCGGTGAGACTTCACACTTGGAAATAAACGCTTCGCTTTTCTGAGCTGAGTGCTATAGACACATATAATCAGCACTATTTTTCCATTGAGGTCCCTCTAAACCAGGAGTAATAAAAGCAAATAGGGTGGAAACTGGGAACTGTTCCTCTCAGTATTTCAGCCTCATTGTTAGTCTCGCAACTTCAGTTACATACAAAAAACTCTGCAATCAACACAGCTGCACAGGACTGCTGTTTTGCACATGCCTACTCCTTTGAGCACAACTAATAACCTCTGATCCTCACAATCTGCTGCACTCATCAGAGAGCCTTGCCATCAAAACCCCCCAATCAATCAACACTTCTCATCAGAGGGCCAAATCTGTACTATGGAAGAGTGCATAAACTATATAAGAGAGTATAGGAAGACAAGGTCTCCGAATGGAAGTATAAAACACTTTGGGTGTATAAGGAGCACAGCTCCTAATGTGTGTGACTCAAACCAAAAACCTCCTTGTTTCGAGGCAGCAGTGCTAACCACTGTGCCACCATGCCGCCCCACAGGTGCCATTTCCCCATCCTGGGCCTGTTACGTATGGCCTCATGCGCAGAGCCGTCCCTCCCACTAGGCAGATCAGGCACTGCGCCAAGGGCCCGGCCTTCTTGCCCAGGGCCCCACCTTCATGCCCAGGGCCCCGGCTTCTCGCTTTCCTTTGACAGCAGAAGAATCAGAAGGTGCCAATGTTCGGAAGTGACCCTCAAATTATTTTGTGCCCAGGGCCCCCAGAATTCTAGGGACGGCTCTGCTTGCGCACAAGGCGTGCGTCTGTTTGAGCACTCAGCCCTCAGGGGGCTCAGCAGGATTCCACGAAGGCCCGAACCCCCCCCCACCATAACCGTCGAGAGAAGAATTAAAATCCACAGACAGCTGGAGGAGCTGGCCCCAGCGTAACCTTTTCATGTCAGGCTCAAGCTGCTTCTTATCTTAATGAGCAGTCCTTCATCCGCAAGACTGCATTTCCACTTTCACCAGTACACTAATACAGTGAGCAGGGAGGAGGGGTCAGGGGTAAGGCACTGAATGAAAGCTTGCTTAACTCTGGGAGAACAGAAAATGAAATGCATTGTAAATACACCATTAAAGGCAATGTGCATCTGTAAGTCTTTTTCAAAGCCCACTGGGTCCCTGCAAGATAAACATGGCGCATTAGGACTGAATGTGCAAGCCGGGGCAAGATGTCACATCTTCCAGCGTGTGTAGCGGTGATTAAATTTCGACAAAGTGCATTGAAAATCCCTGGGATGTGTCACGGCCATTTTTTTTTTTTAATGGGAAAGTTGAATGCACCGGAAAACGCAAAACATTCTTTTTTTTCAACAATGTTTAACTCACTGTTGCTGTGTTCTCCTTATGTGGGTAACATCCCCACTTCTGGTTGTTTAATAAGCTCAGTCACACTTAGGCTTGACACATTTGGGGTGCTAAATGTCATGTGCAATTTATTCGCTATGAGCATCATTCTCAGCTGGATTTCCCTTGTTTTTAATTTTACACCTGTTTTCTCCCATTTTGGATCACCCCGTTATATATGTGTTTGTCACTGCAGGCTCTCGCAGGAGGGCAGCATATTCAGCCTGTGGCACTGCAGGAGCACAGATATTCAGCCTCTGCTACTGCAGGAGCACATAGTATTGAGCCTGTGTTACTGCAGGGGGGCAGTGTATTCAGCCTCTGTTACTACTGAGTTTATGAATGCAAGTAGGATGATTTATGACAATTGTAAATGCGTAACAATTGCAAACAAATAATGGAATTAATGTATTTTATGATTTGATTGCATTTTGACATCACCTTTAGAGCTACACACATTTCAGAGTATGGTCCAGATTCAATAATGAAACAGATACATAAAAGATACCATATGGTGGGAACCATACGCACACTGGAACAGTGCCTTACAGTAACAAATACCAGACCATGGGGCCCAAACACACACTGGAACAGTGCCTTAGCAGTTACCAGACCATGAGGCCCAAATAAACCCTGGAACAGCCCCTTAACAGGATGAGCCAGCCAGCCAGCAGCCCTCTTGATTTCTTGATTGGATTTCATCTTCCATCCATGGTGTTTAAATGAATCACCTGTTCATTTATTTAAAAGCATCCTCTTGCCTTCAGACTCATTAAGTAACAAATGTTGACAGACGAGGCTCTCTGCCATTACAGCCAATGAATGAAAAGCACACGTGTTAAACGATTACTGAAGCCTTGTGTTCATTCAGGGTGTTTCATCCACAGGGCTGTCCTTCTTTTCCTTTTTTTCTTAGTTATTTCTGTGAATTATTACACATGGAGATATTGGTGAAATAATGCAGTTTTTCCTGCAGTCGATTTTCTAAACTGATGACATAAATCTGTAGAGTAATGAGGCAGGAGACATTAGAGGTGATGGAGGCCAGCAGCGCTTAGCCTGCTAGTTTGCATCTGCAAAGAGAGGATTCACAAGTGACACAGCTGAAGATGAATGGCAGCCTAGGTTTGGGGCACCAGTGGGCCTGAGAACCGATCGTTGATTACAAGAGTCTCTTCACTGGTCCATTTCTCACACGCACAAGCTGAACTTGCAAGCCTTCTGGAGACACTTGGTTTTTGACCTGACCCTGTTAACCAATAAAACCCAAGGCCCGGTCATTAGTGTCAGTTTTTATGCCATAACAGGTCCCCCGGGAGGGTCATGCTGGGTCTCATCAAGTCACTACTGTGCAAAGATGTCGACTGTGATTTATTTCTTTAATATTCCTCTTAAAGAGCTGGACTCTTGTCACTATGATTTCCGCCTGGATGGGCGCCCACAGACTCAGGCTTACCCTCCCCAGATCTGACCTCTTAGACCTCTCATTAAAGTCCTTACAAATCCACAACCTCTTCCTCTCTCCCTCTCTCCCTCAATCCGCCGAGCTGGGCACAGCACCGACACCGCCCCTCACCGTCCCTCAGGACATTGGGTCAGTGACCTCCACCCACACACCCACCCTCTCCACAGTGCTTACACTGCCCATCCTCAGTGCTTACACTGTCCTCTCCTCAGTGCTTACACTGCTCATCCTCAGTGGTAACACTGCCCATCCTCAGTGCTTACACTGCCAAACCTCATTACTTACACTGCTGTCTCCTCACTACTTACACTCTCTATCTTACTCACTAGCTTGCAAGCAAATTGAAATCGCTTGTCCCGGTACTCTTTTTTAAACATTGTATAACATTGGGTGTGATTGCACCATAATGATACATTCCTCCATTTTTCCTCACTGAGCAGAACAATAATTCACGAAATGCTATCATATTGGTTGGGGAAATCGGAAGCCCGAAACTCTGATTGGCGGTTGACAGGCAATGCCCACAAAAAGTTAAACCAAGGACAACATTTTTCTGGCAACTTTGGTTGCTCAGTTGCTCAACCCCCCTCCCCCACCCCACCCCCTTCTTATCCTTTCTTCTGTTCTCTACTGCTGGCTTCTGGAAGGTTCAACCATGTCCCTATAGCACTGATCACAATGCTATTACCTATTACTGTACCAGACCATGCACTTCACACTCAAAACTGCTTCCACAGGATATTCTATTAAACTGTGCCATGTGTC
This sequence comes from Anguilla anguilla, assembly GCF_013347855.1. NCBI lineage: Eukaryota > Metazoa > Chordata > Actinopteri > Anguilliformes > Anguillidae > Anguilla > Anguilla anguilla. The sequence continues at coordinate 28,055,660 of NC_049212.1, forward strand.
CACCTGTGTCCTGTCTTTCCGGCTGGTCAATATTCCAATATTTGGCACTATCTGGAAAATATAGTGTTCTGTACTTTAAAATGTTTCTTTGTGAGATGCAGAACAATCACATAACATTGTCCTGGGCATGTCTGTTAAGTGAAAGAAAGTGAATAGTACTAATACTATGAGTTGGAGTGTGTTTATGTGAGAATTGTAATTTGTTTCTGATGGATTAGTGAATCAACCCATGCTTATGATTGAATATCAACAGTAAAACATGACAGCTAATGCCAGCAGCATAAGCAATGGTCGGCGATTGCCCTTAAATCCAAATCCCAGAAATGAAGTGATACATCTGCACATTACAGTCAGCTTCCTCTAATGCATATCGGGTTATTTTATAACCCACTTGCACTGCCAGTCATTTAACTTTAGCTTAACTTAACTTCAGCTTCAGTTTTAATGTGAATAATATCACAAGAGCAGAATTAGCAACCGTGTGATTTCACCTTGTTTTCCCCAATTAACAGTACATCTACACTGTCAACTGCATTGGGATTCTGATGGAGCCTCTGCACCCTGAATTATCACTCTCTCTCTCGATAATGGAACTGTGTTAACCTAAAAACCCACAGTGAAATGCAGGAACAATTGGCATGCTGGTCATGCTTATTTTCAAGGTTTGGATTACACCAGGGGAGACAGCATTCTATTTATCACTTAAACAAAGCCATAGTGGGGAAGTAATGGAGATTACTTGGACACGTTCAACACACATCACAGTACCCTGCCTGATTGGATTTACAATGCAATTACTTTGGATTAAAATGTTTTTATGTAAAATGTGTTGTCTACCAACAGCCTCCAATTAACCCCTGCTACTTCGTTATGGAGACACTGGTACAACCTGAAACATCCCAGATCACGTACAGTAGTGTTAGCCTAACCTGGTACATTATGCTACACTATTGCTATAAATGCATCTGGGCTAGCAAACCATATTAATATCAATTCATTATATTAATTGCCTTTTTAAAATAAGCAGGCTGCAATATTACCTGAGATAATGCATCTTGCCGTAGTCTTGATGTTTTTTTTTTGTTGTTGTCAATTTAGGTTTTATGTAACCTTTCTGACTTTTTTGTTGTGTTCATGTTTTTTGTGGGGTGAAATTGTTAAACTCTACTTTTATTCTATTAGCGCAGAGCCTGCATTTTGTTCAATAAAAGTTTAAATGCAAGGCTGTGGAGAAAGTAGAGAGGTACAGATCTCTTTGGAAACAAAAGTTTCCTGCAAGTGGTCACTAATACTTAAGACATTCTGGCTATGAAGTGAGAATTCAACTAATGTTTGGAAATATTTTACTTATTGCAAGAACTACTTATAAGAATTTTTAAGCAAGTGTAAAATTCTTGTAAGTAAAATGTGCTGTATATTCATCACAAGTATTACAATTGTATTTATGCCTACGGCAGATGCTCTTATCCAGAGTGACTACATACAATCCATTTATACAGATGGATATTTACTGAAGCAATTTTTGAGTACCACGCTCAAGGGTACAAACACAGAATTTAACCTTGGAATTGAGTTCTCTAACCACTGTACTACACTGCCGCCACATTCATATAATTTATAAGCACACTGCACCAACAACTTAAGCTGAAGCTAAAGGTCATTCAGTATTCTGAAATTCTGAAAGCTGGTGCCATTGCATGTCAAAATAATGCATAGTATTATCAAGTAAAATGGAAACAACTTATTCCATAACCCAAAGTGTATTGTTCCTCTACCTTAAAGATGGAGAGGAGACAACCTGCAGCTTTTAAAAAGTTTAGGCAGCCTTTCAGTCATGGAATTTCAGTATTTAGTTGCCAAGCAACCAAACTAATTATCAACAGTACTGGAACCTACCATTCAATTCAGCCCCTTCTCTTCCTATTGAGCCAGCTGCACAAAGAGAATAGCATGCTAATATTCAGGGGATAATGCTGCTCTCCTCTCCTGTACTACAGTAGATTTCCTGTGTGTGAGGAAAATCTTTTTACGTGGTACCTTCTCATATATGTATGAAACCTTGCATGGTAGGATATGTATCTCACTTCCAATTTCCCTGCTGAAAACCAGCATAGATCTCAAGGGCAACAAGGGCAAACATCAAATACAATGGACACATGGAAATAACTAAAGGCGTCACTTACAAAACAGATCACTTTTAATAGGAGATTACTAGTCTTATTACTGTGGAAAACATAATTCTTGTTGTCATAATAGCATTACTCTTCATAATCTCCCTCATTTCTGTAACCAAAGTAGTCGCTGAAGTGCCCAAAAAATTATTTTGGTAACCATTTACATAAAGTCAAATTTGACTGAATGAATCTCCCCTACACTTTTCTGACTGTACAGCTCACTTCATGATTCATAGACAAACATCTCCCCACACTAATAGTTTCCTCATCTGGAAATTGAGGAAGCTCGTCACTGACAGGTTAAGTTCATCACTGAAATTATAAAGGTGTAACATTTCCATCTTGCTACTGACCTTTTAATACACCTTTTAACTGGCCTTTCCTTCCAGTTAGTTTCGATGCCTGACAATAACCACAATTAGGACTTAGGACTAATGAGGACTGAGAACAAACTTAAACCAAAATGAAAGTACATTCTCTCATAGTCTGTATGGTGAAGCGAACTGGTACTATAATTTCAACATGCGGATCACTTCATGTTAACAGTCATATTTAAGGTCCTTCATGGCATTTTGATGACTGTCTGATATAAACTGCTGCTACTTTAATTGTCTCTCTTCTCCCTGTTATGTCTAATGTGCTAGAGCTGGTTATTAAGTTATTATACATGGCTGTGAAGTTTTAAGATTTGTTAGCCACTTCCTTCTTTGAAAATGGGAGTTGTCCCATTCTAGGGCAGGCCTTAGAGCAAATAAGGTGGGTTTTATCAGTATACTGAATTGGTTGAAAAGAGTGGAGGAGAAAGCTGAAACAAGTAAAAGTCTTCAGAGTGTCAGAGAGAGGAATTCATCCTTAGTAACTTTTTGTTTGTTTGTTTCCTTTTGTTTTCCATTATTTCTTCCATTTTTACTTGCTATTAATGGTAGAAGAGGTATACATAGAAAAAGAAGAACAACAACAACCACAACAAGAAACATGGCAATAAAAACAAAAAATAGGTTACTCTTGTCTTGTTCGGATTCCTTTTAAAATGCACACCGTTGTTAATAAGTGGCAAGGCAATATTTCTTACCTGCAGCAGGCACACATGAGGGTTTATCACACACCATCAGCCATGACAGGAAAGAAAACAAAAGAGATACATAATTAGTTTCATTTTCGCTGTTGTACTGAAATACCTTACACAATGGAGAACTTCAAATAGCATTAAGCATTTCAATTACAGCTAGTAAGTGTTTGAACCCAACAATTTCATAAATATCTCCACTCTTTTACCACAGTATTTAAAATTCAAATAACAGTTTATATAATGGATCTGATAATACATGTTATCATTTGGCTTTTCTCAAATACACACATACGCTACACATATTGCATGATTGCATGTGCACTTTTACACACACGCACACACACTCACACACGCACAAACAGGACTCTGTTCTCAAGCTAATAAAGTAATTAGAAACAGTGAATGAACCATTTTACAAAAAGAGACAAACACATAGATCTACCTTCATTTAAGACATCTTACACATACATTACTGCTGAAAATTGGCCACATTTTATAAATTATGCCCATATCAGAAGATAAGAGCATTGCAAACATGGATCTTGACAGCACAAAAGATACGGTCTGCTGAGGGGGACATTTAGAATTTCATGTTCATTTGTATAATAATTGGCTTCAGGGTGACATCGTTCCAGGGTCACACTGAACATGATAACATACAGTTGATGAAAACATGCTGCTTTTAATCATTACCTTTCATTATTAATACATACCTACGTATGTTAGATAGATATCATGTAGCACTTTTTAAATAATGTAAATTACAATTTAAACAATGTTATTTTTACCTGAAACATCACAACAAAGGTACCAGTCTCCACATTCTTCCAAATGTGCATTTTTCTACTACTGTTTAAAGTAATCCCGCATGCAGAGGGACAGAATAGCAATTGAGTCACACGATTGAATGCTGATGTTTATTCAAAGGTTGTCTTTGAATAAACATCCACAGAAGTACTATAAACATCCAGTCAATTCTCTGCAAGCGTTAACCTTTCAAAAAGACTTCAAAGTAAAAGCTGAGATTTTGTGCATTTCTGGTCTGAAAAATGCAAACTTAATATTACATTCTGTCAGTTTCCTTCATCAAAACAGCTGCACCTGTGGCTTTGGAAAGGCAAATCCTTCAAAATGCTGTGGCTCACACATAAGGAAGAACAGGTTGCACAGTCGGGAATCAATAATTTATACCAAAATAAATGCCACTAAATAATGCTGTATGATCAGACTGTTTACACACCACTTCCCTAAAGTCTGTGTAACTTCAGAATAACTTCAGAATATCCCAGGGTTATGGTTCACAGCAAGGCCGCAATGGCAGTCCTTGCCTCTGGCAAAACAGTTCTGCAACAACCCACCCTGGAACTGAACCACAGAAGTTTCTGTTTTTATACTCAACCCTCCCTATTTTCTCTCACTTTCTCTCCAACTGCGGAATTCACTCAAATTTGCTTCGATTTACACAAGAGACAAGAGTCTTTGATTGGCAGGATTGACTTTTTGTAATAGATCACTTGTGAAGAGCTGTGCCGAGCCCACTGTTTATTTAAAATCAGAAAAATGAGCCCAATAACCTGACCCAGGGAGGGAGGGTTTTCGCCTCTGGAGTATGCAACAGCAGGCACTCTTCTGGCCAAACCAGGTTACTGCAACCTGCCTACACCATACGTGGAACAGTACTGTGGTTTTGTTATTTTCTCTTTAGCATCACTTACCCTCTCTTCCCCTTTTGTTCTGTGCAAAACTTGTAAATACACTACACACCACTTGTAAAGTATTAAAAGCGTAATTTGATTATTGTATACCAGTTGCTTGTCGTCTATTCTCACACTTTCCATTTCTTTTACCCAGTTCCACCAGTTTTTTTATCTATCTATTACTATTTCTTTATTTTTTATTACCCCACTTTAGTCCTAGACCATCCTGGGGTTGTAACATTCAATTAAACAAGGTCTAACCTATTTAAAACCAAGGAACAGGGACAAGGTGTTGACTGAAATTTGTCATTCGCCAGAAGAAGATAAGAATGTTTTAATGAGCAAGTGAAATTACCCTATGCAAATAATCTGTTTGCCTGTCTCAAACTTCATAATCTTTACTGTTCCAATACAATTAATAAAATATGTACAGCTATTAAACTATGGATTCAGACCTCAAGGGACTTTAAGGTTTGTTGGATACAACACTGCTTATGTCTGGTTTAATTGAAAAGCCAAGTGCATTTTTTAATCCAAAGGAAAGTTGAAATAAATACGACAAGCTAAAATGGGAAATTCAGAGAGAGGGAGGTGGCAGGGGATGTCACCATTGGCAAGCTCCAGCAAATCAACTGCGAGCGTTCTGGTGAAGGGAAAATTAGCACTATAAGAGAAAGTGTGGCCAGTTCACGATGCCACAGTGTGATGAATCACTCTTTTAAAAATGCTGCACTACCAAGACACGTCTGCTGAAGCCATTTACTGCACTGCTACATTGGTATTTGGAATCACGTTCTGAGGATCTGTTGCTCAGTGACGTTAACCTTTCTCTTCTTCATATCTTATTTCCCCTCTGGGCTACACTGATTATAAATTGCAATGATTATGTGTTCTCGATTGCCCAGATCAGTAAGGTGAAAGCCGCTATTAGTGCAGGGATTCTGGCACATAGAAGCAGAGGAGGTAAAACGGTGCGGTATTGATTTGCCACCTAAAAGCCTCCGGAACAATCTCCCTGTGCAAGGTCAAAAGCTGCAACACAAACAGATCCTATCAATACGCTGTGCAAAGAATCATTTTTTCACATGCTTGTTCATGATTGTTCTGATCTAATTCATGTTGCACACTCATGAAAGGCAAAATCCATAACCCTGAACATTTATGGGAAATCTTTTAAAAAAGAACTTGAATTTATATATATATATATATATATACAATGCAGGCAGTAAGTATTTTGACAGTGACATAATTTGCGGAGTACTCCAGCACATGAAACAACGATTCACTTTGTATGAACCATGTAGGAATTGCAGCCCATTAATATATAATCCCTGCATTTTGGAGGACCAAAAGCAATTTGACAATTGTCTGTTCAGCTCTTGACCAGGTGTGTGTTGTTGCATCATTAGTTTATGCACAAGAAAGCTAACTTGACTCCAGGTGTAGAATTTGCTGTTGCTCTTGTTTCTCATCTAAAAAGTCTTAATGCCAGTAAAACAGGGCCTTGTGGGGTGGAAAGATCAGAATAAATTAATGAGAAAAATAGCCAAAACATTTGGTGTGTCAACATCAACTGTTTGGTACATTTTTTAAATGCAAGAACGTACTGGTGAACTCAGCAGTAACAAACGAGAGTGGCCATTTATACAGTACATAGTAGCACAGATGGAGTAATGCAGTCAAAATGAAAAAAATAAACATGCAAACTAATGAAAACATGCTAAATGAGAAAAGGAAGGAAAATGGAAAAAGCACTCTAAGTGGAGAAAAAAATCTGAAGTGAACAAAACACTTTCAGTTTCCTTCGCCTGAAACTGTCCTTGTTTGTTAGGAAGCGGCTTATAGGAGAATAATAAATTAATTCTTCTTTATCTACTGCTGGTTCCCAAATGTTCCCCTGAATGAAGCCCATTTTACCAGCAGGAAAGTAATATAATGCATAATTAATTTCTAAATGCTGCTGTTGAGTTAGCCAATTTGTCAAGCAACCAAATTAATAGAATTACTCTTTTTTTCCCTCTCTGGGTATGTTTAAAAGCAATCAATGGTGGACTGTTCGTCCCGCCCCAGGTGCCAACAATGGGCAAACTCATTTAAATTTTTGCTGAACAGGATCTCAATGTTGTTGTTTTTTTTCTCTACCACTGATAGTGAACCCCCCCCCCCCCCCCCCCCCCCCCCCAGTGTAACAGAATCCCAACTATTTACATTACAAGTTGATGCCCTTGCTGGCCATTGATAATTAATAATGGTGGGTGGGAAATGAACAGTGTAACTATTAATAGCCGTGTGGAATTATATCTTCTTTTAGAGCTTCGCAATCACACTTCCTGCTGCATTAGTCAAACTGAAAGGCTCAGAAGGAGATGGCTTGTTTGTGTTAGTGTAAAGCCTGTTCCTCATCAGTGCTCCGGGTATGCGCAGAGAGCTCGCTGAAACTCAAAGGGAAAGAACTAAATAACCGTACAAACCCTTTCAGAAGCCCGGCGGAAATCTCTAGAAGACAAGATTCTTGCACACGGTTCATCCGGCCCCGAAGAACAAGGAGCCCCCTGCGCGTATTTATTTATTTAAAAAAAAAATGTATTTAACTTCCTCGCAAACTGATTAATTAGCAAACACAACAAGAGAAAAAACGCACGGGCTAAAATGTCAGCGGAGTGTAGGACGTAGAGTTCAAAGCCGCCATCATTGTGATTCCTGTCAGGCCTCAGCTGTGAAGGAGCAGGCAGCGCCCCCCTTTGGCTCTGAAATCCCAGGACAGAGAGCATCTGAGGCCTGCTTTGGATTCTTCTGAGACGGTGCTAAATTACAACGTCGATACACATGTCAGATTCGCCGACGTCTTCCTCCCAGGCCCTTCCGGCGGGATCAAACATCTGATCTCCCTGTGGATGACCCCCTCCTGTGCAAATGAACGCGGCACGCTTCCTCAAAGAGGGATTTAGAGGGTCGAGCGTGGTCGAAGCGACCGCGCACTGCCACCAGCCCCCCGGTTTAACGGCGGAGAAGAACGCGGGGGCATGACCCCAGCGATCTCTGTGACGATTCTCCCGCGGCCGCTGATTAAGATGGAACTAGTGCAGTTCCTGTTGTGCGGGGAAATAAATTGGAGGTGAAAGGGATTGCACGTAACTCTGGGCGCCCTGCAGGGTGTTAATGTGCCTCTGTGAAATCTCAATTATAAATAACTTAATTGCGCATAGCTCCCTAGGGACAGTCATCCATCTCTGTCATCAATCAAGATGGGCATGTTTATCAGGGTATGCTACACTGCAAGGGATCTTATCATCACCAATTTAAATACTGGGGGTTTGTTTACCTATGGAATGTACGAGATGAACAATCTGTTTTCCCTATTCTCTGGAGCCTATTCAGCATATCGAAATTCCCGAAGAAGAGCAACCGTGTTAACCCTCCTGATTGAACTGGAGAAATCAGCTTGGGGTCAGTTTGTCCATCACCCGGTATACGCTGCACGAGGGGAGCACGATGTCAGGACACGGTTTCTGGCATAAAGCCAAAGCTGTAATGCGGTCCCGTGTCCCATGTGTCGGTTGCATAACGACGCAATTTCTATATCCGCTTCTGATGCTGCAGTTTTTTTTTATGTGAGCCACAATTTCCGCATCGATCTCCCTCTTATTGGCAGTAATACTTCACGCCGGCAGCCTATCTGAAGAGGTTCCTGGTGCACGCACCGTGCAGCTCACATAAGGAACAGGGCTTTGAAATGACTTGATCTCAGTTTCTATTCAAGCACCAGTTGACAGGAATTACAGGGACTTGCGCTAAGTGATAATTTGCTACAGGGCATTTAACTCACAGTGCAGGTCCCATATGCTGACAGCAAGAACAATCCCTATAAACAGCCACTGAATCGAGCACTAGTGGAATAATAAACAGGGGTGCTGGATTCACCAGTACACCATACCTTAGAAGTGAAATATTAAAGCAACGAAAAACAATCAAGGATGTCAGGTGGTTTCCTCTGATTGCTTCTGACAAAAATCTATAGCAGGAACTGCCAGCTCTCATCTCATCTGGTTTTCAACCAGTTCTGACTGAGGGAACCAAGTGAGGTGAGTTAAGAAACAGGGCAAGCAACAGTTTTAAAAGGCCAACACTGTGTAAAACACTGAGGAACGGTGTACACAGGCAGACCCTGTGATTCTGCAGGGCTGGGGATGGTGACTGTATAGCAGGATGTCTGCTGCGATGCCCCAGGGCTCTTGTGTTCTATCAATTGATCTCTTCGGTTGCGTCGTATTTACTTGTTTTCCAGACACCACTGACCCGAATGGTGCTGGTGAGGGGGCCCGCATGCCTTTTTGAATTAGCGGCGATCATTTACAGGCCGAGGTGGTGACCCGAGCGATGGGGATGGAAAGGCCGATCTGCCGCTAGGCTGGGCGACCTGTTTTCCAGCTCACGATGCTCAGAGCTCCATATCGCCCCCCAGACCGCAGAATCAAACTTTCGTAGCCGCAAGCAAGGAATGCAGCTCAGGTGAGCTGAGGGAATCCGGCGAATGTTCTATCGGTGAGGCTAAATGCCAAAGAGCCTTTACTGCACAGGCTCCTACACAATGGATTTACCGAAGATCACCACAAATCCAGAAACACTTGGACATCTTAGATCTTTTTTAAGGACACATTATTTTGTTTGCTTTCGATTAATTTTTCTTTAACTTCTTTTTTTAATTTTTCTTGTCTTTTTTGTTAAATTATGCTGTGTATGTATTTACCACACTGCACATTTGATTTTATATCTTGCCTGTGTTTGTGTGCATTCCTTTGCCTTTTAATTACGTCTGCTGCTCTGTGTCCTGTTTTGGGAAAGCAGCTTCAAAAAGCACAGTGTATAAACACAGCCATGGTGGAGTTATTTATTAGGGAACGCAGCGGGAGCGCTCTGCTCAAGGGTTCCAGCCCCTCTCTAGTGTGGGCATTAGGCCATTCATCTTTGATAAGAATTCAATCTGGAACCTTATCTCGGGCTACGCGGACCGCATTTACCGTTAGCAATGAGGTCTCCCAGAGACAACCAGCTACCGTTTCCAGAGGCCTCTGGAGTGAGGTTTCGTTTCAAACTGAAGGTTTGGCACCACTGAAGGTTGCTCCTCAGGTATAAAAAAACGCACACGATGCATAGCTAACAATATACTGCATGTAAGACATTTCGTTTCTAACACTTTTTTAATCAAATGTTTGTTTGTGGTTTTTTCATCAAATTGTCAATAAGTGAGAATGACTGACATGGCTAAATGAGGATTAGTTATGAATTAAACTCAGGTATCAGAATCTGGGTTGGCAACCTGACTTAGCTTTGAGCTCCTTTAAGTCATGTTTGCAGCCGAAAGAACTCTTAGGCTCTGAGTGTTCACTTGTTGTAAAACACAAAATAAAATAAAAATAATAATTTAAAAAAACAAATGGTTAGAGAAACAGTTAGTGGAGAAACTGTCAAAGATGTGTTTACCCAAATGAGATTGTTTCAGCCCTCTGAGGAAATTATAGAGAGAAAAGTATAATTTTTAGTGCCTTGAATACAAGCAAAATGTAGGTCTCTTAGCAGAACAGGAATGGCTCTTCCCAGTTGTGGGAAAGACAGGCACACTCATTTCTCTTGTAATTAGTCTCTTGACTGATATGGGGTTCAAACCGAGGCTAAGTGCATTTCGGGTGGGCATGAGTGTGCACAAGTATATCAATTAATTAGGCCTCTCTTTCTTGTCAGAATAAAAAAGTAAAAGGCAACACAGGCTTATGAACAAAAAAAAACATTTTTCTTACTAAGTGACTTGCGTAGTTTAAGTTTGGCATCGTCCCCCTGATTTGTTATGAAGCAGTAAGAACATACTATTAATGTATTCACCATCTATTAATAATTTATAATCCTGCAATAGCATCATGACACCAGTATGGAGTAAGAATTAGGGCTTGAAACTCAAGACTCAAAATGTTACTGGGCTTAAATTCCAAAATGCGCACATTAGTTTGTCATATTGCCTTGTATCAATCCTGGAAAATTCCAGAGACTGGACGCATCATTTTGCATTTAAAGCACACGAGACAGCAGCTGTAGTGGTGGTGTTTCTTCAGGCTGCAGTAAAGGATGTTTCACTGTGTAAACATCACAGATGTTCTATACATGCCGTACAAATGTATCGTTCCTTACCCATTTTCATTATCTCCCTCAGCCATAACATATGACTAAACATATACTTTGTGAAAAATAAATTACGTATTACAAATGACACCCTTTCAGATATTGTATGGAGTCTCATAACAGAAAACAGTCAGGTAATTTTCTTTCAGATAGACAATAACACACGGTGCTTCATAAATAAAGCTCATATCTGGGAGCTCTTCCTGTTGTGAACTATAGAGAGCGTGCACACATAAATTAAATGCGGAGTAACAGGCCTCAGCACTTCAGACATAGTGCCGCTTTAATTAAATGTCAGATCTGCGTATGATTTTTCTATACTGTGCTCATTAACCTTAGGGCGTTTTGTGTGTTTGTGAGTGTAACCTTTTCATCTTGGCCCACTGAAATGAATTCTGTGTACAGATTGGTTCCACTTGATCTAACACAGGCAGCAGCTCCTCTCCCCATGAAGGGCTGCTCAGATTAACTGTTATGAATTTTTTTTTGAAAAATGTTATTGTTTACTCCATGGCCAATGAAGTAAACTAGCTTTAGCTCATGACCTTTAACTCACTGGCAATGCTAGTTCATAACAGCAATGTTCTCGACCAAAGATTTATTCAAGAGGTTGGTATCTCCTTGTCACCTCTTTTACGTTTTATTAAAGCTAATTAAATAGAAATAAAACATTTGAATACAAATTAAACCATTGAAGAAGGAAGCTTTGCAAGTTCTCTCCAGGGGGTCTCTTCTCTTAATGCACTCTCCTGATTTTCGCTTCTATAACCCCCCACTCAAGTGTAGCCTGGGGTCATCCAATGAGCTGCTATCATTTCATGATGTCATAAAACGACACAAAAACACAGCCGTTTAGGGAGAGCAGGGAGGAGTTGAGGATACTGTAGGCCAATCACAGTACCACCTCCATAAAACATCCCACAAGGTGTCTCCCTGCACCTCGATAGCCGCAACCAGTTCTTACAACATGACTGTTTAGGTAATACCTGCACTACCATAAGGCATTGTAATTGAAATCTAAGCCTTTTTTTCCTTGTGTGAGACTTTTGTTGTCAAATTTAATGTAGTCAGAAAGCACACACATACACACTATACAAGTGTCTCAACCCTGGTCCTGGTGACCCACTGTGTTTACTGGTTTTTTTGTCATAGCCAGTCTTGTCTCTTGATCAATTAAGGTTGTTTTAAATGTAAGTTCTACCATAATTGTGTCATTAAACTTATTGTAAGACAATTCAGGTTTAGCTTGTTTCCATTTGCTGACATTAAAACATTGCACCTGTTAGTTTATAATTAAATCAATTAAAAATAGAATTTCTTTTAATTGGAATAATTTGCCATATAGTACATACGGCACATTAAATTAAGTATGATTTAATGTGCTGTACTGAAAATCCGGGGATGGGAATGTGGGATAGTTATTTTTATAACATATGTGTTTCTGGCATAATGTGGCTTTAATAACGTAAACCCTCCTTCAACTGTGAAAGTGTCTCATTGAGAATACTTAGCAGCTCATTACAACACAGAGCTTGTTATTATGGTTGGAACAAAAACGAGCATACAGTGGGCCCCCAGGACCAGGGTCGAGAAACTGCCCAACATTTTGCCCATAATTTTATTAATATATTTATATATCGTATATGTATAAATTCTATCCATTTACAAAGCTGAATCAATTCAAGTTGAATATCTAAAGTAGTTATTTCTGAACTTAAAATAAAAAGCTCCACTAAAATTCCTTTGTTGACACAACAAATCACAATCTGCTCAGTAAAATATTAAGTGTCAAATGAGCCCCTATTGGGCTCATAATTTACTCCGTTAGAGTTGAATTAACAGCATATAGTTTACTGTGTGCATGGAATACAAACTTTTAATGGTAGGAAGTCCACTCATTTGCCTTATGAGTCTACGACAGAGCAGGAAGCGAGGACTTTTAGGGGGAAGTGCGGTGTTTTTCCCATCAGTAGACTGCTGGCTGTGGAATAGCACCTTCCATCCGACAGAGCTGTCCTCATGACCGCATGGACACTTTGACTAATGTGTTCCCACTCGATTACCTGCGTGAAGCGGCCGCTGGCTTGACACAAGCACCCTGCTGTGCGTATTGATTCCGCACCCTCCGCCACGAATGGAGCAAATTGGGCAAGTATCCTGGGCTCTCCACACAAAACAAATATGGATGACCCAGCCCCTCCCCAAAACCCCCCCATTTTGCCTCTCTTTACAGCAAAGAGCTGCCATCTGAAAAGCACTTCCCCTTGGGAATGCTACAGCCCAGCGATTCCAGAATATTCCACAGCCCTGCGGGCAAACTGCTGTGCCGCTGTACTGGCTGTGTCTATGGCGATTTGGACAAGCAGAGAATTGCCGTTTGTGTGATAAACTCGGAGCAGGAGAGCATCTGAAAAAGCAAAAAATAAATAAAATAAACCTAGCAAAATAGGCATGCGAATCACCGAAAGGTCCCATTTCACCTTTCACCTAAATGCATTCATGCCACACAGTGTGATGATTGCCACCCAACATTTTAAGCTGAGAATTTCATCCCGGATAATAAGGGCGCAAACAAAGATAAGGTTTTAAAGTCTCTGAAAATGATTACATTTCAAAGTTTGCAATTAAAGTTTCAGAAATAACAGAGCATGCTTTAAATTACTGGGAAATAGCTGTGTGGTGTGCATCTCTCTGTTCTTCCCTTCGCTTTCTCATTGTGAGATGTTTTCTTCATCTCCGCAGGGGCATCTTGTTTTCTGCACCAGCTATAATGTTATAATCTTGACGGTTACCAAAACATCAAAGTATAAAGAAGCTGTACAGAAAACACAAAGGTGAGCGCTTTGAACACATCCCACGGGCTGTAAGAATAACAAATGTGGAAATAAAATCTCTGAATTTAACACGGTATTGGCAAAACCAATATGCGCGACCAGTGTCAGAAGAACCACTTGATTTGTTAGGAAATGTTATGCGATTATTTGCACTATTTCATAATTGCTTAATACATCCTCACACGTTATTTGGTCCAGGTTGTAATTGGTCTGTGTTATGCAAACACTCAGAAAAACACCTGCCGTGCTAGATTAAATACACGCTATTTTCATACGTCCAGATCCATTCAGCTGCCAGATTTCACACCTGTGTCTCACACAGCTGGTGGATGGCTATTCATCTGCAACCTCTTATTCTTCCAGTGTTATCACACAGAGGGAAACTCTGTCCCTACCCTGCCCGGTGCTTATTCAGTAAAAAAAAAAAAATACTCAGTGCAGTTTGAAGCGATGAGTGGTTAAACCTGAACAACCTCAATCAATCATGCCCCCTCATTTTCCTTCCCGTTCTTGGAAGCAACATGCATTTTTAAATGCTTTCCGTTCAACTGGCTCTGCTAATTTGAGCTTCACTGCTCCTTGCACCTTCCCCATTGATTATTCACAGGCCGATGTGCCGCAAATCGTTCTTTACTAATCTAGCCACAGATCAGCCACGCCGACAGCCCATTCAGTATGGCCTTTACAATGTCTTTATGCGTCCATTATACGTACCTGAATGGATCACATGTTAACAGCCTCATGTGATTTTATTCATTAATAGAGACAGGTAAGGGTTGTTACCACAGTCACTGATAAAGGCATAATTCCCGACTAATTAAATACATACTGCCAGTTGTATACTGCCACAGAGAATTGTGCATTACATTACATGCATTTAGCAGATGCTTTAATCCAGAGCCACTTACATTATTGGAGAACATAAGTGCATTCACCTGATTAATATGAACAGCAGTGCCAGCCCTGGCTAACAATACTCCCACACCAGTCTGTAGAGATGCCACAAAAGAAAAGCAGTGGTTTGTGCAAGTTAAATACACTAGCCAAGCACTGAATAAACACAGATTAGGTCCACAACAAGCCCTAAGGATTGAATACCAATTGTGTGTTTCCAGCATGTACACATAAGGAGGTGATACCAGACACTGATTGTAGCATGATAAAACCAGATATTGTGAGATTGTGTTTCTGCATACCACACTGACAGTAGGAAGCTATTTCAGTTGTTATTTTATTTTTATTTTTTTGCATCAGCACAGCAGTTTTGAGCGTTGCTATGCTTAACACCACTTTCAAATTAATTTTACCAATTCAGGTCTCTCAGGTCATTGTTGCAGTGTAACCTCTCCACCATTTTGACTGCAGTTTGACTCTTCAAGTCAGCTGACCTACATTTTTTTCACAAGCTAAACAACTGCTTATGCAATCATTTGTGACTTTCAGACAAAGAGCGCTGGGTAATTTACTAAGATGAGCAATTGTTTGGCTTATAAGGAAATATCAACACATGAGAAAATGTTACCTTTGATGTTGCTCTGGCCTGCAACCCATAGAGGATGAAAAATCATCCCCCTGTAGAGCACAGTCACCCCCCGTAGAGCACAGTCACTCCCCTGTAGAGCACACTCACTCCCCTGTAGAGCACAGTCACCCCCCTATACAGCGGAGTCACCCCCTGTAGAGCACAGTCACCCCCCCTGGACAGTACAGTCATTCACCTGTAGAGCTCAGTCATACACATGTAAAGCACAGTCATCCATCTGTAGAGCACAGGCATCCACATCTAGAGCACAGCACCCCCCTGTAGAGGATGAACAGGCATCTCCTGTAGAGCACAGTCACCCCCCGGTAGACGATGAACAGACATCCCCGGAAGAGCACAGCCACCCCACTGTAGAGCACAGTCAACCGCCGTAGAGTACGATCAATCGTCCCCCTGTAGAGCAGATTCATCCCCCTGCAGAGGGTGAACAGTCATTTTCTGCTATTTTAACTGCCGCAGGTGAGAAAGTTAATCAGTGTGGGGTCTATGCGTGGGTGGAGTGCTGCACTCACTACATACAGAACTGTTTTAAATGCTGTATAGACAGAACATAATATTTTGCACACTTCTCTACAGGACAGTGTGTGCGTTCCCTGTTTTAATCAAGCGTGTAATGTGGAGTAACTCGCACGGCCCCATGCGGAACAGAGCCTGCCCGTTTGAGCAGAAATATTACGGCAGGGTCAATAAAATTCTTTCCTTCACTAATGTGAGAAGGATTCAGGTTTTCCTTTAGTATGACCTCGGTCACCCTTAATTACCTAACTGGCTGCTGACAGTCACAGGGAGCAGCTGTGGGGAGAGTGGCAGTAAGCCTGCATCACAGGTACACCTCTTTAGGAATGACTTAAATGAAGACTGCTTTTTGCCCACAGTGAGGGGAAAGCTGGACTGAAATGCATGCATTGGTCATCTTATTCAAGTCACATTCATTTCCTATGTGCAGTATATTGCACCGGCCCTACCCAAACCATAGCTACTGTTGTTAAGGTGTTTGATAGACAGGGGGATGAAGGGGTTCTTGTGCCTGTTCAGCTTACACTGAGGGGGCCCTACAGCACCTGCCTGAGGGAAGAATCAACATTTTTTCCTTAACTTTTGACTTTCATATGAATGCAAATGTCATTTCATTTCTTACCAAAAACTGGAGAATACATAAATCACTGAAATTAACTTGCCAACCTGTGTTTTATCACAAGCTGAAGAGAAGGTTAAAGAGAAATACTGGCTTTAAATTTGAATGTTCGCATGTCAAGTTCAGTAGTCAAAATTAAGCCAAAATGTGATGTGCAGATATACGTGTTAAAGACAAACCCTTCATGAAACCAGGCCACAGTACAAAAGTGGTTGAAACTACATTATTATTATCCCTGGAAGCATGCATAAAACAAAAATCTAATGCCGTGTTTTGACAGAAAAATATTTCCTTCAGCCCTATAAAATATGAATCACGCAGAACACAAAAGTAGTGTGAATAAGAAAGCAGGATTCCTGTTCCTGGTGCGTAGTAGACAGGGTTGATTGACCAAAATAGCATGTTGCCAGACTTCAAGAGAAATTTAGCCGTGCAGTTTTCTTTTTCACTTTAATGGAATGTCACAGAGGCACTTCTGTGACTCATTAGCTTTGAACTGGCATCTGGAAATGTCAGTCAAAACTATTACTGTGACTCATGCAGAATTACTGTCTTGAAGCGCTGGTAATCAAGACCATTTCAAAATTACCATTCTATAATAAAGTCTATGACCTAGATTATAATATCCTTCACCGATTATTATGTTTGTAACAATAACTGGCTCTGGAGATGTTACCTGAGACAGCTTTTGAAGGGCTTATTTGAATTCCTGTCATTTAAATTTAGATTTTTTTCAAAAATCCTTGCTTTTATAAATGGCTCTCATAACTCTGGCATCCAGCCCACACTAGAGAGAGACAACAAACAACGGATTTTTTCATTTTGAAACACAGCGTGTTCTGACAGTTGTTGCACGGCCGAATTGTTTAAAGGTTATTTAAAAGAGGCGCACCTTGCGACTAACCTTCGCAGTTGGCGGGATTTAACGCAACGGGGGAGGAGCCAAAAGCAAGCCGACAACAATGCGCCGCAGATTGGCGGCCTGTCGGACGAAAGGTCGCGCAGGCCCCGGGAGACAGGCGACACCCCGCGAGACCACCGACGCCCTTTTGTCTCACACCTGGCTATCGAGCGCTTCAGCGAGTCGCGCCACCGCGGCTCCTTACGATCGAGAACAATTAGCGTCGACCTCCTTCGCTAATCTCATCAGCCTCACACGGGCATTTATTGCCCTCCAATTTAGCTCTCGGGAGATAAACACAGATAAATTCCACTCGAAATATCGTTATGGAAACAAAGGAAAAAAGAAAACCAAACTGCACATGTGCACACTGCTCATGGTTAGTGCAGGGGAAACTGAGAGGGGTGGGGATAATATTACCTCTGAAAGAAAATCATCTCAAACAGTGAGCATGACAACCCATAGGTTGTTTTTTGGCACCCGGAAAGGTGTTATCATTTCTCAGTTCAAACAGAACTATCCTAATTTAATAATGTAATTATGAGCAATCCTAGATATTTCTGACAACTATACTGCCCTTGGGACTGTTTATTCACAAGTGTTAATTATTTCTGCTAACTGATGCTAGATACAAATGTGTCAATATAGAATGCATAAACCACCTAACATCAGTAAACAGTACAATCAATAATACAGTTCTTATACAATAATACAGAATACAAGGCATAACATTTAAATGAATATACTGAATATACCAAAATCATGGTCACAGTAAAATTATGATCTAAGTTGTTCTGGTTTATATTTAAAAGAATAAACAGAACTGCCTACAGTTAATACTGCTCTTACAGTGTAGATATGTTTTAATTATATGTCTCATTAACTATGCAATAGGATAGGTTATGAGATCGTGTATTTAACATGCTAATGCACATGGGTGAATCTGAGGACTTTTTTAGAGGTGTTGTACTGCACAGTGTCTTGTGCGTTTGTAAATAATATTTTCCCATATTATCATCTTTTGATGAGAACAGATATCTACAGCGGAAAATGTACTTAATTCATGCCATAAGAAACAATTGCCATCCAGCAAATCGGTTCTTCGTTTCTAGAAACATGTACTGCCACCGGCATTTTCTTTAAATCCAGAAGTCTGTCGTTCCTCAGAGTGAGGGTAATTGTAGGGTAACTGGTAAATGGAATGGTCAGGGGCATATTGCTAATGCTAAGCTAACTCCATATTTGGGTTTTACTGCAGGCAAATACGGACCCAGCATTAGCAGCAGTGAGGAGATAAATCATAAGGTCACCCTTTTCCGTTAGTCTGGCGCTGGCTGAGTTTGGGGAATGTGAAATAGCTCATTCTCCTTCTGTGAAAATAAAATCACATCTCCATTTCACTACACTTAGTGGTCTTTAATGCATCTGGGCTCTACTGTTTGATATATGGTACCATCATAAGAAATCATAAAAGCTTCACGGGTCACTGGGAATGATCTAGAAATAAAGTGACGGCAGGCTAATGTTCAATAACGTCACTTTGCGCCTTTTTCCTCATCCTAAGGTATGGAAATGAAGACAGACATGTGCGGGAGGTGGAGGTGGGTGGAGGGGTTGCTGACTGGGGTGAGGGGTGGTGGGTGGATGAGTGGGTGAAGGGGGTAGAGGGAGAGTCGATGGGGTGGAGAGGAGTGTGGAGGGGGGGTGGAGAGAATGTAGAGGGGTGGGTGGAGGGAGAGTCGACGGGGTGGAGGAGTGGGTGGAGAGGGGGTGGAAAGGTGAGCGTAGGAATTGGAGGAGGGGAGGGTGTAGCCTACAGAGCACTCTCATCTTTCATCCCCCTGCATTATCTTGCTCAGTGCTGACTGACAGCAGTCTCACACATTATCATTACAAAGCCATGCAAAAAATTTAGCAGTAGGAGACGCCATAAAAAGGGTATGAAACAATGTGGCACACTCACGCGCCCAGATTACCAGGCACCTAGAAATGAATATGGGGCAACCAGACACATAGCAATGCAATGGAGGTAACGGCCAATGAAGTCAACTTCAGAAAGGAATATCACAGCACAAATACAACACTAGCAGAGGGGAGAGATATTTGGAGTGACATCGCAAACAAAATTAATTAGGCACCACAAAATGAGCAGCAGATGATGTGAAGAAAAGATGGTGTGAAGTTAGGCAGTAAACAAAAGAAAATGTTTCCCACCACATAATACAGGGAAAAGTTACAGTACAGGCTGAGGTTCAAATGAGGAAAGAATAATAACACAGATAGAACAACATGTGGCACATCCCTGCATAATCAGCAAATGGTGGGAGTGGAAGGAATAAACACCGCTGAACTGGTGACTGGATATGCAGGCTACAGAGGGTATGAAGGCAAAACTGACAGATGACTGCTGCCGTGTTTGGGAGAGAGAACTCCTTGTTAAAACACCTTTTAGCTTGGCTTTATTTGAGCTCAGCTTGGCAAATAACCAGATGCTTTCAAGAGTTCTTAAAATACACATGCAAAAAAGAAGAGTCACAATTAAAGCCTGATTTAGTCAATTTGACCAACAAGAGTCAGACTTAAATTACCTCATTTACAATATCTCCACTCTGTTTTAGCACTTTCAACCTGGGTGTACACATGCATGCAGAGATTTAACTGTGTATCAAAAGGAAAGCCGCAGAGTGAAGTAACCCTACAAATAACACCCTAACAGCGATTTAGACTGTTTAGAAAATCCAGTGTGGATATTGCAACCATGCAGTACCCACATGCCATTCACTCACACATTCATACCCAGGCGAGTACCCGGCAGAAATCCACAAAGACATGGCAAGAACATGGAACCTCCACACAGAAAAGCCCAGCCAGGGTTCAAACATGGGACCTTCTTTCTGTGAGGTGACGGCGCAATCCACAGCACCACCATACCGCCTGACTGCACTGCACACTATTCAAACTGTATACTGTTGCAATCATATATTACTGGGATCATATACTTCTGCTTTGTTTGTTTCAAGTTTCTTAATGAATAAAATATAGATACACCCACAGCCCATTTAATAATTGGAATGAGTGTCAGCACTGATCCCTGATTTTGAGTGACTTGGAATGGAATATAACCAATAATAGGAAGTAGGGCTGTTGCCAAATAAAAATACCATATTTGGCAACACTCAAATAATGCGTTCTCCCTGAATGTTTTCTCTTCCCAAATTTGGCCAATATTATTCGGATTTGGATCTTTTCCCCCCACCTTTATGATGTTATTTGCTCAGAAGTCAGCACCACACATATACACACACACACACACACCTGCAGAAAGATGGCGTGTAAGAGTTTCTCTTAACACTAGACCAGATCGATACATTACATTACATTACAGGCATTTAGCAGATGCTCTTATCCAGAGCGACTTACACAACTTTTACATAGCATTTTACATTGTATCCATTTATACAGCTGGATATATACTGAAGTAATTTCGGTTAAGTACCTTGCTCAAGGGTACAACGATACCATTGGGCTTTGGGAACTTTAGAGTTTTGGGAACTCTAACGCCGTAAATGCTATACCCTCCTCCTTCCATGACTTTCGTAAATATTCTACTCAATGAAGAAATAAAGATAGTTTGAACCATTTTCTTCACAAAACCCCCCGCTAGACAATAGACAAAAGGTGCTTTTACCCAGGTGCGAACGTGTCACTGTCCACTCTGGTATGCTATTCAGCAACTGAATGACCAGTGCTTTGATATGAATTCTCTAATCAAGCAATATCGATACTAATTTTTCACATACAATTGCACAAAATACATTCAATGCAGTTGTGTGATGAAGTTGATAAAGCATTTAGGGTGGGGATGAATAATTGTGGAAGCTGTAGTTATAGAGACGATAGGCTTAGAACCCCACGGAGATATCGTCACCGACATATTTTTCTCTGAAACTGAGAAAAGACTGAATAGAGCAGCTACATAAAAACTGAGTGAAATGTAACTGGTGTGTGTGTGTGTGTGTGTGTCAGCAAACCTCCAACACTGTGCCTTTTCTGTGGATTTGTTAAGAGCAGACCAACGGTGCATAGGCTATGTTAAAGCACACTCCAAGGAGAAGGGAGAGAGAAATATGCTGAATTACTTTTTAAAAAATAGTGTATTTAGTTTTTCTTTAACTACTTTTTCCATTTTGTGTTTTGTCATGCACATTTTAGCACTTTTCTATGTGTTGCTGTAATATGCCTTGATACATTTTCCCTTAGCCTACATAACAAAACTGCTATAATTTAGAAATACAAATGTTGAAATTGATTCAGTTGTGTCCTTTATGTCAAGAAAATAGTTTTGCAAAATAATTTTGTAATCTTTATGAAATTAGGTTGCTCGTACAGAAATTGATGCTATAATGCTAGATACATGTGATGCCACTGCACATCAGTGTGTCATCAGTAGTAGGTAGTAAATCCACGACTTTAATGCTTTAATATCTCAACAATGTCAGTGCCACTTATTATAATGATTTTTTATAATTAAAAAATCTGGGATTTTTCCCATTTTATACAACATCTTGGTTAAACTTCACCCACGTTCTGTTTACACCATGCCCACTACCAGTTTTTATCCAAATAAAAACCCCAATCATTTTGTTTGTTGAACAAATACAGATACAAATACAAATAGTGGCATCTCCCTCCACCCCAAATAGAAAGCCACAACAACAGCTGTATCTCAGAAAATAGTTGTAATCTAAGATCAAGTAATAGATCTGCATTTAAATCACATGAGTGACCAAATATATTGTCAACGGGAACACATGAATAAATGAAAGCCTTTTCATCACCTTTTGACACAGGCGGTCAGGTAATTACAGCATCAATTGAACAATGACATCCAGACCACAATAACTGACAAAGCTGGTGATCATTAAAATGTTAATCAGAAGTATGTATACAGTTCAACCCCATTACCCTCCCCAAGTCATTCTTTTACTCTGTTAATTAAAATACTTCCTCTTATAACCACTTATAAGGCAGTGGCAGAGAAGAACACCTGTTCAATTCATTATAACATTAAACTGATATGAATATTTAACATCAAAATGACAGAGCTATTAGGCTAACTGTTAACATTTATTTCAGCATGCATGTGATTATTCTGTTCTGCCCTCCAATGAGTAACTTGGGAAATGCTGTTTCTAAGGAAGCTGAGACCAGCTCAATTTTTTACAGAATTGTTTTACTTTTTTTTAGTAAGTAGGTACATCACAGATGGCCGTAAACCTGCTTTATTGACCCTGGGTGAGTAGAAATACAGAAACCCCAGAGTAAGAACCTCCGTTGTGTGTTTGAATCCGCTTTGTTCATCCCCTATCAGTGCTCAGCAAATAGCCTAAATATGATTTTAGGTTTGTCTTTAGTGCAGCTGGTGCACATGACCCAAGAGGCCATTTAAAACACTTTGCTTTCCATAGAAGTCCACAAAACGCAACAGAAAGCAGATTTACTCTATTTCAATAGCTCTCAATGATGGGATATAGACTTGTCCAAACCCCTGGGAGATACCACTCTCACACTGTAGGCTAAACGATAAAACATAGCAGAAGGCTGCTAGGGTTTTCATCATGATTTTTATCAATGTAAACACACCGGCAGAAAAATGTGCAGAGGAGAGAATTCAGAAGAACTGAATTAAAATAAACCTACCAATTTCTCACCAGTGTTGGAAGAACAGGCCCAATTTGACAGACACAATTCAGTATCATTATGATGGACTATGATAATCTGAGTGAACAACTGTCCCTCCAATGAAAATGTATGCTACCATAACATGGTTCTTATATCATTATCTCATCTATTGCTTATAAACCTTAAACCTACTGATTGCTTGCCTTTCTAAATTAAATAACTGGTATGCTGAGCTGTTATATAATATGAATTGTATTTTTAAATGGAGTGATGGGGCTCAGTGTGAAGCATTGTTAGAAGGGGCATTTTAAGCTGCAATGGCAGAGAGATTGAGATCCGTGTCTGGAATTGATAGATGAAATTTTGTTAAATACGCAGCTGATTATCAGCAGTCCTACTCTACTCCTGTCTTTCTAGGACGCCCTGCATTCAAGTGCACCCCTGTGCTTAGCGCACAGGCACGCCACACTAATGATTCAGGGGTCGGCCAATGAGACGATCCGCCCATCCATCACAGCCCTCCAGGGGTCAGGCTGGGACTGCCTTGTGCATGGAGGGGGCCCCGGTTCCATTTCCCAGAAGCCCCGGCACGAGCCTGTTCCTCCTACGACACTGCTTCTGTACTTCCTGTGCAATGCAGCAGCCAGTTTACAAAATGACAACGATTAAATAACTCACCTTGCACAAGCCATCGTTTTACTTTGCTTACAATGAACACACCACAATCAATGGGAATCTAAACTATACAATACTAAAAATTACATTCATGATATGAACAGCAGCTACAGTATGTCCAAAATATACTATTAGAATGTTGATACGTCTCTGCCTTTAAATAAGCTATTGTAATACAGTGGCTTTATTCATCAAACTAAAGTGATAAAAGGCTTTCTCACAGAAAAGTTTAATTAATCTGACTTTAAGGGAGTAAGTGATACAGCCACCATTAAAATCTACATAACAATGGTCTCCAACTGCATGCACCAAGCAATAAAGCTAGCACTTTTTCTGAGCTCAAAGTCTGGTTTGAGTCTTGATATCACTGCTTTGAGTCTGGGTATCACTGTTTTCAGTCTGGAATATGGTCTCAGATTACCAGGAGTTTTACACTGGCACTGTCCTACCTGGACAAGGCCAGGATTATCACTGCATTAACTCCACCTGGTCACAAGACGTCACAAAGCCAGTGGCAGTGTAAATTTTCCACCAACGGAGTACAGATTTATCCATCATTATTTCACATAAACTGCGTTAAGAGTTGAGCAAAATATTTTAGTTTGTGTGTCAGTTTAGATGCAATGTGTTTTAAATTGGTTGACTGATATTCCCATTGCCGGCAGTAGTTTACTTGACAATTCCATTTATGAAGGATTCATTGTGGCTATAAATTAAAGTTGCAGCAATAATTTAATTTGCTTAATACCCAGCATTATGCACCTGCATGCCAAAGTGTATAGGCAGGACACACTGCTGAGTGATGGAGCAGTCGAGCAGCCTTCAGCGTCTTTAAAAAAAAATCTTTTGTGTTAAGGGAAATTGGCCCACAGATGTAAAATCGCTTTTCCTTTCTGCTGAATGGTTATTTCAGATTTTACATCATCGATATGGCCTGTATATCACTGTTCTGACAACTTAGTTTAATGACTTGGTTCATGACCAGTGAGACAGTGTGCACAGCCACTTAGCCCTGTCAGTAATGGACTTGACATGGTTGTTCCTTCCCTCTGTCACAGAGACTGTGCTCTGTCATCCTTCATAGCAGCAGAGTCATTAACGGAGAGTGAATGGAGAGGCTTTGTAGGATCCAAGACAAAAAAATAAATAGAACACGCATGAGGACCCATGGAGTTGGCCACTTTATTTGCTGACAATTGCTGAATTCCCAGACGTTTGTGTCTGTGCGTGTGTGTGTGTGTGTGTGTGTGACCATGTGTTTTGTGTATGTACATGTGTACTGTATGTCTCTGTG
Source organism: Anguilla anguilla (assembly GCF_013347855.1). Taxonomy (NCBI): domain Eukaryota; kingdom Metazoa; phylum Chordata; class Actinopteri; order Anguilliformes; family Anguillidae; genus Anguilla; species Anguilla anguilla. The sequence goes on from NC_049212.1 coordinate 28,080,835, forward strand.
TGTGTAAGTGAGTCGGTGAGTGTGTGTCAGTGAGTGTGTTGTATGAGTGAAACACTAAAGACTACACTGCATGTTGAAAATTCAAATTGCTAGAATAGTACACTAAGATGTGTTATATCAGTGCTGACAGAGCATATTTCGGAACAGGACTCCTATGAACTCCGACAGAGCTTAAACACTGAACATTTTACCGTGGAGTTCAATGTATACACGAGTATTGGTCTTTTAACAAAGCTCTATTCCATTTGTCCTTCAAAAGGTTTTACAAGTTACTTTCTGTCTATTGTCCACTTGGCCATTATCAGTTTTTTATTTATTTATTTTTCTGGACAATTGGTGGGGGTGTCTGGTAAGCATGAAGATAAAGCTTCCGAGAAACTGAATGGTTTGGGTGGGGGGAGAAAAAAGGCCACAAAGTACAAAATACATCATTCAGGGTTGAAGCCATTGTCTGATAAAGTACTGCATCTATCTCTCAGGATATATTTTCACCTTTTGGAAAATGGGCTTTGTGATTTGTCCCGTTCAGACCATTCTAATTCACAGCTCACTTTGTCCTGTGGCTGTTAGGCCCCCGTTCTTCCACTGGGGCTTCTTCAGCTACAGATTACCTGCTAATGGCTACGGAGAAGATAAACCTCTTCGGTAGGGGAAACTAAATCAGCTCCTTCTGCTGAAATCACAAAAAAAAGGATATCAGGAAAGAGGTGATGGTCCATCCCTCTTCCCTTCGGCCCCAGGGGTTTTAAATGCCCTTGAATATAAGAAAGCCATTCAGCGCCATTTAAATCCTCACGCCTCTGCACAGGCACAAAGTCACAAAACAAATACATTCCACAGGGGAACACAACGGAAATGGAGTCTGATTTCCAGGGTGAAATAAAGTTTTAAAGAAAGACAGATTGAGAATAAAACGCACAAGTTTAAAAGATGGAGGCATTCAAATTCCTGTGTTTGAAAGAGAATTTAATCGCATACTGTGGAATTAAGTCACGTTGTTGTTTGTACATAGTTATGTCATTATACACTCTGAGAATGCTTGTATGATATTGCGTTTCCCAGAGAAAAAATGGATGAAGGTTACATTTGGCAGACATGGTGGTATCCCTGCACTTTCTGGAAAGGAGAAGACTCTGAAAGGAGCTAATTATTTCCCACTTATTGGATATACATTGGCTCGATGTGTTTGCAAATATAAAGGTCTCAGTATTCTCCCTGGAGAGAAAATACATAAGAGCATAAAACCTCAGTTAAACCTGACCCAATATCTGTGGAAAATAACAGTTAATCCATAAGATGTGCTGGAGTTAATCTGGGATAAAATTCCACTCTTGATTTTGCACAAATATGATTTATTTTATGTAACAATAATACAGATGTACAAAAACACAAAATGTATACATACACATGCAATCAAGCACACACGCACGCACACACACACATCTACATATATACTGTATGGTAGAATAAAAAGGCCACATATTACTTGTGCTGTTATACTGGTTAAATGTTAGTGCTTAACAGTGATTTCCCTGCCGTGAAAAAGTTCTGCTGCTACGTTTTCAACCGAGCAGCTGCAATGCAGGAGAAGAAGAAAAAAAAAACATATTTAATTAACTCAGCATAATCCATATCAATGCAAATTACAGGTGGGCTCTCCTCCCTAACAAATGAAACAAGGACACAGCCTGATTTAATTGTGTTGGAGGCCCGAAGCCCAGCCGGTTCAGAATTCTGTCAATAGCACACAGGCTGCGGCTGTAATAACCTGACACGGTTAAATTTCTAATTCACTGGAGCACTCAGGCGACAAGGGCAAGCGGAGATGTGCCCGATGACCATGGCAAATTAAACTGGATGGTTAAGATTGATCTCTGAAAATTCACCGCAGCTATCATTATCGGAATAAAAAATAAATAAATAAAAAAAGTCTTATCGCATAACGAGGATATCCGGGGCCGGCAAATTAGCAACCTGCTCTAAGTGGCGCGCTCGGCTTGTTCCGGAACATTCTAATGGCTTAATGATGACGGCTTCGTGTTTTTCTGCGGTTTCGACTATGAAAAGGCAGTGAGGTGACCCCAGTGCTCCCCACTCGCCTGCTCCCCGCGGACGTGGCTGCACAGGTGCAGGCCGGGGCCTGATCGGAGAAACCTCGATGAGCGAGCATTTCTTCCCCATGACTGGCGCACACGAGGACGTGCCCCGCCACACTCAGCCGAAGGCTTTAATTGGGAGAGTGATTTACATTTAGACAGGTAACAAATTGTTACAAATTGCACGTTACAATTTTTGCACGTAATGCAAAGAGTCACGCCGTTCAAACAAATTGGACACAATTTGCTGATAACCAGAAATACTTTAATTCTCTCCGGGACGAGACTACGTGAAGGAGTGGCCCAATTACTATAAGTGACACCAAAGGAAGCGGAGGAGGCGCCGAGATGATGCAGATACCATACAAGAGGCGAAGGTGATGAAGGAGTGGAAGAGCCCGCTCTCCCACACCCAGCACGTGGTCCCAATTTCTCACTCTCAACAAGGAAGAAAAAGAGGTCCTGGAATCCAGCCGCTGTCGGAAACCAAATGTGGAAGAACTGCGCTCACTGCTTCACGCAAAAAATGTAAAAATATCCTGCCTGTGCGGTGACTCACCGGTTAATCAAATAACACCAAAATAAATAACAGAACAATGAAACGTGAGCTCAAAATTCAGAGGCTGGAAAATTGAGAATCTCATTTCATTCCTGCTTCAAAATTGTTTGCTTTTTTGTTATTCACTGGGCTTTGTTTACAAATGCACTACCAGACTGCTGGTTCTTTGGCCCTGAATTGTCCCTGAATTCTCCTCTGTACTGTGTGTGCATTTGTGTTTGTGTGTACTTGTCTACCTAACATTGTGGATATATGTGAAATCAGAGAGAGTTCCTTAAAAATACACCCATTTTATTTAGACGCCTTAATTGAAACGATTACTCATCCAGTTCTATATTTTTTTAAAAGCAGGCGCCTCTCACTTTGCAGCGATAAGTCTAAATTTATAACCACTATTCGACAAGCAGTAAGCTGCAAAATGTGGCAACTAAGTGGTAAGCAAACAGTGCCGTTTATTATGAGTCACACAGACTATCAGTGATTCGGATTCATTTGAGACTTGTGTTCCAGAGTCTCCTGCAGGCTCTTTCTGTCATCTCCACTTTGACTGAGTGTGTGTGTATGTGTGGGGGGAGGATAGGATCATACAGGCCAGAAAATATTTTGTGCGCAAACAGAAAGGATAAACTTCACAACTCATGATTCATGATTGTTTGGTCTATAAATTCCCTCTCTACCCCAGCACATTATTCGCATTAAAGACAGTTCTCGTGGGGGCTTTATGACTTCATTCGAATTTACATCCAATCATTGAACAGATGCTCACAATTGGCAGGCAAAGTGTATTCATCAGAGCTATTTCATATCATTCATCACAGTCATTTCATTTAAAGAGAGGGATATGAAGGCTAATGAATTCATCAGAAAGGCCGTATCAATATTGATTTCTTTCCTCGCTAAAAAGCCGCTGTGCTTTGAGGGATTAAACTTATGAAGTCTAAATCGCACTTCTGTCTACTCATGCAGAGCATTACTGCTTTTAAAGTTTTCAGTATTTTAACTCCAAAGACACGCATCGAAAGAGCAGTGGAAGACTCATTCATCATAACCACTGCTGTGCATCTTTTTGCCGTGCCATACTTCCACGGCTTATTGAAACCCATATTTTAGTCATCCATCCGAATCCATGACAGTGAAGCAGAATTAGCGAGAAATGAACAGAACAGAACAGTAATGTCTGCGATCAGAGGGAGGGAGGTCTTACATGCTGAACACAGCCTGAGATATTTACCTTCCAAACTAAGCCTGGTGCTCTTTGGTGAGGTAACTTCCAGATGGCCATTTCTGTGCACCCCCGCTGCACTCATTCCTGCTCTTTGTGCAGCTCCAATTGTCTGCCTGCTTTATCTACAGCGGGACGCCATGCTGAAATTGATGACTCTTGGTTAGGCAGAGCTAGCGCTTTTGCTACCTGGCAGTCCATGATGGATGTGGCCAGTCCATTTCGATTGTGCATCGATTGCCACCAAATCGCTTAGTGCTTTCTGGAGATCATATTACTTACTTCTGAAGAACAGTCCCCCCCCACCCCCACTCCCATCTCCCTTTAATGCTGCCCTTGAGGCGGTCCCAAAAGCCCAACAAAACGCTCTCAATCTTACTGATCTGTCAAAATAAGTCTCAAACAATTCTGTAAAGGGACCAAGGCATATTGTGCTGGCATTTTCACCTCCATAATATTAATTAAAGCATAAATATTGCTGGAAACATAAGCACACACTCATAAGAGCAAGCGTGTAATACTTTATTGGTGTTCTTACCTGTCACATTTCAAGGGCCAAATCACCTAGGCCATGTCCAAATCAGTGCACTTGCTCACTATTGAGTTGTATATCACTTAAATACTCAGTAGTAGGCAAGTTTGCTGATTCGGACACAGCCCTAGACTCTTGGCAGGTGCCTAATGCAAACCCCCATGTCACTGCCTCCACTTCTATGCTCAAACACATCCTATCTCATCTGATCAAGCAGGTCAGCTGTTTCCATATGTTCCAAACTATCTTTTCTTAATCTTGCATGGAGACTTCATAACATAGTGATAATAATAACAATAATACAAAATAACCCCGTATAAAAGTCATCAGAGACCCAGAGGATTGCGCAGGATCTTATGAATCTTATTACACACAATTAATCATAGCGTGCCTGACCATGAAAGATCTCTGCGTATTCATTCCTTAGAGATCTGAGTTCCAGCGATCACTGCACCGACTTCCTGTCATCCAAACAGATTATAATGTGCGTGAGTAATATAAATATCCATCTTAGCATAACCAAACGTCCATATTTCCTGCCTACAAAACCGGTACATTATAATACAGTGCACTTTAGCGGTGTACTCTGTCCCACAGATAATAGATGGATCTTATAATGCAGAAATCTAATGTTACAGTGACTGCAGATTTCAAAGGCTCCTGTTCTGATTTAATCCCTGTCAGGGCCCCTGGAGTGGGGCTTGGTGTCGTCATGACAGCTTACACACCTGTGACCTTAGCAACACTTAAGGACTTTTAAGAAAAGCATTTTACTTCTCATTGTAGGAAGTGGTGAATCCATCATTTGCATTTGCATTTACATTTTAGGCATTTAGCTGACGCTCTTATCCAGAGCAATTTACAATGAGTGCATCAATCAAAGAACAATTATAGACATGCCCAGAATGAATAAATCCCTATGATTCAAATCTGTAGATTTTGAAAACACAACTTTATTTATTTGTATTTAGCTGTACAGTAATTTGATTGCTTTTTGCACTTGATTGTATTTTCAGACATTTTGCTTGTCCTTGTTCTTTATGTATGCGTTTTGTAACTAAATATGGCGCCCTTCTTGGCCAGGTCTCTCTTGTAAATGAGATTTTAATCTCAACGGGACCTGGTAAAATACTTAGTAAAATAAAGGTTTGATAATAAAAAAAATTGTTAAATTTAAATTGAAATGCAAATATTTGGCCTTGGTCCTTGGTTCCCCCTTTCCCAGCATTTCCTCCCCCACACTACATTACATTACATTTGGCAGATGCTTTTATCCAAAGCGACATACAATAAGTGCACACCCCACCCCCACACAGGAGAAAATGTGTGAATACCCAGCATGCTGTTCAACAACAAGCAAAGGACAGACTAGCTGTCACTGTCTTGTTAGGTAAAGGCAAATAAACAGCTGGAAGCTGGGGCAGAGGACAGGAAAACGAGGAGAACAAGCTCAGTGCATTTCACTCTTACACAGTAACATCTTCAGTGTTCATTTCAGAGTCCAAGCGGGATCAGTAAAGTCTAATCTATCACGGTTGATTTAACACAGCAAATTCAACCGTGTAGCAATGTATGCATAAATAAACCCAGTAAGACTTAAAGGGTATACAGTAAATAATGTGCTTTACGTTATTGGAAAAAAGGGGCAACTCTCCGTCAGACATGATGCTTACTAGCGACAGAAAATGCAAACTGCCTCCACTTCAGGTGAAGATAAAGACGAATGCTAATCAGACCTGTCCTACAGAAGAAATGAAGATGCGGCTTGTAACAGCAGGCAGAATGCACAGCGAGGGATGCGTCAATGATGAGAACAAAGATTAAAACATTTTTCACACCCATGCCTTTTGGCAGTTTTGTCAGAACAATTACATTTGCAACCATTTGTCATTTTGCTTTGCAGTTAATCAGGCTGATGCAGATTCCTAAACCGTCCGTTCCTGCGGTCATACTGGCAGGAGTGTGGAATATATATACATATACGCCTATCTGCTTAGTTAAAGGCTCTTAAGCAACATTTGGCCAAAAACCAAATGCATACAAATTTGAACAGAGAACAAATGATCCCAAAAACTTGTGCTTCCATCACCATTCTTCAGGTCTGACAGCTCACCAGGGCCAGGAGAGCGTGCGTCAGCATGTTACTGACCAACGCCGCGTGAGGCGCAGTTAGAATTGGAAATTAAAAGTTAGAATCTGAAACTTTTCTCACATAAATGTTCACCAGGTCCACATGGGGCAAGCGAGGATTTGCAGGATGAGAAGCTCCCTCAGGACTAGTGGGGTTATGCAAGCAGCAGCAGAGAGCCGTAACCTGCTTGTAATGATCTGTGGTGATTCAATTCCCAAAGTAGCTAGAATAATAAATCTTTTTTTTCATATTTTTTCATACTTTTTCCTCCCCAACTTGGATCGGCTATTTGTTCCAGGGGGAGACAGGACAGCGACAAAGGCACCTGTGAATAGAACCCAACCCAGCAGCTGAAGGACAAGCACTGCTCTGGAGGGCCCATTGACTGCTACCCACAACACAGGCCACATACTGTAGTACAGGAGTGCTAACGCTCTATTACACAAGAGCTAATGCTTCGCTACATGAGAGCTAACACTGGAATGCAACAACTACACTATTCGTATGAAGGTTGTAGCACAGCATATGGATTTAATCTAGATGCGGAAACAGGACCGCAGTGCGGTGAGGCCCCAGTATAACATTCTGATGCACTGCTTCGTTTGAAAATGGAAGCACACATACTACTGGAGTGCTGACACTGTACTACTGGAGCGCTAATGCTCTACTACAGGAGTGCTAAAACTTTGCTACATTGGACCTAATACTCTATTACAGGACGGCTAATGCTGTACTACATGAATGCTAATGCTTTGCTACAGGAGTCCTAATGCTTAGGAGTGCTAGTACTCTTCTACATGAGTGCTAATGCTTTACTACAGTAGAATTAATGCTAGCAGAGTGCTAAGGCTTTACTGCAGGAGATCAAACACTGTAGCATAGGAAAGCTCACGATGGCTAAAGGACGGCTGTACATGGAACATGTGCATGTCTCGCCCACTAGGCACACATTTTCAGGTCAGAAAATACAGTGGCACCTTTCCCCAGCAGATGTGCTCTCTGGCCGGCTTTTAAACCGACCGTGTCCCTGGCAGAACAAAGCCAATTGTGTCCTGCCACTACACATTTCCACACAGTCAGGCAACAGACAAAGCCATGGCCTGACCTGCCAATGTGTTAGCTGTGGCATCCTGCAAGGAGCATCTTTACAGTCTGGCCCACTCTCTCACTAGCCCCATTTCAACACTTCTGTATGCGGCAGCCTAACTAAGTCTTGTCTTATATATATTATGACCAATAGAAGAGAACCCATTGTTTGACTGGATGAGAAAATGATTTTACCCATCATATTAAAGCCAGTGTATGACTTTCTGAGGTAATGTTTTTAGTTGGCTTACATTTGGTTGAAGAGAATTATGCATGCTATTGGTAATTAATGCTGATTATTAACAGTGACATTATACAACTTCTCATTGAAGGAACCAGTATGGATGGCAATGTAAAGTAATGGTATGGGCATTATGGAGGTCTACCCTGTAACATGTCCCTTCAAGAAGACAGAAAAAGCAAGTGGGAGAACGTCAGTGAGTCAGAATTTTGTACATACCATCTCAAAAGAGAATATCTGAATTTGTATAGCCTCCAACCAATTACTGACTTTTATTTCTCTGCTATTTTTCCAATTCCTTGAAGATGTTCTGTATGAACCAGGGACTGTGTTTCCTGGAAATGAAAGAACAGAACAGAACAGGCTTTGTTGTACCCCTCTCTACCCCTGTTTCCAACTATTCCTTACCACTGTAAGTGCACAGAGATCTGGGGAGCCACTACATATTTCATTACAGGAGTCCCTTCAGAGACGTTCACACTGCACATTTACAGCTATCTTCAGAGCCGCCATCAGACACGCACGCGATGCCAGATACCGAGCAAGCTGTCCCTCATGAGTGCCTGCTTCCTGAGAGAGCGCTTATGTAACAGTCAGCCTCAAAATGTTCCTGCACGTATTTCATTAACATGAAACCCTGGTACGCGCAGGTATTATTCTTAACCCACGGATGTCCTCCAATAGCATGTTAAATAACGGCGAGGCGGGCGGAGCACGTGTTCTGTGAGGCTGTGCAGCAGCTGGAATTTCCGGAGCGCTTGTGCGTGACGCGCTTTTTTACACCGCTCAGCTTCCGTCGCAGAGGAGCCGCGTGGGATACGTGCGGAGCAGTGACTGTTAATGGCTTCTAAATGCTCATTAGGTTATTCTGACTACTTGCGATCCTCCAGTTACACGATTGGCCACCAGGGAACACGGTGTTAGGAGGATTCAGGGAGACAGTGAAGCTGGAATATCAATGGATCAGACGTCCTCCCACCCTCCGGCAGTTTTAGCCCACATATCAACACCCATTTGCTCCTGCTTACCCCTGGGGAACCAACGGGTTCTGCAAGACTACAGTGAGTGAGTGAGACTGCGCTTCAAATTCTCTGAATATCTGACTGCATACTGTAACAGAATATTATTTCTGCTCTTGTCAACCAATGGCAGTTTCCATGGGTAAGACTGGTCATATGAATGGCACCAGAAGTCAAGAGAGTGTTAACCAGGCATCCAGGGAGTTATCATCAGACATTCAGAGACTGTTCACTAAGTGTACTGGGAATGTTCCCCAAGTCTCCACAGTGTTCACCAGGCATCCATGGAGTGATCGCCAGGCATCCAGTCAATTCACCAGGCATGCAGAATTTTATCTCCGTATTTAATTTTCAATCAACACTGTCTTTTATATCCTCAAAGATAATGAAATTCACAGAACTTAAAAGCATCCCTGTGCTCCACATCCTTTTGTGCATCCAAACAGTTTTCTTTTTTGCATTATATGAGATCTAGCATTATATTTATTTTCAGAAAGGGCATGAACATTTTAAACAGCACTTTTCCATATAATCAATTTTTAGTTTTTACATTTTTAAATTCTATGAGGGAAATTGAACTTTTAAACAATTTCCTTGTTGAACTTCAAAAAGTTGCCTTCACTTTTTTAAGGATTACTTGACTGCGCTGAATAGATCTGCACTGTGGAGGTCAATGTTACCTGCAACATACTGGATGTAAATATTTTTCAACATAATACGAGGATTAAACCTATTGTTAATGTGAGGTCAGCATAGGGATAAATAAACACAACAAGCAAGCACAAATTGCTTGTAGTTGTTCAATCAGTAAGCAATGGAGTAGGACAGAGCATAGGACACAAGAACAGCGGGAGGAGGAAGGAGCATATGAGGAGACACAGAAAGGGGTACAGGATGATAGAAAGGGGCACGGGGTGAGATAAAGGGGCACTTGATGCGAAAATGGGTACCGGATGAAGTTGAGAAAGGGGCACATGATGAGAAAATGGGACAGAGTGAGAGAGAGGTGGTGCAGGAGGAGGTGTCACAAGAAGGATCTCAAATGACACAAGGACGTATGTAATTGATCAAGTCATCAACTGTGGAGTAACCTTGAGAGACAGTGGGAAGAGGTCCAGCCAGCTGTGAACACATCATCAGAAGCGCCAGTCAGTGGTGCACTCAATACCGAATATTACTAAGCCACAGTAAGGTGAGAACCACTACTGTGTGTTGAACATTGTACATTACAGCACAGTGGTTTTGCTTGTTACTTATGCTTTACAGTACTTTAGGAAGTGCTATACAAGTGCTTTCTTCCTTATTCCAGTTGTATATCCAGTTGAGCAGAATAGTTTGCTCCCATTGGTTGTTAGAATGGACCACCTGCTGGGCAAACCGGACAGCTCTTCCACAGAAACAAACTAATAAAAGAGTCCTACAAAGGACTGCCATTTCAATACAAATCTACAGGGAGCTATTCCTGGATTTTAAGTAAGCTTTTTTGTTTTTTTTGTTGCAATTTTGTATTGATGTCGTTGTTATATCTTGCAAACTAACCTAAACAAATCTGCACACTACAGTGACTACTATCTGTGCCATATGTTGTAGCAGATGATTATTATGCCTGTTGCCAACCTCTGGCATCATGAGTACATTTGAGTAGATGAGATTCAGTGCTAAGGGGACAGAGAAGGGACAAAACCACTGGTTACAGCGCCAGGGTCTGCTTCCCAGGAAATCATGGAAGGCATGAGACCATATGTGCAGCCATTTTCAAATGGAGCAGTGCCTCGGAATGTTATAATGGGGGCCTCACCACACTTGTGTCTCTTGTTTTTGCATCTGGATTAAATCCATATGCTGTGCTACACCCTTCATACGAATCGTACAGATGTTGCATTCAAAAGCGTTACTTTAGTATCGTGGTACTCCTTCACATGATGTGACCCAGATATCACTAGGGTTTCTTTTCCTTCTGAAAGGACTGTGTACACAGCGGTTTGTGTAGCGTCTGCTTCCAGAGAAATGAAGACGGAGGAGGCTGCATTCACAATGCTGAGGGTGAGCTTTCAGCACTCCGTGACAAAAGGGGAAGAAACAATAGGCTAGGGAGGAGCAGAAGGCATGGGGGTTGGTGTCGTGACCCCAACAGTGTGAGAAAATCAAAGGCACTGAAACAGAGCTAGGAACCACAGTCACATTTGCATTTTAAAACTTGAAATGTATTATTGTATTTTATTTATTGATTTGATTATATGTCCTCTCTTGGGCTGAAGATAGAATTTAAATGTGCATACACACAATTATAATAGCACATTATCACATTGTATAGTAAAAAAAAGGTGTAATTAGAGGTGGTTTGCTTTGAAGTTATCACTTTTGTGTGAATGCACATGTGTACGCATGTGTGAGTATGAGCAACAGTGTGTGCGTGAACTGAGTATGTGTCTGGAAGCATGCTTGAAAGTGACTGTATGTGTATACATGTGAGTGTATGTACTTGTGCATGCAAGCGTTTGTGTGTGTATGTGCAAGTGTGTATCCGTTTGTACATGTGAGTGTGTGCAACTGAATATCTAGGCCAACTTCAATGAGTTTCCCCCTTTGTGCACAAACACCACCCGGTCTATGATCTATTTCCATAATGCCACTGGTCCATTTCTGGTCATTAGGCATTATTGTGTAACCTACTTTCTTCAGTCATCCCATGCATCACATAGTCACACATCTGCAAACGTGAACCCTGATGTTCCCCACGCTGAAACACAAATTGCCTCAGCATGCATACATACACAAGACACAGCCCTCACAAAAGCCAGTCTTTCCAGCAGCTTAGAAACCCACACATGTGCCCACTGCATGCCGACAAACATAACATTAAAAGCACTGGTTCTGCGAAGCTGTGATTATTAAGTAACCCAATTCAATGCAGTTCTCATCTAGGTCAGCACAATCCTGGACCACTACTGCGGCATCGATGGATCACTGTAGCAACGCTGTAATTTCAGGGCTATATTTAGAGGTCATTCCCCACACTGCTGAAATAGTTTCTACTGCAACGATGGCGAAGTGCACGCACTGAATTTCATCCATTTTTCACCACGTCTCATCTATTAAGATTCATTAACTTCTCACCATACACGCTGTGTTGTTCAAAGTAATCACAGAACTCACTGCGATGGGGGTCTATTGTTCAACCTCAGCCCTGTCAAACCATTAAAAAAATTAGAACAAATGACAGCTGCATCTGACACAGAAAACCCAGCCAACCTCATTAGACACCAACAATCTGTAGACAGATTTCCTGAGTTAAACAGGAATATATGAATATTTCATTGCAGCATGACTTCCAAGGACAATATTACAAGGGACAATTACAAGTGACAATTAGAAAAACAGCAGAAAGGTTTTTAAACTAAAATAATGAAATGTTCAATGTCTGGCTGAGAAGCACACTGACATGTTAAATCGGATTCTCTCATTAGGGAGATGTCCTGATGATTTTACAAATAACCAAATTTGAGGCTGATCAATATGCCACAGTCTTTCAACAGTTCATCAATGCACATGACAGGAACCCAGGGTTTGTGTTTTTAATATAAACACCCCGTTCTGGACGTCTCCTGGTCAGATACATTAGAGACCAGCTGTTCCTGAAACGACTTCCAGACCTTCAGCTCTGACCTATGAAAATGTCGAGCATCTGACATCCACTCACAAAGCTCGTTTGACTAAACCTGACCTGAATCTGCAGAAATCTGGTCTGAATCTGCAGTCCACGCAAGAAATGACTGTTTTACTCAAATTCAAACATTCAAATCTAAGAGACGACTTCCTCCTGCCTGGACATCTGAGGAATACTACCCAAAATTGCCGTGCGGCATCGCACACTGAAGATAAAAACGAGCGATTTAAAGCAAGCCATGCTGCACATGCAGCGACTTGTTTGAACAAGCAAAAGCACTTAATTAAATTTGTCAGGTTGACTTACAGGCCTCTGCCTTCATTAGCCTATAATACGTAAGCAGTGGAATGTGAAAGACAGGCCTGACAGAACTGGGCTTCGGAATGCGTTCTCACAGCCAGCACAGATGCGTGCACACGCACACACACACAAACACAAACACACGCATGCACACACTCATAAACACACACGCAAACACACGCATCCACATGCACACACACATGCACACTCACAAACACGCACGCACACACACAGATCTACATGCACACACACAAACATGTGTACATACATGCACACACACCTACATTTCCACCCCTCTAGACGTCTAGACGTCTGGCTTTTGCTCACTGGGCTGTACCACAGCTGTGTACAGCGCCTTAATCTGGTCACAAGAAAGGTTTCAGGATTAACTAAAATAACTTATACTTACTGTATATCGTCAGTTATGCACTGACATGCGTGACCATTTTGCCTTCCTTACTTGGAACATAGAATGTAAACTACCAGATGCAAGGTTTAAAGCCGATGCTAGTAGTCCACAACAAGAACATAGTGCTACTATGCCTCCAGGAACCCTCCATCTGTACTGAATTGACGCTTTGGGGCCAGCTTTTCCAGTGTATTCCCATTTAACCTCACCAAATTGAGATCATACACACAATATGCATCACAATATGCCATATGGCTCTGAATTCTACAGCATTAAGATGAAAATGTTAAGCCGAATAAAGCGTCATTAAATTCAGTCGCTGCTCTTTGTTTTGATATGGCAAATGTGCTTGCTAATGCGTTAATAAAAAAGCAAATAAACCTTCCTTTAAAGCAGTTTATTAAAGCTGTTTTACAGCCCCCTTCTTCCTGTTATAAGTCAGCTTCAGTAAGAGAGAATAATACGCCTGTTAATAATAAATGTCCATTTTATTATGGTTTCGAAGTCTCCATTAAGCACACAACTTGTACCACTCAGTGCACTCAACAGATTCTCGGTCCGAGGCAGTTTATCTGTCACACTGACTGACAGTTCTCAGTTGATTGTTTTTTTTCTTTTTTCTGAATGCATGTCTTTATCTGGAAACCAAACAGCGGAGCGCACTGAACGGCATCCATTACCATGTCAGCAGCTAGATGCCCTTGACATATTAATTAATTGAGATTAGGTAAAAATGTAAGCTTTTTAATTATTTATTATGATAAATACATAATCGGGACGACAAATTAAATGAACTAGTGTACTGATTTCCATGCCCGCCCTGGTGAAAAAGGCTATTCCTGTCCTTGGAATTCCTAAATGAATTCCATTTTCATGCTATCAAACTGAAATGGCTCAATTAGACAGCAAACTTGCTGTCAGACAGCAGGGTACCAGAGGCTGAAAGGATCTTTGAGAAAAAAAAAGAAGATGATTGAGTTCCTGTTTGTGAATCGCTCGTGATTATCTCATGCGCGGTCCTTCTTTGAATATTGTAATCAGCAGTGTTTGAAGTGCGCGTGCGGCGTCGATGCGGAGCCCCCCTGAGAGAACTGCGGGTTCGAAAGTTTGACAGTAACCATCAATTGAGGAACGATGGGGGGTCTCGCCGGGAACAGAGAAGCCACTGCCAAGAAGGAAATCGGACTCAAGCTGTGAGCGCGAACACAACCGCGCCGCGTCTATGCCGAGAAGCCAAGCACACCACACGCACCGCACGATCGATGGCGTCCTCAGCAGAGGGCCGACGCTTACCCTCCATCCTCAGGGCAACGTAAAAACAGGGTACACTGCCACCACAGCAGTGATTTGCAAGCAGCACTCCAACATGACCTCAGTTTCACTGCAGCCGGACCTACGACACTATTCCCTATTCATTCTGATTTGTTAACCCGAGTAAAGTAAAAATAAAGTGAACTTTAATTAAATGGTTTAATTATACAGCGATTGCCTCTTCCAAAGCACCAGGCATCTATATGGTGAATTATGGTTAGACTGTACTACAGTACAGCTACATTTATTTTTAAAAAGGAGAGCAGACACCCTGCCCTGCGACAGATTGGCGGCCTGTCCAGGGTGTATTTCTGCCTCTCGCCCAAAGCACGGTGAGATAGGCTCCAGCACCCCCCACGACCCTGACCAGGAATAAGCGGATATAGATAATGGATGAATGGATGGATAGATGGATGGATGGAGCAGGTAATACTCCTGTCATATCATTGGCTTTATTCAGACAGGTAGAAAGGAGAGGGAGAAACAGTTAGAGAAGGGATGATCAGGAGGTGTCATGCCGGGGATCAAACCTCCGTGCACGTGAGGGGACTCACACATGGCTCGAGAGCCAGTGGCCACATCTATATGAACATGAATGCCAAAAGGACTGTCTGCTTACATTTTACAATCTTTTCTTGTGGGATATTGTGTTTTGCCACACCATCAAGCATCAAGTCAAGTTTCGAATCAGCAAGTTTAAAATATTCATAAGAACAATGTTCATAATAACCTTTCAATTTGAAGTAGCTACAGTTTGATGTTAAATATACTCTACAGAATGCTGGCTGCAAAATGGCTGAAAAATAACTCTCATATTTGGACAGTATATAAGATAGGTAGCCATTCAAAGTTAAGCTCCCATAGTCATATACATATAAAATCAACATACAAAATAAGCGCCTTTCATATTAAGGAAGAACACCAAGTAATAGTGGCCCACAACATTACCCTACCAGGGTTGAATAATCTCAGAATTACATTAAAGTAAATGATGCTAGCTGCCAAAACCACATTAAACAAGTATGGTTCCAGAAACAGGAGCCCACTGTTCCACATCCCCAATGTTAAGTGTAGATTTAGGTAGCATTTTGTATACACACGGTAAGGCCAGCTTATACAAATACACCATACCTAAAAAGGACATAATAACCTAATAAAGACAACTACAATTATTGCACCATATGTGTTGTGGGTGGTGTGGAGTTATGAAGAAACCATTGTGGGACGGGTGACTGGCACACGCACAGACAGTCGAAGCCTAAAAATAACCGGTCCACACAAAGCCCCTTTCACACATGTAGAGGTTCCATGTACAATGAAATTGCACAGGCCTCTCATGTCCTGCCAGAAACAATGACTTGTCCTCACAAGGTTCCTTTTCCTTCCACTCCAGCAGAATGGGGCTACATGCACTTCATGTGCAAATATGCACAACTAACTACTCGCTTAAATGTGAACTGTACACAGAAAAAGAGTACATGCTCTCTTGATCAGCATACACTAAAACAAGCACACCCCCCTCCCCCATTTCAAGTGGGCATCTGTGGTATCTAAACTGATTTTTGTCTGTTTGTGAAAAAAAAAACAAAAAAAAAAACACATACACTATCCCACAACTACATTTACACAGAATACAGTAAATTAAAATAGTGACATACACAGTGAATACAAAAAATGAAAGTGTGTGTTAAGACTATACTGTAAAATGAGCAGAAATTAAAAATTAACTGAACTGGAGTTCATATTAACTGAAGTTATATCCATTCAATGGCTATAATTCAGTTTGTTCTGTGCATGTAATGCTATTCAATGGTTCTACATTGTGTCTTTATATAATCAGTGCCTTACAAAACCTTTGCCTTAAAAAACCTTTAATCTCCATTTCTGCATTTGATATGAAAACAGCTGGCATCCTTTGTGTAAGAATGCCTCAGGGATCTGTCACTAATACATTTAGAATAAACCCAATCTAGTGTAATGTAATCCAATAATTCATAATTCCTCATATCTCTTAAAGATGTTGATGATGCTAAAGTGCAGGATTCCTTGGGCTTCCCCCTACTGTGGAATTGTGACTGGGTAATCATTATCAGCTTTTTATTAATTTTGTAGGTCATTTTCAAAACCACAAATGTGATGAGTTACCATTACCAGAGTTCCACCCACTCCATCAATCCGTGTTCCGTGGAAAAATGACATGCTGCACATATTTTTTTTTAAATGCGAAAGATGCGATACAGCAGCAGGCATGAATCAGACAGTCACCTGCATATATCAGCCTGCCGCTGCTGTGGCACAAAGACAGCCTTTCTAAAAGCAGTCTTTCAGGGACATTTCACACGGTAGCTGTGGTTACATCCGCAGTCAATTTTTATATGTATCTGGCTTGCGATAAAGCAGTTTTGGGATGTAAAAAGAGCCCTGCAGCAAGAGCAGAGGAGCCGTAAAAGCTTTTGATTGGCATGCCTTTCTGACGATGAAATACTGAGCTTGAGCTGAAGAGGAACTAATACAGAGCCAAGAGTGATAATCAATTATTTAACAATATATATGTTTTGATAGAATCGTAATGGGACTCTGGAACTTGTATAGCATACCCTTTTTTTTTGCTTTGGTTGTTGTTTTGCACCGTGCTATGAAAAGCTTAGTATTAACAACATCAGTTCTTTACCCCAAGGCTCCACAAATCCCCTCCGCTGGGTTTGAGCGTGCTTTTTAATTTGGTTGTAAGCGCTTCCTTTGTGGGAGTCAGAGGAGTCGGAACACTACCCGCAGGTTTTACACCTGCTTTGTATACATTTGATCCTGTTTTATGTTTTGTCTCATGTTCTGCAATACAAATGCTGTGATCTGTTTTCCCCTCAAAGCTTACAAACTTTTCAGCATTCAGACTCTGTAGGCTCCTAACACTCTGGATTAATGAGTCTTCCCAGAGTGCAGCACAATCGCTGTGCTATAAAGAGCGTTTGTACAGACCCACTCAAACACACATCACAATTCAGGGTCCATTACAGAAATGCGCAGGTCTTTTACTAATATAAATACTAGTATTGAACACTCAGTAGTTCGTATATTCCATACATATTCCCTTGGACCTTTCATTTTAATTTTTTTAATTAACATCATAACAACAATGGATACGTGCCACCTGCTATTGATCAGAGTACTGTGCTACTGTGGTGGCGTATCATATGAGCTTCTATGTTACATGGTATTTATCAGAATCAAATGAGCTAGTAGTGGTGCAAGCAAAACTATTTAGAACAAGTAATTTAAAATGTAAATGTAAACCCAACATCTTGTACACTCATGCCAGTATAAATAGCTAGCAAAGCTGTGAATTGTAGTAAAAGAATGAATATTACGATTAGAAAACTACTGGATATCATGTCAAATAAACCTTCAAATATGAAATGTCAAATAAACCACATATACTAGGGTACTAGGTTCATGGCCAAAATGTCTTGGTTCTTATCCTGGACTTGATTTCACCATAGGCAAGATTGCTTCCAACTCCTATTTCAATGTCAAACCCATTGCTGATATATGTAGACAGAAAGCACTGTTTTTAGTGTCATCACAATTTTTGAGCATACAATAGAGCTCATTACCTGTGCTTATTTCACAGAGGCTTTAAGGGTGTCAATAACCTGATTGAACGACATGCTGATCTGCAATGCAATTCCATTGAAAAAGAAAATCTGATCTTCCAGAAATGTTGGACAGGACTGCTTGTCAGTAATAATACTTTTAATACAATTCAAATCCAGTAATACCAATATCTTCAGCAGTAGGATGTGACACCGATTTCAAATATATTAATCAAATCTTCAGTTCAACTGGATAAAATGCAACATGCACAAATTCCTATCACAGCCTGTTGTTTATACTTTGTGGGCGGCTCCGATGTATTTTAATCGTACTTCCTCAGTGGCTGCCTGACACACTGACAACACAAGCAGCAATTATGCAAAACATTCTGAGCCATGATATTACTGCCCTTGCACCATATGCTGTTTATCTAGTCTATCTAGAATCAAGCACTGACCTGCTATCAGAGAGGGACATGTTGCCAGAAAGTGTGCAGTGCTTAATGTACAGCTGGAGTAACATGTCTCCCTGCAGTAACCGGGGGCCTGCAGATTCAATCTTCCTCCTCTGGCACATTGATCCAGCCGAAAGAAAAAAGTAGAACCAATGCGGAGAGCAGAATATAAAGAGAGAGGTTATTCAGAGACGCAAGCATCTCGGACCGCCGGAATCAGCTTGCTTTCCACGTTCGGCACGCAGGCGACACGGTCAACTTGACGCTGTCATCGCGGCTGAGGGCTTGTCACAGCGATCCCGTCCCCTCTCCCCCTCTTCCCCTCTTGGCAGGAGCGTGTACCTCCTTCCAGGAAAGGAGTGCCGTTACTCCACCGCCGAGCTGACAGAGGATGTCGACCCCTAGGCTGGTCACAGCTATAACCTCGATAATTGCCTCACCCAATCTAGTTATCTTGAAGTAGCATCTTTTGGTCGATTCAGAGATCTTCTGAAATAAATGCATAACATATTTTTTTCACTTTTTTTTTCAATGAGCTTTGGCTTTCTTACAGTATGCTCATGAATATAATACTAAGTAATAAACAGCACGTACAATGACGGACACATATACAGTTTTACTATTGATACTTTACTGTGTTATGAAAGGACTGGGACAGCAAACCACTGTGTGATTAAGGAGGCTTGCAAAGGCAGTGAGAAGAAGCAGGTGTTCTCCTGTAGAAAGGAGAAGGTTTTTTCTTGTACAGAGAAGCAGGTGTTTCCCTATACAAAGAAGCAGGTGTTTTTCCTGTGTAAGCCATAAATGTTAAGAGTTAAGAGTGAGCAGCCAACAAACACAGCTTAATCTATTCAAGGCAGACACAGCACACATGACAGGACCTATTGGCAAATTTTTCAACAGCTTTTGACAGTCATCCACCTCAGAGAATACACCTCAGTCAAACAATTTGAAATTCAACAGGAAATGCTTCAATCCTAGTTTAATCGTCTCATCACCATGCGTTATGAAGTACAATCCCAGTTCTTGCAAATCAGCATCCACTGACACCACAAATAAATGTGTTCTATTCCCAAAGCTAAGAAAAAAACACACCAGTACTTTTTCTTAGCAAAATACCAGCTGCAGTGTGCAGGGACTGCTCACTTTCAGGGTTTAAAATATCATTTTAGAGTATGTTTTTAGTCATAATTTAAAATAGTATGTGGGCACGAAGTGGATTTTTGATATTAACAGGCCTATTTACTAATTTCTGATGGATTGCAGGTTTTAGAGTGGCAGGTATTGGGCATATAATGTCAAAAGCCAAGAAAATACACTTCAAGAAATTGTAAAGTGGCACATAAAAAATTGTTATGTTTCCAGAAGCTACACTTAAAAGCAGATTAATTGTATAACACATATTCATAATTATAAACATTAATATCAGTTTTTAGACCATGCCAGTACCTCTTTCCTTGAGCACAGTGATAGCAGGTTGCATGCTCCATAGGAAATAGTTCCAACAGAAAATAAGATTGAACATTAATGCACTGAAGAATAATTGTATAATACACACACATACTACTTCTGGAGCCATGATGTACAAGCTGCTTTGGAATTGCTTGTAGTGTATTTTCTTGCTATTTACACACAAACTCCCAAATGCCCCTATATACTAACTGCTGGAAAGATGACAGGTTATCAAAAACTTCTCGAAATACCTGAAAAATCTTTCATCACACATGAAACCTGTTTGTGAAAATTGAAAACACACACTAAAACTGAAATAATACTTAAGAAATAAAAAATAAATAACTATCCATTTAACTCTAAGAGGCCACTTTGACAGTGATGTCTATAATGCACTTATACATGTATGGAGAACATTTGGTTCTAGTGCTGTAAGAACAGACCTCTATTTAAGCCCTTCCATCCTGCTCTACCACACAGTTAATGAAACATTGATAAGACAGACTGATCTCTCCATGTTTGGTGCCAAACTATAAGAACTTCAGCCATTTAAGCGAGCAGAGCTGATTAGTTCCAATTCGGTACCAAAGTGTTGAAAAGGTACAGTCTACCTGAGTCATGTTTAATACCCCAAGGTGTTGAAAAGTCACAGTCTGTTTCAGTCCTGCTTTTTTACCCAACGTCCTGGTAAGTCACAGTTTGTCTCAGGCCTGAATAATTATCCAAATTGGTGACAGGTCACGGTCTCCCACAATACAGTTTTATTACTCAAAGGGTTTATACGTCACAGTCTGTCTTAGTCCTGTTTTATTACCCAAGGTGGTTAAAGTCACAGTGTGCTTCAGTCCAGTTTTATTACTCAAAGTACTGATAAGTTACATCCTGCCTCAGTCCTATTTTTTATCCACAGTATAAATAAGTCTCAGTGCTGTTTTATTACCAAAGGTGCTGATGAATCTCTTTCACAGAATCATTCAAGGCTGAGACCCTTACCTGAAGTAGCATTAAAAAACCATAGATTAGTGGTAGCACGAGTCTAAGACTGCTGCTACACAGTAAGTGGACAGAACAAAAACATGCTGCTGTCAATGCTCCTTGATGGCAATACAAATCCACTTTATGAAACTGTACTTATAATCACACATTTTTAATACATGTTTCAGATAACACACAATGTCCTCTAATCATATGTTTACACACCCCTCTAATGCGCAAATGTTTCCCATTAACTAGCCTTTCTAGTGGTGCAGGCTTATACAAATAACTGCAGTATAAAGGTATTAGAATAATATAATACTACAGAATACAATACATTTGAACACCTCCAGAGCGTTTACACATGGAAACTAAAATAATGTAATAAAATATGATATTAATTTAAAGTTCTCAGATCAAAACGGGCCAGCGAAACACATTAAAAAGACATTATGAGTGCGCACGAGGGGCCAAGTGAGCACAGGGGCCACGTGAAGTCAAGTGGATTTAATGCGGCAACGGTTGAGCGGGCAGAAGGAAATAAGACAGCAGGAGAAAGCAGGAAAGGGGGCACTAATCAAAGAGCAGTGCCTTTAGGAGATTACAAAAAAGTAATAAGAAGTCCTTCAAACGTTAGCGGGCAGTCCGCTCCACCTCTCCGGAGCTCGAAAGGAAAAATGGCAGTTTAGCAGTTGAAGGACGGGAGAGAGATGGATGTGAATGCTGAAAGATGCTGATCTTATGGGAGGACAGACAATATGTGGAGAAGTGAAGTGATGGGAACTACTCACTCGACTTGGCTGGAATGTCATTTCCACTTTGTTCTTTACTTCAGGGGAAAAATCCACAGACCTTGGTTGATGTTCAGGTACTCCACTTAACGCTGCAATGTTGCCATGTTTCTAGCCTATTATTGCACACCCTTCCTATGCCCTAACACCAAGTACTACTGAAAGGGTACACAGGAAAAACAAGCACGAAACCGTCCAGACCCACAGCAAAACTTCGCACACTATATTTGTTGGTTGATTCTACCATTTCTATGAGAAATGTGTTGTCGAGCTCACGCGCATACACTGCTGGCGACATTCTAAAGCTCCGTTTTGCCCTCCGTACTATATAGCTAGTTAGCTATGGCACGTCCTCACCTCTGTAATGTTATTTGTTGTCCTCCGTGTGTCCATACATCTGTATCGGTGGTTGTAGCTGTGTGTCCTTAGCTCCTACTCATGCGTGCAGGATAGCATCCGTACGTGCTAACTAGGTTAACTAAAGTAGATGATCCGTACCCGCAAACTACGTTAGCTAAAGTAGGCAAAACGCAAAGATGTTAGGGTTAGCGTAACGTAAAGAAGTAACGTTAGGCGATAAAGCCGTGCTTAAAAATGTTGTGCCGTACCACCCGCGCATGCATCCTACTAAACGAAGCACCACCTGGACATGCATCTGACCAAACCTCCCTCAAAGGTTATCTGTGACTGAGTGAGTGAGTGACCACAATTTTCCACGCATAGCGCAGGAACTGGCGCCGTGGGAAAAAAAAACAGACCACTCAAGACTGGGGGTCTGAAGTTCATTTGGGGAGAAACTGGAAGATTAATGAACAAAGGGGCATGCGATAAGCCTGAAATTTGACTGACATACCCCAGACACCTTGAGAAATGATCTTCAGTTTTGAAAGACAGGTATGTAAATTTTTCGCTGGCGAGAGTGCCACAGGTCTGCCTCCTTCTTCAAAATTACAATAAAACCTGTAGTATACAGGCCTGCATCTATTACAAAGGCTTTCTCAGGCACAGAAGGAAAGGCAGGGAAGCAGGTGTGTCTTTTGACAGAATCAGTACAGTCTCATTGTAAAAGCAGAACAAAAAAAGACTGCGTCTATTTTGTGACTACTTTCAAAACAAAGGCAATTGTATTCTTCTTCCAAAGTCTTCCGATAGCTCTGCGTCTGAACTCCGAAGAAGAGTGAGCAGAATTTCATAAAAACAAAATTATGTAAAAATTGAGTCAGACTTAAGAGACGGGAGATTTTTTTTTTCTTCCCGCCGAGTAACAGGAAGACAGACAGTTGAAAAAACAAATCGTGACAAAAAGCATCTGGGGCGATGTGGTCTCTCATCAAACATATGGCCACATGCAATTTTCATCAGTATTATTTTTCCATTTAGAAAATTCTAGAAATGCTGCAGTCACACTTTACTAGCGTCTATCACTTTATCATCTAAAACCCCAGCCTCGGAATATGCAGAAATCTTAATTATATTAAATAGCCCATATGGCAGGCAGAACTGCTGTATCAGTCCCATCGTAGCTGTGGGCTGAGCGGTGCTCCCATGAACAGGAGCAGGCACTCCAATGTGTTCAGAGCAGAGGAAGCCCTTGGCCTTTAACCTCTCATGTTGAAGATAATGTTCTTTTTAATGACATGGCCAAGCAGAGTCCATCGTATTGACAAACACTCAGGGATGTAACAGGGTCTCCCTAGGGATAACCCAGGACACAGCCAAACTCACAACAGAAGACTAGCACAAATAGGACCCATTATGGTCACGATAGCAAAAACAAAATAAAAATTCTGGTATGACATTGTAATGATGGCTAAATTTTATTTAAAGAAACACTGACCTCATGGTCAACAGAGGGTCAAGCCCAAACCTGGAACCTCATGTCAGAGAAAATCAATTGCATTTTGTCGCCCATTACCAGATTGCAATAATAATGCGAGTCTAGTCAATTCACTGTGCCATGCAATCCTCTTTGAAGGCTTTCGTCACGGCTAATTGGATAACCCTAGGGGTTTTAATCCCTTTAACCCAGCTTGGGTGTGTATGTCAGTACACCATGAACAAAAAAAACAAAAAAAACTCTCATGTTTACACACTTCTGATTTGCTCTGATTCTGCTTGAACCTGAAAATCTTTGTGGGGAAAGATTTTTATTTTATTTTACAAGAAACAAGAAACTATATATCTGAGGAATAATCATCAAGGACCGTAAATTTCCTGCAAATTATTTTCAGAGCCAAACTGTTTCTTTTCAAACAAAGGTAAACTAATTTAATCCTACAATTCTTCTATTTACCCGCAGAAATCTGTGGCCTACATCACACACAGTAAAACAGTACTCGACAGTAATACACGCTTGGGGAATTCCCGGTGGCTGGTAAACCGTCTGTCTCTCATCTGTCAGTGAAATGGCACTTTTCAGAATTATGTTCAATTATTATTATTTAGGAATTATTTTTACACTCTTTGCTTTCATTGTACCCATAAGTAATGCAAGTAATTCTTGCACTTCTTTTTTTGTTGTTGCTATTCATGGTGTCTGATAAAAAGTTATACTGCCAAAATCACAAAATAATGGATTATGACTTCACTCAGTGAAGTTCATTTTGCTCTTTGCCAGTGTTTTTATATCGTTTTGAAGCAGGGAATATTGACTGAATAGCTATTGCCTTAAATTGTTTTTTTTTTTTTTTTTTTAATTCATTTTCCCTGTTGTAATTACAGGTTCTTTAGTGGCAGTTAAATATTTATGCTGGTTAGCCAGACCCAAGCCACCACAGTACAGAAATCCATTGAAGTACTACTGCAGCGCCACATTATAAAGACTGGCTACATAAGACTTAGATACATCCTTAAATACTGCTCGCCTGCAATACTGCCACCCTCTGCTAGCGTCAGCCATTTCTCATAACAAACGACAAACGGTGTCCATATTTACTGTGGCATTAATCAAATATTCATTACATGAATATTCCCACTACACAGCTAACCTACCGATTACTGATTATATGACAATGCACACTACACTTGAACACAGGTGTGCCCGGATTTCTAAACATCATCCAGGCAACATTTGTGCAGTGCAGTCTGGAGGGCGGTCGACTCTCCAGCCAAGTGTGAGTCCCTCCACGTGGGAGGGGGTTCGATGCACCACCATGACACTTTCTCATAAGTGGTCCCTTCGCTGTCTGTCACTCTCTCTGTCTCCCTGCGAAGTGAAAAATACTAAATGAGACCGAGCTGTCCTCTAAAATAACTAAAATAAAAAACACATTTGTCCTATTTAAATAGAACATTGACTATGACTCACAAATACATGCAAATGATGATTCTGCCCATCTAATCATGGTAATAAGTAACCTTTACAGGCTTTATTGTGAGTCCAAGTTGAGAAGCCATGACTGCACCATTAGCACTTTGCTTCAAATGACTGAAGCCAGGCCACTGCCATGGACCTTCAGAAAGAATATGAATTCTACAAAACCACACACAGGCACACACAAACACACGTGCACACACACACACACACACACACAAACACACATGCGCACTCAGGCATGCACACACACATACACTCATTAAGTAATAATCTCCTTTTTAGACCTTGATCAATCTCTTCACACAGAGCTCCACAAAATTAAAATACTCAAATCCGAAGGCGTTAGATAATATGTAGGACTTTAATCATGTCAGCAGGGTGGTCTAATCCCAAATCCATCAGAACACAGTAGACGAAGGCGCCATGCTCCCAAATCCCGACCTGCTAAGCATGGCTAAATGCCTTCACGACTGGCGCATACTTGGGTACGTAAACAATTTCTGTACAACAGCAAGAGGCCTGTTCTGTTTGCTCAATAATGACTAGAAGGCTAAAATGTTTACAAAGCAAAACCCAGACAGGACATGTTATGTGATGATCTGAACAGTGTGCGGTATGGAATGAACCGGAAACGGCATAAAATGGAATGACCTGCACAGGGCAAGATATGGAATGATACGGACAATGTATGACATGGAATTATCCGGATAGGAAGAGGTATGGACTGATCCGTACAGGAAGAGGCTATGGAAAGACCCAGAAAGAGTGAGGTATGGAATGATCTGTACAGGAAGAGGCTATGGAAAGAACCAGAAAGGGTGAGGTATGGAATGATATGGACAATGTGTGGTATGGAATGATCCAGACAGGGAGAGATATGGAATGATTCGTACAGGAAGAGGATATGGAAAGACCCAGAAAGGGTGAGGTATGGAATGATATGGACAATGGGTGGTACGGAATGATCCAGACAGGGAGAGATATGGAATGATTCGTACAGGAAGAGGATATGGAAAGACCCAGAAAGGGTGAGGTATGGAATGATATGGACAATGTGTGGTACGGAATGATCCAGACAGGGAGAGGTATGGAATGATTCGTACAGGAAGAGGATATGGAAAGACCCAGAAAGGGTGAGGTATGGAATGATCTGTACAGGAAGAGGCTATGGAAAGACCCAGAAAGGGTGAGGTATGGAGTGATCAGTCAGGCAGAGCATACAGTAATTGAGGGTTCCTAACAGCATCTCAGGAGCACCGACTCAGTTGATCAAAGACTAGTCTAGGCTCCTCGCGTTATTGCGTGCAGAAGGTATGCTAAGTGTCACAACAGAAAACAAGCAGGTGCAACCTCCAACCATTAGCGGTTCGTGCAAACCGCAGGAGGAAATTTCCAGAAGGTGCAAAGGAGTTTTGAAGACAGGATTAATGCAGTGTGAGCACACTGATGTAATAACATCACAGAGAGGTTTAAGGGAGCTTTTCAGGGTGCCAGCGCTATTATCCTGCCCACACTGTCCTCATACACAACAATGACACTTTTGATCAAAAGAAGCCATTTTCCCTTTTGCCACTTATGTACTCTGGTGTGTTTCTCTGGAATGATTTATATTCAGTAATCATCTTCTAGCAACAATAAAGTGTTTAGACAAAACCTGAACCATCACATAAACTAGATTGGTTCCCATTATAGGACTCATTTGCTAAACAGCATGGTACACATTTGAAATGCTGCTCCTGCAACAAATAAAAGCAAAGCTAAAAAACATTATTAGCCAATATAGTTGGCTGTTTTATGTACAAACTTTTAAAGGACACATTTTGTTTACAGATGAAATCTGCAGGAGACTGTACGGTGATCAGAAATGCTCCCTGTTCCGAAGCGCGACATCGTGACAGTAGCTAGCGCTTTTTTTTCCGACTCCATGGTTGCCGCACTTGTGTTTCGGCCTCATTCATTTTCATCTGGGACCGCAGCCATAGGAGATGAACTTCCTCTAATGACATAGGGTTAATGATTCTGGCCAAATGCAATCACTGTTGGCCCTTTTTCCCGATTTTATAAGGCATGTCGTTACCGCTCTCAGGGGCCCGCTCCTGATGAGTGCGTTTGCTGAGGTAATACATACTAATAATCAATTTGTTGGGAATTTTATTACCGTTATTTTAAAAGAGAAAGATGCCTTAAAGGCATGCTACAGATCCATAATGTAATTACCACAGAATAAATGAGACCTGCCCACTTTTTTTACGTTCTCAGCTTCTCAGTCAATAGATATTGTGTCAGATAGCTCTCACCTCATTAATCTACCCTGTATCATTAATAACATTAAAGGACAATCAAGCCTCTTCTTCCTAATTGGTGGGATAATTGTGTGTTGCTGGAAACGTGACAGTTACAAGTTAAACCACTCATCCTTCCACCTTGCGCATATGTAATTAATATATACCAGGCTGACTATCCCCCGCTAAGAGCTGGCTCATGATTACAGCTAGAAAATGCAGTAAATGACTCAGACGCTAAGCACAACATATTTCCAACATCTCCTCATTTAAGTCTGCTTTTAATCCCACTCATCTCAAACCACATGGATTTAGTTGCTCTAGATTGGAGGGTCCCCTGCATAGATTTCCACTCCACATATTGCTCACTCATAACACTTGCAGAGCTCTAAACATACAGTACAAGCACCTCCTATTATGGACTATTCCACAGTAATAAAGTAAGAACTTGACATTTAGCCGGCAACCACTACACACTGAAGGTCCAATCAACCGAGACAAATGATTATAACTGCTGTCCCGTGTTCAGACTTCCAAATTGAGAGATATATAGGCACGCAGTAAGAAACATCTTGGGTGCATTTTCCTTTTAAAACGCCCGAGAGGAAGTGGGAGTGTTTGATGATTCACAATTACCCCCAAATCTCTGACAAAAAACGGCTCATAGGAAGCTAAACCATCCATTTGGCAAAAGCTGTCCGAGAAAAGGTTGAATTGGGCCCGCCCCCTGACTGACCCAAATTCATTCTGTAGTTTCAGTGATGACCATGGGTCAAAAATAGGCGTGAGTCTCCTGCGTGTGCGTAAAACAGCTCCCACATCTACTGACTAGGAGGTAAATTATTTAAATAATTTGCCTGCTGGTGTTGACTGACTCATGGAACATAGGCCATTTTGTTTTAAAAAAAAAGGTAATCTGCCATTATTTTGCAAAGTGAAATCAATGAATTTCACATCTAGAAGCATATTAGGTATCTTTCAGAAAGTGGCCATTAGACAAAATGGTGAAGTGTCCATCCACATCTTCACCACACCTTAACCCCACCCAGCTTCATTGCCCATGCCACGCCTGTCGGTATCGCTAAAATAACTCCATGGATAAAGATGCTTGATTCTGTTCTGCATCTGAGTTGCTGTACGTTGATTGCGTTTGCCTTCATAGAACAGGGCCCGCCCTGTCACCAGAGGAATCACAAGGGAGAACTTGCTCTGCCCATATTTGTACCAGATACAGAACCCTACATATCCATTCCACACTCAGCAAACCGAGGTTCCCAATTAGGCAGAAGCCCAGTAGGCAGAGGGGCTGGAACTACGCAGGGGAGCAGGACCTGCAGGGGAACCGTGAACTCCAAAAGGTGTTCAGGACGAGCCGCCCACAAGGGCTGAGGGCTCGCGGTGGAGGAGGAAACAGCGTGTACCGACACACAGGTATGAAGAAACACACAGGTCATCGCTAGCAAGAGCTTCTACGGGAGCCCAAGGGCCTAAAGGTGCAGGAAAAACAACTTTATCAAAGGAAGTAAGAAAGCTGACTTCCCTCCAGACTCTTCTGACACTTTTGGACCCTCCGTGACTCCACAGAGAAAGCAAGATGAAGTCTGCATAGCCCCGTCAATGTAACCCACGAAAAATACAAAAACATAACCGACGCACCCCTAAGACAGAGGACAGCTCGGGAGCGGGGACAAAGGCGTGCACACGGGTCTCCAAAAATGAAAAGGAGCCCATCATCATCTTAACAGAGCTGAGGGCGAACCACTCCGCCAGCATAAGAGGCATGAGAAATCCATTTGGCTCAGGCTCACCATGGAAGAGGCAGGGGAGGAGCTAGAAGAGTGAACTCTGACTACCCTGACAGTGCGGCAGGGGGAAAGCATTCTTCATTATCTTCTTCAATAGAACAGGATATGCTCAAAACAGGAACTTCACAGAGCAAGAGAGGAGTCACTGTGGCATCCTTGCAGATAAAAACACTCATTACATACAGATGACAACATTCATACATAACTATATTATTGCACTGTTACATACTGCTATCAGTATTCATACAGAATTATATAATTACTCAGGAAAAATCTACAAATAAAGAATAATTGCACTAATAGAAATGATTAGTCTTTCATCTGCCTGTTTGTCAGTATTCTTTGGGTGCTTGTGGTGATGTCATGACTCGGTGATTGTGTGGTATCTTAGCTGTGTATTAACAATATTGTGCGCTGCACCCATTGCCATTGACATAAAGAGCTTCCATGAATGTCCTTTTTCAATGATGTTGCTAATGACATTCTCAACCAGTCCAGTGAATGAGCTGCAACAATAGTGCATATCTCAGGCCTTTTACAGCCATCGCATTGGCCCACTGTCAATATCCACAATTAGAGCAGGCAGTTTGTAAAGAGCTTCACAAATGCTTTCTCACATTTATTATCTTGGATCAAGTTATAACAGCCAATGTTTTGTAA
This sequence comes from Anguilla anguilla, assembly GCF_013347855.1. Taxonomy (NCBI): domain Eukaryota; kingdom Metazoa; phylum Chordata; class Actinopteri; order Anguilliformes; family Anguillidae; genus Anguilla; species Anguilla anguilla. The sequence goes on from NC_049212.1 coordinate 28,110,734, forward strand.
ATCGTCACTTGAAAGTAATGCGTTCTTCTGTTTTCTCACACCTTTATATAGCATGTTTTAAACAATGTAGCCAATTCAATGTATTTTTGAACAAGAGTACACACTTCCAGTCCCACTGAGTCTCAGGCTTTTACAAGACACAGAATTGAACAGATGTGTGTAAAGAAACCAGGAAAGGAGTTTCAAATGCTTTGTGTAGTAAAAAAGACCCAATTTTGCCCGTTTCTAGAAGGAAATCTGAAACATGGGAGCTACTGCTGAAGTTTGTGTCTGAAATTTGTCCAGCTCCCCAACTCTGGAGTCCTGACAAAAAAACAAATTGATTTGAAAATCCTGCTTCTGCTCAAGCAGACTCTGAGGGGATTATGCGAGGATTGTATTAATGCAGTGCATGCTGAGGCTCAAAGCACAGCACTTTCAATCAGGTCACTGTTTCCCCCGCTCCACGCCGGATGGCACCGCCATTACCCCCTCTTTTCAGAGGCCGCGTTCCCAAACAACACCGAAAGCTGCAATGGCAGGGCATATACACTGGGCAAAGTTTGACTACCGACCACCCTACCACAAATTAGCATCTAAACGGTTATGAACTTTAACTCTCAGTTTTTAAAAGCATTCCCTTCTTCATGTCTAATTTAAACTGAGGGCATGAGACAAGTGATCACTGCCCGACCTCCCCAATGCCTGCAAACACACCTTCTCTAGCCACAAAATTCACTGATCTGACCAGCCCAGAACACAGAGAAGAAAATTAATTTCACACTCAAATGACAGTAAGCCCTAAGCTACATTCCAATGATCCTTGACCACAAGTATACGCATAGTATCAGAGCACCTACTACTTTTTTAACCTACGTTCAGCTTTGCCAATAAAATCAGTAAAAAAAAAAAATTTTCAAGATAGAAATAGTCCAAAATGGCAAAACAGCACTAAAAGCCGCATCAGTTCTCAAAAAATAGCTTATAACACAAGTGAAGAAGCAAGGACCTGAAAAATAACATTACGCTTCACAATTAAAAAAGAGCACTCGTAAGAAATTCTGCTAATGTACCATTTGTGAGTGAACACAGAAGAGCATGTTGTGGGAAGATGGCATCGTGCTGGGTTCAGCATATTCTTCAGTACGCTATAGCAGGAGAAGTGCTCGTGTCCAAAAACATGCCTGTTTGGCTGGGAATGGTTAGCATCTGAATAATGTTCGGTAGGTCCGCAATGTCTTGGCAGTTGCTACCAGCCTACACTAAGCCATTTAGATGCTGATTAATTCTGCAGAAATTAACTCAGGGAGCACACATGAGATGCATAAAGACTTGATTTCTTGCACTTGCGCAGATGTGGAACTCAAGCGTTGGCAAACACTCCAAATGGAAGAGAGGAATTAATGAAATTCATTCTTTTCATGTGTTTTATCACTATCATCATCATCAGTATTATATCTACTTACATTTTTCATGCGGTCTTTTAAGTAAATCACACATAACTGCCATTTTCTGTGCAATTTACTTACAATTACAAATTTGCAGCCGACGCAAGCTGATGCACCTGCATGACCATGCATGAATTAGCACAGAGTGTTCCCTGGACGGAGGGTGTCTGGGAAGCAAATTAATAGGCATTCAGAATAGAGAGCTCCAGTTCTGAGAGGCCTTTAGTGGGGGCTCCGGATGGCTCAGTTACACAGAGTACGGCCCTGTGCGCGCGTCCTGGGAGAAACCGCCGGTATCAGTCACCTCCATGCCGCAGAAACGCAAGCTCTGCTTCATCACTCTCCCATTCCAGCGTGCCACCCAAACTTGCAAGCCTGTCGGTTTTCTGGGCTCAGCGAGCTGGAGCAGACAGCTGCAGACAAGCCGTTTGAGCTTTCCGTGCGCACTGACGCGATGACACAACAAAACAGTCAAATTAGAGTGAGAAACATCCCTGATTAAATCCCCTTCAATCAGTCATCCGCAGATCTCCGATGATCCGGGATTTTTTTCACTCGCAAAACAGCCCTGACACATCAAGTCTTAAGCGGGACTAAAGCTGGGAGATCAGAAACGGAGATGCTGACATGAAAAATGGGGAAATTAAACAGGGAAAATGCTCAGGAAAATAGATTACAACAGTGCAGTAAAACTTATATGATTAATGATTGTCACAGAATCCTTGGGCTCCTTTCTTGGCAAAATCAATAAAATGTGTATTTCATCAAACTTCATATGCTGATTCTTAGCTATCCTGATTCTGTCAAAAAATATATGCGTTTTTATGCTTATATTTTTATTTTATTGATAAAAACAAATGCAGTATGACAATGGCACATGGTGCTATGCAACCGTCAGTATCAAATTAAAAGTTTCAGCTCAGGCTTACTTCCAGGTCCAATTCCTGGGGTTTATACAATGCGCGAGGGGGGGGGGCAGAAACAAGATAAAAGAATGTCCTTTCAATTTTCACCTCGGCACATGACTACAGGTAACTGTTTTAGATGATGAAAAGTTCTTTAAATCAGCCAAAACAATTAAAATTACTCCATTTCTTAAGCCCATTTCAGTTGATCAGAAGGTGAGGTGCAAAGATATTCTCCATTAGCAAAATGTCTGACCAAGAGATATTATGAATGCTGAACTGCAATTTTTAGCTACACAGAATAGACACTGGATCACTAAATCTTCAACGTTTAAGAGCTTTTACACAACTGATTGCTGTTTTATGCTCAATGTTAAGAGGGAATCTCTGAGCAAAAATGGGTCTGTTTATTTTTTTAAAGAAACCCTGATATATGTTACTGTACATGGTGAACATAGTGAAAAGTAAAGGGCCCAGGGAAGATCCTTGAGGAACACCTATTTTGTTTATAAATGAGGTCCATGTCAAATTCATATTTAGCATTCTCTGCATGTGTTGGTGTTCATTACTGTATTCAATAAAGAAGCACAGGTATTAGATGGTATACAATCAGGCCAGTTCCTTCATAAATCTTATGCATGAGTTTATTTCATATACAATATCATAGAAAGAACAAATCGGTGCTGTGTGGAGATGATGAGAAGCTGCGCAAACACTACTGATAAATTGATACACTTTTCTTTCTAGATCCTAAATATGAGGCTACTAGCAAAGCATTTTCAAGACTTTGTCACCAGGCAGGATCCACTCTAAACTGGCATCAGCACCATCCTTGGCTGTGTCTGCCACAAATACATCATGGGAAATGTAGAGAAATAAATTGTCATGAAGATGACGAAGGGGGAGGAAATGCAACTAAAACTTAATGAAAGTTTTTATGTATTATTATAAATCTATGGCAGTACTAACTGTGGGTGGTAGTACTTGGTTACTTAGCTTATTGTTTGAGCATATCTTAATAGAACATATACAACTCATTAATTGGTAGGCCTATTTTGAGTCATTCTTTCTATAGATTTTAAGCTAATCAGTTAATAATGGGCACCAACAATTGATTAAAAGAACTGGATTAAATCTGCATCCCTAGCGTGCGCATACTCACGTGTGCACACACATACACATACATGCACACATATGCACACACTCATGCGTGTACACACACACACGCAAACTCATGCGCACACACACACACAGAGTCATGCACATGAAAATGAAGGAAACGGAGACCTTAAACACGCTGATACAATGGAAGCATTACAGGGGAAAATGAATCACATTGCGTCAGTTGGGCTCGGCACCAGAACGAGCCGCGAAAGAAACAGCTGACGTCTGGGCAGAGCGCGAGAACAGCCACCGCACTCCGTCGCCCCCCACCCGCCAACCGTTCCCCGTCCTCCTCTCACCAGAATCAGCTGTCAGGCGTAAGGACACACTCGCTGTCTGCAGGCCTTGATGACGACGGACCGGGGAGCCCCGGTTTTCCCCAGGTTTGCGTGACCCGTGGCTGTCGGCGTGTGTCTGTGCCCGCCGCAGAGCCCGATCTGTGCTCTAAGGCTCCTTGCGACACAGCCAGTCATTAACGAACCATCTGTCACTTTTCAGTTCACGGCGACCGAGCGAGCTGCATCGCGGGCCAAGGGCACAGCTTCTCCCGTACCAGTGCTGTGATTTTCCACAAACCAATCGGGCTCTGCGAAATCGTCGCCTCTTCCCTTCCTGTCCGTGGGCTGTTATGAAACGAAATGCCCCCCACCACCACCCGCGCAACCTGCGCAATCAGTGTACGACGCACCGGGGAGTAGGGGGATCGGCAAATCACACCTGAAGTGCTCCAGTGAGACTCCAGCCCTTTGATCAGCAATACAGGATGAAGCTGTCAAAGGGATCAGCGAGCAGCCTCACTAGTCCTGCCATCACTGCCTGAAGAACAGGCACATTCTTAGGGAGGAATCACTTCAGACTTAAGTCTACTCAAACTACAGCTGCAGGGATTCGCACATGCAAACTAGCCATGAAACAACCTCAAATCCGGGGGTTTGTCACAAGCTCGAACGGCTGCTAGAATGAAAGAAGAACAAAGCTTCGCAATCAATACAACTAAGGGCAACACATTCTGAAATTTGGACACAAAAAAGGTCTGGGGAAGCTTAAGACACCCGACTGACAGAAAAAAACACAACCCCCAATTGATCTCTAGAGAGAAGAAAACAAATTGTCCAAAAGTTGACAAATTATCCAGGGTTGAATGATGGCGGTTGCTGTGATGTTAATACTTAATAAAAGCAATTGTGGATTGTCAGCAGTTCAGTCACATCAGACAGCCTCCTTCAGGCTGCGGCGCTGACTGAGAGCGTAGGAAAGCAATTAAAAAGTACGGCATTGTGGGAGACAGAACTACCAGGGCTACAAAACAACCTCAAGACTCAAGAGCCATGCATCATGAATGAAGAGTTTATCTCTGGAGGCTTCAGATGAAGAACGGGCTGAGTAGACTTGATCTGGGTACTTAAAATGCTGTCTTTGATGCCCACGAACAAACCCCCAAAGTTCCTTTCTGCTGTCACAGGGAAAACAAGAATATGATGATGAAAAGGATTTGTGGAAAGAGGCAATGCTCATAAACAGACCTGGGCACCACACCGCTCTGCGCAGCAGCGAGCTAAGCCATTTTTCACAGGTGCACCATCCCAAAGTTTATCGGCAAAGTCTTCTTGAATTTTCCGTACACGTGTGCTTGTGTACTCTGTGTGCATGTGTGTGTGCGTGTCTGTGTGTGTGTGTGTGTGAGTGTGTGTGAATGTATGCGTGTGTGTGTGTGAGCATGTAAGTGCATGTGTGTGTTTATGTGTGTGCATGTGTGCAAGTATGCGTGTATGTGTTTGTGTGTCTGTGTGTGTGTCTGTGTGTATGTCTGTGGCCAAATGCATTATATGAGCCACCAATCAAGCAAGATGGATCAATGGACCTTTAATCTTCTGCTTTTGAATTAATTCTGATTAATTCTAATTCACTCTGTAGAAGAACAGAACCAGAAGACCTGCCCAAAACCAAGCTCAAAACAAGACAATGCCACAAGAAAAGAAACCAGGTTAACTATTGATAACTAAATTATTTTCATTATTATTAGAAGATACACACCTTTGGGTTCCACAATGCAAAAATTATAGCACTTTTTATACGTAGCGCCCCAATTTCAGGGCACTATAATGTCTGGGACATATTAACTTTATGTAAATGAAAGCAGTCTTGTTTAGTTCTTTGTCACATATCCTTTGCATGCAATGGTTACATGAAGTCTGTGACCCACAGACATCACCAGGTGCTGAGCATCTACTCTGGTGATACTCGGCCAGGCCTGTACTGCAGCCACCTATAGCTCAAGTGTGTTTTGGGGGCAACATTAGCTCAAGAGGTAGGGTGGTCATCTCTCAATTGGAGAGTTGTCGGTTTGATACCTGGCCTTCTGATTGTGTCAAAGTGTCCTTGAGCTCCCTACAAGCTGGTTGGCGCCTTGCATAGTTGCCTTGATTGCTGTTGGTGTGTGTGTGTGTGTGTGTTTGAATGGGTGAACGAGAGCCATTCATTGCTTTGTGCAGATGTTGTTGGAAAATGCCCTATAGAAATGCAGTCCATTTACCATTCATGTTTTTTCTTTAGCCCATGTTCAGTTGAATTTGGATTGGGTGAATGACTTAGCCAGTCAAGAATTTTCCAGTTTTGGGCTTTGAAAAACTCCTTTGTTGCTTTGGCAGTATGTTTGGAATCATTGTCTTACTGTAGGATGAAGTGCCGTCCAAGTTTGGAGGCATTTTTTTTAGCATAAGCAGATAAGATGCTTCTGTACACTCCAGAATTCATTCTGCTGCTGCTATCAGCAGTTAAATCATCATTGAAGTAAGCCAGTACCTGTAGCAGCCACACATGTCCAAACCACAACACCCCCACCATTTTACACAACGATAGGGTTTCCTCCTTTCCTTCTCCTCCACACTTTGCTGTAGCCATCACTGATACCGTGAATCTTGGTCTCATCTGACCACACAATCTTTTTCCAGAACTCTGCAGGCTGTTTTAGGTACTTCTTTGCTAACTTTAACCTTGCTGTCCTGTTTTTCCAGCTAATTAGTGGCTTGTATCTTGCAGTATAGCCTCTGTAGTTCCGTTTGTGAATTTTTGGCTTTGTTGCATTCCACAGTCCATTTATTTTACAGTATATTGCATTATAATTTCGTTAACATGGAGGGATACAGTGTGATGCCCATACAAGCAGAGGGATCAGCAATTTCTTCCCTTTATGATTGCAGTCATTACTCTCTACCCATAAACATGTTTTAAGAATCTAATTTTCTAACATTCTGTACTTATTATTAACCAGCAGTTTCACCAAGCTGCTACCAAAGGACAAAGATAGCAAGCTTGCTTTGGAGGTATAACTTTGAATATGGAATTAAATACATGATAATCTTGCCAGTTAGGTTTTTCTGTAGACAGAAACATCTCCCCATGGATGTTTCCCAAAACCATGTCTGAAAATCACACGTAACCATCATTCATTTAAATACTTTAACTTTAAGTAGATAGAAAAACACTGGCCTTAATTCAATCAACAACTGTCCTTACACAGCGATGGTGTTAGATATTTCTCTCACAAATACAGTTTAGTGAAGAAAATAAGTTTGTGAAGAAAAAATAACGCCACATTCACACCTGCAATCACATTCAACCTTTGTAACGTCTAAGGCCTAGCTATTCTGTGTTTAGGCACTACTTTTTTATAACGTAATAAACACGTAACAACATACAAAAATCCACATTTCCCATCTTAACTTTGAAATGCTGTTCTGTCTAGTGTAAAATTACTTGTATTCACTGATGCAGTGATTTAATTTATTTTCATTTCCTGTGTGTAAAAGCATGCTGCAGACATGGAAACCTTTGTGTTTGCTAGCAAACACAGAACCAGCAAAAAGGGCTGTAAAGACAAATCATTCACACTGAACTGTGAGCACATCCCAATCCTGCAGAACCTACACAAAATAAGAACTTCAGGGGCCCTGGATAAGTGTCACTGAACCATGCAGGGTTAAATATAAAATGTTGGCTGGTTTGATCTAGAAACTAAACCAGCACTTACACGTCTTATTATGATAAAGGTATAGCCTCCCTGGCTTTCAAAAGTACACAGAATACAGACTAGATGTTGCTTTTCAGAAAGAAGCACAGGAGGAAAACAAGTGTGCCAGTACTGCTCTAATGGTCCAAAGAGTGTCCACCCACTGAAGCCTGTGAGAAATGTCCAGCCTTTCCTTGCAAAAAAAAAAAAAAATGTTCCAGGAGAATAAACAACTTTTACAGATGTTCTTTTTGTCCCATTCCTCACCATTCTACAAAATGTTCCAAAATCCCTGTAAACCGGGAAACCAAATACCACAGGATTCCAAGGAAGAAGTGGGTAGATACTGGCTCACGGAGATTTGCACAAGACTGCCTCCACAGTATCCAAGATTGAGCTCCTAGTGGTGATGGACAGACAGAGACAGACAAGCGGATGGACGGCTCATGCTTAAAAATATCAATAAATCATCTGGTAACCTAAAAATCTACCCGTTAGTTCTCTGAGCTATTCATGAAATGTCACAGCCAGCACTCCTCAAATTCAAGGGGATGTTGCGGTAATGGAATGAATAATAATAATAATAATAATAATAGTAATAATAATAATAATAATAATAATAATTATTATTATTATTATTATTATTATAATAATAGCGTGGATCTAAAAGATTTTATTTATGGGGTTATTACCAGTAAAACGTACTCTGAAGTGTCACACTGGGCTGATCCAGGCCTTCAGTACTCATGTTGAGATCAGAGAATTAATGTCAGTTTCCACATCACACGTTTCTGCGACATGTATACAGTGCAGCACACTGTGACTTCCCTCTGTGGCTCCTACAACCTGCAAATGCATTTCAGCATCTGTTAGACAATGATGACAGCAAAGGTCTATTTTCTTATGCAACAGGAAATGCTACTTCATTATCAGTAAGTTAATGGTACTTAACTAGAGTGTATTTGCAGCTGTTTCAGATGGTTGAGAACGACACTAAGTGGTGGATGTTAAGTATAGGGTACAGGCCATTATGCACAGCTCTGAATTTAGAGTAGGATGTAGCCTATACAGTATACTGATTTTCACTCAATGTTGAACGGTCTTGGTTCTTGATATCATTTTAGACAGTACTTGGTACCAGGATTGGCCAAAACAAATAGTATCAATGCAAACTTATTTTTATTATGAATTATCTCACTATAAAGATGTGATGTTGTGACATGGTCCTTTCCAGGCAATATGAGAACAGCACTCAAAAGGGGAAATGTGCATGTTGACTTTTGTTTTATGCTAGACACCAAAGTCAATGTAACAGGAAATGGCAGAAAGTGATTTAGCAGAGACCAGAGGGATCATGAATGAGCTAAGCATTCCTCCACCCTGGCTCACTGAGAAAGAACAACTTTTCTTTTGTCAAAGTTTCAAATTTCAACAATGCTGCCTTGTTCTGTGTGATTACATATATAGTCTTTCTGTGTTTGAATGAACTGCGGAATAATTAACACTGAAATAGACGACAACCTAAGACTAATGTAGCAATTTATTCAATTAATAAGTGAGAAATAATACACTCCACTTTTTGTGCCAACTGACAGCCCTAATCACAATCCAACAGCTCATAGTAGCTGATAACAGTTAATAACTAAATTAATTGGAATGGCTTCAAAAAGCCCCCGTCCACATACTGGCACTTACTGCTGCTTACTTTTACTACACATAAAAAAACTGAGTGATGCACCATTCCAGCGAGGGTTGAAAGTGAATAATTTAGGAGCAAATTAATAATTCTTGAGAACAAACTTTTCTCATGAAGTGGTATCGCATTCCCTTGTGCAATGCCACTGAGAGTTTTGGGTCGTTGGGCAACAGACTACCGGCCAACATTGTACCAACATTGGGTACCTGGTTGGCATGCTTAAAAATAAGCAAGTGCTCCATTTTCTTAACCGTCCAGCTTGATTGAAATGACCATTTGTATTACAGATGTTTTACAAGTCCATGCAAAGACAACAGAAATGAATAATCAGGATGTCACAGAACCATTACTGAGTTTTATGGGAGGTCCTTGAGCAGTGGGGTGGTCAGCTCACAGTCCGGGTCTCCCCCCCACCCCCTTGGATTTGACGACAGTGGACTGTCATCACGGAGTTCCAAATATAAATGGGTTATGCAAGAAACATGTTTGAGCTCTCTCATAAAAAAAAAGGTTAAAGGTGTTCTTCTCTAAAAATCAAGGAAGCGGAGGCTGCTAGGTTACCTGCCCCTTTTCTGAGAGCACAAAGTAGAGAAATTGCCAGCGACCCGCTCAGTTTTTCTAAACAATACTGCTGAATTTGAATGTGCGGTAATGATTGTTATTCACATGCCGGCGCTACCCGAGGGGGTGGAGTGCGTCAGCAGCTCACCTCCACTCGACAAGAGGAGGGTTCAAATAGATAAAACATTTCATCGCTTTTAGATGAGGGGACAGACAATCCAAAAATGTTCTCCTCATTGAACCCGTCCTGCATAACCTGCGTGGAGGCGGAAGAGCTTCACGGCCCATCCAGCACTGGGAGAACCAGCCATGTGGTGAGCTTTTATTCTGGAAAATACAGTTCCTCTGTGTTTAAATAAATGATGCAGTCCCTCCACTGACTGCGATGCATTATGTGCAGCCGCACACTGTAGAACAGGAGACAGCGCCAGATTATGAAAGCACAGAGGACTGCGGGGATGAATAAAAGCGTGTCACAGGCAACTGGGGAGTGCGCACTTCCACATCAAATTCACTTACAGTGTTGGTATTGTTCCCAGTTTTATACACCCCAATTAAAAAATGTTTACTAATACTGGGAACAGGCAGAGGCACCAGAAAATGTAATTGGACTATAGGCCTGGATTCAATCAACATTTGTCCTCAGAGTCAACTCAGTAAAATTAAACTGCTCCCTTTTTTCCACGCAAGTTTTAAAATACATATCTTGCTGATTACTGAACTCGCCAAACTGTCCTTGGAAAGTGAAAGGAAACAACAACTCTTGAACTGAAATGATTGAATCCAGACCCTATTCTACAGCACATTTATTAAAAAAAACACACTGGAGGCCCGCGGCTCCCCAACACCTGACACACACACACACACACACGCACAATCTCAGCTACCAGTGCCTTTTCTGTTCATTTCTTCTCCTCACTCAAAGCCAAAGTCAGAAAACCATTTTAAAGTGCTCAAGTCCTTTGACTAAACTTGGAACCGAATATCAAAAAAAAAGCAGAAACATCCTCATATATACTAAGGTGCCGTAACTTATACAGTTTTATTATTGTTTAACTTTTGCTCTCACCTATTAAGCACTGAATTCCTGCTCCAAAGTAATGAATGATTGGCATGGTAGGGGATTATGAGAAAGAATCTGAGAAAAAAACATGTATTTTTGGCCTTCTCCTGTCTTGTCTTATATTAGGTCCTAGTTGGTAGATCTCAGGCTCGCCCTCTCTATGGGCCCAACGCAGAGTTGAGGTAAACACGACATTCCATTCAAGTTAAGCCTTTTCCACCCCACCCTGCATTCTAACTTGGGTGGCTAAAGTCGGGATATGACAGATGCACACTTGGGGAAAGCACAAAAGCAGGCATGTCCCAACAAACTCCAAGTTACTTCAGCCCAGGTTTGAGACGTATGCCTGCTTATCTAGTTTTAACTATGCAGCTATTGCTCACATTGAAATGAGGGATAAATACAGCAGACTTGTTGGCCATCACATGAAACGACAGCTCAATAGAACTTGTCCCAGAGGACAAAAATGGTTTTACATGCAATATGGACCAAATTCATTCAACCAATGTCATTTTGTGTCAATTTGGAGTTTTATATTCAAATGAATGATATGAAGGCAAGTTAAAATGTCATACACAGATAAATTAATATTTAAAAGTCACCACATTTGGTAGCCCATTACAAATTAATTGTGAATACTGTATGCCTCTGTCATTACAACAGAATCCAATCAGCATGTTCCAAATTTTTTAACGGACATAGCCAGTCTGAACGTAGTGCAGTGGCTAATTACTGTTAGCACCGACCCTTATTGGCCTTCAGCAGCATCAGCTTCTACTTTTTAATACTAATATATAGCTGAGTAAGAGTGGAATTTATAATTAAATTCATCCAACATCTAATGTCTGTTACATATCTATGATATCTGTTAATATAATACATAGACTGAAAGTTATGAAAATCTTTGTGCTTATTTTGATCGATTAACAAACATGACAACTTTCAGAATTATTGGCACCAACTGGCAAAACTTACTCTTCTCACACAGTACTGTTCTCTTTGTTAAAATCATAGTATCAATGTTATGACTTTACCCCTAAATTGCACAATTAGCAACACAGACTAAAAACTCAAGTTAATTTTAGTTTAATTTCTGTATCTCAAACGCACAAATGAAACGTGACCTGTGGATGTGCATTTAAGTGTGTGCCTGGGCCTGCTCTTTTTTCTAATCCACATTATCTTTTGGGGAATTCAGCAATGGAAATGCTCAAAAGAAACCCCTTTCAATGTACATAATGCAGACTACTTTATAATTACAGTCCTCGGTGCCTTGCAGAACTGAATATTAGATTTTTAAAAGGAAAAGGCAATGGAGTGGAAACTCACATTTTCACATTTTCCATCTGTGGGCAGGGGTCAGGATTAACTATTTTAATTACACTCAGTGCATAGACTATCCTCTTCAGGTGCCACTGCATATCTCAAGTGAGGATGTGCGTATCTCAGATATATGCAAGTCTGCATAGCTGGAAGTGTGTAAAAAGCACTTGAGTTCATGTCAAGATCTGGTCCAAAGCTATTTTGCACTTGCATTCTTTCATTAAGACAAAACAGTATAGCAATTGAACGATATTCGATTATGTAGACAAATACGCTGTGGAAGGGAAATTATCTCAATCTGGTAAACCTTGTTTGAAGGAATTATAATGTTATGGATTTTTGGTAGAGACACAGTTTTTAAGTAGTATTTCTCTCACTGACTAACACCATCGTAACCCACAGCTTGAGCTGGTTTACGGTAGACTTCTACTTCGGTAACCAGCAGAGAACAGTGGCAGTAATTGATGGTTCCATAAAAAAAAAATCTCTTCATACACCAGGTCCCATTCTTAACAGTTTTCATTTAACCCCTCCTTCCTCAGCATTTCAGGTACATATGTAGGGTATATTCATAGCAAAAAAATAATTTGGTTGCATTCACACATTAATGAATATCCACATACTTCCAGTGTATTTCCTAATTGATAAAAAAGATTTGGTTATCACTTTCAAGGCAAGGCTTGGTCTAGCCCCAGAACACATTGCAGATCTGTTAAAAGCAAACACCCCACCACACAACACTCCCTTTGATCCTCTACAAAAGACCTGCTCACTGTCCCAGCCACAAATTTTACAACAGGAGGGGACAAGGCTCTTGCGACCGGGGCTACATTTTTATGGAGTACTCAGTCAGATTTTATTAGGGCCTCTGACTGCTGTGTCTTCTAAATCTAATTTAAAATCCTTTTTTAAACTATCCAACCTTACATAACTATTTCACCTGTATTGCTATTTTATTCCCTGTTTATTGTTTTTATTCTGTATTGTTTTATTTCTTTATTTTAAAGAGGGGTGCTGGAGCCTCTCCCAGTGCACCGGGCGACACCCTGGACAAACCACCAATCTATCGCAAAAAAATTTATTTTTTGTATTATTATTATATCTGTATAATATATATTTGCATTATTATTATATTTTACCCCATGGCTGCTAAAGGCCAATCACAGATACTGTAGCACAGATTGCCATAGTAATTATTTATAGAAATTATCAATATAGTAATTCTTTTTTGTAATTCAGGACCACTGAATGCAGCTCAGATGATGCCTGGTTCATGGCAACCATGAACCAATTTATCACATGAATACAAATTAAATCACACTCACATCCATGTCTGGATGTTTACCAATGTCAAGCCTATAATAGTAACAACCAATGAAAATGTGTATGACATGCTAATGTGGATTCAAAAAAGATGAATCCAAAAAAGCTGCTAATATAAACACACGTTATAAAACCAATCCATATGTTCCCACATACTTTTCTATAGAGACATAGCCATGTAGTCAGGCTCAATACAAATATTTGTTGACCTATGTTTGGCTTCCAGTCATTTTCTTTATTCATAGTCAACCACATAACCTGTAAAAATAAAGCAGCATCTTTGGGAGCAATTAACAAATTGTTGAAGTGATTTTCTTTAAAAGAAAGCAGAAATCATACAAATTTTGTGTACAATCTTCTATTTTATTTTATATATTTTCCTCCATGCGTGACCTGGGGGGAGTGGGATTGAACGGAGACAAAACATAATAGACACAACATACAAATACAATAAATAAAACAACTAAACCGTAAATCCTAAATCAATATGTGGTTATGCAAAGCTAAAATAATAGCAAATAAATGTTACATAAACCCAAGAAGCAAAAAAGAAAAATAACAGTAAATATATATAATATATATAATTGGACAACTCATAGGCAAGTCTCTCAAACATATGCAACATACTCTCCACAATTGCATCCCAGGTAGTAAGAACAGTGGGAGAAGTTCTCTCTAAAAGAACTATTTTCACGTGGTGTTGAGACCCAGCTCTACAGAATAGCCTTCATATTAGTAATATCCATTTTATTCATTTTAGCAGCAAGCCCTGCTAGAAGAGCCTTTCTCAAAAAACTCCTGAGGAAGACTTTTGCACAAGAGATTCTGTTAGCCCTTCTGTAATGTGTCACAAAATGTGTAATAAGAACACATTAAATTTTTGCCCATTTTATATCAGGTGAATTAAAGGAATAAGAATTAAAGGACTAGGAAACAGAGCTATTATCTGAGAGGACATACTTTGAATTTTTATGGAATTTACTAAATGCAAAATACTACTGGATACCAAGGGCGCATCAGTACTGGTAAACAATTAGCGTCTTTTTGAAAAAAAAAAGTGGTCCCTTGCTGCAGGGTTCCAACCCTTCAGGTATCAATAGGTCATAACGAATCTCCTTTAAAGCTTTTGTAATAGGAATTTCAGAGTTTGGTGTCAAACTGGTGTCAAACAAATGGTTGAAATCACCTCCAGCATGACTGAGATGCTGCCAATGGATGATAAAATACATTTAACTTCGTCAAAGAATTACTTATCGAAAAAGATAGATGCATAAATAACTGCAATACAAACCTGAACAGAGTAAAAAAAAACATGATGAAATAACAGAACCTCTCCTCTCTATCTGCACCATAATATTTACAATTATGGCAACACCCACGTATACTCTGTGCGGAGAAATATAGACTTAACTTATGTTTTTTTGAAAGTGATTGATATATTTTGCATTCAAGTGAGCTTCATGTACATAGGCAATATTGACCATCCTCCATAATAAGCATTGTAGGCATTGTGCCCTTCACAGGTACACGGACCCCTCGTAAATTCCATGAGTTAATCACCATATCCATATAATCGTGTGGAATAATTTATCAGTTTGACTAGTTGTTTCAAATATACAAAATAGAAAATTTGTCCAAGGGAATGACATTGTAAAGTCTGAGAGACCAAAAAAAAAAAAAAAAAAAAAAAAAAAAAAACAAACTGAAGAACTGCATAGCCACTGAAAATACAAAAATGAGAAATAACTGTAACATCACACCCACCTCCCCTTCAAACAACCCCCTCCCGTACTTGAACCTACTAGGTCACCCACACTGCCCACCCACTCCTCCCCACATGTACCACATAAACAAGAGGGGCTTGTCAGTGTACAGTGCGCAAACAATGCACCCAACTGAAAATTAACAACCCACAGAGAATATGCTTATCCTCGGGGACATGTCAGAAGTGCTGGCTGGAGTTAATGCACAGGAAGCGAACAGTGTGACAGACAAAAATGTATACAATTAAAAAGAAAAATGATGTTAGCAAAGCCAAAAAACACTGTTTATACTCCCTTAAAGTAAACCAACGATAGTGCTCCAACCATGCCAGGTGGATAATGCCTTACAATCTGTCTATGAAGCTAATACGCATTAATGATAAAATTACCCTTACATCTCACAGTTGGCTACTAAGATTATAGCCTGCCTTCTAAAATCAAACTGCGCAAGCAACAATAGCCCTTTTCGGCCAATCGTACCAGGTTAATCCCACAGTGTTAGAATGCACCAAAATAAAATACCAGTGGAGCTAGTCTAGCCAAAGTAAACCAGTCCAAAGTAAAAATGTGGAAATACATCAAAGAAACATAATGAGAAAGAAGAAAATTTATGTTCGTTGAGCAGCTAGCTAGCTAGCTAGCTATACCGTGGTCGCAGTGTTTCTTCCCAGCAGTGGAGCACTTCATGCTATAGTCAACAACATGTCTTGGAAACGGTAACTGAAGCAGGAAAAACCCACCTCCAGACTCCTGAAACTAGCTGGCCTCTTCCACCATAGACTATCAGGGAAGCAGGATACATCAGAAAGTTGCCCACCCCCCTTGCCCAAAGCTTTTCCCTAATTACCCAGTAAACGTTTCTTTTAGCAGCAGTAGAAGCAAAACGACATTCGGTCACGGTGAACAGATACGGGTTCCGATTTCCTGGCCTGGTGGAGTAAGATCTCATGGTTGATGTATCTTAGAAACTGAAAATAACAAAGTATGGGGTTTATCAATGTCACTGCGGTTGCTTGTGTAGATGTGATGGGCTTGGTTCATTTTCAAAAAGGGATGGTCTTTAGTAGGTTGTATGACTGGGAACAATTTCAGGATATGGCGTTGGAGGAACTAAACTAGGTTGTGACCTTCTATACCCTCCAAGAGGCCTACTTGCACTGCTGGCTTCAATCTTCATAATCCATGATTTTGTCCTTTATAACATGTCTTTGTAATAGATGAGGTCATTTTTCTGTTGGTGAAGTTCATGGTTGTTGGATAGCTTATGTACAGCGGAAACAATTCCTGCTTTTTTCAGTTTAAGAGCACTAAGCAGGTTTGTGGTTTCTGTGATGGATTGGATTACAGGCCTTAGAGCAGTTTCTTGAAAGGTACTGACACATAGGGATAAGCATGCATCCCAATCATTGCTTTCTTGGTGCTTTTTCCTTTCGCTTACTATCAGGAGTTTTGGAAGAAAAGATGGCAGCACCAATGGCATGGAGGGTCAGTATACGCATCATAATAAAGCCACACCTGGTTAATAAATTAAATCATACTGATTGTTCAAAAAACTCATAAAATAATGGGGTGGGAGCAGGGGCTCAACTAGCAAGCAGCTATCTTATAAAAGTGTTCATATTATCATCAGACCGTCCAAAATTAACACACATATCTTGATTAAAAACTTACTTGACAACCAATGTAAAATTTCATTATATTCCATTCTATTGCAATGCAATGAAAGGTTCTTAAATTGTTATTAAGTTTCAAAGAACAGAAGCTGATGTAAAAGGATTTTGCACTTTCCTAACCTCCAAGTTGCATAACCCAACACAAATCCAAAAATACATTGCTTCCCCACTCCTTTACTCTGAACTTTCAACCATATGTTGATTCTCAATCAATATAAATTTGTTAAAAATGTTTTGTGAATCCAGTCCTTTAGATATTGTCCAATCCTTGTTTAAAAAGCCTGCCAGCATCTTATTATTTGAAGTTTTAATAAGGTGCTTTACCCTTATGCTGGTAGACCTACTGTGAGTATTGTTGCAGCGCACAATGTTCACAGGCAGGAGCACCACCAGGGATTTTGGGCCCCATGAAAAGATCTCGGATTGAGCCCCAAAACCCCACGACACCCCATCCCTGCACAACTACAACACAATTCTTTGAGGGCGGCTGTCAGTCAGAGCCCTTGGGATCATCTGAACCCCCCTCCATACAGCGCCACTGTCCACAAGGCATGACAAGAGATCAGATATAACTCACTGAGACCAAGACCAATGTTCTTAGCTAAGGGGACTGATTACACGCTTATTGTAGCTCCTGATGGTGATGTTACAAGTGTTCACTCTCTAAAATTCTGCTTCATTCCTATTATGCTAAACTAGTGTTAACTACTAGCAGGGTAATCCTCAGATTGACACAAAAACTTGGATTCCGCCAATTCAGATTTTAAGAAATATCATATTTTCAATAGAAAATAAATAGTTCCGATATTTCAGGACAACCACCTATGCATACATTTAAATGTGAAGATTCCAGTGAATTAATGTACAGGAAGATATAAATGAAGTGTCTATTCAAATCCACTTGTTCAAAAAAAAGGGGAGGGGGCACATATGTTAATGTCAGAGCATATCACTTCTGTTAAAGGTAGTACAGTATATTTATGTTAGCCTTGGTTTTTATGTTAGCGATATGGGTTTCCTCCAAGGACTTTGGTTTCCTCGCACAGTCCAAAGACAAGCAGGTAGGCTAATTGAAGATTAAATTGCTCATAGGTGAGAGAATGGTGAGTGAATGGTGCGTGCCTTGCGATACACTGGTGAACTGTCCAGGGTGTATTCCTGCCTCTCGCCCAATGCACACTGGGATAGGCTCCAGCACCCCCGCCATGACCCTAACCAGGATAAGTGGGTATAGATAATGGATGGATGGAAATACAGTTAAGTCAGGAATATACCACAAACTATAGTGAACTTTGTATTTTGCGAGGGCAACATTTACGAGCACACCTTGCACACCTTAGCACGTGCAATGTAAACCAGCCATTATGCCAAGCCTAACACTGCCTTGTACTCTTGCAGTTGCTACTTTAATCTTGTCAATTGGTGTCATCAAAGCACCGTGACAAGAATGCAGTGGGCAAACCGCTCAGTTCCCTGTGAAACCACACAAAACACTCCATGCCCGTGTCTGAGCGTGTGCGGACGTTTAAAAAGTCCTGCAATACCTTAAATGTCCTCAGGGTGGATTATTTTCTGAATGT
Source organism: Anguilla anguilla (assembly GCF_013347855.1). Lineage (NCBI taxonomy): Eukaryota > Metazoa > Chordata > Actinopteri > Anguilliformes > Anguillidae > Anguilla > Anguilla anguilla. Next base: position 28,129,221 of record NC_049212.1, read on the forward strand.
ATATCGGTGTATTACATGCCATTTCTTTGACAGTGAATTAAATGCTGGCAGAAGTGAGGAGTTAATTGATATTTCATAACGGTAAGATTTTGTGGATAATGTTTGAATCACTTCCAATTAACCATCTTAAAACGTGTATACTGGTACCAGTATAAAAAAAAAAATAATAATAATAATAATAATAATTTGTAAAGCAATATAATTTCTGGTTTAAGTACTTCAAAATACTTTTAACAGAGCAAGGCATTTTGTGGAATGCAATACATGAATAATTACAAAATGTCGCAGCACAAGACAGTCTCTCATTTACTTCAGCAAGTTACGAATGTCTTTCTTCTGTACCACAAATAATATTAGTAAAACATTCAAAATATATACTTTTACACATCAAACTGAATAGAAGCAGAAGCAGTGCGTCCGAGCATCAACGCACTTCGGTCCGTGTATCTCCCACAGAAATAAATGCTCGCGGTTGGGATGCCACGCATCTCCAAAATGATGCGAAAATACTGAGCAGCCGAGCTACAGCATGCAAATCCGCCACATATCGCCTGCGATGTTTTGCAAACTTGATAAACCAAGCACAAATTGTTATTATATCCCTGTTTAGTAATAATTGTGTGCTCAACTAAATTGCGCGCTACCCCCGCAAATATTTAAACCAGAAGAATTATAACTCAAACGTGCATGCGTGGGGTTTTCTGTGAGAGGAAACTGAGACTGAGGTCTTGTTGGGTGGCATCGTGACCCCTTAAAAAACAAAACACGAAAACATCACAGTAACTGGTAGCCGGGAAAAGTGAGTCTTGCAGGGTCCTACCTGATAACTGCTGTATCACCCTGGCGAATGGTTATGTTGTCGGTGGTTCGCTGCATATCCACACTTCGGACAGGGAGCCCTGTTGGAATAAGACACAGCAGTCTGAATAAGGCAGCCTGAATCTGCCTCCGACAGGATCTCCTTCCAACCATCATCGTGCGCGTCGACGGAAAACGATGGACAGTAGATCCAAGAAAGTATCTGCACTTTACAAAGAGATATCGAAGTCCGGTACCGATACTGCCAGCTACTCCACAACAATAAAGATGTTCGGGAATGGTTACATAGAAGACGATAAACACCAAAAGAAAAATGGCTTGAATGAAAAGGTAGATTCCGTAACCCTTAGCAAACAGCGTATCTCACTAAAGCCTTGTTCGCATATGAGGACTTCTCAGAGATTAGTAGAGCGCTGTTCTTGTGAGTGTGAGAGAATTCAGCTCTCTTTCCCCCTCCCTCCTGCTCTCTCATACACACTCTCTCTCTTGCGCTTTCCCTCCCAGTTTCCCCCACCCCACTATACATCGTCCTGCTACCCCCCTTCTCGAAAATCTGATACTCCCTTATTGGTTGTCACGACAACAGCACCATCTGAGGTCCCCTTTCTACCAAACAGAACAGCGGCTGAAGATTCAAAGAACAAGGAGCGTTTATTCTGGTCATTTGCGCGGTTGACGTTGAAGCCGATTCTACGTTCGTAACCTTAGACCAAACTATTAGCCTCTTTAGCAAAAACATGTAACCGAATAACGGAACAAAAACAGTAAGTTTTCATTAAATACTGTTGTCAGAGCTACATGCACCCAAGTTATCCATAGCCTACTGCATACACACGCACACCCAAAGATAAACGCAAATGAGCTGCATTCTAGCCTACTCGTGGGAGCGATTCAACTTGTGGGTGAAATTTGCCGATTGTCTGCCTGTTTAATTCAATCGCCGTGTGAATACCTGTTTAGTGGGTTTAACTTGATGTTTTGTGGATGTAAAATTAATTTTCAGATGGATCTTTGTGACTGGGCGTTTTGTTATAACTTAAGGAGCACCTCCGGCTGTGGCTCGAATATGGGAGCTTGGAAGACCACATTGATCTAGCGTCACATTCCGCGAATTTCACTCAAGGGAGGCGTACGGCATGAAATTGTATTGTGTCATTTGAGGAAAATAACAGCCTAATCTATATCGGACGAGGCTACTGAAAGCCACTGAAATCACTAAAGTCTCTGAAATGCTTATGTATTATTTCAGTTTTTTTATGTTTTCGTTTTATTTTTTTATTTTTTATTTTTTTCCAGTCAGGGAGATTATTCATTTTCCATCAAGTCATTATTTGAATTACAACAGAATGTGTTGGTCCATGCCAGAACATTTTCACCCTGGAGCATGTTTATTACAACTGGGTATAGTTAGAATATTCTGTTCTAGAGTCAACAGCCATTTGAAAGTTTTTCTTTCTTTCTTTATTTATTTATTTATTTATTTATATGAGATTAGGATATATACAATGCAGTATGTAAGTATTTGGACAGTAATGCAAATTTAGCTGTTTTGGCTCTGTAGACCCACTTTGGATTTGAAATGAAACAATTAATATGGGTTTAAAGCAGTCAGCTTCAATTTGTCGGTAGTTACATCCATATTTGTGTGAACAGAATTTCAGCCCTTTTTATACTTAGTGCCACCATTTTAGGGGACCAAAATAATTGGACAAATAAACATAATCTGAAATAAAGTCATAATATTTAGTACTTACAAATCCTTTGCATTTGATGACTGCCTGAAGTCTGCGAGTCACAGACCTAACCAGATGCTTGGTATTTTCCGTGGTGATACTCTGCCAGGCCTGTACTGCAGCCATCTACAGTTCCTGTTTGTTTTGGAGGGTTTTTCCCCTTCTGTCTTGTCTTCAGCAAGTGAAATGCATGTTCAGTTGGATTTCGGGTCGGGTGATTGACTTAGCCAGTCAAGATCATTCAATTTTTTTAGCCCTGAAAAACTCCTTGTTTGCTTTAGCAGTATGTTTCGGGTCATGGTCCAATGAACTTGGCGGCATTTGGTTGAATCTGAGCAGATAAGATGTTTCTGCACGCTTCACAATTCCCTCTGCTGCTGCTGTCAGCAGTCACATCATCAATGAAGACAAGTGAGCCAGTTCCAGTGGCAGCCATACATGCCCAAGCCATAACACTACCTCCACCATGTTTCACAAATGCGAGGACAGGGGGTTTTGGATCATGAAATTCCTTTCTTCCACACTTTCCTCTTTCCATCACTTTGGTACAGGTTAATAGCTGATCTGTCAATAAGATTTTGTTCCAGAACTCAACAGTTCTTTATGTAATTTTCAGCAAACTTTAACCTGGCCATTGTGGTCTAGAGGCTTACCAGTGGTCATTATGTTGCAGCGAGCCTTCTGAGGTTATGCTGGTGTAGTCTTCTCTTTATGATAGTCTTTGACACATCCATACATACATCCTGGGGAGTGTCTTGATCTGGTCAACAGTTGAAAAATGTTTTTTCTTCACAAGAAAAAAATACCACCACAGTAGTGTTCTGTTGGTCTTCCAGATTATTTGCCATTGCTGAGGTTGTAAGTGTGTTCACAGGGGAAATGTAACAGATGTTTTAGGTGGATGCATCAAGCTTAAAAAGCAGTTTCAAGTTAAACATGCAGAATTGCGCTCTGTTTCCAAAGAACAGTGGGAGATTTCAATAAATATTTCGGGAGATATTGCCAAAAATCTGTTTTGGCTATATGAAAGTTTTTTTTATCGGAAGCGTTTTTCTGTTACTGTATTATGTGTGTGTGTGTGTGTGTGTGTAGGAATCCAAATGTATGTAATCGTTAGCAGTCTTTTAGTGACTAACATATTGTATAGTCTTGGTATAGCATGCAAGCTTTGTTGGGATTGCTAGCCAGGTAGATTTTTAAAAATGCTTTGATTAATGCACACAAAACATTAATGTTACATATAGAGCAGCTAGGGAAGATTGCATTAATAGACTTCTTTCATTATCCTTATTGGAACACTGAAAAGCAGGGCCATTTGTAAACATAACATGTGATGCCAGTGCTGATCAGGCAGGTTAACAATGCTTCTGATACAAAACTCTTTACGATTTATGGCATAAATATATTGAGTGTGCATCGCATATGCACACACATGCACAGAGTTACTATTATAATGGTGTTCTGACTGTGTAACTGATGTGTAAGTACAGTTACATGTCCTACGTGACTACAAAAAAAGACAATTTGCATTAATGGCAAAGATTTCTACCATTTACATGCAACAGCTGACAGACAGAATTAATAATATTGAATATTTATTTATTTATCATTTTTGTGCATATATATATATATATATATTCTGCTGTTTATGGGTATATCAGCAAGGTTGGTCAACCTGCCTCTGGTCTGTGCAGGAGTCAGCTGTTATTGAATTCTGACTGAACCCTGTTCTCACAAACCAACTGACACCATGTAGCTCACACCAAAAATAAAAAATGAACAAAAGCTGAAACATCAACCCTGCAATCTCAGCTGAAAAAATAAAATATCGTACTCCAGCCACAATTTAAAGAAGCACCATGCAAGGAATCATGTCCAGGAAGTTTTGGTGCACTGGTATGTTTTTAGTGATGCACATATTTTGAAGCATATCTGACATTATTCTCTCTTAACAGTTAACACAGCAGGTTTCTCAGCTATAGGCTACATCTCATTGTGTGGCTTTCCATGGGTACCAGAAGAAAACATTGTATATGGAACAACCTAAAGGACTGAAGTCAATAGGAAAATGTAATCACTGCTACCTTTGTGTGTGAGACGAATAAATCAGAAAAAGCAACAATAAAAGCCTACACACCTTTAAGCATGCGTGTGAAAAAACAGACAACTCTCAACAGATATTCAAATAATTGTTGTTTTTATGCACATGGCATAATTGATGCATGCTGTTCTCTAGTATGTTGTTTTAAAATTAGCCCAGCTGTGGAAAGCAGCAATGTCAAAAGAAAGTCACACTGCATTATTTGAGTATCTTTTCTCTTGTATATACTGCCAGCTGCAATTTGAAACTAAATAAACAGGACACTTATCTTGGCAACAGAAGTTGTACAGCACACTCAACAACTGTTGATATTGTATACTAGTATGCATTACATAATTATTAGGAAAAGTAAAAGCATGAGACAGCAGGATAAGTGGAAGATACTCAGAATAATATAGGTAGTTAGCCAACTGCAGCTTTGCTTTCAGCTGAATAATTACTTTTTAAACAGTAAGAAACTGATTTCCACCACTACAAGTAGTTTGAGACTTTTTTCAGTTTGACAGCAGAGCTGCTTGTTTGAGTGCAGTTATAAAGAAAGTGACCAAGGCAGTGGAGGCAATAGATTTAAAGCAAGTCACATTTTTTTGATTGATCACCTTGTGTGGACAGGGGTCCTCAGCCCTGGACTTGGCGAACCACAGAGTTGGCTGGATTTGTTGTTACTTAGGAATTAATTGCTCGGTTAAAGTAGTGACATCTGTTTACTTGGTCTGTGAATGGTTTCTTGATTTTTTAAAATGAGAACAAAAACAAGCACAGCTGCGGCTCCCAGGAGAAGGTTTAAGGGCCACTGGATTAGGTAATTGAGCTACCAAATTTATTATATTTGCATTGTCATAATAATCCAAATACAACAAATTAAGTTGTATGAACTCAAACAGCATGGATTACATAATTGAATTGACAAGGAGTAAAAGTAACTTTTGGTTCACATTCATCTGTAAGTAACAAACCCACATATCCCAGTAGTAAATAACTAATATGCAGCTCCTCACAGCAAAACACACAATAACTTGACAATATAATTGAATACCTTCAATTATGAATCCATAAAAAATGCCTTTATATGCCTAAATGACATTATTACAAATTCTATTTGATTTGAAGCTCTCTGCAAAGCACAGTGTAAATACACTCATAAGTGCCATTGCTACAGTATGCATGTAAAATGGTAGCGTTTACCACAGAATCCAACTGACATCTTTCCATCATTACCACCTGCGGAGTGATCATGAAAGAGAACTGCAAAGATAAATTGAACCAAAGCACTTTGCTTCAAGTCTACCATTTTAAATTATCCAAGCATTCACGGCAGATGATTTTCACATTTTGCATTTGAATTGTAGCCTTTTCACCCGGTGATGTACAAAGTACAATGGTATTATTACAGCCATTTTCTACTATAGAGGTACGTGACTGACTGGCAGATTTAGTCCAATAGCATTACCATTTCTAGCTTTGAGCTGCCGCTGGATCTGCATTGACCTGGTATTAATCAGAATGATTCACTGCTTAGTTTAATGTCTTTATACCTGCTACTGTGCAGCTGGCTCAGAACAGGGTCAAGATTCTGCAGTCCCTGCATGCTTTAACCAAAATGCATGAGTTCACATGGAACTTTGCTTTTCGACATGTCTTCAGGTTACAATCATGCATGTGATTTGAATAAAAGCAAGCATTTAGTATCACCATGGATGCAAATTTTCTAACAGTTGCACCAGTGTCAGTATGTGTTGATATACAACATATTAACACCTTGTAGTTGTCCATTTCAGAATTTACTCTGTGCAGCAAATGCTGCGAAAAAATGCTACCATTTCGATTAATAATTGTGAGAATTGAGAAATGCTTCAGGTGTTTAAAATGTTTAAAATGTAGTGATAACGGTGCATTACTATACTTTGTGTAGATTCACAAGTGCATTTCCAACCTGTGGGAGATAAATATCATTGCACTGGAGTCATTTTAAATTAGATAATGGAATGGCCAATAATACTGTTAAGTTTACTACAAGTGTTACATGTTTTGAGTGCATCTGAAGATCTCTTTGTTTGCACCAGGATTGGTCAGTTTATTTATTTATTTGTTTATTGATTAATTGCCCTGCGGTGCATGTTAGCAACCACATGGAAATATGTGCATGCATGGCCTGGTCAACAAATGAGAGACGGCATATTTTTGTACAACTTTCTTGTTAATTCTCATCCTTAAAAACGAGTTGACTGTTTAAAAAAAAAAATCATTTCTTGTGCATATGAACAATTGATAAATGAAGCCCCATAAGTCTGGCAGCAGGGATTGTTCTCAACTGGCCAAAATCCAAAAGAAAAGCCCAATCCAAGCTCATTTCATTTGAAAACAAAATGAATCAAACTCAAATTGAGTCCAAAGTGCACTTCCTTCTCTGCAACCCACTAGAAAAACCACACACACGCTGCCATTAGGGAAATCGAGGAGCACTGTGTGTCTTATGTAAAATCTGAGGAATTATTGATGCTGTTCTTTTCATGTAAAAAGGCTTAATATGTCCACAAAAACTGCAAGCACATACCATGAGACCTCATATTGAACCGTGGCTCTCTGAATTTGCCGTATAGACCGCGAAACCACGCATTCAAATCAACCACCTATTCAAATCCATGTCTCGCTGGTGGGAGGAAGGGCAGTGCTGACACATTTCTTATTTAAAACAGGACCTTGCTGATATAACATCTTGAAAAGCTGCAAATTTAATGATGTATGTGGTGATTTTTCACATTTATATGTCGTGTGATGACAGGAAAGAAATTTCGTTTTTTTTGTGTAAAATTACCTTTAAAGTGACCTCAGCGTGCAGTTTGCATAGAAGCAGCCGAAACTCCACACAAGTTTATAAATAATATCAGGGGGCCAAGCACTGAAGTCATTTACAGTAGGTACAGTATTGTTTATGATTTTCTATTTTATTTTATTTTACTTTCAGCATCTGCAGCTCTGCAAGAAAAGGTATAAAACCCAGACGGTTCCAAATGCTCATTAACCTGGGCAGGTCTTTGGGCAGGCTGCAATTGACGAGGCCCAATGTGTATCTCTAGGTCACTCTGCAGGGCTGCAGAGTCAAATATGATAGCTTTAGAGGCCATGTAATCTGTGCTGGGCTGACTCTGACTGTTACAAAAGGGGTGGCCATTTTGTGCTCACTCCTATGAAAAAGAGCTTAGTGTATATATGTCATGTGACCTGCAAGTGACTTAAAACACAACTACTTACCATACGTGAACACTAAAATCATATTATCAGGTAAAAATTAACATATTTTTGTACGTATGCATCTGCCTAGAAAATTGTTCCTCATTTACCTCGATACAGGAAGAGATGCAATGTGGACAATTTGTGTTTTTATTTGTTCAGTAGATGGTAGCAAAAGACAGAAATTTAATGGATCAAAATAAATATTTAGAAAACATTGTGGGAAACAGAAATTCTAAATTATACTTATCACAGAACATTTTTTCTTAAACCTTTAAAACTTGAGACTAAATATTAAATAAAAGCTACTATCAAGAGCAAGATTTAAAGGATTTAGTGCTAACACTATTTCTAGCTAGCTAGTATTAATTCACTAACAATCATAGCACAGTAAACACTAGTGCAGCTAGTATTCAGCTAGTATAAGTTACTTAACATTAGCTAACACAAGATACCAGTCCAAGTGCATAGCTACTTACTATCACTGAGCAGGCATACTTTTGGTGAGTAGAGCTAGATACCAAGCTAACTTAGCTAGCATTGTTGAGAGATTTATATAACATGATAACCTCTGTCCTTTGTCTGGCAGGCAGTAAACAAAACATGTGACTAGCTTGCTAGCTATGCTGGGTAGCTAGTGCAAAGTAAACATTCGTCATCACAGCTTCAATTTAGCACAAAATCATACTACCAAAGGTGGTGGTAATCAATTAAGTTGTTGATACATTTCTGGATTGATCTAGAAGGGTATTACACTCTTTTTAAAATTGCTTTCTGGATAATGACATAGCATAGCAGATTAGATTATCTGACATAGCCTAGTATTGAAAGTATTGAGGGTCCAGTAGGAGAGTAGTGTTGAACCTTGTTTATGTGTATAGCATGACTAAACATGTATTTTTAATAAATTGTTTGGGGGAACACAAGCAATCACGTTATGATTCACTCATGCACTACTATACTGCAGCAGGTTCAATCACTGACTTCTTAATCACAATGTGCATATACTGTAACTAATGATGCAACAAATAATGTCAATGCACTTCAGCCCAGCTAAAGTGATATTGACTTACAGCTTTTGAATAGGGTGTTACTCAGTGCTCTTCCTGGTTTTATATTAAATATAAATATTAATTTAATTTTATAGATTTTAATGACTGAATATACTGAGGCGTTGTTTTACATTGTCATTTATTATTTTTATTTATTTATTGAAAACTTGGCTCTGTACTACTTTGTACCACATGGAAATAAAAAGATATTTACAAACAAATGTGATTATATATGTGATAAATATGATATGTAGCATAGGAATTCACTTTTGGCCTTAAAACTTTTAATAGCTTGCAGCAAACAGTGACCCACACCTTTCAGTTCTAATGGACTTTAAAGGCATAGCACTCATTAATGCTCAAAGGAGTGAACATCTACTAGACATTAAATCAATTGCATTGCAGGACAAACTGTATTAAGATAGTCATAAATCCAAGGCCTGGTTCCTGTATTGAACTACAGTTGCCAGCATTAAAATCCAACTCTCAGAATGATGTCATCCACATCATAACATTGATGTTGGAGAAACTAATGGTTAAATAAAAGCAGTGGTCTACCTCATGCTCAGACTATGTTTGCTACAGAATTGGTGTACACATGAACCCACTGAGGAAATTACATGTCCACTCAATTACTGTGCATGCCTTTGAAAGCCTACCAGAATCCTTCTGATAAAAATGTATGTATACGCATTTTAACGAGTAGCCTAAGGACAGGTAGACTAGCCCACAGGTGAATTGTCAACCTATCCTGTCAGTCCCCTTTAAGCCAGCACTGACATTTTTGAGAAAACATGATATTTCAAAGAAAAGTATTTAAGAATATATCATTACATACCAAAAGCCATGGTGAAAGCACAGACATATTTGTTAAAGTGACTGCTGAAATAGCTTTCCTATTTCAGATGTACAAAACGTGTAGCCAGGTATTATTTTTTTACTTAAAAAGTTACATTGAAAAATTGTAAATGTCAAATCAACAATGACAGATCTTATATTTTACTGGGATAGACTATCTTTGATCTCTCTTGGACTTGAGTATGAACTCTGTCATTCTGTCATGTTCAGGAACAGTCTCTTTCTGCACTGGAGTCCATTTTATCTGCAGAGCTCTTTGTGTGGGTGTGGCTATAGCACTGAAATGACTTCAGTGGCCTAACTGGCTGTTTGAAATAGAGGAGAAAATGTAAAAACTTCAGAGAAAAAAATCAATTAGGTAGCAAACTACAGCCTTAAATTGAGTAGCAAAGTAAAGCCTTTAATTGGGTTGCAAACTACAACCTTTCATTGGGTAGCAAACTACAGCCTTTAATTGGGTAGCAAACTACAGCCTTTAATTAGATAGTTAAATACAGGCTTTAATTTGGTAGCAAACTACAACCTTTCATTGGGTAACAAACTACAACCTTTAATTGGGTAGCAAACTATAGCCTTTAATTAGATAGTTAAGTACAGGCTTTACTTTGGTAGCAAACTACAATCTTTAATTGGGTAGCAAAGTACAGCCTTTAATTGGGTAGCAAACTATAGCCTTTAATTAGATAGTTAAGTACAGGCTTTACTTTGGTAGCAAACTACAATCTTTAATTGGGTAGCAAAGTACAGCCTTTAATTGGGTAGCAAGCTATATTCTTTAATTGGATAGTTAAGTACAGCCTTTAATTAGGTAGCAAACTACAGTACTTAATCAGGTACTAAATTACAGCCTCTAATTAATGGATCTTTTATTGTATGGAGAATTCATTAAAACATGTTTTATTGTGTACAGAAAATTGCCCATTGAATGTTTATTTCCTGTTTAATGTTCACGTTTTCAGCAAATTTCATTTTCTGAATGTTATTGGCCATCTTCAGAAAAAAAATAAAAAATAAACAAATGAGCAAAACAGTGCTGGTGTCACACAGGAAAGTACCAATTTAGGATGCAACTGTTTTTAGATAATTTCATGAGGATTCACCGTGACACTTTTCCCTCCTGTATAATCAAACAGTTTAATTTCCAAACATATTCTTTTGTGATTATGATACACAGTTTGGAGAAGAAGAAAAAACAAACTGGAAAAAGTATCATCATAAATCTTAACTATAACTTTTTTTTATAACTATACGTTTTAGAACAATTCATACTGAAACCATTCAGGCTAAATTGTTCTTGCAATAGCATTTTAAGGCCATTTCAGTGACTTAGTTGCTGAGCATTTAAACTACTTGCGTCTGTGCCTGCCAAAATATATAGTAGATAGAAAAAAGCTTTGTCAGTCAGAGATTATGTATATAGTGCTACCTGTCATTCTAATTCCTATCAGCCAAGTGGAAACTGGAATCATTAACTCTACCAGGCAAACTGTGCAAACCATTATGCAGTAGGCCTACAGATAAGCAGTCATTGTCAGGGAAAAAAAAACACAGGCTACAGCCTTAGCTACACCCCATGTACTAGCCACATCTGAGACTGCTGACAATTCACCAGAAAGAAAAAATAATTATATATAATATATATATATATACTTGGTTCAAACAGAGTTCAAAATGAAGAAAACCCATTACATTTCATGATAAATCCTATTCATTCTGCCATCATGTTGATTCAAATTCCGAAAAATGGCCACCCTAGAACTGAGTGCAACTTAACTTGGATGTCACTGGCTGTATTCTGGTTGACACCGGCAATATTGAAAACTCCATATGTTAGCAGCACAACTGCTACTGAAATGCAGACAGTGGAGCCATGTTTCTAGAAGCTAGGATTCTTACCCATATGAACTACAAACTTCTAAAACTGTAATGTAAGAATAAATAATGAAAATAAAACAGTTAATTCACTCTTTTTTCCCGATTAATATATTGCGCTCGAGCAGTCTTTATCTTTTGAGTACCTGACTAGTTATGCCCATTCCTTGTAAAAAAATAAGTGCAGCTATTAGTGTAAGATATAATGTAACATACTGTATTTACAACGGGAGCTCCACAATGTTTGAGGCAAAGTCTCTTTTTTTTCTTTCTTAATTTGGCTCTGTACTCCACAGCAAACTTTGATTATTAATACAGCCTCTTGATTGAAGGCCTCATTTCTGGTAATTGTTCCCATTGAGATGGTAAAAGTTCTGGATAAACGTCTGCTCCAGAAGTTCGATGGGCAGTTTGGACCTCAAATCAGAGTGGAGTTGGCAGTGTGCTTTCCCTCAAACTCTGAGTGTGAGCAGTGACAGCACAACATGTAGCACAAGACAATAAGGAGAATCTGAAAGCTATTAATTAATAAATTGTTTCTGGTAAATGGCATTGTGCACTGTGATTACTTGCACTGTGAAATGTTCAGTGTAACTCTGATTACTTCTAACTAATAGAGCGCATATGGTCCCCTCTGGACACAAGCACTGTTTATTTATTCAGGACTGAGAGTCCCAATTATCAGGCTTTTTGAAAGGATAGACAGACTGTGGTATCTATATTATCAAGCTTTTTGAAAAAGGCTAATTGTGATACCATCAAGCTTTTTGATCGTATCACAGTACACTTTCTTATTTCTACACACTAAGAAGATTCTTTACACTACCCACAAACTCAAAAGTCTCAGATTGACAAGCCACAAGTCCAAGGAAGGCAGAGATTGCAGAAAACTTGATTTTGAAAAATTGTATTATTATTTTAAAAATACTTTTCAAAGGTTATGGTTTTTTACAATTATATAAAATGTCATACGGACCTCATGGTAAATAAATTAGTTACAGTAAATGTCTAGCCTATTGTATGCTGCTTCACCCCATACAATGTATCAAATCAAATAATAAAAAATAAAAAAATCAAATAAAAAATGGTCAGTCAGTCAGTCATGGTTCACGTTGATTACCGTATCTGTTGAAGAGTTCTCAATAGGCCTGAAAATTCAGGCCTGGCCTAACCTGGTCTGAGTGAGTTGAAGCACGAGCCTGACCCATCCCGAAAAAAATGAGAGTTGGTGATTGCCAGAAAACCGCTGTGCAACTTGCATAAGCTCAGACTGCGCGCAAATAGGGCAGAGCATTGCAAGACCTAATGTGGGGTAAAATGTAACACAGACTTTTTAGGTAGATACATTAAGCTTGAACAACATATTTCAGGTTATAGAATTTTTACCTCTTTGTCTCCAACGAATGGTGGGAGGGTTCAATAAATATTTTGGGAGATATTGCCAAAAGTCTGTTGCCGAACTATCTCTAATAATATTTTCAGAATTGAGCCAAATACGAAAACCGTTATTTCCCTGCTATCCACTACGCAACAAGGAGGGAGAGCAGGTACGGCACAAGATTGATTAAAACACACACCCATGATCAAAAACTATGTTAAAAAAGAAGCTTTATATTAAAACATCCACATGAATTGGATGACTTGGATATCGTTAATATCCTTATTTGTCTGTTTTGTGTTCATTTAAAGCTGACAGCTTTTGTTTTGAGCAGTCTCAGCCCATTTTACAGAAAACAAGTGATTGGATTTTACTTATGTTTTTAAAGTTTGTCATGATGTTGGTAATACATTTTTAAGATTTATTTATTTATTTATTTTTTAAACAGGATTCAACTTGCTTATTGTTGTGTATTTCGCTCTGTATTAGTTACAGCAAACGGGTTTCTGGGTGAATAAGCAGATGCATTTTAACCACCAGAGAAAGTCTGAGAGTTTGATTGTCTCAAAAAGTACCAATCAGCACAATGGACAGTGCTGACATTTTTTTTGTTGCGTTTTTACTGTTTGGCCAAAGTCAATTATCGTAAATTCTTGGGCTCGGGCTGACATTGTGAACTCTTATCTGTTGTAAGCAAGAGACAGACCCCAAATGAAGTATAAATCAAGTGCGTTAAGGGATCAAGGGACCCCTAATACAGTTAGGTTGGAAGAGGCTTGCATGGTCAGTCTTGGCATGGACTCCTGAACTATGAATGGAATTTCTCGTATATACAATAGTACTTGAATTAATCTCATAGGCTGGAACAACAGTTCTTTGTCTCTGAAAACTATATAAACTCATGTACTGGATTTTATATTTTTGAAGACTGTAATTGTACCTCTTCCCAACAGGTCATTTTATTAAAACATCATTTTTTATCTTTATCTGCAACACCATCCTACGCTATCATTTTATTCTTTTCTGCCAGCAAAGAACACTATTCACAAAATTTACTGCATGCAAAAAAATCATACCGAAAACTAGAAATACTGCCTCGCGGTTGTATGCCTTCACCAACCAAGGCATCTATTTATTTTGGTAGATGTCCTCATGAGTTTTTATTATTAGTATTATTATTATTATTATTATTATTATTATTATTATTATTATTATCATCATCATCATCATCATCATCGTTTGCTGATTTAAGTCAAAAGGGGGTAGACAAGTGACTTGAATTAAGTCAAAAGGAGCTAAACAAATGACCTTATTTTTAAATCAAAAACACTTTTGTATTTAAGAGGTGTTTTCAGTTTGTAACACTTTAATGAGTATTTCCTTTTACCTTAATTTGAAAGTATAAACTCACTGTAATTTGAACCGTCAGATCAACAACCAGATTTGATTTTACCATATATTTCTTTATCAAAAACCAATTCTGATGTTCACTACACATGAACTGTTTATCATTTAGTAAAATTGCTTCAGCTCAGACTGAAGGAAATACAAAAAATGAATTCCCAACAGTGAAATGCACCATGGGAGTGTGCTTCTTTATATTCCTAATTGTAACATACAGATAATTTGTTTATCAACTAATTTTGAATTTGTGTATGAAATTATTTGTTCCACTTCATCACCCTGCTTGCTGGTGCTGTGATCATCTTTTAAAATCTGCTCTCTGCTCAGTAGTGTATTTGCTGTAACCATGGAGACCAATTATTCAGTAACTTTATTTATTCAGATTTGCTCATTTTAACCCAAAGAGAATCAGAATTCAGTTAAGGCACTGTTGCAGTATATACTTATTACACAATAATAAAAAAGCAATACCGAAGCATTATGCCTTAATATCATTACTACATACCCATTACACATCTATAAACGATGAAAAGAATTAGCACACTGCTCACAGAGGTTTAAATAAATGACTCAGACAATAACGACTGACTGCTCCCCTAACTGGGCTGATAAGGTGTGTAAGTATTTCACTGTTCATGACTCTTTTAACATGCATATGTTACCATACAAATGCACAACTAAAAAACAACATTAGGTTCACAATTATTCCATCACATGAAGCTGTAATTAAATAAATAAATAAATAAATAAATAAATCTGCTTCAAACCACTGCACCACTAGTGCTATAAAAGGTGCCAAGGACTAAAAAAATGACCATGGGATTTATTAGCCACCAAGTGATCTTTAATGAAGTAGTACTTTCCAGGGATCTAAAGCTGCCTTTTTTTAAGGCCCATCACTCAAACGGTTGATTGTCATAGTTTAACAAAATGTTGTTTTTTTTGTCACTTGAAAAAAAGATGGATTATTCTCACTCAGTTTCCTTTAAGTCATATTAATTCATTTTTCAGTTTTTAAAAGGCTGCATTATTTTCACCCAGTTTTAAAAGGCTGTGTTATTTCCACTGAAGTTGCTCAGAGCTGCATTGCTCCCACTTAGTGTAATTTCTGGCAGTTTTGTTGCTGAAACTTTTCTGCCATATCATTTATAGCACTGTCTATACAGGCAGTCTATCGGACCTGTATGATTCAGCTCTGAAAACACAAAGAAACAATATCAGCTCTTATAATTTGTATTTTTATTTTTTTCAGCCAAACTTTACAATTAGCCATATGCTGAGGTATTATGAAGACCAAAGTACAGACTAAAGCCTGAAGTAGTGGAAATGCAGGTCTGCAGTTTACAGGGATGTTCTGAACAGCAGCTGTTGAAGATTACTTTCGGAGTGCTCTAAACTGGTTAAATGAAGAACTACAAAGATGCAATACTCATAACAATACAGTACATATGTTTAATTGCTTTATAAAACCTTCAAGCACATATTTGAAATGATTTGCAATTCAAATGATCGATAATAAGCCTTAAATACAGTATATGTCCAATTGTTTAGAATATTTTGGCAACTGAATG
Source organism: Anguilla anguilla (assembly GCF_013347855.1). Classification (NCBI taxonomy): domain Eukaryota; kingdom Metazoa; phylum Chordata; class Actinopteri; order Anguilliformes; family Anguillidae; genus Anguilla; species Anguilla anguilla. The sequence continues at coordinate 28,145,240 of NC_049212.1, forward strand.
AAGGTAACACATTAAACAATCCAATGGTCCATTGAAACATCTCCTACAGTCCATGTAGTAAAATATTGCCTTTAAACAAGACAAATGCACCCACTACTATGTAGTTTTCCAGTATTAGGATTGTGACAATGAACATGTTATCAAAAAAAGGTTTGCATGGTCCACATGGCCATCATGTGTTGAGTGAGTAAAAATGAAAAATAGAAGGTCAAAGGCTCCGTAGCAGCCTATATGGTCCACAGGGGCTACCGCACAGGTGTTAGGGCAGAGGGATCTGTCTGGGTGAGAATTCTATGCATATTCCTCAATGAGTTCCGATTGCCCTTTAGGAAAGCCATTAATTCAATGTCCAATGGCGCTGGTTAAGAAACAGTTTATCTGTGAAAACAGTAGTGCATCTTGAGTGTGCAGCTCCGAAGCCAGAGGGGGGGTGGACTTAGGGGAGAATGACAAAGAGAAATATTGTGCAAAATGAACCGCAATCTTTCAGGATGTCAAACTAAGCATAGTCGAGCACCTCCAGGGAACAGGTCAGCTTAAATTTTAAAAGGTCATGTGGGTTGTTTTTTTTTTTTTTTTTTTCCAAGCAGAATTCAGTTTATTCGGTTATTCAGCTTGTTGAATGGTACTACATTTGATTTCCTTTTTAAAATAATTACTTCTTAGATTTCGTTTATTTCCTTTCTTTGCGTTTCTTGATCAGCTCCACGCATGTGACGCCTGAGCGGCAGGATTCTTGAGCCCAATAAAAGGGTGCAGCAGCATAACAGCCAGATGCTGCTGCTCACAGCCACCCCAGAAAAAAAAACAAACAAACAAAAAAGAAAAACATGGTTCATGAATCCACAAATCCGACAGGAATGAAAAAATCTAAATGATCATGGGGGGCATGAGCTTTTATTCAGGGGTGAATATAAAAAAGTCTTCAGGCCCACAGAGACCCTGATGGACTTATCAGGACTGTAAAGGAGAAAGAAGGCAATGAAATCACAGCAACATGACGGATTAGACTCTAAGGATGAACCCACGTCCAACTCAGCAAGACTTAGTGATGCAATAAAACAGACCCAAATCCATTGCAGCCCAGCCTAGGCAAGCTTCATAGTATTCTCTGTTTATCAATGACAGTTGCAAGTAATCACCAAGAGTATTTCCTACATTGAGTTTAACACCATCTTGTAGTATCTTGGCAATGGACAGACAAAGGGTCAGCGTGGGTGTGGTAACAAGGTCAATTATCCCTTTTCAGTAGTTAGGGAATGACTGTGAGATTCCGTAATTGTCTCCATATATCAGTGTTCTAGAGTGCAAACGGGTTTATTATCTCAGACAACAGCTAGACTGCTCTTCCTAAGACAACAAACCTGAGCAGCTGAGGGGAACTAATACAATGAGGGTACTGTTCCATGTTAAAGTACCATTAAATAACTCTCATTTGATTCTAAATAACTTGCCACTGCCTGAAACCCTACAAACGCTCGATTCACGTTACGCCATGTGAACTGCAATGGCATTAGTAGTGGAAGACTAATGTGATTGAATGAGGAATACCAGACTGTATTTCATTCTTACAGAAAACTGTCTGCATAAGAAAGGATTGCACAATGCACAGACAATAGGGTTGTATCCCAGGAAGAGATGAAATTGATAAATGTTCTGGGATCTTAATGTCACCAAAACTAAGGAATTGTTTGTATCTCGGGAAACAGAAAGAGAGCACTGTTTTGATCTCAACTGCAGAGGTTTAAAGTTTATACTGAAGACTCATACAAATGCTTAGATACTTTTTTAGATTAAAAAAAAAAAAAAAACAGGACATAAGGGGAATACCAAAACTGTGTCTAGACAAGGCCGGATTTTAACTCTAAAAACATCTTCTATGGATAGCATCACATATTGTTGCATCTGTCTTCTCTTTTTTTTGATGATTTGTTTGGATCGTTGTTGCAATTTGTTTCCTCGAATACTCAGTCTTAATTTATCAAACCATTGCACATTTCATTCCGATTACCAGTATCAGAAACGGCAGCTTTGTAAGAAGTGCATTTAAATATACCGCATGAGGGTATTTGAAAAAATTCTATTTTACAATTCATTCAAAAACATTGATAATTATATTAAAGAACTGCTCATAAAGACTAGAGCCCTTTGGGTTCAACTGGGGTTATCAGTACATTTTGAGAATACTGGAGAGCTGGACAGCAACCGTTAGAAGCACATGTGGCAGCAGTTTGCTTGTTGTATTAACTCTGATGTCCACTGAGCAAATGGCAATATCAGGCCTAATTAAATTTTATACCATGCGACTAATTCATTGGATAATTCATTCATTCATAATGCAATTTAGTCCTACTCTAGGTCGGTTTACAAAAAAAAAAAAAAAGTTATTAGAATTTCTTCCAAAGAATTACCTAATTTGAAATAATTTACTCTTTTGTTTCATTGTCAAAGTGTTTCATTTCATTTATCATGTCATATCAGTTCATTTGCTGAAACATGGCAAACATGGCTCATCAGTTCATTTGGTAAATGTGGAGCTTGCTTCACTGTGTTTCCGAAGAACATTTGTACTGTGAGCCAAATTGAAAGAAAAATGTTTATTCAATCAAGGCCATAATGATCTGACCCACGGACACAAAGTAAGGAAGCTACCCACCCACCCTGCATGCTAAAGTACCAATAATAAGCGCAATGCTTGAGCTTACTTCAAACAGCTGCATTGGATTCGCCTTATTTGCTCATGAGAAGGATGTTTATCTGAAATATTTTTACAATTGTTACCACGGTGGATTTTGATTGCCAGACTGTCTTGTGATTTAAATATGTGGGTTATTTATTGTGCATTGGGCATGTAATAAAATAAAATAAGTGTCATTAAAGAAGTAATTATGTAAGAAGTAATAATTCATGATGATGTAGATTTTTAATAAATAATGTCAGTTTTGAATTAATATATTTTCTATTACTTTTGGAGACTTATTTGAAGATATTAAGATGGCAGTCACAGCTTTGAAAAATAAAATCTAATTTGTCCTAATGTGCACTGGAATGTTTTATAACATATTCATAGGGAATTTAAAATGTTAAAATTACAGATAGCAAATTATATATAATATATGGTTGCAATATATAATTCAAAATAACATAATTTCAATGGCAGCATACTAGTATATGTACCAGTACCAGTACCAGTACCAGATGGGTCAGTCAGGACCGTACCAGTACCAGCTGGGCCAGTCAGGACCATACCAGTATGTGTACCAGTACCAGCTGCACAAGTCAGAACCGTACCAGTACCAGCCAGGCCAGCCAGGACGATATACATATATACATATATATATATATATATATATATATATATATACACCGATCAGCCACAACCTTAAAACCTGCATTTTTCTGATTTAATATTTTATTTTCTCTGTTTGTAATCAAACAATTCACACATGGTCAAGGCGCAGACTCAGAGCTTTTATTAGAGTATTCTTATACATTTTGGTTTCACCATGTATTAATTACAGCACTTTTTATATGTAGTCCCCCATTTCAGTGCTTTAGACAAATTAACATAATGTCAAATAAAAGAGTCATGTTTTGTATTTGGTTTGCATGTGGTTTTAAAAATGCAGGTGGTTTTAATGTTGTGGCTAATCGGTGTGTATATATATATATATATATATATATATACACACACAGTGTATCCCATAACAAAATAAAAAAAACGGCAGCAAAGTTGTCAGAGAACCATGTCAGGAAAGGAAAAACTTCTATAAATCTATAAAAAAGCTGTTCATTTAACTGGATGGCCATTAAATAATGAGTTATTGCCATTATTATAAATGGCTTTGACAGTGTTTTGAAAGGGTGAAATCCTATAAATTTTATCATTTTACTGTAAAAATATAGTTGTTTTTTTTTTTTTTTTGCAGTGCATTATAAGGACACAAAGATCCATGCAACTTACTGTCAATATATTTACACCAAACTGCCTTCACATGCACAGCATACAACAGCCTGAGGGCTCCCAGCATTCATCATTTAAAAATCTGACATTTTTTGGAATGTGCCGTTTATCTTTGCTGAAGGTTTGTACTCAGATACTGTTCTCCAAATGTCAGATCCATCCCTCCAAAGCTTCAGAATGTGCTGAAATGCAGTGTAAAAGTGGGAATAGAGCACCCTTCATATACTGTATGTCATTTAATTCTGATTCTACAGGTGCAGAAAGGTCTCTGTCTATAACAGAAGGCTTTTAAAGCGGCCAGATAAAGTTCAAAAAGACTTGGATATGGTGAGCACTGATGCCTGAGTTCTGTTCAGCCAGGCTTTGTATGGTGGTATTTCATGGAGAGAAAGGTGTATGCCGATTAACTCAAGAGCACATGTTTATCATAGCTTATATGGAGCACATCCTCATTGAATTTAAGCATGAACTGATGAACTGGTGGAATTTATGGTCTGAATTTTGGGACACAATGCTTGGTAAAACTTTCCACAGAACTAAACAGCAGTAGCCAATCAAGTTTGAGATTTTTTTAAACTTCATTTGGGACAACAAGAAAAACCCCATACAAAAATAATATGGTTGAGTGGGCCATTCAAGGATTCAACATTAAAATGATCTGATAATTGTGTTACAGGAATTCCAAAGCATTATACAGGCATACAGGCAGTTCTGAGTGGAGATGAAAGCCATGAGTTGCAGGGAATGACCAGCTAATTCCTTATGGTCCTTAGACCGGAAAATGGTCTGCAGCTCCTAGATATCCTTAAATTGAAATGATAAATCCAACCAAAGCTGTCCACAGGTCCTAGTGTGTCAATCAGTTAACCTGGCATTTCACACTCCAGGTCGGCTCAATACAAATGTAATAAGCCCTGCACCACCACATTCTCCAGCAGCCAACCAATGGCCCCCTACAAACTGTGCAGATAACTCAATCAGCTGTTACAAACATGCTCAAATAACCATAATCAACCATCATCACCTGTAGACAAGGGCAAGTCACTTCATAATGTAGCATGCTGTGCACGTTTTATGAATTTGTTCCATGGCATGTAGCCATGTCATTCATTTTGAATACCACACAATGCTAATGGAACACTCATAGCCCTCATCTTGGATACCATGCAGTAGTGATACAGTAGCCATAGCCCAAATTTTGAATACCAAGCAATTCACCTGAATCAATATTTACAGTACTTAAAGAGCACTTCAGTATCAGCCTCATACCTCTTCCATCTGATACAGTATTTACTTAAAGAGCACTTCAGTCTCAGCCTCATAATCCTTTCACCTGATGCAGTGTTTACTTAAAGAGCACTTCAGTATCAGCCTCATAACCCTTTCACCTGATGCAGTATTTAATTAAAGAGCACTTCAGTATCAGCCTCATAACCCTTTCACCTGATGAAGTATTTAAGGAGCACTTCAATCTGAGCCTCAAATCCTTTAACATGATGCATAATTTATATAAAGAGCGCTTCAGTCTCAGCCTCATAACCATTCACCTGATGCAGAATTTGCCTAACAAGCTGAACTGTACTGTAGAATAAAGTCCAAATACAGGGAATTTTTTTTTAATATAAAAAAAGAAGCTTTTTTATGACTATGTTTGTATGACTATGTTTAATGTGCAATGTGAATTGGATGCTGCGCTATGTTCCTATATAAATTGATTTATATACTAGGGTTCCTTTTTTATTTGTTGAAAATAATTTCTTTCTGATTTTGTTGGCTTGTTTTCTTTTTTTTTTTAAGAATGATTCAGTTACCATATGCCCTTACCTTCAATATAATTAAATTCAAGTGTTTTACTTTTACAAAAACACAATTTGGAGAATCCATAAATCACAAAAATTAATTATTAAAAATATCTTTAAAATCACTGAAAAATAAGTTGAATCTGCTATTTAAAATTAAGGTTGACTGTTGAGAATGGATTGAGTCTAACTCTAAATATGTTGCTTCTGATAGAAAATTTTGTGAAAACCCATGCCTGAACATGTCTAAGCCACATACCTTCCAATATTCAACGTAGCACAGTAGCAAAGTTTAAATCTAAAGTCTACATCTTTCTTTTTTTACCACATGATTAATCTCGCCAAAGCTGGTGATGCACATTTTTCTTTTGCATACTAAAAAGTACATTTTCCATTTCCATGTCACATGATCTTTCTCATCACTAAATGCGCCAATGTCAGATCAATAAGGTGATGTAACTGTGTACCAGATGATGTCATCGCTTCCTGTTTCTGTAGGCAGAACAAAATCTAGTCTCGTTCTCAGACCCCTCACCCCTGGGTTAAGATATTAATGCAACGTATTCACACGGCTCATACTTTGCCATTCTCAAAGCAATTCTAGACATAATTAAACTTATGTTTTCCAAAAAAAAAAAAAAAAAATCATTCCAATACGTCAGAAAAAAGCTTCACCAGACTCCTTTTTCCTCTGAGTGTGAGTGGTTCACAGGTCACAGCCTCCAAATGTGACACCTGTGTCTCACATACAGTTCTGCTTTGTGTACTATGAGGCTGCCGGAGAGGCTGCTGCTTGGTCTTTTCAGAAGATAAATCTTCACAACACCCACGACAGGCTATCAGGACAGCAGCACAGTTCACTCCAGGGTCTGCCGAGTCAAAGTCCAGGCTGATAGCTGAAATGCTCTACGGCTGAGAAGATAATTGGTAAATGTGGGTCCTGAAATCGAGAAAATAGCAGGAATATCTCTTGCTATATATAAGGTTTCACTATGTACAGTGATAACAAAAAAGGAGCATAGTGCCCTTAACTACCTCAAATCATAACAGCATACTACCTAAAATTAGTTAATAGGTTGGATTACTAAAACATTTTTGTTTGTTTCCATTTGTATGCTTTTTTTTTTACACATTAAATATAAAACATAAATGTACACTGCTAACTGACATGAACTGGCATTCCATAAAGGCTTGAAATTGTACAGCAGATATTTTAAATGTTAGATGACAGCAAATGTGTTCAAAAAGTATGCTTCTCATATAAAACTCTCTCTTTTCCCCTCATTCAAATTGTATTATTCTTCTAAATTAATGTTATTCAGTATATTAGCAGTAAAATACTAAAATAATGTGAAAATATGAACGTAGAGTAAGTAAATCTGTGATAGCCTTAAATAGCATTAACCCATAATGGACATGCAGAATACTGGTGTATGTAAAATGTTTTTGCTTCCTCCTTTCATATAATGCAAAGGTAGTGCATGTTCTTATTGGGGAGAAAACAGCTGAACGTTTATGAGAGCTGAAGCTATAAATTGTAACATTTCTTTACCTTTGCACAAGCAGTAAGCCCATCAGACATTCATCACAGAGGATTTCTGCTGACATGAGCGAAGATTGCACATATTGATTGCAACCACACAAAGACCACATTCTGCTGAGATGGACAGATGAAGAAAAACAAATGAGTATAATTAATATGTGTGGGACTGGAGGCTGGATAATTAAGATGTTCAATTATAAGAAAACAACAAAGATGAAGTAGTAGAAGATGATGACAATGATGATGAAGATGATGCAGATGACGATAATGAACAACGCAGGTTTGGAGCATTATTTTGTAGCTGTATGAAGCTGTGTCTGTTTGCATGAGATTGGATGGTACAGAAGTAAATTTTTATAAGGAGTGAATGTCAGTGGTCAATGTAGTAATCACAGTGGGAAACCTTGAAAGCTGCAAACTGTCAGTGCTGTACAGGTATGGGGCATGTCCTACTAAGATGTAACTTTGTGGATGGCATGCCTACAGTGTCATGAAAACATATATGTCCCCTTCCTGATTTCCTCGATTACGGCATACTTGTCAACCTGAATGGTTTCGGATCATTAGACAAATGTGAAAAAGTAATTGCTCCCTTAGTTATTCAATCAACCAACTAACCAAATTGCATTGATAATTAGACTCAGCTGATTGAACACAGCCAAACTTGATTGCAGGCAGTCTTTTTGAATCAACTACAATGTTTCTACAAGAATTCTATGCCATGATCAAAGGAAATTCCAGAAGAGATTAGAAAAAATTGTTGAAATATCAGTCTGGAAAGGGTTACAAAGCCATTCCTAAGAATCTAGGATTCCACCGAACCTCTGTGAAAGCCATTACCTCCAAATGGAAAACACCTGGAACAATGGTGAATCTTCCCAGGACTAACTAGCCTGCCAAAATCTCACCAAGGGTTCCGCTACAACTTATCTACAAAGACATAAAAGATATGCAGGCCTCTCTAGCCTCACCTAAGGTCAATGTTCATGACTCCACAATAAGAAAGAGACTGTGCAAAAATGTGTTTCATGGGAAAATATCAAGACAGAAACCACCACTAACCAAGAGAAACGTCAATGTTCATCTCACATTTGCAAAAAAGCAACTGGATGATCCCAAAACCATTTGGGATAATGGACAGATAAGTCAACAGTGGAACTTTTTGGATGGCATGGGTCCCATTATTTCTGGCATAAAGCAAATACAGCATTTCACAGTAAGAACACCATACCAACAGTTAAATGGTGGTGGGCAGTGTGATGGTGTGGGGATGTTTTGCTGCCTCAGGACCTGGATGACTTGCCCTTAATGAAAAAACCATGAATTCTGTTCTGTACCACAAAATTCTTAAGAGGAATGCCTGATCATCTGTCTGTGAGCTGAATGTGAAGTGTAATTGGATTTTGCAGCAAGACAATGCTCCAAAATAAAAAATCAAGTCAATATCTGAATAGCTGAAAAAAATAAGTGGTTTGGAGATGCCTACCAATTTGTCTGAATTAAAGCAGTTCTGCAACGAACCGTGGGATAAAATTCCTCCACAGCAATGTGACAGACGGATATAAAATTACGGGAAGCATTTGGTTGCAATTATTGCTGCTAAAGGTGGTGCAACCAGTTATTCAGTTTAAGGGAGCAATTACTTTTCACATCAACGATATGGGTGTTTGATAACATTTTCAGTAAATAAATTAAATAATACAACACTGTACCATGCAAATAAAAAAAGTCTAAAATTACACCCATACTGTAGGTATTGTTTCCACTCTTCACTTAGATGCTGGTGACAGCTCCGGGGCGGATATACAGAAAATAGAAATAGATGCCATATGAACTGACTCTTCATCAGGGTCCTTCATATTTATCAAACTGGTTTCATCTTTCACGGGCATGATTAATCACCAAAGGACTTGTTCTTTGACAACAGTCTTGGACTTAAACAATGATCAATGGACAACAGACCAGTATTGATTTTCTTTTTTATTTGAGATGTGTCTGCTGAAGAAAATAGAGAACAGAATACTCTGCCTCAAAAACACTTCCCCCAAATTCATTTAAACACGCCTCATACCCTCTCTCTCAAATTGACCTACCACAGCTCATACCCCTTCCAAAATTAATCTAAACACACCCCATACCCCTCCCACAAAAAAATAAATAAATAAAAATATTAATTGACCAAAACACACCCCATACGCCAGGCCCCTTCCCAAAAATCACCTAAACATACATCATACCTCCTCTGTCAAATTCACCGAAACACATTGCATACTTTTCCCCTAATTCATCTAGACACACCCCTCCCGCAAATTCACCTAAACACACCACATATTCCTCCTCCAAATTTACCTAAAGAACCTGCACACCCCTTCCCCAAAATTCACCTAAACACCCCACACCCCTCCCCTAAAATCACCTAATCATATCTCTTAACCTCTCCACCAAATTTACCGAAACACACCTCACGCCCCTCCCCAAAATCCACTGAAACACACCTCACATCCCTTCCCCCAAATTCACCTAAACTCCCCACACCCCTCCCCTAAAATCACCTAAACACACCTCACACCCCTCCCTCAAATTCACCTGAAAGAAAGCGTCAGATAGTCTAGTTTCTGGAAAGTGGAAATGGGCAGATGCCAAAATGTAAACCTCATGGGTGTTATGACACCTTGATCAACATTAGAGCTGGTTTAAGCAACAGCACCAATAACCTTGTGGTGTCCTTGCACTCGTGGATGCTTTGAGCTCTCTTTAAATTAGGCCTTAAATCAGCAGCAGTAAGCTCGTTAGGTGAAGGAGAAGTGCAAAGTCATCATTAACTCATTGACCTAAATTCATCAGCACAGGGAAGCACAGGGCCAATGGTGGTTAAGACCTTGCTGTTCTTGAGAAAAGCAACCATTTCCATTTGAAATGAGTCCAGCATTTAGCGAGCCCTAGAAAGCTTTTGCAAGTCAAGTATGATGCCCTTCACACCTACTCTCTATTTCCACTCTTCTTATTGATTTAGAAAAATATTGATGTCTGTGTCTTCAAAAGGCAGTAACATATGAGCGAACAGAAACAGGGTGTGATGGTTCTGGACAACTAAACGATATCATTTTTTGTGAACTTGCATGTGAAACATGCATAGTGAACTTCAATAACTTGGCCAATATGAGAAGATTTTGTGAAAGCATTTTTCTACAAACAGTTCACGTGTATGTCATCAACAGAAAGGGTTAGTGGGATGCAAAATTACTGTCATTAACTGGAACTAAAAACAAAAACCCCATGTATTTCATAAACTAAAATAAAAGCAAAAATTAGATTATGTGATTTAATTATCATTTTGATTCACCAACTAAAAACAAGTACTCTAAATAGAAACTATACTATAATTATTTAATCTGTTCAGGGTTGTGGGGTTGTGGGGGTGGGAGGGGGTTTGGATCGGGTGAGGGGTTGTGCTGGAGCCTATCCCAGCATACATTGGGCGAGAGGCAGGAATAGACCGTGGACAGGACACCAGTCCATTCATTCCTTGACCAATTTAGACTCTCCAGTCAGCCTAACCTGCATGTTTTTTGGACTATGGGAGGAAACCGGAGTACCTGGAGGAAACCTACGCAAACACAGAAAAGTCCTGGCCAGGATTTGAACCAGGACCTTCTTGCTGTGAGGCAACAGTACTAACCACTGTGAGATCCAGCTGTGAGAGTGTATGAGAGTGCATATTGACAAGAATAAAGTAATCCTTTCACTGTTGACATGATTATGTCAGGAGAAGGCAATACTACAATACTACTACATTTCCACTCTGACCCCCATTGTTCTTATAACACTGGCAAGGAAGTGAAGCGCCAGCATTATGGCTAGCGCTGTATTGCAAAATGGGAGAAGTCCTGTCTAAATCTGACTGGGAGTACTTCGTAAAATTCACTGGTTGACAAATCCAAATGGATTCTTGTTCTAGGCAGTGGGGTAAGTAGCATGAAAACCAAAGGGAAAACTACTACTATAACAACCTCCACTCTTCTGGTTAAGCATAATACTATGTTGGAGCATTGCTGCAGGGATGTGCTTCCATTCAGCCAGGAGTGCATTAGTAAGGTCAGACACTGATTGGGCACAGTTGGCTTTCCAACTGATCCCAAAGGCGTTGTGTGGGGTTGAAGTCAGGGCTCTGTGCAGGTCTTTCAAGTTCTTCCACACCGTTCTTGGCAAAACCATTTCTATATGGACCACACTGTGTGCCCAGGGACATTGTCATGCTGAAACGGGCCTTCCTCAAAATGTTGGGGAATCATCTAGAATGTGATTCTATGCTGTAGCAGATTTGTATTCAGTGGAACTAAGGTGCCTAGCCCAAGCCATGAAAAACAGCCACAGACCAAGGGGTGTCCAGATACGTTTGGCCATATAGTATACATAATACATATGTATGTACACAAGAATACAGAATAAAGCTACAATTTGATTCATTTTTGCAACTGCATGCTATTTTTTTTCATTTTTATAGCTACTGCAAAACATTTAATGTTACACAGTTTAAAACACTATAAGCGTTTTCTGGAAGATATTTTGTGCAGTATGTCATAGAAAATAAAACATTTTCACATTTGTTTCAATGAGACAGATAAAAATATCTCTCAATTGTTTGCACTTTAAATGCTTCATGCTACAGCCTCATTGGAAATGATAAAAGAGGGGTCAGGAAGTATCACCAAACGCTACTATTATCTTCATTGCAATTTTTCAAGCATGTCGCACAATGAGCAGACTATTGAGCATTGAGGTGTGAAACTCCCATTTAAGAGTTCTCCGATCTTTAGCAGCACTTTCTGCTAGTGCACCAGTGGTATTACCCTTTGTTCCCTGCACTGGACTCAGCCAAATGAGCACTTAAGTGCTCATATCGGGACCACAGAATTAATGTAATTTTCCCAATATGGTGTCGCATTGTGTTAATGGTGCAACACAACGTGACTTCCCTCTACAGTCAGTATGACCTATAAATTGCTTTCTGCACTCTGTAACAAGACTGAGAGCAAATTACTCTGACCATTCTATCAATCAATCAATCAAATTTTATTTGTATAGCGTATTTTACAGCAGTTGTCACAATACGCTTTACAGACAACCCTGGCCTAAACCCCCACAGGAGCAAGCCTAAGGCAACAGTGGCAAGGAAAAACTCCCTGTGGCAGATGGGAAGAAACCTCAGAAGGAACCAGGCTCAAGGGGGAAACCCATCCTCCTCTGGTCGGTTCAGGGTGCCGACTGGTGACCAACATGTCAGTCAGGTATTTGAAAAATAATTAAAATACTGTTGCAGGTTCCTCGCTAAGTACACATTTAGACTTATTATGAAATAATACAAAGTTGTGTTTAAAAATGTATGTTTTATTTAATTTTGCTTTATGTAGCATGAATGCATAAAGTTAATGTTCTTAGGTGGTGGGTATTTGTAGCAGATTCAGTTGGTTGAGGATGACACAAGGTGGTGAATATTAATTTCCGGTCCATGCCATCATGCACAGGTCTGAGATTAGTACAGGACATTAACGGACCTCCTGCTTTACACTGTCTGTTCAAACCAAGGGCTAAATAAGCAGGGGGTATAAAATGTGGTTGGGGAAAATGTATGTGTAAATAATGGTGGTGCCCAGCTTTACAAAATAAAAGTGAATTCCATTAAATTGCAGTAAAACTTAATAAAACATTAATGAACTAACAGTGTTGCCAGAAATTCATTGTACTTCTGCCAACTGTACCAATGTGGTCTTACCAATAGACTGAACAGCCTGCTAAAGCAATGCCAAGTCGACAACTAACTGCAAAATGCACAAGCCTCTTCATTTTAACTTCACAGGTGACTTGAGCACTTCCTCAATGGTGGTATGGAATCACATAAAAGAGGCTTTCTCCAGACCAGAATGTTTTGGGAGGTGCTGTGTCTTTTGATCAGCACCATCAAAGTTAAGCCACTTCTCGTACACATAGAATCTTGTTAGGCTGTTCTGGCATTGTTAGACACAACAGAGCATATTTATTTATTTTATGTTGCCGTTAGGTTTATATGTCCCTATTTATTTATTTATTTATACAGAGATAATCTCTAATGTTATGTAATGTTAAATCTGTAGCAAATTGGGATTTGCACTTGGGTGAAATCTGTATTTGCATTTAGTTTCCGCCCGCATTTACACAAGGTTGCAGTTTGCATTTGCACTTGAATTCAGTTTGTAAAGGATGGCCATATCAGCATCAATATTGAGAAATCAAACAGCATATTGCTGATATTGGCCCCAGAATTTCCATATTGTGCATATACAGAAATACAGGAGAAACGCAAAAGTGTCTTAGACAGGTGTTGTGGGAGGCACTGTATCAAGGTAACCATTATTAATAAGTAACTGCACAAACATTTTGCTCACTTGGGAATGTGGATTGCATACCCATTATTTTTAAAGTGAACTGATATTTTAAAGCCATAGAATGATAAAATGTATGGGATGTTGTCGGACGTGTTTGTGAAAAAAAAGAAAGAAAATATATATACTGCTCAGCCACTGACAAATGGGTACAGAAAAAAATGTAAACACAATTTGTTCCACAATATATTAAGTTCTGAAAAGTACTATTTATCTTGTGTTAGGGAACTCTTCCATACATATTTTCAACCGAGGGCGCTAGTGCAAAATACACTTCACAGTGTTTCATTGCTTACACTTTCTGTTTCCAGCAGAAATTCAATTTAGGTGAGATGAGACATTAATGGAATATGAACAAAAACTCACTTATTTTGTCAATTCTTTCTGCGAATAGTCTTTCAAGAGAAACTGATAATTCCTTCTTAAACAGGTCATAGCACCTTCATTGACACTACATACAAATGCCTATGTCTTTAATTTAAATAGGCATATGCTGTGTTTTGTCATCAATGATCTAGAAAGGAGCATATGCCGGTTTGTATTTATTGACATGGACCCTTTAAGGTGTATGATTCATAACTGAACATTCTAATGCTGATGTAACAATCACTACTAGTCATTGAAAGCAATATAGCTGTAGAACACAGACTTAGAATTTTAGAAAAAACGTTCCAAAAAACTCTTCAAAGGGTTAAATGCATTTTAGCATTTGTATAGTGCTTAAGAAAGTGCTACTATGTGCTTGCAGCTTACAGCAGAGGTTCTACAGTACCATTACACAGAGTAATGACACAACTGGAAGCGACGTGATAAATGCTGTCCTTCTCTTCATCAGGATATCTTTATTAAAATGTCCTTGGTAGCTACAGCAGTACCAACCTGTACAACAAGACAGTATTTCCCAACTAGGTAGCTCGGTGTCTTTCATACAGTATAAACCATGTGACATGTAACAGCCATGTAACAAACATTTATCTTACTATTGGGGAAGCACCGAATCAGCTAAAATGAGATTGTATGCAGTAGCATTACGATTTGCCTTCACTGGAACTAAGGAGTCTAGCCCAAACCATGAATTACAGCCACAGACATAGATATTTTGCATTCTACATATATATATATATATATATATATATATATATATATATATATATATATATGAATGGGAGGAGAGAGACAGCAACTGGCACAGAATGTTCTGGAACTGCGGGTCTTTCAGATATTAGACACACCTGAGACCCAAAGCAGTGGTCTCAAGCCAGACCAGATCCAAACGCACTTGGATATTTCACATGGGGTCCCACTGTAGAGACCCACTTTTCAGTACTCCCACACTGAAGATTTTCAAAAATTCCCTATCCATGCCCGTGTATCCCATTTCCATTTCCAGAAAGAAAAGAAAAAAACGTGCAAATTCCACAGTAGCACTTTGACTGTTGTGGGATTTTAAATTTGCAGCATTAGATTAGGTTCTTCAGTTTATTCCCACCATGTTCCGCGATGTGACACTTGCTTACGGGTCCTACCTCTGCTCCGGATGCTGCTGAAGGATTTCAGGGCTATAATTAATACATGTCATTTAGATTTCCAGGGAGCTCCAGCCAGCATTCATTAATGCCAACCGCACCCGTTGGCTTGCTTTGGCAGTGGGCCTGTCAGTGCAAGCTCACCTCACTGTTAGGCCTGACCTTCCCCCGTGTATAACTCTCATACGTCCAACTAGAAATGACATCCCTGCAGCACACCTCATCTCCATCTTATCAAGGGAATTTATAGAGAGTCACTGACAGGTCTTCAGTGCAGAGTTCATTACAGTGTATGAGGTTAGCTCAATAAAAAACTCTGGCTGTGATCTGCATGTTCAATAACTATGCCTCTGACCTGTGTGTTCAGAAAC
Organism: Anguilla anguilla; assembly: GCF_013347855.1. NCBI lineage: Eukaryota > Metazoa > Chordata > Actinopteri > Anguilliformes > Anguillidae > Anguilla > Anguilla anguilla. The sequence continues at coordinate 28,160,862 of NC_049212.1, forward strand.
TATGGCTGCGACCTGCCTGTTCAGTAACTATGGCTGTAACCTGCATGTTCATTAACATGTGAGTCAGTCACTTAAGGGAAGGGTTCTTAAGTTACTTCTTACAGAGGACCACATTACTTAAAAATAACCTTACAAACATTTTCTAAATTCTGTAGAAAGTGCTAAAAAATCATCAGGGTGGATAACTGGACCAAAGCCTTTCCGATGCAGTGTCACGCCCAAGTGTGACACACCTGTGTGTCTCAAGAGTGTCAGTAGGACAAAAGTGTGTACATGTCACAAGGCACTTGGATTTCCACACGTTTGCTTTTACACTTTATAGTTAACGAGAAAACAGCCATAACTCCTCCTTAAATAGCTGATCAGTGTTCAAGTTGCAGTCCACTGCCCCTTACCACAAAGGTATGAGTTGGAGTAAAAGTAGATAAAGCTCATAACAGCTGTTAGAACCTAAATTAATCTCTTTGGCCTTCTAAAGCCCTGTATTTGTTTATCTTGAAAACTGTGTATTCCGTGAGACATCCAGACATTTTCAATGTACATGGAAGTGTGCACATTTCATTAAAAATGCTACAACTGCTGGATCAGACAAGTCTGTCATGCCTAGCATGGTGCTGAGCTAGTCCTTCATAATTAATTCCCGCAATAAAGACATTATTTATTGGTACACAATAATGAATGTTTCTGTGGTTAGGGACAGCACTGTGAACTTCTGTAATTTAGTTTGTGCTAATGACTCTATCTTAGCAACCAAAGATAAAACATCAGAAAATGTAGTGCACTGAAGGTTTTCGGATAGCCGTTGATCGATTTTTCCTTTCTCTACCGAAGCAGAGCCTGTGTCAGTGAGCAATAAAGCTCATTACTGCCTGCAGACAGCTGCCAGAAGAGACAGAGCCAGGCGCAGGGCGAAGCGCTTTAAATATTTCACTTTCTCAACTGTATGGAAATGAGAGAATGCTAATGACCCGCATTCACCACACAAGCGACACATTTCCATCAGAGTTATGAAGCTCTCAGTGGCAGGCCTGGCAGAAGACTGCAGCTCTCTTGGACCCACACAGAGGTCACAAATACCCGGAGAAATTAATCAGGGAATCACTACGCACTTGCAGGAAATAGCATCACTCAACCCCTCTCTGCTCATAGCAATGCAGTCTTGGGCTAGTTATACTTGTGTTTTGATGTTTTTGATTTTCTAGGATGTAGGCACATTAATCAAATTATATATATTGAATAAATTGATTGCACACGCACGCATACACATACACACTTCTGTGAAATACCATTTAAAAAAAACTATCCAAAACAATGATATAAATCCAAAATATAAATCCAACTGAACTCAATAGAGACTGAGGGGTGAGATAAAGTGAGACAAAGTTTGTGACAAAAGGGTTAAAATCCAGGCCAAAAAAAGAAAAAAAAAAACACTGTCAAAAATCACGCAGACAGGGCATCATTTGCACATCAGCTCTGCTTGTCCAGCTGAGTGAAACTCAGGCCATAAACTGTGAGAAGCTCCTCTGTTTCTACACCTTCTCTACCCAGCCTGCAGTGAACGACTATGACTGGTCCTGCTGCCGTGGCAACGTCCACTTCTCATGCCTTACCGCTGCCCGTAAAGTCTGCACGGGATGCCAGCTTTGAGCTATTTGTTTTCCCTCGTGCCTGCCCCTTGGTGCTGTTCCATCCTCTCTCTCTGCGTCTCCTGCTGATAATCTTATTACTCCCAAAGCATTCATTTTGTGTGTGATTGAATTCCACCCTCGATTGCTTTTTCCCATGTGAGCTTTTTTATGTCCATTTAATACAGACTCATGATAATATATCCTTTACCATGCCAGTGCTTCTATCTCAGTCTCCTTTAAGTTGATCATCCCCCCAGCCTGCTGTCTCTGCAGTTTGCGTGCAGACTGTGCGACACACGATGCTCAGGTTCAGCCTGGCTTTTCAGAATGTGGGTTCTCTGCAAATCTTGGCAGAAATAAATCAGCGTGAGGTAAATAATTTAGCAACTCGGACAAACTGTTGACAATGAAAGCTGGCCTTGCTGTCCGTCATGCCGTTTATTTTGAGTAAAAGCAGCTTGACGACAAAAAAAAAAAAAAAAACCTGCGATGAATATATATATTTTTTTTTTCCGAAGATGGCTCTTTGATTGCTTAAAGATGAGGAATCTCTCCAAAGAATATACCACTTCTGAGTGCTTTTGAATGAATCAGTGTGGTTTCTGAATGCCGGTGATTTTTCTGTACGGTAAAACTGAGTGAAAGTCTTGCTCGTTCAGCAAGCCCAACATATTCCCCAAGTTTCTCCAACTCCAACATACTGCAACCTCAAAAAATTCTACATATTACACCAGCAAGTTCAACAAGTGCCACGTAAAGTTTGGCTTTTTGCTGAACGCTCTGGATCAGGAAGACTGGGACAATTTAAAAGGCACAAAAACCGGGAACGCAAAGAGAGGGAGACAAGCGACGCGATTCATTAGCTTTACAGCCACATCGAGCACGTTAATGTAAGGGTACCTGCGGAGCCAAGCGGGCGCAATGCGTTACGATATAATTTCACAGAAAAATAATGCCATTATCTCCAGAGCTGTGTGGAAGTGTTTCTCAGCCTCCCTGTCTACAGGGGAACTGCAACCTGTTGCTCTGGAGATGTCAATCCAGCGTGCTCAGCGGTTGCTTGGTGCGGTGCTTTCCTGCCACTCCTGAGTTAAATCTTTCTCCTTAATGTCACACCTCTTTCTTTTTCCTGTGCCACCTTTTTAGATGTGCCTACAGATTTTCCTCCTAATGTGTCATTCCAAATGTGCTTCCTGCTCATTTGTGTTCTTAACTTGTCAAAGCTGCACTCCTCTGCTGGGAGTAGCATCTTTTCCTCACTCAGGGTGTCATCAAGGACTGGCGTGAGACACAGGTTTCTGTGCTTCCGCTTAATCAATTTGGATTTCTGGATAGCTTTTTTTTTTTTTTTTTTTCTTTTTCATTCAATCAAATCTTGTCTGGGGCTCTGCGTGTGCTGTTTGTGTGTGTGTGTGTGTGAGAGAGAGTGTGTGTGTGTGTGTGTGTGCATGCGTACATGTGGGTGTGCGTGCGTATAAGCAAGGAGATTCAAAATAATTTGTTTATCCATGGCTAAATTTAGCATGGTAAGCTTACAAATGTAGCTGTGAAGAATCTGAGGTCAAAAAAGTGCATGATTCAGTTTGCAGCACGATAATGCTTGCTACATCACAGCTTACTGTTTACAAACTAACTATACTACAATGGCCAGCAGTGGCATGCCAGTGGGCAAGCAACCTAGCGAGTTCCTGCTCTATCGGTGCTGGCAAAGATTTTCCTATTTATTTGGGTGAGAGTGTGAGGCTCTGATGGTCATGAATACTGTAGATGCCCTTTGTCAAATGAGCATAAGCAGTACAGTTCATCCAGTACACTCACCAGTCTGTCTCTGAACAAAGCACAGTATCTAATTTGTATGGAAAAAACTGGCCAAGCCACATATGACTGAAATGAAACGCTGTATATGAATGGTCCTTTCAGTAGTTTGACAAAAATATGGAGGACATTGCAGTATGGGGAAAACTATGTACTGTAATCATTCTTCAAAAGACAGACACACATGCACGCAAGCATGCACGTACACACACACGCACGCACGCACGCACGCACGCACGCACGCACGCACGCACGCACGCACGCACAAATGCACTGCATTGCTGTTGCTCCCATTGTTTCAGCAGAAGGCATGAAGACAGCAACCACAAGAGCTCACAATTATGGAAGATTGATTCCCTAGATGAAAACTCGAATTCCCATGGGCCCACAGGCTAACCCATCTCTTTCCATTGGAAATATTGTACAGTTTTTCCTTTTTTAATTAGAGCTCCAATTACAGAAGCCATCCTCATTCTGAATTCCTTGCATATCATACAAATTTGAAAGATGTAGGTTTTCCCATATTTTAATGAATAATACCAAGGAAAGACAGAAAAATTAATGATTAAGCAGTGGAAGGTTTTATGGTTGAAATTTCACTTGGGAAAACTGGTCCATATTAAAAGCGATTAATGTAGGAGATCTCTTCACTGTTCATCTCCTTATCCCCTAATAGCACCTCTGTAATATTGCAGAAGAAATTGAAACGGAGAGAAAGAGATAGAGAGAAAGACAGAGAGAGATTCTACCCCAAAATTATCTAAATAATAAGATAAAATGACACTAAATGGGAACCCCAATTGAATTACCTTGGAAAAAATACACATATTTAACCAGCTAGGGAGCATCCCACAGGCCAGCATGATGGATTGTCTCAAAATGTGCGTTAGGTTATCTTCTAGGCTTTTCCTCTGCTTCCCCAGAAGATGGTGTTGGGAAAGACTGAGATTCCCAGGACAAGAAATAGCCTCTATCAGTGACACCCCACTCTTGAACTGGCCCCCCAGTGGTGGAATGAACTGCCCAAAATGGTCAGGACTGCAGAGGCATTGGCTATCTTCTGACACAGGCTGAAGACCCACCTCTATAGACTGGACCTTTGTTCCCTTCAATCCCCACCCTGTAGCACTCCCATTGAGTTCAGGTAATGGTATTTTAATGGTCTGGGATCATATTTTATGGTTTTATGTTTTGTAATTTGATTCTTGGTTAGCATAGTTAGCACTAGTGCCTTAGTGGTGATGCATCTTTACTCTCTGGTCTGGGAATGTTGTTAGCCAGCTCTGCCACTATTGCTCATTTTAATCAAGTAAACACACTTCTGTCCAGCCTATATTTTAACTTCCTCTAAGCAAGGCCATCTGCTAAATGAATGTAATGTCATTTAATTGTTTCTCAGAACCCGTTTGTGAATCACACCAGTCCTTTTCTGTTTTTAATATGCTATCACAAGCATGAGCCAAGTCTGCTTTGGACAGCAGTTCACAAATCCTCTTTGCCCATTCGGGGTGACATCCAACTGACTGGACCCACCCATATGCAGCTGCTCCCTTAAAAATGCAGGAAAAATGCATGCTTTTAAATATTGGAAATTCAAGGTTATCTGTAGTCTAATAGAATGATGAAGGCTGATCCTAAACAGAACTGATTTACAGTTGATAACATCCTGCAAGCAAGAGTGTGTAGTGCACACATTTTTTGCGATGTCGGAATGAACCAGGGATAGGTAGCCCCGATCTTGATGAGAGATCAAGAGATGTTCAGAGATATTCCTGGCTTTTGCCTCTTAATTCAACACTATAATTACATAATTGTATTATTATTAGGCTTAATGAACACAGGCAACCTTGTGTTGGAGGTATACAACACTTCACCTTTAGGATGCTGAACATTCAGGTTAAAGCCTTTTAATAATCCATCAAGCTCTTACAATCAAGCTTGGATTGAACAAAAAACAGAATCATTACTGGCACCCCAGGGCCAGGGTCTTAGGCCATTCTGTAGACCTCATCCTCCTTCCTGTCCACCCCGATGATATATGCACATTATCTGAGCACCAATACAGTGCATAGAACAAGTTTTCAGAATTCACAAATTTACACTTAAACTGCAACCTCATGATTGATCTCAGCCCACTGCACAATGAGGTTAAACAAATTCAGAGTGAAAAGAACACTACGAAGGTGCTAGAGATGCACTTCACAGAAAGTTACCTGAGGGGTGAATAGCAAATTGAAGGAGATGGGACAGATTGTTTTGGTCAGGAGCCTGTGATAAAATAAATAAATAAATAAATACAAAACAACAAACAACAACAAAACTCTCTAAATAATGCACACAGAGACTGATAAAATCAGAGGGCTGGAAGGCTTATAACTGAAACACCATTACACAACATGCCAAATCTAAAATCTACCCGTACCTGTGAACAGTGCATTACCCAGGAGTACTCACTCCTTGAATGACAATAATGTTCCCATAAATGGACAATCTGACTATACAGCTAGAGTGCATTCAACTAAGCATACATGCTTTGTTTGTATATTCTTTCTAGAAAACCTGTAAAATGATTGCCTTAAAAAGGAAATAACCCAATGCGTGACCTTGAGACAAATTCACTTTCTACACTTTGTGTGATTTTTGCAGCAATTCAGTTTTGACTAAAGTTAGCTTGGGAAACTGTGAAGAAAAACACTTGCATTTAATTGGGAGTTGTTAATGGGCAACCGCTAATTGTACGGAGACATGTGGGCTATTCTCGTTTTGTTATACATCAACTTAGTTACTGTAGCTGTTACAGAGAACATCAGGGACACAGCACGTCAGACCAAGTTTAAATAAAAACGTGGCAAAACCGCTTATAGTAGTGTGACATTACAAAATGTATTGTGTTACATCTATCTTACAATCAACTCTAATAGTGTTTATATAATAGTGTTAGTCTAACAGAGTTCAGCAAGGACAGTATTTACTTATTAGAGCTAAAGAGTCTATAGCAGCGTTGATTTGACACTGAGAAATTTTCTGTGTAGATTTCTCCTTTACTTTGTCATTTGTTCATTAGTTAGCGATACTATTTCCCTTTGCACTTGTTAACATAATGTTCCCACCTGCAAAAAGAAACATTGCTCATCCATGAATGTATTTTTGCTAATGTAGGGGGAATTATCTCTACTAATTATAGAATGGTGAGGAGAGATAATTAAAACATGTCCGTCTTAACAATCATCACACATAAGCACCAAGGAATGCAGAGGATATAAATATACATTATTTTCCAATGTGATATCACTGTTTCATCTTAGACCATCACAAGGAGAAAACGTATTTGCTTTAAAATGAACAAAAAAATATTTTATTCATTTTTGGAGAGGTTTTGGATAGGTTTTTAGACCCCTAGATGTCTTAGACCCTGTACTGATGAAAAGAGTAGTTCCTATTTGAAAATTATGTGAGTTTTGGGAGTCAAAACAGCTGATTTGTAATGAAAAATATGATTATATTATGATTCACAGCAATGAACAATTTAGACATTTTGGATAGATTTGAAGAAACTAAGGGACGCCAGGGTACACTGCTTACTTTGTGCTTCATGGATGTTTGAGTTCAGTTTGCTTCAGTTTTGCATACCACCCTCAGATTTTGAAAACTTATAGTCAAAGAATTTATGATCCAGGACACATAGTTTTACCTGTTTTATATATGGAATCTCAGTATTTCATTTCAAACTAAAGGAGGAAAACCTCATTTTTCGCATTTTCACCAAGATAATTGCATTTGTGACACTTTATTTCTACCAAAATTATTAATAGGGGATGAATAATAATAAAGGTAATTTATGCAGCTTTCATACAAGTTTTTCAGAGCCAGAAGTGTTTTACAGAAAACAAAACAGGAACAAAGATGATATTGTAAAAAATAAATAAATAAATAAATAAATAAAAACAGCTCCAAGAAAACACAATGAAGAAAAGTTAATAACAGCACAAAGCAACCCACATGAACTGAAATGAACTAAAAGCTAATGTAAAAGCCTGTTTTTAATTGATCTTTAAAACTCACGGCTGTTGGTGTCTCTTCGATCTGCAGAGGCAGTCTGTTCCAAAGACCAGAGCATTAAAGCAAAATGAAGCCTCACTTTCCCTTTTGTACTAAACTTCAGGTATGCCAACAAGTCAAACATCACCGGAGGGCACATTTGGACCGTTATTTTTTCCAAACGTTCAGGTATGTATTGTGGTGCAATCTCATTTTGGGCTTTAAAACAAGTGAAACAATTTTAAAATCAATTCTAAAGCAAACAGGCAGCCAGGGCACCGATGCAAGTAGTGGGGTAATATGAGATCTCTCCCTTGTTGTGGTCATTGTTAGATTCCCAGAGAAACAGCCTGACCTGCCTGACTTCTTCGGTTTCATTACCTTGTCAGCTCTAACTAGCATTCATTTTAGCAGACTGGAAACAGAAACTTGTTTTGTGGCATTAAGATTATATTGCTGTGCTTCTTGGGGAATTATGCCTCCAAACTTAAATCATTGCATTTTTGTTCTGAGAATCAACATGTCAAAAGTTTATTTTGCGATAGAATCACAAAAAAAATCTCACTATGTCAGTTTTCTTTCCAAGTCTATAAGTACACGTCTATAACTTGATCCTTGTATTTCAATCAGTAGACTTTCTATTTCACCATTTTCTAAAAATAGTTAATGGAACAAATCCACTGGAAAATGCATTTCTCCTTTGATGCCATGTCATCCTTCATTTGAAAGACTTTGTACACAGTAGTTGCCAATTTTTTGTTGCTCAGAATGTAATCTCCCACATTGCTCATGTTAAAACACCATGGTCATGGAAAGGAGTGGCACTTCAACATCTGTTGTACACATGGTGATGAGTCACTGACATATTGTATACAGTGATACAATTACTGATGGGTTGTATACTTAGTGATATGAATGACTGATGTGTTGTATACTCGGTGATACTTATCAATGATGTGTTGTGTTGTATATTTGGGAATATGAATCCCTGATACTCAGCTACACAAATCACTGATATGTTGTATTTTTCTTGATAGAACGGCTTTTTCAAACATTACCTAAAGCTGAATACCTGCAAGTTCTCATCTCAGACCGTTTTTTTTTTGGTTTTTTTTGTTTATGATGCAATTTTGTGAGTTTCACCAGAGCGCTGTGGAAGTTTACACTGATGGATAAATTTGCATCCTGCAAAGGTGCATGTCTTCTTCCTGTTTTTCATCATTTTCCTGCTCAATGGGAAGGAATGGATTTCTCTCTGCTGATTTTACAGTCATACCTCTTGTCCTGCAGGTTCCCTCTGTCTCGCAGAGAAGATGCCTGGTCTTGCTGGCTCTCAGGAGAAAACCAGCGATGTGGTTTATTATAACCATCAGCCCATGAGGACACATGCAGTGGCACATAGTCCAGCACTTGGAGTATTTGAGACGGATGTGAAAATGGCAAATGCTGTTTTACCATGGCAGCTTACACACAAGGCAGGATTATGCTATCATATACTTATTTCCACCAGTCCATTTAATTGCACGTGTTCTTGGTTGAACCAAGACAGGCAGATGAGGAAAAAAGGTATCTTCATGAAAGGACCCTGCTTGCATCTTCCTGTTGCATTCTATACAAACATTAATACTGCTAGTTTTATTTTGTTGGAATTATAATTTGCACAAGAACAAAAAACAGGCAAAATTCAACATGCATTTTCAATATGTACATATTAATGCACCAGTAAGATGTTGTTTCTTTCTAATCATGATGCGGTTCAATTGCAATATCACATCAGATAAACCCTGAATCTAATTTCTGGAGTGTTCTGCATTGCTGAACCTTACAATTATTTGAGGTAAACGTGTTCAGGGTTGAACAGCTTCAGATGAGGTGTAGGAATGGTGTAGATTACCCCCAATTTCACTTATGAGGAGACATCAAGAGCTGCCTGAGGATTATGCTCTTAAATACAAAAGTAAAATGAACCTTGATCGTTAATGCCATGTCATATTTAGAATTATAATTAAGCTTTCACTCTAGTACGGTATTGGGGGAAACTGCTTTTAAAGTTGTAGCACTTTTCAACAAAAGGTTTGGCCAAACTCAAAAATTCAGGGGAAAACAAACAATCGAAACAGTGACCCCTTTTACACACTGCTGCGATATTCATTGCACTCGTAGAGTTGTGATTTTTCATTGAATCATTTTAATGCAGAGCAGGCTTGCTAGCCTCATATCATGCAGTTCAGAGGGCATGGGGAGAAGAAAGGGACTCAGATGAGGTATTAGTGTAGTGTACCCCGCAGAGGGTGGTGTCACCCCCCAGGAGGTTCATTAAGACTGAGATTAGTTCCCTTCACCGGGACCTTTGTTATTTTGCTGTGCAAATTGCATCTCTTGTTGCACAGTGTGACTGGTGAGTTCAATCATTTGTTCAATCATTTGCCTTTTTACAATGATAGCTGGCATTTGCTTAGAATATTAAAGTAAGTCAGAGAAGACATGAATGCACGTGTGGTGTGTGTGTGTGTGTGTGGTGGTGGTGGTGGTGGTGGGGGGGGGGGGGGGGGGGGGGGGGGGTCCATTCTCTGTGTTTTTTTATTCATCAGGCATGTCTCTGATCAAATAGTCAGCTTTATACAGCTTTACAGTATGTATAAAGCATGTAGGGCAACCTGCCCTTGATATCTGCTAAACCTGTTTTAATAACTGTGTATGTTTGACATGCCACAACACAAGCCACAATGGCCAAGTTTGTGAAGAATACTGCGTTACAGGTGACATTTCAGCGTATATTTTTATCCACCTCATTGAGCATGTCATTACAGTGAACTATCTAATGCACAAACTGAGGATTTCAGACTATCCTAATTAGGTACTGGAATCCACACAGTATCCTCAAGGGTTCCACTGAAAGCAGAAGGGTTCTCCTCTAAGAGGGTTCCTCTGGGTTCCATGTGATTCCTGCAGACTTAGTCTGACTTTACCATTTTCAGCGGGCTTTCACTGCTGTGGTAACGCTTCAAATCAATCTTGAATTTGTTTCATTAAAAGATCAAACGCCTAACTTAAAATCGGTTCCTATAAAGCTCATTTGCATGCAGAGTGCAGTGTGCTGTGCTGCTGTAACGATAACTGTTGGAAAAGGTCAAGATTTTCAATATTAATTAAATTAAATTTTACTGTGATATACTACAGCAGCAGGGTATGACCTTCATCTTAATAATCTTAATAAAAAATAATAATAACATAATTGATTACCATTGTGGTGTAAAGTTTTAGAAATTACTAATTAAAATGAGCTTGAGTCTACTTAAATATGTGATGCACTTCATCTGTGTATTTAGGTTGATGTTTTAGACTGAATTAGGTTATGAATAGTTAAGGTAGGATTTGACCCACAGGCTGGTAGAAGATCTATTGAATTTTTTGAACACCTTCGACCTTAAATTCCTTTTTTGCTTGCTTTGATCTAATTGCTTAAATTGATTTTAAAGCTAAATACCAATTTCAATAAATAATGACGCAATATTACCAGCACAATGTAAGCATCTTTTTTTTTTAACTTTTCCCACAAAAGTAAAACAAAAAGTATACTGTGTGTAATTTATGTAAGAATTATTAGATTATTTGCAATAATCAGAAGACTACTCATTCAGATGAATTCTGTTACTTAAAAGATTCATTTAGTGTCTTTTAGTCAAGCACCATGCTAAACTTACTACATGTTGTTACTAATGTAAACAAAACACTGATGGCTGGCTAGCGCATTGCTTAACCTGTAATTATACACCCCAGGAAAGCCATTTGGCTAATGTCATGGTACAGTGCTTCACACAATATCCAGCTCCGTTCTTAGCCTGTATTCAATCAATGTGTCCTTCATTTTGATTTACAAGTAAAATTAAATTGTTCATTGTATCTGTCACAAACACCATTTGATGAGTTCATTTTGGTGAGAAAATAAGAAAATAAAAAAATGCATTTAATGTCTGGCCAAAGTGAAAGGCAAACGTAAATTGAATCCAGGCGAATCCAAGCTTGGTTTTTCTGTGACGCGGCCCTTGGCTTTCTGGTCCCCATATTTCCCCAGGCGTCCTCAGATTTAAGTTAGAACTCTGAATCAACGTGAAAGTTTAAAAAATATTTGCCAATCTGTTTGGCTCTGTCTCTTGACTCTTAAACTCTTAAAAAATGTTCACGGATTAAGATCAAAGAGTCCTCTAAATCAAAGATGATTCCTAGCTAAGTGTGCCTATCAAGCTGAGTGTCTTGCAATCTACTGATGAGAGCACGGCTCTGTGAACCCCAAAGTGGACTGAGCTATCGGCTCTTATCAGTGACTTACTGATGTGCACCAATCAGATCTTTGTTTTGTTATGGAGAGCAACATCCTTTGATTAGTTTAAAGCAGTCGGTGATTGACAGTACAGGCTCGGGCCATTATAAGTTTCATTAAGTCTACCTTGCCATTTCTTCTGCAATCAGTCATTTTTGAAATTTAAAGTCAACCAGGCGAGGCAGTGGGCTTAAGATGAAGATTTCAAAACTTTATGGTGGCTCACAGTTCAGCAGGGTTAAGCAGTTATAAAAACATTGTAGCAGAGCTTTTAACTCAGGGAATGAAAATATGCAATGAAAACATTTATAGGCAGTCTTAATGTTTTTTTTTTCCTGAATGTGTATGAATGAGTTTTCTGATCGATAGTACTCATTAGAAAACCAACTGTGATAGGACAGCATTTAAAACTATTTCATTCACACTGGCAACATTTAATTCGTATCAGGGGGCATGTTTGGTGAGCAGACTGTATTATTAAAATACCGTACTGATTTCATATTCTTATTTGAAAAGACTATTAAAGACCCTCCTACTGCCTCACCAAGAACATACCTTCCACCAAGTTTGGTTTTCATTTCAACCCTTCCTCCTTCCACTGAACGGTTGTGCTCCTAAGCAAAGCTCATCTCTGGAACCACCTCTGAGACGCACACGCTCTCCGCCAAAACCACTCCCAAGTCACACAGATCTGAGGAGGAGGCCACCTAATGTGCAGCTTGTGCAGGCAGACTGTGCGTGCTTGACTAGCCAGAAGGGGGTGCTGGTGTGCAGTGAAAAGTGAAGGCCGTGGCAACTTGCCAACTACCCACCACCCTGCAGCATTGCCAGACACAGTGGGCCCTGGCAAGATCTGGATTCGATACCAGACCACGGGGCTCATCCGCACTGCCCAATCAAATGACTGCTCCTGAAGGTCATATACCTAAGGACCAGGTAATCCTCTGCTGCTTATGTACAGTCCCTAGACAGGACATTTAGCTTATCTAGATGTAGCCACTTGGGCTGCTATGGATTGCCTTACAATACTTTAAATAAGTAAAAATTGAGAGATGCACAGTAAAGTACACATTTATATTAGACTTCCTTGATGCACTAAGAGAACTGGATTGAATTACTTAGGTTCTCAAGTATGTTAGTAATAGCTTGACTTTTCAAAGCACAAACAACTGTATCAGTAAAATATTTATTTTTTTATAATAAATAATAATCTGTACAATTCTGTTACCATAGTACTGGGCATGGAAGGAAGAACAGATCTAAATGACAATGTTAAAAGATACAATACAAATGTATGCAGATCTACTGCTATACAGAGTAAAAATATTCATTTTAGTGCTAACTGAGTTACATTCTACAAGCAAACCACAACTATGCACAACTAATAGCGTGTGTATGTGTGTGTGTGTGGGTGGGTGATAAATCCAGACAAAGAATTCATGCATTTCTAATCCAAAAATAATTTAAGGTAATGATTAGTATATATGTTGGTCCAATATCTAATTGTTCTTTACCAAGATGCCCTGTGTGGTTTATGTATAAACAAGAATAAGTGAATTCACATTTGTAAATCAAATCATTTATAAATTTATAAATTGAAATTGATGAGATTTTAGAATGCGAGGACTGTAGAAAACTCAGTGTTGCTACGTGTTACAGCTTTAATATGAAATACAATGAACTACCATTTTCTACAACGGTTGGGAGAGGTGATAATAGGGAATCCTGTGAAAGCAGAAACGAAACAATGCAAAAGCAAGTCCTGGCAACACATAGCAAGGACACAGCTGGCTGAATTTAGCCAAATATTAGCATTCTAATGTCGTGCATCAGTTTCACCTTAGTCTCCCTGTCCCGCGGTGTGAAAGATGCATTATTTATTTATATGTGAGGTTGAGTGTGATCAGAACGCTGCACATAAAAGATATGTCACTGTCTCAGCCTTGCCCCGGACAATGGAAAGTTCATGAGTCTCTACGCTAAACATCTACAAGTAGATGGCCAGATCGTTATCATAACAGCATCGGTCAAGAAATAAACCATAATTTCCTGACTAACAGCTCATTATTACTAGTTTTCCTCATTCATCCCAACAGGATAATAGGCTTTTCACAGATGTTGATAATGCAGTCATATGGCTCATTTAGAAAAGTAATATGCATCACGCTGTGTTTGAACATAACCTTGTGCTCTTTCAGGCTAAATGAAAAGCCCACCAATTACTTTGGCTGCATATGAGAGATAGCGGTGCGCTTTGGCAGCCGAAGGCTTTGATCAAATGTAAGATGAAGATGGTGTAGCGGTGTTGTGCTAAGTGTTTCTCGGGGTGAATCCTCCCTCTCACTGAATCATAAAACGCCATCGCAACATGAAATGGTGTCCCTGGCCGAACCGCAGCAGTGCCACATCAGCGTGTGGTTACAGAGCTTGTTACTTTGAAGGTTTCCTTCCTTTTAAGACTTCAAAGCTCCTTGAGTATAGTGGGAAGTAATGCTTGAGAGAGGCAAAGATTCCGCTGCTCATACCATTTCCTGTGATGTACCTGAAACTCTTGAGATCCTGGCAAAATGGACCTGGACACGAGCACGTCCATGAATGTGCTCATATTCATTAAAAGGAACTTTGTTCAGTTAAACTCTTCCTGTGTTTTTTTTACTTCTGAATCTGAAGTGCATTAAAAAGGCCAGGATTTAGGATTCGGAAATGGAACATATAATGAGACTTTATCCATAGGAGAGAAACATTCTGGGACACTGACATTACAAAAATAAAGAAAAAGAAAAAAACTTGAAATGCAATTTCTCAGAAAAAAAGATCTAATGGGAGTGCAGCATTAAACTTAATATAAAATATTCCAGTGGGAGCACACAGACTTACAAAGCCTGGCTTCTCAAAATCACATCAAAGTTTGCAGACCTGTAGACTGCTTATCAATGTTTCTTATTGTTCTGGCAGAAGGAAAGTTCACTTTCATTTCAGAACACCAAACTGAGTTTAGAATCAAGGGACTGTTTCTTCAGATTTCAGTAAGGAATTCAGACCAGGTGCTCAGAGCTTGGTGGTTGCAACACTGCACAATGTTATGTAATAATTTCAAAAAAGGAAAATAAATGATAATGACTCTCCACTGATAATAACAACAAATTATATTTGCATTTATAATTAATTTAGAATCTTGAGCAAACAGTTGATTTATAATCATCGTGGTAATGCTGCCACACATATTAGCAGCCGGGTTTCTGGAATTTGGAAGGTAAGGGAGTTATGCAATAATTAAAATGCATAAGCATGGCTTAAATCTATTACTCAGATTTAAGGAAGACATGCTCTGGTTAGGCTGGATATTAGGGTGAGTGGCGAGGGAAGCTCTGTAGACCAGTTCAAATAAGAGAACCTTGGGTCTGAATGCCGAAGATTTCACATTCAGAATTTGCACACCAGTAGTTGCAACAGTACACTCAACTATTGGTGAGGGGATGAGTTTCCCAAATAAATTGACAAAACCGGAAGACAGCCTTAATTCTGTCAGATGAAAGATTGCAGAATACTCCACAACCTGGGGTTGTGGAGTATTCTGCAAAAAACTTAACTACTTACCATGCTTGCTCAAGAACATGTGATTTGTTTCATGGTGACCAGTGATTAAGATACACAGATGTGAAGAATGTGAAGAAGATAAACAGTAAGATTACAGGTAAAGGGTAGAAGAGGAAGAATACATGAACATAAAGCCCATTTGACCCGGCCATTCAAGCACATAAAGCCACTGCTGGATGGTCATAACATGTCCCTTAGTTCAGAAAACATCTCCCCATCACACTAGACCCAAGAAACCTTCTCAGACCAGCTCCAAATTTCCTCTCCTGGCACACTTTATATATATTTTTGAGTCATTTCCATGAATGTTGCCATGATTCCTGGAACATTATGGAGGTTTCCCCTGCGCTTGTCCTGGTTTGGACACTTTAGGAACAAACTCTCAGCGAATAGGCCAAGCATTATAGGAGTGACATATTTTTCTAAGCCTCAAATGAAGGTAGGCATTAAGAGGAAAAATCGCTCTACTCGAGTAGAACTGCACTTGTGTTGTACACAGACTGTATTTCTCTGGTTCTTGTAGTCTTGTTTTTGAGAAGCACAGTGCAGAGGTGTGCATGAGTCATATTTATGTGCATTTCCAAAAATCCAATAGCCTTCTTTTCTAAAGAAATGGATCATAAGCGAGTACCCCAGAAACCCATTAGAGAAACATACCCCGCGCACATAGCCTGTTAGAAAAACAAGGTCTGCCCACATACTCCATTACAGAAACAAAGCCTGCCCACACATTCCATTACAGAAACAAGGCCCACCCACAACCTACCCCATCAGGGAAAAAAAGGCCCACCCATAAACTCCATTATAGAAACAAAGCCCACCCAAATACCAAATTTGAGAACCAAGTCCCACCCACATTACTCAATAGAGAAACAAGGGTTGCCTACAAACCCCATTAAAGAAACACAACATACCCATACATACAATAAGAAAAAAAAAACTCCTCCCACATATACAGTACACCACATTAAAGAAACATGGTCCACTCACAAATGCCCTGCTCACAAACCTCATTAGAGAAATAGGCTCGTCCACGTACCCCATTAGGAAAACAAGACTTGCCCGCATATATACCCTGTTAGAGAAACAGGGACCATGTCTGAATTAGCACACTTGCCTGCTATTGGGTAAATAAGTTGTATACAACTTGTATAGTGAATAGTAGAAAAGGACACATTTATTCAGGGGAAATTTGAAATAGGTATGTCACAATATCACATTTTATTAAAACGATTATCATGGCACAAAATATCATGATAATATTATCAAAATATCTATGGCATGGTATATTGCAATCTTTAAAAAAAGAATGCTATCACTCAAAATTCTTAATTAATCAGATGCATTTATCTGAGCTTTTGTGTTTGTGCGTGGGAGAGTTACATTGATGATAGCAGTATTTGAAGAGCACATGTATACTATCAAGACTGAAGTATCAAAACCTGTGAAATATGTCATGAGGCATTTGGGGTACACACAATGTACATAAAATACTTAAAAAAAAAAAAAGAATAAAAAGATAAAGCTTGACTTGCTATATTGTTTATTCCACAAAGTCTAATAGCTTGGGGATGTGAAATTCAAAAAGGGTTTCTAAAGGATCACAACATTTTTCATTGAAAATTCCATTTTAATTTTATTTATTTATTTTTTTTCTTTGGCCAAGTTATTGAAGAACTGGACAAAAGTGAATTTTCAATGTGAAAAGTGGTATTTACTTTTATTTAAGTTTTAATTTCAATATCCATTAGGTTATACGTATATGGTATTTTATAAGAAAACTCTGAGCCGTTGTGAAAATGGCAGATACTACTTTCAAAAGTATAATTTTTCTTGCACCTAATCCGAAACATGCCCCATTTGTGAATCCATACTTACTTTACTTGACCGTACCCCACCTTAGAACAACAATTTTTGGGGGAAGAATAATGTATGAGAATTTGGAAATAAGCCTTTGAAATGGTATATACTGTAAATCTGTGCTGAGCTACAGTGAGCAATATATTTAACCATAAATACAGCATATACAGTAATCTAGTTTACAGAATACCCCCACGACCAACATAAACCACCACAATCATCCTTTGCCTACTTCTTGAACAATAATGTGAGAAAAAAGAAAAAAGATTTAATTTTGTTATACTTGGGGGAGGGGTACCCGATTACTGTTCAGCTTTGGCCAAAAGCGGGTACAAAAGAAAATGGCTTTAAGTGCAATTAGTTCAATGGCCTTGGGTTTAAAGCAAAAAGTCCCATCAAATTCATCCTGCTACTCAATTGACTTGTAAGGACAGTGGAGGATTGAGTTCAAAATGGTGTCAGAGTATATGAATATAATATATATATATAAACACAGCTATCTTGGATTACAAAATATTTAAGGGAAAAAGAACCAGAGATCCAAGAACATTTAGCAAAACAAGCAACTAAAAAACCCTAGTAGATATTGTGTTTTCAAGGAAAAAAATTTTCCCCTGCAATATACTGTAGCCGGATTATTTACATGACATTACGATTTTAAATATTAAAAAACTATGTTATCGTCAAAACTGGTGTATCGCGACAGCCCTAATATGAAAGAGAGCTTGAAAATGTACAGCCTGTGATCCCTGTGTTAAGCTTCATAAATAGTTAAATCCTCTAAAGCAAGGGTTACAGACTCCAGTCCTAAAGGGTCACATAATCTGCTGGTTTTTGGCACGACAACGTTTAATTTCAGTCAGTGATTGGCTGAACAGTGTAAAAGCCTAGTCACATAGGCCTAAATTGGTGACTGATTGAAAGTAAACCACTTAAACCTGCAGATTTTGCAGTGCTCCTGGACCTGAGAGTGACTCCCCTGCTCTGAAGTATGCAGCAGCTCTCAATGATGCTGATGCAGGCTTCCAAATGTGACAGGCAGAAAATTGCACCATCTCTCAAAACTCCAATAATCTAGGTGTGAATAAATTCACACCAATGTTTGATTTGAAAGTTAGAATCAATTTGAACCATTGGTTTTAATTCATATGAGTGCAATTTGATTAAAAAGAAAAGCTTGGACTGTCTTCTACCTATATACCCCCCCCCCCAACCTTTTCTCTCTCCAATTTTGCAATGCCTAGTTGTATACAGTATATATTGCAGTCTTTGTCTCGACTTCTGCTATCAATTCAGGGGAGAGAGGACCAGGATGTGCTCTCAGTGGGGAGCAAATCCATTATTAAGCATGATACCTGCTCTGAAACTGTTCCTGGTCCCCACCTGCTCCTAGATGCAATGTGAGGGAAGAAGTTGGGAGCAAGAGACACTGTCCTGCTGTCTCCCAAACACAGATAAACCCTCACAGATCATAATCACTCGAGTGGAAACGTTCTGGCTTTGGAAAGAACAGCACCAGCCTAGACAAAATGCTTGCAAACTGCACAGCACCAACATTTACTTCCTGAGGCAGCCTAACTAGTAACACAACAGGCTATCTATCCATTTGTATATAGTCTTCATTTGGCTCTGTACTCCACACAATTCACATGTAGTTAACATGCAGAATTTCAGCTTTTACTACAGGGTATTTTTATACAATTTGATTTCACCAAGTAGAAATAACAGCACTTTTTGGACATATACAGCACTAAAATAAAAATATAATGTGAAAATACTGTTAAATAAAAGCTGAGAATGTACACTTTAACCACATGTGAATTGTTGTATTACATATCTAAAATCATTGAGTACAGAGCCAAATCAAGAAAAAATATGTCTTTGCCCAATCAGTGCCTGACCTTACTAATGCTCTTCTAGCTGAATTAAGGCAAATCCCTGCAGCAATGCTTCAACTTTGGATAACTTTGGATGACAGGTGTCCACATACTCTTGGCCATGTAGAGTATATACAGGGAAGTCAGACCCTGTCAAATTCTCCAATGGCATGATGGCATAAACACACTTTACAGTTAGGCAGGTGGGTGCACCTAAGAGTCCAATATTGATTCATATTACACACCCAGCTGGGCCTTTTTGGTGATGCAGATTTTCACATTTGAGCTATGAGACTGAAAACACTCTGCACATTTCTGAAATGCAGTGGTGAAGAGATATCCCAGCAGGCAATGCTTCTGTGAATAAAGTATCCCTGCTCTGCACAGTGACATAAAAGGCGGTCCTGCTCCAAAGCCACAGCCTAGAACAACATAGTCTGGAGGTGTTCAAGTGACCAAAACCAATGAAACCTATGACACTGAGACTTCTGCATACTGCAGAATGATGTCCAGTACAAAAACAGGTACATACAGAAACATCATAAAACAGCCCATAAAGCAACAAAATGCCATCATAAAATAGCCCATTAAAGCACTTTCATATTGCTTTCAAGTGTGACGTGGCACCTGGTGAAAACAGACACAGCATGTTACTCACTATAAGCACAGAGTATCTTACCCCATTTCACCCCTTTTATTTGGTCACTCACAGTTGCTTGTACCTTTACAATATATCCACGGTTTTCACCTCACTGGGTCCAGCATACCCATGTGCCGGTATGTTCCAGCCATTAGAAAAACATAAAGGAATGAAGTATTTTTAAAACTTATTAAGGTTGCAGAAATGAAATTAAATAACAATTTACAAGGAAAATGTAACAAAATAGAACCAGTGTGGACTATAACTGTACATTTTTTAGTTAAATTGGACAAATAATGCCCTGAGATAAGAAAAGAGGGACAGAGATTATTGTGCAGTAGTACACCTTTCGTTACTCATAACAAAACCTCTGGTCAATAAAAAAAAATCAAAGATGGTAATCATTACCATAAATGAAAGATTCAGGCAAACTCTGAATGAAAATGATTGTCTTGTGCCTTTGTGGAGATTTCCCCAAATATACAGGATGAACCAGTGACCCAATGGGATTCAAAATAAACTACATTCAACCCGGCAAGTTTCTCCAGTAATGTGTATCTAAAACATGTTTTTTTTTCAGACTAATTTTGTATTGAAATGCCTTGAATTGAGATGCATCATGGCAAATTTGAGCTATATCTGACTCATCACATTGTTCCTGAAGAAAGGCTATTATATGGCATGGTTATGAGGCACGAGAATCGCAACCCTCAAATGAAGAATGGCAGTGAAACTCTGCAGATCTACAGTAAGAATATGTTTGCAGTAGTGCAGAGGCTCAATGTATGCAGTATGAATTCATTACTGCCACACTGCAGCTCTACAGTAAGCATACAGTATGTCTGCAGTAGTGCAGAGGCTCTATGTATGCAGTATGAATGCATTACTGCCACTCTGCAACTCTACCTTAGGCTCATGTTTGCAGTAGTGCAGGTGCTCAATGTATGCAGTATGAATGCATTACTGTCACTCTGCAGCTCTATAGTAAGCATACATTTGCA
This sequence comes from Anguilla anguilla, assembly GCF_013347855.1. Lineage (NCBI taxonomy): Eukaryota > Metazoa > Chordata > Actinopteri > Anguilliformes > Anguillidae > Anguilla > Anguilla anguilla. The sequence goes on from NC_049212.1 coordinate 28,181,642, forward strand.
GTAGTGCAGGGGCTCTATATATGCAGTATGCATGCATTATCGCCACTCTGCAGCTCTACCTCAGGCTCATGTTTGCAGTAGTGCAGGGGAACTTGCTGGCGGCATTACCGCATTGCCACCACTCCGCAGCACTTGTGGTTTGTTGCACAGTCAGCAGCCACCATCCTACGCAACAAATACAGTCCAGCAGCCTGACAATTTTTCTGTATTAAAGAGCCCGATATCCTTTCCAGATTTGATTCATGCGTTCACCTAGTGCAATAAATCTTTCCTCCCCTCCTTTCCCTCTATTCATTCTGGCATGCACAGAGCAGGCAGTGCCTTCTTAGGAAGACAGCCCATCAGGAGACTCTTGTGATACAGTTTTGTGTATAAAAGAGGGGTCGGCCAGCCTGGTCCCTAAAAGCTGTCTTTTCCTTGTTATTCAGCACTCAAATGCCCATGAGAAAAGCATGGCTACATGGTTAACTCACTGCACCAGGATTCTCTGGTCTAATATTTTTCATCAGGAGCTAATGGCAATTGCATTATTTTACACAGAGAAATGCTCAGTAATATTCACAATTTGCAACAATACGGTAATTCTCTAGAAGGAACTGAGGAAACCACGAGTTATGGATGTACTGTAGTGATCTGTTTTACTCTCCAATAAAAAGAAGTGTGAGAAATTTAATTATAGGGCTACACGATATGGACATTCTGGAGCCGATTTCAATAATAGGTATTAGTCTGGCCATTTTGGCCAATACCAATGCATCCCTAGTAAAAAAAAATGCAGCACAAATTCAAACTGCATCCAAGTTTCCACATTCATGGAACAAGTAGATGTGCACAGAGCTCATTATAAATACAACTAATTTTATTTGAGTAACTATTTCTTCATTGTTAAGCAGACAGCATGAATCATGCAACTACTGGGTCTCTGTACGGCTTTGCTTGTCAATTTACCTGATAAAATTGATGAATGAAAATTAAATAAAAAAAATAGGTTCAGATGGCTATGATTGGGCTGCATTTTGAGCAAAAAAATTTAATTTAATTTACAGAATCAGCAGCACATGAAATATATCACCTCATCACATCTGCCTTAATCTCAGCATTGGCCTCATATAAGATGTTATCTTCCTATATTTGGTTTGGAAAAAGGTTCAGAATATCAGACTCTTTTTTCAAATACAAGTATAAAGAAGAGTATCACCATGCAAAGCGACAACAGTAACAACAGTCACAAACGGTGCAGAGGCTATACAGCCTTTAGCTGTCCCACTGGAAGGTCAGAAGCAGAGCTATCAGCAGTTTGACTCTGAATCAGGAGAAACTGCAGGCTGCCACACATCTGGAGCCATAGCCAAGTTCATCACTGGAGGAGTCCTCTAAGCCCTATCATAAGCTCTCCAGGAGGACATCTGGGACTGAGAACTGTGATCATACCAGCGAGGCTGGTGGAGGAAATGACAGTGGCTGAACACTGATCACGCTCTCTTCTTCACCTGCAGTAAAGTGTGAGGGGAGGCTAGTTCCTGACCATACTGACAGTCTCTTTAAGGGGGAGTGGGGGGTGGCTGTTCCATCTGTCAAAAAAGCAGCTACAAGGTTTCATAAATACGAAATACTGATCCTGTGCCCTAATGAGCATTAGCTACCCTCAGAAAAAAAACACCTATCAGTGCTCTGCTATAAAAACTAGCTGTGAAAAACCAGAACACCACTAGCACCAGCATAGTGCTGGGACTGATATTCAGATCCATCAAATTTCTTTGTAGTGAAAGATGACCTCTCAGAGGCCACAGTCATCACAGTGAAGTGCCTCGGCAGCTTATTTTACAGAGAACATAGTCGTTGCCTCAAGCTTGGGATAGACCTTACCATAGAGAAAACTGAATGTCCAGTACTATTTAGAACAAAATATCAAAGTTGACTTTAATTGTGACTTTAATTGTTACTTTAATATTTGGTTTTATGGGGAACTGGCGAGTTTAGTGTTGTCAATTGATATCAAGAAAGAGATATCGATAAAAAAAAGATATCTCGTTTCTGTTTCGTCCACCCAGTGTAGCGATTATTCTCTCTACACTCAACCCAAAAATCATTCTGCATTCTGTGTATAGAGGTATGTGCATGGGCTTATATTTGTGTTTATTGTTGTGAAGGAGCATCACCAACCATGCTTGTGCAAAGGTAATACTGTATAAATCTGTGTTTTCAGTAGTTACGCAATCATGATTTGCTTGTGTGTTCATGTGAGGTATTGATGTAATATGAAACTGAACAGTTTGATGTTCCTTCCTGCAAAACAAACGAATACTGCAAGAAATATAAAATATTAGTGAGGTCAAGACTTTGCCATTCTGACGGCAGAACCACTTGTTCAAAACATCTACTCCCACCTATGAGGGAGGCTGAGATGCATGTATGGAGAAGAATAGCATCATTTTTATTAGGGAGTAAAAGGTTCTGTATGCATTGAAGGAAAAAGCCGTTCAGATGTCCGATAAGGCCCTGCCATATTACCTTTCTCCTGGAACGATCTATTGTCTTTGACAACTTCTTGCAAGTGCATTCGAGCATAAAAACCATGAACGTCCCCTTTTAAATTAAAAACATATCTCACATTTGCATTTGGTGCACGCTAAAAGAGCTTCGAGAGATTAATTAAAATTTAGACGAAAGCCGGCTTCTTCTTGGGTTTAACGAGTCAGTATCTCATATCTTTCCCATCATATTTTCTATTCTTCCTTATTTTCCCTCAAGTAAGCAGTTTCAACTATATATAAAACTGTGTTTGTTCCTGGGGAAAAAAAAGGTTTTCTTGTGCAAATGTGTGAAAATGAAAGGTTACTGTAGAACAACAAGCTAAATAGAGAAGACGGAGATGACAGTAATCAGACCTCTTCCTCTTCTGGAAAGTTCGGCACAAGCTGAGTAGTTAAAAACCCTTCATTCTGAAATACTTACGGTCTGCTTTGTTGAATAAAACATAAAATACTCACATAGCACAGTTTAATCCTCACCTGGACAACATCCCTGTTTCAGGAACAACGAAGAAGAAATCCTTCATTACGCATGCATCATCCATGTGCACCACATTTCTACATAATAAATCATTCATAAACTTCTCTGATGCATGACAGGATGACAACAGCCAAACATTTACATAGTGCATTGCATGCAGAGGAGCTTTGCACATTAACACATGGCATATAACTTCCATTTATCGCAATGCAAACGCCTGCTTACAACTGCTTTAAAAAGCGTTAATAATATGTCCATAATGGCATATGCTTGTACTTTTGTTTTATTAAATTCTGCAGCGTGACTACTCTAAAAAGTGTTGTCTTTGATTTTTTTAACTTAAAAATATAAAATAAAATAAAAATTTTCATTGAATTGAAATAGTTCATAAATGTCACTGTAGATCTGGATACACTCATCACCTCAGAATGCATGCCTGATACAATCTTAGACCGGTGAATGCTTAACTTTAACCAGTAGGGACTTCATAATCCATTAATGATAAAAAAAACCTCAATTGGAGAAATAGTAGTAATCTTCAAAGCTAAGTTAGTGAACATCACCAACAACTGGTTCTTATGGCTTTGAACTTTGGACATTTATTTGAAAGCCAGCAGCACCTATGCGTGGAGATCCATCAACACATCCTGCAGTCTCAAACCGAACATGACCCAGAAATCCACGGCTCAGAATGATAGGGCACGTGGAACTCTGCCAGTGCTACAGAGAAAGTAATGCCCCCAGAAGCAGGGAGGGGGCACAAGGGTGAAGGCAAAGAGACACACAGGCACCGCAGGGCCTTTGCACCCAGGATAACCTTAATGAATAACAGGCCGGTTTCTCCCAAAAGCTTTGACATGGTTATCCATCCCCAGCAGTAACCTTATAGCTTCATTTCAGAAGTTCCCTTTTTATATTATTTGGTTTGCTGAGCAACACTCACCTCTAAATGGCATTATAAGACTCTGAGATAACACGAGGCATTATTTATGTGGAAATAACCGATACATTTTATGGCGAAACTATGAATCGGACAGATGGTTGAATGTCAGTGGCTGTTTGGATGTTTTCCCGTTTCCTGCAGGATCAGCCTTAGTGGAAACTTCTGGAAGCAAACATAAAGCTAATGGAAGTGTTAACCGAGAGCCAGTGCGGAGGAAGCTATCTGTGTTCACAATATGCCTTTTTTCCAGCAAGATTTGTTTTTAATCACAGGCACAGCTTAAGGTTATTCTAATCAAAGTCAAGCAAGTGGGAAGCAGACAGCTCATATCCTCGTATGGCATTAACAAAGCCTGGAAGTGACACGGTTCCTGGTCTGGTAAAAGCCAAAGATAGGCAAAAACATACTTTCTTAGCCTTTGAAGCTAAAGTATCCTAATGTATCATCTCAGTCTTTCAGTGTTCAAAGACAGAATGACTTCTATAAGAAAATGATTACGGACATGGCTTGTAACTCAGTGGCTATGGACTTGATTTAGCAGCGCTGAAAGCACAAATAAACAAACAGAGGTTTCACATTATTTCAATATACCCATCAAAACCGAATGCGTACCTAAAAGAATCACAGTAAAGGACAAACACTGAGAAAGCATTTTCACAATTGCTTTCAAAAAAAAGGGAGACTTGAGTAGACACCATTTAATTTTTGTCCATTTCAATTTAAACAGAAAATTTTGTTTTCATGGATATGAATAATAGAGACAAACATGCTTTGAATTCAAGATCATGCCCTCTTTCTCTTGTGTCATTGCTTACTAAAAATACAGCAAAATATAATTCCTTTAAACACAGTGTCAATTTTGCAGGATGAGAGTATGCCATGAGTGAGGTTCATTGCTCTTCCTTTAGTCTTACTGTTGAGCTGAGTCAGTTGGCTTGATCCCTTTCAAATGCCAAACCAAGATGACACACGCCAGCATCAACCCTCTCAATGCGGCAAGGACGTGCAGAGCTGGCAGATGTTATTTTCATGATATCTACAGTTCTTCTGGAAGACTCCGGAGCTGTTTATCATCTCTCAGATGTTAACCCGTGGAGCTGTGGAAGAAAGCTCTGTGGAGCTGCCAAATTCCCGTCATTGAGATATCAAGGTTTAGGATGCGATTGTGTATAAGGAACATTTTAAAGTGCTTCTCAGCCAAATCAAGAGAGGGTGACATACTTTATGTGCATGCTCACTTTTTATCCGATTATGATCCATGTTTGAAATTGCTTGTTTTTATATGAACCATTTAACAGTTAGCGTAAAACACACAAGTAAACACTGTTAAAGTTGAATCAGCACTGAACAATTGATATGCACTGTGTGCTTATTTATGTTAAGGACCTATTACTGCCAATTTCTGAGAATGGTCTTGTGATTTTCAGAAACTATTTCCAGTCATCTGTTGATCTTTATTGACATGAATTGCTGGAATCTGTGCATAAATTTCCAACATCATTAAGCTTTGACAAAACTGAGAAATCCCGATGACAGGGTGAAGATATGAATTATAAAATTTTCAAAGCCAAATGTTAGACTAAAACCAAACAAAAGATTCTCAATAATATTTCTGAGTGCAGCAAAGGAACTACTATTTGTACATTTTTTTAAATACTGAAAATATAATCTTGTATTATCCATAATTATGATGAAAAGTGCTTATCTACAGTACATCTTCTATATGTCTCTAACATGTTTTAACAAAACCCAATAAAATCAATTTTGGATATAAATGATCTTAATGGATTTCAGCCAACTTCAAACAATTAACTGAAATGATAAATGATTCTGTGTTAAATGTTTCATAATTCATTGACAGTTCACCTGTGTAGGGTCTGTGCGTCCATTTCAAACCAACCGGACAGACTCACTCAACATTCACGCGAACATGGTCAGAAAAACTGAAGATCAAATGGTGACTGGGTACAGTATACCACTTCCTGTACCCAGGCTACTATAAATCTGCTTTCCTCAACATTATTCTCTCCCTTCACTATTCACTAGGCTGCCTTCCGAGGAAAGAGAGAACAAAGGTCACAAACACAAAGGAACACATGGAGAGACCCCACGACCAGTGGTTTCTAACTGAGAGTAAACGTGACATTCTGGCATGTCTGCTAATGAAACTGCATCCATTGCTATCATTCTGCAACATAGCAACAAGTAAACCTGAAATAGTCTATGTACCTTCCTGTGACAGAGAACCCACACAGTTTCCAGGAATGACTCCCCGGAAGGACGGAAAAACCCTTTTGTCCGATCAGCTAGGAAAACCACAATGTAGACGGGCTTCTAAGACAGCCCAAACCTGGAACGCTGACCAACCCAGGGGTTCCAGACGGTGAACAAGCCATCTATTTTAATATTTAATATTGAAATTCATAATCATGATTTGACAGTTAACTTTATGTGACTGAGTAATTATGAGACTGATTATTTTTTTGTACCCTTTGGTCACAGTATGAGGTTTTATTTATGAGCCTTCTTTTCACTAGATTGCGCTCGTGTGGGAGTATTAGTGTATTACCAGTATAGTTGATGACCCCCTTGCAAGGCTATAAAAATCTACATTCTTATGTCCTACATTCCTTGGTTCCTACATGTTGGGATTGTTGAGGTGGACATCAACTATCTATCCTCAATATTCCATAAGTATAAGTAGTAGAGGTATTTCCCCTACACCTGACTACACTAGACTCTGTTGTGGTGTCCCAGAACTAGGCTCGATACGTAGGCCCGAATGTTCCCATTTTTACAAGTGCAGAGGCCATTTTCTCTGCAACACCACTGACATGCAGTGATACGCATCAGAGAAGGCAAATAAAGTGCCGTCATTAGTCAGGCAGGGAAGCGCTAGATATTTCTCCTTCCCAATTATACCCCGTCTGGTCTGGAGCATTCAGAATGTTCATTACAGAACATGAACCAAACCACGGCATTTTAATTTTCTTCCTGTTTCTAATTACAAGTGATGCCTTAAACAAGAAAGTTCAGAGTGAAACCATCATTAATTCTATTAAAAAAGGAGAATCCCAGCAGTATAAATTCCTCATACATTTAAAATAAACAGACAAACAATTTCCTCACAAGCTTGAACAATTGAACCGACCTACTGTCACGTAGCGCAGAGCTGGCCGTATCACCCTGTAGCACCCTTTCCTCTCTAGACTTTAAACACGTTTGCACAAGTGAAACTAATATGTTTTTGTATCATTCCGAGCAGACAGTCCTGCGTGGCTTCTCTGTTGTGTTGTCACAGTCTGAGTCTGAAAATGATGCAAATGTGAACTGGCAGTACGACCATTTTCTCATTGATCCACAAATTTTTTGGGGTGAGTCACTCAGTGGTCCAGGGTCATGTCCTTCCTGCTGTTCCCTTCCAGCCTGTATTTATTTATGTAACAGTAAATGATCATTAAAGCTCTGCTAATATTGAGGTTTCCTGCCAATACCTGAGCACCATGGCAGTGCTTGAATTTAAAAAGGGACGTTGAGTGATTGGTCACACATCAGACAGCTTTTGTCACGTCATAGCTGTAATTAAAGAGACGGCATCACTCCTCAATACTGAATGATTGATTTATCATTAATGTGAGGCTTGAAAGATAATAATAATAATAATAATAATAATAATAATAATATTACTGCAAAGTTAATTTCTTACAAAGGCCTTCAAACAATAACAGTAAATCAATTATTAAATTAAATGATCAGCATATATGTGCAGTTAAAGGGAACAGGACAAAGATACTGAGATAGTCTTGTAAAATTTGAATTGGTAGGTTAAAATATGTGTATTAGCACCTATTAGTAACTTCACATAATCATAAGTGAAGGCAGTGCATGTTGTAGGACGAGAGAGGATGAACGGATAGAACAGAGAGACGGAGGGGGTTTGGGATGGTAGAAAATAAAAGTATGGAGCAGAGTGAAGGAGGAGGGGTTGGGTTGGTATGAAATAAAATAATTGAGCAGAGGGATGGAGAGGGTGGGAGTGTCTAGGTTTCTTGGTCTGGGGCTGAGTGTTCCGTGTTCTGACATTCATTTAAGTCATGGGGCTACAGGGATCCTGTTCCTGAAAATGTGACTGAGGTAACACACAAGCCAGGCTAAGAACAGGAAAACAAAACAAAAATAATGCAACTCAGAGTTTGCTATGTGGCACTGGGGTCTGAGGAACAAGACTGTTGCTAATCCATAACAATCGCACATAAACACAAAAATCAGAAATGGGGCAAACACTAGTCACTCCACAAGCTCTAGTGACCGGAAAATCAGAAACTGCACAGATCCCTTGCAGGGAGGAAGACCATTAAAGAAGATATCAGGGGAATGGGGTGCTGCATTCCTGGAATGACTGGGTCATATTGGGGGCCAGGCAGTAACTGGCACTCCAGAGACTTCCGGAAAATTTCAGAGGGGTTCTGCTTTGCTTTTTAGCCTCCAGACATGATTAAAATACTGGAGACATTGAATCAGCTGCCAGTCCCTCCTGTGGGTGGGTGAAGGCACATCACTAACATACACAATATGCAGACGGCGCAATATGTATGCAAATGCTCATTTTACGTGTTTACTCATACACCTTCCTCTGGCTGTAAACCCTCCTTGACACCCTCTCCTCTCTTCCCTTCTTTGGCTTCTCCTTTATTATGTCACTCTTTGCCCACACCTTCCACACATCCCCCCTCTCCTCCATCACAAATGAGTGTGTTTTCGTGCGTAATGTTTGCCGTTAACTACAGCAGGTTCTCAAAGTTCACCTGGAAACCACGTCAAGCACATTGAATCAGGCAGAGAGGTACAAGGCAAAGGTCTCAATAGCATTACACTTCTGTGTGTGTAATAACACTAGCTTCAAATTGGTTTGTATAGCACTGACAGATGTACAGAGGTTATAGTCTACCAGCTCAATACTGATAGCAATACTGATGACATTTTGTTGTGAACAATACTGCAGGCTGACAGTATAATCAATCTGATCTTTTACAATGTTGACAGAAACCTTGAATAATGCAAAGAGACTATGACTATGAGAGGTTTCAAACTGCAGTCATGATACCTTAACAGCTAGGCTATCTGAAAGAGTAGGCTCATCACACAAAAACACAGAGACCACTGCTAATGGAATTATTAATATTCATTTTTCCGGTTCTACAGGATAACTTGATTCCATCATTACTGTAGTCTGCATTTATAAGTTTGCTGATGTTGCAGAACTGTACTACAGCAGTAAGATAAGTTGTAAAATAAGAACAACGTTTGGCTGAAAAAACCAACAACCATGCACTGAAGCCCTTTCGGTTGTCAATATACATACATCCATCTATAATCATTTGGTACCGATCCATATATATATATATATATATATATATATATATATATATATATATAACCATATATCCAAGGGACTAACTCATGTATCTATAGCCATATATCTGTGGTACAGAAACATATATCCCCTGGACTGTCCAATATATCTGAGTATGTCTATCAACATATACATCCCCCTCTTATCGGTTACAGTAAATGCTGAGTGCATGTTCACAGTATTAGACCATGTATTTAAATTTTCAACATGGGCAAAAGGGAACTAAAAATAGTCCTGGCGCTGGAACATAATCAACGATGGACGAGGATGCAGAATTTATTTGATTGGGACACTGCATGATTCCTGACACCTCTGTTAGTCATTCAAGCATGTTAGTTAATAAAACCCTCCGCATTTTCCAGCTTTAATTCAGGAAAGACTGCATTTATCTCCTGACATTTAAAAACGTGCTAATTATTTATGCTATTTATTTATTGATGAAGGCTTCAGAAAATTTCGTTTTTAAATTTTATTTGTCTTTAACCAGGATTTTCTCAAATAAAATAAACCTCAGTGACTACAAATGATGACACATACACTTCAGACACTCATATGAATATTATTAGTCTCAACCCCTAGTGTAGTTATGACTGCAAAACAATGTGTTGCAAAAATGCTTTTACATGAGGTATGAAAAAGCCAAGTTGCTCACATACCGTGAACAGTGTGCTACATTCAGAAAGTTGTTCAAATCAGTCCAAGTATTATTGATATTATAATAATGACACATTACAATAGAAACTACACAGGTACCTGTGAGACATGTAGAACATAGGGCTATTTTATGTATATTAAGTATGTAAGTATTTATGAAATGCAGGCGTGCACTGCTTAATTGGTGCTTGCGTACAATACGTCAGTTTTTATAACCAGCCTTTGTTGATTGAGCATTCTTGCACAGAAAGCTGGCTGACTAAAATAGGCTTGGTGCACGCTGATCGTTCTACAGAGCAACATAACTGTCACGTGTCCATATTGTATTTCCCTCTAATACCTCACCATGGTCCATTGCACAACACGCTTTGAATGAGAATGAAATGGACAGTATGGTACCTCAGTAGTGTAGATCTAATATCCTCCAATATGGCAACATATTCCATCCTTTAAACAACATGGTGGCAGAACCGCAACAGTGAGTCACATGGGTTTGTGAAAAAGGGCTGCAACATCCATGGAACATGAAGAATAATAGAAAAAATATTTTTGGACTGCCACTCCCTTGGGTTCCAAAAGGGAGTGGTGGATGCTGACGCCTGTCATAGTGCTTCATCATAACTATCTTTTTTCATGATCACAGGTGCCATAAGTTTGATACCATTTCCATCATAGCATTGGCAGTGGACACAGTCTTTGCTTACTATATTGGGTCCATTCATCAACCATCAGTACTGAGCAGTATTTCATAAGAAGATGTTTTATAACTAGCAGAGCTCTGTACCCTCTCCGTCTTTTCCACTGTGAGACAGCCCTGCACGACACCTACAGTATGCATCTCTTTTACTTGAATCATCTCCTTTGACCCTGAAACGCAGCCAGGCTGATTAGCCTACCTCTCTTTGTGCTCCATAACGCAGTTGGCTTATGCCTGATAACTCAAAATGCAGACACCAAGGTGACTTGCAATAGCTTCAAAATGTGAGGCAACATCAGGAATGAGTCAGGAATGCGATACTTGGGTTCAAGTCGTTAAAAAGCACCGGGGATCTGTCCACATGTTTAAAACAACAACAAAAACAACATGAAAACTGGCATTAAGCCAGATACAAAGCCCGGTGTGTAGTTCAGTACATCTTTAATGAAAACACTGTGGTTTGGCAGTTAAAACAAACCCATATTCATATGACTTAGGCACATGGTCAGCATGCTACAATTCTTTGCATGATTAAGTAGAAAAACATTGATTTTCATGGATGGGCCCCACGGTCCGGACTATGCCTGTGCCGACTGTTGTGCCATAGGGCAATGTGCAATTGGTGACTGTGTTGCCCAGGGCACCGAAGGGTTCTGTCAGTTAGGGGTCCGCATTTCATCACTCTCTCATGACCCCCGCTGGTTGATTGGGCGCATGTGGACTGCATGCTAAACCCGCATGTGAAAGGTCTTCCTCTGCCTGCACGTTGTGCAAGCTTAGCTGCAGTCTGCGGTGTGAAAAGAAGCAGTGATTTTGGGGAATCACAGATATCTACACTCTCTTGAATTAGCAGTGGTTTGAACATGAATGTGGTTGTCGTCGCAAATAGTTGGACATTTCAGCCCCACAGATTGGAGGTGTCAATATTTAAAATTAATATATACATTTTTTTTAAATTTTCCCTGCACATGTCAAAATACTGTCATTTCACTTAATAATTTTATTGGTTATGTTTAGGGCCACCAGTTGGTTTACCCTTGATTTATTGCATGGTACTTCAGTCCTCCACCAGCTATAGGTCACAATAACCTCTTTGTCAAGTCCCTTCTGAAAGAACTATTCCATTTGCACCACCTCAGTATTCAAAGTTTATAAAGTAATAGGCACTAATTAAGCACAAGCGATGACTGACAGCAATTTTTACAAATGACACTTTCATGTTAAATTCAGTTTGATTATTACTGTGAACATGCTGCAGTGTTTTCAAATGTTGTACAGGGGCATGTTACGCTTTGTTAGAAGCAGTGGGAAATGCCAAAATTTACAATGAGCGCAGTTATATAAAATTTAACTTGCACAAAAAAGTGAAATAAAAAAGGAATGAATTCATGGCAACTAATAAATCATGGTTTTCAATCAAAACCTTGAATAGAATCACGTATCAGTGCTGGGCTAAAACAAAAACCTACATTCACACTGATCCTTTTCGGGTAAGACTGGATATCCCTACCATATATGGGCACATTTTTCTTATTAGTACAATAGTCCTGGAGTGCCACAGAGTTTGCTGGTTTTTGTTTTTTCTTTAATATCAGTAATAAATTCAGACCCAAGAAACCAGGTGACCTGAGGTAACTGTGTAAGAAACTGCTTTAATTGAGCAATTGCTGTGCTACACAGGACTGAGTGACAACAGAAACCAGCAGACCGAGCAGACCCAGACCAAGAATGAGGACCACTGCATTTAAACTTCCATCCATGTTCACTTTCCCTCCTGACTCCCCATATTAGATCAACTATTTGTTTTTATAAATGTCTCAACTACAAACTAAGTTGTATGATTAGCCACTTGACTGTGCCGTTGAAGTGCCTGTGGGGACCCCTGGAGGATAACCACTGAAATACAAGTTAAAATCCCTGCAGGTCAATGGAGGAGACAAACTGGTGGCCCTAGTGATGTTCACTTACTGTCCATCCCACAGATACAAGAGTATAATTTTTCTATATTATTAAATATATTTCACAAGTTAGAAGTATAATATATTTTATCTTTCAAGTAAGACTGTCCTATTTTAAAATTAAGTCTGTTTTATGTCTTGATGTCATTGGTGTATGACGTAGAAGTAATAAGTATGGGCTCAATATGTGTAAAAGTCTATTTTTGTAGCGTGAGAAGCACTGGGTGCAAACGCTGACCACAGAGTTCAGTAGCAGGGATTCATGAGTGCTGTCCCACACAGTCCAGATGGTGTACTCTAAATTTCTACTCAGGATTGGTGGAACACCAATGGCACTTGAGTCCAATAAAGGCCAACTGAACTGCTGTCACTGTCTGACGCATGATGGTCGCGCCAATACACAAGGCTGTTTGCCGTTCCGGAAAATTCTGTCTGCTACTGGCGAAGCTTGTGGGCAGCCAGCATCAGACTAACACAACAGAAGCCAGGGCCCTGGACTCTCTTTTCACCTATTGCTGTGAATGCTGTCATGATATCTTTTACCAAAAGCTACAGGCTGCTAACAGCAGCCCCGCTGTGGTGGCCAGAGTGATACAGAGAGGGGAAGACCAGCTGTGAGACCCGGCTCAGATCGATAGGCAGCAGACGCCGTATCCAGTGAGAAGGGCATAATCCAGTCATCCCGAGGATTCCTCTCACACAGTCAGCAATGGATCATGGCTTTACTGTTTACCACTTCACTGACAGCAGTGTCATTACGCACACACACAAACTACACACACAGCTACCCCTGTCTGCAATAGCGTTTCTCATTTTCCAACAACCACGGAATGCTAATGTTGCTTCATGTTCAGCATGTTGACAAGGGGGTTTTTCATAATGTGTATAATCATTTTTAAATGTGCAAAAAAGAAAACATTTAAATTATTATTGTGTTTCACATAATGTAGTGTCATTAAATGCAAGACTGGTAGAATTGAAATGACTGAATGTTAAATCTTAGGTTCTCACCCTGAAATATTTGTGTTGTTTGGATAGTGTTTCACAGATGCAGTGCTTACTGTGTGTAAAATAGTCACCGGCCCTCCTGTAGATTTGTGTGTGGCCTCTAGGGTGTAAAATAGTCACTGGCATTCCTGTAGTATTGTGTGTGGCCTGCAGTGTAAAATAGTTGTTTCCCCTCTTTTTTTTCCAAAGAATTAGCATGGATAAGACAGACTTGAAATTTCTGTTACACTTCAGAATGATTTGAGATAAACACATCAAGAAAAAATAGCAAGGCCTGTCTATAAGGCTAATTTACATGTAATGGCCAAAAGCATTATTAAATTCTACACCAGTTTTGTGTTTTTTCTAAATATCTGGCCTTACAATCTAACAGGACGTCTAACTATGACTAAATGCCATCCCTGACACTCATGGTCACATCAGCAAACAGTGCCTATGTTTTTCAGCATTGGGCAACTTGAAGAAATTAAATGGAGAAAAATACTTACTGATATTGTGTCCTGTTTATTTTTAAAGCAGACTTTAAGACCAACATTAAACATTGTTTGTACTTGTTTTATGAAGACTAGATCCAAAAATCTCTTTTAGAATACCCAGTATGCATTCATTAATTTCTGAGTGAATCTTGTTATGTATTAAAATATTTTCGTGTTCAGCAAAGTTGTTTCTGGGCTAGTTGAAACCAAGCATATATCCTTGTACCTGTATGTGTGTTAACCAGTGTAGCAGGTGCTCTTCATTTAATAAGTATGAGAGGGTTTAAAATACCAGGCTAATTTAGAGTAAAAAACAACCTGGGAACAAATAAGGTAATCCGTTAGAATACAGTGGAATGCAGTCAATGGAAGGTAGATGTTCTATATATTTTCAGCTGAACAAAAATGTATTGGCTCTATTCACAGTGGGCATAAATATATTATTTCTGAATCTTATGAAATGTAAAGCTGCATACAGAACACTGTGTACAATGTCCTTATGAGAAAGAAATGCCAGTAATGTCTTCTGGGTGACAGCAGTGGCCACATTTGAAATGAGATATCATTACTTTTCTTACCACTGACATAACAAGGAGAAGTGTGATGTTGTCCAGACCAAATAATGTCACACTATTGCAACATTGCAGTTCCAAATGCAGGTGTGAATTTTTTTCATGAAGCCTGTGCATCATCAGAAAGCAAGTGCTTTTAGTTTCACGCAGCATGTATGTGTATGAAAGTATCCTTACGTATATATATATATATACACACACACATACACTACATGGCCAAAAGTATGGTGGATAGTGGATTCAGCTATTTCAGCCACACCGATTGCTAATAGGTGCATAGAATCAAGCATACAGCCATGCAATCTCCACAGACAATCACTGGTAGTAGAATGGGTCATATCGAAGAGCTCAGTGACTTTCAACGTGACACTGTAATAGGATGCTTCCTTTCCAACAAATCAGTTTGTCAAATTTCTGCCCTGCTACCCCAGTCAACTCTAAGTTCTGTTATTGCAAAGTCGAAACATCTAGGAGCAACAACAGCGCAGTCGTGAAGTAGTAGGCCACGCAAGCTCATAAAAAATCATCTGTCCTTGCTTGCAACTACTGAGTTCCAGACTGCCTCAGGAAGCAACGTCAGCAAAAGAGCGGTTCATTGGGAGCTTCATAAAATGGGTTTCCATGGCTGAACAGCCACACACAAGCCTAAGATCACCATGCACAATGCCAAGTGTTGGCTAAAGTGGTGTAAAGCACACTGCCATTGGACTCTGGATCAGTGGAAACATGTTCTCTGGGGTGTTTGAATAATGTTTCACTATCTGGCAGTCTGACGGACAAATCTGGGTTTGGCAAATGCTAGGAGAATGCTACCTGCCCAAATGCATAGTGCCAACTGTAAAGTTTGGTGGAGGAGGAATAATGGTTTGGGGATGTTTTTCCTGGTTTGGGCTTGGTCCCATAGTTCCAATGAAGGGAAATCTTAATGCTACAGCATACAATGACATTCTAGAGAATTGTGTGCTTCCAAATTTGTAGCAACAGTTTGGGGAAGGTTCTTTCCTGTTTCAGCATGACAATGCCCTTGTGTACAAAGCGAGGTCCATAAAGAAATGGTTTGCCGAGTTTGGTGTGGAAGATCTTTTCTGGCCTGCACAGAGCCCTGACCTCAACCCCACTGAACACCTGTGGGATGAATTGGAACACTGACTGCGAGCCAAGCCTTATCACCCAACATCAGTATCCAACCTCACTAATGCTCTTATGGCTGAATGGAAGCGAATCCCTGCAGCAATACTAAAACATCTAGTGGAAACATCTGGGAAATTCCCAGAACAGTGGAGGCTGTTATAGCAGCAAATGGGGGGTCCAACTTCATATTAATGCCTATGTCTTTGGGATGAGATATGCAACAAGCACATATTGATGTGTTGATCGGATGTCCACATACTTTTGGCAATGTCTTATGTATACAGGCACTTTGTTAAGGTGATTGATTAAAAAAAAAAATGTAAACATTATTATGATACTATGAACATTGTGATACTTAATCACAAAAGAAAAAGAAAACGTAAATATGCAGCTATTTTCTTTGGCCAATACCAGTAATA
Source organism: Anguilla anguilla (assembly GCF_013347855.1). NCBI lineage: Eukaryota > Metazoa > Chordata > Actinopteri > Anguilliformes > Anguillidae > Anguilla > Anguilla anguilla. The sequence continues at coordinate 28,197,925 of NC_049212.1, forward strand.
AAAACAGCTAATAAAAGCAGTAATAATCTTGACTATTTAAACATGATAGCTTTTTTTCCTGCCATCAACAGTTATGCCACTAGAGAGCCAACTCCTGAAGAATTGTACATTGGTCCACAGTTTTGCAAATACTGGCTTTGATTTACAACAGTATCTGTGAGCATACACACACACTGAAACCAGCTTGTTGTAAGAAAGAGATTCTGACTGTATTATAATTTTTTAATTGGCACAGTGGGGTCAGTGCAGTGAAGTATGGATGAGTAGTCTCTAAAATAATGAGTACATTGCCCAAACTTTCCTGAAGAGGCCCCAGGCTATTTTATTCCAAACTTCTCGTTAATCTTTGCAGAAATCTCATTAACTTAAGTGCTTCTGTACAACAAAGACTAAGAAAGCATGCAAACGTTCTCATACATAATCCCTATTATTTACTGTGTGGCCCAGTCTTTTTTGACCTTCAAGACAACTCCTGATTCATTCTTGTCAATCAAGAACAGAGAAAAGAAGCTAAATTCACAGTGGCTGATTTTGATTTTAAGCATCAGTGACATTAAACTGCTGGTTTACTAGTTTTGATTGTGTTTTGATTTTGTTTGTTTTATATTTGAATCAAAGTTCTGTGTGTGTATGGTGTTTACTGTGTCAAAAACACTTTTGTGAAATTTTCTCAACTTTGCAAAGCAATCAAATCATTGTCCACACTGCACTACAGGAGAGCCTAAGCATCATTGATTATGAAGTCTTACCCAGTGATCAGTACACAGTGCACACTGTACTGCAGGAGGGTCTGTGCATAATTTGTTGCCAAGCATGTTATTAAGAGGAGTTCAGCAGTGCGCTAACAGGGGTATAACTCCACCCAGGCAACATTTTTTTTTTTTTTTTTTTTTTTTGCTTTATTGCATACAAAATTCAATACTGACCGTATTGATCAGCCATGCTCAGTCAACCTTTAGTAACCCACAACATAGGGCTTAGGACAAAAAAACAGTTAAGTAGAATTAGAATGTCAGCACTGAGCTAAACGAGACAAAGGCCAGGGCCTGCACTCATAAACTGTTTCTGAGTACGAGTGCTAATCTAGGATCAGGTTCCCCCTGTCCGTATACTAACATCAGAAACTAAAAGAAAAAAAACTGATCTTCGATCAAACGGGCCCTGGATACAACCCATTTGTCCTTCTCTCTGACTTTCAAATAAATGCAAACATTCATTATTTCCTTCACAAGAACAGCTTGATGAGTTCAGCAAAATTAGCTTACTATTTTTTTTGTGTAGAAGTTAAGTGCACATTTTGAACTAAAGCCAAAATATCACTCTAAAGCATAAAGCATTTAAGACATAAATCAAATAGCATTTCCACTGTAATATTTTTTGACTGTAGTTAATTATTATTCATTTCAACAGTGTACTCAGAGAAAAGTAGATGTCACCCACTTTGCCAGTTAGACTTATGAAGTAGGAGGTTTTAAATGGAATTATTATGGAATTTAAAAAATATCAATTTGAGGTCAGGTGTGTGGGGAACATAGACTATGCCTCAGGGAGGTTACAGATAGAGGTGGGATCACAGTACAGAAAGTGGCATGACAAAGAATCAAACCCCCAGCAGCACAAGAGGATTAGTGTATGGGCTGAGAGTCTGCTTCCATCAGACTGTGCCACAATTTTTACTGGATTCTACATTCATCAGGGTAAGTCACCTCAACATATATTGAACAAACATTGAATTATAACGATGGTTATTTTCTTCATAAAAACATAAATGCACTATAGGTTGCTGGCAACCATATGGTTTTGAAGCAGAATGGTGAGTTTTAGCAATGGTAAAGAGTTTGTTTTTGAGATACATTTAATGTGACATATGAAGTATGGATGCACTTTAGGCAATCCCCAGCATCCAAGCGCCACACAGCAACAGTCATTGCCATCAACTGCATAACCGAGGCATCAATTTATACCTATTAACAAATTAGCAACAAGCCTGCCAAAATGCAAAAAAAAAAAAATTGCATATTGGCTAAAGGAAATCATTTTACTCAGAGCCAAGTAGCTCTTGCCATTGTGTTACAGTGAAATTACTTGCATTTATTGGTATAGAGGGACCTCTAGTGGTCGGGGATGGGGAGTTGGGTTGTGTTACTATGGTGATCGTCTGAAGCATAGATGTAATATATTATAGATATTTTTATATCTATAGTCTGAGGAAGCTAACTGGATTTGGGCAGCGTTGGTTGGCCCTGTGTCAGTGCTTAAGGTAAACGACTGGCTTTATCGATTTACCAAAATAAATGAACCACAATATTTCCCCAGTAAACACACTTGCACTGGAGAGACCCAGTGACCGCGTAGCACCTGCATCTTTGCCGAACCAAGCAAGTTACACATATTTAAACTAACTATTAAATGCCAGATCAAACAATCAAATAATATTATTAGCTGACATTAGCTAGCTACCTGATTAACAACAATCTCCCCCAAGTGGTTTGCAAGCTTCAAACTCTTAACTTTCTTCTATACATTCAAGGTTGGCGAGCTACCAATCCCTTGTTGGCTACCCGTAGATTACTGTAACGTTATTATAGGAAAGGATGTTCATCCTATTCTGCTAGGTGAACGTCTGAGCAAGCCAACTATCTTATGAAGTTCAGCCTCTGAACATCATGCTGGTAGAGAGACAACACAGCACAGCAGGTCCGTCCATAGAGGACATGGAGGACCATTCTCCTCACAAATTTGAAGGGGAAAAAATCTATAAAAATAATTCCATAAAAATAACGATGCCAAAAAATCCCTTTAATATTAATTTCTAAGCATCTAGGATACACGTGACCCCTATTTTCCAACGCTAAAATCTCAACAGTGGCCTCTAGTGCTATGGAAAAAAAGAGCAAGGAGGACGTCGTAATCTCGTCATCCCCAGGCCTCCATTCAAATATGACCCTGTCACCATGGCTCCCCCTCTTATACATTGCAAAAGTAACACTTACAGATGACAACCTCCCTAACACCTTTAGACCAATCATACTGTACCCCTACACTCCACCCCCTTTCCACCACACCCCTGTGCATTTATTCGACAAAAATATTTCTGTCCCTCCCTGTTTTCACACCTACCAGCTGCCACTGCAACACAGTCATAATTAAAGCAAAAAACCTATTGTTAACTATAAAGTGTTCTTTTGTTGGACATCAATTCTTTAATTGGCGTAAAATTCATTTGACATTTGAATGCCATGACTGAAGTGGCAAGAACCCAAGGTGAATTTATAGGGTTTACATATCATTTTGCTATTTCACAATTGCACACATTATCCAATTTAACACATAAGTAGGGGTCTTATTTGTTTTGTGATAATATATCAGAGTAAACAGTACATCTTTTCTTTAGAAATCTAGTGAAAAAAGGACAATCAAATGAAGTACCAATACTTGAAAATGTGCACTTGTGTTCAGACAATTGTACATTGGGGGTGTGAGTCAAGAGACTATTTTACTTTCCCATCAGCCTGTCCTCAATAGCAATTAATTCAAAAGCACCACACAAAAAAAGAGCACAGTATTGTAGGCCTAAGCACCATAGATGCATGGTGTTGACGAGACCTTAAATGCAGGAATAAAAACCACTCTCTCATAATCACATTAAACTGCATTCCACACATTTCCTCATATAATCCTTGGTTTGCCAGGTGTGGCTTGATGTTGATTCTTTCCAAAGCGGGTATTATAAAAGTATATCTGCACAAAAAAAAAAAAAAAAGGTTTTGTACTCTCATTTGCTTTGTGTGTGCTGACCATGCCGTCTATATTGGCATGTTGTATTCCTTGTAAGCAAACAACAAATTAATAGCCATTTCATTAACAAGCTGTCCACCAACAAACAAAACTGAAATGGCAGCTTCTGGAGAAAGGCACAACTGCAATAAAATCCTCTTTGTTTTTAACACAGCAGAACTACAATCCACCGCAGTACATTGTATCATTACTGTAACTTTGCACAGTATTGTGTAATGATAGTTAGTAATGCAGCTGCCTATTCTGTAGCTACCTTTCAATAAAATTCTGCACTTTACAAATAAGCATATACTGTAGCAATCGTAGCAAGTGAATTCTACTTCAGTCAGCAGAAAAATACCAAAACATGGACAAACAGAAGACATTAAGGTAATATGGAAATTAGATGTTTAGCAGGGGGGTGCACTTAGATGTCAGGAGTTGGAAAAAAGTCTTTTTCAACATGCACAGCTGTCCGCAATTTGCTAATTGAGAGCATTGCTGTTTCAAGTGTTGAAATCCTTGTAAGTGACACATCCCAAAAGAGCTTTCAATTAGTGTACACATGTAAATAATGAGTCCCGTAACACTTCAAAAAGACTCACAAATGAGGCTTCTATTTGGAGAAAATGTTGTCTGACAAATGACAAAAATTGGTTTGATGCAGGCCCCTTGCACTTGTTGAAAGAGCTGATTAGATTGCTGTAATAGCTACGGTAAGTGCAGCCTTCATACAATGGCTAGCTCATTTGCTATGGCTTGGTCATATTTGAGATGTGTAGACCCCATCCACAATGGAATCATGTAAAATTATTATTATTATTATTATTAGGTGCTCTTGACTTAATTAGAGACTGATTTGTGCTTATACTACACCCCCTAAGGCTAAAACACCACAGGTTGTCTTCCAGAAACTGCATGGCTTTGAGTCCATTCAGGAGTTTCTCCAACTATTCCTCTGCCAACGTTTATAAGCGTTGCACGTTTTTGTAGTGCCACTGTTATACTGAAGCATTGCTTTCAGGTAGTCAACAGCCGGACTGCTGACAGAAAAGAAAACAAAGGAAGGCAATGTGGTCAGATCTATTTGGTCTAACCCCATGTGCAAGAGCCAACGGAGAACAGATTAATGGAGAACGGCCGTAGTGTCTGCAGTAAGCCACGCTCATTTATAATAAACTATTGAACTCCGCAACTGTACAAAGTTGCATTATGTCATAAGACCAACTCCAGATCCATTGTGACTTGCAAAGCTTTATAATCACCAAAGTACTTAAACAAAAAAAACTTTAAAAAAAAATTTCCGTACAACCTCCTGTCTAGGGGCTTCCTTCCTTAAGCGTTATATTATCCCCCTGGTGTCAGGCACAGGTCTCTGATTTCCACACATATCAAGAAGAGTTTGTGTCTTGCTGAATGTATAGAGAAAACCAAAGTCTAAACTGATTCTGATTGTCTCACGTTTAAACTCCCTTGTGGTGGAGCAGCACATGCTGTTCAATGTCATTCTTTAATTTGAGGCATTGTGAGACAGATGAAGACTGAGAACATTGTTACCTCCATCACCAGAATCATTATGGAAGATAAAGCGATACATGTATCCAGAAACTTCCGTCAGGTTTCAGGAAAATTAAACATCATGATCATTTAAATTTTTCTCAGCCATTTAACATGCTGGATGAATGGATGTCATATTGGCTTTACCCTCTTTTAGCCGATACTTTAACAAATGTTTTATTAAAAAAAAATTTAAAAAAACATGCTGACCTCTAAGACTCTAACTTGTATATGTGAGGGAGAAAAACAAACATACAAGCATTTCCCCAAGGCCTAGCCACTGATTGCGATGTATTCCTGTAAATGAATTGATCTAATAAAATCACTATGGATACAATCATCTGCTAAATTAATGTAATGTAATGGAAGTAACTGTGGATTGGAGAATTTGCTAAATTAATGTAGTGTAAGTCACTCTGGAGAAGAATGTTTGCTAAATTAATACAATGTAAACTGAACTGTAAGTTTACATTGCATTAAAACTGTAACTGTAATGCAAATGTAACTGCTGTTCCACACACTCAGGGCTACTTTCTCTGCAGGTATACATGGGAAATAATGGAAATATGCTACAGTATGCTAATGGATAATATTGGAAATATGTTACAGTATGCTAATAGATAATAATGGAAATATGCTACAGTAGATAATAGCTAATAATATATATATGCTTTAGAACAGTACTGACTAATAGTTATTGTATTCTGTACAAATTATCCTTTTCATTTTAACAAAAAAAATGTGATCAGGTATGATGTGTTGTACAGCTAATACCGATGTTATGCTTAAACAACACACACACACGGATGTAAAAATCACTCATGCAGAAATGTTTTCAGGTGCATATTACAGTGTAGTGAAAACAGTGTAGGTCAGCTCTATTACTGCAGCCATTTAATTACTGTGTGGTTCGGTGCTGTTTATAACCTTGTTGAATTTGAGTCCTGGGATTTTATGCAAACACCTATGCATGGGAAACAGGTCTTATAATGAAACAATGTCAAGCTATTGTTTCTATATGCAAAAAAACATTACAAATTAAATGGAAAAAAAAAATGAAATGAAAAATACAACATATTTTAAGCGTATTTTGTGTGCACTTGAGATCAAGGTCACATCCACACGTGAAATGGATGCAGTCATGCACTGTACGTGGTTTATTGCAGATGTGAATTTTGTAGACAGGGTTGGAGTGCGCTTTTAGAGCATGATGGTGCAGTGTTCTGCGGAGGGTGCTTTTGGAGCTAGAGCAGCGTAACGCCCCGAATATGCCACCTGGGACTCAGCGCGCCGGAGAGCCCAAACCCTTACTCCACCCGAGCAGGCAACACACCTGCTGTTGACTGTCAAAGGGCAACTATGGCTCCTGCCAGCTGACCCCACGCAGGTGCACAGGCACCCCGGTGCTCAGGTGAGGATTGTGCTGACTTAGAGTCTTATAACATGTGAACTTTAGTTCTGCTCTGCAGATGGTTCTATTTGCCAGCAGCGAACAGGGAAATAAAAGACCTTGACTTGTTGAAATGGCAGAACATAAAAACGTACACAGGCCATGATGTAACATATAGCCCAACGTCAGATCATTCCCGCAACGTACACACAGCTGAAAATGTCAGTCCGACGAAAGAGAGAAATGTACATAAATTTCCCCTATTAAAACAAACACGAGGTAGCCACTTGGCCTTTCCCTTGATACATTCACAACATTATACCAACACTAATAACCTTTCTATCATTTTTATTTATCTGTAAGGCTCATTACGTATTCTATGTTTGTTTCCTTGTGCATGATTTATGACCCATACATCAACAATTCATGGTTGGAAGGCTTATTATGTTGTCTGTCACTCATTGCTACCGTAGGGAGACCACTCATGGTCAAACCTCGTACTGTAAATACAGGTAAAAGACAAATGTGTTCTTGGTTATGAGTGAGTGTTCTTCGTGTTCATGAAAAAAATGTCCAAGCAAAAGTTAAAATGTACACATTTTCAACTGCCTCATTTATTAAAACTGAATAATTTTACACAGGAATAATTCTGAATAACTTGCATTTTCCACTTTTCTTATATCAATCGTGACAGACAAATAAAACTCCTGGTACTTTATCCCTGGCTATAAACGTGTTTTGATTTTGATTTAACTGCACTGTCCAACTTTTGACATAGGAAATAAATTGATTTGATTCAATTCAGTCGGGATTCATGTACTATAATTTACTGTAAGTGTAACTTCTCAGAAAATGGAAGCATTGGTATTATTCCACAACATACAATTTATTAGACATTTATAGTGAAAAGAAAGAAACCAGTTTCACTGTACAGAAGTCTGTTATTTTTTCTCAACGTAATGAGATATTACTGCATAGATTCAGTGATGTGTATTTTCAATTATTTATTAATATTTGCAGCAAGTTAGATTTTCTTGTACTCTACCGTATATTTAGTTGTCGCATCAGCTGTCATTTTAAGTTCTCATTCATTTCTCCACCTCTGCTTGTTTCTGACTACAATGCACAAAGTTAGCAACACTCAATTCCGCCTCTTAAAATAAGGACTGTGCACCTTTAAAATATAAAATTTGAAATTCAATTATAATTATTATAAGACAGAACTTAGCTAAGCATTTGGAATCTTTATGTACACATTTAAAAGCTCAATATCACAATTCACGCAAGGTAATTCTAAATTTCAGATGTTGTGATATTTAGGGCAATGCATTCTGGGTTTAGTATGCATGATGCTATATGTCAGTGAAAAGATGAAGGACAGGTTTTAAATAAGCTACGCTAAAACACTTTAATTCAGCGACTCATTAATTCAACTTCAAAAATAGAATTTTAAAAGACTCACACTCCGAAAGATAAAACTACAGGTTAATTATCTTGTTTTGTAAATATGTATGCATTGATAATTAAAACACTATTTTTATTACAAGTTTAAAATAAATTCCAGTATGTGAGAGTGCAGACAGAGATGCCACTGTAAAGCAGAATATGTCAGAAGACAAGAAGAGAAACTCAAGAGCAGAGAGTGTGTGCGATTGCATGATTCCAGGTGTTTGCCTAGTGCAATATGTCTAGTGTGAGTAGCCAATTGGTGTTCACACTGATTTGTTTAGACAACTGGTTGTAGAAAGTACTGACTCCATTCAAACTTTAATCGGAGACACTGAAAAATAAAGAAAATTACAGCACCTGTGATAATGCTGTAGAGCTGAAGGGAAGTCATCTCACATTACAATCACTTAGCAGATGCTCTCATCCAGAGCGACGTACAGAAATGGAGAACATCAGTGTCACTCTCAGGAATACAAAAATGCAATTTCACCTAGAAGGCACAGAAGCCCATTAATAATCAGGAAGTGTAATGCTAACCTAACAAACAACAATCTGTAATTTTAACAAAGGAAAACACCTCTATACAGATAACCTATGCGTACAGGGCTATACCCGTAACATTATCCAAGAGGAAATCAAGAGAAAGAAAGAGAAAAAGAAAGGGTATGTAAAGGGGGTCAGAGTAGGTCAGCATTTCAGTTTTCTGCAGAAGATGGGCAGGGTTTCCTCAGTCCTGACTGCAGAGTGGAGGCTCATTCCACCACCTGGGGGCCAGAACAGACAGGGGATGTGACCTGGAGTGCAGACACGTGGGGGAGGAGGGGCCACATGCCCAATGGTAGCAGAACAGAGAGGTCTGGTAAGTGTGTAGAGTCTGATGAAGAGCACAGCCATTCTTTTAGCTTCCCCAATAGGCTGGCACCAAGGTTATGAATTTGATGCAAGCTGATATAGGTAGCCAGTTGTGGGACATGAAAGTAGGGGCGACAAGGCTGAGACTGGGGAGGTTATAGATCAGGTGAGCAGCAGCTTTCCGGATGGGGTCAGAGGTCTGATGGTGGTGACAGGGAGGCCAGCTAGGTGGTGTTGCAGTAGTCCAGATGGGAGATGAACAGCACCTGGACAGTTGGGTTGAGTAGATGTGAGGAAGTTGGAGATTCTCTGGAAGATGGAAAATCTGCACGCCTGGCAAACTGCCACAATGTTCTCAGAGAGGGACAGATTTTTGTTTGGTACCACTCTGAGATTCCTAGCAGATGAAGTGCGTGACATGTGCTGTCATCCAGGGTGAAAGAAAGGTCAGGCAGTGGGAAAGGTTGGCTGGGAAATACAGTAATCTCCTGTTATCCCCTGCTTTTCTCTGATTTAAAAAAACATGTTATGATATTTCCATAATTTAGGCCAGCCTTCATAAATTGCATCAGGTTGCACTAATTCATTTACCAGGCTAACTCACAAAGCAGCAGACCTTGCTTGCATCTCATTACCTTCACTCTAAATGAAGTTGTGGCAATTTAGTCAATAAGTACTTGTGCTGTATTGCATCGTCATTGTTTTGACTGCATGAATCCACTCACAAATGCTCTGTACATCCAGTCTGCAAAATTCAGTCAAAATGATGGCTCCTTTATTAAGTCTGTCCTTGTATCTGCCAATGCTTTTGTCCTGAACAATGAAAAGAACCACTCCACGAGTAGAAGTCCTTCTCAGTTACCTGTATCTAATAATTTTCCATTTTTATCTTAATCTTCAACTACTGTGCCGTGAAATATACATATAATATAAATTATCAGTAGTTTTGTTTTGAATAAAATTATTATTTGCATTTGACTATTGATATAAATACATTTTCTGATTTATAAAACAATATAATGAAGTATTGTTGGAGAAGCATATTTTGTTTCCAGAATTTCACCTGTTAATTTACAAAGAATGTACTCTATTGTTGTGGCCAATGACAAAAAAGTAGGCTACATTGTGATCAGAATAAAAACATTTCAGCTGTAATATTGGACAGCAAGCAAATAAACAAGCTGCAGGGACGCTGGTGATATTCATAGTACTGACAAAAAAATTCCATTGAATGACAGAGAAATGTTCAGCTGCAGATACAATTTTGGAAAGATTGAATCAGGCAAAGGATATTGTCAAGAATAAGAGTGTACCTAAGATAAAAAGTGCAGTTGTGTCCTCTTAAGAGCCTGAGTGTGAAAGATTAAAGTGAAAGTACGCACACTCTTAAGAGTGTATGCATTAAAGATTAAAGTGAAAGTACACACAATCTTAATAGTGAGACCTTAAAGTGAAAGTTCACACAGGTTTTCCTTTGCATAAATACAACTTCAATTGCATAAATTCAGCCAGCAATGATGTTCAGTGGACAGCATTCACAGAACTATTTTATAATGTAACACATACGCACGTGGTGGCATGGTGGTGCAGCGGGTGGCACCACACAGCAAGAAGGTCCTGGGTTCAAATCCCGGCCTGGGTTTTGAATCGAATCCCGGCCTTCTCCTCGCATCCCCGTGGGTTTCCTCCGGGTACTCCGGATTCCTCCCACAGTCATCCAAAGAATGTTACGCTAATCGGAGACTCTAAATTGCCCATAGGTATGAGTGTGTGAGTGAATGGTGTGGTGTGTGCAATAGATTGACGACCTGTCCTGGGTGTATTCCTGCCTCTCGCTCAATGCACGCTGGGATAGGTTCCAGCACCCGCTGCGACCCTGACCAGGAAAAAGCGGGTATAGTTTCCATTAAGTCTGCCCTTCTTTTCCAACTGGTAATATATTGTTGTTAAAATGCTTTTATGTTGTTTCATTGTGGAATTAGTTTTATTGTACAGATTGCTCCATCCATGCACTTTATTTAAAACCTGTGTTGTTGTTGCTTATTGCTAGACTTAAGACACTGTTAATGCAGTTTAACAGTTATCCCCATTGTTCCTAGGTTAGTAACGGCAAAGTTTTCATAAAATCCCAGTGTTATAGAGTTCAATAAATTTACATAATGGGGTATAAGTATACCTTCCATTTTAAATTTCAATACATGCCTTTCATAATACTGTCCCATACCCTGCAATTCCACTTTATACTTACATTAATCACACACACACATACGAAAAAATAGGTTTGAGCAAAATGTTTGCATTTGTCAAAAGCCTCAAAAGCCAGGAAATTACATTGATCTAATGCTAACATCAGCCTGCTCTCTATCAAGATATATCAGCACAGATATTTGACAACTGCTACAGCCCTGTATATGTCTACTGCACTTCAAACAACATATACTCACAACTGGGCACATTGCTTATGATTCAAATCTTCTCCCAAAGAGCCTAATTCATACTCTTATAGTAGTGCTCTGTACAGTATATTGTCAATTTTGGACATTACAGCCAAAGGCAATATACTTACAGATGTTGCACTTTTATAAAGCATACTGCATTTCCAACACGTCCATGTTTCCTACTTGGGAAAACATACCTTGCATCACTCTTTCAGCAGAGCTGACACACAAACTGTGTTAGTATGTAGCATGCAGTTTTTGAACTAGTGTGATTAGTGGGATGCGCCATTAGAGTGTCTATTATAGAGTGTAGTGTGCATATTGCTATGATCTCTTAAGGATAAAACTCATAACTCATAACTCCAGGTCCCACATAGTTACTACATCATTACATTATAATCATCAGTAGTAGTAGTCCTGTGGCTGTTAGAGCACTGCGCAGTGATCCTGTGTCCAAACAGGGGATTACATATACTGGAAAATGTATGCGCCTTGTATGCCCCTCTGGATAGAAGTCTCTACTAAGAAGTATATATAATTGAATACATACATATAATTGCAAATATTATTTTGCTAAGAAGTATGTATAAAGCATACATAACATTTTTCCAAATGTAATTGAAGGATTAAATTGTAGTGATAAGAAGCAGAGCATTGATGCCAAAGGTGCATTCATATTAAATATCACTAAATATTGCTTAATTAAAATTGAGATTTGGCTGACTGAACTGGGAATGCCAATCCTGCTCATGTTGCACTGTTCCTCATAACCTCCACTCTTGTTTTGGGAGAAAGCACACAAGCATGTGCTGTCCTACAAAATGTGATGACAGCCGCCGCTTCCTATCAAGCTGCAGGGACTGCACAGACATGAGTCAGAGGAAGGCACGTCATGTGCAGCTCAACAGGTGGACAATGGGCACCTGATCAACCAGCGGGAGTCACCAATGAGCAATGAGGCACTGTAGACCATCCATATACGTCCAACAGTGCCTCAAGAGATACCAGACCATGGGGCTCATTCACACACTGGAAAAGTTCCTTAAGAGATACCATATCATGGGGCTCATCCACACACTGGAAAAGTGCCTTAAGAGATACCAGATCATGGGGCTCATCCACATACTGGAAAAGTGCCTTAGGAGATACCAGACCACAGGGCTCATCCACACACTGGAACAGTACCTTAAGAGATACCAGACCATAGGGCACATCCACACACTGGAGCAGTGTCTTAAGAGAAACCAGACCATGGGGCTCATCCACACACTGGAACAGTGTTTTAACATGACGAACCGCCCAGCAGCCCTGTCTCTCTACAAACGTAAGGCAAGTTTTGGATGAATTCAATAAAACTCCTTTTTTGTGTTGTTAGTCTCCTTCCCAATAAGGTTTTATTCAGAAAATTACTCAGTTTATAAGTGAATTTTTTCTCTCTCCCACAATGTCCCATCTCAATCATCTGTGATTGATTTTTAGACTTCAGTTTCAATTCTTACTTAGAAGTCAATTTTCTTGATGTATCGTTTTGTCGGTTATATCAATTGCAAATTGAAATGGCAATAAGGCATGCTTTTTGAGACAAATAGCGTGAACGTAGCAGCTGTGGAGAATAAGAACAGCTCAAATGAGTGCTGGCATTCATCAGCTCTAAATTCAGCCCCATGCTTTGTCATTTCATTGCAGACGAAACACAGCTGTTTGTGCATAGTTGAGTCATTCATATTGCTGTCACTCTCCTGTGTTATAGGAAAGTGATATCTCTTCCGATGAGTATCGTACATGGCACATTTATCATTTTCCTTGAGAAGCACATTTCGACTTTGCAGGGAGAATATTTTTGCTTGATTTGATTTGTTTTCTTCCGTAGAATATTCATCAAAGAAAAAGAAAAAAAACCTGAAATTCACTCCAATTACCAAACTGCTCAACTGTTTCCCTTCCCTGAGGGAGCAACAATTACACTGTTATACCTTGGAAAGGAAGAATAAACAAGAAAATCAGTGTGAAGGAAACATACTCTATTTAAACAGAAAAAGATGGGACATTAAGTCCTGAAGTCAATAAGCATTTCTTCAGAACATTGACTCACAGTTAAATGTGAGTGTTTGTGTTTTTCCTCAACAAAGATGGGTGAGTTCAAGAATCATGAATGTTGCCCTTCTAAAAGTCAGCTGGAGCAGAGTGAAACTATCACATGCATTTTTAAGCCAAGGTTAAGGAAGTTAAATCCACCCCTAAATTTTACTAATTCAAATTACCATAACATGTACTTTTCTATCTACAGCATGTGAATATCACAAAATCTCTAGCTCTCTCATAACATTGTATATTATCTTGAGGCAGTATTCCCAGAAGATGGGAAAGAGTAAACTTGAGGGAGGAAAAAAAAAAAAAACTTAAAAAAAGGCAGGGGTGGCAGTAGAATGCATGGATTTTGAAATATCATGGCTTCCATTTCAAATGTAATGAGCATACCTTATGCATCAATTTAGATTTCAGCAGTGGTATGAGCAGACAAGAATACACATTAAAGAACTAATTACACCAATGGCTTGGGTCTAAGAAGTGGTAACTTCAACATAGAGAAATGTTTGCCTAAATCTTTAATTCTAACACATTTTTCATTTATGCAAATAGCTTCAACAATCACATTAAGCTAAGGAAAATAAAATAAAAAATGTATAGAACTTATATACATTACATAAATAGAACTTGGAATTCTGCATGCAGGATTAGATTGGAATTATTAATGAAACTTTACTGCTCCATAATATTCACATACTATTCTAGAATCTTGGCTCTAGATTGAATATAACCCGAAATGATTTCCCACTGAAGCCTATACCAGAATCATAATTGGTGATTTCATTGTACCTCATCATGCAAATATTAATGAAGACTGAACAGCTCTGCTGCACAAACTACAGTTACACAGGGACACATCAAAAAGGTTTCATATTAAACTTATTTCTTTGTTCATTAATTAAACACAACATGTGCTAATTTACATCATATGACTTTTCTGGCATAACATTTTAAATGGTAAATGCAACTGATATAGAGCAGAAGGGACTAGTAAAGATCTTTAGCTTGGAACAAATGACTGAGACAATGTTTTGCACAGAAAACTGACCACCTGGTTTTAGATGTTAAACTGCGCAGCCAGAAGTGATTAAACAGTCTTAGAAACAGAATGATATAAACCACAGCCTCCATACAGATTCCTGTGCATTACCATAAATCCCAAATGCTCTGCACAGACTCAAACAGGGATTAAAAATAAGAGAATGGTAAACTTGGGTGATGAGGCTTAGAAATGCAATATCAGCATAAACGTGTGTGATGGATTGTCATGTGGGAGAAAATCTGCTTTGCAGGATAATGTGAAAAACAAGGACACACTGTCAACAGGTGAGTACTGGAGGAATGGCACTGTTAGCCTGAGTTGCTTGGCCCTTGTCCAGAGCCCTTGGCCCAGCTCTTAATGAGAGGCACTCTCTGTGGGTGCGTTAACAAAGGTTCATGAAAAAGAGGCCAAGGAACCATGGTAACCAAGGGACACTTATAATACCTGGCAGGGCCCTGGTCCCTTCATGTGTTAATGTGAGCATTCACCGTCACACTGGGGTCTCAGTGAGTTTACTAAGTGTACACAAACAACAGCAGTGGATTAATCGCTCTTCATTTTCAGAATGTTTATTTGGAATTTAAAGACTCATGAATTATTCAAACCCCTCTTCTTTTTTTCTATTAATTTACACTTTTGACAGCTCCATCTTTTGAAGATTCAAAATAAAGGAACTTATAACAAATGTCATAAGCATTGGGGCAGCGTACTAGTTAGGACCGAAGAAGCTATGTGAGAAGAAGCTAACTGTGCCATAGCATACTTTAACTGACCAAAAAACCAGCTGACCCTGTGGCTCTCCAGGACCAGGGTTGAGGACTCCAGCAGACCATGCAACCCTCCAGGACCAGGGTTAAGGACCCCAGCAGACAATGCGGATCCCCAGGACCAGGGTTGGGGACCCCAGCAGACCCTGTGGCTCTACAAGACAAGGTTGGGGACCCCAACAGAGCTTCCGGCTCTCCAGGATCAAGGTCAGGGACCCCAGCAGACCCTGTGGCTCTCCAGGACTAGGGTTGAGGACCCCAGTTTTAGTATACATAAGGGGTTAGGGAGAAGTCGACTTCTCACTGCTCTAAATGGAGAGATGGTGCAGGGCACCCAGATTTAGTCCTGGCTTCCACTGTGTGTGCTAGTCTACAGGTCAGGATGCTAACTGAAGGTATGTGTTTTACAATAATTTTATCCTTAATCTTATGTTAATATAATGCACATTGGATTCATTTGCTAATTGTCCGTGAATGCTGTACCTTCAGTGATTGGGGCCTGGTTTCAAACAGTAATTGTCTTTAACTTTTCATTTAAAATAGTTGCATATTTTTATTCTGTTAACAGAGTTTATTTTAGGCAATCGCTGAACTCTACAAACCATGTCGGTGCTGATAAAGAATAACAGTTGATTTAAATTGTGTCAATGTTAAGAGTGAATGTTGATTGAATCTAATCCCAAGTGTCAAGCCTTTTGTGATTTCACCTGATTCTCCCTGTCAGGCTATCAATTAATCAATACAAAATGTACCCTCTCTCTAAAGGAATCATTTAGACAGGGGTTAGATGGCCCATTGCTGAAAATTACTGCTCTTTGTGCTTTAGAACTGAGCTGACAGATTTAAAGTCTTAGAATGCGAGCATGTGGCATTTATTCATCTTGGTATGCAGAGCTATTTCTGACATGATGTGGCTTAAGAGGGTAAATCTTCCCTCAAGACATTAAAAGTGTCTAATTAAGAACAGTTACAATGAATTATGTTGTACGTCATTTGCAGTTATGGTCATATTTATGTCTGGAACAAAAGCCAGCGCACAGTGCTGGTCAGTTGCTAAATGTAACCAGTAAACAGTCATATTATGGTCAAGCACCACTAACCTGGGAGGGACAGAACCACAACTCAACCACACCGAATTAGCGTTAAGACACACCTAGCAAGCATCTCAGTACCATGGCACAAATACACCAAGTTAGCACTAACAAACCTCCATAATACATCACTGATTATTTGTGGTTTTGAGTGCACGGGGTTACAAACAGATGAATAGTGTCATTATACATGCATGAATGAAAGGGGAAGGAAATGGAAAAAAAAAAAACAATTCCAGTAAAAAAACATCAAACTAAAGGGACAGACGAGCACAATAAGTGCCCAGGAGCCGTCAGGCTAATGGATGAAAGGCTCTATTAATTCCTAGTGCAGAAACCACTTAGGTTTTTAATTTTCTAAATTCTCAGCATGCATGACAATGCAAACAGACGCATGTCCCTGGTGCTATACAAATGTTTATAAATGACTTTTGCGCTGAAACAGACTAAAATTACAGTGCATATATTGCCTGTTTTACTGCGAATCTCTTACAGCCATATTGCATTCTAACTCAGTCGAAAAAATCCAACCCAGAAAGTCCATCCATCCGAGGAAACCGGAGTACCCAGAGGAAGCCCACGTGGACACGGGGAGAACATGCATACTCCAAACAGAAAGGCCCCAAGCCGAGATTCAAACCCACAACCTGCTGGCTCTGAGGCAACATTGCTACCCACTGCACCACCATTGCACCACCATGCCACCCCCCAGAAAGTCAAAATAGTGCCAATTCTTCCTGTTGCTGTACTGTTCACGTTTTTGTCACAGTGTTAAATATTTTTAATTCTTTACATAGTTCAAAAAGCAGTACTCTAATTTTATATAGCAGCATGATAACTGCAATCTCATGTATCAGTATGGTACAATGCTGTGAAAAAAGTATTTGCCCCTTTCCGGATTTCCACCATTATTGGCTATTTGTAACATTGAATGGGTTCAGATTTTTAGACAAAATGTAATATTAGACAAAGGGAAACTGAGTTAAGGCAAAACACATTTTTTAAATTATAATTTAATTGATTTAATAAAGTTAGAAAACACCCATATCACCCATGTGAAAAGTAATTGACGCTTAGTTACTCAATCAACCAATTAACCAAATATAATTGAAAATTAGATTCAGCTGACTGAACACAGCCATTCAACTAACCCTGTTGAATCTAAACCTCACTCATATTTAACCTTACCATTACAGGGAAGAAGTCACCACAAAATTATTTAATGACCTTTGTTCATTAAAAAATGAAATAATTTAAAAAATGATTTTGTCTAATATTTTATTTTGTCAAAACATCTGAACCTATTCAATGTGGAAAAAAAATGCAATAAGAGGAAATCAGGACGGGAAATACTTTCTCACAGCATATACCAGTATTTTAGCTATAATTTAATACATCCGTATGATAACTGTAATCTCTTATATCAGTATTTTAGCAAAATCTCAATTATCAGTATTATAATAATCTCATATGTCAGTATGATAGTTATAATCTATTATATCCGTATGACTGTTATAACCTCATATATCAGTTTGACGTTTATAGTATCTGGAAAGTGAATACATTTTGTTGTGTAGAAAGGTAAAACTACCTTTCTAACCTCTCTAGCGTTTTGTGTGCCAGTACATTATCTATCTTTAGCTGTAGCACATGGAGTCTTTTTCTTACAGAAAAAAAAATGATGTGGGATGTGAAAATCCTTCCATAGATCAGTCATAAATGCTGCACAAAATATTTAGTTCAGGTATTTAATAAGAGCCCAGAACTGCTGAAAGAGCACATCACTTAAACTAGCATAATAAATAAATAAATAAATAAAATAATGAAGACATGGATATGCTGGAGGTTTTCTGAAGCATCTGGAAGCCAATTTAAAGAATTTAAAGAGTTATTTATTGATTGGATTAATAAATGATTACTTACATTAATAAATGATTCTTTACATTATCATCACATAATTTTTTAAATAGGTGGCTCTTGTTTTGTAGCCATAAACCTTTGTCCAAATGAATCAGTAATCACACTTGCAGTAATTCAGATCTCATTAAAATATTATTATTTTTTTTTTTTTAATTGTCTGCTTGTTTATACATACAAAAAAATAATAAAATAAAATAAATTCACGCAGCTGCCTCTCTGAATGTAGTGGCACGCTTTTCTGTAGAAGCCGCACGCGTGCTGGGTCCTCACACACGCCGCCGTGTGCTCTCCCTCGAGCCGCGCGCTGTCGCGATGCGTGATGCGTCGTGCCGCCACCTCGGAGCGCTTCCAGATGATTGTGCTGCATCGGCCCCGCTCACTCGAGCCGAAGGGCCGTTTTGGGGCTGCGTGTTTACGCTGGCCCGTAGAAAGAGAGCTCTCACCGGGTCAGCACTCTGTTTGCTCGCGGACTGACAGCACCGAGCCGGATCCGACTCCTGCACCCCCCCCCCCCCCCACAAAAGTTAATATCTAAAAAAGCCAAGTCAATGCCGTGCTTTTTGCATTTCAAAGTGGGCAAACTGTGTGTTAGACAGCCCGAGGGCATGCAGCACACGGATTTAAATTCAGCCCTCTCTCTCACACACTCTCCTCTCTCTCCCCTGGATTACCAAAACTGTTTTTCTTATTGAAATGTGTAGAGCAGTGGAATCAGAGCAGCTGCAGTATTAATGCTTCCCTGTTTTCAGCACATGGCTTTTATGACCTCACAAAGAATCATGAGATCTGAAAAGACCTTTTATGACCTCAGGAAGAATCACAGGATCTGAAAACAGCTTTTATGACCTCACAAAGAATCACAGGATCTGAAAACAGCTTTTATGACCTCACAAAAACAAAACCACCTATGGCCAATTCACCTATAGGAGGAGGGGTAGCTTGTTATCATTGCATTACATTACATTACAATAGATTATATTATTCCTTTACTTATTTCATATTTATATAAAACTGAGTGAAGAGGTACTGGAAATTATTGTTACAATGTTTTTGTGTTTTATATGCCGGCTTTGCATATATTGCCTTAAACTGAGCAATTTGATGTTGAGGCATTCTTTAAACTTTCAGAGCTAGATACTCAAATCCAAATCCGGCCCTGGTTTTCTTTTCCCCCAGGTAATTAACTGAACAATTAGTGCCACTGATTGCCCAGACTGTATTGACATCTTACTCCCAGGCAAAGAGAAGGTGGAAAACACGCAGTTCTTAGACCTCAAGGGCCAGGATTTGAGTAACAGGGCTTTAGAGAATAAACTCTTCATGCTAGCTATAGATATAGTGAGGTCCGAACTTTGTGCAAATGAAGTACATGGATGTCTGAAACTACACAGTTTTATGCTTTATAGTTTTCTCCACTAATTTATATTCTGTTACAGATTACAGATGAACTAAAGCAGGTGACTATGTTGTGTTACCATATTAAAGTGTCTTTCACTATAAAAAACTAGACATGTCCTTTGTCCTTTGTCTTCAGTAACAGATGTGAGTCAGAATGCCCCATGGCTATTATTGTATATTCTTAGCAATAATAATAACGTACAGAATTTTAATTTTTCCCTTTGCATTCATTGGTATAGAAAGGCTGGTGACCTGTTGAGAGAATAAAATAAATAAATGCAAAAATAACCTCCCCAGGAGAAGTTAATAAATTAAATTTTGAAACCATGAAATTGGAAAAGGTAATAAGCAAATGTAAATTATGAAGGGACAAAGTTTTCTTGTACTCATGACTCTGTTGCCCTAGTAGTTTTAGCTCACTGGCAGAAGCTTACCCTTTAAACACCAGGGACAGTTCTTAAATTAAATAACATACTCGCTTGGAGGCTATACGCAAATGGATATTAGTACTGAAATGTTCAGCCCAGTTGCAAGATGATTAAATGGCCACCTGATGTTACCAGTGTGAGGGGCATTTCTGCTCACTAGCACAGTTGCTGCTCATCAGCACAGTTGCTGCTTGCTAGCACAGTTGCTGCTCGCTAGGGCAGTTTCTGCTTGCTAACACAGTTGCTGATCACCAGTAAAGTTGCTGATCACTAGCACAGTTGCTGCTCACTAGGGCAGTTGCTGCTTGCTAGCACAGTTGCTGATCACAAACTTTTGTGGCCCAAACCCACTGTCCAGCTGTTCCTCTTCCTTACCCTCCCACCTGCACCAACTGACTGATGCACAAATGCATCACATTACAACCCTTTCCTTCCGCTTTCAAAATAAAACTACATTAGATAAATTATTGTTTTCTAATAAGTCAAAATTAATGGATAAAATTAAAATTTAGTAAACACATTATACCACATGGCAGCATAATTATTTCTTCATGAATATCCACTGATCAGCATCTAAATTTTGACAAAGCAGAATCCAGTGTTGATGGCACCAGACATAAGTGGATGACACAGCATTGCAGAACTGCATGTTATTGAAACTTGCGTGAGAAAAATATATCACCCTCCTGTTCATCTTGAAAAACATGACAGGACACTCCACTCATTTTTTTCTCATAGGGCTCCTACCCCATTTGGAGAATATGATAATGCAGGCACAAAAGTGTCACTCTGCTGGACAGTTACCCAGTCAAAGCCCCTTTAAGGATGCACTAAAAATATTTATGTCGACCTGAATTTCACCGGTTTTGAAACACACAGGAGCTCTGCCTCTGAATGCATAACACTGGTGCCTTCTGAGTCTGAATGAAGCTTTTGCATCATATTTGCATGAGCATCTTATTAGAAAGAGGAAGTTTATACAGCAAACAGCAAACACATCTGTTTCAGAAAAAAGAAAAAAGAAACACATCTGGCCACTATCAACAATAATTAAAAGGGAAACTAAAGCGTCCCAGCGTCCTGGCGCCTGAATATTTACTAAGTCTGTCTGAATATTTCTTCTCACAAGAAGAAGAGTCAGTCATTTATGGAATCAGACGCTCTCCTCGAGCTGTATTGAGCTGATGCTTCTCTGCAGTGTTGTCCAGCTTTTCTTTGACCAGATATTTAATTGGAAATACCATTTAACAAACCTGTCACAAGGTGATGATTTTGGCATGTTTATAGCCATTATTAGTATTATTATCCATCCGTTATCTATACCCGCTTATGCCTGGTCAGGGTCACATGGGGTGCTGGAGCCTATCCCAGTATGCATTGGGCGAGAGGCAGGAATACACTCTGGACAGGTCACCAATCTATCGCAAGGCACACACACCATTCACTCACACACATATGGGCAATTTAGAGTCCCCAATTAGCCAACTCAGGACCTGCTTGCGGTGAAACAACAATGCCACCCGCTGTGCCACCGTGCAACCCCTATTATTATTATCATTATTATTATTATTATTATTGTAATTTTTCAATTACATATATGAATGTGTGTGTGTGTGTGTGTGTGTGTGTATTCATACTGCTTACAATTTTCCCGATGTCTCATTTGCTTTTTAAATTGTGCAAATAAATAAATTAAATTAAACTAAGGCACTAGTGTGAAAAATCCTTCACTGTGAAGAAAGAACATGTGTCCCTGTGAAGAAAGAACATGTGTCCTTGTGAAGGAAGAATATGTGCTAAAGAGAGAATACATAATGACCTTGATCCTCACTCCTACATAAAAGCTCTGCTGCAAATTCATAACCATTGATATGGTTATGCACTTTCATTAATAACTGCGTTTCCAGGAAACCACAGATAGCAATTCATTATATGATATGTAAGTGTTTAACTAGTGTCACCAAGGCCTAAAACACTGGGTATGTAATGACTTAAAAATCAGTTGCTATAACATACACTAATAAACCAAAGGAATGGTGAGACTGCCATAATTGCATGTATTTACATAAACTCAAGCTAATTAGAAATTCCAACAAGTTACTCCAGATATTAGAGAGGGAGAGAAACCAGCATAGTATATAGAAAGTCATTTAATTGCCTAGGTACACACAAAAATGTTCAGTCTTAACTAATGCAATGTATTCTCATACATTTTACTATGATACAAATAAACACTATCATATTTATATATTAAATTAGATTATGATTTGCACAGAAATAAGTTTTGTGTTTCAAAACTGCATTCCCTCAACACAAATAACACACAGAACAATATGGGCAATTATTAAATTATGAATATTAAAATGATTGCAATACAGATGATTATATTGACCACATGCTTCAAGAATTGTTTCCTAATATTGTGTGTAACCCTCAGTAATTACACTAAACCCTCTTGAATATACTGTGTGCATGTGTGTGTGTGTGTGTGTGTGTGTGCGCGTGTGTTTATATGCCATATAACACTTTTGAAGTGTATATGTTGCCGAATATGTTTTATCGGCATTTTCCACACCCCTGCCTCAGATCCTATTCAGGCATTTGAGCAGATGACGAGCTCTCTGTATGGTCTGACTGGCCTTACATGCTCATGCAGAGCCCAGTCACCACATGTTCTCATTCAGCCTCCCAGCAGCAGGGCTTGCCCTTAACAATCAGCCCTGGATCTGGGCTAAAGAAATGTCAGCCCTTGTCACATGACAACTACTGCAAAGTGGGGGGGGGGGGGGGGGTTAAAAACAAGGACTAAGAGGCAGTCATCCTTTCGTGGTCAAATCCCCCAGAATTCTCACCATAATTGCTAAGCGTCTGTGAAACATTTCGCACTCAAGTGAAGGCAATTTTAGTGCTCATTGGCTACGTTATGCAGGCATGAATTTCAGCTTGGCATTTCCCTAAAATGTACACTCAAGCACAGTTTTTTTGGAGGGAGGTGGGGGAATACATCCATCCATTTTATTTTATGTTTTTAATCCTCAGGTCTGGACTGTGCTGATGAGGATAAAGCCTGTCCTCCAGCACAGTTAATATTTGTGTGACATTAAACTTGAAGCAGAATCATTTTTCTTGAAGTGTTTTCCAAACATCATGGAGAGGTAGAAAAAAAAAAGTAGAACCAAGGCACTCTTCTAAAGTTAAAAAGGTTTAATAAGAGCACCTTTGACTAGGCCTACTCTACTGAACGCCTAAGCTCCTACTACGTTTGTACGCTGTAGCCCTATATTTATCTATTTCATCACGGAGAGGTGACTTTAAAATAAGCATACACTTATAAAACAGACCCCAGGAGATGGATAGCAGTGACACAGCTATGAGCCACTTTTTAACTAAATGCGGGATTTCCGAAACGCGAGAAGGTGGACACCCATGTATCTAACAGAGACGGCAGGCTTAAATGTGTTCCGGGCTTACTGTAAAGCAGCCTGGAAGAAGGCCTGTTCACTTCTGTTCTGCAAAGCCGGTTGGAGTGCACTTGAGCTTGTTGTTGTTCTGTTTTCATCTGCTCCATGATATTCCAATAAACAAAGTCACCTTTGTTTAAAATAAGTACAGGTTCCTCCTTTTGCCAATTCCATGGCTCGTCTCTTTTAATTCAAATTCAGCAGCACAGCGCCATTCTGATTTGGACAGTTGACAAATGTAGTGTTTTTTTTTTTGTTTTTTTTTCTTCAAATTTGCCGCAGAATTCGGCATACCGCTGTACAAAGAGATTTGTCAGAACCATTACATCCCTCTGGGAATGGAGTAAATCAGACTCTTTGCTTGGGAGTAAAGCATTACACGGAAGCCAGTGGCTCCTCTTCCCTTTGTCTCATGTTTAACATCTTGCTTGAGCTTTCAGCAGATAAAGTTCTTCATTTACCATATGTTAGGAACCTGTCAGACAGTCATTAAGATATAAACTTCTGAACTCTCTTAAGCTGTTAGTTCTCAGCACATTCATTTATTATTCCTTTCAATCAGGACTTACAGTGCACGCAGGAAATACACACATGCATTGCACAGCTTAGGCAATACAAACCTTTGATTTAAACCTGCTTCACTGCACACCTGAGATCTGCACCTGCTGAACTGCACACCTGATATCTACATCTGCTGAACTGCACACCTGAGATCTGCACCTGCTGAACTGCACACCTGAGATCTACATCTGCTGAACTGCACACCTGAGATCTGCACCTGCTGAACTGCACACCTGAGATCTACATCTGCTGAACTGCACACCTGAGATCTGCACCTGCTGAACTGCACACCTGAGATCTACATCTGCTGAACTGCACACCTGAGATCTGCACCTGCTGAACTGCACACCTGAGATCTACACCTTCTTAACTGCTCACCTGAGATCTACACCTTCTTAACTGCACACCTGAGATCTACATCTGCTGAACTGCACACCTGAGATCTGCACCTGCTGAACTGCACACCTGAGATCTGCACCTGCTGAATTGCACACCTGAGATCTACACCTTCTTAACTGCACACCTGAGATCTACATCTTCTTAACTGCACACCTGAGATCTATACCTGCTTAACCGCACACCTGAGATCTACACCTGCTTAACTGCACACCTGAGATCTACACCTGCTTAACTGAATACCTGAGATCTATACCTGCTAAACTGCACATCAGATCTTTTTACATAACACTCAACCATTATAATTTTCTTACAATAAAATATAAAATGTAGCACAAAAATTATATAAATTTCTATAAAAAAGTCTGTGATTTCTCCAGTGGTCCTCAATAGTTTAACCTGGTTTAAAAACACTTCTGTATTTTTTTTACACACAGTAAAAAAAAAGACACAGTCTTTTATTTTGAACATCACCTCATCTTTTGAGAAACAAAGCTTGGTGACATGTTCCATTTATGATATTATAGTCACTGATCCAACAGTCCACAGCAATGCACTAAATAGAATGCGAACCAGTCTGACACAGGACAACCTTTCATATGTTCTCCAGTCAAATCTCTTTCCTTCTTATTTATTTATTTTATTTATTTTCAAGAACAGGGAACTGTGTTTGATCCTGAACACTTTGAACACACTGTCAGGCTTAGGCTTTTATGAGGAAGAAAATGTATCAGCTACAGAAATGAAATGCTTACGCAACACACTGCCATCTCTGTCCTTCGTCTTTTATTGAGAATGATGGGAGAAAGAAATAATGAAGGGCTGGAAAATCTCTCCGAAAAATGACACATTTGCAGAATTGTACCCTGGGCTTGCCAGTTCAAATCTGGCGCCTGTAATGTACTGTTGCATTTGATGACGGACAATGTGACACTGGTGATAAATCCTAGAGCAGTCTTCTGCTGCATAATTGCCACTCAAGAAAAGCCTGCGTGCAGAATGCCAGACAGAAGCTGGAGAGTTAGCGGGCACCACTAGCACTCTCAGTTCTTCGTGCTTCTCTCTCAGGTATCATTAAAAGCCGCCATGAATATGCACTGAATATGTGCATATGTCAGATATATATATATATATATATATATATATATATATATATATTTGTGTGTGTGTGTGTGTGTGTTTGTGTGTTTTATTTCAATTGTACTTAGTCACACTGGGACAGCTGACACTGAACTTTAGCCTCACTTGTTCAAATGACACTTAACGTTATTCACACTTCTACAATTGACAATGTACTTCAGTAACACTTGTAACACTTGCATAACCCACACTGGATTTTAGTCACACTCGTAAAACTTGTATAACTAACACTGGACTTTGGTCACGCTTGTAACGTACAACTGACACTGGATTTTAGTCACACTTGTACAATTGACAATGCATTTCAGTCGCACCTTTTTTACAACTGCCAGTAGACTTTAGTCACTCTTGTAAGACTTGTATAACAGACATTGTACTTCAGCCACATTTGGACTCTTTGGGTTCTGTGTTGGTTGAAAAGAAACCTGGGTGTGAATAATTTCTCATTGGTTGAAAGTGGTCAAAGAGACATAGCATGTGTCATGGCTGCAACATGCAACTGGCATGGTCTGTTGCAGTGTTCAAAATGCCTGGCTGGTACATTTCATTCTTTAAGAGTACTACCAGGGCAAAACAATTCAGACTGTGCAGACCACACCATGAAATCAGAAAAATATATGTGCATTTAAAAAATTGATAACGCCATGGCAAATGAACACTTCACATTAATATCAAACTATAGATGAGCTCAGAAGAAGAGAAGGAAGCATTCAGATGATTAATATTCACAAGCTGTGGTCTGTGGTTTGTATAACCAAAAGATGTAGATCTAAATCTTGATTAATTAAGCGCTTAACAACACCCATCCATATTTTGTTAACGTGCCATTTAAAAGGACAGCCCAAAGTGACGAAAATCCATGGCTCACTGCAGATGATTGTAACTCTGTGTCATGTCTGACTTATGGTTTGGTGCAAAATGAATGTACAATAATTAACTCTTGTCAGAGTGGTCTTACGCTTTTATGGCACTTCCAAGTTTTTCTATTTTTCGTTTGACATATTAAATCCTTTGGATACATGTGCATTAATGATGATATGGTTTGAGTGATTTCAGTGGCAGGGAAAGGAGAATTTTAAATAAGGCCTCAGTCGAAATGGATAGGGTTGCTCCATCATTACATCTGAAGACTGCTTGAATGAGCAAACCCCTCTGTTTCAGTCAGGCTTGGATTTAAGTCATTACACAGGCATTTTTCACTGTGTCAAAAGATATATAAAAGGCTGTCTGGAAATTGTCCTATAATTTCTATGGTGCCATTATTCAGCAAGAGAAAACAGATGAATGTTCCGTCATCTCTGCTCAGTCCTCCATTCTCAACTTACATCCCACAGCATTCAAAGCAGATGTGGCGAAGAAAAGCACTGACACTTCAAAACATGTTCCAGCCTAACGCCAACGCTTACTTAAATGGAAAGTCATCCATTAAAATCAGTCAACTTTAAGCGGGTAGAAAAAATAACATGGTGTCTATCCTGGGAGGCAGTGCCACAACGGTTTTTCTAATTAAGCAAGTAATTAAAGGCTGGTGCATTCTGTTAATTTAGTTTGTACTGTTGATTTACAAAATAAATATTTCTGCATAGGCAAGCTGAATATCTGTAAGTAAGGCACTGCTACTGTAGCCTTGGGGATGGTGCTTCACCTGCATATCCCACTGCATAGATAATATACAGAAATTTAATCTGAATTTGTTCCAGACAACAATAAAAAATAAATACTCATTCAACATCAACAGTGCTGCATAACTCAAACCGTGTGGTCAGTTGAATTCGCCAATGTCCATCCCCAGAGTCAAAGCCAACACACTCAAGCTGTAAGACATTTTTGTTCTTTTTCTTTTCCCTAGTGGATTCCATATGTGACATACTATCTCTGTGTATGTCAGTATATGAGATACAGCTTGTTAACTGCATGGGCTATAACCAATGGTTCAGTTGACCATGTAATTGGTCATCAATACGGTGCAGAGATTTGCTGGTATGCCATCTACTTACAGTGATGGGAGTAGGGAGTAAAGTAGTCACTGGTTCTCCTGTAGTACTGGAGAATTTTGTAGCAGTAAAATTGTGCATGGATATGTTCTTGTCCAGAAACATGGCATAAATTACCAGACATGGCCTTCCATGTCTCAAGACACGCCATGAAATTTAAATGGGGGCAGAGTCCAGATATTCCTGATCACATATGTGGCCCAGGAGTGTGCAGAAGTTTCTGGAAAAACGTGTTTACAACCTTACAACCGACACCCAAAAATTTCACTGAAATTTAACAGGTCGGATATCTTCCAGAAACTGCATGCGTTGATAATCACTGTCTCTCTTGTAGTACTGTGTGCTGCCAGTAGGGATCTGGAAGGATCGGATACAGCAGGGACAGGTAGGAAGGACAGTCCTACTCCTACTGCTGTTGTGCTGGAGCTTGGACCTCTTTTAAAAATAAAACAGGAGACATTTGCAAAGCAAAGTGCACATCAAAAAAGAAAAATAGAGAAGCCAGCGGTATGTTAAAAGCCGTTCTAATGTTGCATCTGTTTCTGCATTAATCTATCAGTTTTCTCTCCTGCAGTGCAGTCTCTGTATAGTCCATGGCTTTCTACTCATCAAGTTTTCAAATTATCTCACAAGATGAGGCAGAACACTGCAGTTCAATTTTACTAATTGTAACAATAACCATAATGACCAAGGAGAGACAAGACACACCAAATGAACATGGCAAGAAAATAGAAATAGAAAACACACACACACACACCCACACCTGCAAACACACACACGCATACAAGCACACACATACACAAGCACACACACATACATGCACAAACACACATGCATGAACACACACGCACACACACACATAGAGGTACGTACACAAGAACAAACATGCATACACACAGACACATTTTCAGTAAGAGCAAGAGGAGGTTAATTTGTATTAGAAAGAGAAAAAAAGAAAGTGCAAATAAAACAAAAAAGCACAAAAGGAAGGACTGCTCAAAGAAACAGGAAGGTCCACTAAGTACAGAAAATTATTGGTGGAATTTTCAGACTGTAGTATATCCCTAACCCAGCCTTTAAATGATGGTGGAGCAGATTACTCCAACAAAAGCCAGAATCTTGCAAAACGTACAATAATTAACTCCTGTCAGAATGGTCTCACACTTTTATGGCACTTCCCATTTTTCTATTTTATGTTCACATATTAAATTTTTTTGATACATATGCATACATCATGATATGGTATGATAACAGTAACAATGGTGACTGTGGACTATACTGGGAATGTATGCATTGAGGCTAAATTAATCTTTTAAAGCACCATTCCATCAGAATCTGACCACCATCACCAGTGAGGCAAAATAACCTTTAAAAGCCAAGGAAGCCAAGGAAGCCAAAACTACAGGCTTCATTGATAAGTGCAGTGCATTAGCTTAATTTGTTCAAAAGTGAACCAGCCTTGAATCGTATATGATGAGCCACTTGAATCAGCAACTGTGCTAGCTAGCAGCCATATCACTCTGTACCCTTCTATGGTCAAGCTGGTGAGGCAAAGTTGGAGGTTACTGCTAGAATTAGAGACTATGAGGGGAAACTTGCTGCTGAAAGAGGTGATGGAGGGCCAGTAGGGGGCACTTTTCCTTCTGTAAAAATATAAATACAATGTCCCAGCACAGTGATGGGAACACTGTGACATAGGAGGTGATATCATTCAGATGAGCTAAAACCAAGGTCCCGACTCACTGTGGTCATTAAAGATCCTATGCCACTTTTCCAAATAAAAGGAGTGTTAATCAGGGGTGTCCCAGAATAATTCAGACAAAACCGGGTCTTTACATCAGGCCACCTAATCACTCCCAATATCTAACTGGCTACACAATCCCCCGCATTCACTATCTATGTTGAATCCCCCGGTCATCAATACAAAAGAGAACCGAGTTCTCAGATGAACAACCAGGCAAAATAAAGCAAATCTGACAAGTTAAAAACAGTAAAATTAGCTTGGTACTGGGAAACTATGCTGGTGTGCATTTTTCAGTATTTTACTCTCTATGTGCCCCTCTTTATGAATTATTCAGAAATATGGCAGTCGTCCATTAATCAAAATTGTCAGAATAAGCCATTCATTTTACAGTGTTTAGGTGCAATGTTGAAAAAGACCTCTGATTTTATAAACTCAGCGTTGTGTGACTCAGAGTGCATGAAATCTTTGAACTCAAGACAGGTTTCCTGTTATTGTGGTCATACACTACTCTGACCCTTCAGTCAAACAAATTTTGTCTCTTTGACAAATTTTTCCAGTTTCTTGCCATTCTTCAAGTCACATGAAGCAGATAGCTAAGATTTTCATTAAGTTGCAATAATATAAAAATCAGTCTTTGTAGTTCAATGGAACTTTAAAAAGAATAAAAGAATCTGTTTGCTGGGTCACTGCTACTATTTACACAACAATTTGTTTAGTTTCATGAACTGTGAAGTTCTACCTTTCAATTTAAGGACATGTTGTAAGGGGTAAAGTAAAGTAATTAAATTTGTGCTAAATTAAAAGTAGCAAAGCTGAAAAAACAGCAGCTGTTATATTTTTCTCAAACCAGAAGACAACAATTATAGCATTTTTTAACAGTAAAAAAAAACTATGTTTAAATACATTTCCTTTTCAGTCTTGGCTGCAGAAAACTGCTCCTAAGGGTTCCGTACCAGAGATAATGTTCAAAGGGATACATTTGTTTAGTTTCTGCCAATTTCATGACACCCTTAGGATTGTAAATGTGTGTACATTTCCTCGTATTTCATTCATGTCCTGGTTTCCTCTACAGACCCACAATTTATCTTTCTTAATGTTAAAAAAAACACCTGGCAGGAATTTCAACAATGACTTTGTCCATCGCACAGGACCGACAGCAAAAGCACTTCATTAGGAGAAGTGTTTCTGTGCCAGTGCTTCAGCCAAAAGACGTTACCTTCTTCTGGGTGAAGAAGGTGTCTTTGATGTGAAGTTGGGGAGAAAGTTAGGAAACCCTCCCTTATCTGCTCTCTATCCCATGACGGCAGTAAGAGGGGCTGAAGGACTTAGGTGATGTAAGTCAGAGTACAAGCTTCCCCAGAACCATACTAAGCCATGCTGTCACAGACAAGCTTGAAACAGATGATACAAAGAGAATCCGGGAAGGCTGGCGAAAAGCTCATTTGCCCGAAAGCGCGAGAGCGCTGGAGCGTTCGCAGCGGCCAGCGAGCTCGGCGGAACACGCGGAACAGTGCTCCAGCTCTTCGAGCCTCATCACACCGTCCGCAGTACCCGGGGCTGATGAAAAATGAAAGAGGGATGGTAACAGCACATTTCACCCTGGCTGGTTCATAAGTGTGAGTGTTGAGGTCCGTTTAGAATTTAGGAATGGATTCTAATTCGATTCATGAACTGGAATTAAAATTTGAGTTAAAAACCCACCAGCATGCAGAATCTGAATTTGAAATATAGGAAGTAGAATTCAATTGAATGACATTCAGACATATTCTACTTAAATCGTAAAACATTTAAGCATCATTCATTTTGACAAAAATGCCAACGCCAGCTTCTAAAATCATTCGCCACTTATGACAAACAATGCAATTTAAAATACTACTTTAGTGTTGTGAAAATAGTCTGTTAATCAACTGCTTTTCTTTATTCATCTGAGTAATACATTCTGGGAAATATATTTTTCAAATATTAAACAAAATGAAAATTGTATATCATTGACTAAAACTCAATACAGTTAACTTATTAGAAATCTACCGTGCTTGTACAACAGACTTAAAGAATTTTAAGGGCACATTAAACATTCACGTTAATGAGAAACTATTACATTGACAGCTGTAACATTTCTATACTTCTACATAGAAAAATGGTCAGTGTTAAATCAACTCTTACAGAGTACATATGGCCCCAGTTGCTTTCATATTATTAACACCGGACATTTTACTGTACTGTACACCATGCTCCCCAGCCATTCCACTTAAGCTGCTGGTCTCGTATTTAACCCCTTCTGAGATATTGTACGGTTTATGCGGGCTTATATGTCTGGGCCTGTACCTCTTTTACATAACATAACTGATCACATCCTACAGGTCTGGCTTCCTTAGCTGACAAAGCTGTCATCTGCAGCCAGTGTGATCATCGACACAGCTGTCCACTCAGGCAGAAGCATTTGTAAGCAATCCTTTCTGGCTGAATGATATTCAGTGTGTGTATCCTCGTATAGATTTTGTTCAGAGAGAGAAAAGATTCGCATGTTTTAACCAGGCAGCAGTACCACTCCACTTCTGGCAGCTAGCCTTGGTCATTAATCATGAGTTTTATATGGGAGAAAAGAGCAGCGCCATTATCACTGGTAGGAATGCAGAGTGCTTTGGGTCATTTCTCATCATACAGGTCATAATTGCACTTTGGCATGACTGAAAGGTTTGGGCGTGCAGTGCCTGTCTGCCCTTGGACTACTGAACAAACCCTGACTGCTCATAAACGCTGCCATGGTAAGCAGGCTTCGGCAGTGTAGAGCACTGTGGATATTGCACATTTTATGGAGAAGAAATATATATTTTCACTTTTAGAAGTTGTACTAAAGGAAAGAATGCAGACGGCCAGTTTTAACCCCTCTGACCAATAATGGCAATATCGAGTGGCTCATCTGAACCAATAACAGCAATGTCGAGTGGCTCATCTGAACCAATTACAGCAATGTCGAGTGGCTCATCTGAACCAATTACAGCAATTTTGAGTGGCTCATTTGAACCAGCAACAGCAAAGTCGAGTGACTTACCTGAACCAATAACAGGAATGTCGAGAGGCTCATCTAAACCAATAACAGGAATGTTGAGTGACTAATCTTAATCAATAACAGGAATGTGGAGTGGCTCATCTGAACCAATTACAACAACTTTGACAGGCTCATTTGAACAAGTAACAGCAATGTCGAGTGACTTATCTGAACCGATAACAAGAATGTCAAGTGGTTCATCTGACTAATAACAAGAATGTAAATAGATAACAGATTGGCCAGCAATGTTAATTTCATTGATGAAAACTATGATGTAAAATGTTTGTCAATGAATTTTTTTTTCCATGATGAAAACGAGATGACAAAAAAATCAACCTTTGTTGCCAAAAAAAAAAAAGGGGGGGGTGGGGATCGACACCTGCTTGTTGAAACATGTACTGTAATGAGGCCAACGTTACATTAAGTGTCATGTGACTTGCATTTCTGGCACAAGCTGATTTTGAATTGAATTGAATATGTTGAACTGCATAAATGTCCATTCTTTTATCTTCTTCTTCTTATTATTATTATTATTATTATTTTATTTGTATTAATCTATTAGTTATATAATACTATAACATCACATATGTAACTAGCTAAACTCATTAATAGCACATTTTTAAATTGAAAATATTTACCATATCAAATTCCCTTCTATAATTTTGATTCTCCTGCTCGGTCTGTACTCACTCCAAAAAAAAAAAAAAAAAAAGTTTTTTTTCTCATAAAATGAAGTTGTTGTATCTAAGAAATAACCTAATAGAGCAAAATGTGGTCGATGACTTAAAGAAATACCAACAGTTCCAGAATTGGTAATGTTCCTCCCATATTTCTCCAGAAATTAGCCAGAAACTAGTGCCTGTGTCAAGCTGTTTATATACTGTCTAATAATAACAAGAGTTATGAGATTCCTGGAATAAATTATAATGACTGTAGCAAGGTAAGTCAGTAATAATTTCTTGGAACATTCCAGTGAAAATATAATTCTGAAAAATGTTTCAATAGAATTATACTAAAACTGACTAGAACTAAAATGCAATTTAGTCAGAAGACTATGATTGAAACTAAATCCAAATTTGTAGTCAGAATTAACACTGATGGCCAGCTGGGTTCCAGCTCAATTGTAATATTACACTAAGACAAATGGAATGAAAGTAATACGAATGCAGCTTTTGTGCTGTCTGTCTCTCAAGCACTTTCCTGTCTCACTACAGATAAAGCATTTGTACAGTTTCAGTCTCTCAAGCACTTTTCTGACTGGTTACAGAGAGAACTTCATGCAGTCTTAGTCTCTCAATTACTTTTCTAACTGGTTACAGAAAGAGCTTCTGTGCAGTCTCTAAAGCTCTTTTCTGACTGGCTACAGAGAGAGTTTTGTGCAGTCTCAATCTCTCAAGCACTATTCTAAATGGCTATAGAGAGCATCTGTGTAGTCTCAGTCTCAAAAGATCTTTTCTGACTGGCTACAGAGTCCCAGTGCTCCCCAGTTCTCACTTTTCTCATGCTTAATCCACCCACCTACAAACCACCAAATCACCATCCCCTATTCCACTGGCAGGGGAAGGATATGCTCCTGGTAATCTGTAGTAGGCAATGACAGGTAAGTCAGCCCCATATGGCATAATTATTTTTACATAATTATTCACATTTTGAGATGTTCTCCATGGGCAAAACAATTCCAGCATGAGGTTAAAGCAATTGGGCGATAATAAGCAAAATTATTTTGGGAATTGTAATGACCCTCCCAGACAGACAGAAGCTCTTAATAGTTAGCATGTGAGACATCTCAGAAGGGAATACAGTTTCGATCCTGCAGCATTTTCAGAAAATGCACAAATGATTTACTGATGCCTGACACTTTCCTGACACCGTACTTCCCTAGAAATGTGTCAGGTGCCCGTCTCTTCAAAAACACATTGAGAATTGTATGCAACAAAACATAAGAAATTAATACAGTACTTTTTACACATGAATGATGACTAGTGATGCCTCATTACTAGTGTGATATGATGGCACAAGACACCTTTGTGTGTGCTGTGTTTGTGTGTGTGTGTATATAGTTATGCATTGAATAAACAAATTCATAGGTGTCCCGGGTTATATTACTGATATTTGAAAAGGATTCAAATATAGCAAAATTCTAAAATTTTCTTTTGTCACAGTTTTCATTTATCTAAAACAATTACAGCTCCACTTAAAGGTATGCTATGCAAGATTTTTAACCTCGCTGTGGTCCATTGTTTACGATCAAAGTCCCTTCCTCCATCCTCAATCCGGCCCACTCACCTCTGGTTTTCCATTTTATATCACGTTTCATAACTATAGTTATAAAACTGGATATAAATATCATTATAATTACTCCATAGCTGCCATAGAGTAAAACAATTTCCAAGTTTGATTCTGGTGTTTGAACAAGCCTTGTCAGCTTGTTATTTTGCTTCACTTTACCTCCACCATTCCAGTAGCTAGCTCATTACAGACACTCTGCAGAAACCGCATCCCACCCCACAGGATCTGTAGCCACACCCACCCCTCCCCACACAGAAAAAAGTGTCACGCACAGAAAAGTCCCAAACACACCTTAGAATAAAAAATACAGACATATGAGCATGGATTTGGAAAATGTGTACAAAGACAAAGATTGCCAGTGTATCATAGAAATAATTGAGCATGGCTATTTTATAATACTTTAAAGTTACAAAATCATGCATTGTATACCTTCATGCAATTCATCATTAGCTGAAAATTGATAGAATCTTTTCAAACTTTATTTAAACTTTCAACACTTGTGGAAGCATGGATAGAAAATAAGGCAAGGCAATTTTTTCATTGCATTCATGTCCACGGTTAGTCAGAGAGCCATGTAACAATGTCACAATGGCATTTACAGCATTGTTGACTTGCATAAGGCAGGGTGATAGCTATGAATGTATACACATGGAATCTGAAGGTTCATTCACTGAACCTTCAGATTTTCACTATAGAATCTGTTATTATCATCAAGGTGAAATACATGGCATTGCCAGGAGGATAAAGACAGCCATACATAGTGCCCTGAGAACAGGAAAGGTCTTCTGGAAGAAAATCCAGACATATTTCATATCTCAAATAACATTTTCCCTTCACTTTGGCTAATAAATAATAGAAAATGCTAGTTTTTAGTGTTAGGTGTGGAATATTTGTCATAGTTTATTTCACCAAGTCAGACTTAAAGAATAACGGATTAAAGCCAGTATCTTGAAAACCATCATTTAGTTTTGGCCAGAGAGCAGAGTCACAAGAGAACCCATTTTCCACAACAACAAGAAGCAAGAAATGGCAGAGATCTGACAGACTAAATGTAAATGATATTTGACACCACGGTTTTGTGATCAGATAAAAATAAAAAGTATCTTTGCGGACTTGTTCAGTAGTAGTGCATTTAGTGCCAAATAAGTAAAGCTCTGTTGAATTCAATTTGATCCCACAAAACTGGACACAGATCAGTTTTACTTGGAGTTGTTTTTTTTGTTCTCGTCTTTTCTACCCTGGGCAAGGAAGAGTGAAATGTGAGCCAAGTTTTATTGGCTAAAAAAATCCAGGTTTCTTGGCTAAGAACCTCACACAGGGTCAAATGTAGCCATGTCAGGATAATAGGCATAGAACACATCCAAGTGCACCATAGTTCCTGAATGACCCAAACAATCTCCAAACGTCAGTTAAATAGAACATCTGTGATCTTAATAGCACAGTGTTTTCCAATGCAATGTTGAAAGCACAGTGTTTCTCTGTACAGTGTTAATACAGCAGTGTTGATGGCAGTGTTTTTCAGAGCAGCGTTGATAGCACAGTGTTTTGTTAGTGCAGTGTTGATAGCACATTGTTTTTCTGCAGTACAGACAGCACCGTCTTTTCCTGTGCAGTGTTGTTACTGTAACACTGTGTTTTTCTGTATGTTGCAGATAGCAGTGTTTTCCTGTGAACTGTTGATTTCACAAGTTACTTTATGTGTGTAGGAAACAGCTGCTCATGTATCACGGTGTTGCTAGCGCAGTGCTTTCCTATGCAGTGTTAATAGCAGTGTTGATAGCACAGTGTTTTTCTGTGCAGTGTAGATAGCAAAGTGCTTTTCTGTGCAATGTTCAAAGCACAATGATGATAGCACAGTGTTTTTCTGTGCAGTGTTAACTTCACACACCATGAATTTATGAGTTTAGGAAATATCTGCTCAAACATATTACTAAATGTCCTTTGTATACACAAGCCACTGTCCAATAAAATTGGAATACATACTGGTTTCTAACACCTGGAGCTAAATCATTTAGTAAATTTGGTCTTATTAGTGTTTTTTGCTCAAAGCACATCTTTGATTACTGTATTGAACATAGTAAATGGTATCTGCTCCATGAAAACATTGAGCTAATCCTAGACTTTCCACAAGCTCACACTTAATAACAGCAAATGTAGAGAGACAGAAAATTGGAGGGTTGGAGGGAGTGACAGTTGATACTTTCCTTTGAGCACCAATCACTGATTTATATTTCACGATTATTATCCCCCTTTTCATAATGGATTCAGTTTGCCTGGTGTAAATGTTCAATATGTGGTAGGAAAGTGCGGCCACTATCCTGTTACAGTAACTGTTGTATTGTTTGCATGTAATTATCTACCATAAATGCTATCACAGAGCAGGCACTTCATATTGACAAATTTCCTGATAGGAACAGAAATAAACATCCTGGGGAAATTACCCGTGGACGTAAACAGAGTGCAAATTTGCCATTGACCCTCATCTCAAGTTCATTCATTTGTCACCCTGAGAAAGAAAAAAAAAATCTATCTGCCTGTCACAGATGAGACCATCAGTAATCGTGCATCAGCAAAGTCATGCATGGTAAAACAGTGTGACAACATTTTTTTTGACTGCTGCAATTCAGGAAACTACAAATCATATTTAGATGCAGTGCAATGCCATGTAGAAACCACTGGCAGGGCCTGAGAGGTAACGTTTAAAAGGAATACTTTGCTTGTAACCCCGTCCATTTAAAGTACCTCAGTGGACCGCAGTGACTTTGCACTGACCATATGCCTCAGCTGGCTGTTTATGGAGAGAATTTCCCCTGGCTCCTGCTTTTCAAATCTCCCAGATGTTTTCCAGGTTTGGCTTGCTGTCTCTATTCATTGCTTTGCATGGCTTGCCATCATGGCTGCGGTATACCGTAGTGAAAGGCTCATCTGTCTCTGTCAACAGAAAGTGAGACATCAACTTTTGCATTTCTGACTAAACCTTCAAACATAGCTGCTACACTCAATTGCATATTATTTTACATAATCCTTGAAATTTTACTTTGAAAATGTGTGAATACATCCTCTGCAGACAAACAGTTGTTTTTGGGTATAAATACATGAGACATATTTACAGGGGCAAACTGAAAACTGCATAGTTTTTGTAGATATTCCTCCGAACACAAATTATGCATGCATTAAGAGTCATCTTCTGATTAAAAATTTAAACACAAGAAAAATGTTAAATTGTTCATCAATATTCTGGGTAATATTGCAGACACTTCATATTTTATTGTCTAGATACAAATGTTCTGAGGGTTTCCTTTCTGCTTTACAGCTTATATCACGCACATTAATAATAAAGAGGGCATGGCTTTGTGTGTCTTGATCCAGTGTGTTGGCATTTCAGTTTTAACAATGAATTTATTTGACTTTATTTGCGGAAAAAAAAAAGAAGAGTCAATTTAGTGGACAAATGTATCGGCTGCTTGGCTTGTAATATGCGTATGCATTGGTTTGTCATTGACACATCTGTTGGTTTGTCATTAACGTCTATATTGGTTTGTCACTGACAAATATATTGGCTTGTCATTTTTGCATGCATTGGTTTGTAATTGGTGATTCTATTGGTTTGATTCTCTTGAAAAAAGGTTTGCTTCACATATATATTGGTTTTCTATACAAACATATTGGTTAGTCATTTGCACATATATTGGTTTGTCATTAATGCTTGTATTTTGTTTTGTTATTTACACATTTATTGGTGTGATTGTCATGTATATTGGTCAGATATGTAAATAGCAAACCAATATACATGCATACGACTAACCTAACCTAGCAAGGCAGGTTAAGTACCTTGCTCAGGGGTACAAAGGCAGTGTCCTATCAGTGAATCGAACCTGTGACCTTTAGGTTACAAGACCAGCTCCTAACCCATTATACTACAGTAACAGAACTACTAGTGAACCCCACACATCAGAATGTACTAAACATACAGATGTAGATAAAAAAAACAAAAAACA
The DNA here is from genome assembly GCF_013347855.1 of Anguilla anguilla. Lineage (NCBI taxonomy): Eukaryota > Metazoa > Chordata > Actinopteri > Anguilliformes > Anguillidae > Anguilla > Anguilla anguilla. The sequence continues at coordinate 28,236,754 of NC_049212.1, forward strand.
AAACAAAACAAAAAAAACTCGCAAACAACCTGTTTAAAGCCATATTGGACCCCTGTTGAAGACCCAGGCACTGCAGTATATATGTGTGCGTTCAGGATACAACTGGGATTTCCTTAAATTTACATAATTTACCCAGCATGCAAATATAATTCATTTACTGAACGTCCAGACCACTTGCACAGAAGCCAACTGCATTTGCATTATGGCAAAGAAATGCCATTCCCAAACTCCCTAGTTGCTTCCTACATGACTGAGCGCAAAATACAGATTCAACGACTTACTGTACATCCCTGCATGACCACTCACACAGAACTTCAATATCAGCGTCCAAATAATGTAAACTGGTTCTCTGTGTCTAATACAACTATTCAAAAAGGACTATTTGGATTGGATTTCAAGGTATTTTAAGGGAATTAGTAGAATTTATGATTTAAGCAACTGGATATTTTAATATTTATACTTTAAATAGATGCATAGTGGAATAGTCAAAATTCCAATTATTATGAAATAGTTGATCGTAATATTTATTCAAATATGAAATAAAAAATTAATTTTCAACCTTTTGCCCCCTCCTTTGGACCAGCAGACACAGAGATGGCACTGCCAAGTCTCACAAAATGGCAGCTGCCCGGACACAAAGGCCTGAGGTCCTTATGTCAGGTACAATCTATGAATTAACTATACACCTCTAATTTATATGGGTGGTTCAGTTCTAATTGTTCTAACTATGTTTTTTGGTCCTGGAAATTCACAGAGTTTGCAACATTTATTTCTGCATCTTAATTAAGTTTGATTGAGCTGTTAATTGAATCCTGATCTGAATTTGAGATCTCTTATCTACAAAAGCTGAGAAATGAGATGAAGAATGTGTTTGGACTTATCCAAAGATAACAGTAATAATTTCTTTATCCTACTAAATGTATTTTATAGTTTTACCCTTGTATAATTTAAACATTAGTAGTACAGATTACCATTCTATTTACATTTAGTAGTTAAATGTTATAGGGCATAAAACATTGTATTGTCCTTGATAAATAACAAAGTAGGCATTTTGATAAATAATGAAGTAGGTATTGCCAGCTTTTAAATTAATTTTGTCCTGATTAAGGACATAACTAGTTATATTTCATGGTTCAGAGCTCCATGTTATCCAGGTTAATCTGATCAAATTCAATTTCAAGTGCAGGCTTGCAGGAGCTTAAATATTTTTTCAGTGTGCTGCTTTGAGAACTTAGTGAACTTTCTGAAATAGTTTCCGAACCACAGAAGAATGCCCAGTGTTATAACAACTCTTACAGAGTTCATATGAGTCCACAAGGGACCATGTGTACTCTATTACGAAGTAAGAACACTCGATCAGTGAATATTTTTTCTGTGCACCTGACCTGATGACATGTAGAAAACATTTCTGAGGAGACCGAACCAAGCATGCAATAATAACTCCGATTTCTATACATTTGAATAGAGAAGCTGATGAGACTCTGCTCTCCAAACAAGTAGGATTTTGCAGGCCATGGCTGTACCGCTGTGGACCTTGGTGTATATTCATAGGCTCTGAATGTAAATTTTAATGAAGAGAACATGCTTTACCTTAGCTTTCAGGGGTTATGCAAGGGATTTATTTTCCTGCATTACATTTTCTAATTGTAATGATTCTGTTTAATTGTGACCTCCGAGCTGTTTGGCGCCTCCCTGCAGTGAATCACCTCAAGCGGGCTGTCAGACCAGCCGTCATTTCTGTGTGAGCCAGCTGGTTTAAGGGCTTCACCCGAAGTCTGTCTGAAGACAGGCATGAATATTGTTGAGACACATACAATATGAAGCACAAGCGCTGTCCCTGCCTTCCATCAGACCGTGAATCTGTTATATTGCAGTAAAGCGAGAGTGCTGACCAAACCCACCCCCCCCGCCCCCCCCTTCCCGAAAGCTTCATTCCAAAGCAAGCGCAATGTGCCCAGTCCGGTAATTAGTGTCACTGCTGCTGAAATAGTCATTGTGTAGAAAAAGTAATTGCCAAGGACGGACTCTCCATTACCTGTTCTCCAAAAGCCTTTCAGAGATAAATCTAAGATCAAAAGTGTTTCCTTTTGTCCTCCCCTATTTGGTTTTCTCCTCTCACTCTGTGGATATGGTTTTCTCTCTTTGCTAGGCCCTCTCTGTGTGAGCCAAGCTCCTCATCCATCCTTAATTCTTCCTGATCTCAGTGCTGCTTTTGATAATTTAGATCAGTCAACTCTGTGCTGTGGGAGCCTTTGTTAACCTGGGCTACTGGTATCTGGATGATGTTTTATCCAGCTTAGCATGTCTCCCGAGAAGGCTCCCTCTTTCTTCATTACAACCTCTTATCTGCAGTACCCCAAGGCCATATTTTGGTCCCCTTCTGTGTTCTTTATCATACTGCTTGAGCTCTGGGTTGTCCCTGCTTTAAGACAAGGAATCATATATTGTGTATCCTACACAGAATGTGTTCTGCCCAACTGCTAGCACATTCAACTGCTGGTTGTGTCCTGTCTTTTAAATTGTAAGACACTGGGCACTGACCGACACTCATATGTTTGGCATATATTCTGGTACATTACTAATTATTTTCTGTTGCGTTTCATATTCATCTACATATGTTGCTTGATTGATATTATTAATGACATTTTCTCATGTTATTATATTCAGTCTAATAATAATAATAATAATAATAATATGCTTACAATTATTTTGTGAAGAAATCATTATACATGTGATCCCATTATTGTATTAAAGTCATAATCAATATTACATTCTGTGCCAGACTGGGTTAAAAACCCAGTTGGTTCTCTGGATCCAAACGTTTCCTGCAGGGCCACATTGTAAAAAGTTAGTCAGCATAATTATTTCCAAGTGTGAAGACATCTCATTACACATATTCCTTCAGGATCCATTTTTATTCAGAGAGATTAATAATAAAAGAGGGCAGTAATAGAACAACCAATTAGCTATAGTTTCATATTCCCAGGGTCTGCAGCAGCAAGTCTGCAGCCTGTTTCCACTGCAGGAAACCAAATATATATTCTGCTGGTTTTTAAATGCAAAAACTATATTTTGCATGGTCTTTATCTGCCAATGAGATTTTAGCAAAGCATGAAGACCCAAACTTTTACGCAGGATACTGCCCTAGCTATAACACAGGATAATGCCCATGTGTTTACACAGACAGGTTTTTACACAGGATAGCACCCGGAAAATGCTGAGCTTAACACAGAATAATGCCCAGTTTTTATACAGGATAACATGCTAGCTTTAATACAGAATAAAGCCTGACATTTTACACAGGACAATGCCCAACAATTTACACAGGATAACACAGGGTAATGCACAAGCTTGTATACAGTACAACACCCAAGCCTTTACCCAGTATGATGTTTGCGTTTTTACCCAGCATAATGCTTGAGCTTTTACCCAGTATAATGCCCACGGTTATTCTCGGGTCTCTCTGCTGATTCTGTACCCCTTTGTCCCCCAGTTGGCACTGAAGGTTAGTTTGGCACAGAGGACTGATGGAAAGGTCCAGAATGCTACACGCTGCGTGCGTCCCTGTGCTGACCGTCCTCGGTCTCTCCTTAACTTTCTCCATGCCAAGAAAAGAAAAATCCTCGCACGTCTACTCCTGCTGAGCAGAGGAAGCAACTCTGCACATTCAGCAGCACAGAACGGAGTTTCAGACCATTCACTCTCAGAGTCTATAATGATTAATAAAGACTGTCCCCTTTTTCAAAGAATTCTCACTTACTGTATTAATAACAATGCAACATGGATTGGACTACAGCAGGGAGGGCATTTCTGTTCCATCTCATGGGTGGCTCAGGCATGCTCATGGGCCCCACCGTCTGGTATCTGTTACCGCACTGTTCCAGTGTGTGGATGGGCCCCACAGTCTGATATCTGTTACAGCACTGTTCTAATGTGTGGATGGGAACCATGGTCTGATATCTGTTACGGCACTGTTCTAATGTGTGGATGAGAACCATGGTCTGGCATCTGTTATAGCACTGTTCCTATGCGTGGATAGGCCCCACAGTCTGGTGTCTGTAAAGGCACTGTTCCGTTGTGTGGAAGTGACCCCAAGGTAATAAGTGTTGAGGCATGGTTCCAGTGCATTGATGGGCACCACAGTCTGGTATCTGTTAAGGCACTGTTCTCGTCCCTAGTCCCTATGTATTGAACTGCACATGAATAGCCTTACTCCCAATCATGTGCGTGCGAGTCAGTAACACAGGAATGTGATGACTGTTGCAGTATGAGCATTATTTGGGATTCCAAATCAAAGAGAAAAGGGGTGAACAAGTAAAAAATTATATTCCTGGAGGGCCGATGTGGTTAGGGCCACCTACGAGGTCACACATTCTAGTTTGTCTTAAAGACCATGTTTTCAGACTGAGTGCAAAAACAGTCTCAGTGAATAAAGCAGTTTTCAAAGCAAATGTCAAGTATCATTGGTACAGGAAAAACAATCATGGTGTTGCAACTGCAGTGAGTACATTAAATTTATTTGACAGACACTTTTATCCAAAGCAACGCACAATAAGTGCATACCGAAGGTCATTGCGACAACTACAAAACACAGGCCTGATAAGGTACAATACTCGTTATGTACCACCTATTCATAGCCATGAACACATTAGGTCCAGGTCACACAGTAAGCATAGGCCAGGTCAGAAAGTTATGGTAAGTCAAACTAGGAGGCATGACGACGAGCTACAACATCAAGATATTGATACAAGCGCAATATAACAAGTATACAAGTGCAATATAAGTACTGATATATTATACATGTACATGTATTTTATGTACATGTATTTTATAATTTCAGCAAACAATCTGCCTGCCCATTACATAGTCACTGATATATTGGTGAAACCTGCTTGCAGAAAACAATCCTATGTAATACAATAAAACTAAAACAGCCTTATATAATAGCAGTAAACCAAAAACAGCTCTATATATTGCCACCTGATTCTTTTTCATAAATTGTGAAGTACAATATGCAAATATACGCTGTGCAAAATATGCAGTTTTTTGCAATTCAAATGTAAAAATGTGTACTGTACTTGTTTCAGAAGGGCCATAATATCTTTAAAAAAAATTTTCCCTTTTGCATTGGACCAGGAGGAGTAAAATCAGTGGCTAAAAGCTTTAAAGCCAACACTTAGGGCATCTTTTTTCTGGATCTTCTCCTTATGGGTTTCTCATGTTTCTAAAATGTAAGCAAGCATATTAATTAGGGCCGTGCATCACAGTCATGCTATATGGGACAGAAGATTGATGAGATTGTGTTGGAATTAATGAGTCATCAGTACATATATCAGATGTTGAGCAAACACTGTCTCAAAAGCTCAGCGATACTGAAAGAAGCCTTTCCTAAAGGAACTAACGGGCATATCGTAAGGCAAAGCATAAAAGTAATAATGCGATTTGTAGTTGGTGCTGTCCTTGGGTGTGGCTTAGGCAGTGAGGCCTGTAATGATTGGCTGGCTGGATGTAGTCGCTGAGCACACAGATGGACAGAGTGATACTGTGAATGGGGCAATTACCCCAGCCATAATAACTGCTAAGTAATCTCACACACCATGTCACCCCTCTTCTCTGGGCTTGCCTGCATCGCCCCTGGCCACCGACGCAAACTTGAAATTTAATCAACCCGAGCATCAGTCATTCCATGGTGTGCCAACTTGACAAAATTGTGCTGGTATTAATTTAAATAAAAATTGAAACACGCATGACATGAAAGACCATCAATATGAGATCAGGACAAAAATTAAACATTTTAGATGTGACAAAATGTAAATATGCTGCTATATTTCAATTTCATTTTAATTAAAACATCACATCAATGGACTATTTTGTAATAATTTATCTTAGGAGCAGATATTCTCCCCTCTCCCCCCGCCCCCCTTCACTTCCCTTCCCTGACACACTCCAGTCATCTCACAAAGGCCATGTTTGCCTTTCCAAAGAAAGTGACTGCATTTCCCTTGATGTTGTTAGTGTCCTTTTTTTCAAAAGTGCCATAAAAACTGTCTATTTTGAGGGATCAGAATGAAATGCTAATTAAGTATTTTAATTTTATTACTTTATATAACCAGACCACAGACTGACGTTCATTCAGCAGCTACTGCTGTTCTGTTGCACATGTACTTTAGTCTTTAGTCTTTTCCGTGATATCAAAGAAAAGGGTTGCAGTTTAGCATAATGGGAAAGAAAACTGGACTTGTAACTCTGAGGCTATTGGTTTTATTCTCAGGTGAGTAGGTTCTGTTTTACCCATGAGCAAGGTACTAAACCTGTGTTACTTCAGTAAAAGTTATTGTACTGGGTGACAGCGTTTGCTTAATGCCTCAAAATGTAAAAAGAAAACTCCCTGGTGCTTGGAGACTCTGTAATGTCTCGCATCAAACCTCATGTTGACATTAAATCGACAGCGTCAAAATGTCATGTGGACATTGTGAATGGGGTCGATTTTTTTTTGACAGGCAGAAATGATAATAAAGAGGCACAGCACCATGTCCAGATGTAAATGGCCAGGGCTGCATTCATTTTACAGAGCTGCCACATTCGTACCGCCTTCTCCTTTTCATCAATACCCCCGAATGCAACCGTCTGCCATCAAACAGACATTACAGTGCCTCCAGCTCTGAGATGAATAGGTACAAAAATGGCTTCTATGTAGACCCCCCCGCTATGAAGACTCTCATGATATTTATTTATTTATTGACTTCTAGGCAATTTAAGCTGCAAAATTGTCATGATATGGATGATACATGATTAGGGTGGGGTTGAATGAGATACAGGGGGATTGTTATGATCACAAGCATGTACCTCTTTTTTAAATAATGTTGTTTGTCATAAAATGTGGTTTTGTATTTTACTGTGACTATTATGGAGATGTAAGCTGCCATGCACAGAAATTTTCTGTGTAAAAAAGAGACAAAGATCTCACTATCTGTCTGTCCGCCCTGCAGATACTAAAATTAAAATAGCAATGATAAAATGAAATGTTGAGGTTTCAAGGTCTCCAAAGCACAATGAGTGAAAATATGTGAAAGGGAGCAGAATGTGTCTCATGTAACATGTTGATCTAATTGCCATTAAGTTCTCATCTCAGTTTTAATCAATTCATCCTACATTTGCAAACTAGCTTGTAATCATATGTCCAAAACCAGTATAACACATAGTATTATCAAGGTGCCATAATTTCAGAGTGAAGGGAGATTTAAAAAAAAAAAAAAATACATAACAAAACACCTGCTTTGTGAAGGGCTTGGGTCATTCTTGGTTTAAGACAAGACGTTCATTTGCACCTACAAGTTGGGCAATTAGAAGAGAGTGACTAGAAGCCTGATAATTGTGGAGAAAATGAGAAAGAGCTCTTCTAAATGAAGCCCTGCACAGATCATGGATCTCTGATGACATTGGCCCTTAACCGCCTGAAGTCAGAATCTTCATCGATGAGCAGAAGATTCATAATTCATTTCAAATGCACCGAATATGTTTAGCCTCCACACCTTGAGTCAAAATCAGTGAACAGGACTCATTTGAAACAGCATCCATGGAATATCATAAAAATGTATCATAAGTTTGTTTAAGGGATTCACTGCCATGATGTATTTGATTTGGTGTCTGTTTTTTCAGGTGAGGTTTGGCTACAGAGTCTGCATCTACCTGTCTTGCACAATGCATTGCTTTCTTTTTATTGTAGAAAATAAACTGGCTATATTTCTTTCTGTATACATTCACAGTGCTCTGATATGCCGAATACACTGGCAAACGTACTTATCAACCTAGCACTGTCACACTAGAGGGAAAGATATAAACACAATAAAAAGGTGTTTTTTTCTTTTTTTAAAAGCTGTTTTCGCATGGTGTTTTTGTTAATTTAGATTTCCTTAGTGTTATAGATAATGCTGCACCCCAAATGTGCAATCTTGATGAAATAATGTTTCAGAAACACTTTTTTTTATTGTCTGCTGAGTTAAAATTCCAGTTTTTTTTGTTTGTTTTTTTTTACAAGAATATTGTGTTTCTCTGAAATTTCCTTGAAGCCATCCAAAGTGTCAAAACACAGTAATCTGCCGTGACAGACTGAATGGGGAGATGGGAGCCGAGGTGCTGCTGTTCATCTCCGCAGCTCTCTCGATCCCCGCTACAAGCCAGCGCTAGCTCCTTAACGAGCGGGCGTATCGCACGGCCCTCTTCACCGCCAGCTGCGCTGTCCCTTTAAGAGGAGCCTGCCGGCGTCGGCGACGTTCAGAAAACTCAGAGGCCACGGAAAGGTTCCCTTCATCTCATCTCACATCCCATCTCACAGTCAACAAAATTAGCTCTGAAATTAGCTCAAGACTCGGAACGCATCACTGTCGGCGATGGTGTGGGAGGCCGCGATGCCTTCCCGTTTTGTTCGGCTGCTGATTTTTTTTTATGCAGGGCGTTGCTGCAATTTGGGTTTTTTATGGGCTCATGAGGTTATTCTCTGTGGTGGAAAAAGGGAAGTTTTCTTCTTTTTTTTTTTCAGGAGGCCTCATTAAGCCAACAGCCTCTTCTTGGGGTAGTTCTGTCCTAATAAACACTTTAGTTTCCCTGAAGAAAAAAAAAATCATTATCTAACCACAGATTGACCCAATTCTAAATGATCTTTAATCTCCAATTCTGATACATACAGACCTCTGGGGGTCAATCAGGATGATGGAGGCACAAGTAGTTGTAGTCAGAATGACAGAGACAGAGGTAGTAACAGTCAGGATGGCAGCGTCAGAGGTAGTTGTAGTCAGAATGAGGTAGTTACAGTCAGGATGGCAGAGGCACAGGTAGTTATGGTACAGCCAGAATGACAATGACACAGGTAGTAACAGTTAAATTAATTCAAAAGTATAGCTGGAAGAAAGTTTCCAGCGGTGTCTCCATGCTTTCTGTAGGTAGGAAGGGCAAACAACCCCATCTCGGAGCATAAATCCCTCCAGCTTGAGCAAAATTCTGCTGGGTGGCTGGGCAGCTCATTCACTGTGCATTACAGAGTGTTTCTCTCTATGTACCCTGGCCTAAATCTAGCAGCGCAGAGTTATGGCCCACAGCAGAAAAAGCAGCAGTCCCCACTGACACCCGCATAGAGCACCAGGGAGCCCGGCCGCCCATGCCTCAGTACACAGCTGAATGATTAATACCTCAGCACACACTCACACACACATGCAAGTGCACACAGCATGCATGACAGACATACTGTACACGCATGTGCACGCACGCACAAACACACGCTGACACACACACACACACACATACACACACCCACATAAATACGCATTCACACTCGTGCATGCACATATACACACACACGCACAAACACGCACACCCACATAAACACGCATGCGCGCTCGTGCATGCACATATACACACACACGCACACACACTTGCAAGAGCACACAGCATGCATGACAGACATACTGTACACACGTGTGCGCACACACACATACAATGACATACTTGCACACACACACGCACATAAACATGCATGCACACTTGTGCATGCACATACACACACACACACCTGCTTGCAGACACACACTATAGATTGTCACAGCATTCTGCTCTGCAGTAACACAGAGGAACACTTGTACAGTACAGCTAGTTCAAGGTAGTAAATCACTGATATGCCATGTTTCCAACTAGTACAGCTCAGACTATTCAATGTGCTATTATCCATACATGATAGTACGGATCATTTTAAAGAGCAACACTACAAATTCTACTCCTAGAACCCCCCGTCTTGCCCTCCCCCACCTCTAGTAATACCTATCCTGCTGTGATCATATATCTGCATCTCAACCCCATGTAAATATTTCCATGGAACAATCCAGTTGCTTTGTGGGCATTGATTTAAATTTTTCCTCTTGCCTACAGTCTTCCTTTGCAGGATTTTACTCATTATTTCTCCACCTGCTGTTCTTGTAAATCTTGTTCATGGGGGACAGAGCGACAGAAAGAGGAAACGGGCATCAGTTTGAGCCCCGCTCCGCCCGCCAAGTCACTTGCACGAATGCATCCCGTCGGCTCGAGATTGGCCATTTTCTTTCTCGCCCCCCCCCCCCCACCTCTGTTCTATGAGTTTGACTGACAGAGCGGTGGCCACTATCATCCCGCTGCAGACGCAATCCCCGCTGGCTAATCGCGAGGCCAAAGAAGCGGAATGGGGGCCGTGAAAAAGACTCCCCTTAAATAAAATAATGACTGTGCCCTATCTGCGCAAAAAGGGACACAAACGTCATAGCGCTGTCACGTCCAGAACCTTCCGCCGCTCTGAATAAATTGGCCATGCTCAGTTGGCGTACTTGGCTGCCCAAACATCTTAAGATTTAATCATTTATTGCTCTTCCCACACATTCAGGGCGGTGCATGGCACAGCCAGTTACACTGTGCTGCGTCGATATCATAATGGATCTTAAAGTGCCACCCTTAAATTCACACCACTGATGTTACGGCTGGGTAAATGAAGAGCCAGAGACGGGATACCAGTATTTACACATTGAATAAATATTGATGCGTAACAAAGCAGAATGCATGTACGCATACCTCTGTGACATAAACTTTTCCAGAACGAGTGCTATATTGACTTGCGTCAAAATAAACTGCATCGCTCAGCGTATGGTTGGTCTAATTGGCTAACATATACCCTCCTTTGTACTCCTGGCTTTACCTTTTGAATGTCTCAGTTAAGTAATTTTGATTGATCTGTTGAATGAATACAGATATTTAAGTATCATATTCACATGCAATCTGCTGCAGTTAAACTCATTATGCAACAAAAATTTACAGTCGGTGGAATGTTTCTGTAAATATTTAAATAGTCAAGAGAATGCAAGTTGTTTAATGGACACATGCTTGTTCATATCTGTCCGTTTAAAATTCAGCACTGCTGCATAATTGTTTTGTAGACCCCACAGAACAACTAAATATCATTAACCAATTCATTTCACCATGTTTGCATTTCTAATGGTCTAAGTAGGAATATGTTCCTCTGAGGTATAAGGGGTTTCGGTAAGGTATTTGTATTCATTTTTGTCTTGTAAACACAATAACCTATCTCTGGAACAAAGGACTAACCGGTGAAATGTGTTGGCAATTCCAGACTGATGATTCAATCAACAGCTCATCTATTCACTGAAAGGTTAGCTGGGGGGAAATCCTGCATACATAATATATCCCTGGAACCAGGCTTTAAATAAATGGAAATGAAGCACGGAATGTTGTTTTTTTTCCTGCGTGTGTGAAAACTCTACACAAATAAACAATTACTGATACTCTTCAATGAAGCTGAGGACCAGAGCCACACTATATATATATATATATATATATATACATATCTTTCAGTAATGTGAGCAAAATGTGAAAGTACTATCTGCACTGCATGATTTAAATATTTAAATATCATCACCTTGCCTAAGAATGATGTTCCTGTGTTTTTATCTGTCAATCCAAGTTTGGGAACAGAAACACTGACAATGGAATTTAGCTAGCAACACTGATAGAAAATAAACATGGCGGCATGACAACAACATTTCCGTGCTATTCTTTGCTTTAATTGAAAAATATCAGCTATTACAGTGACATGCTAATGTTGATAAGCAGCTGCCTGGTGGTGAACGTTAGTGGAGATGGCATGCTAATCAGCTATAGAGTCCAACTAAATGATGCTAGATTCAACTGCTAGATTGTGCTTCACCACAAGTCCACTTAAAAATTGTGTGATATCTTTGTTTCTAAATGATAAAAATAAATAAATTCACAAAAATAAATGTTGACTGACAAATTGACTGAAACAGTGCCAGTGGCAAATGCTGACTAATATATGTTTTGAGTCCATCGACCTGCAGACCGCGGGCAGCCTGTTTCCCACACCACAAGACCCCTTACACCTGCGACACCAGGCCACTTGCCCTCATTCAGAATGCTGCTGCTAGGCTGCCCTTTCGTCTTAATTAACCTTGCCTCTCCTTGTTTCCCTCCACTGACTTCCAATCGCAGCCACATCAAATCCAAGGCCCTGGTGTTAGGCTACTGAGTACTGAGAGGCATGGCTCCTTAATACCTGCAGCTGATCTTAAGACCTTAAACTCCAGCACACACATACCTCCCAGCAACCTCTGAGCTGGTTGCATCGTCTCCCGGGTGGAGTTGCACACTCACTCACCACCTTTTAGATGCGGATGGTAAGACATCAACTCAGCTCCTGTAACCTGCTTGTTTGCTCTCCTGACCATTCAGTATCTTCACTGTAATGCCGTAGGTTTTTGCTTCGCTTATTGGTATGCTAAAGCAGTGTTAGCATTATGCTCTGTAATAACAGTGTTACTAGAGTTCCAGTTTAGCATTGCTTTGGCACCCTTAAGCTGAATTGCTTCAGGAAGTATGCACTAGTATAAATGGGTTGTATGTTAAAATTAAACATAAAATGTCTGCTAAATGAATTGCAAGTAATATTTTATAATATAGGAACTGGATATAGTTTGTTGTCCCCAACTCTCCAAAGATTCCAATGTATCCAGCTTGGATATTGTACATGACAAGACATTCACTTACATTTGTCAGCAGTCGTATTGTCACTTTGGCCTAAACCCATTCTTCACTATGCTACAGTACTTTACACAGATTTTCACTCATTGCGAGTCCAATATCTGGAGATGGGGTGAGCTTTCATTTGTACAAGTCAAAGATCTAGAGATAGAACTAAAATCAAACCAGAATTGAATGCCCTGATGAATCACATGCCCTACCCCCCAACCCACCCCCAGAAAAAAAGAATTAAGAATAGGAAAACTATTTCAATTTGCAATACTAATCTGAAAAAATAAAATAACATTTGCAAAGACAGCTTGAGAATTTGTTGCAAAACTGTAAAACAGGCTACTTGGACTACAGATTAGAATCAGCCTCATCATGTAGTCCCTGCATTATAAAATTCATATCTGAATTTATGTAACAACGATCGATCATTGTGGCAGATACTTGTGTCAATATTTGCGATGGACTGCAGCTAAACAAACCCCTCATTATTCTTCTTTCAAAGATGAAGAGGCACATAATACACATGATGTGCTTTTTCTAGCTTTAATATGTTTGTTACAATGCAATCTTCTATCTCAATGTAGTCATCTTAAGGATGAATCATAAAAAATAAAAAAAAAATCATATTTCACTGTCTCGGCTTGCAATTGTGCAGTCTTCATAAACATTGAACGTTAGCTGTACACCCTAACATTCAGTTCATTATTAAGATGTTTTCATAGTCAATCATGCAAATGAAATGCAAAAAAATAGATATTTGTTTAGCATAGCAAGTGATGTAGTGCTAAAGTTTCAGCTTAACTCGTGAGAAGAAACAATAAAAGTGACAAGTTAATGTGACAAATTAATTTACAGTGAGGATCAAAAAGTGTACCCAGCTCATACCTTAACATAATATTTTATGCCCTTCTATTTTGTCAAATTTCGCATTTATCCAATGGATAGGCCCCATTTATGTTTGAACAATTTTGTATTTGTGATGATGAAGGAACAATTTTGTATTTGTGATGATCTGAAACAAAGTAATTATGCAGTTTTTATTGATTCATTTGTTCAAGAAATATAATGTCTAAGTTGTTCTCTAAAAGGAGCATTTGCACTACCTTCTTTTTCATTCCAGATAAAGTATATTTGCCAAGTTCTTGAGGTGAGCAGGTGGGAAATATCAGGGTAACTGAGGGAAATAACAGCTATAAGCTTGCTAAGTAACCCTGGTGCCCTGCTAAGACACCAGTTCTACTGTAATGTTCTACTATAGTTTGTTTGAAATCCCAATCACGCCAGTGCCAAATCTGGCAGCCGCCATGCAGAGTGCCACATCATTGGCTGCACTGTTGCCCAGGCAACGTTGAACTAGTGGAGTTGGCCACATCTTATCATGCGAAAGCAAGTGTGCTGGTTGGTGGGGCGCCTGCTGTGTGATTGTGCCAACTGCGCATAAAGTGTACTCATACTAAACAATAACGGCCCAGCCCAGAGTGGTAACGCTTGCTTCAGAGGAACTGCATGCTGGGAGGATTCATTTAGCATGCGGAATCTCTGTTATTCACTGAACTTATGTGGAGTTAAACAGGTACAGACTGCTGTTCATGAAGTTCCACACAGCTGGAGTAAATGAGACAGATACAGCCCACATACACATGCACATAGACACACACTCACACGCACTGGCACACACACAAACACACACAGCCACACACACAGACTTGCATGAACGCACGCACGCACGGACACACACACACACAAATGCACACACACATGCTCATGCACACACAAACACACACGCTCCCATGCACGCACACACACGCATTCAAAAACACACACACCTGGTAACCATCATGAAATATGTTCTGTAAGTCTGTATGCAGCTCACATGGAATGCCTTCCTGCGATGTTTGGGGAACATTATCTAACTGGAATCTTCCCCAACATTGTGTGACCTGGGATTTCATTTTGGCATCTTGAGACAAGAGAAACACAAGATCCGTGATGCGATTCCAAAGAACAGCTGTGATGAAGTTTAAAGAGCTGTTCTTATTTGAACAGTTAGAATGCACAAAGTTCATGTTCACATTATCATGGATGACTTGGTTTGAAAGGATTCTCATGAAAATACTCTTGAACCTGTGGTAAATACTGGTCGACTACTCATGTGAATACAGAAGTGTGTAGGTCTTGTACACTTGAAATGGATTTGAATTTATTTGCCCCCAAAACAAGGCCAAAACGTTTCCATTTTCCTTAGATCTATAGCATTTATATGATTCTGAAACATGTTCAGATCCAGTGTGTGGACGGACCCCAAGGTCTAGTATCTGGTCAGACACTGTTCCAGTGTGTGGATGGCCCCACAGTCTGGTAACTGTAAAAGCACTGTATCAGTGTGTGGAGGGGTGCAAAGTCTGGTCTTAAGTCCATACCATGCCAGTGCTGGCTGTGGCTGCCGCAACATCAGCCAGGGAGGGAGGGACAGCAGTCAGTGGACTGTCCACTTCTCATCGCTCATCAGCGACATCCTCTGGCCAAAAGAGCATCTGCAGCCAGGCTGCACAAGCCACACATTAAGGCCCGAAACATACCCTACGCAAGTATGCAAACACAGACGCTTCAAGCTAGGCAAAGTTGGTTTCACACGTAGCTGCGTTCCAAAATGTGTCACCTGAAATTCTTAAAGCAATGCAAGTGCAGGCTGCAGTTTCTAGCGTTGCAGCAAAGGGCATTATATCAGGTAACAACAGTATGAATCCTTCTTCTTCTTGTGTTTTTTCCGCTCAGTCTTTTGCAACTGTCCTGGATCGCCCCCTTGAGGACTGGGGTTTATTACCTCCACACGGACATGAAAACGCACGTTGAGTATGTGCAACTGAGCCGTGCGTTTGCAATGCGTCGGCCTGGCTCCCTCAATTGACAGCAGTGGATCAACACAGACAACTTCAGCACCCCAAAATGGCAGAAAATAAGTATCGAATAAAAAATACTAATAAAAATCCTTAATATTTACGCACAATTAATGTAACAAGGGGAAGCTACAAAGGATCAGGACAGAGAAAAGAAGATGAAGAAGAAACTCCCGTGGGCTGGAGAAACGGACAGGAGGTGAAACAGTCTGCAAACAATCCGTGGAGCTCAGTCAGCGGAAGGAAGGCCGAGATTTATGTGTGCTGCGAGTCTTTTCAGCTTTACTCCTTTTGTTTTTCCGATATTAATTGATGTCATTAATAAAATATGATTGCGCAGCACAAACTGGTAACTTTGTTTTCATTTTTTAATGTCTAAAACTTTTTTTTCATTTAAATGAGATTCTCACTCAATGAAAGCCTTCTCTAAAAAAGGGTATAATTGTTTCTGAGGGGGAGAAGAGGGGTTGTTCCATTTGAAAGCGCTGTTCTTGCAATGGACTGTGCAGTTTCTTGTAGCATGTTGATTATTACATTAATCATCAACAAAGAAGATAGTTATTAATTTCCGAGATGGTCAACATCTTCATTTGTCTCTAGCATATCCACAAAAACACAAGAGCTCAGATGATGTTCACCTTGCAGAATTCACCACTAGTGCAGGTATTTACCTGGAACAGTGAGGACAATTTTTTTAAAAATCCGCATCCCATATTGTTGATACACAGTATGTGTAAATATCATTCTAGAGAGAAAATTATTGCATTCTGTTTTGACCAGTATCTATATCTGTAGCTTTACCAGTATTGTATCTGGACCCGTACTGGTATCTGTATGTACCTGTAGGTGTACTGTAGGTATACGGTGAGAACTAGGTACGCTTCATTGGCAGGAAAATGGCCAGTGTTGTTGAGCTGAATGGCCTGTCCTCCTCATCACATTATACTATGTTACATTATGTTATCTGAAGCTGAACCAGCATTTTATTTATTTCTGCACTTGTATCTGTATCTCATATAGCCATTCAGTTTAAGTAACTTTCTCAAGGGTAACACGCTGGAAATTTTACCTACAACCTTTTAGTTCCTAGTCCAGTTCCCTAACCATTATTAGGATAACACAAGCCAAAGGCAGCAGCAACTGTAATACCTATGCAATAATGTGTATGTATGCAGTATGCAGGTACACTGTACCTGCACAGTTATTAGGACCAAAAATAAATACATTTTCTGCCCGTTGCTTGGCAATGATCTGCAGAGTACCGTTCAGCGTACTTCTCAGGTATCTACAAAAACATTACTAAATAAAAGGATGTTAAATAATGAAAGAGGTCTATTTTTTGGATGGAATTGGCCTTGTGTTTCTTCCAATTGTAACTGCCAACAACTGCAAAGGACCTGGCATCAGAAAGACTAGGCTGCTTATCACTCTTTCTGAGAACTCATACTCCACTCAACAATGAATGCAGCACTCAGCTTGGGAAGAGTACTCGCTCTAGTTATCTAACAACGTGAGTGCCAGCCCAGACGTGGTGAATAGAGTGGACACACACACACACACATACAAACACACACACACACACTCACATACAAACACACATGCAAACACACTTGCACTTGTACACACATGCAAACACATAAAAGAAAATCATACATGAGAATACATGCACACACACAAACACACACGCAAACATATACAAACACACACACACAAACATACACTTACAAACACACGTGCATACTTACACTGTGTAGTGTTACACATGTGGTTCATGGCTCTGCATGGTAAAAAGCTGGCTTTATTTTATAATGTCTGTTTCAAGAACATTGGCTTTGATTCAATCAGAAATTGTCCTTAAATTAAATTAGTGTTAGTTTCCAGTTTTGGCACAAACACAATTTGACAAGTGTGCACAGGTGTGCCAGCTCACTTCAGGACGCTCTATTTTGTGAGGGCTGCTCAGTCCTGCGGAAAATTGTGATCGGTTTCTTTCCTACAGAGAAAAGATTGGACAGCATAGACCACAACAGCTAAAGACATTCATTATTTATTTTAATTCTGTCATTTAAGTGGCTGTGCTGGTGTGTTTTAGCTGAGTTCAGCATCCCCTAAAGCTAATTCACCAAACTCTGCAGGGGAAAAATAACACATGGATTTATTTCAAGTCGAAGTCAAGTCAAAAGGTTGAATGAATCCAGACCTTAAGTTCTGTCAATGAGGCATTGATTAAGCACTGCTCATGACCCAGTCTGATAATACCACCAATACCATCACAATTCCGCCACCAATTCTGCCCTGTATCCACGTTATGCTCTCTACCACAACCGTGTCAGTTTGTGCTGACCCTGAACACAGTACTGCATGGTACTGTGTTGGGCTGGAGTCTCTTGGAAGGACCTTGACGCCACCCTCCAGCAGATGTTCAGCTCCGTGCTGACAGGAACACAGCAGGCTCTGATGGCCTCACTATCCTAAAGACAACACGCCCCGTGCCTGCTGCACGCCACGCAGGTCAACCTGTGACAGCTTGTTATGTGGGAATATATCAATCTGGAAGATTCTTGGCTTAGATATTCCAATATTTCATTTTGGCCTACACTTATCACTACAGTTGGATGTCAACCAATGAGCACAAAGGACACAAGAGCAGGTTTTTTTTCCGGTTTCATGATTTTTACATATCAAATATCTAAACGAGCATATCAAAATATAACTAGTATACCCTCACCAAAAAAGAACATCCACCACTACTATCTGTATTCTACCAACATTTGTAAAGAACTCAGTACCTGCATTTGTAAAGGAAATTACAGGCATTTTGAAAAGAACACCATACCTGTATTCTGTAGAGAATGATGTACCTGTACTGTGAAAAGTACACCGGTACTGTGCATAGAACAATGTACCCATATCTGTAAATAAAACTGTACCAACGGTATATTCTGGAAAGAACACTGTGCCTGCATTCTGTAGAGAGCTTGACTGAAGAGGTTGAATTTGACACAAGACCATCTTGTAGACAGCTGTCTCATCAGTCTGATTTCAGGCCTTTGTGTCAGACAATAAGTGACACGAAGGAAAGACAGATATTTGGCAGGTGGAGGGAGTGTGTGGATGTGCTAGCTCTTATCTGCTGGCCATCCATCTCCCATAGAGACCTTTCTGATATCCCTGACCCCCTGGTGACCATCTTCCTCCCTGCACTCCTGTCTTGTGGGAGTCATGGGCAGCTTTGTGATGGCATCATTAATGCATGTTTTCCCCAGCATGTACGTTCATGGTTTGAAGTGCAAAATCCTGCCACAAATAAATATCTTCACTTCCAAGAGCTCTAACCGAGGCAAATTAGCATGCAACGAAGACCAGCTCTTCAAGTTTGAGAGCTGTTGGGAAATTATGAGAATTAAATTGTTTTTTTACAGATTCTGTGAATATGCACTTCTGGGTAAATCTAGGAAACAAATGGTTATTTAGCATAATTAGTGTTTTTAGAAAGCAAATGCAAACATTGAAACTTCCTGCAAGATATGTATTGAGCCGAGCCACTAGTGGAACAGTGTTAATTCTTTTCCCAATAAGTGGCAAAATAAGAGTTTCTAAATGACTCTTTTGTGGCAATGCCGTCTCTTAGCCCACTTATCCTAAATTCTGATTCAATAAATCATCTGGTCAGTTCTCTATTTAGGTTGCTTCATGCATAAACTTTGAGGGCTCTAGGGTGTTTGGAAGGCAACCATCATCTCTTCTTGAGCTGCCATCAACAAGAGCAGCTCCTGCTTTGATATGGGTTGCGATTTGCAGCATATTCTTTTGAAATGAGAAACACACTGCAACAATTCATATGACTATTTATTAATAGCTAACTTTTATGAACTATGAACACAGTGGCTGTGTGTGTGTGCGTGCGTGTGTTTTTGACTCACCCTATAAAAGAAAGACATGAGGGGGCAGCAATAAGATCCAATACATTCACCCTGTGAAATGATTTTATTGGCATACGCACTGGCGCTAAGCCATAGTGCCTGATGTGTGTAACCCATCAGTTCTAGTCAGGTTCCCCTGCGGACCCCTGAGCAACATACTTAACCCGAACAGCAGCGGTAAACATGCAGCTGTGTAATTGGCTCTTATGGAAAACGTAGGTCACCTTGGGTGCCTTTCAATAAATAATGTAACATGCACTGTGAAGAACTGTGCGGACTGCATGGTTGCACTACTGAGGTGATGTAAACTCTTAATTGCACTCCTGCATGCAAACTTCAGCTCCTGTACGTGTCAGAATGCAAAAAACCATTAAAAAATTTGCCACAGGCTAAAGAACTGTTTTTCTCCAGTAGTTTGTCCTTAGTGCTAAATCAAAAAAAATACTATTTATTCAGTACACACACACACACACACTCTCTCTCTCTCTCTCTCTCACACACACACACACATCTCTCTCTCTCTCCCTCTCTCTCTCTCTCACACACACACACGCATACAAACACACACACACATGCACACAGAATTCTTGTGATTATTGCTCTAGCCAGGGAAAAAAAAGATGCTCATCTTAAGATTGAGCTCCAGAGAGTTCTGTGCAATATCAGTATCTATAAAAATACTATTTGAACCTGCTTCTCATCTGCAGAAACTGTATTAAGTATTTCTTGAGGGATACTGTTAAGAAAACACACTGAATATCAAAAGCACAACAAGAGCAGAGCATGCAGAAGAGAGGAGGGATTGCATGGGGTTACCAGCAGGGTACCAGGCAAGCCTTTGCATTATTCTCTGTAACCAACATGTACATAAGAACACATACCATCACATGCAGCAGAAACGCGGGAACACGCTACAGCTCTTTGCAGCATATTCCCCAGAGAGTTAATCTAATTCTAACTGCTCCACCAGCAGCCTAGTGCGCGATGCTGTGGAGGGAGTTGTGCATGGAAGTGGATGCCTTGACATTTTCGATCCAGCACATCAGGAGAACGGGCCGGCGGTGTGGCCCGAGTGCGGACCTGCACAGGCCGCTTGCGTTTAAAAGACACCCTGCCAGGAGTTTGCCAGTGCCAATCGACTGCTTCATGCACCAGAAGAAAGAGAGTCTCATGTTGCATATTTCATGGGCTTATGAAACTATAACAAGCAAAACAATAAATACAAGATGCAGTAGATGTTGTAGAAAAATATAAAAGAAAACAGCCTGCAAAAAAAGTGGCTCATCATTTTATCCAACTCTGTCATGTAACATTTTAATTTGCTTTGCACCAGCACACGTGTGCACGTGTGGATACTTGTGTTCCAATTCATTATATTTAATTTGCTTTTATTCCCATGAGTATTGTGTAACAGTGTACAGTTTTTAAAAGGTGACTTATTTGCTTTATTGCTTGCCATTAAAAACATGAGAGCGAACATTATAACAAGGTCCCGCAGGAGAATGGTTTAATCAACTGAATTCGACCAGCAGAACTACCTGAGAGATGTGAATTTCACTGAGGATTACCGGAGAGCCCAATCCCATAAAGACTGCAAAGCAGTAAAAGAGAGGTGGGGAACCACACTTAAAAACTTCCCCAGGGCAAATTAAACATCTTCGTTTCATCACTTTTTGTGTGTGTCTGACAATGACAGCCAGTTCTATTAGCTCAACGGAGCCATGTTCAGATTACATTTTATGTCAAAATTAGTAATTATGTTCAATAAAAACACATTAAAAACATCTATATGACATTTCTGTGCATTAATCATGTGTGCCATGTTTCATTTCTTATTAACAAGATCAACAGTGTATAAATCTATTTCCATGGGCCTTCTGTAGTTTAGCATTTGCAGGATAATATTATAATAATAATAATCTTAAAAATTAGATCCTACAGGCAAGCTATATGGATACAGTCCAGCATCTGTGATTCTAGAAACAGCATCTTTGGATATAGTGCAGCCTCTGTGATCCTATAAAAGGCATCTATGCATACAATCCAGCATCTGTAATCCTATAAGCAACTACTATGCATACAATCCAGCATTGGTGAGCCTAAAGACAACATCAATGGATATAATCCAGTTTCTGTGATCCTATAAACAGCATAAATGGATATAATCCAGAATCTGTGATCCTATAAACAGTATCAATGGATATAATTCAGTTTCTGCGATCCTATAAACAGCATCAATGGATATAATCTGTGATCCTATAAACAGCATCTATGGATACAATCCAGCATCTTTTTGAAGGACAATATTTACAGCAGAGCACGTGTGGGTTTAACATACCTTTCGTGACCCAAAAGTTTGGTGAGGAAAAACCCGCCATCGGCCAGGAAGGGGAAGAGAGGAAAAAAGGAGAAAAGAACATGGTTACCAAACGTTGAACATTCCATCATGTTTTTCCTTGAATAACTAGAATGTGTACAAATGTTATGGAATCATTTATTGTAAAGTTTCTATTTTATCAGGGGTTCTGACTTGGAATAGTGAATATTATAGATAAAGTTATCATTACATACACATTTTTTAAATGCCCCTCCAGATATATTTTAAAACCTTAAAAAAATATTATATATCGAATTAACATTTGTTTAATATGGTTTTTCCACCAAAGTCATGCTTCCAAGAGAAGTTAGCCATTTAAAAAAAAACACATTTTTGAGTAGAGGGGGTCTTTATGCTTAATTTTATCCTTCTGGAAGTATTTTGTCAGGCAAGTGAGAATTAAGTGAAATACTGTATGTCTGTTAGCTCCCTTAATACCAAACACAACCGACATCAAGTGCTAAAACTCCTCACTTATCCAACGTGTAAAGTATACTTTATTTGCTCACTGTTATCAGACACCTATTACCAATTAAATCACCAAGTCCACTGATAAGCAAAACAGCCTGTGCCAAGACAGATCAAAAACCAGCAGAGCCTGTAACACCAAAAAGGCACGACACCAAGGAAAGAACAAAGAGCTTAAATCCAGGGCAAAGAAAGGGCTGGAGCATGTGCAACAGGCCACACTTTGATGTGTTTCAAAGAGGGACACTCTCTCTCTCAATATCTCTCTCTTTCTGTCCCTTTCCCTCTCTCTGAATAAGGGAAGGACTACATACATACACAGACACACACACACACACTATATATATATATATATATATATATATATATATATATATATATATATATATATATATATATATATATATATATATATGTGTATGTGCAGTCTGAATGTATTTGGACAATGACTCATTTTCTGTTGTTTCAGCTCCAGCACATTGGATATGAAATTAAACAATAAATATGAGGTCAGAGTACTGTCAGCTTTAATTTGAGGGTATTTGCATCCACACTGGGTGAACAGTGTGTGAATTACAGTCCTTTTTATACATAATTCCCCCATTACTTATGGACTGCACTGTGGTTTTGTGTTCGTGTTTGTGTTCATGTGCATAAGGAATAAACCACAACGGGCTGTTCCATTATTGGAAAATAATGTACGGGAGTGGTGATGCGGCCGAGGTGAAGCCAAGGTCACTTAACCATCCACAAAGTACATTATTTTCCAATAACGGGACAGTCCAAAGTGGTTCATTCCGCTTATACAACAGTTACCAACAATGGTTACATATTAATTACTTTTATGTTTATTAATCTGTCAATTGAGATATTCCTCCATGGGCATATTGATTTACCGTTGTCTAGCAAACAGCTGTTTGATAGTTCTATAGGAACCACTGCTAAGCAAAAACCTCTCGTTGTTAATTCTATGAAACCAATGGTTCTATCAGGACGAAATTAGTTTATTCTCATTTTTATGCCATGCAATAAGCACCAATTTTTGTCATTACATTATTAAAGAAAATTGCATGAAACCATAACTCAATCAAATTTATCTCCCTCTGTCTTTTTAAAACGTTTTGGTAAGGCAGACACAGCGTCTTTCTACAGGTTAGAATGCAAACTTTATGCTCGGTCCACCTTCACTCACATTACACATTACTTAGCTTATATTGAAATTCAGTTGAATTTTAGGTGGTCTCATGGAATGCTTCTTATCCCAGATAGCTACCTAGTCAGCTAATGTGATTGAATTATATTCAAAACAGCAGTTAAAATAAAAATGCAATTGTTCACAAACACAATGAACAGGCTACGAGTTAAATATTTTCCAAATACAGGACAATTCTGTATTTCACAGTTGGCAACCCTAAATTATTATGCTTGAGTTGGCAGTGGCTGGACATATCCCAACACTGACTGCTTGCCCCCGTTTGTTATATCACTATTTCTGAACCCATCAGCTAAATCAGAATTAAAACAATTAGAAAGTCTGTCAGAGAGATTCGTTTTTATAGAGTCTGACCACCATAATATAGAACTGTGATTAATCTTGTGCCTGCTTTACTTCATAACTGTCCGTTTATTCAAAATTAAAGCACACCATTGGACCAATCAAAATCAAGTATTTAGATATGACATATTTTACATTTTTATGTATATGCCCTGGCATGGAGTAATTTATATCTCTTATACTATGGCCACAACTAAAATGCATGACACATTTTTTATTTTAAAAACTTTTAATCCAGTTCTAAACTTCAAACCATTATGTACACCAGCAGCGCACAAACTATGAGTTGTGACCCAAGTTTGGGTTGAGGTTGAGATATTTATTTTAGTCATGAAATCATTGAGTTTCCCGGGATTTACATCATACATAGCTCTCCCAGAAGTCATTCATTTACAATGGAGAGAGAGGTGACCCACGTAATTACTACTGCACTCTGCCAAACTGCTTATAATTGTCCTTGATCTGCTTGCTCGGCTAACAAGTTCAAGTTCTTGTTTAGGCCGGAGGCGTACAAACTATGGGTTAGTCAGCCAAACTTAGGTCACGGGGGATATCTATTTGGATGTGGTATAGCGTAGCTTACAGAAACACTGCAATTAGGCCTGAATGAAAAAGGTGTTAGTATTCATTAATATTATTCTGTGTTTTTATAAATAAATGCTAAAAAAGAAAACTAGTTAAAATACACTTGTATTGTTCGCATTTAACAGTGTATTTCATATGATCACATAAAAGTCCTTCTATACACGACTACAAATTGATAATTGGATATTCCAAATTGGGGTAGGGACATGTTCAGGCCCACATTGTGCCAATTAAAAAAAGAAAAAGAAAAGAAGATAATATTAAATCAGTGGATATTACTCATGCAGGATTATCCAGGGGACAGTTGGTGCCACCTGTGCTCCCATAGTGACGCACACACACACACACACACACACAATTGCCAGCCTTAACCCTGACCTGATCTTGCCAAGGTCTTTGTTGCCTAGGTCTAGTTCTCAAAAGCACATTACTGGCTAAACGGTGAAATCTTGAAATCAGTATTATTTATCAGCATATCCACAGTTTGGAATGCCCCATATTTATGAACGCTTGTTATTAAAATCTCCGCTATACATAGAGGAGAACAGAGGTAAGCGCGTGCTCTCCTCCGAAGCACATGACATCAGCCAGCGCTTCTTATCGTGCCGCAGTTCACGAGTTGAGCTCGACAGGCAGACGCGTCTGCACCTGCGGGGGTATGCAGGTGTGCAGTCCCAGCTGGCAGAAACCCTCCCAGCCCTGGGTGATGCTACAGCCAACTGGGCATCACTCCGCTGGGCTGCCAGTCGCAGTCAACACTGGCACAGCCTGGATTCAACACTAGACCATCCGTGCACTCAACAGGATGAGCAAACCAGCAGCCCAGCTGTCTTTATTCTGTTTCATTTATTTATCTCATCTATGCTTTTATATTTTATTGTGTAAAACCCTTTGTGCACTATGCAAGAAAAGTGTTAAAAAATAAAAAATATAATAATAATAATAATAATAATAATAATAATAATAATAATAATTATTATTATTATTATTATTATTATTATTAATGTTTCAGTCAGTTCAAAGACCAGCAGGATTGTTCGGTTTCTTAAATAGCCAGACTTAATTCAATTGGTTTGTATCAATTTACCCTGACATGGAATGGCTTATAGCAGGAGGGCCTCACCTGGCACTCCTGGGACCCCCAGGGCATTGTTCTGAGTGTAGGGTCACTGGAGGGTCACTCAGGACCTGCCCACTCAGAACATGGTTACTGCAGGCATAAGATCCTAGTGAAACACATTTACCCCTGCCACTCACATGGTTCCCAATGTGATTGGAAAATGGATGGAGGTTAGCTGGACAAATCCATGTGTAGTATGGGGGGAGGGGGAGTTAAGGCGAATTCCATCATATACATCTCATTGCAAACTTCCGCTGTCTTACATTACAGGCATTTAGCAGATGCTCTTATCCAGAGTGACTTACACAACATTTACATATCATTTACACTGCAACCATTTATACAGCTGGATATATACTGAAGCAATGGAGGTTAAGTACCTTGCTCAAGGGTACAATGGCACTGTCCTACCCAGGAATCGAACGTGTGACCTTTAGGTGACAAGACTAGTTCCTTACCCATTTACTAACCACCCAGCTTCACAACCATTTTTACTTCAGCTCTCTGTGCTGGCCTGATGCCGTGCAACCGTGATGCCCTTGAACATGAGGTCTCCTCCACCCAGAAAAATTAAACAGACAAAATATGACACGCAACACCGTGATATTTATGATACATGAGGACAATGAAATTGTCTTTCAAAATTAATCTTGGATTACCATAAATATTAATGAAAACATTGTCAACTAGTTAACCTGATGACTTTCCATTTATGCTTTACTTTCTCTTTGCCGAAAAGCACTTGGCTGAGTACACTTTATAAGCAGCGCTGTATAAATATCTCTATAATTATTCTACAAGTATTATGTAATTATATTTACTTTAAATAAAGCCCAGATAAAATTTAACATTTAAGTGCTGAACACTAATCTGTTATGAACACATTTTCATACTAAATCTTTTTCCTTTTTTTTTTTTTTTAGTAGAGATGAACATTAATATTGTATGGTGCATGCAAGTTTAATAAGGAAAGTGAAAGCCTCTCGGAGTGCAATTTTGCTAAATTGGCTGTTAATGAGGAAGTGCAAACACCTGTGTCCTGAATGGAGCGGAGGAAGTTTGCCGTGCTGCTTCGTAGCATTCTATTAGTATGAATGAACACATTCCCATTTGAGCGGCATGTGCACGTTTCCTCGGCTTTGGCCATTTTAATAATGCAAACTCCGGTTATAGTTCCGCTTTGAAAGGCTTCCTGACGTGTGTTTAAATGCACTGGTTGTGGAGCGTTCCTTTCAAGGTGACAGTTTGGTGAAATTGTAGGCATGGTTTTGTAGAGAGTACACCTCAAGCTCTAATGAATGAGTGAAGTGTATGTGTCTGTAAGCTGCTTTTTAAAGTCATTAGCGGCTAAGGTTCAGAGAGAATTTTTCCCTGCCTTTTCTGCTGAAATGGAGAGTTCCTTTGGGGATCATTGGTTACGATGAGTCGAAAGCTGAGAGTTGAGAGCTTGGCACAAGCCCTGCAGTAGTGGAGCACATTCATCTCATAATTTAACCACATCTTTCTATTTTTAGAATAACTCTTCATGTTTTTTGGACTTGTTACTGGTGTTGCATAAGGAAGATAATGATGACAACAACTTAATTTCGTTGTACACTGTGCAATGACAATAAAGGAATCTCTCTATCTATCTATCTATCTATCTATCTATCTATGACAGCAAAGACAGAAGAAAAATACTAATTATCAAGAGCCAATAAGCAATGGGTAAGCCCACATGGGAACCCCAGAAACAAAGACCCAACTCTCTGCAATCTGCAAAGAAAAAGGGGCAGAGCTGAGCTTCACTGCCTTATCAGATGGCATTGTGGATAAGAGACAGCTTTCTGTAGCAGTGCAAGAGAGTCCTTCTGCCCAATGAAGGCCATTCCTAGCTTTATCAGTTGTACAGTTTTTATATAATTTTAAAAAATAACTTTTTACTTTTATAGGAGTTCTTAGAAGCACAAAGATGGAAAAAAAAACCCCCCACCATATTCTTCCTTAAGACTGTTCATAACCATATCTCAAATCATTTCCAAAGCTTGCTGATTTACTTACAATCCCAATAGGGTGCAGATTATAGAATGCAGATTTCTGTCATTATGTTAAATTGAATTTGCCCTAAATTTTCAATAGTTGTTGTCCTTTGCAAAGTTAAGATTTTTTTTTTTTCCATTTGCTAACCATGTGGTCTCCACTGAGTGCCATTTTTATTATTTTTGTATCAATATTTTGGATTGATACAACAATTAATGATTTGTTGAATGTGTGTTTCCTCCATGTTGATTAAAACCAAAACTATCTTGCTTGTTTGCCATTGTCACCTATATTTGATGGCCTGGCCATCAAATATAGGTGTATATTGTGACATTGGATTGTGTCTTTGCATGTTTACCCATGAGCACCATCGCAGGGCTTCTGTCTGCGTCTTGTGAGGGGGAATTCCTGTGGTCTAAAGTCACAACATAGGTGACCCTGTTCTCTTTAATTCAGCCTGTTTTCAGAAGCTGGTTCTACTTCCCCACTGTTCTGCAGATAGCCTGGGGAGGACGTTTTGTGTTTGGCTTTGCTACAGGTCATCATAAACTCTTCACGTGAATACCAAGGACTCTGGTTCTCCTTCATTCTCTCTTACATACACAAAGCAAGCAACTCCAAAATTCCTTCATCCACTCATCCTTAGGTCTCCATGGTCTTTCCATGTTTTTGTAAGAGTTTAGTCATTGTTTAAGATGTCCTTGTAATGTGCTACTGAAAGAAAATCACATTTATCCCTATTTGAAACAAATTTATCTTAACTTTTACAGATTATGCCCTGTCAAAATTTGATGGATGGCCACTCAAGGTGTTAAAAGAGGCAACGTAGAACAAGCTAAACAATGAAAGCAAGCTGTACTGAAAAGCCATGCCAGTGTGAGACACAATGCATTTTTAAAGCTATTTGTGAAGTGGAGATGCAAAATGACTGAATAGGTATACCTTTTCAACATGGCATGTTAATCAACAACCATTATTAGGAATATACCATGTGTGTTAGCATTAGTAGTCCCCTTTAGGATTTGGTATAATTTAGATGTTATTGATTCCGGTTACCATTCTGATTCTGCTTATGAAATTTGGTTTTTATCGAATTCTAGTTCCGATTCTTGTCATATCATTTGATTGCAACAGAAACCAACATGTGTTGTATGCAATGTGGGGGCTTATTACAGGCGCACTGATGCATATGTATTACATAACTAGTGATGCAGATGTAAGCACAGCTGGTCCTGGCAGCTGATTAAAATTCTTTGCATTTCACTCATTGTGAATGCCACTGAAAATACATTTTCAAGATTTGATAAGCGGATTTCAAAATGCACATTTTTAAACAAATTCGTGGTTCTTGGAAAATTGAAACCGGTTGCAATTCGGAACTGGCTCTCGATACCCAACCCATAGTTTCCTTGATCCCAAGTTTTACTTTACAGAGCCCACTCCAGATATTGATGAACTAAACAAAGGGGGCCTACTAACAACCCCACAAAAGCTGCCAGGTAACACCGGATTCAGGTAACACCATGCTTACTAAAGTAATGCATAATACATGGTATTCCAGAACTAAAACATAGTAGCATTTTACCCTGGTATTATGGTAAACATAGTAGTCAACCACGGTAATAAATAATCATGAAACCGATGGTTGTGAACCATGGTAATAAAAAACCATGGCTATAAACCATAAGTAATAATAATAATAATAATAATAATAATAAAAAACATGACCCAGCGTGTGTGTGTGTGTGAGCGTGAGCGTGTGTGTGCCAGCATGTGTGTGTGTGTGAGCGTGAGCGTGTGTGCGAGCATGTGTGTGTGTGTGTGTGTGTGTGTGAGGCTCCTCTGTGTTATTTCAGACTCAAGGGCCGCAGGCGCAGTGGCTCTCTCGCCCCTGAAGGTAACTCAATTCTGAGCGCACAGCTCAGCTCTGCTGTGGAAGAACATGCTTACTTCTAACGGTACATGTTCTTTTACCTCAGGCAGATAAGGGTCCAGTTCTGCAGCTCTCTGTACGGCCAGGAGCTCCTCGCTGGCTACAGGCAGGTACTGTATCATGTTGATTGTATTTCCAGCTCTACTTTGCCTCTGGACGTCCAGCCCAGAGAGGCAGAGCTTGCTCCGAGGGCCAGTTAATGTTTCCCTGAGCACCATCGAAGCCAGACTCTGCAGCCTTGTAATCTCGTCTGCATGTGTTATTGTTTTTTTAGAAGGCTGAGACGTGGCTCGGTTATAACGCTCTAAAGCGGCTTATGGTCAGCCTGTACCGCTAAAGGGCACCCCTATAAGCCGGGGTAACCTCTCCCTTCCACAGAGCACAGCTAGCGGCTCCTCTTTACTCCTCCTCCCTTAAGGGGCAGCTGGGATATGAAACAGGTCATACTTGTTGCATCAGGGCAGTTCCTAGCCAGCCTTCTGAGGCAGACGTTGAAGCAGACTCTGTCAGGCTTTTGAGTGCAGTGTTGTGGTATACTTCGGGGTGTCCGTTCCTGCACTCTGCCCCCTCCCAGAGCGTTACGGTTCTCGCTTGGTCCGCAGAGGTCGGACGTGCGGTAGCAGAACGTTTCTGTGAGAGCGTCGGGGTATCCATATGCCTGAAGGCTGTCATTATGTTGTGAACAGATGACTGATGTAGGCCACTTCCTTCAGTTCAGGTTTCTCTGGCTTCAGCTTCACATTGTATATCTGTAAATCTTTGGAATTTACAATTTCCTGTCATGGTCCTCTGTTGGTTCTTCATCCTCATCTCCCTCTCCCACAATAACACTATATTCTGCAATGATTTTAACTCGGGGAAGCCCCTCCACCCCTGGTTTAGATCTCTATGAAAGATCCGAGGCACCACGCACAACCGACCACAGTGCCCCACAGGTCTGGAGAAGGTTATAAGGCAGCTGGGTTCTGCTTCTCGCTCCTCAAATCGATGTCCATCTTTGCCCTCATGCAGAGATGACACTCCTGATTTGATCTGACAGCACATGTTCCACACTAGACAGAAGTTAGTCAGTGCTTATTTCCACTGGAGCCAGATCTCTCTCTCTCTTCTGTAGACTTGTCAGTTCCTCTCTGAGTGGCTTGTATAGAGGCACTGGAAGCCTTCTCTTTGGTAGCTGGAGAGGCCACACTCATCTGCTTCCAGCTCCAGTTTTCCATGCCGGACTCCGTCTCCACGGAATGCATCAGCATTTTTCCCCGTTTCATCTGCTCGTCAGCCGAGCTCCTGCATCCTCCGCTGACAGGGAATCACGGCGCCGCGCTGCGATCAGATCCATCGCTCAGACGGCTGTTCTGCCCGGAACGTGTCTGCGCATTTCTGTTAACTAAGATCAACCCGTCTGCATCACTTCCTGTTGCGTGGGTTAGTGATTTTCATGGAGCTCTTTCTGAGCACTGTCACAGCGTTTTTATTATACGCTGCTAACACCTGACAGCACGTCTCTAAGCACAGGTTCATTATGAGGCTTACAGGGACCATGCTGCAACTAGCGCTACAGCCTGGCTGAAATCTCACTCACTTCCTGTTTGCCATCATGGCCGTGTGCGAAGCCGCAGCGCCTGTGGCTTTCTCCTGCTCTATGCCGACGCTCTCGAACCCTAAGGCCTAACGTAAGGCACAGGACGTCCCCTCCATGCTCTGAACCCACTGTGCCCAATCTGCATCACCCGAGCCCTGTTTCTCTCCCCTGACCCTGTGCTTTAGCAAACGTGAGCACAGCTGATGCTTTACCTGCACCACCTGCATTTTTGGCCATATGCTTGGAATTTAGCCTTTTTTTCTGCAAGGTCACCAGCAACAGTATGCGCACTGAATGATGTCATCTTCAGCAGTCTCCTCTCCCTCTCTGCTTCTACACACTCATATGCATATTCAGTCCCATCCAGTAATAGAGCCAGTGCTATTGGCAAAGGTTTGCAGCCATCGTAATTAGCTCTGTGAGATATGTATTCAAACTTCCACCTTGACCTGATTGTGGCCAAATACCTTAAATCTCTATTGCTTTATTTATCTTGGGGTCACAGAATGAAATTAATGCAGCAAGCACTTCATCTACATTAACTGTACATCCTGTTCCTAAAAAAACTAAGGATTCAGTGTTTGTCTCCTTTTCTCTCCAATCAGGTAGTACAGTAGTTCCACCTTGTATGCAGCATCTTTATCCTCTACTGTAAGATCTATATACAAACCAAACTCCACTATCCACCATTTCCAAGATTACTGAAAAGTGGCTGTCATCAAAGTCTATAATCCCCATTTTAAAGCACTCTCCATGACCACTCCGGGATGTCATGCTGACACTGGACTGTATGGTGCTGGTAATTTTTTTTTTTTTTTTAGTTTTCAGCTTTAGCTTTTAGGGTGGTAGGGTAGCAGCACTTGTCAGCAGTTAGCGCACAGCATTGGCACTTAAGAGCAAATCATTTCTTCAAGTCGCTGCCACCATGCAATATGTATGATGTGGTTTTCATGTGAAACAACAACTTTGTGGTACATCATTTACTGAGCCTTGCTTAGTAAATTCCTAACATAGCAGCAGTCATTCTTCGGAAAGCTGAAACTGGGTCCACTGCGTGCCGTTATAAACAGTCCCACAAGTTGCTATGGACACCCCGACTGACAGGGTGTCTGGGTGACAAACTCAACCAAGTCTAGCTTTTCCTTCTAGCTTTCCCCCACTGGGATCAATAAAGTATATCAATCCATCATACAAATCAATAACTCATGCATTGTTATCCTGAAATGCCGTTTTACAAAATGATTTTGATTTCAAAGTTAAAGACCTGGTTAATTCTTGAACAATGTTTCCCTATTCAAATGGTTCAAGGCAATCAGTTTTCTCAAATAATTTGAGTAAACTTAAATCTATAGTGTTTAGCCATGTGGCTAGCTCACAACCAACAGAAAAAAAAAATTCTTTCACAGTTTCATATCACATCTGCATTCAAGTGCAGCAGTCAATAAGTTTTTTTTTTTCCTTCAAAAATATGTCTCATTTACATAGCATACTTGATTGACAATTAATAAAAGCTCTACCTTGCAAAATATCAGAATGAAAAAAAACCACTTGAAAATACAGACCTGTAATTTGGCAAGTGCAGTTGTCTCCAGGGACACAATTCACACTATACTGACAAGTGTTACAAATGCGTGCAATAATGCACCTTATCAATTTAAATATTGCTACCACTAATAGTAGCTTGTTGCGCGCATGGTGACCTAAAAATCATTATGTGCAATATTGACTTCAGAGGAAAGAATAACACAGACTCCGCACAGATTCAGAGATTCCAGCGGCAGACAGGACTCAGGTAGAAGTGGAAAAGAGTGGCGAAGCCGTCAAGAGGAGCCGTGGCGCTCCGTGAGTTACATGACTCCTTTGAAGATGGAACCGAAGGTCATCTTTGATCTCATCAAACAGATCTACTGCAGCTTTACTCTACAGAAATTGTATGTTTGACGGGGAAATGCACTCCTTTCGAACTCATACTTTCTAATGCTGATGATATCTCCTTCTGTCAATGATCACAGCAGTCATAGTGGCACTCGGGAGTGCGATGCCACTGCCTCATTTTTCCACGTCAGAAAAAAAAAAACCACGCATTTACTTTTGAGGTCATGAAATGAAAAGCAATTATTATTATTATTAATAATAATAATAATAATAATAATAATAATAATAATAATAATAGGCTATATGCCACTTTGCCAGAATACCAGAATATATTTCAGTGTTGGGTTTCATATTATTTCAAATGCTTTTCTGATGATAGACATTCAGGAAAATGCATATGAAATGACTGCAGGTGGAAACATCACTGAAATGAAAACGATTCACAGAGCCCATTTTTACATTTACACACAACACCAAGGCACATTCCTGAAAGAAAAGGAAACTGTTCTGTCTGTCACCAAGACGCGGGGATGGCAGATGAAGATGTGATCACATGACTGATGTTTTTGAATCAAACCAAAATTGGAAATTGTCTTCATGCAATATCCCAAGAGTGAGAGCTAATATCATTCTATAGAAGGCAGCAGTTGGAGGAAAGAAATGCACATTTTTTTCCACTACAGGTATTATAGAATTAAATATTAGCTAAGATGAGATGAGGGTTTATTTGTTTTAGCCAGAAATGGAAAAATATATATATATATTATTTAACAATAAGAGAGTAATATGAAAAGCATATATAAATAGCCTAAGAAGCTGTTTATAAAGGAACAGGGAGAAGTTTCTCAATCACAGAATAGCCAGCATTCTTCCTGTCAGAACTCTCAATAAAAAATAAGTTGGATACTTCCAGTGCCCACTTAGCTTTGCTGAATAGGAACTGCAATAGGAGCACATGTTCACCTTCACCTTATCTTTTGAAGGAGTGGAGGACTTTAGTATGTCTTAATATATATTTTTCCTTTTCTCTTTCACTCTCCCCAATCGTCTCACGATTTCTTTCTTTCTCTCTTTCTCGCCCTCCCCCCGTTCTCCCCTCTGGACATCAGTAGTGATAATCATTATGATCCCTGATGTGAAATCACAGCCATTGTTATTGTATCATTTACACAAGCGCGCATAAATAAATACATAAATAAACAGTGGCCCGAGAACAGAGAATTCCCCAGTCACATGAGCTGCTTTCCGTGCATTTCATATTATTCATCAGCTTCCCTTCTACAGGCTCTGTGTGAATGCACAGGAGTGCCCCACGGCCCCTCAGCTCCTCCTTGCATATATTTGAACTCAAATAATTACAGTTTGGTTTCGTCGGTCAGTGCTGATGGAAAAGGACACGCAGATTAATATGAAATAGGCGCGGTGTTTAATATTACGCCGTACTCTATCACGCTGCCTGTCGACTGAGCATTGGTTGGGTCAACATTGGGGTCCGGGATTAGATTTGTGAAACATTTCTGGTGTTCGGGGTTTATCCTTTAATTTAAAATGTGTCCTTTGTGAGCTGCCATTTGAACGAAGGAGCAATCAGATCAGATCACTAGCCAGTAGTTTACTGAATATTTAATGGTAGTGGTTTTGCTTATGACCAAGGGAAATATGAAAGGGCAGAAATATGAAGCACAGGAAGCCATGCATGAGAGCCAATAGTGCTCCATGCCTCATTTATGAAAATATGTGCTTATATTTAGCAGAACTACTATGGAGCACATGCGCTCTGAAATGTGCACAGATTATTCCTGGCTACGATTTCAGCCAGATCGTTTCAAATAAATATCAGAAGGAAGATGCTGGAAATAAGCAAGTGTGAGATACTCTGCAAGTGAAGCATACCATGCAAATTTGTGCTCAGAATTCATGCAAATATATGGCTGTACTGCACATTAACACATAAAGTCTGTGAGTCACAGAGTACAGAGTTTATTTGAGGTGCACTTGGTCCCCTTATGCTGGAGAGTCTTATTCAGTTATTTTCTTCAAAGGCTTCCATGCAACCAAAAAAGGATTTCTTTGATGCGCAAAAATAAATGATACATTGCTCTTGTACTTAACATCAGGAAAGAGTAGATTATTCCAGAAATATTTTTGGATACAATTTTTGTAATTTGATAGTCCTGTCAGAGTACTGTACTTTTCAACAGGAAGTGGAGTGAAAAGGAAAAGTTTAGACTGGGCAGTAGGTTACATATCCTTGAGCGATACTTATGGGGTTGTAAATGGCTGTTGGTGCGGGCATGGCTTCTTGCATGCACTCCACCAGGCTACTCACTCACATCATATACCCCCCTGTGCCTTAAAGCAGCTGCTGTATATACAGGTATACATTTGGGCTGAAAGATGACTTCAATACCACACAGCCATGTAAGGCTTATATATCACGGAATGATGAATAATAAAGCAATAAATACCCAAACTCAAGAAGCTCTGAATTGCTCTACATAAAAGAGGCAAAGAATCTTCAAAACTAATAATGCAGCCTTTATAACCTCAGAGACAGACTCCATGAAGACCAGAGACTTTGTACGACCGAAAATGATTGGCTAGTCACATGTTAAAAGCATAATGATGCCGCTTCAAGGTCTAGCATTACTCTTGAGAAAGACGAAACGTCTGGTCTTTCACTGAAGATGGGATTCCAGGTATTCACCAGGTATTCAGCAAAAATGAGCTGTTTCAATCCTCCCTCTCGTGTCATAAAATCATTAAATTCACTTCAGGTGTTCAGACCGTGAATGACTGATTCATTCTGAAGCGGGAATCGGGGAGTCCTGCACTGTGCCTTCCATTCTCAGCCAATTGCATTTCCTCCTCTGTCGTGATGAGGAAAGACCCTGACAGAGATAAACAAAATGGTCTAATAAGCTGGCTAAAAATGCGATGGAGCCAAAGGAGACAGACGTGAGGCAGAAAGAGCACCCTCCGGGGAGATATTTCTTCCCAAAGATTAAAAAAAGAGTGTAATGACTTCTGTGCTCAGAACTGATGTGCACTCTCCACCCCTACTGAATATAAACCCCCAACCCACAGCCAAACAGAATGAAAATAATTGCATTCATAAACTTTTTTTGTGTGACAATATTGGCTGTGCTTTCATGTGCCCCATCCATTTAAATTACAATTTCGGAGTTATTTGCATAAACAGACGGATGAACACACGTGTGTTACTTTTCACGGAAATGGAGGATAAACTCCTTAATGGAGGCATACATTATTCAGAGGAAGTCTACCGCAACGCCTAATTCTGTACCTCTGAATTTTGTCATGAATTTTAACTACTGACTACTACAATGAATTTTCTCAATATTTTCACACAAAATACATGTAGGTTGCTGCCAGGAGTGTAATATAGTAGAACACAGGATACAGTTAATGGACAATGACACTGTAGGTTGCATGTCAGCACTATTACCATTTTTGTTTATCTGAAGAGACCACACATTGCTATGAATGCTCTCTGATTCCTTTGGACAAATGCAGGTTTGTCATGACCAGCTCATTTATGCATTATGAAGCCAGGATTCAATTAACACCTGTAGCTAGCTTTGACTTTATTTTGTCTTCACAAGCATAGTTTGGTGAGTTCAGTTTTGCTGAACCACAATTTATCAACCTTAAGTACCAATGTTGATTGAATCCTGTTTCATTTGAGCTTGTGAGAGCCAAATTCAGGTATCCTTCTACACAGCTAATAAATCAACATGACATTACATTTATTTAGCACTCTTATCCAGAGCAGCATACAATATAAGAGAACATAAATGTACTCCACCAGTGAGTATAAATGCAACATCACTAAAGCACAGATGCAAATTAACTATGCTAACCAAGAGCAGTAATGCAAATCATAAATGCATAGGAATAACATTCATAAACAAAACATAAAACCCATAAAACCACAGGAAATCCCATAAACCTGCATTAATGTATTAGTGTTGTGGGGTGAGGATGGGAGGGGAGCTGGGAGCTGAAGACTCTGTCCTGACCACCATTGGAAGTCCCACTAGGGGG
The DNA here is from genome assembly GCF_013347855.1 of Anguilla anguilla. NCBI lineage: Eukaryota > Metazoa > Chordata > Actinopteri > Anguilliformes > Anguillidae > Anguilla > Anguilla anguilla. The sequence continues at coordinate 28,273,732 of NC_049212.1, forward strand.
CAGTACAGACAGACACTGTGACTGGGAGGAGCAATCACATGGGGAAGGGGACCCAGATATCCTCAAAGCTGTGGAGTGCAGAGATCTGTGATCTGGACTCCAAATTATTTTGTTTGTGCTGGAATTCCCTGTGTTAATTCTGAACTAATAGTCTAGATTTCTATCATACTTTCAGCCTTGGAGTTTCTACCCCCACAAAAGAAAATGGTCCAAGACCATACAAGTATGTATATTACCTTTAACCAGATAGGTCATTGAGAACACATTCTCTTTTACAGTGACGACCTGGCAATGGTAATCGACCTGGTATATAATCCCATATACAGGAGTAATGTTTTAGTGCTGTTAGTAATATATTTGTGTTATTATATTGGCAACCTTAAGGTAAACCTTACATTGTTTTGCATTAATTAAAATATGGTATATACAGAGAGCAGTTCATTACTGCTCTGGTGAATTCATTCATCATTGAAGCCAACATATACACTGTGTAATAAATATATGTATGTTGACTGAATACAGAACAGTCTTGTTTTTAGAGATTATTTTAATGGTTTACTTGTACAGTAAAGGCCCAGTCAATCAAAATTCAGTTTAAATGGTCTTAACAGTATCACTGGCATTGACTGATTTTGGTGAAAAATATAAACATGAAACAATATGAGGGTCATATTACGGCAAAATTAAAAAATAAATGAGTTGAGATACAGATTGAAAAAAACGCTGATAATATGTAATAGCTAAAACAAAATTAGTTTAAAACACTTAAAAAGAAAATGCACCATGGCATAAAGACAATGCAATTTCAGATTAAGTTCCAATAAAACGTATGACGAGATTACAAAGTGACACATCAATAAGAAAAGAGCAACAGGCCTGTTCACTGCATAAGGTTAAACGTGTGTGACGACGGTGACACGCGGGCAATCACATTCTCACAAGCCTAGTTCCATTTCATCACGATCCTGTCACTTCACCAGTGCCTGTGAATCTTTTCTGCGTGAGCTTCCTCACCCTCTCCTGGCCAGACTGCGCACACAGCTTTTAATCAATGCTTACACAAGCCGGGATAAATGACTCAGTCCCCTGGCCGAGACCGGCAATTATTACATTTACCAGGCTGCTTCTGCCTGCCTTGGTTTAAATGGACAGACAATACACTGTAAACAGCAACACCTGGAAATCCTGAAAGGGATCAGATATGCCTTCTCAATTTCAGTCAGTAATTGGTCAAACCAATCCTTTACTTATATATTTATTGATTTAGATTCATTTATGCCATATTATCCTTAGGGACCTAGTGCACATTGTGTTAGATGGAACAGTATTAGGAAAAATAAAAATGTACTTTTTAATCAACATTTCCTAGTACTCAAACACATACGCAACCCTAAGTATACATAATCTATTGGAGAATCGCTTGCTCAATCCTTTAAGCATTAGTACATGATTCGAAAACACCGGTGTTTTAGCATCTAGCGGTCTCGCACAAGCGGGTGAGTACAATAAATGCAATAAACACTGGCAAAAAAATGCACAATGTGTGCACAATGTCTTCAGCAACAGCAGGTGTGTGAAGACAGACCTCTTTTTGGTCTGCAAAATACACTTCTACTGCTGTATGGCTAGCCAGCAGAGAGCAGCATAGCTAGCTATCTAAGAAACACACTGCTCAGTAAAATCAGTTTGCTACGCCAGTTGCAGATTACATGTTACTAAACCATCCTACAAAATCCATTTAATCTTGTAGCTCACATTCATATTGTTTCTTCTTGGACAGTACAGGCCAGAGTCTCAAAGGGATCTATGGGCCAAAACCGCTGAACTGATACTGCATGTGTTGGGAATGACTAATGAATCATTATTAAAGACCTGACTGCTCCTCCAGCCTGAAATTCATCATGGAGAATAAGGTCAGTGAACAAGAGAGACAGCCTCCCTGACAACTGTATTAAAAATGTATTCTGTTGGAACATAACTCCAGTCTAAACTGTTTCTGAATATAAACGCACGGCCACATGAAAAAAGGAAGGAGTTTGTGAGCACATGACATGGGTGACAGTTTCATCCCGTTAAACATCACACAACAACCCTGAATTTCATCTCTCCAAACAGCACACAAACCTGATTTTCATCTCACACAACCATGATTTTCACCCTCTTAAACATCACACAATGACCCTTAAAATGATCCTGTTAAACATCAAAAAACCCTGAATTTAATTATTAAATTAATTATTTAAATATTAAAGTATTGCTGTTATTTGCTAAAATGAGCGTAGAAAATTAGTAAGTAGGGAAAGTTAAATGAACCCAAAAGTTTTGCAGTAACATTAGTCAATATATTACACATTTTGTATTTTAAAACTGCTTTGCACAGCGAGATGTTTCATGTTAAATGAAACTGCATGAATAGATTTAACTATTATAGAGCCCATACAATTCCTATTGGATTCTGTATATTACTATGCCAGAGCTGAATAAACAATATACTTTAATATGCCATACTATGAAGCTATACTGTATTATTCTACACTATGCTATGCCATGCCATACTATACTATGCTAAACTATACTATGATATTCTATGCATATCATAGTATATTAGATTACAGTACGATATACAATCACTTTATACCCTTTTTGTTTCTGGAATGTAAGTCTACACCTGTCCGTAATTTTAACAAATACAAGCATCATTAAAATGATGCGTTGTGTGACTCATTGGTACAGTTAGTCAAGTGTCCAGACTTCATGAATTCATGGTCACAGTGTATTGAAAAAGTTAGTATTGTCAATTATTTCTAAGCAATATTGAGGGCAAATTCTGAATGGAACAACGGATAAGGTTGTGTCAAGTGAATTTATATAATTCATATAAACAACGGGGAAAGCTTGGGAATAGCATTTGTTGGCTATTCTGTTTGAAAATAGGAATGTGGTTTCTATTCAGCCATACATTCTGAATTTGTTTACTTTCATGATGGTTTTGACGTGTGGTTAGTTTTATACAGTAGAGAATAAAGAATGAAGAAAAAATGAGAAAATACAGAGAGAGAAAAAACTGAAAATGGAGAGTAAAATCAGACAATAGGTTGTGAGAGAGAGAGAGAGAGAGAGAGGAGAGAGGTGCAGCAATGAGAATGGAGTGAATGTGGTCAAGGTGATGCATAGTCTAGTACAGAGAATAAAAGAGGCCCTCACTTCACTGCATCACACTCATTGTGCATGTTCAGATTTCCATTTTATTGCCAGCTATGTATTGACACTGACCTAATCCACAGTGATTTCATCAGTAATACACTTGTAAAATTAATTGCAGAATAAAATGACCAGTAGAGGGAATGTTATAAAATAATTTTAAACAATGCTCACATTTTGATTGTGATGTGTCATATCGGGAATCAATCACATATAATTAGTTCATAAACTGAGTAAAAAAAAATTTAAAATACATTAAAAAGATTCCCCTGTGTCTCCAAGTCATTAAAATAACAGTGAAATTAATATCTTTGCCAGCAGGGTGAAAAAAGCCTTATGGCAGCTTACAAGTCTCAACTGAAAATCAACACCTCGTAACTACATGCATGCACGCATATATATATATATATATATATATATATATATATATATATATATATATATATATACACACATACATGGCCATTCACTTCAGAATATTCATCAGTATGTGTGAACAGGGATTGGTTTACCAGCCCTGTGCTATTAGCACACATACTTACTGTAGTATCAGCAACGTGAAAATGAGATTCTGTCATTAACAAGAACAAACCTGGAATAACAACCTAGCACAAGCTCCAGCTGAGGGGAGAATTAGCATAGAGACTGGAGCTTGCCTCAGGCTCAGTATAGCATTCTCTCAGGTTAAACTGTTCTCTGAGGGGCTTAAAGGAAAACTACAACATATATCAAAAATCAAAATTCAATATTGTGCCATACCTTTTTATAAAAGTTTCTTTTGTTATTCCAACCTTGAGTCAACTGTGGAATGGAAATCGGTATTAAAGAGATAAAGCAGGTCCCCAGATGAGGCAGAGCAGAGCAGAACCACTGATCCTTGAACGATTGGAGGGGCTCGTGTCATGCTCTGGCCCCGATCCCAGCCCATCCAGTTGTCAGCGGATCTGCATGGGGCCTGTGCTGACTGTGTCATCAGATGACAGACAAACTTTGATGTTTTTAGCTTTTTTTGAAACACCATGTTCCTTTTCTGAGGAGAACACTGGCCTTTTCAAAGGTGAAGGTGTACAGTGTCAGTCTTCACGATGTAGGACACGAAATGTGCGCAGAAGCACATAGTCATAATTTGACAGGACTTCACCCTCTGGCTCTCCAAAGGCCCATAGACACAAATCATACTGGATTTTAATTGACCCTTCGCTAAGCCCCTCCCTAGAATGGCCATTGTCCAATCCTAGGTTAGCAACCATAACTAGACGCGGGTGGCCTGGCAAACTTTTTTCAGACGAGAGGAAAATGCAGAAATCATGTGCCTACGGAACCTGCAACTCCGACAGTAGGTATCTCAAACGTTGTTTTTTTGGGGGAGTTGTTTTTTTTGCATTTCCGAAGCCAAAAACACAAGAGGAGAGATGCCGAATGTGGATTAAACAGTGTGGGAGACCTAATTCACAGCTAAATCCATCCAAAATCAACAAGAACACCTTCGTCAACAGATGCGTTAGCTAGCAGACAAAGCTGGCTGAATAACAGCTAATAATACATAAAAATAAACTAATGCAAATTAATGGCTGACAGCATTCCTTCAAATCTTTCTTTCTAATAATCTTATTTTTTAATTTTTTAACGTGGATGCTCCGTTTGGGCAAGGATCCACTCCAAGGATCAGATCGGAAGTATCCTGGAATATACTATGCGCGTGATGTACATTTTCTGGTAGAAATTTAATAATGAAAGCAATAATAGGAGCCAGGTTTAAATGTTATCCTAAAAATAAACAAAACCATATATTGGCTTACCCTGCAGTGCATTGTTGCTCCTTTATGTAGTGGTTGTGCACATGAACTGCTAAAACGTGAGGTGCCTGACTCTTGCATTGCGATCTGTGTGCTTTAGCCTCTATTTTAATGTCATTACTCTTCCGACTAATGATATCATGAATGTAGCCTTCAAAAGCATATTGCAGTCCTTTCTGTCTACTTTTCTCTGATATTTGAAATGTATTACTCCAGAAATCTGTAATAATTTCCTTTTGAATATCTCTCGCTGGTATAACTGACAACACCTTATTTTGATATGCGGGTCAGAAAGCTTGCCAGGCGTAGCAACAGTAACCAAGGGGGGCAGGACTTAGCGAACGGTCAATAATAATAAGTATAATGGTTTATCTTCGAACTGAATTGAAAAAAAGACTAGTTTTGAGGATTCTTGACAGTGAAACATCAAGGTAAACAGGACATGTAGCAAATAAAAATGATAGTGCCAAATTAATTTCCATTTGTGAGCAGACAAGAAGATTTATTGTTGATTTGTATTGGGCTTCTTACTCAAATCTCTGTGAAGTCTTGCTTTACATCATCTTCTGAGAGTCAACAAAAATAAAATAAAACTAGATGATTTTTCCCTAAAACCCCATTTGGAAAAGAAGGAGAGAGACTCGTATCATCTTGATCAAAACTGACAGCCCAAGATAGCATTTGACTACATTTTAGAGGGTCGCTCGAATCCACCGGCGATTGAAATCCGAGGAATATCGCTCTCCTGCACCGACTCTGATGAAAAGTCAGACAAAATTCAGCAGAAACAAATAAAGAAAGACAGCAAGGGTGATAAACGGCTTGGTATTGATTCTGAGCTGGAACAGAGTTATGCTATTTTATCCAATAAGAGAGGTCTCTTGGGAAACCTAGTCAGACTCATTCTGTGCTCAAACTGCACTGGGGGCTGGACCATCAAGGTGTTAAAAGACCTATCTTTGAGGAGACAGTAAGAAAATTTATTTGAATGATGGCGACCGATGCCAGTGATTTAATGTCCCCCATTCCAAATACTAATAAGAACGCATCTGTTCCCATCCAGAGGGACCGTGAGGGGGACTTGCTGGCACCAGGATTAATGTGTCACCCTAACTCACAGGCCCCTCTTCTGTCAAGTTTGGAGAGGAAATTATCTCCAGCATCGTTTATTAAAGTGAACATGGGTTCAGGCTCACATTTCTTTCTTTTTTTTTTTTTACTAATTGACCCGAAGAAGACGGGTAAGGGAATCGGTTCTGGTACTGAAATCACAATCTTAAGCCATGTCATTTGCATATTTTCTCAAGGCCAGAAGGGACTTTGTGCCAAACCGAGCGTTTGGCTGCTAAATGGGGTGAGGCAGGTTCAGGAAGAGAACTCCCAAACTGCGACATTAAGGGACTAATAAGTATCACTGCTGGAAAGTAATATGACTGTACTTCCAGTCAATTATTGTGGTAGTTACTTGAAATGTGAAGTTATGTGGTAGTGGCTTTCAGACACAAGCACATTGGGGAAACAAGTAGCTTGTAAAAGTCATAACATAATAAAGGATTCAGATGACTTGGAGTATTGACTGTAACTATTAACTAATAGCAATTAGTTAAAAATTTCATCTAACCAGTGGAAATCTGTCTCCTTTTCAATGACATGCATTATCTATCTTTGGCTTCTTTTGCAAACAGTTTTATATTGCTTTGGTCCTCTGTATGTTAATTCTCCCAAATTGTGTTTTTTCGAAATACCAATAACATTGGTATCTTTGTCTAATTTTGGCAACATTAAGAGTTTTTTCAAAAGAACTATGAAGTTGTTTCAGTTTGATGTTCTTTTCATATGTACTAATGTTCTTTTTTAATGTACTTTTTATACCTGTGATACTAAAGAGCTTGATAAGGTGTAATTGCATAAGCTACAAACTTAATCACTGAACCCATCTGGTTTTTACATAATGCTATAAAGTGTTTCAGATGCATGGTGGGTGTGACAAAACTACATGTGACAATTTGCCGTGGGTTCAAGGTCTTGAAGTCCTAAAGGGGGGTGGGGGGTGATTTAACTGATGTTATTGTGACAGATTTGTATTCAATGTGCTACTTGCTGTGAGGGTGAGATGCACAGAGGGGCGCTCTCAAACACACTGCACAATGTCATCACCCTGAAAATATATACTTTTGCAGAATGAAATGTGCTTTATATTGTACTAACACTATGCTAGGTATTCAGAATAGCATGTGCTATTAAGGGGTTTATCACAATTTCTATAGTGCCAGGTTGGTAAAGGATCTGTATTGTACTGCAGACGTTATTCCTGATTATTGTATAAAAATAATCGAGAAAACTGAATCCATTTTGAACAGTCTGGATCGAATGCAATTGAGCACGGAACAAAGTGATACATCGGGGTATAAAGAAATGAGGGGTGGTTCTCCATGTTGTACCAAGTCTGAAACAGTGGGTCAACACTGGAGAAAGGTTTTATTTTATACATTCCGGAATTACCATACCAACTCCATCACTGAACTTATGAGCATCAGCCAAGTAACATTACTCACTGATTAGCTGGCTTAGTAGTAAAGTATGTTTATGCTGTATAACCCAAGAGGGCATTTCAGAAGGCATAACGTTATGATGTTTTGTGTCAGAGTGAAGCTAGCTTTCAGCATAGTGGTTTTCCCGAACACAGCCCTGTTAGAACCACAGGTACCATGTCAGAGCAAAAGATTGAACCCAGGAAATGCTTAACACAATGACAGTCTTGTGTAAGGGTCAAAAATGGCCCTTCACATCACTGTAGTCCAGCTGCTTGAAACATAGACATGGAATGAAAAAGACCGATTTACATCACACCCAAGCTGATGACAGTCCCACTGTCAAAAAAGAATGAATAAATAAACATTACACAGCCTCACTGTAATGTGCATCATTCAGATACCACAGAGTGAATGTGCCATTCCCAGACATTCATAATTCTGTTAATGTTGCCTTCATGTTTAAAAGACATCTTTCATGACTGGCAGTTAATAATGCACATCCATGAACTCATGCATTAGGGTAACTATTCATTCTTCGGATAAAGGCATTCCGATTCGATGTGAGGCTCTCAGTAGTAAATAGAAGAAATTCACAGTGCGGGTAGACGCAAACTGACAAACCATTGCAGCTGCTGCACCATGTGAATAATGAATGGCTGAATCCCACTAAATCACAGACAAGTCCACAATTATTTGTAGAACGTCATGTTATCACAGAAGTGCCAATTCCGTTAAGTATCAGTATCTGCAGACTGGAGTACAGAACGTGTGGAAAGGAAAGGGGGGCGTGTTGAAAGAATGTTTCTATTGGTCGATAATTCAGTCAGTTACACATACTACCCAATCCAAAGCATTCTCCAGAGAAGTAAGTGTATTAAAGGTATTTTTGGTGTGCCTATTTAAAACCATATAAATCTCAGAACCAGTGCAATTATAGAGAGCCACTACATTCATACCAAACAAATGAGGAGGAGACCTACAAACCTTCAGGTACCAATAGCTTTAATTCATTGCTAGCAGTGCTTGGAGTGGCAAAAATAAGTGCAGGTACTCACATGAGCAAAACATAGAAGCCCCAGTACAGTGTAGCCTACTAGTACATTCCAGTCCACTTCATACACAGGTTGTAAGACTAATACCTTGTGACGCAAATGTTGTATGACACATTCTATAATAAAAGGCATTATTGTTGTATCATACATACAAATACATCATCTATTTGATCATCATAATGAAAACCCAGGTCCTCATGATTTAATCCTTTTAAATTAGTACTTCATTCATTTAAACAGATTAAATGACCTTGATGTTTCATTCTAGATCTATGGATATAACTTGTTTATTTAATCTTAATAACTCTCAGTATGTAGTACGCACTATTTCACAAACCTGATCAAATTCATTCATATTTCCATATCTCAGCAGTCTAGTGCAGTCAGAGGAAGTATTACATGTGCTGTGTGTGAGCCCACTGGCCACTGCATAATGACACAATAATGAAACTGTTGAGAAACCAATAGGGTACTTTGTTCCACGGCCCAAGGCAGTCACATGGATAGAGGCACTCCTTACAGACCTTGCTGTTTTGGCATCATGATACAAAGATTATGATCGAGTCCTTCTGACTCACTGCCACCCCTTCTATCCTTTCGTAGTATTCCAAAATCACCCAGTGTTCCGGTTGCCATGTTAAACAGATGGATCATGCTGAGTTAGGAAATGGAAGTAAGCCGTGTCAAAAAATAATATTGTAATATTTTCTTTTCTCTATCAAACATCAGGAAGTCTTGCACCTGAAGAATCAGATACAGCCTAAAAGGCACACATCAAATATACCGTAGTCATAAGCCAATCGCTGCTATTGTTCCAGTGTCAATGTTGAGGAAGAAAAATCACAAGAAAGTTTCACTTGTGCATTTAAATTAAAATGAACATTTGCTTAACATAAAAAAAAAATGTTTTGTGATCTGAACACTTTCAACACACCTACTTTTTGGAGGATGCTTTTGATTGGATAATGTGTGCAACTAACGGAATTATTGATCAATAGAAACATGCTTTCCACAAGCCCCTTTTACTTTCAACACTCCTCTTTCTTTTGACATGCCCCGTACTCCAGCCTGCAGATACTCCCGACTCAGTGATAAAACTTTCCTTAAGGAAGTCTGAAAAACTGACCCACATAAGAGGATCACAACCATGCATGATTCCCTTTTCGTTATATGCTATTCTGCAGTTCTTTGTGAAAGGACTACATTTTGCTTGAGGATTCACAAATAATTTGTATATGCTGTGAACTGCGAGGCCCAAGCAATCAAGAAACAGCTGCTGTCAAGGCAACTGATTCTGTAATGTTGTACATGCACTGTTACCAATTAGTTATACTCATCAAAATTATACAACTTAAACACTTTTGTGATTATGTGACTTTTCTAATGAGGTAAAAGTTAACTTTGTAAAACTGGAATAAGGCAATCTAATTCATTGCATGTAAATGTACAGTAACTTTTTTTTAAATCTAGTCCCACTTCAATGTTGTGCCCTCTTAATCTGAGTTCTCCTGCTTCCTGGATATTGAGTCCTTATGAAGCTGACCTTTGTGAGCATTGTGTTGGGATGACTGAAGCTTAAACTTATTTCCTAAAATAGAACTATTCGTTTTACATTTATCTGAAGCTCTAATCCAGAACGATTACATGGATTATTTAATTGTTTTTATTTTTCATATAATTAACTTATGCAGCCATTTTAGTGAAATAATATAGAAGAGAACTCACAACCTTAAAGTTACAAGCCCAGTCCCCTTAGCATTAAACTACACTGCTGCCCCTTTACATGGTATGCAGTTTTTTGTTGAAGAAAGGGGTTCATCTCTTTAGTTTCAGCACAAAGGGTACCAGAAAGAGATTTTGTATTTAAAATCTTAATGAGATTAACAAGGTGCACAATGGGAATAGAACAAGAGGTGAACATGATTAAAAAGAAAATTTCACAGTGAAATAAGAAAGTACACGATTCTCTGGTTTCACAGTGAAATTATAAAGAGTGATTTGGGCTGCTGGGTGGCTCAATCAGTTAAGGCACTATACTACAGTGCATGGATCAGCTCCACAGTCTTGCATAAAATCTTCACTGTGCTAGTGCTGAGTGTGGCCTGTAGCTCCATAGAGTGATGTGCAATTTGTGATTGTGTTGCCCAGGGCATGGGACGGTTCAGTCTCTTAGGGTTCCACATTCCATCACTATTTAGTGATCCTCACTGCTCAATCGGGTGCCCACAAACCGTATGTTAAAGTCGCATATCAAAGTTCTTCCTCTGACTCCACTCAATGTGAGCTTGGTTGTAGTCTGCAATGTAAAAACAAGCATCTGGTGACACAACGTGTTCCGGAGGATAACTGCAGATTCAGCAGAGTCTACACTCTCCAGAATTGGCAGTGGGGTTCACACATGAACAAGGCTGTGGTTGCAGATAATCAGACATTCCAAATAAGAGCGGGAACTGGAATGTCACCAAAAATCTTAAAAGAAAGAAAGTGTGTGATGCTACGGAATTCTAAGGCCATACCCGAATGGTCTGTGCTGAATGGTTCACTTTCCTGTTAGTACTTCTCTGATTAATTTGTCTATTAAAAAATCATAATCTTTTGAAATGAAGTAGTGACATTGCAAATATGAGTCAACTCAAGTCCCCCAATTCCAAGTCAGCATAAGTACTCAGGCAAATGACCATCAGCTCTAATTATTTATAAATAGAGAGCTGTGAGTGTAAGATCATAGGTTATATCTTTGGAAGAGTTTGCAGAGTCTCAGTATACTTTATAAGATAAGATAACTGCCAGAGAACTGAGTATGACCACCAAGAAAGGTATTGTAAAGATGAAAGACAAGAAATTATTAAAGCAATTGAAGAATTGTATGCATATGCCAAAATCAATAGTATGAAATATCCTAAAAAAGAAACTAACAACTGGAGGACCAAGGAATCACCAGCGGAAGACATCAGAAAGTGATGACAATATGATTATAAGAGCTGTGAAAAAAGTCCTACATTGTCAGCTCAAGTAATTGCTGATGATCTCCATACATTGCGGGTGAAAGTATCACAGGACACTGTGTGCAGAAGACTGAGAGAGGGTAATTACAAAGGCTATGCTTCCAGATGTAAACCTCTCATCAGCACCAAGAACAGAAAGGTGAAATTGGAATTTGGAAAAAATAAAAAAGTACAAAGATGAGCCTACTGAGTGTTGTAAATACATCTAATGGACAAATGAGACAAAGATGAGCCTTTACCAGAAGTGATGGAAAGGTGAAAGTGAGAGGGACTGCTCTGGTCCCTCGGCATACTGCTACATCTGCCAAGCATAGTGGAGGCAGTGTGATGGCTTAGGCTCGTGTGGCCGCATCTGGAACTGGTTCAACCGTCAAATATTGATGATGAAACCAGTGGTGGCAGCAACAGAATGACAGCTAAAGTGTACATATTGTTTACCAGTATCCTGAGAAATGCCACCAAACTGACTGGACTGACGTTCATCTTCCTTAACTTATTAGGAAGAGAAGGTGGAAGTGTTTGACATGGCCCAGGCAGTCACCAGATTTAAATTGCATCAAGCATGCTTTTCTCTTGCTCGAAAGGAAATTCTGAAACCATTACAAGCACACAACAGCTGAAAGAGGAAGCAGTAAAAGCTTGGCAAAGCATCTGAAAGGATCACATCACAAACTTAGTGATGTCCATGAGTCACAGACTTTATGCAGTCATGTAAGGGGTATGCAATGAAATATTGACCTTGCAAGTCATTGTAAAAACTTACTTTGTCCCAATACTTATGCTGATTTGAATGGCATTGTTGCAATATATTTTAATGTCTGTTTTAAAAAATAAAAAAAAAACAATAAATGCAAGCATTGTGAATTTTGCCATGCCTACAGTATGAATCTATATTGATGCTTCCTACTTATCTAGCTGCAATATATACCAATGAGTACCTTTCAGTTCTATCTCTTGTCTATTGGTAAGGAAACAAAACGAACACAACAGAACATATTTAAAACTAACACAATTATGCATTCATATTGTATTCAAAAACAGTTGCTTTGATCCACATTATACAGCATACAGTACGTCAACCTACATGTCAGATATATCACAAACGCCATGCAAGCAATGCTAAATGTTTTGTAATGGGTAAAGTTCTGCTGTAACGTTATACGATGTTTCTCAGGGCAAGAGCATTTGCCAAGTGATTGCAATGTGATGCAAGAGTGACTGAAGCTACACACAGTGGGACAATACGGCCTAAATAATGCTCTTCTTTTCATTTAATGACCCTGTGCTATACAAGCACAGAATACGAAGCCTGGCTCTTCATATCCATCCAGCATCACCTCACGATTCTGTTGCTCAGAGTCTAAATTCAAAATGACAAAAGGGTATTGAAGAGAGAGAGAGAGAGAGAGAGGCGGGGTGGGTTGATAGAAAATTGAGATTGTTCTTCCTAAGAGAAATGTGCATGGTTTTTTTTTTTTTTTTTTCTGAGAGGGGAATGGCACCTGACAGAAATTGGAAACTTGTAGCTCAGAAGTGAGGTTCAGTGGGGTCACCACATCCCCCCCCAACCCAAATCATCCCCGATAAAACTGATATTGAAGAGCAGGGGAGGGGAGGTGAGCGTGCCCTCAAACTGGTTCCCATGACAACCAGCAAACTTTATACCCCTTCTGTCAAAGAAACCCATCTCCCCCACATTAGCAAATCTCTCGCTTTCCCATCATCGGTCATTACAGCCAAAATACTGTGACACCTGCAGACAAATACCATTTCAAAAAATGTAAAACTCTCCGGTAGCACTGATCACATGGGGGAGCCTTGGAGTAGCTGAAACTACAACTCCGAAAAGAGAACAAATGACTCTATTCAATTTTGTTTATTTAATTAGGACAATAGAAAATAATTTCTCATGTATTTAATTTCATCTTCATTTGGTATTGCTGTATGGAAATCTAAAATGATTTCTTCAGAGTTTTGCAAAAACTAGACAGCATGATTATATTTGCGGAAATACCCACCTCTAACATTAAAACAGGGATAGCATTTGATGCTAAATGGCAGTGTCCAAAATCTAAAACTGTAATAACTGTGTTACAAACCCAAATACATTTTTTTTTTTTAAATCAAAAATTCAAATAAAACTCCTACCAGCTGTTGTGGAGGATGGTTTTATAGGCCTATTTGGATCTATTTCTTATAAAATCTGACCTATACAACTGTATTGACAGGGTCAAGCATTCTATGACATTTCAGAGCTTCAGCTGCAGATCACATGGATGTGTACTTAGCTACAGTTTTACCATATCTCCACTGATTTACAGGTTTTTCTCCTTTGTTCAAGTTCCATTATGAAAAGCAATCTTTTATCTCAACTGAACGTCAATATACGTCTCAAAAATAAACACTGCATGTAGACATACTGTGCATATATTAACAACATTCCATGGTAATGCGCTTTTTTCAAGATCTGAATTGTCATAGCCAAGTACACCAGGAATAGCTGTCTATTAGCACATTGTTATATGCTACCTTGTTACAATGTCAGAGACATGTATCATTGTGCAGTGACACTTATGCTCGAAGGATGCCTTTTCACCAAGGAGCCGAACAAACCCATTCCCTTCATTTCTGAAGAATTACAACCGGGGTCAAAGCGTTTCTGTCAAAACTGAGAGCCGCGCCAATCATTTAGAAGTATCACCGTGGTTACGTTTTGCCATTTAATGACACTCATATAAAATGTATATTTGCTTTTAAATGCCAGCAGAAAAAAATAAATAAATCATAAAATGTATGAAATGTTCTCATATACGTGTGTAATGTTCTGAAGAGCACACTAACTGGCAGTGGGTTTAAATAAGATCTAAAGTAACGGTATATTGCATGCAAAGATGGAATTGCCTTGGGGGAGCCAACCAGGGATATACTGCATCATAGCAGTACTGCATTAATATAACATGCTTTGTGTGTGTGAGTGCATGCATGTTATACATGTCGGTGCAAATTAAACTAGTCATCCTTGCTTTTTACAATATTGTTATTATTTAAAAATATTTTAGGGAACAGATTAAAGTAGGCATCCTGCATTTTTTCAACTTTTCATTTTCTAAGCCCTCACATTTCAAGTGTGATATTATATATTTTTTTAAAAACAAAGCATAGAAATCACAACTGTTACCTTTGAAATTAAAAAAATAAGTTTGCAAGCCAGGGTTATTTCCAATTTAAACTGTATTCATGGCATGATTTTCAATTCAAATATTAAGAAATGGGGTACTGACAAATAATTGTAAGTACAATAATTCTTAAGTAAAGGGAATTTAATTGAATTGCAATTTAATTAGAACTGAAATATTTTTAATTGCATTACATTCAGGCATTGAGCAAATGCTCTCATCCAGAGTGACTTAAATAGCTTATATTTTACGAAAAATCCATGTATACATCTAGATATTTTATGGAAGCATAAACCGGTCAATAATGTTAATTGGTCAATGAAAATGCAGTCATACACTTTGGTATTTCATTTATGTATTGTGCAATAAATTAACATAAATTAACATGGAATTACATTTCCATCTTGTTCCTGCAAATGTACACCAATATTCAAACTGAAATGCTTTATTCAGTTTGACAGTTTGCTTTGGCAACACTGCCAAAAGTGAAAATGGAATAAAAGGTCACTAAAGTTAAAATGTGTTTACGGACAGAGGGCAGTGAAGATATACAACATCACCAGCACACCAATGTTAACAGGCTATTCATATACAAATAGCCAGCAGGCATTTCTCTGAGTATTCTCTTTTAAAAGACAGGAGGAGGAGGCCAGGCATCGTGTAGCACTTCGGTTCCAGAACACGACAACTGAGAAGAACAGACAGTGTGCTGACAGGCCAGCAGTGATTGGTTCACGCTGTATTTAAATGACAAGTTGCAGCAGTCCTTTCAAAACTTTGGAGGGTAAACCACAATGTGCCACCCATGTAAACAAGGCAAACGATGTTCTCTTTGTTGGTTTGCAATAATGATGTAAATAGGTGTTGATGTGGCGAATCAGGTGTTGATATGGAGAATTAAAGAAGTCCATAGAAAAGCGCTTTGCTAATTACCTCTCTGTTCACACATTTGTTTGTCTAGTAGCCGGCTGTTAACTCCAAAAATGGATGTGTTATTTGGCAGATTTCAGGAACATTTCTCTTTTAGCTCAACATAGAAGTGTTTGAATTTCCACAACAATATTACATTGCTTCTCTGCCTGTACATACGATAGCTCAAATATTCAGGGAAAATGTTATTCTGTTCATTGCTGGCTTTCTTTAGGTTCTCATATTGCCCTGCAAGGTTTTATAGATCAAGGTGCCGCTTTTTCTTATATCTGTGTTGAAAAGAGATGGCTGTACTGTGGGCGTTGTGATCTGCTTTGGTTTGCTGGAGTAAACATGGCTGTTTAGAAAGAGGATTCCTGCCTCTTGCCTATGATTCAGGCAGGAGGGATTTGGAGGAAGCTTGATGATATGATCAGTGATGGGACAAGAAAGGCAGGATTTGATGCCATGGTGACAATGACAACTGTACAGCGTGAAGGAGAGATGAGTGCTGGTAGGTGTCACCCTTTCTGGTCCTATTAAGCAGATGATGCTTGATCTTATATTCAGAGTAGAGGCACGGGTCTGCCGAAGATTCTCAGATGCCTGGCAGAGATCTTCTCCTGGATAACTGTCCAGGAGAACTGAGTGTACATCAGAATCTCAGAGTTGGAGATCATTTGTCCACAACCAATGGCCCACTCATTCACTGCAGCTAATCAAGTCCCAGAGCCTGCTGATCATGCCCCCGAGCCTACTGATCAAGCCCCAGAGCCTGCTGATCATGCCCCCGAGCCTACTGATCATGCCCCCGAGCATACTGATCATGCCCTAGAGCCTACTGATCATGCCCTAGAGCCTACTGATCATGCCCCAGAGCCTGCTGATCATGCCCCCGAGCCTACTGATCATGCCCTAGAGCCTGCTGATCATGCCCCAGAGCCTGCTGATCCGAGAGAATGCTGAACATGCCGCAGAGCCTGCTGATCATGCCCCAGAGCCTGCTGATCCCAGAGCCTGCTGATCATGCCCCAGAGCCTGCTGATCCCAGAGCCTGCTGATCCTGCCCCAGAGCCTGCCCCAAGTGCCTAATGATCACTAGAGCCTGCTGATCATGCCCTTGAGCCTGCTGATCATGCCCCAGTGCCTATTGATCCCAGAGCCTGCTGATCCTGCCACAGAGCCTGCTGATCATGCCCCAGTGCCTACTGATCCCAGAGCCTTCTGATCCTGCCCCAGAGCCTGCCCCAAGTGCCTAATGACAACTAGAGCCTGCTGATCATGCCCCTGAGCCTGCTGATCCTGCCCCAGAGCCTACTGGAATAATAAGACAGCAGGTGATGAGTCACACACAGTCGTCAAACAACTGCTTGAGCAAAGGCTAAATAACTATGTAGAGCATGTGTAGGTTTGGCATTGGAGAAATATGACAGTGGGTGGTTATCTGAAGTGCACTCTCCATCTCGGCAATGCTACGCAGGAGGAATAGGCGCACAGGAAAAGGCTCTGAAAACGTCTTGCAATTATTTTAATGAGAAAATCCCTTCCAGCTGCTCATAAAGGACCAGCTAATGGTTTGCCTTGCTTAGGTCAAAAAACACACAAAAAGCACCACTTCAGAGATCTGATAATACCACTGAGCAAGATTTATTCAGAAAACAAGCCTGCAATGAGATTTCTCTGCTGAGCGCACATTGTTTAATCAAAGAATTTCTAACCAAATGTTATGACATCCGGAAACAGAGGCTAAAAAGCACTCTGCGAATGAAAGGAAACTGACGGCAGTAATTACAGATGAAATGATGTTTGGATTCCGTCTCTGTGGTGTGCCACTGATTTCTGATTACTCCACTTAAATTGAATCCAAAAGGTATGAGTGTACGTTGTTCAGCTGATTCTACACGTGTCGCCTAATTATTCAGAGACTGTCACACAGTGGCATCCTAGTTTAATGACGTTCTAATTGTAGATGTGTCACTGATGATGTTGTGTGTGTGTGAAAACTCCATTCACTATTGGTCTCCATTTCTTTTGACTGTGAATCTGTCAATGTGCCAGGTGCCTACCATGAATAACCTGACATATTTCATAAATCATACCCAAAGGATTTACAGTTAGTTCATGGACGGCAAATACACAGTGTGATTGTGACATCTCTTCTCAGGGGCCTCACAGTATTTCTTGAATCTTCTGAAAACTGTGCGTGTGCTGAGAATTAATCTGAAGCCTGCAAACCTGCTTACATTCTCTGAGAAAGCTTTGGCCTGGATTCAGTCAACACAAATGGAATGAGGTTAATACTACTGCATCTGGTTTAAGCCATCTATTGTTGTGAAGAGATGACTTCCGCATGCGGTTCACTTATTATGATGTGCATCAGAGTTCATTTAAAAGTGAAAGTTTTAAAGTTGTTTAATCTAATCACACTTGAGTTAATTTCCAAGTTAATTTTCTGAGAGTGCACTCTACGACCTGAAGTTCTACTGCTATCATATCATGTGCCAGAAAGTGCTCCCGGTTAAAGTAACTTTTACCTAATCATGAGGGTAGCCTATTTAATTATGTTTGTTGAAAATATTGTACATGATTTTACTTCAACACTGACCAGAGATTCTGTGGAAGGCACACAATTTGAGGCAGAAAATGTGAAATACAGCCAATCTGTGTTTTCCAGTTGCTCTTGGATCTCTTCAAACTTTAGTTAATGGCTCCATTCTGGCCCATGGGAGCATGCTTTGGAGATGGCTCAACATTGTGCAATGGCAGCAAACTGCATTTGGCCATCACTTCTGGCTTTTTGAGCACAAACAGACAAACATTTGTAGAAGTGAGTAGCAATGCATTGCAAGTACAAAATAGATTTAGGAGGAATCTGTACTTATACACAGTATTTTCTATAGGCAATAACATAAATTAGGACTTTGCTTTGAGGTTGTTTTTTTTAAACGACAGGTAGCCTAATACCTTTAGCCTAAAACAGGCATTAATTGCAATAAATTGCAAGAGTCACCCAGTCACTGTCAGGTCATCAGAAAACGCATGGAATCTGTGACAAATATGGAGAGAAACAGCAAGTTCAGTCCCCACAGTGACTTCACTGGGCTTTTATTGGTTGTCCTGACTCAAATTTAAAGTCCTGTGCCTTTAAGGGGGATTCAGGAACAAATATATTGGACACAAAAACCAGTAATAAAAGAAAACCAAGCTCCCCTTGGAGCCTTACCTATTCCACACTGGAACCTTCCTACCTGACAGAGCAGCTAAACTGCTTGCCAGAACAAACAAAAGCAAAAAATGGTTTTCATCCAAAAACAAGGGTCATGCACAAATCAGATAGTCCTCCACAATTCGGTCCCACACAAAGACAAGAAATGATTTCTTTAACACAGCCAAAACACTCACTCCACAGTAGTAGGAAGTGGGGTAATTTCGTATTTGGTTTGGTCTTCGTATTTGGCTGTAATTCGGAAAATATTACTAGAGATATATTAACAATTTTTTAATGCAAACAACCTACATCCCTTTGCTATGATTACACACCATAATTAAGTTTCAGGGACATACCATTCACTAGCAATCTGACCGAAAGTACTGAGAGTGAAATGTTATATTTAACCCCGTGGGTGGGGTAAAAATGCATTGCGGGGTACACATAACAGTCTTAATAGCTTTAAAAGTTAACACAAAGTAAGGGAATTCAATACAATTCCACGTTATATGATTCAAACAATCATTAATCTATTTTTTATTACATTTATATGTTTTTCGTGGCCTACCTATATCGTGAAAATCTATCACAGGACTGTACATTATTCTCTGGTTCTCGTCTAGTGTCTTTCTGATCCAAACAGCTGTATCAGTCAATGTCACATGTGACCACATAGAGAAAGTTAAAGTTGAGTTAACTATATTTGTGAATATCAGGTCCGAGTTGAACAAATCCAATCAATTGGTTAATCAATAGTCTGACAACAGGCTAACAACCATGTTAGGTTTAACCTAGGTGGAAAAACCAAAGCCCCAAGCTAATGGTAGCTAACCAAGTTACAGTAGTTCTTCGACTAGTTAAAGTACAAACCCCTGAGGATGAAGTATAGCTCAGGATAGACCAACCTGGAGTGCTAAGCTTTTGGTGATTTACACAACCCTAGCTGGTCTCTTTTGGCTGCCTTTGCTTTGCTGGATCTGACACATTATCACAAATTGAGTACTTGTCACTTTGAAAAGAGTCAGTGTGACTGGCTGCTGCTACTGTCAGTGTGCCTATCACTGCCTGCCTGGACATTGCTCAACGGCCTCCCATTGTTCTCATCTAGCATTCATTCAGAACTTTAGAACAATGGAATTATTCACACTTGGAGAAGCTAGCCTGTGAGTTAGCATTGTCTCCCCCCATATTAAGTGTATGGGTAATTCTGCATCCAAATGAGTCCAAGTCTATCTCCATGAAAATATAAAAACCATGCATGTCTCAAAATGACCGATAGAAAGGGGTCTTGTGTCACAATCTGTTGTGTTTAAATTGAGTTATGTTTGCCAAAAAAAAGTCTTAATTTGTTATGCACATGTTTTCCCACAACACAGTACTGGCGTAACATGGCTATACCAAAATCGGTATTTTGATCCCATGGTGATTGCAGTCCACTTGTGAAATGGCATTGAGACTGATTTTAAATAGCAGATATATATATATATATATATATATTATACTGTTCAAAATAATTAGTTACAAATAAAAACCTGTCAGGATTTAGGCCCTTTTCCTATGAAATAGCTCTTTGTTGGTTTGGCTCCAGCACATTGGATTTGAAATAAAGCAATGAATATAAGGTTAAAGACTGTCAGCTTTAATCTGAGGGTATTTTCATCCATATTGAGTGATCCATGTAGGAATGGTGATGTCTGTGGATTGCAGACATCAAGCAGTCATTGATGCAAAGAATTTGCAGCCAAGTACTAAACATGATGCCTTTATTTAAGATTATATTGGTCTGTCCCATTACATTTGCTCCCCTAAAACTATGTATAACAAGTGCTCCAATTCCTACACGGATCGGATCACCCAATATGGATGTAAATACCTGCAAATTAAAGCTGACAGTCTGCACATTGGCCTTATTATTGGATTAGGAATAAAACATTTTTCATTGTTTTATTTCAAATCCAATGTGCTTCAGTACAGAGCCAAAACAAAAATTGTGTCACTGTCCCAATATTCTTGCATTATATGTGTGCATGTGTGTGTGTGTATGTGTGTTTGCGTGCATGCCCACATTTCGTATTTTCGCTGAAAACACACCAGAATATAATTACTAATGATTTTCCAGGTTTATAAATTGTACCCTGCACTTTTGATTATTGGTTTTCATGAGTGCCACCTGAAAGTCAAGGTAACTGGCTATAATTATGAGGTGATCATAATGAGTTCAAAGTTCAACAGGTGCAGTCCAATAAACAATCACATTAACTGAATCGACCAGGCTAGATGTTAAATGGTTGATGCACCACCAAAAATAAAACTAATACTTATGTGTCAGTATGCTTTTTCTCTGTGATTCAGTGTTCAGTTGTGGGTAATGTGAAGGCATTGAATTAGCACTTTAGATAATTCACATAAACCAGTGGTATAAATGTTGAAAATGTGACTTCATTTGCAGGCTTTACTGAAGCACAGAATTACCGTCTATTGAACCTGTTCACCCAAATCAAGGGGCCAAATAATTCATAAAAGAAAATAGACTTTTATTTGTGTGTGCATATGTGTGTGTTGTGTGTGTGTGTGAGAGAGAGAGAGAGTGTGTGTGTGTATGTCTGTGCTCACAATTGGAGCCTGATTTTAAGGTAAAAACCACAACCAATCGGATTGCTCGTGACTCCTCCTCCTTGCATTAAAAAACAGAACTGCACCATTCAGTAGAACCACAGAACTCAATTTAAGGATTAACTGCAATGGTATTCCTCCAATGATACTAATCGAAGTGCTAAGCTGGCAGCATTCTTTGTTATTTTCCAGGGTTTGTTAGAGCCGTTTGATGTTGGACAGCAATTGCACCTTCAGCATCTACATGGACAGTTCTTTCTAATCAATAACTCCAGGACATTTTCTTCAAGGGGGTGAATGAGGAGTCTGTAATAATCCCAGAGGGTGTA
The DNA here is from genome assembly GCF_013347855.1 of Anguilla anguilla. Classification (NCBI taxonomy): domain Eukaryota; kingdom Metazoa; phylum Chordata; class Actinopteri; order Anguilliformes; family Anguillidae; genus Anguilla; species Anguilla anguilla. The sequence goes on from NC_049212.1 coordinate 28,295,555, forward strand.
AAAGATTTGGAATAGAGTCATCACAGCTGAATTGATTGTTCGTTTAAATGTGAATGGATTTTTGCAAGTTTTTCTTATTCTCATCAGCTTTCATTCTGTATTAAACAGCCTTCTGGAGCAGGTCAGAAATATAATCAAAGAGAAGTGGGGTAGGTCAAAATTCACACATTAAGATTATGTATCTCATATTCACCTTCACCCTCAGTGCCTCCAGTGACCCGGTACCTGCATTCCTCACATATTCCCAAGCCTCTGTTCCTTCTGTCTACTGCCGGCTGTAATATTCCGCTCCATTAGCTATTCCCCCCCCTGCAAACATCCAGGACAGACCTCCCAATCATACGGAGCCATGTTTTCAGTACAATGACCCGCGCTACCTTCGGCACGCGCATCCGAATGCCGGCAATCTCAAACCTCGTCGACCGGAAAGTACAGCATCGCCTGATTCACGCCCGTCCTCTCGGCCCAAAATAAAGGACTGTGACAGCCGCTCTGGTGGACTCTGCTGCTTCAGTGTGGGCTTCACTTACGGGTGTATGACCGAGTGAGTCATTACAGGCCTTGGCTTCCCACTCCATTCATTCATGCTTTGGATACTCATAGCCACACTTCTGGACAACACCACCACCACCACACATAAAACAGCTAAGATTAAGGCTACACTTTTGCATCAAAACTCTGTGAGAAACTGAGAAAAGAAACTGAAATGACTTGTCTTATGAAAAATAAGCAGGGCGAGCGCTTGATTCTAACTGATAGATATTGCTAAATGCTGCTGGCTCCTGCTGGACTTGTTAAATAAGACTTATGGTTTACCGTGAATAGGTTTCACTAGGCTGAATAAAGGTCAGTATGCTGGAGCCATGTGGTCAACTCCAGAGAAATGTGTCTGCCAATTTTTTAAGAAGGCTAATCAGAAGTGATTTCAAACTGATGTTTTCAGCAGTACGTGCTGATAGGATAGTGTACAAACATTCTAAAACTGCAGTAAAATATCCAGCCTTATATATCTGATTAAGCATATTTAGATACAGATCTTGATAACATTATGCCAGTTAAAAGCTTCAAAGTAAATTTGTAATGAAGGATCATAGAAAATGTAATTGCCTTTCAAATCTGGCTTTTCATTTTTTATTAATACGAGTACTTCAAATAAATTTTTGACCTGGTATACACTCTTCAATTAAATCAATATACTTGTTAGAAAAGTGTTCACAATGTACATATTGGAATACCCTTAATAATAGATTTATTGGAATTCAATATTAAGCATATTAATTTTAAAGAATATAGATAGAATCATGTGGCTGATAGAATGAAGTAAATACCACTCATCAACCACCCTAGTATGTCACAGATATCAAATGAATATACTATGATGCCAAAAATATCAATTGGACATTCTAGTACTGTATATGACTGATATCAAATGACACAGGTAGTATCAATAACGCATAGTAACAGATATAAAATCATCACTCTATCACATACATCAAATCAACATATTAGTACATCACAGATATCAAATCCACATTGCGTGACAATTTTTAAAAAATACAGCAAGTCACAATAATATACTTTCACCACAATGCTCACCAGATGAAATAAGGTGAAAAGCAGCCAATCATTTTCCCAAAGTAATCATTGGTAGTTTTAGCTGGCAGAGGGACAGTGGGAGACACTAAAGACACTAGGGAATAATGGCTCTCTTTCTGTTAATTGCCATATGATCCTTAATAAAACTGTAATGAGATCTGAAATAGAGTTAAATTCACAAGAACAGTGGCTCCTGTAGCGCAGTGTCTCTGCAGTCCAACAGGCAGACTGCCCCCTACTGGGTCATCAAGAAAGCTAATATCTGCAATCCTGCCTTTCAACCATGTATTTATAACCCAATCTCAAATCTATTTAGATTTAATTCCAGGTACTTAAGATGGGAAGCCTGCTTGCCGGTAAAATGTTAGCAAGATGAAAGAGTGGATGACAAAGTGCGGCTTTCACATCAACGAAGGCAAGGATGTGATCAGAGCAAAATGAAAAATAAAATAAAATCTGTACCCTGCTGAAACAAACTATTCTGGAGGTAAAACCCAGCTCCTATCGCATCGTGCAGGCAGATTTGGCTGCTTTCCACTGCAGAATGTCAATGACAGCAGTGTGAATTGATCACAAGCGGAAAATCAAAGGGGCATTCACAGTGTGGATGAGTCTGCCCATTCACTCTGCTGCAACAAAAGACTGACAGTGATGTGCGGCTACTTATGGCCTGGATTCAATCACAGGCAATTAGCGATTTTAAGAGTAAGTGCAATTCATTCAGACCAGACATGCCAAACCACTCAAACCAAATGCACGCTCATAAGGACTAACATCCTGAAAACAAGAAAATGTATGATCTAAGGAAGTGTGTGTTCATGTGTGCATACATGTGTGTACAGTGATATGTAAATGTTTTGGCACCCTTGATCAAATTGCATGCTTTGTTGATTCTAAAAGTGAAAACAAGTAAACACAACCTCTGCAGAGAACAAAGTGTGATGCACAATTACTTTTTATTTGCTGAATTTAACAGATTGGTAAGAACAGAACAGTAAATGTGGCATGTGAAAATGTTTGGGTACCTTGTCAATCAGTACTTAGTAATGCCTCCTCTGACAGTAATCACAGCTTCCAAACATGTCTTGTAGCCTGCAAACAGTCATTCTATTCTTGCTTTCAATTTTTTTTTTTACCAACTCTTCCTTGCAGAACCCCTCTAGTTCAAAAATATTCTTAGATCTTCTTGCATGCACTGCATGTCTGAGATCTCCCCACAGGTTTTCTATAATATTCAAGTCTGGGCACAGGGAAGACTATTACAAAACCTTAATCTTTTGTTCCTTTTACTGTAAGCAGTTCATAGTTGATTTTGAAGTACAATGCCCTCCAAAATTATGGTAATGTCTGAGTGAAATTTGTTATTTTTGATATGTACGTACTTAAAGCATTTGGATTTGAGATCAGAATATGAATAAAAAAGTACAGATAGTCAGCTTTTATTTAATGGTATTAACATGCATGTATATGTTTTACCAATCTATAGAAACAGCTGTTTATGTGTTGAGTCCCCCATTTTCAGCTGTACAAAATTAAGTTAATGGATGTCTGACTGGTGTTAACTGTTGCGGATGTGTTTCCTTTCGCATGGTTTGTTTACAGATAAAAGAGCAGTGAGTGTCAAATCTTGGCTTTAACCTTTGTTTGAAACGGTGGAGATTGCATTTCACATACACCATGAAGAAGACCGGAGAACTACAATAACGATGCCTGAGAAACAATTAATCTGGAAGCTGACAGAACAGAAGAATTCTTCTAGAAGGATAACACATAAACAGGGTATATCAACTACAGCAGTGTGTAAGGTCTTGAAAAAGAAAAATAAAGCACCGGTGGACTCAAAAATAAACACCATTCAGGTCAGCCAAGGAAGCTGATTAAAGATTAGTCCTAAGAGCTGGGAAGACAAACCCTAAAACAATGGTCACTGACATCACCAGCAGTCTCCAGAGGGAATGGGTGAAAATATCACTGTAAAGAGAAGACTTCAAGAGCATAATTATAAGGGCAGCAACTCCCCAAAAGACAATTCCCCAACAAATACAGAGATGAGCCAGAAAAGCTCTGGGAAATAAAGTTGTATGCACAGAAGAGACCAAAATAAACCTTGACAAAAGTAAGGGAAAGCCAAAAGGATGGAGAAAAGAAGGAACAGCCAATGATCCAAACCACCCCTTCTCATCTGTGAAATATGGAGGAGGTAGTTTCATGGTTTGGGCCACTTCTGGAACAGGCTCACTCGGTCTTTGTGGATGATGTAATGGAGAATAGCAGCAGTAGGACGAATTCAGAATTTACAGACAAATTTTGTCTGGCCTTGTACAAAGAACTTCCTCCAACCTTATCGGCCGGTGCTTCATCCTGCTGGAAGACAATGACCCCAATCACACTGCCTACGTAATCAAGGCATTCATCACTAGGAAAACGTGTAAGGTTCTGGACTGACCAAGACAGTCACATGATTTACATCCAATCAAGCTGGTATTTCACTTGTTGAAGAGGAGACTGATGACAGAACCCCTGAGACAAAGATGAATTGAAAGTGGCTGCACTGAAGGCCTGGAAAAACATTTCCAAAGAAGACACCAAATGTTTGTTCAGGGTGGACTTGATGCAGCTAGGCTACTTGATACTAGGGCAATTCAACCAAGTATTCGACTTTATTTCTTTGACTTATTTGCAAATTTATCTTGGCTTACTAGTTCATCCATTAACTTACCTTTGCACAACTGAAAATGGAGGGACGCAACACAAAAACAAACATTACTGTGAAATGATAAAACATATATACATGTAAATACCATGAAACAAAAGCTGATTGTCTGCATTTTTGTCTCATATTCATCTTCTGATTTCAAAATCAAATGCCTTAAAGTGAAATATCCCTTCACATATGTAGCAAAAATAGCAATTTTCACTCCAATTTACCATTACCATACTTTTTGGGGCACAGTGTTTTTTGGATCAATCTTGTTGAAACAACCAACCTCTTTTCAGCTTCAATTTCTTAGCTGACTCTAGGGCATTAGCTTCTAGGATTTGTTAAAAATTAGTTGAATCCATTCTTCCTTCCACCCACACAATATATCCTGTGCCACTGGCTGCCACACAACCCCGAAGCATAATAGATCCACCCCCATGTTCAATGGTTAGCAGGGTGTTCTTTTCAAATGCCTCCCCAGTTTTTCTCCAAATATATCTGGTGGTTGTGGCCAATGCTTTTTCAATTCAATTTTTGTTTCATTAGGCCACAGCACTTCTCTACAAAAAGTCTCTGGCCTATTTAGGTTACATACTTCAGACTTTTGTGATGAGATGTTTGAGTTTAGATAGACATCTCTTCTATGCAGATTTATTTTGTGTGTGTGTGTGTGTGTAAGCAACGCTGCACAGTGGACCACTACTCCAGTGTCATCTAAACCTTCTGCAGGTCCTTTGTTGTAATATGTGAAATGAAAACTTATTTCCCAGTCTTCCAGACCATGCCTTGACTTAACAGTTCCCCTTAACTTCCACTATGACAGTGGAATTTCCCAGCTGGAAGCATTTAGATATATTTGTGCAGCCTTCCTTTGCTTTGTAAGAGTCAATTATCATTATTCTTTAAGTAATCAGTCTGCTGCTTAGAGGAGGCCATGGTCATTGAGAGTAAGTACAACACTCTGAGAGTTTAGAAGCATCAGAGTATTTATTAAGCTCTGTAATTGTTTTCACCTGACTTGATTTAAAGACAATCACATTTTCAGACTTTAAAGTACTTTAAAGTGTAAAAAATACACACACACACACACACACACACACATATATATATATATAGCTTAACTTTAAACTAATGCTTTCGTTAGATCAGAATACACTTGATTAAACTGTTGAACTCAGCTTTATTATTGGCAGTTTAAAGTTTAATATGTTCTATATATTTTAAGATTTTAGAATAATCTTGTACAAAATAGAATGTATCTGCATCAATTTCTATATTTGGCACAGAAAAAAAGCATTATTAGTTCTGCTATCAACAAAATAATTCAAATATGAAGCATTATTATTGTCCAGCTGTTTTTGCTTGTATACCAATCATGACTTAAACTGGGACATACAGTTTTACATACAGTTAAGGGCAAATATTGGTTGCAGTCCAAGCTAATTTTCTCGTGTTCATAGGTGGTGCTTTCACCATGTTTATTTGAGCTGTAGGTGGAGTTCACAATGCAGGGGGAGTGATGCACGATATTTTTTTTTAGTTTTAGGCAGAGTTACGCACCATGCTTATTTGAGTTTTAGGTGGAGTTATGCACCATGTTTATTCGAGATTTAGGTGGAGTTATGCACCGTGTTTATTTGAGTTTTAGGTGGAGTTATGCACCGTGTTTATTTGAGTTTTAGGCAGAGTTACGCACTATGCTTATTTGAGTTTTAGGTGGAGTTATGCACCGTGTTTATTCGAGTTTTAGGTGGAGTTACGCACCATGTTTGGGTTTTATGTAAAGTTATGTGCCATGTTTATTTGAGATTTAGGCGGAGTTTAATATCACGGAAGCATTGTAAATTAACCCTTACTAATAGTATATTATTTTATAGTGTACCTCCATCATGCACACAGTTCTCTGGCCTTGTGAGGTGCACCGTAGGGACAGGATGTTTTTAAATTATCGGCATGGTGTTCGTTTCACTTAGATAGCATGAACTGTCAACCATCTTTTAATGCTTCTCAGCTACAGCCTACTTGATATATTTCAAATCAGTTAGACAGATTCCCCCATCGTTATTTATACATTTGACAAGGACGTGTAAAAAAGCATGACTTATTGGACTTCGGCTGGACTGAACTCTTTGTCATGACTTTGCTGAAGGGTATTTGTGAAATCCAAACATTGACTGATTTATTCTGTCCCAGACATTGTCACTGAAATTTCCTACTTCTTTTTTTATCTTTAAAACATGGGACCTCACACTGAACAAGTGCAGAATATCCTAATTCACTGGCAATAACATCACTCAAATAATAAACATGTTTCTTTTTCAGACAGATTTTTGTAAAAGGAAAACAGAGTTGCTTTAGTTCAAAAGCTGTAGCATCCCTACTGCACAGTTGAAATGGCCCTCTGATTATCATTATGTATTAATAATTGCTATTGGCACATCCTATTGGTGCATTTTTTTTTCAAGCTTCTTTGTTCCTGCAATGGTGTGTTTATTTAGCACAATGGGCAGAAAATGTGCTAAATTACTATCATCTGCTGAAAATATCCTTTGCGCACACATACACCCACAGTCATTCTACTGTGACAAAATGAAAATTGGTATCATGTAATTTTAAATTGCACAGCACAAAATAAATAAATAAAATAAAAATAACGTCTTTGCAAAAAAGAGATGTGTTCTCTTTAAATAGTTTCCTCTGCAGCACAGATGGAAAGTAATTTTCTCATGATCATTATACAATTATAAGTAAACTAAGCTTCTTTTCAACTGTCAGTTTCTATTAAATGAGGTTCATTAAAAGCAGCATATTTTCAGCAACTGTAACTTAGGATTAGCAAGAACCATTTTAATGTCGCAAATTTGCACAATCACAGTTGTAGGTAGCATTTACAATGTTCACATTAGGTAAGTGCTGAGAAGCACAAGTTACATTTTGCATCCAAAGTAAATATATTAATTATTTGAGTAATTTATTTTCTAAAAATCCTGAAAATTTAAATTAGTCTTGACCAGAAGAGTTTGGGCTGTTGAAAAGGGGCGACATAGCTCAGGAAGTAAGAGCAGTTGTCTGGCAGTCGGAGGGTTGCCGATACGATCCCAGCCCTGGGCGTGTCGAAATGTCCCTGAGCAAGACACCTAACCCCTAACTGCTCTGGTGAATGAGAGGCATCAATTGTAAAGCGCTTTGGATAAAAGCGCTATATAAATGCAGTCCATTTACCATTTACCAAAAGTGGATTTACTTTTGCTGATACAACAGTGACATCTGGTGGCCATTGTCAACTCATACTGTAGACAGATATTTGTTTTTTTATTTTTTGATGCGAAGACAGCTCCTGCATTTTGAAATGCACAGTATTGAAATGTGTCTCACCTGGAAGCAATCTTTCCAGGCTCATTATGATTAGTAACAAATTATTTTATGTGACTATCATATCTTTCACACATAATCCTGGACACAGTCACAGTGGCTCAACCCAATGCCTCTATTAAGATCAAACCATACAGGAAAACCGCTCACACAAACCAGTACCTCAACTGGGACTCAAACCATCCCCTGCAACACAAACTGGGAGTAATAAGCACACGTTACCACAGGGCCAGCGTTGGACCAGGAGCTATGCTACTGGGATAAGGGCCTGTCCCAGGGTGACTATCCTGGTTGGGACCTGGAGTAAGTCCAAAAATGATGTTAACACCCCAAAGAACCCCCTCCTCAGCCCCAACATCCAGCCCAAAACAGCAAGGACAATGTCTCTCTCCTGTACGTCAACAGGAGTTAAAACGTGTTTTTAACTCGTATGGAATCCGGACACATATTAAACCCGTAAACCCTTTGGTGGGCCCTAAGGGCGAGCTAAAATAGAAATGTGACAGGTCTGGTATATTACATCTGCTGCAGAGGTTGGGACTGGATTGTGACATAGACTATGTAGGGGAATGTGACCGTAAAAGTGCAGTTTGGAGAGCAGAGAGTGACAGAGTCTGAAGTGGCACAGCACATGCACATTCCAGGGCATCAGGTGGACCGCAGTGGAGTGAAAGTCCAGGCACGTGAGCCATCCTCTGGTCTGAGAAAGCAGTAAAGGAGGCCATTTACATCAGGGCACTACAACCGTAGCTCAACCGCAACAGAGGGAGGTATCAACTACCAGGCATGTGGACCAACATCATCAGGTCAGGTGACCTGGCCCTATATCACCCGATGCACTCAGTTCTGCTCACCACTGAGGAAGGATACACAGATAGCTGAAAATTCCGGTAAGGACAATTTGGAGGTGTAGCATTTAAAAGTTTATTCTTAAAACATAAACGTGTTTCATTTTTCTCATAGGCAGATGCTGAAATGTTTACGACATATTCACCTGGAATACACTACAGAGAAGCTTAATAAAGCGAGACCCTCCACTGTGCAGGCATGGATAGAGCTGTGTTCTGACATCTCAGACTTTATTTTAAAGTAGCTTATTTTAATTATTTTCTGTATACTTTATATGTTATTTTTTCCAGAGTATATAACCTGTATCTCAATTTGTACTGCTTGTATTTTCCATGTTTTTGAGATCTGCATGCATTGTGCTGGTACTTTTGATCCCATGTGTCGCTCCCGTTTGTTTCTTGATGTACTTCGTGATATATCTCCTCTGATAGGCAAGCCATGCTGATTACTGCCACTGGCCTGGCTTTAATCGACTTAAGACCTTTAGCTTCAGCAGGAGCTGTAGACTAGACATGGACTGGCATGTTACTCTTCCCAGAAAGTAAGTCGCTGGCCCAATTTCATGCCTCTGCTGTGAAATCCCAAAATGTTTTCTTGTTGTTAAAATAATGTAATAGGCGCTGACTGCTCAGTAGCATTGCTTCTGAAATAGGTCATTCAGGATCAGGGCCTACACAAAGCGAAGACCTCCAATCAAAAATGGTTTACTTTTTCTTCAGGCCTTTTACCTGAAGTGTCCTAAAAACGTCATTGTATGCTCATTTTCAGGATCTACTAGAAAATCCCTCAGTAAATGTTAAATGTGTGGTTGGAAGTGCCCTTTACAAGATCTGTGAACGCTGTTGAATCTGTTTGTGCTTTTTTCCTTCTTGAAATAATAATATGTTTGAACAGTCTGAATTGATTATACAAATAAAAGGATAACCGTGTAGCGAAATGCTGATGGTTCAGAATGGAACTGGATACTTTCTAATGTTTCTGAGGGATTTGATGCAATAAATGGCTCATTAAAAATTAAACTGAACCTAGCTGAAGTTTATTGCAATAAGTCCCTGCAAAACCCAAGTAATTAAATTTGGTTTTACTCAAGCATTTCAATATGATTCGGCTGGTAGTGCTGAGTTAATCCTTCATTCTGTCTGTTTCATTTATTAGTTATGCCATGACCTCCATGATTTTCAGTGAATTAGTGACCACTTTTTGAAGTTCAATGGTGGTAATTACACTTATAATTACCAATTGTAATATGCCATGTATTCTATTAACCGGCTCTTGTCTAGGGTTCAGGTAATGTATACAAGGCATTTGTATTTCAGCTGTTGAGGGACACGTTTGAAAAGTCACAGGGCGTCATACATGTACATGTTACACAGTTAAACCGTTTTCATGTGGGTCACTAAGGGAGATATGCATGTCCACAGCATACACACATTAGGATGCTCAAACCTGCAGATTACAGTGTGGCTACAGGCATCTGGACAATAGCATTTTTGATACTTGATTAATGACAGCTTAAACTAATGACAGCTTAAACTAATATTATTATTATTATTATTATTATTATTATTATTATTATTATTATTAATAATAATAATAATAATAATAATAATATCACATATATTCATATTTTCTTGATTGTTTGAAGAGTAGAATTAGACATATATTAAATATATAAATCATACTATATTTAATATTTATGTATTTTATATATATATATATATATATGGTTTAAGAGTAGTATGAGATATAACATGATATAGATATGAGATAGTAGTATGGGTTTCATACTAATCCATACTCCTGCAACGGTATACCTTTAAGCATAGCTTTACTATAAAAGGGAATTTCATATTTATTCATGAATTATAATAAACTCATTATTTTAGAACCAAAGATATCCTCCAGAGACCTGCCCAATAAAAAATCTTTTTTTTTTTTTTTTGTATTAGTATTATTGTAATACATAAGTGGCTTGGATGGCAAAACATGTTGCAGTGAAAACATTTTCATTATATTAAATTTCACTTGTAGTGTAGGTTTCAGCACAGTAGAATATATGGTTCTTGAGATTAAGACCAGAGACTCATGTCCCCTACAAGGGACAGAAATGAATTGCCGGGTCTTAGGAGGATATAGCTGTATTCACAGACTCACCGGTCTGGCTAGCACGTCAAAGGCTCTGTTCCACCTCACAGGCCATCCAGATAAATTGAGGATCAGTGGATCTGTGGAAGGTCTGAACAGACTTGTCTACTGGGAGCACAGAAAGCAGAAGAATATGAAATATCTTTCTGCTAAGAAATGGCATATCAAACCTGAGTTCTTACTTCAAACAGGTCCCATGGTTATAATTAGGCATCTCAAATTCCATATTTGCCTGTGGCTTATGGGAAGTTCCAATTAAATGGAACACAACATTTTCCAAAAGATGTATGCTCTCTAATCAGAAAAACAGCAAGTGCCTTAAGAAACAGCATATGCAAGGGCATTTGGCATTTAAAGCACACATAATGCTGACCCTCTGATCTATGCAGTCAGCAAAACAACCCCGGGCAAAAAATAAAATAAAATAAAGCATTGTTTGGGAAGTAAGCTGTTCTGGTGTTTATCTGTTTTGCTGGCACTTAAATGACAATTAAAGCCGCCGTCATTTAAATATCTTTTTGTCCTAGGAAGCGCTCATTCGAGTCGTATCCTTTTTTTTATATATATATTTTTTTTTAAGTGAAATGTAGGAAATGATTAGTAAAATGAACACACTGCGCACCATTCCTATTTGTTTCACACGCTTCTAATGTGCCTGTTTATGTGTTTCATTTGCGCTGGGGACGCACTCTGCAATCTCCGGTAACGGCGCTAGCGTTTGCTCCGCCCGCCGCGCATTCTTAATGACTCCATTTCCCTACATCACTTCTGAAAGTCCATTTTAAAAACGTTTAGGACCGCAGAAGCATTCGCGGCCGGCCGGCCGACGGAGAAAGGCATTTCCTTAATGCACGTAATGAAAGGGGCACGATTTCGGAATCCCAATCGCCCTCTGCCGTGCGGAGTTGGGCGAACGGCAGGGCAAGGTGTCAGCGGTGGTGACGCCATCGCCACGCCAGATGGAGACACGCTACACCCATCCCCCCGTGCCCCCCCCCCCCCCCCCCCCAATGCTCCCTCTGTGTGCTGACCTGCCAGACATACTGAAACAGGGGGGGGGGGGGGGGGGGGGGTCCCTAGATGAGATGAGACCCACCCTACTAACCCTGCATCCCCATAGGCAGGACAGCGGGCCTCATCTCCATGGAGATATCTCAGAGGACGGGAAAGCGTGCCAGCCTGAGCCGAGGTCGCTGCCACATGGCAACTCAGCCAGCGAGAAAATGCAGGGTCCGCATTTTCAGCGCTTCGTCCCCTGGGCTAACTGAGACAAATAATTACACGGTTAATAACAATATCCTGTTTCATGATTTTTTTTAAAACAAGTAATGTTTTCCATGGTGTAACTCTGGCACATAACAGCACAATCTGGAAATGGGAAACTAGCTAGCTGAGCACTTCATCGTCACGCCGTCCCCAGAGTATAGTTCAGAAGCATGTGCTGTAATGACTGCTAACGTGCTACAAATGTACACGGACCAGCTCTACAAACCTTCTGCATGCTGCTTTTTTTCCATCTTATTATCTCGGAAAAGGCCAGACGGCCGCGTGGTGAGTTATGTGCCCTCCTCGTACATCTTTCATCCTTATTTTTCGCAACTGCTCTGTCCTTGGGCTCACTTGGAGCACTTTATCGTTTTTGTGCACACTAATAATGGCAGCAAATGGACTGAGCTTGTGTCCGTGAATCACTCTGACAAAGACACTGAAATAACGCCGGGTGACTTCCTTGGACACATGGCCGTACATGTAAGATGGAGGAGCTGTGACTGTGTACACCCTTTAGCCCTTACTCCCACCATTTAGCCCATTCCCAATCTGGGAGGCTCAGCTGTGTTTGTGGGCCGGGCTCACTGCTGCACGTGCTCAGTAAATCCACGAGGGCACAGGCTAGCGCTCGTGTGCCCTCCATAAGGGCCTGTGCCAACAGCCTGAGTCCACTTGCAGTTTGCAGCCCAACAGGTGAACTGCACAGTCTCTGCAGAATGAAACCCTTCCTGTCTGAGCAACTGGAACACTGAACACAAACCCCCTCCCCCCCATACCTAAGAGCACATTTTGTTTGCCCGAATGATCCATTCTGTTGGACTCATGCCCTCCCTCAACCATGGAGCAGGAAACCTGCGAAGAGACGAGACTGACTCCCAGCATGCAACAGGAGCCCTGCGGAGGTGGTGTCAAAGGCTGTTCTGGAAAAGTCAGTCTCACCTTGCGCATTTCAGCAAAATGGTAGAATCTGTCTGGATAGATCCATTCATTGGGAACCACAGGTTGCCCTTGACTCCTGAGTAATTCTTCTCTTTAAAGCCAAAGTAGGACAATACCTGAGAAGTATTTTAAGGCAATAGAAAAGCTCTCCATTCTTCTCTTCTCATGGCTTTGAACTTTGACCCGAGTTGGACAGATGATGTCAAATAATTCAGACTGTGTACATTCAAGCAGTCATGCTTATAGGGGTCTCTCATGCAACCCGCATGCCCTATGAGTATTGGTTGTGTCTGCTGTTGCTTGGTCCTATTAGTGATATTTCCTAATATAGTAGGCAAGCTAGTCTTGCTGTAGAATCTAAAAGCCGACACTGTGTGCTGTTATGTCCATTAACATTCATTACTTGAGCCTTTTTAGTTCTCAAAAAAAGGGAAACTAAAAATGTTTTTGCGACAGAAAAACATTCCAGGCACGTCACACAAACTTACACTGAGGTCTCCTCTCCAGCACCACCACCCCTCCCACACACACACACACACACACACACATACACACACAAACTCACAGAGCTCTCCTCTAGCAGCCACAATTACAGGCAACCAGACCAACAGTTTTACATTATTATAGACCCAATGCATGCACACATACAATCCACACTTACACACACACACACAAGCATGCACACAACACAACATACACATTCATATACACAACATACACGACACACATACACATGCACACACATACACAACACACAAACACACATGTACACAAGCACATATGTACACAAACACACACACATGGAAAACACACAAGAGGAAGGAAACCCCATGCACTCAAGGTGTGTGTGTGTGTGTGTGTGTGTGTGTGTATGTGCGGGCATACGTGCCTGCATGAGGCAGTAAGACCAAGTATCTTCTTGAACATTTCAGCACAGAGAAACCCGTCCACGTGTGCTTGAAGAGAAGGAACACAGGTGCCACTTTTCCCATTGACCCATCTTTGGTATCAGAGACTGTAAGTGCCACCGCTTTTGATACATATTCAATCATACCTCAGCCTCCTGACTTGAATAGCAATTGGACCAGTCCCCATTCTGAAACGCGACCGTAGACCTTCAGGCATTTGCATATTGACACATGCACACCCAGGTGCACTTAGACTGCAGAGTGCAATCTCTGGATAGCCACCAGCAACCTATAGAAGGCGCAAGAGGAATAATCATTGAACGCTCGATCCCAAACGTAATTGAGCGAGAAGGGGCAGCGTGCACTGTAGAGCAAGAGCCCCGACTCGCTAACGGAAACGGGCTGAGTTTGCGGGAGGCACGCTTTGTTTCGTTGTTCTGGAAAGCGCCGTTCGCGCGTGAAACCGAACATTACACCTTTTCTTTCTCCAACCTTTTCCCTACAGGTCCTTTCATTTAATTACCTGGACCTGTCCAGCATCTACGGCCCATTCTCGCAACACGCCTCAGAGCCTGGGGGTGAGGTCACGTTTGAGAGAGCACTTGGCTGGCGAGGCACTCCTGATTTCAGATTAATTACGGTGGGGTGGGTAAATTAACAGCACAGATTGGAGCAGAAATAACCATCGCCCGGGGGCCGCCTGACACACCTGCCATTGACAGCTGCCGTCCACCTCCACACACCCCCCCCCACCCCCAAACACACACACACACACACTCACGCACAAAGAGCTTCTCACATCTGATTTTGGATGCACGACACAGTCTCCGGTGTTGCTTGCTCTGATTGGAGATTTTAACGCACGGGTCAGGTCCATGGGCCTCCCGCCATCCCACCCTTTCCCCGGGCGCACGGGGGCACCAGCGTTACCAGGCGCCGGGCCACAGCGGGCCTGGGCGGTGGAGCGCGGATGCGGTTGCCACGGTGACGGCTCTGCACAATTTCACAGTGAATTGATGAGCGGTCTCGGATAACAAGCCGCGCGTTTGCTTGCTCACAACCTGGCCGTGTGGAAGAGACAGAACAGCTCTCCTCATCCCACAGACCTGCCTGCTGCTCAGAAAGACTATAGAGAAAAGAGAGAATTACCATAAAAAAAGAAAAAAGTACTAAACAAATAAAGCTCTAAATAATAAGCGAATAATTATAAAAATAAGGTAATGTGTAACAAAGTACCGCAAGTTTTCTCCGCAACCAACCCAACAACATTCTGTCATTGTGAGATTTTACTCCACCAGGATTTTACAGTGCGTTACAAACACTTAAGATTATTACAGTCTCAGTAAATCCATCCTTGTGCACTGTCATTACTTTGTTTGTCCGTCCCTCTCATGAATTATTCAGTTTACTCTTCAGAAGGAGATGAAGCAAAGTCTGTATAACCTTGTTTAAACCTTGTCTGATTCAGATACCTGGAAGATCTTTAATATTTCATGGAAAAACAGTATTCAAAGGATGCCCAATTTCACCTTACCAATTATTTAAAAGGTAATGAAACAAAAGGGCATGTTCACCACGACCTTTATAGCACGACATTTTGAAGAGCGCTATTTTGTTCTCTGCAGAAAGTACTGTATGTGGCACTAAATAATGAATTCAAATGCATTCTTTTTCAAATATTTTGTTTGCACTTTTTGTACACCATTGAATATTTAAAAATAAAATGCATCTCAACTTGACATAACTGAGATGCATATCAGTTCATTATTTCAAATCTGTCTAATGACTTACAACCTCATAAAGTTCACAGCTGAACAATCCAATTCCATTATAATGCACTGGAATATCGAAGACAGAAAGAGGTTTGCAAGCAGGTTCTCAAATTCCCCACTAGATGGTGGTCTTCACAAGGAATAAAACTCAATTCTGTCCAGGATTCAGCTTCTTTCAATTCTGTAATTTTTCTTTTTTTTAATAGAGGTTGAGTCTTATCCCTGCCATCTCTCTCCCTCTCTCTATCTGTTGCTCTTTTCCTTTCTTTCTCCATTCTCTCCCTCTAAAACATAAGCATACAGTGGTACTATGCTAGTAACAATTAACAAAAACCCATCCATTATCTCACCTGCTTATTCCAGGTTGAGGTAATTTATTCCTAGTCTGGAGCCTCCCGCAGCATAAATCGGGCAAGAGGCAAGAACACATACTGGACATCCACTGCAGGGCACAACACTCATACCCACATGGACACAGAGAGAATATTCAAACTTCACAAAGAAAGGCCCCAACCAGAGTAATTAACAGAAATGAAAGATAATAGTTACTTATGGAGAAAATAAATATCTGTTTCCACCTCAACTACTTCAGCTCATAATGACCATAATTTCTCCACTCTTGAGATTATAGCCAATTTCAGCAAATAAACTTATTTATTAAAGGAAAACACAATAGACATATTATATTAATGATTATTTTATAGATAGTTGGCCATTGGGAACTGTTGTTTACATAAAGCACATACACTGTTGGATATCATAATAGGTTATCACTGCATAATAATTACGTTTTTTACATTTTTTTATTTCACCACTTGATAGATTGTTACAAAATTTAATGTCATGATCAATCAAAATGAGACCACACTAATGTAAACTTTCATGAGAATATGCTGGCACTAGTTTTGCAGATATATTGCTTTTAAATACATTTAGTTCTCCAGTTCTCACAGATCAGATTCCATTATCTAATGGCATTTAACTGAAGCAGGGTTGCCATCCAAAATGACAATTTGAACTGCTGGCGCTAACCAACAAAGATGCGTGAACTCCGCAACAAATGAAACGAGCCACTCAGTGTGCTCCAGACACATTCTGCAAACGACCGCTGAAATGCGCTTGGACGTCACAGGAGAGACGGCCTTGTTAGCCTAGCATACATCTGACATGCTTAAACCTTTATATGGCCAAGCCGGTTCCACCATAAAGCAGACGAGCTGACCTCATCACCTGCACAACACTCTTGCCAAGGCAGACGGTGGGATTTATAAGCTAAGTATTGCATTCAAAAGGGCAGCGCGCACCGCGGATGGGAAACGTGCAAATCAAATGCCGTTTGAGCCATAAAGCATGCACTATAACCTGAAAACTGTCACAGGGTTTACAGAGGTATTACTTTCAAAGCCATTGACTGGTTTACACTGATCAGACATCTGTGAGATATTAATAACTCACACAATATGTTCCATATCACTGAGGCAACCGTCTCAATATTGGGGTAATTAGAGACAGTTCAGTGATGATGAAACCATAAATATAATAGCAAAACACAGGAGTTAATCTCCATGGAAACAGGTGGGTATATATCCAATGTTACAAAAGATAACCGTTATTGGAGATTAAAGTTAGGCCACACCAAGTATAGCTTTACTGCAGGATCTCTGATACTAAAGCATCTGTCCTTAGCGTTAGCTTAAGCTAAATATTTTTTTTCTCTTCAGAAAGTGTACAAACCTGAATTTACTGGACTGCGTTTGGCCTATATTTCACCCCTGATCAGAATGTAAGTAAAAGGTAAACTATTGAGTAAACAGATTAAATCCAGATTAAATGTAACGAGTCATCAGTCCAACATTTTCAGACTTGCTGTGATGTTGAGCTGAACTCCACCCTTGTGGTCCATTATGCAGTATCATGCTCACTGTGTGTAAAGCGGCAGCCGGCTAAGTTAATTGAAGCTATTTAGCAGCTCAGTGGCCAACCTGAGGGATTTAAAGAACGGTTCAGAAAGCACCCCTAAGCTCGGGACCACTGTCTAACCACACTTCAACCGTCACTCATCAGACAGCTGTCATCGCCCTGCTTGTAAGCATAATACCTGCAGGAGCTGATGCGGAGGCCTAAGCCACTTTTCATTGCTGAGCATTCTGTGGATAAATGGCACAATCCACAAAGCGATGATTACTCAGCACGCAAGCTTCCACTGGACCACTGACGGGCTGCCTGGATTTCAAATTGGCACTACAGCAGTTTGTTAGCAGAAGGACCATTCAGCAAATATTTTACATTATTTCAGCCACTGAACCTCAACTAAACTGCCTTACGTACTTCAAATGTTTACTGCTGAAGCATTGCAGTACTGAAGGAATACTTAGGTAGTACTGATATAGTAATTATACAGTACTTATGTGGAACTAAAGTGTTGATGCAGTACTGATATTATAGTGATATAGTACAAATACAACTTAAGTAGTACTGGTGTAACACTGAAGTAGTACTTGAGTAGTACCAAAGTATCACTGGTATAATACTGATATACTATTGACGTAGTACTGATGTAATACTGGTGTAGTACTGAGGCAGTACTGGCATAGTACTGAGGTAGTGCTGGCATAGTACCAAAGAACTACTGATGTAGTGCTGATCTTCAGAGCAGTGGTGGACTAACAGCTGAGCTGAAAGTGAGTTGCTAGAGGGTACTGTAAGCTTACAGAGTGGCCATGTGTTGCTTGTTAAATGCTACCAGAGACCAAACTCTACTGACAAACAGGTACAGTATCGGAAGTATTATATCAGAGAATATAACATGGAGCATTTTATGTTGCAGGCAGACAGTCCTAAAGCAAACACTTAATGGTGATCTGCATGCAGTCAGTAGGGTACAAAGCAATTTTTGGGCTGATCTTGCTTTCTGCATGTGGAATTATATCTGCAGCTGATGTGTTGATTATGTCACTGAGCCCAGGTTGCCAAGTTGTGCAATAAGATATGTTATATGTATATTAATATATATTAATATTACAAACATGACAACTACCATAAATTCTTCAGTTATACATGTTCATTTCTAAATGCTCTGTTTATATTCAGCTTCAGAGTTGTTTCTCTTTTTTCATATCAATGTGGCATTGCTTGTCAACCATCACAAAAACTCCCCTTCTTGGACAAAGGAATGCTGGCTTAATACAGCTGTAAGCTAAGGAAGACTGGCCACCCGAAGCCCCGCCCAGCCCTGGGCAGGGCATGGCCTGTTCGGCTCAAATGTATTATTTATCACGC
Organism: Anguilla anguilla; assembly: GCF_013347855.1. Lineage (NCBI taxonomy): Eukaryota > Metazoa > Chordata > Actinopteri > Anguilliformes > Anguillidae > Anguilla > Anguilla anguilla. The sequence continues at coordinate 28,314,385 of NC_049212.1, forward strand.
AACTTTTGCAGCACTGAAGCCGGCCGGTGAAATATGCATCAAACACTGTACAACTGACAGCCTCCGATGCCAAAGCCAGGTTTGGGGAGCGGTTTGATATGTGTGGTCAAGCGATCAGTGGGGAAAAGTTCTCCTTGGCCCTGTCGGTGCGGCTTCCTTTGCTTTCCCTATTGGTTCAGGCTCAGCCTACCCATTCCGCTCATTAGCACACGCGTGTGTGCACGCTTCGGCTGGCTTTCGTGCAAACATGAGCACCGAGCATTAAGGCATTCCAGAAATAAAGAGCCTTTCATCCGAGTGCCTCATGGCAGACATGCCGTAGGATAATCTCTTAATGTCCACGTGAAACACGCACGTTGCCACAAAATCCCTTGAGAGCGTGTTCGCGTCACAAAACCAGCGCACAAACTGGTACCAACAAAAAGGGAATTATACTACACACACTCATTAATGAATATATTACTGTGACAAATCTGATAACCATAGATCTGATTTCTATTCACTTGAAAGACGGTATCAAACATTGTCCATTTCTCAGTTTGATCTCATTCACGTTCTTCTAGATGGCCCATCTTTCTTTGAAACACTTCCACCTGTTAACCTCCATTAGCCACTCTGCACTTTTTAAACTTTCTTCTCTCAAGTCTTCCCTGCCATCCACTTTCATGACATACTTATTTAAACCTTACTACTTAAAACTGACATCTATTAGCAACACCTTTTTTCCCGAACAGTGCCTCTCTCATTGCCTTTGATATTAGTTCTATACTCTGGAGCACTCTTAAATAGCGGGCATAATCGATAAGGTTTATTTTTCCTTGGCATCTGTTTGCGCTCCATTTCTTAACTCAAATTTCTTTGTTTTCATACTGTGTCTTTCAAAAGTAAAGGTATCTTTTACAGAGTCATAGACTCTGGTACAGAACAGTAGGCTCAAACTGCCAATGGAAACAGCATGCGGTGTTATTAGCACCAGAGGAGAAGTATAATTATCTGACTGTAGACTGCAGCCAGTGGGCGTCTGGAGCTGATCGCAAAGTGCTAATGCAGAAGCAACCAAAGGGAGTCTGTTAGAAATGGCTCACCCTATACCTGGCAGTCAAGGCTGTGGATGTTCAGCCACAGTCAGCTAGTGACTTAGCCAAGGAATGAACATGCCATAACAGGGCCCAGTCTTTACCCGCTAAGATGTCAGGGAGTCATATTAACCTAGATGTCAGCTGTGAATGACATCAGTAGAGTGTTGTGTAATTGCAATTTCTGTTTTAATTGTGTTTACAATCACTTTTTTCAAGCAATAACTATATGCAATGCACAACACATAGACAAAATAAGAAATAAAGACCTCCCCTACATATCCTTGCCTCCACTGCCTGAAATGGTTTTTAAATTATTTGCACAACTATAATTTTCAATGATCTGTTTGCACAACAGCTGTAGCAAGCTTTATTTCTGCTATTTCGGTACAGTTTTACAAGAAATGATAATACCCATTAAGTACTTGGAGAGAATACTTTTATTTGCCTTAACCTATGGGAGGTGATATACAATGAGACTAAATCATTCATTAGTCATTACGTCAGGTCCATCATGACATCATGAAGGATGTGGGCCCAACAGTGCAGAGCCTGGTAAAACACTGAACTCCACTTATTCAATTTGCACATAGGAACTGATGGAAATGTTCAGACTGATACAAGCTGATTTTGAAATGCAATTTATTTCTTGTACTGTCACGGATGCTCAGAATAGATACTCTGGCGATGTGTATGAGACTTCAAACAGTCATTGCATGCAAAGAACTTGCAACAAATTACAAATCTAGAATTGAGGTGCAAAGAACCAAATTAAGAAAAAAAATGTCTTTGTCCCAAAAAATGATGGAGGTCACAGTATAGTTATCATTGTTCTATTGAGTTTGTCCCAGGTAAAACAGTCTTTTTAATAGTACAAAAGAAGGCAAATATGAACAGGGTTGACTGTGCAGTATTATTATTCAACATCAAAATGGATTTAAGGGCTCAACGATGATTACACAGGAGTCAAGCTAGGCTGAAGCTGAGCTGATATCAAATACTTTAAGGACCTCTGAAGCACAGATTACATGGCATGTTATAAAACGTAAAGGAATTCAACAAAATGGTTTAATTTCAATAGTTTAAAATGAAATATATAACACCTCCTACTTGCATGGCCTATGGCTCTGGGTGATCCTACATGGCTTGATTTAAAAGATGGCCATCGTTGTATCGAATCTGTACCACAATAACAGATTTTAATGGAATTTGCAAGCACGTATTCCAAGGTATAGAAAACCTGTAATAAACCCTAAATCTATTCGGCATACTAATGGAAATTTCTGGTGAGAGCCAATGCTTAAACATTGCATTGGTACATAAACTTGGCAGCACCGCAGTGACTAGATTGACAGATGAAGAGTCATATCACTCAATTAGAACTGGCAGCTGCATTATTGCTTTGAAAGCTAATGTGCTCATAAGTCTTTACACACTGAGTATCAGTGACACAGTGTAATGAGTACTACACAATCAAATATATGCAACACTATAGCACAAACCTTTTGGGTATAATGTGCAGTAATAATAAGCAAGATATATATATATATTTTACAATATTCATCTTAAGAATATATTATAAATATTCAAGTGAATACTCAACCAGAACATTCAGACTAAACATATTTATACTTTGGAGGAAAGCACAGTGAAATCCACCTAGTTTTTGTACTTTCATTTTGAATGCTTTATCCCACTAATTGCAATGCCCATCATAATCGTGCTTCAACGCTAATCACAACCTCTGCTGTTGATTTTGGGAAGCGCAGACAAACGTGCGCCCTGTGAACTGTGTGATGTCCATGTTTTACTGTTCAGGAATAACACAAAACAGCAGCAGTTACTTTGGCTGTTAAGTGGATTTCATTAGTGTGTTTTTATTTACACTTTAGTGTATGTAAAAAAAATAAAAAAAAACTGTAAGACAAAGCAATTGTGATGGGGTCAGCTACAAAGCTAAGCTACCTGAACAGGGCCATGCTATGAAGCTACACAGCTACACTACCAAAACAGGGGTATGCTATACAGCTAAGCTATGTGCTACCTGAGCAGCAGTATGCCATACAACCAAACTATCTGAAGCTACTTATAAAAAATATTGTTATTTTGAACATTAAAATGACTCCATTGTTTTGAAAGATACGTCCATTGTAGACTTTTCTAAGGTATGTTTAATAACCATCCTCAAACCACTTAAAAAAGCAAGTTGTAGTCTGGTCACTTAATGCTTAGGACCAAACACTTAGTACTTCATACTTAATTGCCAATTGCTCTTTTTAACAGGGCACAGAACTTAGTCATAGAAGCTAACATTGATTTTGTTGTGAAGAGTGAACTTATCGTATGTGTGGGTGTGCAAGCTCAATACTGTTCAGGCTGCTGTATTTCTGAATGTAAAACATACAGAACCAGACAAAACAGAACAAAAAAAAAAAAAAAAAACCACATTAAACATACTCTATGTTTGCGGTGTTGTTGTTGCTGTTGTCGTAGTTTTTCTTTACGGTTCCTCAGGTACGGGCGAAAGCAAACATAAGCACACTCTAGGAACCTGTGTAGTTTCCGTTATAGTACATCTGCTCTTTTAGGTCCAACAACCCTGGCATCCTACATAAGCATGTTTTATGCCACCTTTTACATTTACCCATTAGCCAGGTGACATTGGTTGTGTCACATTTGGCATAACATGTTAGATAAGATGTTATAGCACCCTGTATGAGGTATGAAATTTGCTTACGTATGATCTATGAAGCCATTATGTCTTTTTATGAATTAATTGTATATGCTATATAGAGCCTTTATGAGAAAAACTGCTTATAACCACACATGACCACATATTTCACATCCCGCGAGCTACATGCCAAATTCTCTGTCCTGTCACTTTGAGGAAAGTGACCACACAGATTTCCAGAAAAATCCCTGAATTACCATGATTTGTCCCAACCAAAAAGCAGAAGTTTGAAAAGCATTGGCCTGCTCTGTTATTTCCAGATCAATGCATGAATGAACATATAATGAGATGTCCTTCTCACTGGGACATCTCATTACAGGAAGCACCTTTAATCTTCAGCACTGTCCACATATTCATTTGTGACCACCATTAGGAGTTACAATACTTGCAAGACAACGCTACATTATCAGCGGCCTACCAGGGCAACGCTGGTAATGCTGCACTGTTTCACTTTCAAGTTATGATTGGACTACAGCCGATAAATATAAAGAGATAACAGACCTAATGGCATTCTTCATTCAGCTGGCAACTTACAGTTCATTCAAACCAACTTTGTTAAATCCTTCTATTTTGCTAATATTGACAGACCAAAGGAAAATGCTTAACATATTATAGGAACATCAGTGTTACTAACTGTCTTATCTTTGAAAAATAAATGCCTTACTTCCGTATAGTAAATTCAATTTGGTTAGACAAAACGGTAGTAGTGTCAGGAAAAAACATTTAAGTTAGAAACACTTCTGTAAGTTAGAAACTGTTGAATTTCATTCAGAGAAGAGCACTAGGAGTCCTTACATAAATTGTAGACCTAAAGTGGACAGGAGATACAAAAAAAAGGAAATAAAGTGCTTCACAAGAAGGCCCTTCAGTTCTCCAACCATCCACCTAAATTGTGATAGCAAAGCATTGATTTCACATGTCCATCACAACTCTACTCTCTTACAATCTTTGTGGAATCTTTACAAAAGACAATTTTCTTTGCATATCATTTTCCCCTGAGAGATTACATAGCAAATGATGTTCCATTTTATAACAATATATTAAAACATCAAATGAAAAAGTCTCTGTGGTGCTAATGTTCAGCAGTCCTCTAATGTTATGGAAGCACTCTCTGCTTTGTAAAATACCATTTCCTGAGTTATACTAACCAGAGACATAAAAAGCATCGTGAGAGAAGACATTACATGCATTCAAGCACAGCAAAACTTTATTGAGCGCCTGGCATAATGCACTTATGATAAAATACAATTTCAGTTTCGGAATAGATACTTAAAACTGTAGTCTGAATAAGGGAATATGCTTTAGATCTGAGTGAAGACGTAGGGGATATGTTTAGTGAATATGCTTTTTATGGGACCAAAATATCACCACAATAACCTTCTCTGTGTGGTCATTTGCAGTGTGGGAAATGACCCGTATATTCTGTTAAAGGTTACTTACAGTATAACTTCACAGATTTTGAGAAACTGGTACATAGACCCAGGTCTGCATCTCCATATCTCCACAGACTTTAAATTGGCTCTCCATTACTGCATGTAAACATGGGTTTGTGGCATCATTTGATCCAGACAAATAAAAAACCTGGCCAGATATCTGCAGGTTTCTGAGCAAAGAAGGAGAGCCCAGGGCAGAGTTGAATGTTTCCTCCCCTCTGCCAGAGGACAGCACAAACTCGTTTGCTCTTGATCTGTTATACAGTCGCACTTTCAAACTTGCTGGACATCTGGACCAGCCAGATGGACATCCTGTGCAATTGTGTGGAGAACGATTTTTGTAAAGGCATTAAAAACCATTACAATGAATCATGTGTGCAGAGTATGACTATAACCCCAGCATAACTACACAACTGTTTGTCAGAGCCTATCAGTAACTTCGCTCACAGCCTTTTCAATTTTCTATGAGAACCACAGCTGCAGCACAAACATTAAGGCCCGGTTTACGGGGGTTGCGTGCCTGAAGTGGGGTGCCACATCTCTTGTGTTTGTCGATCTGTCCCATCAAACTACTGCCACTGTGGATGGAGAAGAGAGTTCTAAGCCTTTGGGGAGACAAAAACGAGGCCCTTCTAAAATACTGTTCTTTTGAGAATGCAGTTTAAGTTAGACCATTCATATCAAAGCTGAAATCAAAGTTCAATTAATTAAAACAAATTAATAATGGAAACAATTACAGCTAAAATGAATAGAAATATTCTTTATTGATTTATTTATTTATTTGATGGAGGCTCTCGTTTATCCACAGGTTGCAATATCACATGACGCTCTACAGCTGTACCTGTGCATGCGTGCACGGCTGAGATGTGTGGAGATGAGGTTCCTGCCTCATTTGAAACGGGTAGCTCCTTCACAATCGATCCCCTGTGAGCCGTTCAAAAGACATGGCTGTGGATGCTACATCAGATAAATACCCTTCACGGGCTTCTTGTTCTCATTTTATTGGAGACTTGTTGTTCCATATGAGGAGAGATGGAATCTGCCTCTACTCCTGCAATCCCCTGTAATCCTCAGATCCGATTACAGGCGTGGGGGTAGCCTTCCATTGCCAGACATGACAAAGAGCCTTTTTTTGTTACGCCAACTGCAGTGGCTGACATGCAGTTCACTTGCCCCGAAGGTCAGATGATGAAATGCTGATGTACCGGACTAAATTAAATGCTAAGCTATCCGACTGAATACAATACTAGCACATCAGACTAAATTAAATGCTATCGTATCAGATTGAATGAAAGCTAATTTATCAGAATAAATAAAATGCTAAGCTACCTGACAGAATAAAATGCTAAGCTACTGGACTGAAAAAATACTAATGTATCGAACTGAATAAAATGCTAACGTATCTGACTGAATGAAATGCAAAGCATCAGAGTGAATGAATTTCATGCATATCAGACCAAATGAAATTGTAAAGCAGTGGGGTCAAACTACAGACCCTGGAGGGCCGCGGTATCTACAGGTATTTGTGGTTTAATTTCCATCATCAACCAGTTAAGGCCTTGAGAACAAGGTGTGTGGATTCTTCAGCCAATCAACAACTTAAATGAATCACTTGTGCAGAAAAATACAGAAAACCAGCAGGCACTACTGTGCTGAGGTACAGTATCAACCTGAAATGCTAGTGAATTGAATACACTAATATAATACATGTGATACAAAACACTGAATGGAACATATCAATATGAAGGAACGTGATACAAGAGGAACACACATACAAAAGAAAATTACAAATTTACAATTCAACAAAAAGCACACTACACTACACTATTTAAATTATACTACATACTAAAATGACCATGCCCTCCTGATTGAAAATGACATACACAGCACAGTTAAAAAAGTTATTATAGTAATATAATAATTAATACTAAAGTATTATGAATCAGTGTTGCTCATTGAGATTAAAGGTAATTTGAAATCTCCTGATTGCTGTGTGTGTATTTCATTCAGTCTGATACGTTAGCATTTTATTCAGTCCGATACATTAGCATTTTTTTCAGTTTGATAGCTTAGCATTTTATTCAGTCTGATAGTTTAGCAGTTTATTTATTCTGATAAATTAGCATTTCATTCAACCTGATATGACAGTATTTAATTTAATCTGATGTGCTATCATTTTATTCAGGAAGACTGAACTGTTATTTTCCAGCCGGTAACTGGAAAGTTGTGTACTGGTAAAGATAAAATCCAGTTAGTTTGAAATAGCAATAGAAATAGCAATTCACAACAGTATTGTGTCAGTACAATATTTAATATAAACCAAATGAGAATTACCAGGAAAATGTGTTTAAAAAAATGCTTTTTCTTTTTAAAAAATGCTGCAACAGCACAACCTGTTTTATCTGAGGACAATGTTAATCAAATTAATAATCTATGAAATTGCATTCACTTCACTGTTCAACGCAGCATGACAGATAAGATATGATTTTTTCCACCCTAAACTGGTTCAGACAAGTTTGTTCCGATATCCCTGTAGTTTTGAGGGGAATGAGCTTTCACAAAGCCTGTAACAGGTGGAGCTAAAATCGGCTGTCAATCACTCACATGTTGGAACCAATAAAAAGATTTTGCGCTCTACTGTAAAACATAGTGAAATTAGTGAGTCACTAATAGCACATGGGAGTTTTGCTCATTTTTGGTATGAAGACACCTCCCTGGAACTCATCACCGGATTAATTTTTCACCCACCACAGTATCGATATTCCAGGAACTCTCCACAGAAGCCAGCCACGGGTCTCGTTATTATATTTGAGGTTTTTTTTTTTTGTTTCAGCAATGCCACATAGAACGTGAATTTCTCAGAAAGGTTACTCCTAAATCAAGTCTGCGACAAATTACTATTCCAGGTGTTCAAGTCTGAAATATATTGAGCCAACTGTTCATAAAACCACTGGATTTACATAGTGTGAGTTCAGTGCATTTATCAACCTTGTGTGTAGAATACACCGTTTTTTCCTCTGTTGAAACAGCCAGTCACAAAAGGAAATGTTTTAAGATTATTGTCACTGAATTAGATAATAAAGTAAGCTAATTAGATAAAACAGTTAAATGCCCTGTTCTCACACACAACCTATCTATACTGAATTCAAATGCAGAGATATATTAGTACCTGTCTACAGACAGTTGGCAGTCAGAGTAGACACAGCATTGAGATTTAATGGAGGTAAACCAGAAAAATGGGCAGTATTGTAACGTACAAATGTTTTTCATTTTGTTTTATGTTTTAAGGACAAGAAGCATTAAAAAAATCTGAGAAGCATTGAATAAAAATATTTTGTTGGTTCACAAAGGACACTGTTGCCTTGCTAACACTTGATCTTTTTAATCATGAACAAGTTAATAATCATTCATGTTTGGCGAAACTGGGAAGAAAAACTGGAGCACACGTGTGTGGTTTTAAATTCTCTCTGTGTGAGGCCCACCCTGCGGATGTCATCTGACAGGAAGCATGACGGGGATGTGACAGGATGTGACAGGAGGTGACAGGAAGTGGCGGGATGTGGCGGGAGGCACCGCTGTGCTGTTGCGTACAGAGGCTCTGCGTGGAGACATACGTCGTCTCAGTGGACATGCTCTTCTGTACCAGTGTGCCCCGCCCGCCATTATGAAGCAAGTGAGAGAGGATGTGCAGGCTAGCTGGGGAGAGACTCTCCTGGTGCAGAGGGAGGAGAGAGAGAGACAGACTCTCCTGGTGCACAGGGAGGAGAGCGAGCGAGAGACTCTCCTGGTGCACGGGGAGGAGACAGTGGAGACTGCCGTGGCGTGGATGCATCCCCACACGTCAGCCGGCTCTGGCCCCAGCCTGGCTGAAGGCCCCAGTGGACAGGTGGGCTGTGCTGAAGCTCTTGCTTTGACACAGACACCCCTGGCCTTGGAGAGCGCATTCATCTCCGGGACCCGGCGAGTCAGAATACAAATGAGAGGAGGCCAGAGCCCAGGGCACTCGACTGCAAAGTGCTGGAGCAAAGCCCCGGTTATGGGTCTGGACTACAACATGCCTCCACAGTGAGGCCAGCAAAGCTACAGAACGGGACAGAGTGTGGGGGCCGGGTCCACAGCATGCGGGACAGACAGCAACGATGACAGTACAGCCTCACCTGGGGTTCCCTTCTGATTCTGGACTTTTATTTTTGATTTTGGAGCTCTTGTAGTACACTGACAGACACAGTATATCCCAGATCCCATGAAAAAAAAAACTTATAGAAGTAGGTTTCAGCGAAATCTTAAATCTGAACAAGGCAAGAATATATATAAACTCTTTTAAAGCCTGTCTTTATTATTACATTCATTTGGCATGCATGCACATGAACATGTGCATGCATGCCAATGCGATCCCTGTCAAATGCATTCAGCTAGTGCTTTATTATAACATAATGGTTAGCAACAGTGCATGAAAAATGTGTCTACATGTGTCTTAATGGTGCATTAGTATGAATAATTTTATATCAAAGTTTATTAATAATGATCAGAGCTTTATACATTATAACTAGGACAAGAATGTGCTATATTTATCAATAACCAGTCCTCTAACTGGATCAGCAGTTACACCATTCTTGGATGAACCAAATGCTAATGCACCTCTAACTGTGTCTGCTGTCAACTTTCACTGATAAATACTTTCATGCTTCCAAAACCCCAAATTAGATTTTATTACTAGAATTCAAGATGAGGGAGAGAAGTGGAATAAATTAAAGCATAAGTTTGTTAGCCTGATTCTTAATTAAATGCAAAACAGTTCAGGGGGGCAGCTGACCCATAAATGTGTTTTCTGGAAGACAGAGACAAATTCCTCATTAAAATTTCCATTAACCCTTCCGGAGTTTGGAAGAGGACCAATTACTTACCATGTTTTCATTATGATTGTTCAGGGAAAATGTTAATTACGTCAGGGACACAGAACATGTGTTTGTGCTCAAGGTTTGCGCCTGCAAACATTAAAGTATAAGACCACTGAAATTCAGTTTATATTTGTATATTCTGTATATTTTCCTATTCAGTCAGGCATTAGTTTATATTTTAAATGAGCATTTAGGCTCCAGAAACCACACCCAGCCATCTCTTAAAGGTGCAGTTACTTGTTCTTTTCAGAGAGTACTTGTGATTTTAATGGAGGTGGAATAGGCTAGCAGGTACCAGTTGCTCTTTGACATCGTTTTTAAGAGCAGTAACACAGTAGGATTAATGGCATCACACTGCTTACTCTATGGAACGCATTTAAACAGGCTCTGTGCTCACACATGGTTCATCTGCCGGTGCACATCAGTCTTATTTTGTTAAAGCACACTCAATAGCAAAAGGTAGGAAACTCGTAAGCGCACAATGATTACCATTCAGATTATAGAAACACACCAAGAAGGTTCATGTGGTAAAAATCTTGCAGCATTCAAAACATGCAGGCCACTGTCAAACCATAGGAAGGTGCTTTTAGTTCAATATGAATGCTAATGCATCACTACCTGACCACTGTAAATAAATACTAGGACAACTTGGACCACACACATACACACACACACACACATGCGCATGCACACACAAGGTTCTCTTTTCCCTCCCCCTGGCCAATGAAGTGACGCAGCTATGCATTAGTCCATTTGTATGATGACAAATATTTAGCAGGGAAATTGGATACAGTGAATTGATTTCTTCAGACTTGTGGCTGGAAATGTATCACTGCGCTTAGAGACGTGTGGGAGCAGTGGAGCTTTAAGCCCTGTGGAGGGATCTTTTAAAGAGCAGATGAAGAGAGCCACGCTAAGCCCGGACTGCAGGCATGGCCAAATTTGCATGGCAACACCGTGGATGATCTGCTGGAAAAGTCTTGGTTTCTGAGGGAGAATTGGAGCTTTGGGAAACTGAGAATGATTTTTGTACTGGCAGACTTCAAACGCTGCGCTCTGACGCTCTTCACAAACAGTGTCAAAGGGCGTGTATTTGCATTGCATAGACGGAAAGACTTGGTGTGAAGGAGACTCACTGAACGGCCCGAAATAGGCTGTTAAAAAAATGAACTATTCAATATTCAAGGCACCAAACTCACAAATTCTGATTTATCTTTCTGTCTTATTTTAGTTTCAAGCACAAATTGCACACCCAGTCAATGTAAGACCTGAAAGAAACACAAGTATCTGATCATTATTAGATGACTAACATGGCAGGTCATTCAATTACACCACTGAACGTGGGTGGCAGAACAGGATAATAGTTATGGAACTGGACGTGAAGCTGTAAGATTGTAGGTTCAATTCCTAGTTGAAACACTGACGTTGTACTCTTGAACATGGTACGTAATCTGAATGGGTTCGATAAATATCCAGCTATACAATTATTTCATGCGAAAGAAAGTGATCTGTTAAGAAAATCACTCTGGATTAGAGAATCTTCCAAATGCCTAAAATGTAATTAAAAACTAAATGAAGAAGCAACAGTGTATTGGGTCACCTTTTGTGCATAACATGGCTCAGTCAGAGAATGTGTCCACCACACATCAAATGCTATGACAGTGACATTGCTAGCTGAAGTTTGTACTATGTCCATGTGCCAGGAAGTCCACAGTGGTGGGATACTCAGCTGTGTCCCTATGACAGGTAACCTCCAGCTGTGGGGTATACTTAGCTGTGAGATTGTGACAGTTTGGGTAAAACTGACTTCCAGCCAGTGGGAGCAGCATGGTCTTAAGTCCAAGTCCATAAGATTCCTTCTGTGTAGCACTAGTTTCAAGTGCAGTAGTCACGCCTCCAGAACAGCAGGGGGAGACAAACCTACAACTCTCCTGTTCAAAGCAGGCCAGAGAGATGCACAGAAATCTGTGTACCAGGTCCCAACAGGATGCAAGCTGCTGTCAGTGGGAGAAATGCCTCTCCTCTTATTTGTTCCTAACTCTCCTGTTTGGCTTTAGGTGTGAATAACAGTCACTGGTTTCCATATGAGTATACAAGGGGAGGGCATGCAGTGCTTGCTCAGTCAGGGCTGAGAGCACAGTTATAAAGTAATGAGCAGATTTCATGAATGCTGTCAACTGCCAGAGACCATCAAAAAGTCAGTTACAGTAACACTTGGTGTTTCAACAAAAAAGCTCACCCAATGCACTATGGCACTGCATCCAATGTAGCTCTAATGTGTAAAATGTGACACGCTACCCACTACTGAGCAGAGGTAGGGAAAAAATGAACACAATATAAAATACCTCAAGGGTGAAAGGTGTAGGTGGCCTTTTAATAACTCTTCCAGTATTATGCTGGGAATTACAAAAATGGTGTGGGTGGGTGGGGTATCTGCAGAAATATGAACTTTGATGAGATTGCATAAAGGCCACTAAAGATTCAGAGGCGTTCATTTTTCTTGAAAAACCTTAATTACTTTAATTAATGTCAATCCATTATTCCACTGTTTTACAAATGATATGCTATGGGACTGTACAAAAACTTTGTGAAGATGATAGTTGAAGGAAGTTAATTGAGGTACTGCACAACAGACTATGGACATTTTTGCAAGCCAAAACCAAGCTCGCTCATCCCTGTGCATGGAGAATTTGAACACTTCATGCGGGAAGTGCAGATTACCCAGGATTCAGTGCAAGAGAACAAAGAACTTGTTTGATCCTCGTGCAATGGGCATACTGATTCATAATGATTATCTGCAAATACATTCTAAATGGAAATATGTGTGTGTGTCCTTGCCAAGAGTGAGTATATGGTGCATATATACTTTATGTTTGAACTGTGAGTCATTAGCAGTCTAATACATTTCCCTACAGGTTTAGAGATTCAATATGGACTGAATTGAATGGACAGTGTATGCAAGCCTCAGGTTATGCCCTATAAAAGGGAAAGCACAAAAGCTTCCATTTGGATGAGCTTCATGGGTTAATAACTTATCTATCGCACACCACCAAGGACACCTTCATTTTCCATTTCAATTGACTAAAAATGAATGGCTGTCAGCGGTTTTCCTGTTTGATCTCATTAAAATTGAGAAACTGCCCAATCACTGTGTAACCCAAAAGACCTGTACTTAAGGGTTGGCACAGTTCATAACATGAAGCTTTTTCAAAGGCTTTATACCACAGGGGAAGAAAATTATAGCTTTTCACTGGAATGGCTTTGAAATGCTTACACTGAATCACTTTTTGTTACCTTCACCTGAACTCAAAATGAAGGGGTTATCTACGTTTGTATTCAATTGGCACATTTATTGAGATCAGGGCTGTCCAGCCCTGTTCCTGGAGAAGTACCGTCCTGTACATTTTCATTTCAACCCTAATTTGGCACACCTGATTCTACTGATTAGCAGCTCAACAAGATCTCTAGCTGTTGAATGAAGTTTGCTTTGTTCAGTTGGAGTGAAAACCTAGAGGCTGATAGATCCTCCAGGAACAGGGTTGGGCAGCCCTGATCTAAGTAATTCAGTTTTCATATAGCTTGTTTAAAATAAGTCTAATTGCATTCGTTAGTAATGCGCAGTGAGGAGGATATTGTGTTTGGTTGGCTGAAATGCCATAGATTATAGGGACCCTTTATTTCTTTATACAAGGCTCAGGCCATGCAGTGCAGATTGACACTCATTCCTCAGAATCCTAAGGGTGTCGGTTTCATTTGAGAAATCGCATGCTTTAACCTCATACTGTACACACACATCTCACATACTTCATTCTCAGCTGCAGTACGCCAAGAATGTCTGGGAGAGCTCAGGGAATGGTCTTATACATGTAAACCATGTGAACATGTCCCTGATGTTTCAGTTTAAATTCTTTATCATTCGTCTGTCAATAAATACATTTTGCACAATAAATTAATTTTCAGTGAAGAAAATCTGTAATTGCAGGTTCTGCATTTTACAGAACCTGCAGACGGGGTTCATGCTGTTTCACCCGCTAATCTCTGGCATTAACGGGTGCAATGATTACGCATATCAATTTTCTTTCACAAACAAGATTTTCCATAAAAGGTTCAAAACTCCATTTAACGATTCCCCTTGCAAAGAATGTGCAACTAAGACCTAAATGTAACAGATTTATAATTCATGCACCTAATCTCTTAGGCATGATGACAGCCCGATTGAAGCACCAGAGCATGCCATCTCAAAACTGACGATCAAATTGTTTATGAAAGTAAAGCGATCAATGAGAACCTCTGAAATTGCAGTATGGGGGAAAATGTAACGGACCGTTGAACTGAAATTATTATTTGCATCTGAAGCCTGAAGTTGCCGTTGTGGGAAATGTGCTTAGATAGCCAGCAAATCAACGGAGAGGACCTACAATTTACACATGCTAATTCTGCTCCACATATACATAATAACAGAAAATCTGAATGATCATTTTCAATCTGGGAATTGCATAGTTTATTAGTTATCTTTATGGCTGGAAGCTACCCACCGTTATTAAATTTATACCTTGAGGAAAGGATAGCTGACCACACACAGAGCTGGTTTTATTGAAAATGCTACATAAAGATGGTTGGGAAAACTTTGCCAAAACAATTAATACAGTAATTCTAGGTTTCCTTTAATTTAAATCAAATTGCCTCACAACTGTTGATCTAATTTTGACTGTATTAGTCATCTTCAGAAAACAAATTTACCCACTGATTCAGTCGGTGACGTGCATACACTTGTATAGATACCCTGATTACATGATTCCTATGGCCTACTCCAAAAAAGCAGATTTAGAACACCAGCTTATTGAAGTATCTAGAGCCCAAAAGACATTTGTTCACATGGATATTAAATTCCTTTAAACAAGGCTAATCCTACACTGCCTGTCTGTTGCTGTTATGCATTTCCGTATCTGTTGGCTTGTGTTTGACACTCTTATTTCTGCAGAGATGCATGACAAATGTCCCTTTGAGTTACAAACAATACATAAAGCAAGCTAATCTTGATCAGGGGAAATTCCTAAGGCTCAGCACTGCTACTCATGGCAACATCTTCAAGACAAACAAACCTGCTACAAAAAGCTAACTACAGTAGACCATAGATTCTTACCCCGGAAAATGAATGGCTACAGTTGGATTCATTTCACTAGTGAAACAGCAAAGGAAGCGACAGCTATTTCCAGCATTTCAGACTCTGAAATGTCTTAGGTTTCAGAGTCTCATTTCTGAACACAAGCTGGTGAGCCAGTTTTCTACCTGTAGCTGGCTCAGGGGGCACATGCTTTTCCCTACTGCAAAATCACTTCGAAAAGAGTGAGTCCAAAATGGATGACGCCCACTCTTTTGGGATTAAAAGCCCTTTCTCAGCGTTGTTTTACAGTGAATATCATTTTTGGTACAGGAATGAATTCATTCGTTTATGAAATCATTGCTATTCGTCTGCACACATACACAACATGTAATCGGTCATATATGAATATCTGCAGTTTAAATTATTTAAACTAAATTATTCATTATTGAGAAGATATTAAAGGCAGTGTCGTTCACACAACTGCATGAAACATCATTTAAATAAAGAGGTGGCACAGGTCATTTCCATTGCACTTTTTTTTTAAAGAAATGTGACTCCCGAAGAGTGGCCAGAGCCCGAATGTCACCAAACACTTTCTCAATTCTGACACTTCACATAGCGCAAGCATCTGAAACACTGAGGTAATAAGCAATCACATTTTATGATGTTTAAAATGTGCAGTGTACAATATTCACTGACGTTCAATCAATCAGACTGGATTAACTGCTGTCCGGTTGAAACTGATGGTAAATTACACTAATGATTGATTGCTTGTCATGATATTCCTTGAATACTTTGCCACAAAATATCATTACTCTGTTTCAGTTATTGCACTTATGGTCTCACTCTTATATATCAGCTCTTACGACCATTTTCTGACAGTTATGAATGAACAACTGTTGCCATTAGCAGTCTGTGTTTTAAAATGTAAAGAGCTGTTTTCACTTAGCCATCTTATATTGATTACTGAACAGGAAATGTTACCATGTTTCAAATATGGTAGGGTTTATCAGCTTTTTTAGACTGACACAATTTTGAGGGATATAGCTAATTCCATTTTTGATGCAGTTATTTTTTGAGATATTCACACCTCAAGTGGGAAACAGGATGTCAGGATCTCAATCATTATGCAGCGGTGAGCCAAATAACCATCAGTAGGCCTGGTTTAAAAGTTGCCATCTTTTCTGCAACGAAACAATCAGAATGTGCTGGGCATCTGCATTAAAAATCTCCATCTAGCACTGACCTACAATCCTTAAATTTTACGTGTATCTCCAAAATCACTGAATATACCGGCACAAGATCATAAAATTTTTACCTCATGGAAGTAATATTAAAATAGGAAACTCAACATAACCTCAAAACCAATTGATAAATTTTTCCCCAAATGTAAGATGCACAAAGTTCACATCTAACAACACAAGGACTCTCAAACTGAGTTAGCACATTGAGTGGTTACAGGCTAACTGAATATTAAGCAGGTTCATTGTGGCTTTCAGTTCTCGGGCCCCAGTAAGTGCTGCTTGCAGCTATTGCACCCGGATCTTACATCGCAGGCCAGTAGGACACGGCATTATTGTGCTATGCTGACAGGCCACAGCTGTAACAGGCCTGGTGCTCACTGAAACAGACGGGAATGGTATCTGTAATAGTACACAGCCAAACTGTACGAGCAGGATCGACCCGCAAGTGCTTACAACGTATGCGTAAGCCTGTTGACTAAACATTAGAAAGTGCATCTCAAGGGTAGCGTATAGATCTCCTTTCTCTCCTTTGTTCATTCCATTGTTATCCTGAAAAGTGAAGTGGGATTTCTGTCCCTCTGTTTCTCTTTCAGGTCGCCTGAAACAATGTGAATTCTTTTTCGGCCCTCTTTGCAATACTCAATTGGAGAGAGAGAGAAAAAAACAAAAACAAATCTTGGGAAAATTTGCACTGTTCGACCACTTTGAGCCACTTTTATGGTCGTTTCTTTATACTTCTGCCCTTGTCATTTTCTTCACGTGCCTTGCTATTTTAAACAGAAGTTGGACAATTATTGTATCAAGGATAATTTTGTTAGTTTGGTTTCATTATGTATTCAGATAAGAGATTTGCTTTCATGTGGAGAATTTTTGAAAGAGGATTGAGGACATGGTCCACGTATTTCATACAATAGTTGTAAGCCTTTGCTGACAACAAAGCAGAGATGAAGACAAGGAAAGGTCCAGTCCAAACACAAGCTATTTGGCGGAGGACTTGTTAGAAGTGCAGTGGATTCATTTGTAATACTGCAATTGTGCTCGGCTTAAAATCATAAAAAAACAATAGAGGACTGAAAATCCTCCTGACATTAAACCAACAATCAACGTACTTGGTGATGAGCTGTATGCAAATGACTTCTACTCTGCGCACTGCTAATAAGAATGTTTTCAGCTTCCGATTCACATATTGCACGAGAGAGATTCCACCGTGAGACAATCAAGCACCCGGGCTATTAAGTTGAAAGAGAGATGATAAATGTGCATCTATTTACGGTACATAAAACGCAGCGCTTTAAAGGTATGTAATTAAATTCCCTTCCCGTTCACCCTTAATCTGGGCGCAGGAGGCTAAATGGCAGGTCGGTGTTATTAACTTTGACGTGACTTTGGGTAGGGCCACGGAGGGATTCCAGGCTCCTGTGACACGTCCTTGGTCATCCTATCTTCTCCCAGGACTTCATTTACTGATACGGACGCAGCCCGCGTCGATATTTCAATAATATCAAATGATTAGCAGTCCTGCGCTGCCAAAGCAATATTTCAAGATCAAAGTGTTCCCGTGGCTTTCTAGCGAGCAGCATTATCGTCTGACTTTGGCTGAGGCGTGCGGGCGGAGTAAACACGGCTCGGGAAGGGGCGGGCACACAATTCCCCAAAGCCTTTTCAAAAGAGGGATGCAAAACAATGAGGTGCAGATCCCACAGTCCTCAGACTGAGAATGCAAAATCTGCTCAATACACTCTCTGCAAAGATATCATCAGAGTGTTAAAATGGCCCAGCGAAATGCTGTTCTCTGCGGCTTTAATGAGCTGTCCACCTCTGAGCGTTTTTTCTTTTCATTAATCGGACCTGTTTTTAGCGGCCGTGCGCGGCGGCTGGGAAACGTAATCTTCCAGGCTGTCATTAGCGTCTCCTGATGATCAGCCTCCACTGTATTTGTGCATCTCTCTTCTTTAACAAAGCAAAAAGCTAATCATTTCCCTCAAAGAAAAGTCAACCTTCCCCTCGGTGGGGGAAAAAATAACCTTAAAAAAAAACGGATGCGTTACGTGACTGCATCTGGAGTCAGCCTCGTTGGCATTCTGCTCATGTGTGGCACTGCCAGTCTAATAGACCCAAACACAGAGATGCTTCTAATTCAAACTGTGTAAGCTTACCAGTGTTTGGGAGCACAGGTCAGGAAACACAGGACACAGAGCGGATACAGGGCAAGAGAGAGAAACGCACAGGGCAAGAGAAAGAAACAGCACAGGGCACACAGCAGACACAGGGCAAGAGAAAGAAACAGCACAGGGCACACAACAGACACAGGGCAAGAGAAAGAAACAGCACAGGGCACACAGCAGACACAGGGCAAGAGAAAGAAACGCACAGGGCACACAGCAGGCACAGGGCAAGAGAAAGAAACGCACAGGGCAGGACAGAGCAGGAACGCACAGGGCAGGAGTGGCAAATGGACATTAATTAGAACCGGCATGCAAATGGGGCAACTGAAAATTGAATGACAAGTTCAATATGAATAATTGCACTGATTTGCAAATATGTTTCATATTCTGCAGTTCCCAGAATCAGTATCCCAGACTGGGGTAATGAGCGACACCTATTTTTCATGCAACATCTCTAACAACTGCGGAAAGTCCCCACAAATTCCCACTGGAGGCGCAAGAGAGCTGTGTTTTGCTGTGTTCTACCAAAGAAATATACAATATGTTGTGAATCAAACTTGAAAAAAATGATTGTAATCCGGGACAAAGCAAGCCAAAGAATGAACTGAAGGACTACTACACTCACAATGCTTCACTCTCCACTGCAAATCCACTGCCCCCTCCATTAACCAGTATTTCATGTCAGTAATACTCACATACACCATCCTCATGGGACAAGAGATCGGACAGATAGGACAGAAAGAAAACCCCTGATTAGCTGACGTTAGCCAGCACTGTGTAGAGATGTCAAAATGCCAGTCAGCTGCCACCTAACCTGATGGCCATCCTCGCTCTTATTCCCTGTGTGCGGCACTCTTTTCCAGATGCATGCATTTATTTTAAAACAGTAAAAAAAAAAAACTTTAAAAAAAAAAACGAATTAAAATAAATTTACTGCAACGGACATGTTTTCTTTGATCAGGCCTTTGTTCACTTTGCATCCCTACTATCATTAATGTTAACGTTGTTATACCAAACAAGCAGAAGCAGGTCATCAGTTTGGTTGGATGGATAGAAGATGCAATAACCAATGAAAAATGGTTACTATTATATAGCGGAGAAAATGGCTGCATAATGTAATTAACGTCCGGCTTCAGTTTCACTCCTTGCTGTGTTATTGGGTGCTAATGCCTTCAAATCCATCAGCTCTAGAAGGAGAGGTTCACATACTATGCCACTGAGTGACCACAAAGGAAATAACAAACATCATCTGAATGAAGCCTTTAAAGGTCTGCTCAGGAAAGTGCTGGAAACATTTTGAGTTAATGGTCAATTAATTGTCATCTCTATTGCTCAGCACATGTGGTCAGTAAAATAAAAATGTGTTTTGTTATTTGATTTGTTATTATTGATCCAAGTACTGTAAATCAAAAAAGAAAATAATTTTTTTAGGGGCTACCAGCAAAATGAGCAAATGGGCATAAATGTCATCTTTATATTCAAATATTTTAACTATTATCATCTTCATACTAACATATTTCAAGCCCCTGAAAAAAATATATATAAACCCTTTATGTGTAACAAGTTAATGACTTTAAAATATATTAGGAGCAGCATAACAGCAAAGCAAAGACACCCCAGCCACTGTCAAGCTTTGATGGGACATGCCATTTTAACTCTCACCTGACAGTTAACTTTACTAAGCCAATCTCAACACAGGCTGGTGGTACAGTATCAGCACAGGCTGGGGGCACAGTCTTAGCACTTTTGTTGAAGCTGAGTGACTGCTGCATGAAGGAGGAGTGTAGTATTCACGACATGGTGATGTGCATATTTTCTGAACTAGGTGTGGCAGCGGATAGAAACCTAGGTTCACTCAGCATTCGTCTGTAGCTGTCAGTCATAAACATAGCGTGGCAATTTAATTTTAGCCATTTGCAGAACTCACCAAACTATGTAAATTTTATTTTTTTTAAAACATAACTCGTAACTTGTATTCCTTCAAGTGGAGGACACACGTTGACTGAATCCAGGCCAGGGCAGGCAGATTTCCTGTATCCCAGCGATACCTCAGATTATCCGCTAGTGAAGACAGCCGCACTGGCCAGCGGGTGCAGTCAGACTCCAGCATGGGCTCTTGACTTTAATTTAATTCTCAGCACTAAGCCCAACTGCTGTTCGAGATGATAGGTGTGCCATTCGTCAGCTTCTGGGGCTGCAGGGGAGCCTAACCCGCTCCAGAGCTGAGCGGGGAGTGTTGGCCTTTTCTGGGATTTATACAGAACTGTCCAGGATGACCTTGGAGCCCCAGACCTCACAGGCATTTCATTTTGTGCTGGCTGACCACAATCTGCACAACCCAAAACCGGAGCATTTCACTTTGTCCTTTTATCTGGCTCCTTTCCATTTCTCTTTATCATCCCTGTTTCTTACTGCACAGCCCTCTGGTCCCCTAATTACTTTGCCACATTGGTTTTTAAAGGATAGTCTAAATTTGACCTATTTGAGCTAACACCTGTTTGCTGCAGCCAGCTGTACTACAAGCAGGCAAAGCTTACTTTTAAGATTTCAACAAACACAGAAGCACACCTGATGTTATTTTAACAGAAAGGGCTGGAAGAAAACATGAAGCCTGCCATCTTTGTGTGCTACATCCAGCTCACCTGCCAAATAAATGGCTATTGACTAAAATAACATGTGCGTACATAACAACACACATTTGCGACATATTGTATATGCCCTATTGTTTCAATTTTGAAACAAAATTGTGATCACTGAACAGACAGCTAGCTAATATGGTTGCAGATAGCTAACAGTTAACTGTCTGGAATTAGACTGCATTCTCCTTCAGAAATGTGTCACTCATGATTAAATAACATAGAATCCTTTCCATCATTTCTGAGAGAATCAGAGAAGTTCACTTTGAAACCCTGGAATGGAGACAAGTTCAAAATAACATCTGCATGTTCACTATATATAGATGGCTGGATAGCTGTATACACATTAGCACAGGATGATTTGGGGGTTCTTTATTGCACAGCTGTGGCCTTTTTTAAATGTTTTATTTTACCCAGAATGCACACGGGCATCTGAAGACCATAACAATTTGTCAACAGGAGATTCCCACCTCTGGATGACACTTTTCCCACAAGTGGGTGGGAAAGTGATCAGTCGCCAAAGCCATGAATATGAGCAGCACATACCCCTTGAGAATAAACAAAAGAAATCAAAGACATGCCAAAGCCACATATTTACATAGAAAGCTTAGATAGATAGATAGTCATTGAAAGCTTAGGGTTTATTTCAGAGTGCATTATTCTAAATGCTATATCATTCAATTAAATTCTCCACCTACATGAATCATGAATCAAAATAACTGAAGACTGTGATTTTTTTTAATGTACAGGGACAGAATTTTAAGTCTAGAGGAACCTTTGTGTTTTTCCCCCAATGAAAATGCTTTACAGTGTTAACACAAATTAAACCGTTACAGAGTCATATACCTTTTTGTATGATACAATCAATTTATTCTACTTTTTCCATGCCATTATTAATTTCACAGGCCAAACGTTTGACTGCAACCTCCAACATTAGGAATACCAATTGTAAGAAAATACTGACTGTGATTGGAGTCCTGATTAAATGGCCTGAAAACTCTTCTGAAACAGCATGTAACTGATGAAACACAGCAAAGGAGGAAAAGAAAGCATTAAGAAAAATGAGAAGCAGTATTATCCGGAGATAAATCTTTATAGTTCAGAGGCACGCTCAGTTGGGCGGTACCATCCGTGAGACACACAATCAAGTACAAATGAGACAAGTTAGATGAGAATCTACCGCAAAGTTGCATGTCTGTTCAAATTGTACTTCCACAACAAATAAGCACGCCGCACAAGGTATCAATTTTTATGAAGTGTGCCCCAAACATGGTGGTAAACTGAAGATGTGGAAAGGAAAATAAAACCAATGAGTCAGTGCTTCTCTGGAAAATGACCTACCTGTCACGATTTTCAATGATGTATTCACAGTCGGTAAATGGCAGCCTTGGAGACATAACTCCATTTGAGAGATATATAGATATAACAACTACCTGAACACACCTCAAAGGCTTGTAACAATACCCTCAAGATAACTGCTGGGTAAGGCAGCAAAACCACACTACACACCCCCAAGCAAAAAGTGCTATTGTACAGTGAGTCATGGCTTGCATGAGGCAAATAAGGTAACAGGTAATCTGTCTGAAATATAAAAGATCCAGAAGCATGTTTAGTTTAATTTTTTTCCATTGGATAAAAAATTTAGTTAAATGTGTTATTATTTCACTGTTTTATGTAGAGTTATGTACAAAATAATCAGCAAGTTTTTTTTTTAAAATCAAGAGATAATAGTTTTAATTAGATTAAGCAGTCTTCATCCCAGGATCTTTTCCCATGAGTTTTTATCATGTTAAACAGTTTTAATACATGCTAATTTTGGTTTGTAGTATCAGGACTGTTGTGAATATGTAATGTGAATATTTCCTGAACTGGGTTTGGCAGCGGATATAAACCTGGGTTTCAATCAACATTGGTCCATAGCTGTCATTCATAAACACAGTGTGGTAGTTAAATTTTAGCCATTTGCATTACTACCAAACTATGTCAAAATAATAATAATGATAATAGGTTTTTCCCCATGAGTTTTTATCATCTTGCACACTTTTAAGATGTGCTAATTAATCTGTGTGCCTAGCTGATCTGCAAGTGGGAGAGGTTTTATTTATTTTTAAATAAATAAATAAATAAACACAGTGAATGCTGATCCCTGGGGTTATACGGATACAGAATTAACTTTTTTATGTTATTAAGACTTCAGTTAAATGAACTATTTTAGTGCACATTTTTACATACAATAGAACCTCAGAGATAAGAAACTGTGAGGTATGGATTGACTGGTATACCAAACCTTGCAGCACACAAAATTTTGCCTTGACACAATCAAGCTGAATTTTATTAGGGCTAGACCAAAATAAGACTGATCACAAAAGAGCACAAAGATAGTGGGTCAATGGAAAGCCGGTGCATCATTCAGAAAAACCCTTGAGACATTTCTAGGTCCATTTAGCTTCAGGATGACAAAACCCTTTGCTTATTTTGGCTGCAATGTAAAGTCTGTAATTATTGCAATCAAAGAGTCATGAAATAATTCCAAACAAGCATCTTAGAGGTTCACATTCAAACAAGGAAGCCGAATGGTTGTTAGTGGTTGTGAACAGTGAACACAGGTCTACCACCAGAAGTGAACAGCCACAGGAAAAGTGGACAGGCACACAGTGTCTGCCCAGGGCCTTTGTTCATATTTAGCAGAAGAAATCCTGTCCTGATCTACATGCTAGACAAGCTCTTGCGCTCATAACAGCAAGGCAAGTAAGCAGTCAGGGGCCAGGAAGAGATTTCATCTTGGCTGTAGATAAGATGGACAAGAGACCATTACAAGGATGTGTAAGGAGGCAAACAGATAAAAACAATATTTCCTCCTGTCATATTCAAGGACGTTTACTGTATTAGCTTCAAAAAATGGTGCTTCATCTAATGTGCTGTGTTTAGGGATCAACTTCGAAAAATTCTCTGGAAGAGGGAATGCCAAATTGCTGCCTCCCTGAATGAAGAGTGCCTATTTTTATTTGTACAGCTTGCATTTTGTATTATTATTAATAATTATTATTTAAAAAGTAGGATGCGCAGCGCTTTCTCATATTCCTCTTCACAGAGGGAAATGTCTTTGAAATGCACAGCTGTGACCCCTAGTCTCTCGTGGTGGGTGAATTTCGACCCAGCACAATGCCTCTTCCCGTGAGCCGGGCTTCGTGTTGGCAGAATTCAAGTATCACATCATTGTTTCTAATTACAATGGATTTGTGGGCATTAAAGCGTGATTGTTTTATAGTCTGTGATGACAGTGCAGCCAGGTGCATGTGTGTGCATTGGCAAATGATCATAAAGAACAAATATTGGATTTACTATGGATCTGTGAAGTGAATTAACTGTCATTTGTTTGAAACGTTGGCAACGCAAATCAACATTTCAGTGCAAATATACATATCATATGATATTCACTGTGAGAAAAGCTGCTTCACAGAAGCGTCTAAGAGAGAATTAACATACATCGTGAGGCAGGTGAGAATGGAGAAAAATCTAATATTTTTTCACAGTGAGAAAGAAACACATGACCGGAAATTGCAGAGACAAGCAATCAAGCTTTCACGTAGTCAAATTTTGTAATGCTAGCCACCATCAATTCCTATATCCATAAATATAGTCATTTTGCAATCTATATGTAATTAAATGTATGCCTAATTTTCCCTTCTGTGTATTGTGATGGCCTGTAAAATGTGTTCAGATTCTGCCGATCATGTATGAAATTCTTTGGACTTACTGACTATAACAGCATTATATACTGTCTGTTGCATTACATATACTGTCATTCACAACTTTGCCGCACTCCATGAGAAGGATCTCTACCATGTTGCTAAGGAAAAGTGGCTTTGAAAGGAGAGAATGAACACCAGACAGGGCCAAACACTCGACCCTAGGTGTTCGCCGATGAAGTGTGCACCAAGAACATAGCTACCTGTGTGTGTGTGTGTGTGTGTGTGTGCGCGCGCACGCACCAATAAGAACACAGCTACCCTGCCTGTGTGTGTGTGCATGTGTGTGTGTGTACACCAGCTACCTGCCTGTCTGCATTTGTGTGCGCGTACCAGTAAGAACACAGATCTGCATTTTGATGTGTTTCAAAGAGGGACACACACTCTCTCTCTCAACTACAACAATAATAATATGTAAAAAAAAATTATAAATAAATAATAATAATAATAATAATAATGTAAAATTGTTTAATTAATTATGGTGTGAAAAACATAACAAAAATGATAATACCATTATTGTAATATAAACAAATATGTATAGTATAGGTTTTTTTTAAAGACTTTTTTAAACTAGGTCATCAAATAACAATTTGATAGTGTTGGTACTGTTTACGTCACACATTCCTGAGTGTTCAGAATGCAGACAGATTCCAGCATTCTTCTTTGTATGCACTGCACATTGATCATGTGAAAGCAAACACGTGCTGACTGTTACAGTTAACTACTGGAGATAAACATGTTTCCTCTGAGGGCATTCAATCAAAATGTCCTGTTATCTACATTCTGTAATGCATTGTGACGTGAATGCTAGCACATTAAGAGAAAGGGCATTACTTAACTAAGTAAGTAGTGCATTTGCTAATTAAGCAAAGCAAGTGGAAAGAGAGAGCAGTGATCGGCTTAGATAATGCATGATTTCTCTTCCTTGAAGCTAGCCATGCACCTACAATTCAGTGAGTTAATTTACACATTTCAGAATTTATGCAAGCTGTTCATAACACTCAGCAGTTTGCCTTTTTTCTTGACAGTTATACAATGATCATATTGGAAGAGGGAATTTTCAGCAGAGAAGTTTATGCTCTTTACATCCTACCAGCTAATGGTTCAGTCAACCCCAGAGTTTTAACTAACCACAGCTTTTTGAAGTATGGTACTGCAACTATCAACAAAATAGAAAAAAAGCTATTATTTTTCAGTCAATGTTACCATGAGTATCATCAGTGCCAATTTAGTTAGCATTAATTGCAGTGTATCAGTTCAACAGACACTACTAGTATTCGTATTTTCTGTGCAATTGCAGAATTTTAGCTTCCATTTCACTAGCTGTAAATCCACATGCATGGGCACAGATATGTCTTACAGTATATGCACTAGGAATTTCTATTTTTCCAGAAAATAAAACATTGTCCCTCCTGGGAATAGATGCAGGTTGTGCCAGGAATCCTGGCAAACTGGACTTGAATATATGTAAAGCTCAAGCTACCAGGAAAAAATTGGTTGGTTGTATGGTAATAAGCAGAACAAAATAAGAAGCAGAACAAAATAAAACAAAATAAAAATATGCATAAACCTACGGGTTGCCAAATTGACAGCTTAAATGTATTCTGTGTCATTATTAAGGCAAAAGAATGTCATTTGTGTTAAGTTATATTAACATAAATGAAATAAATAAATAAATAAATAAATAAATGCACACAAATATGAATTTGCACAAAGCTTGAACTTTTCTAGTCCAGGTTCTTTGACTGTTAACTGTCTGCTGCAAGAACAGCTTTGTGGAACTGACGTTTAAGAATTCTTCTTTGCATAAACAAACTAAATTTGTTAAAGTAATCTGGCATCATAGTCATCATAATGTCGAGATGGAAGCCATGTTCTGTTAGCATTGGGAGGTCACATTGGAAGTGCAGTTTCAAGAAGCAGAGTGCTTCGATAGACTCCGGATTCAAGATTGGATTGTGAATTTTCCTCAGACAGAAAACAGTCTTGGCCTCCATTAATGTAGCCTGGATAGTGCCAAGCATGTCAAACAGCTGTTGCGGATATTTTCCGGTTTTCCCTTTATTACATTTCTCGGGAAACTGGAAATAGTTTGAGCGGGAATTTCCGGGAAACCGTTTCCCAGTGTTAAACCCCAGCATGCCTCAACTCACTCATTACCTATTCAGCACGCTCACATTCTTCCCCATGAATATATGTTTATAGAGACATCAAACATGACATTTCATGACATCTGAAAGGTGAGGTGGGAAAACGCTTTCAGTAAAGTGTGTATGGACTACAGCCCATGTTTGACAGTACAAAGGTCTGCAGCCATGGCAAATGTCGACACAATCAAAGCAGCTCTGGCTCTTGAAAGCACCTTAGTCCATGCATTCACAAAGCTTGGTAACGCATGCCATAATTAATGCTGATTGATTGAAAAGTGATCGATGGGATGTTCTGCAGAGGAATGCCAATGTTAAGGCTACCCAGACACAATTGTTTGCACTGGCTGACATTATTTCACCTTCTCATTGCTGACCTGTGCTTGCATGCTAGTATAACAGCACAGAAAGACCAACCACCAAAACTCCAGTATTGATGTACTTCAGCAGTAGAAGTACAGCCCAATAACCTGTACAGTACAGTGGTGTGTCCTGATTAATTTAATACTCTATGAGGAAATATGGGATCAAAAGTAATAAGTGATTAATGTATCTGTGTGTGTGTGTGTGTGTGTGTGTGTGTGTGTGCATGCCTGTGTGCGTATGTCTGTGTGTGTCTGTATGTGCGTGTGCACCTGTGTACGCCTGTGTGTGTGTGTGTGTGTGTGTGAAAATGTTTTACTTAATTTGGTCCATTTGTCTACTATATGGGTTAGGATGTGCCCTGGCTTTCTGAGTTAATGGAGGTAAGTAGTGTCAGTAAAAAGAGATAAATACTTTAATACTGTACTGTCTCACAGTACCGGTACCTCTGTGTCAAGATCCCTGCCTAAGTCTTTTTACTTTACAGGAGCTCATGAATATATCCGAAACAATAAAGCGTGACTTTTTTCTCATAATGCTTTTCCACAAAGTTGATGGCAGAAAAATGCAAATTCTCATCAGCGCTTGCCTCAGGAGGAAAGCTTAAATGCATATGAACTGAAAAATGCCATTGTTTTTGACATGTTTGTTTAAAAATACATTAGTCTTCAGTCTTGCGGCCACTTACCATCTTTCTCAACATGACTCAAATGAATGAGATAGTCTATTTCATTCTTTTCATAACCATAATTTTAAGAAGTACAAAAAAAAAAGAAATAATGAGAACAGAAAAAATCTGAAGCAAACAAGTGAAAAAGAAATAAATGGGCTGCAACAATTGAAAAAAAAAAAAATTGGCTTTTGGCTCCAGATCCTTGTCTGCTACTCACAGGCTGCTGAATCCAGAATGAGGTCTACTGAATACAGGCTTTGCTTTAATGTCTGTAATTTAAAAAGGCCTATTACAGCTGGCAAAAGACTACATATTATTATTATGATGATACCATGTAGGTCAACTGAAAAATACATTTTCTTTTGCAGTGACCACCTTGGGATTCAAATTGGGTGGAGAATTCAAGGGATTGTGTAGCCAATCAGATTTAGGGGATTTCAGGATTAGATGGTCGTTTGAAGAGAGCCTGTTTTTGTGGAAATTTGACCAGAATACAGGGATTAACACCCTCACTCTTTGAAAATTTGGAGGAGAACACCTTCCATAGCACAGTGACCTCATCATTGCACTGCAGCATTGGATCTATTCCGATCCAGATGGAAGACTGCTCACTACCGGCCTACCAACAGCTCTTAGTTCTCCCAGGTGGCCTACAATCCAAAGACTACTAAAGCCCACAGACGCATAGCTTTAGCAGCTAGTGATGAGAAGGCTACAGGGTAATATGGCTGTGGCCCTAATCTAAATTTACCAGTATGGCTTCCACACATTAACTGATACCATAGCAATACCAGAACTTCAACTGGCGTGCTAGCCTGCATCACTTCTCTACTCACTGTAAAACCCAAAAGTTCAGTTCAAAGGTCTGTTCGTCAGAACAGTTTAAAGGTCTGTTCAAACTGAACTGTTAGCCTTGATGGTCTTCAACTTTTTAAATGAAACACTAACTCTTTTTAAGTGAACTATAATGTTGTATTACACATTTTAAGTTAAGACAGCTCAGTCCATTTAGTGGGATTGCCCTTTTTATGGGGGCTGTGTGCTTGCAGAGATCCACACGCTGGGTGAAGGGTACAGAAGATAGATGCACACAAGCACCAGGAACATTAATACACAACCGGACCAATCAAATGCTCATAAAATCCTGGATAATACACGGTACTGGGGGGGGGGTGGAAGTCCATAAGCAATTCATAAACCCTGGAAAATCACAACTGGCCACGGAAAACGATTACTGAAATGATGCTAAACTGAATCCCTCTGCATTTTTCAAATAAATGTGTTAGAAAGATGGCTTTGTTCATGACTACGTTTGAGTGTTGTAAAGTTGTTATTAAACCTTTAATATTTAATCTGCAGCTTTGGTCATATAGCAATCCTTGTATTATGGGACTTCAGTCTGTATATTTTAAAAAGACACAGTGAATCACAGCAGAACAATGCCCGGTATATTGCGGGCATCTGAACAAGGAGACAAACATTTGTGAAAACTTATAATTTCCCCCTTGCGGCAGTGCATTTGATGTGTCTGTGTCCACGCCTGCCATGCTTTTTTTACGGTTACTTCTCCTCTGAAGCGTACAGGGCACTTAATGCCCAGTGATGCAATAGATGATGAGCTTCATATACTGAGAGCATGTCCATGACTTCCCGTTAAGGACCCCCCGGGGGGTCATTTCCACAGCAACACCAATGATAATGCATTCCCCGCGCTCCGAGTAACACCTGTCACTGCACATAACAGGGAAATAAAGGATGATGCTCTGATTAAAAAAGGCTCCAGATGCCATTTGTTTGATCTCGCTGGTTTCATTTTGCCGGAGCATTGCTGTTGAACCTTCCCCCGCACATAACTCTCCGCTGTAAGGTCGTTCACAGTCCTTATGCTGTTGATCAGGTTCATACTGGAGATCACAGAATAGATTATATGTAATCTAAAATTTAAATGGCAAGAAAGCTCAGGGGCAGCCTAAAAGTAACCCCCTCAACTTTCCCCACCAACAATTTAAGACTATGGCACATACATTTTGTAAGGAAGAGTAGGAAATTGTAAACTGGTATTTCTTGATGCAGACTGCACAGAATTCTAAGGTGAACTTTGCTGATTTATTCATTTTGATTTTCCATTGCTCTTTGATATTTTCAGTCCCTGCAGTAATTTGAAATTTTGAAAATGTCATGCTCGGTAAATGGCTGTGGAAAGCTCTTGTTTAATTCTTTTTGTTGGATTTACGTGCAGAGAAACGATAGATGACCTGCTCTTGGAGGCCTACATCTTGGAAAGGTTTATTTATTTATTTTTTTAAATATAAAGATACGTACAATTAAAATGCATATGACAATGTTTAGATTTCTTGCTCACAATTTCAATACACATTCACCTTTAATGCAGATGAATTAATTAGAATGATCAAGGGTAATACAAGTCTCAATTTCCACATTTTAGGGCCGATAGGCTAAAGAAAGCAAATCATTTGTAAAACCGCATGCTCTTTTTTAATCAGAGTCCATGTTCTGGTGCTTCCGTCTTATGCCCAAAGAAGCCATGTCAGCTGAAACTGCTAATGGGGAAAATAAGTGTGCAGAGCTGTGTGTAATCTCTAGGTCCTGCATGTTATCTCTGGCTGCTGTATGTGCGTAATATCTGCATCCTGTGTGTAATCTCTGGGTGCTGTGTGTGTAACTTCTGCATCCTGTGTGTAATCTCTGATTGCTGTACGTGTGTGTAACCTCTGTATCCTGTGTGTAATCTCTAGGTGTTGTGCTTTGTGTAATCTCTGGATCCTGTACGTAATCTCTGGGTGTTGTGCTGTGTGTAATCTCGGGGTGCTGTGCTTTGTGCAATCTCTGGGTTCTGAGCAACCATCAGTGCATGATTTTACAAACAGACTGAACAAGAACCAGATGCATGTTGATGATCAAATGTCAGTTAGAGGACAGAACATTACATTAAAAATATCCTGTCTGATTTGTTTGACATAATCATTTGAATCAATAAAAGGTACCTCTCCTCGTATTTTATAAATTTCACATTCTAAATTGCATTCATTCTTATTTAGGATCTACAAGGAATTGATGTCACTGGCAAATGTATCCCACATAACACCGTTTTGACTGAGGGTGTTGGTTTTCCTTTGGATTCAACAAATTTCGAATTATTTCCATCCTTTAGGAGCTGCAATGAAAACTGTCTCGAAACTAAGGGATGATCCTGTGAACTCCAAAGTTTGAACTTCAGATTATTTAATCAATATTAGTATATGCACACTGCAAAAACAAAATAACATGTCCATTACGTAAATTGCACGACATATGTCCCTATACACAGAACAAAGTGATAGTATATAATATCCATAATCTCACTGTATGCCAGTAAATAACAGAATGTATACTTTATTTTAAAATAAATAACAGTCACAATGAGATTAAAATGTATGAACAAAATTTGAAAACACATGGTGACTACTACACATTGGTGTCTACAACACGTACCATTAGTAGAATATATATATATATATTTGGATTAAAAGGCATTAACCTTCATCTGTAGTACAATTATTGTAAGTTGCCTTAGTAGGTATTTTTAGTCCTTAATCAAAGTTCGCATTTGCGATACCAAGTGTTCTGAATCGGCCCTAATAGAGTAATTAACATTAAGGAATGCTTAGTTTAAATGTAATAAAGGCAGTTTAATTCCTTATTATAAGGTGATTTAGTGTTCATTTTATCCATTATGAATGGTAATCTGCTTCCATCTGCAGAAGCCCAGCATTTGTCAGTGTCTGAGGAGGCATAATAAGACCAGACAAGCGTACCGAGGCGACGGACAGACTGCGCCTCTGCAATGATAGTTCATTTATGCTGGAAAATCTGCTTTTCAAGCATTCTAAGAGGGACACACACACACACACACACACACACATACACACACACACGCACGCACACACGCGCACGCAGACACACACACACGCACGCACGCACACGCACACACGCAAACACACACATTGAGATTTCTTCTGATCATCTCTCAGTACGAAAATGTGCTTCCTGTGATGCTCACAATGGATTTGGAGCCGCACCCGCGACTCTAATGTCTATTTTGAGTCATCATTCAATATTTAGTCTGAGATACACATATCCTACCCTCTGCCATCGGAAAAGGGCACACAGTAAATGTGTTTGCATGCCGGGAGCAGTCTACTTTTGGTTTGAGAATTACATAGGACCAGCTTGTGTTAAAGACTTCACAGCTAGCCAGCCAGTCTTGCCATGATTGGTTTTCTCTTGCGGGGCTCAGCGACGGCGTACAAACCTTTGGATTGGATAGAAACGAATGAGAGATGAAGCCATTAGGGCCTTAGAAGTCTCTCCAGGTTAGGCTGCACAGCACAGCCTCATACCCAGCTGCATATAGCACAGATCATTGTGACAGCTGCTTTTCCTGCTCACCATCATTATAACAAAAGCATTTATCTTTCGGCGTGCGCACACACTAATTTATCTGTGGGTGAAAAGGACAAATTCCATATATATATATATATATATGTGTATATAAACACAAGCATACAACATACACAGATGATGTATTCATTGGAGTCCTCAGACAAATGTGTAGAAAACTTGTAACAATAATGTTGCACAATGGCAAACAAAAATCCATTCCGTCGCACCAGATGGACCATTTGGACGATAAAAGCACATTGGAAAAAAACAGCTACGTTGGTCCAGACATGGCAATATACAAAGCCTACCAAATAACCACAGGGACAGATGGCTATCTTGAGAGACTGTGGTGTAATTATCTTTGTATTTCCAGTTGCTGTTTTAAGTATACATGAACTTGGGGACCCCGGTTTTAAAAAGAAAGGATAATCAAGAAGCGCTCGGTATGTCCTAGGGGAGACACCTTTGCCATCTGGTGCAATAGAAGAGGTTGAATTTGGCCCTTTAATCATTTGTACACAAAGCCTAAGTTTTGGTGTGCATGCACCTAAGCTGTTTTAAAAGATAATTGTTTTTTATTTTTTAAAAAGGACATCCAGTAATTGCA
Source organism: Anguilla anguilla (assembly GCF_013347855.1). Taxonomy (NCBI): domain Eukaryota; kingdom Metazoa; phylum Chordata; class Actinopteri; order Anguilliformes; family Anguillidae; genus Anguilla; species Anguilla anguilla. Next base: position 28,347,654 of record NC_049212.1, read on the forward strand.
TGAATAAACATTGATGGTTGCATTGCATTCAAAGGCCTTGAAAGGAAAACAAATAAAGTGAGGGTGAGATTGCCAGAAACTGATACGACCTACTGAGCAGGTCGTCAGTGAACAATTTTACTTGAACTTGTTGATTTCTTACAGTTCACACATGGCATTTTAATAAAACAGAATGCATGAATAAAATCTATTATTTATTGTGCCCATTTTGAAAGTGTTCTCGTAAAGCCAATTTATGATAATGGTAATGCTGGTATTTTAGTACATACATTAGGTCTTGGTAGATATGTATATTTATAAAGTAAAATGTAATAAAATTTTGGTAATATTTTGGTAAGCTTTGCCTGGTTCAAGAAAAGGCTGTTGAATTCATTTTTCTTTGATTGTGGCACATTTCAGTCATGCCTGCAAAAATGGCCCATCATTATTTCAATGACAGATTTATTTCTGTCTCACTATGTAGAGATAGCTCCATTTTGACAATCCACAGTGGAATGTTAGGGAAGATTCTCTCTCCAGCTCGGGTCTTTAACGGATGAATAGCAAAGGAAGAGAGGGTGAAATTGGCTGCATTCCACTTTAATTCAAACACACACACACACACACACACACACACACACACATGCACGCAAGCGCGCACACACACACAACTTGAATGCGAAGTATGACATTGTATGACATTGGAAAGTTATATTTGAAAACTTCTGATAGAAACGGTTACGTTACACACTGCTGCTGTTACACACTTTAACAGGTTCTCATTCAACCTCTATAGTGTTTGTTCTCAAAATGCTTCCAGTCCCATTCCCATTCTCCATTTCATCTCCAGCATCAGTACAGAAACAAAAAAAACAGATCATGCTTAAATAACTGAGCAGATAAATGTACTATGTATTTGGGGTAGGCAGAACATCTGTCTTAGAGCTGCCTGAGGTTGGAACATTGTACCAGTGTGCTCTGGCTAAAGCTTGGACAGCTTATAGTCTTTGGGTGAAGGCAATGTTCACATTTGACCATGATCAATCATGAGAATCATCTGGCCACCGTTGCCAAGTACATTAATTCCCATAGATGGTATATGCTACAGCTGTCAACTGAACCGATGAGGCCCAGCAAAGAGGAAACAAAATGTGACTCAGACAAAAGTGTGTAAGGTAAAATCCTAAAATGATGACATCCTACTTAACCAGCCAAATGATAGCATGCTAATGAACCAGTCAAACTGATAACGTGCTAGTTAACCAGCCAAAACAGATAATCCCCAACCTAACCAACCAAAATGATAACATGCTACGTAGCCAGCCAAAATGATAACATGCTACGTAGCCAGCCATATTTTGGTAACATAAGGAAACACCATACAATAAATTAAATGCCCTCATGCACCATTTTGAGATAGATTTTGAGATATAGACACCCATAAAGGTTCAGAAACAATACGACAAGCAATGTGCTAAGAAAAGGAACACCAAGGCACAGGTACCAACAACAACTAAAAAAAAAAAAAATTAACAGACCTGGAAATACAGGTAGTATGGGTACAGCTTCACAGCACAGCATTACAGCATAAGAATACAACATGAACTGAGGACTAAAATTTGGCGTCACATACAAAATTGAATACATTAGATATAATAAAAACAAACAGCAGAGGATATAAGATGGAATGATGGGGCGGTGTACAAAAAGAAAACCTTTACGAGAGTAAAAGACACAGGTGGTGGTGTCTTTTTTAACACAGATGGAACAAAAGGTGGAAAAATCCCTGCAAAATGCGCAAGTCATAGGGGTGGAAGTAATAGACACAGATGAACTTGCGATGGGAGGCCACAGAGCGTCTGAAGGTAAAACTGTATTCACTGTTCACGATTCATTATATACCCTACTGAACAACCGTTTAAATTCATAACTGAGTTTTTTTTTTTTTTTTTTTTTACTAACCGCTAGCTGATGACTTCAAAAGAAGTTTTGCCTCCTTTCCATAAAACAAATATAATATCTGAAAATACATGTGAAGTGATAAGCAGAAACTTTTAAATAGAAGTATATTTTAAATTCTGTTTCCTTTCCACTGTGTTATGCATCAGAGGATGCATTCACCCCAAGCAGCCAACAAGGGAAAACTAATTTGACTGTGGAGGATGTGTGTATTCTCCAGCATCCGGTGTTTTACATGGCCCCTGTCTAATAAACACATGAACACAAATCATTTTTCATAATTATAATACAGTACAGAATGGCCAATAGAAATTTGAGTATAAAGTTGCAGGTCCTAATATTTATTATTCTTTATTTCATAGTCCTTTTGTAGCTAGTTGACTGCAAAGGGACTATGAAAAGTACCTGTTTACAGGTTAACTGTGAATAACCTACTCCATACATAGCATACACTCAGGACATTTGTTCAGGGAGGTGTTAGTTGGCTGTGGTTTGGGGGTGGGAACACTGACTCCACTAAGCAGGTGGTGGGGTAAAATATTCCTAAGTTAAAGTATACAGTCAGCAACAGTATAAATGCCACACGCATTTGCCCTGTCATTCATCATACCAATGTTCAGAGTCTAGATGTTCAGTTTAGATGTGCTTCTGTTCTGGTGCTGTTGATTATGCCCTGGCTGGCTTGGACAACATGCACCTGACTTCCAAGGCCTAAATCAGCCACTGATTAAAAAGACACCTTGAAAACCCATGGACAAAGCGGTTCTCCGCGATTGGAGCTTGACACCCCTTCTCTCGCCCAAATGGGATTCAGAGGGCTGTGCTTTCGAGCTCCATTAATTACACAAATTTAACAGCCATTGGTGCCATTTTGCAAACAATTTCAACTATAAACACCAAGTTCCATGAGTTTTCGGCACACTATCCATGAGTTACGCATTTTTATTTAGGCAGAATAAACTGAACAAAACCACCGGAGCTTCAGTACATGCTGTGATTGTACCCCTAATAATAATAACACTTAGATCTGTTTACTGAAGGGTTTATTTACTTGATGCCCCTACACTCCAAAAGCACAATGGGGAACAAGTGTTTAGGTAGTACGAGCTCTCAGCTGTTTCTGTGTAATTTTTGTAACATGAGGGAAATTTGATAATAGATGATCATCTTTGTGTAAAATCTCCGCAATGCCACACAGGGGAAATGCATGCAGGCGTGCAAGGCTTCAATCCAACGCCTGACAGCTGCTCCTGTGGACCAGGCAAACAACAGCCTATCATGGGCTCCGAAATGCACAAATGTAATTATAACCCTTGAAGAATTTGACGAGGCCACTGTGAAGAGTTTCCCCAGAACGCAAGCGCATAGCAGTGGTGCTGCATCTAGCATAACATCGGCGGTGCTGTGTACAGCATCACTGCTACATCTTATGGCACAAAACCATCAGGCTAAATAAATGATTACAGCTCATATTTCACAGCATGCTAATTCCTTTGAAACAAATTGTACAAGCAAGGTCATATATAGCAAGAATTAAAGAATGAATATGTAATCACGTAAATACGAATGCTACTTCAGGGGTCATACCTCGTTTGGGTGAATGCTCAGTCACTCATTTTATCTGTTTGTATCTCTGAGGTTTTTAAATACGTATTCCTATATGAATCCATGCCTACAGTATGATTCATATTGGGACATAGTACAGTTTATCGTTCAACTACAATTTATAAGGATTATTTTAAATATACAGTACATATTATCAGTACTCTTCCAATATGAAATTTTTTGGAAACAACAGTATGCCAAACAGAGCACATACATTACTCCGGTTATGACAGGAGTATGGTGGGGTTTTGAAAATAATATTCAGAATAAATCAGTGCATTCCCATATTTTGAGCATGTTGCCCAGCTATGCCACATATTTCAACCTTGCAAACCTCCCCAGACTTTGTTCTATTCATTCCTCTTTCTGTTAGAGAAATTCAGATTATGTGGCTCCCTGGAGACAAACAAGACCTTCCAGGAACAAGTCTACCCCTCTAATACACTGCTGCTCTTTATACAGGGATATTAATGCAATTCTGCACACCTGCAGAGATCCTAAAACAACTCTCTATGCAGGGATATTAACACTGTTATGTGCACCTGGAAAACCCTAACACAAAAAGGGAGAGAAACTTCCCACTAAAACAGGTGAGTCACAGGTTCAAAGTCAAATATCCATTCTAATGGTGACACTAGATGTGCTGAAAGCATTACATTTTAAGAAATGTGACATCCCATTTTTTAAACAAATGTCTTCATTTTAATTGCATAGTCTGAGCAAGTGCAGGTGTGAGCACATTTTTGTAAGCTGAAATGGTGGCAAACCTATGGTAAAAAATATTCAGTGTGGAAATTAGAAGCTGCCTAATTTCTCTTCTTGTAGCTATTTAAAATATCATCTGCCTGTAAATCTACATGACTTCCATGCCCAGGATAAAGACCGGTTTCTATTGGCTACATGACTTCCATGCCCAGGATAAAGACTGGTTTCTATTGGCTAGCAACACTCCCTTTGGACCGATGGGCAGCAACACTGTAATATAGGCACTGCATTGCCCAATCATTACTCAGTAACATAACTAGCTAGAGACAAATGCTGAACGGGAAGCTTTGAAATGCAAGCTGATGCATGGGTTATGGTGGTCATGGCAACCTATGAACTGAAAGTGTCAGCACCTAAGAACAGTTCAGCAATGTTTGAAATTTAATGTGGATGTAATAATAATAACAATAATAATAATAATAATAATAATAACAATAACAACGTGAGCTAAATAAGCTATTTTGAAAAATAAGCCATTGGGTTATATACAGATGTTAGAGCCCCCCCCCCCCCCCAACAGAGGAGAATGTAAAGGGCAGAGGGCACACTCAACAATTGACAAGCACTAGCTGTACGCACTGTGCTGATATCTAGGACCGCTGATGATTAGGACCGCTAATGCCCAGGAGTTATTTGCATGTAAAATACATTTGAAGACTGTTAAAAACAGTTTAAAAATACAGAAAGATAACATTTTCATTTCTTTTGTTGAGAAAACTAAGGTCGTTTCCTTCAATTTTAGGCATTTGAAGCATTGACCAAAAACCAATCCAAAATTATCTCCCAAACGACCCATGCGTATTCCCTCAATGTTTAATATTAATAATGGTTGTGATTCTTTATAAACATTTTATAGAAAGTCCTTTGTAATTGGCATGTCGGTGGTGATAAATGTATGAGGTACAAAGAACATATGCTTCCCTGTCCTGTTTTATTCATAAACTCAGAATATACACAAAACATTTCAGAGTTACCAGCACTGCAGTGACATTATCACTTTTCCAAGGCACATGGAATCATCTAATAACACTCGCAGTGAATATGAATTTACTTAATTCACCCAGTAATGGAAAGAAAAAAGAATCATTTCAGGCGAGAGAGGGAAGGCTTTTTCTCCAAGTTCAATATGTTTTTCATGAGTACTAATGCTGTCCCGTTGTGTGAAATAACTGGAGACAGTTCATTAATATCGCACTAATGAGGTTTAAGAAGTTCTTCTGAAAAACTGATTTCATGAATAATACATGAATAATGAATGAGATAAAAGCTTTGATAAGCAGTTTTGGGCCCATACACTTCACATTCAGCGTGAAAATTCAGAACCAATGCAATTACTCCAAAATATCTTTATAAACATTTACAAACCACAAAGCCCATTCAATTAGTAGAAAATAAAACGGTCTGTGGTGGTCTATATGTGGGAGAAAGCGGTGTGCATTATTGATTAGTTATTAATGCCTTACCAAAGGTTTACTGTAATCTAGTGCAGTAATTATGGGGTTTTTATACTTTAATATCAAGAAAACAAGTTGCTGTGTCCAGCCTGAATGAAGGATCAGGCCACAGCAGAGATAAATTGAGGGATTTTCTATTTATTTTTTCATTTATTTATTTTTGAAAAGAAAAAAAAGCTCATCCCACAATGCACCTCTCCATTTTATTACACTCACACATCAGCAGCTGCGCATCACAGTCCTCTATGGTTCTGGACATGGACTCTACGTTCATCTTTTCTTCACATAATATAAATCAATTAGGCATCAGCTTGGGGCAAGGAACACCCACTTTTAGGAGATCCCGATTTAGTAGGCATAAACATTAAAAAAGTAATCAATGCTTTATCTATCCATGTTTCATTGACCGCTCCAATACCACAAGCCAATCAAATTTGTGTGCGCCCAAAATAATCCACCAACCATGTCACAGGAAACAAACATGTTGCGTCAGTGACTTTGTGAGCATAAAAACTCACCAAAGACTTAACAATGTTGCTCTGAGGGTAAAGTCTACCCAACCTGGCGCACTAAGGAAATTGACAAACTTTGCTGCGCTCCCTAACAAACATCTGGTCTGATCATCAAGAGTTGGCCTGCCACCATCCACAAAATACACAAAGATGGTTTAATTTCCATCAACAGCGGTTTTGAGGAAGTCGTATTTACTTTTCCTCCAATATCTCCCTTGCGGCCAGACCCAAGTGGAAGATTTTTGGACATCCCAATTCATCTTGACTGGAACCCGTTGCAACCCCGACTTCAATGGAGAAGCTTCATGCAACATGCACCTGCAGTGGCTTTGGAACAGCGGACAAGCTGACGTATTACCTAATGGCATTAATTAATGGCTTCCCCTTTTATTGCCGTTAAGTATGAAAATGCATTTTATGCATGCACTGACATCAAACCATAGCATAGCGTAAAACAGGTAATGCCAGTGTGGGTCATTTTACTGATGTTTGCTGTTGTGTTTTGTCTGTTATGTGTGTGTTGGTCTGGAATAGCTCATTTCCTGACCTTCTTGTTTTACATTGTTAAAACTTCATTTTATGAGACTGATTTAACAAACTAACCATATAATATAGAGTAGTGTTTCACTAACCCATAACACAAATTAACCTTCGTTAAATTGTAGCACTGTTAACCTCTATGTCTGGCTGTCGCAGAATTACAATTTCCTCTGATTAAGAATTGTATGCAATTATTCCTCATATTATGCAAATTATTGTTTTTGATAAGCCTATACAGATATTCATTATCATAGCCAATAAACACATATCCTTTATTTCCAAAACATTGTCACGTTTATGCTATTTCATTAAGATGGGTTCTACAGACATACAGAATCCTGATTGGTTGTTGAACTCAGTTATGAATAAACCTGACCAAAACTCATGACAACTAAAAGTTTCAAACAGGTCAATTTGGCCCAAACAAACACAAGATGTGTGTTAAATGAGCAAAATAAACTGCTCTGTGTCAGAAAAAATATTTTTTCCTGACCCATAAATCACAGTTTACAGTATGTAGTCACATTTAAGTCATTAAAAACACATCCATATATTTCAAAATCACAGTGGTCAGAATTCCCTTGGAGCTCCAGTTTGGAAGCTAATGTTTATTCATATGTTCCATTACTCTTCACCCTCAGGGCAGAGCCGTATCAGTTCAGTACACTTCAGTCATTCTGAGGGCTAAAAGGTAAGCCAGCCCTATTTCCAAGTGTTTAAAGGCATGACCATGTGGAATTCCTCATTTACATTAGACCTACTATCATAACAGAAGCTTAGCTGGGAAACCAGTCCACTGAAGGGATCTAGTGCTACCCTTAAGAGTCTGACTTTATTCAATGAAATTAATTAACAAGTGTTTTACACACATACATTACAATTTCATTATTTTTAGTTTTGTGTGTGTGTGTGTGAGTGAGTGAGTGAGTCTTGGGTCCCCTTTCAATAAATAAAAGATAGTTTTTTTTAAGCTGTGAAAGCATGCAATTTCCTTAATGTCCAAACATAGGGTCTGTAAAAAAGTGAGAATGTCTTGATAACAGCAAAACCTGCTAAAAATATTTCATTACCATAACTAAAGTTTCCAATTTAGGGACTCTCCCATGCATTTAACACAGTAAGCACACAGAACACATCCCTGGCTCCATTGCCGAAATGTGTGTGTGTGTGTGTGTGTGCGTGTGGGGGGGGGGGGAGGTAAGAGAGCACTGGGACCAATTACATCCATCCAGACTCTGGGCTCAAAGCTTCACTCAGCTTATCTCTCCATCTTACTTGAAGGAAAGGTCAGTGTGCTTGCTTTGAAGTGTGCTGCTAATCACATCTCAGATGTCACAGCCAAAGGCATTTGATGCCCCTCACAGCAGTTCACATCTTATACCATTAATTCCGAGCACTAAAACTAAAGTAAAAAAAAAAAAAAAAAAAAAACTCAAGCGCTAAAAAATATTCACACATTCATTAGATGGATAATAATTTATGATCACTTCTAAATGAAATACCAGCAAAACTGATGGTGTGTCTATGCTATTTTTCAAGATGTTTATCATATCTTCTACTGTACCCTAGGATCTTATTTCAGTAAAAAACATCAAAATATGATGCCTTTTTTTGGCAAAAGTAATTGATAAGAATATAAATTACACTTCGATGACCACATTTACATTACCACCATATTCAAAATAATGATCCATATTCTGGATATGGTCATGTTCCAGAGGACAAGCATCATGAAAAGAACAATCCAGTCTTATTCCCATATACATGGTCAGTTGAATATCCAGTCAGTACTAAAGGACGGCATCCTAGGAATTCCTCCTTGTGCAATTGTTTAATATTCACTGGGTGTGCACCGCTGGTATTGTTTTGTCTTAGAGTTAGGGCTTTCAACGTTAATGCGCTAAGTCATGCAAATAATGTTTAATGATTAAAGCATTATACTTAGAATTATTTTTTTTGGCTGCGCCAGTCTCCGAAAGCACAGATCTATGATCAGATTTATCATCCACCAACCATCTTTACCAATTGCACTTTAATTAATACTTACAATTAAAGTGAATTGCATGAGTTAAGGTGCTAAGTGAGGGCTTGGGGCTTACTTCAACACTTTGTGAATGCGTGCGTGCGCAGATCGTGTTTGAGTTCTAAATGGAATAAGGTGTTTGCACGGTTTTCATTTTGGGATTCTTATCACCATGTGCAACACATGTTAATCGGATTTTGCATATTCAGAATAACGGCATAACCAAGTTTTTTTTCTGAATTTTTTTTTCAGAATAAGGTATTTCTACGTGCTGTATTGAAACCGGAATACTTCAGCACTCCAAACAAGATTGGAATAATGACATGCATTTAAATGTGATCTATGATACTGAAATATTACATTTTCTTTTTACTTTTCATCTTTAAAATATTATACTATACCATCAACATTTTATGGTAATTTCATATCCAGGGTTCGTGCAATGGTGGGTTTGAAATACGAAATTTTGCTGTCAGAAATGTACTGGTGTCACGGTATAAATGAAAGTGGTTAAGGGGTAAATTTGTGCTGTAGCTGTTGATGAATCCTTGATGCTGTAGATAAGGATAGATTTTCAGAAGCTGCATGAACTGCAAACATATAGTCAAGCAAAAAAATAAATAAATACATTATATATATATATATATATACACATACACATACACACACACATACATACATACATGCATGCACACACATTTAAGCTGAAGGACATATATCCAATTATACACAAATGTACATAACAATTCTGCAGTAACCATATTTCAGTGCAGCCATATTGGTTAAAGCAGCCATGCCGATATAAAAAATACAAATCTGAATTGCAGAAAATTGAAGGTTATCCAGCATAAAGGACACAGAAAGTTTTGTGTAAAGCTTCAGACGAATGTCTTTTGCAATACGTGTTCATTACATTTCAGACAACGAAGATAGAGCACAAATATACATAATTATGCAAATACAGTGTGCATTGCTTTGCCTACCATTTGGAGCTATTGTAACTCAGGGACTTCACCCTTGCAATTTAAATATTGTGATAGAAAAAGAACATGTGAATCAGTTTTTGTGAAAACAGTATATTTTGTAGGAGCCAAAAAAGATCTGCACCTAATGTGACATGCAGGTTATTTCTAATGTGTCTTTTGAAGATTAGAACTTTATGAGAGTAATGACCCTATCAGGTGTCCGATTGGTGTTTGTTGGGGTCTGGAAGAGAGAGTGAGAGCGAAAACTGGGACCAAGTACACACATCCAGTTTTTCACAAACAGCAAAAGTCACATTGCTCTCTCAATCAATGAAGCGCTTTCAGCTGAAAACAAAAGGTATACTTAAAATATCTGCTCAAATCTCTACCAAATTAAAATAAAATAAAAAGTAAATTCCAGGGGATTTGCAGCTTGTAAATTATAGTTTTGCTAATGATTAAAATTAAGCCCATTCAGTTTCTGACTCCTCTCCCTGGATAGCAACAACTACATAATCAATTTGACTGCTTGCAGTTATTATTATTATTATTATACTTTAACCCATCTCATAGTTTCTCATTGCAGTGCCTGGATAATATCAGGTACATAATCAACAATGAAATGAACACATGATGAACTGGGGTCTCTCATACGGCACTGCTGCGATGCACACCTTTGGCTCCTTCGTGCCTGTGGTGATGTGCGTGTGCTCTGTTCAGCCATACGTGGCCAGACGGTCGCCACTCCAGCGAGCTGCTGGTTTCACGTCCTACCTCCACAACAGCCTAAAGATCTACGGCGCGGGAAAACTCAAACATCACTTATGTTTGCCAGGCCGTTGCAGGCTGTCCCTACAGATGCAAAGCGGCTTTTCACGGCTCGCGTGGGGAAATTCAATGAAATTATTTTATTTTACTTCATTTTTTTTTTTTTTTTGCCCACTCGTATCCATAAGGTCAACAGCATTTACTAGATTAAGGATACACTGACAATAATGGGCAGACTGCAGCGGAATGAACTGCTGTTACTCAACATGCATAACAGATGGGAGAGAAGAAAAAAAACCGAAATCTTCTGAAATATGAGAGGAAAATATTTATGTACCAACACTACACTAGTTTTAAAAAAAGATCTAGTTATCCACAGTGCTGACAGCTTTGTCTGTGCAGCCATTAAAGCGGATTCTCCCGGGAAGTAGGGCTATATTAAACTGCATGAACAGATTAGCTCAACATTTGCACGGGCTGATGAGGGCCACAGCCAATGACGGGAAAGAAAGCAAAAGTGCTACTAAACAATGGCCTGGAGGAATCGGATCAATACAAAAATAATTAAAAGGGCCATGCTGGAAACACGGGCCGCGCAGATGAAACGCTTTAGCGAGATTACAGATAAGCGGCTCTCTGACCGGATCCATAGCTTCCATGTGAAGAAACAACACATGGAGATCCCTACAGTAAGTTAGCCAGGCAAAATACTGTACAGTTTCAGTTATGCATTGATGGGAAACTGCATGCAGACACCTACAGCTTGTTTTTTCAAAGGGCGTTCTTTCAGAATGTGAAATTCTGTTTGGAATGGACAGAGATTTTTACTTGACTAGTCAAAATACATTATTACCATCTGTACTCCAGCATGTTTGAGCACTGTTGGCCTTATTTATTGCAGAAATGCAAACAGTATATGTAAGCTTGGAGGATAAATAATGTGCTTGGTAAACATAAATGGATATTTTTAGATAAACACAGTGGGACTCTGAGAGAATGTGACATCCTCTCACTCCAAACACTTTAGTGGCAGTACAATCATTTTGAATGCGTTTTTTTTAAATGAAAAATGAGATTCACACAGCAAACACCATTAAGGATGCTGCACAGCACTACTGCTGGGAAAAAATTGTATCTTTTTGTATTCCAACATTATACAAAGTATTTTCCTGATTTAAACTCAGTAAATATATGAGGATTAATGCGGGCCTGCAATCAAAATGGCTGTCAATTTAAACTGAATGAATCCAAATCCCCCACCCTAGAAATCAGTTTCACCAGGTTGGGCAATCTGCAAGCTGCTGTGGTATCTCAGCAACATATTCGCGTTCAATAGAAGAACCAACGACACAGTGTAATGCCTGCTGTAGCCACACATTTGCACAATATCACTGTCTTTTTGTGCACCAGTGCCTCCCTCTGGTTAGGGGTAAAACTGTTATTATTTTTCACCCACAAGGGTTCATTCCCTTTGAATATTTTAGGTATATGTTGTAAGTGCACTATTGTGATGTGTTTGATGGACCACAAAATTAAAAAAAAACATACAGCCATACACCCCTGTTTTGTGTGACAGACTGTAACAGGGTCTCAATGAATTGCGTTTGTTTCACGACACGGCTTACAGTTTCAATGCACAACACAAAATGCTGCCTCATGCAGGATAACATTTGACACTCTTCCCCTACGGTACATGCAATTTAGCTGCCCTGGGACAATCAATAAAAGTTTAGGATACTTAGAATCACCTGCCTCATGTTTGGCACATTTATGATTCTCCTTGATAGGGTGGGGGGGCTGTATCATGACCATATTGGAAAAGAAGTTTCCCTGACAGAACCCATAAAATCACTGACAGAAAGATCAGCTGTTTAATTCCAGAGACAGAGCTGTGCTATTGAGTAATTAGTGCCAGCGACTGCCAACGTACCCAGAGAATAAAAGAGAGTTGGTGGCTGGTGAAAACTATAATTACTTAATATCTTTCAATTTTCTTGAAAGGTTTTTTTGTGTTTTTGTAATTACTTGAACAGCTGCCAGCCAAATAGCTGAACGCAGCATCTGACTCAAAATCACCCAACAAATGGGAATATATGTCTAGAAAGAAATCTCACATGATAAACACATTTGTGCAGGTATGAGCATGAACAAACAGGCACAAACATGCACACACACAAACCCACACACAAATGCATGCGCGCACACACACACATACACGCACACACGCACTTCCACCCTGGCCTTGTACATATTACAGATTTTTCTACGAACTGTATAAGCATTTGTTGCCAAATATCCCAGCCTTCTCTGGTACATATAGTACTGTATACACCTTGAGGTGCAACTAATCCCCACTAAGAGGGGGACCGCAGTTCAAGGTTGTGCTCCAGTCAATTACCACGCTGATGTATGGTCCCATGGGTTTCCCCTGAGATCAGTCTACAAAAGGCCTGTGATTAATCTCAAAGGCAACAGCACATAGGTACTGCAAATGAGAGGCACTAACCCAGTCCACCCAACAGGTCACTCCATCACCTACACCGTGACAAATCAGCACAGAGCTCCAAAGAGGCATGATCTGTGGACCTGATCTGTGGGCTGGCACTACACAAACACCTTTGCACATCCCGTGGCATCGTCTCTCTTCTCACTTTCCACTTACCACCTAGTGCATTGGTCTTCATATCAAAAACCTACTGTACTTACAGTACTGTACACCAGCTTGGAAATGGCAGCTGTAGCCTTCAGATTTAGTGCTTTTACATCACAAACAATTCAGATTTGCCAGAGATTAGTATTTTGTAGTTACATGCGTTCAAATGGCCAGATCATATTGCAATTTTTAAAAAAAATTGAAATTCAATCCATTTGAGGTTTCCTTTCAGTGATTCAATAATATTTTATACTTAAGGGTTTTAAAAGTTATTCAGCATTATTGCTAATATAGCAATTTTAGGACCTGCGTTTAAATAAATAAAAAAAATCAAATTTAAACAAGTTAATTGCACTATTAAAAAAAATAAAATAAATAATAAAATAAAATAAATTATTTAATGTACAACCAAAACCTGTGCAAACAATTTGCTGACATTCACTCGCCAACATCTACTTCTTCTGCCTGCCATTAAAATCATCTTTGCCATTATGCCTGGGGTTAATAAATACCTTATTATTATCTTCCACTGCAACTCATTCCACAAATTTGAAGTGTAATTTTATGAGAGTCCTAACAGAGTTGCCCCCATGTCAAACTAAATTCTCTTTCGCTTCAGATTCCTATTTGCACTTTGTGTGCCAGGTGTTATTACTGGACATGGCAAGAATAGCTTTGTACATATTTGTGATTGGTATGCCATTTGTTACCCCTCACTAAATGTTAATGATCTATTTTCCGTAAGTAATAGATTGCTGTTTATTTTGCCCCATTATGAATGTTTCTGTGCATATTTTACCAGTAGTAAAGAGTAGAATAAATCTGATTTTGGTTTACTGAATGTTTTCAATCGGTTATCTTTCAGCATTTGGTGGATAAACCATAGTTCAGCATGGGACCGCATCCCAAATCCTTGTGTAGTAGTGACTGGGGAAGGCCTTCTATGCGTGGAACACCGGTGTGTGCAGACATACCCAGAGGTAGATGTTGTACATTTCTCCAGATCTTAAGTAAGTGTGTGGGTTAGTCTACTAATTCTTCCAGTTTTAATTTTTCACGATAAAGGGATCACTGACAATGGGAGATGTTCATTTGTGTTCAATTTTGAGCCATCAGTACTCAAGTTGGTCTTCTATCCATTGTAAAGTTATTTGCAGTTGGGTAGCCCAGTAGTACCATCAAGGACTGGAGAATTCTAGGCCTCCTGATTTCCGTAATAGTTAGTGTTTTCAGTTGCACTCTACTTTCAGACATAAGACAATCTAAATGAATTAATTTGGGCTAAGGGTTGCTGGTAATGTCTGGAAAGTAAATGGCATTTAATGAAGGATATTCATCTGAGCTGTTTCCATCCTTACTAATGTAAGAGGCAGAATGGCCTACCTCCTTAATTCATCAGCTATTTTATCAGTTAATTTATGATAATTTACTTCATAGAGGGAAAATCATTTTCTTCACTGAAAAAAAATAAGGGCTAAATGAAAAGAGTTTATACTCATAACAATATAATTATAACAATAATTGAATGTTATCATTTTGGCTTTTTAGGGACCACGTTGCCACTTTGGCTGGTTAAGTAGCATGTTATTATTTTAGGATGTTATTTCGCACTCTTTTGCCTGAGTCACATTTCGTTTGCTCCTGGCTGGGCCTCGTGGTTTTTATTGAGGTTCAGTTGGCAGCTGTTGCTTATAAAATCTTTGAGAATTAATGTACTTGGCATAGGTGGCCATTTTCAGACAACACATTTTCAAGATGATTGTCATGATTGATCAGGGTCAAATGTGAACATTGCCTACATTTCACCCAAAGGCTGTAAGCTGTCCAATCTTTAGCCAGAGCTAAACTCCCATTCCTCAGATGTACTTACTATCAGCCCCAAATATACTACATGATCAAAAGTATGTGCACCTGACACCCAACATCTCATTCACAATTATGGGAATTAATATGGCATTGCTCCTATATTAACCTCTACTCTTCTGGGAAGGCTTTATACTGGATGTTGAAGCATGGATTTGCTTCCATTCAGCCAGAGAAACATTAGTGAGGTCAGGCACTGGTTTGGGCGATTTGGCCTGGCTCACAGTTGGCTTGACAATTGATCCCAAAGGTGTTGGATGGGGTTGAGGTCAGGGCTCGCTGTGTGCCCGGGGGGGCACTGTCATGTTGAAAGAGGAATGGGCCTTCAGCAAACTGTTGGGGAACAACAGAATAATCTAGAATGTGATTGTATGCTGTAGTATTAAGATTAGCCTTAACTAGAATTTAGGGGCCTAGCCCAGACCATGAAAAACAGCCCCAGACCAAAGGGTGTCCAGCTACTTTTGGTCATACAGTGTAAATAAAAGACTTCACTTCATTATATAAGCATGATTTATTTTATTGTTTCTATACTGATGCTGGAGAAAATGGGGAATGGAAATGGGACTGTCCAAGAGATGATTTAATTCACAGTGTTTGAAGTTCATTATCTGCAAAAGTTTAACTCTGAGTTTATGCTCAGAAACCATGAAGTTGATGTGTTCATTGAACCAAGCGTATTCAATAAGCATGCCTGAAAACAGCGGTCCAGGTTCAGTGTCAGGACATGGCAGCAGTTGCTAATAATCTCTTTTTAGTAATTTAATAAATGACAGAGACCCTGAGCATCTGCTTTTCAGCAGAACAGGTTGAAAAATAGGCCTGCAAAAGCAGAAATGATTAAGGGTGAAGTTTAAGGTGAAGAATACGACATGCAAACGTACACCAGTGAGACCAGTCTCCCGAGAGACAATCTGACACCCGTCAGTCATGATAAACGCATAAAAACAGGAAACGATTCTCTTTTGAGATCAACACTTGAGGTCTTGATTACTGCAAAAACTGATAAAGACATTATCTGTAATTGCCTGTCATACGATTTTCCGCGTATTAATAATAAATCAGCACTGAAATATACAAATTCACTCATTACAGTCTCAAGGAATACTCAACATTAATCCTATAGTGTCTAATGCGCATGTACGGCATGGATCAGTACAGGCGAGAGGAAGCAATTTGCATGAATTATTGAAAGGAAAGCACAATTGGCCGTCATAATCAACGCTTTGCATTATTAATGGCCTTGATTGGGGGAGATATGAGTCAGAATAACAAATGGTGGAGGATAATGCAAGCGTCTTCGGGCCACGGCCAAGGTCTGTTCTTTGGAGGTGCACACTGTGTGCTGACTGTACACTCATCTGTTTTGAAGCTTGCAGACATCCGAAGTGAATCATTTTCCCTCTAAAGGCCCAAATTAGAATTAGCATTAGTGTTCAAAAGCACATCAATAACGCACCCTGTCGCTCTTGCTTGTGTGATTTCTCCTTCAAATGAAATGGCCCAATCACATTAATTTAGAGGAAGGATGAAATGTGTGCATCACACTTGGCACATTCTGTTTCTATACGCCATCTGTAGTGGTCCTCTGCAAACACATCCATCTCTCCACAACACCCTACACATATCATCCAGGTCGTAAGTGTTAGGATAAAAAGCTCTTTAGCAGATTGCACCATAGTTTGTGAAAAATATGACTGTATAGAAATGCTGCTGCAGGTTGTTATTTCACCCCAATCACACGATAATCATAACTAAGCGATCATTTCGTAATTTCAGGAGCAGGGCACACTTTGCCTGCATCTGTCCATGAGCTGGAGCTTAGCAACTAGCCCAGGAATCCACATCTCAATACTTTCCCACATTACCTCTGGCAAATTATGACAGATGCAAAATAACAGGCAGATGGAATTCTGATATGTGCATGTAATTCAAATGAAAAATGATTCCCTTAATTCTATGAGTGCATATGAATGTCCTTTGGTTATAAATGTTTTGTCCTTTGTAAATATTAATTTACAAAGGACAAAACATGGGTGGCACAGTGGACAGCATTGTCACCAGACAGCAAGAAGTCCCTGAAGGTCCTGAATCCCGGCCTTTCTGTATTGAGTTTGCATGTTCTCCCCTCTGGGTACTCCAGTTTCCATCCAGAATCCAAAGACATGCAGGTTAGGCTAATTGGAGAGTATAAATTGGACATATGTATAAGTGTGTGAGTAAATGGTGCCCTGGGAAAATTGTCCTGGGTGTATTCCTGCCTCTCGTTCAATGCGTGCTGGGATAGGCTCCAGCCCCCTGCCGCCCCCACCCTACAACCCTGACCAGGAATAAGCAGGCGGGTTATATAATGGATGGACGGACATAACTGCATATATAAATATAAATCATACACTGAATTGCCAAGATGGAAAAAATAATACTTCAGCAAACTCCACTGATACATTCATCCTAATGAGATAATTTTGCTTTGTCAGATCCTCTCATATGGCTTAAAAACCATTTTGTGTGAAAAATGTCCTAATCATAGCAACAAAAATCATGTTGTGTGGCCACAGCCAAACCACATAATCTCCAGGATTGCAGAACATAAATCAGCAACAGGGAGACCAAAGCAGTCTAGACTGGCACACAGCAGGAAGACATTTATGTGACAGTGCGGGAATCACTGTAGACTATAATAGACTGTGAGTGTGTTTTTCCTTTTTAAATCTAGCCAAAATTTCCTGCTGATGTAAAAGCAAGACCTCCGTCAAACATGTACTTATAAGTTCTCTTAAGAGTTTCTAAATTGAAGGAAGGTATTCAAAAATACATTTAGAAAGGATTGCAAAACCTGTAGCTATAACGACACTAGTGTGAGCCTGGGTGATGTCATTAGCTAACCTGACACAGGGGCCATATTTGGCTTTTTCCAGCCAGAATGGGAGCCAATTTATCATAAACCATGGCAACAGTGCCCCCTAGCTTCTTCCCTGCTACCTGCAGGTGAACAGTTGTGCTGAGTAAGGAATTTGCCCTTTCTCCAGGCGATGCAGGCTCTCTTGTAGTACGCCATTTAGGTTTTAATACACAAAATTGTGCTTCAGACTTCCACCCTCAGAAATGTGAGTTATACAACAGGCAACTGAAAAAATATTTTAAGGAAGTACTTGAGCAGGTAAGCACATTAAATTTTTATTTTTTTTCAGCATTATGAAAAACACTGAAATATATTCATGTTTTATTTGTAAATACTCAGATGGATATGTGTTTTGCCCAGGTCTGGCAGAGATCAGTACTGGTTAGAGAAACAGACATCTGACAGCAGTAATTGTCTCAAAATCTTCTGCAAATCACAACAGTTAACGCTGTCATTTTGCCTGAGACCTTGTGTGGTTAATAATGATAGACTGCCTTAAGCATAGCAGTATGGTATGGTGTGAATGATATAGCCACACACAACTAGACATGGCATGCTGCATCAACTGGCATGTATCCACATGTTTACAAGACTTGTAGTCAAAATCCTCAAGACAAGTGGGTGACAGATAATTCAACTGCACTGTAACAAATGATTGTGGCTATGCTGGTCATGGTTGTTTTTTGTTTTGTTTTGTTTTTTCTTTTATTACCTATTAATGGATGCTGCATTTAGACATTTTCTATCCCTAGTTGAATAGAGTACTTTTTGAACTAAGCAACCATATACTGAAGAGCCATTGTAACCGTACTAAATGTTTCTATGGTTTTATTTATTTATTTTTGTATAAACATTTTACTATAGTTACAATGGCTCTTCAGTGTATGGTTCCTTAGTTTAAAAAAAGTACTCTATTCAAGCATTGAGAGAAAATGGCTAAATGCCGCATGTTAGTCATTTGAGTCTTTTTACTGTGAAGACAGACTGGGATTCACTTGTTTCCCTTGGTAACGAGAACACCAATAAAAGCTCTTCATTGGATCCTGCTGTCATTCACCAGACTACAACAAAATATGAATTCTAATTTAACCTTGTCATGAAGTGCTCACTATCTTACATACACATATACATATATATTTCCTCTCATCTCTCATTTCCTAAAATAGATGACATCTTGGAATTTGAACCAAACAATGAATAGCAAGCAACAACTTATAAAAAGAAAGAAAAAAGTAGGTTGTAGGGGTTGGTAAATGGGGGGCAAAACTACGTTCATTTTCTTTCCATGCATAACCTATTCTTTTCCTTCGATTAACTCACATTGAATATTTGATAAAATTAGGTCAAAGTAAGGAATAATCACCAACACCTACCATGGGTTGGTAAAAGATTCAGCTACAGATACAGAAATTAAAATATGAATTTATCAAAACAGTCCTATTCATGAGAAAAGTTTTGCTTTATGATGACATTTTTAGAGAAAAGTACCATTTTATCGTCCAGTTTTATGGATGCGATTGCATAGAATGTTTTTATAACAGCTATGGAAATACTATATTGCATATGTTTTACACAGTAAACTGTTGTAATATTACACTGTAATCTGTTACAAACAAATAAATAAATAAATAAATAAATAAATAAATAAATAAATAAATAAATAAATAAATAAATAAATAAAACAAGTCTGTATGCAAGGAATTGTACCTTTCTTCTCCAGGTTCCATGTTAAGTTTTATTGTGATATTGTGATTTGTCACAATATGAAAGGCTCATTTCAAACTGTGCTTTATAGTTTCTAGCTATTTGGAGTTCATGAAGTCATTCTTGTATTAGGAAAAAATGTATGATACAAAATCAATGATGCATGCACACACGCACATGCACGCACACACACACGCACACACACAAACATCTATGTAACCAAGAGTGGAGTATCAGTCAATACCCACCAAGCGGGGACCATAATTCCTTAACATTTACTTTCAAAACAAAACAGACATATACTATTTGTAAAGCCAAATTATCATAATATTAACAAAGATTACAAATTTTATGTTTAAAAAAATCCAAATGAGGACCTGAACCACATATACCTAACAAAGCGAGGTCCTTACCAGGCTGCAGGAGGACGGTGTCTGTGCCTATACTCAGCGCTCTGCACTGAGGCTTGGTTTCTTTCAAGAAGGGACAATGCTCATTAATTTCTTACAAGACTTAAAAAGTTTTTCCAAGGATAAAAATCTTTTGAGAATGAGGTGAAAAACTTCTTTCGCCGTACATTTATGTAAATCACTGTTAATGTATTCTAAATTAAGTCTATTGTAAATGTCTTTCGTAATTTAAAACTTATGCATGAATTCATGAATGAATAAAAAAGAAAACTATTTAGTTGGTTGAGGTTTCAATCAGGATTTGAACCCAGGACCTTATTATTGTGAGGAGACAGTGCTATCCACTGCAATATTTATCACAATATGACCATATGATCATTGTATTTGTAGAGTTGCCAGAGGAAATCAAAAGCAATCCTGTCAACTAGATGATTACTGGAGCAGCCTAAGAAAGTTTGAAAACCCGTATTTTAGTTTTATATGTCATACAGGGTATTCAAAATTGGGTTTCATGGTTCAAAATAAAAAAATAAGTTCCCGTCCCAATATTATTATTTTTTTTTTTTGTGTCACGTCGCTTTCGGAATTTATCATAAAAAAGCATACACACACTCCCTCGCACATACAGACACACAAGTGTGCACATGGACATGCACGCACGTGCAAGCACACACAGGCATATACAAATGGACGTATACACAAAAGCATGAATAATAAAAAAAATAATACAGCTTCTCCACAGGAGTCTGCTGCATTCCTTTGACAGTGACAGTTTCTACATTTTAATTTAATTCACATTTTTTTTCACTCAGGACCTGGATAATGGGCATGCTTCATTTGACAATAGCAACAAGATGAATTTGCCATGAGAGTATTAAATCTGCGGAGAGACTGCCTTACTTAAATTAATTGGCACACTATCTTATTGTTTCAAAGTTTTCCTTATTCCTTAGAGAAGACAGACCTACATACTGCATAGATTCTCAAGGCTCCACTGTCAGGCCCCAACATAAAATGAGGAACATAAATTAGCCGTATCAAAGGATAATATTCCTGTATGAATGGCCGATACATTTGTGTAGCAGTAATGAAACAGAGAATAATAGATGCATGCCTTTTGGATTTTGTGTGTGTTTCAAAACGGAACTTGATACAAATGAAACCTCAAAAGGAGCTTGTGAAGTGCCTTCTTTATATCAAATTCCACTTTATGAATCAGATATAAAGATTCTGTTTCCCCTTTGATCAGTTTGAGCCTCTTACAATCCTATCTGCAGATTCAAAGCAGTTGATAATGTATTCTTTACTCTTCTAAAAGTATAATCATAGCCAGTGAATGAGGAATCATGACTGTTGTCATTAAACTGCTTTTAATGTAAGTTCATTATCCAATTTAGGAAAGGACTGAAGAGTTTTTTTTTTTTTTTTTTTTGCAAGGTCCCAGAACCCTCTCAATTTGGTTACTTCCACAACAATAAACATACATTTTCTGTATAAAAAATCAAAAGAGGCTCTCCTTTTATGCCATTAAACCCAGAAACCAAACAGTATTTTCATATGCATTCAGTTAAGCAAATTATATTTGAGTGTTTAATCCCAAATGGATATGTATATAAAATATGGGGAAAAAAAATAAAAATCAGTCTAGGTTCTTTAATAGAATTTCAAAGCCATATTCTGGGCTTTCAGATACAGCATATCAACGGTCACATAATAATGCAAATCAATCAAAATGACAACCTAATTTTGATAAAACTGAAATAGCAACTCAAATAAAGGTGCTCTTATCAAGGCATTTGTGGGGGGTGGGGGGGACACTTTTAAATAAGAAAATGACAATTCATTTGAAATGCAATATCGCTCTAATTGATTTTTCCATATTTGCAAAAATTATCAAGATGTATGGCCACAGTTTTATATTACCTGTCAGCCTTACAAATACATTCAACAGTAAATGAGCCTGACATCACTTCCATACAACACACACTCGGCTGACACGTATGCAAGTGTGAGGCTAAAGAAGGGACTTACAGGAAGTGTGCCACACTGACACTAGGTCCAGGCCAGGGAATGATCCTCAAGCCAATCATTTCAAAAACCAGGAGATGGAGCGTCATATGAACGGAGCTGTATGACTGCTCCCACATGCCAAACAGTAGAGGAACAGGAAAGAATGGTCACTTACCTAGAAAACAAAAGAATGGGGAGAAGGACAGGTTAGACACCAAAACATGTGACAATTCTGTCAAGCATCACTCTATACTGCATATGTATTTTAATTCAGTTTTATTTGCAAGCTGTTTTTTTTTTCAAACAGCATCGCAGGAGTACAAAGCAAATAATAAATAAATAAATAAATACATACATAAATAAATAAACAAACTGCTGAGCGGGAAGAAATTTTGCTTACAATATTACACGGTTAATTTGAAGAATCAATATCAGTTACACAGTACAATAAATCAACTCTGACACGGTTCATCTGATCCCTACTGGATTCAAACAGACTCTGTTCAAGCTGGATAAACACTGAATATTTTTACTGTATA
Source organism: Anguilla anguilla (assembly GCF_013347855.1). Classification (NCBI taxonomy): domain Eukaryota; kingdom Metazoa; phylum Chordata; class Actinopteri; order Anguilliformes; family Anguillidae; genus Anguilla; species Anguilla anguilla. Next base: position 28,370,305 of record NC_049212.1, read on the forward strand.
GATAACTATGATTTTAAAAATATTTTCATAGCATTAGTTTAGGAGCGGACGAAAATGCTCTTTGTAAGTTTCAGACAAATAATTAGCTGGCTAGCCACCATGCCTACTGAAGCTTGCTTGCTGGCCATCTAGAGTAGATGAAATAGAGAGGCATTGTGTGCACAAATGGAGTTTCATTGCCCCATTTCATGGGCTTTGAAATTACACATCATTTGAGATTGTTATCATGAAGAATGTGAGGACAAAGAGAAATGTTGCCTGAAATTAAAAGGTTTTGAAGGCATTCGGTTTTAATGGTTGTTGAGAAATTCTGTATTCTTAGGATAAATTATGTTTATTAGACAACATATCCCCTACTACAATGTACATTGGGTACGTGAGTTAGAAGGAGAGAGTGAGAAAGATGGAGAGAGCAGTACTCCAGCAGCACAGAACTAAAAAAAAATCAACAGTTTTCACCAAACTGAAATGCTTTTTTTTTGTGAATCACTCAAAGCTGGTGTGGTGTGAAATAATGAGTGGTTTGCTTCTGAGCTAAATCTTTATTTTCCATTATTACACTTATTTTACTAAATTGCCTTCTGCCTCATAATTTGCATTCTAAAATGGCATGAAAGAAAAAGGTACGGTATGAGACATAATTATGAGTTTTGGGATAATTACCAATTAAGTGTTTGGATAATTGCCATCCTTAACCAAACCATCTCACTCTGTAGCCTCCTCCTCCTCCTCCTCCTCCATATGTTTGTGATGTAACAGACAATAATGGCGCAATGTCACAAAACAAAATTCATATTCATCATTTGAGGATTATAGGCCACCCACTGATTATGGAGTTAATTTCTATATTAATAATCAGGAATCGTATAAAGAATATATTGAGAAATCATGCCCGCCAACACACACACGTACATGCCATGCCCCCCAACAACTGCAGGACAGCTATCTAAACTATCTAACAGCCATCTGACAGGATTCCCCTCCCACACAACTACCACTACTATTACTTACACACAGTAATAGTAGTGGTAACAGAATGACTTTTCCTGGTGTCTGGTGTTTGTGATTTTTTTCTTTTTTTAACATGAGAAGCAGCTTGTTCAGAGACGTGATAGCAAACTTTTAATGACCAGGAAACAATTCTTGTCAGTGTAGGACAATCTGACAGTCTTCATGAGTTGCTCATTCTAAACCCAACTGAAATTTTAAAAGGAAAAACTGACATGAATCAACAATTCATTCTCAAAAGGTATTCTCAAAAATCGACTGTGTGGTGGGATGTGCATTTTAGAGAGAGTTCTTCGGAGTTCTCAGAATCACATAAAACGCTATAGAAACTTTTATGTCCGCCTTTACTCTCAAATATTTATTCTGCTCAGGGAGGCAACAAAAACAATCCTTCATTCAGTCATTATGCTCACTTTATGTCACACTGATCACGGTTACCAGCACTCTGGATATTCTGAATGTCTTCCCCAGAGCTTTCCATTCCATATTAAACACTGTTCACCCCATTTCTTTACAAGTAAATATAAACTCATATCCTATTGCGCCCACAGGAATAAAAATGGCTCAAGCCATCAATCTCCTCCTCCTTCCTGCCACGTATTTCCTGCCTTTTATATCTTCTGTCAGTTTGCATGTCCCACTAGAGCAATGTGACTCTCACATTCCCCGTCCTCTTGCTTTAGATCATAAAGTCTGCTCAGCACAGTGTGATCACTGTCGCACTCGGGAAGCTTTACGCCTCTGTTTTCCAGCTCTGTTCTGAGGAAACCACGGTTAGGTTTTTTTTTTTTTTTTTTTTACTAACGCCACTGCACTATTTTGTCCGATCAGACAGTTAATTCAAGGTTCATTTTTAATATGACATATTTTAAAAGGGATGCGTTGTACTCTATATCCCTTATATACATGTGTTTAGAGATATATTTTTTGTTAGCATCAAAGTAAAAAAAGTTCCTTAAATGCATCTCAAAAATTAATATTATTAGAAATGTAGGTCTATTCCTTATATTTGAGTGAGCTGTCATTATCCACTATTGTCTCCAGCATTGTTTCCAGTCTGTTCACAATAAGTAAAAAAGACTACTGATTTAATTAAGGATTAAAATGAATCCAATATTAATTTATCTTTATTGTATTTTTTCCAAAACAAGCTTTTTAGGTAGAACCTACAAAGTCCTTCAGTGGGAAGCTGTAAAGTTCATGTCAGTATCTAAAGAGCAGTTCAATCAAACCTTTAATTACCTAATTACCTAATGGTCTCTGTGTTTGCCAAATTACACAGTGGAGTCCCTGAGTCCCAGGTTTGGAAAACAATTAGGCTACAAAAACTAAGCCAGCCCAAACTATTACATTTCCTCACTTGTTCCATTAGATATGTCAGCAACTGATAAAATGTATCTTACTTAGAAAAAGACCCTGAAAACTAGTGCTGGGAAATTAATTTATTTTATTTTTATTGTAACATTTAAATTAATATTCTAAAATAATTTCAATTGTCATTATTCATTATTATTAATCATTATTATTTCATGGTACATTCATATTTCTAAAAAAAACAAACAAAAAAGAAAAATCAAAAACTTATTTTTTTTATTATTTGCCAAAACCAAATTGAAATTTATCCCAACTAAAATAGTAAAATAACACTAATTTTTTTAAAGAGCTTTAAAACTTTCAATCTATTTTCAAAGGCTTTAATGTTGCGACTGAATATTACAGCAAATCACTTTCATAAATTATCACTTTGGTCTTTAAAAGTATATATAAATTTCAGCTGTGTATATTTTATTTATTTGTTTGTTGACTTCACAATTTATCTCCCTTATCATACACTGTTGGCTCTGGAAGTAAAGAGATTTTCTCTTTGGCAGGCAACCAGATAGCCATCACCGCCGAACTTTATCAGCCTACTGTTTTCAGTGTTTCTCACAAGACACATTAGCAAGTCAACTAGCAACGCTGACAAAATCATTAGACCAATTTCAGGACAGATATGACATTCTTCTGAGTAATAACTACCAGTTTGTTAGAAGTGTTATTTTTGAATATGTATGTGTTGTCGGGTATAGTCACACAGTACATATACCTCTTTCAATTCAAATAATTGAAATGTCCTGGAACCCACTTCTACAACATGCATAGGTGTCTCATAGTAATGTAGACAAAATCAGTATGCAAAGAACAGGATAAGGCCCCACACACGCACGCATGCACGCACGCACGCACGCACACACGCACGCACGCACGCACACTATAATTTACACCCCTATAAATCCTGATCGCATATTGACTATTTAACAAGATCCTTCAATACAGGATCTCAGAACCCTTTATCTACCATCTTTTCCTTTCAGATCATTGTGGAACCTGAAAAAGAAATCAATTTCCATTGAAAATCACAGAGAGGCAGAACATGATAAATAAATCACTACCCACTTTAGACACTTCAGACTTGTGAAGCTATGTTAAAAACTAAGCCATTGATTTATGTGAAGAATGAAAATGAAAACATAAGGAAACTCAAAAACTAAAAAAACAGAAAAGACTAAAACACAAAGGATGTCACAATCCTACGCATATTCAAAACTCAAATAAAATTTCATAAAAACAGGTTACGACAACAACAGTGTTTTAATATTGATATTTTTCTTTTCAGTGGTCCGTATTTACCAAAGAAATAGAACAACAGACAGTACTTCAATGCTTTTGTGAATGCTTGTACATGTAAAAGACAAGTGATGGTCAAGAAAGATATTTGGAATACTTCAATATTTTCTTCTTCTTTGGTACTCTGAAAAATTGCAATTATAGAAAAGACACTGATTTTCCAAATGGTACAATGTTTCTGTACTTGATTGTATTATGCTAATCCTACAGATAGCACCCACTATGCAACATATCCACACAAGGATATGATTTCATTTCATTCCATTTATTAGGACCCCCATTAGCTCCAGCAGAAGCAGAAGCTATTCTTCGTTGGGCCCACACAGAACACAACATTATGTACAAAGGACATTATCAGACCAAACATCAAGGCAACAATAATGTCAAACAAAACACACCACACAATCCATTGCTCCATCCTTTAAAACCACCAAAATGCATTTCACAGAGACAGAAAATATTCAAATTTCCATATTTCACGGCTAAACCAGTATTACATCTGTTACTAACAAGTAACTGTACTCAGCAGCATATTAGTATTTGATTTTGGAAGAAAAACGCACCTATAGTAGCATGCCTTGTGATAATGATGCTCATCTGAGCTAAAAGACAGATGTTCAGATCCTATCAAAGACATTTTAGTGCCAGAGATATTTCTAATAAAATTAATTTGTGAGGCTGTAAAGCTATCTTTAACTTTGAGCCAAGACAGGCAGTTGTATCTTTGTATCTACATTATTTATACAAGGACATCGAAGGGCACAAGGTGCTTCCTTATTGTGACTGTACTGAACCAAACTACCTAACGGTAATCCAGATGCAATAAAACAAATACTTTAAGGACCTGTTTAGTTGTATTTGCTGGCGGGAATTTAAAACATGTCCTTATTACAGCCCATTTTCCTCACAATTTTATTAATATGCTCAGACCAGGATACTTTCTTATCTAATATTATCCCAAGAAGTCTAGTTTCTCTAACTTGTTCTGTGGCAATATCATTTACATACAACTTTAATTCAAGCCCCGAGCTTAGTGAATGAAAGTTCCTCAGTTGTGGACTCCGCCATGTATATTGTTGAATCATCTGCGTATTTGAATACTTTGGCTTTATTAACTGTTAATGGTAATTCATTTGTAAAAACAGCATATTATAATGGGCCCCATCAGAAAAAAACTCCCATTAAAGAAAACAGTTTGTTTCTTAGTCAGATGATTCTCTAGCCAGTGTAGCATTTGGGGGGAAACCATAACATTTTAGTTTTTCCAATTAAAAATCTACGATCAATCACACCAAAAGCAGTACTAAAATGTAGTACAGTAGCACATGTAAACAGCACGGCACCTAACTTCTTATTGTCAATCTCTCTGAACCAGTCAGTCATCACTCATTTGTGTCAGAACAGTACACATTGAGTGCACCTCTCTGTATGAACAATTGGAGTCTGTGTTCAAATTATCAACCATAAACTACAGTATTGGATGACTATTATTACTATCATTCTCAGTAACATTATTCAATTCATATTTACAGTTTATCTCTTATGATTTGTTCCATTATCAGAGAATATGATTGCTCATTATTCATTTGATGCATTTCATTTCTTAGTTTATTTACTTTACAAATAAAATCTTAACTAAAGTAATTAGCAATCTCTAATGGATTAGTAATACACTTTCAATTAGATTTCAGAAGTGATGGGGTTGATTTAAATTTTCTTCCCATGAGTGTGGCACAGCCTTTTAATGTCATGTTTGATCTTATTTTCATAGTACAACTTCTGTCTCATTTTATTCAATTTAGTAACATACTTTCTCAGTTTACAGTAAATTTGCCTATCTGATATGTAGCATGACTTATTTGCCACTTCCTGCCTGCTTCTAAACCCAGGTTCTCCAACTTCTTCTCAAGAGCCAGTTTCTTTTTTTTTTGTTTTTGTTTTTTTTGCTCTATTGGGAACTATGCTGGCACTGTGCAGATGCAGATTAATACTCTGTCTCCAGTGGGGAGTATGCTGGCACTGTGCAGACACAGATTAATACTCTGTCTCTAGTGGGGAGTACGCTGGTACTGTGCAGACACAGATTAATACTCTGTCTCCAGTGGGGAGTACTCTGGTACTGTGCAGACACAGACCTGGTCATCCAAGTAAGGTCTTTTTTTTCCCCTCTTAGACCCCTGTTGCCCGGCACTGTTCAGAACACATGCGGCTGGGATTGGGATTGAGCAGTCTGGGATTGATCAGTCTGGGGCCTTCTGATGAGTCCAGACTTAATGAATACTGAACAACTGCCCTGGTGCCCAAGCTTCACCAGATTGACCGTTTGCCTGTCATTATGAAAAATGCTTTCCCTGTCACATTTCAGCATTCATTTTTATACCGCCAGTGCTTCAAAAGCTTCCAGAAAACATTTCTGACACACCGTTTGATGACCAACCAGAAAATTGGTCTTAAATGAACAGTCTTACAATTCTTCAACACCAAGAATGGTCATCACTCAGTGATGTGTTAAATATATCACTGCCAACTGTATTAGCATTAGCACATCCTGAACTAGACTGAGAGAATGGAGCATAGCACTCATCACTCACATACACTGGGACAACTGACTGAAAAGCACTAAGCTCTGAACACCGGCAGCATATTAGCATTTTAAAAAAACACTTGACTTTCAAAACCCCACTTGGGTCCACAAAGCCCAAGAGCCCGGCGTGAGAAAATTAAATACCGCCATCCAAAATACCCCCAGCGCTTCCTACAGTATGAAACAAAAAATGACTTTGTAGCATATGCAGTGTTTGTGCTTTAAAATAACATCATTTACATTTTCAACATTCACATGCATCTGTCCATATTCCTTTCTGACTGTTGTTTTGTAATCGGCTCATGCTGTCCCCTTGGATAACACAATGATTCAAATGAACTATTGGCGATGGCATGAATGAAAGCAACAAATCTTCTAAATTTAAAACTAGGAGAGATAAAAGTATAAATAAATTAAAAAATAAATAAAACAAGGCCACACCATGGCTTTGAACAGCTGGAGTGGCAAAACAGCCTATTCAATGAATAACCCCTCAAACAACACAAACTGAAGAATGGTGTGAAAGTAAAAAAAGACATAGCACGCATTCTGCGATACCACAACACACTGCACGGTCTGAAGAATCTCTGGAGCAGTAGAACTCTCATCAAAGCACTGAAGCAGCCCCATTGGTACCGTATGTCTTCCATTCATTTCAAAGTGTATTCTTTTAAAACATGTCATAATTACAAATGCCATTTTCCCAATCTCTAAATGCCACGTAAATGCCCCATAGTTATTGCTCTAAAATACCAACACGTTTTCCTTGTCCCAAAGTCAGCCATTTTACAAAGTTTCATCCAAATCTGTCTCTAAATTTTTCAGTTCACAGTCAGACAGACAGACAGACAGAGACAGACAAAATGCATAGGGGTGATTTTCTTACCTACCTCTCACAGGTAGGCAATTAATGAGACAAAGCTGACCTAATGTGTAAAAGTTAAAGCACTTCATACGTGAACCCAAAGCCATTATAATTGACACGCACTGGGAGTACAGGTCAACGGTTTCATTCCTGAACATTTAGTTCTGGCCAGTCCCCTTTAGTCCCTCTGGCGAAACGATCACATGACATACTGCCAAAGATATTTACTCATGTCCAGAACTACAAACACGAGGAGGAAAGGTTAAGGCCAAGCCAAAGTAAAAGATTTATGTTCTTCAGAGTGGTATAAAAGACTGGGAGACAGTGAAGGGTGAGCCATCACAGGTGCTGTGTAATCTTACAGCAGAGGATGTGGAGGGTAAAAAGCTTTTAAAGTCATGCCAGTCAACATTTTTACGAGCACGCATTTTGCCTTACAAACCCCGTTCGGCAATCTTATCCACTGCTTCGTCTCACATGTGTCTGTTAGGGGAAAATCCTCTCCCAATAATGTCAATGAGGGTGAGGCTCTTTCCTCATTAATCCAGCTATCTCTGTCTCCATGGTTACAAACTAGAAGTTATTTCCCACTGCCAGTGTGGAATTCATCAGCAACATGTGATATGAGCCCACACTATTTATCGCTAATATTTATTATTCCTGCATGCCCATGATCCATCATGCCTCATTTGCATACATGCAGTTACACACATGCACACACACACACACATTTACATGTACTCATTAGTGTGCACATACACATATATATGCACACATTTACACATGCACCTTTACACACATATTCACAAACACATTTACACACACACACACACATATTTGCACAAACACATTCACACTCAAATATTTACATTTACACATTTACATGAACACAATTTCATGCACACAATGCATACATCTACAGGTACATGTTTACACACACATTTACATGTGCACGCTCACAGGTAAGCATTTACACATATGCACTTACATGTGCACGCTCACAGGTAAGCATTTACACATACGCATTTACATGTGCACGCTCACAGGTAAGCATTTACACATACACATTTACATCTAAACAAACTCATTTATCTGGCTGCGTGGGAGAGTTAATGCCACACTCTCTAAAGAGGTGCTTCACAAACATCTACTTTGCATCATTTTTCCTGAGCCTGTACATTTGCATTTGTCTTTTGAACTCATAGGCAAAAAAATAAACATAAAAACAACAACAAATAACAGAAGACATTTTTCTTTTTCTTTTTGTTTGGTTTGAGGAAAAAATACCAATCTGCTGCAGAGCACATAGGGAGATAAAATAAGCTGGAAACAATTGGGAATTAAATAAATAAATCACACTGGGAATGTTTACTTGCAAACCCACACATCCCCATGCTAGCTTCTTACACATCATTATAACTTTCTGTTATCATAGCAGTTAACTGAAGATTGTAACTGTGTAACATTATTTGTTGATTCCTTAATCAGTTTGGAATAAAGAGTTTTACATGTTCTTGCGCATTAGATTGTGTTGATATTATGTATTTTGTAAAATACTTTCCCCCTTCCTAATTCCCAACTGAGAATGAAAGGTGGTTCCAGTTTAGTCGCATAGACTCACAGTTTAGGAGTGGGCACATTGGCATAGAGGGTCCCTGGCTTCATTCGTGCACAGAGAGGCCTGGACACTATTATCTCACACTGGCAGACAGCAGTTTCCCCCAACAGCCACTGCAGGCAATGTTGAGATGTGGGCACATAGGGTCAGATAAAGAGGTGGAAAGTCCAGGGGTCTGAAAGTGAAAGTCCTGCCATGTGTTTCTTCCACCCATGAACTCAGCCAGCGGATCTCTATGCCCCTTGCAAAGATAAGGATGACTGTGCATCTCTCCCATGTGCAAAGCTGAGCCTGACTGTGCATCTCTGTCCCCTGTGCAAAGCTAAGGCTGACTGTGCATCTCTGTCCCCTGTGCAAAGCTAAGGCTGACTAAAGATGTGGGTGCTCAGTGCACACATCACACAGAAGGCCCTAAAATCTACAGCTGTCTCATTGAAAAATGCACAAGAATTTACTGGAGTCCTGTCCATGTGCCTCCACAGCTGCTCTCATTAGGAGAGTGAGGCATCACTTAGGAGCATGGACTCAATCAACATGCACCTCACACACATGCACACACACACAATCACACACTGGCACACATACACAAACATGCACAGGCACACACACACACACACACACAAACATGCACACACTGGTACACACACACACACACACACAAACATGCACACACTGGTACACACACACACACAAACATGCACATGTACATACACACATGCACAATCACACACAAGCACACACTGGCACACACGCAAACATGCACATGCACACACACACACGCACACACACACACATATAGTATAGTGAGCTCTCCTATATCTTTCCAGCGTCATCACAGTCAAATGCAATGCCTAACATCCTGGGAGTAAAGTTACATTCATAAATTCTATCTGCGCTATATCTGTTTTTTATGAAGCACAGATACTGTATTTGTGATGTCTTCATTTACAGAATAGAAATGTATATCTGCTCTTGGCCATCCAGCAGTCTTTTAAGAGATTGATTTTATTTTGTTTTATTTCAGATGAAAATGCTTCAGTTGAAGCAGTTTGTGCCTTCCTTCAGGAACAGGAAGAGCATCGCGAGGGAAGTGTAATTTTTGTCTATCTGAACTTCAATCCCCCTGGCTGTCGCTGGTTCACTCCTCAGGCAATTACTAATGGCCACTGGCCAACAGTGTGAAAATCCCCCAGCACCACCCCAACGGTCCCGTGTGTGTCTGCTGCTGACAGCCAACCGCCCTGCGCCACGCCCATGGCATTCTGTCGGGTCCCAAAGTGAGACTCGGAGCCAGTGAACCAACCAGGCCCTTCCCTCTCTTTCCCTAAATCACATGAGCAGGATCACATGGCACCCTGATTCCTGTTTCTGACAGGAAGCCGTAGGGACAAGGGGCAGTAGGAAACAGTGTAGTGGACAATCCTGTAAAAAAAAATACCATACATACTATACAAATACCATACACAATGAGCATTTAATCATGCCCAGGCCTGCTGATGGCTTATTTTCAGTCTGCTTCTGCTTATTCTGTTTAGATGAAAGCTCAATTTACAAAGGTGACACACCACATCAGAAAGATTTTGGCTCAAACCTCATTTTGGCAGAGATTCCAGTTACTCAGAAATATCTGTTTCCCGCGCTGATTACTCAACACAGACTCCTACAGAAACCCGACAACATACTGCGTGTCGAAGGTTAGGTATTTATTTATGAAACTGGGAAGTATACATTTGCATACACTCGCTAACGGTCTCATCAGAATAGGAAAATGTCAACTGTCAAAATAAGCAATGCGGAGAAAATGTGTGTCCCACTGTAGAGTGACACTTGGCTGAATTATCAAGCTGAGTGCTGGCTTCCCTCATAATGCCATGTTCTTCAGACAGGCTATTATGGGTTAGCTTGACACGATGGTGAGAACCAATTGAGGCTTGAAGGATGTGCAGGAGTAGCAAGCTCACTCCCATTTCTGGTACAAATCAGGAGACAAGCACTCCACTACAACAAAGCAAGTCACACTGCCAACTATAACAAAGCAAGTCATAGTCTCGGTATAATAAAGCAAGTGATAGACTAGTCTCACTATAACGCTGTCAAAGTAAGTCATTCTGCCAGCCATAACAAAATAAGTCAAAGTCTCTCTATAACACAGCAAGTCATACTCTCACTATAACATAGCAAGTCATAGGCTGTGTTCAAAACCACCTGCTAGCATATTACATACTCCATCCTACATTAGTATTTTCTTCATACTACCTGCATGGTTTTAAACCAGGTTAAAAGCCTCAGCTATCCAGGCAGTGGTTGCAAGCTATCAACGCTAGCCACAAACACATTAGGAATATTGTCTTTACTTAGCTATTAGAAAATTTTGCTAATTCAGTATACATCTGGACACTTTTCATGTACTCAAAGTGAACATACTGCACTACAAACACACTCATTTTACTTGCCAGTTAGTATTGTAAGTAGCCTACATATAGTATGCAGTTTCTAAAGAAGCCATAGCATACATCTAGACACTTTTTGCATACTCAAAACAAACATACTATGCATTAGAAACACACTACATACTCATTTTATGTCACAGTTAGCATGCTAAGTATGGATAGTATGCGTTTTTGAACACAGCCATACTCCTACTATAACAAAGTAAATCATGTTCTCACTATAACAAAGCAGGTCAATCTCCCTACAATAAAATAATTCATACTGCCAACTATAACAATGCAAGTCATAATCTCACTCCACCAAAGCAGGTCATAGTCTTACTCCACCAAAGCAGGTCATAGTCTCACTCCACCGACGCAGGTCATAGTCTCACTCTACCAAAGCAGGTCATAGTCTCACTATAGCAAAGCAGGTCATATCTCACAGTCTCCTTTAAATAGTTGACATTCACCCAGACAACTGATTGTTCACATTCCACAAATCTTTTGACGAATGGAGAAGAACATTTCAATAAAAAAACACCTATCAGTGAGAAGTGATGTGATTCCTCCTCCCCCCCCCCACTAAAAGGATTCAGAGCAGTTCTAATCTATTCACAGAGCAGCTGTTCTGGGGCAATTTTAAGCACTCGTTTCTCGCATTGAGTTTTCAAGTAGTGACAAATGAGACACTCGCCTATCCTTTCTCAGCCTTAACAGAGATTCACAAAACGCTTTCTGTCCAGGTTGGGATAATTAATTAAAAGATGCACATTTTTATTACAGATTTTATGAGAACATTTCCATTTTTCCACTGCTTTGAAACGCAGACTCACTGGGATGCCTCAAGCCTTCAAAGCTATGCCTGCTCGCCAGCCCCCTGAATAATCTGAAAGGAGATATCCGAATGTCACCTGCCATTATTTTTAAAGTGTTTTGTTGCATTAGCATAAATGTGACAGCAACCGTCTTTGTTATGCGCGTCGACGGGCAACCTCTCTCACAGGGGACCGCTCGCGCTTCACTGGCTTCCTTTGTTTTAATTGTTTGGTTATTGAATAATTGATTGAGTGGGCGCCTTCCTGCTAGTCTTAATTGGCTGATTGGCCCATGTGAGGATGCGGAACCTTTTCCCTGACAGGAAGAACTGGCAGAAGCATTGTCTATGGGGGACACGTTCAGCGTGCATATTTTGCCAGCGGGAAGATAATACCAGCACCAGCCACACGGGGCAGTCGTCTCTGCCCCAAAAATCTGATCTGACCCAGATGGATGCCTGCTTGTACAAACTGTGCCATATCCCTAGTTACGAATGTGCGTCAAAGACCAGGAGACTGGAGTGGGAGCTGGAGTGAACTGATCTACAGTTAAAAGTGCACAAAAAAGCTCAGTGCTCACAGAAACATTAGGCTTCAATCCTCGACCCCAAGGACCATACCTGAAAGACTGGTGCAGACATATCTGAGCGCTCACCTTGCATCCCGTCAGGCTACGTTACATTCATTCAGGTAGCGCAGCGGTCTGGAGAGCTGCAGGGTTTGTTGAGTTTTCACTGTTACTCAGCACTTAATTTGTCAGTTAATGTAACTGATTAAACAGTTAATGCACCTCACTGTGTTCTTGTGTAAATTGCTTGATTTTAAGGTGAAAACAATTCAGTTAAACTCAGTTCAACTTTATTTGTATTGTGCTTTTTACAGAGCCACTGTCACAAAGACACTTTACAGTGAAATTGGGCCGATAAAAAAAAAACAAAAAAAAAAAAAACAAGCCTGAACACCCAAAAAGCAAGCAATTGAGGCAAAAAAAGAAAAAAAAAAACTCTCCAGTGGGAAGAAAAACAGTCAAACGATGGCAAGGAAAATCTCCCCAATGGGAAGAAATCAGGCTGTAGAGGTGGAGCCCATCCTCCACATGCTGGCTCAGTGTTCTATTTAAGATGGACTGAATGGTAACAGAAATGTAGTGAGGAATGTAACAGAGCACCCTAGGGTTCTCCGCGACCTGGTCCGTGAAAAGAGTCAAGGGTTATGCCCGGCCAAAAGGGTCAAGAGTAAAGGTTATATTCTGTGAAAATAATCAGGGATAAGGGGTCAGAGGTTATGCTCTGTGAAAAGTGAGAGATTAAGCTCTATGAAAAGTTCAGGAGTTATTCTGTGTGGATTTGGGGGTTGGATTTGACAGCCTTTATCAAATCAATATCTTTGCTGAGTGCACCTGAATGCAGCAATAAGAGGAAGTAGCTAACATGGGAGTTTGTAAAATGCAAACCATCTGTAACGAGGATGTTATGATAGAGATAAAAGGCACACAACATCACAGCACTTAATGGAAACAGTCCTGAACTGTAACTGCAACTATACATTGTGGCTATAAAATAGAACATTACACTAAACATAACAGCAAGAGTTCGCCACTGCTGAGTTTGTAGCACAGGGGCTACATTTTTCAGAACACTGCTGATGCCATTCAAAGAAAATTGCGATTATTTTGATGAACCAGCACTATTTTTTCATTGCTGTCAAAGGAAGCTTCACAACAGACCAAATACCAAATGCTTCTAATTGAATGAGAGAGAGAGAGAGAGAGAGAGATGAATGTAGTTACAAGCTGAAACCCAGAAAAGTGGTAGCCTACAGCTGGTAATGTTATGTGTTTTGAATGCTCCCCAGGCCTCAGGCAATTAGTTGCATTAATTGGCCTCCTCCTGTGCCTAATCAGGTACTGTTTGATGTGGTTTAAAGGTTGGCAAATAGCCTGTTTTAATGGACACCAAGTACACTTCTCTTATCTGATTCATTTCATCCTGAATGTTACTATTGAGGTACCATACAAGGTCTTCTGAATGTGAACTGAATGTGAAGGCCTTAGGCTTATACATCCAGATCATATCTTCTCAGTGTCATTAAAATCAAGGCTAAAGTCATCTCATTTTGATAATGGTGGTATGAATGTGTTTCAGTTATTTAAGTTTTTATTTTACTTTTTTTAAAAATACATTTTAAAAAAAACATGCTGTCACCCTTATAGTTGGAATTCTTAAAACATTAAATATGGTCAGTGTCTAATATCCAGAGACAACTTTTCAGGATATTATGAAATGTTTTTGTTATTACATGCCAATATACTATAAAGGCTTTGAATTAACTTTATTAGAGCTTTAACAGAGCTATGAAACATTAATAACACAAGTGATGATGCAAGCTTTCAATTTATATATCAAACTCAAAAATGGAGATTATGTTTTTTCTTCTTTTTTTGACACGGACGCTATATAAATTGAATTAATATTATAAAATGGATAAACCCAGTCCAATGTTCATTGTTCCTATTGGTAAACTTGCATTCCAGCCGTGATAATATCATCTGATAAATCATGGGTAAATAGAATGTTTGGACATCATTATATCATTGGGAGTTCAAAAATTTAAAATATTGTAATGGCAATGGTTTAATACACAAATAGTAAGAACACAGTTCCTGGAAAATGTCAACTTTGAACAAGCAGTACACTTTAACAGTGAAACAGATAAAGAACACGTCCACCTGTGTTGACACTTATTTTAGTAACTGCACCTTGGCAGGCAATGTCCAAATGAAGCTACAATTTGGAAAAGTGGTATTTTGTAGCGTTCATATAGCTAGCTAATTTGTTTTAGTTTTTGTAGTGTTTTTGTTTTCTTTTTTGTAGTTTTCTTCTTTTAGTTATACCAATCTTACAGCTAGCCAGCATTCAACTAATCAGCTAAACCTCCCTCAAAAGGGCCCCGCACTTCTTGGCTTATTGTCTCGACCACCAACCCCCATCCGAAAAACAAGAGTGAGGGGGCCTCCAAATAAATTTGCACTTGGGGCCCACAAAAAGTCAGGCCCAGCCCTGATGATATATGCATGGGTTCTTGCACCATAAAGCTTTATTATTAATGTTCTAATATTCAATACATTTTTCATAATGTACTCATTAATTCCAAGCTCAGTAACATGCTGTCTGATTGATGAGAATACTCCCTGCTAACTAACTACATAAGTACCAAGTGTCTGTAGATAGACTGCAGAATTACTTGATTTGAGCACCTGCATCTTGAAATGGTCTCTCTTTAAACTGATTGTGACTGGAAACAGTTACTTAGCATCACTCTATCGAAGTGAACACATTTTGGTTTACAGAAAAAAATGTGTAATGTATACCTCTGTTTATTACCTATATAAAGGTTACTTTCAGATAATAATCAATGACTGCTTGGACTTTGATAATACAGATAAGATAAGTTCAACGCCATCTATAAACATTAAAATACCTATTTTGCCAATAATTA
Source organism: Anguilla anguilla (assembly GCF_013347855.1). Lineage (NCBI taxonomy): Eukaryota > Metazoa > Chordata > Actinopteri > Anguilliformes > Anguillidae > Anguilla > Anguilla anguilla. Next base: position 28,385,792 of record NC_049212.1, read on the forward strand.
ATAATTGTTCCAGAAATGGACAATGTGGTGCTCTTGAAGATGTTATTTGTGCTTTATGAAAGTTTTAGGTTGCTGTTGAAATAAAGTGGCTAATTTTAAATACCTCATTGTGGGGGGGGGGGGGGGGGGAGTGCCCTTTGGAAATCATATTTTATTATCAGTCACAAAACAAAATATTCCATTGTATTATAGAATAGACAGAGTGAATAAAAGTAATATAAAAGTGTCTTTTTCATAAGTGCAGTTATTCAGCAACATATTAAGCAGTCCTTGGAGATTAACTGCAGAGAATTTTAGTGCATTACAACACAGAATGCTTTCAATACCTGCAATTATGTCTCAGTATTTCACTGCCTGAATAAGTTTAATGATTTTTTTTCCAAGGCACTGCCTCTCAAACAAGAGAAGGAAGACATAAAGGAATGGGCCGGAGGAGCAGAACCCATTTCACTGCACCACATCTCACGCCGTTAAACTTTTACTCTCAATCGCCTTTGCAGCACTTAGAACTTCACAGATGCAGATATATCAGAAATTTTAATTTAGTTTCAGGGCTGCCTTCCACACAGAATGCTATAAGCCAAGGTTACAGGTACATTAAGAGTTTGACTGTTGCAAAAACATACTATATTTCTGTAGAAGAAACTGGAAGACTTGCGTAACCCTAATTGTCTAATCTGTAAATCCATTCCTGTGAAACTGTTAGCCTATATACACTCACCGGCCACTTCATTAGGTACACCTGTTCAACTGCTCGTTAACGCAAATATCTAATCAGCCAGTCACGTGGCAGCAACTCAATGCATCTGGCATGTAGACATGGTCAAGACGATCTGCTGAAGTTCAAACCAAGCATCAGAATGGGGAAGAAAGGTTATTTAAGTGACTTTGAATGTGGCATGGTTGTTGGTGCCAGACAGGCTGCTTTGAGTATTTCAGAAACTGCTGATCTACTGGGATTTTCACGTACAACCATCTCTAGGGTTTACAGAGAATGGTCCGAAAAAGATAAAATATCCAGTGAGCGGCAGTTCTATGGGCGAAAATATCTTGTAGATGGCAGAGGCCAGAGGAGAATGGCCAGACTGGTTTGAGCAGGTAGAAAGGCAACAGTAACTAAAACAACCACTCGTTACAACCGCGGTATGCAGAAGAGCATCTCTGAATGCACACCTTGTCGAATCTTGAAGCAGATGGGCTACAGCAGCAGAAGACCACACCCGGTACTGGCAAGTACCTAATGAAGTGGCCGTTTGAATGAGGCAACACCCATTACCTGTGGAACTGTTAACTCCCACCTCTTCTTCACACCCAGGATACTCTAGAGCCCTGTAACATAGGGAGAAGTCTGCCATATCTGCTTATGAATACATTTCAATAGGGAACTGGGCTTGTAATCCAAAGGTTGCGTGTTTGCTTCCCAGGTAAGACACTGCCATTGTAACGTCGAACAAGGTACTTAACTGAAATTGCTTCAGTATATATGCTGTAAAAATGGATGCTAGGTAAACATGCAAATAATAATAATAATGTTTAAAATGTTGTGTAAGTTGCTCTGGATAAGAGTGCTAAATGCCAGTAATGTAAATGTATGGTAAATCCTGCCAGACATTTGGATTCAACATTTGCACTTAACTCTTATTTGCAAATTAATTCAGTTGTTGCATTTCTCTTCACGAAATGAGTTTAATGAGATAATTTAGGGAATTTTCTGGTCTGTGAAGAAGAGACATAAAAGATTGCATGAGTTAATTATGAGTTCAATTTTGTGATGACGTCTTTATTTTAGTGTTTTGTATACAGTAAATAAACTAAATTAAAACAATTTTCATTTTTTCCAAATAGGTACCCAACATAAAAAGAGAATATGTACATATTATATACTTACAGTACAGGTGGATGTGTAGTTAAATTGACTGAATTTGTATCTACAGTACCTTACAAACAAACCACAATGTAGTACCAGTACTAGTATGTTTGTACCAAAACGACTACTGTAAGTACAGAGGTATTATACCTTTTATTATACCGAACAAATCCAAGATAACCTTCCTCTGTTATCCATCTCTCATGGGGGAGGGATAAGAATACATCCCCATAGATTAAGTCCTCAAGAACAGAAGCAGGTCTTCTGCAATTGTCACCAAGAATTGTATTGTCATTTGGCCTTGCTTCTTTAACATTTGTAATAGAGCATTCCATAAGGGCCATGTTCTCAAAATCTGAAAGCCAAACTGCTCTAATTGGAATTGTGGAGTCTATCCAGAGCTGTAAGATGGCCTTCTTAGCAGCGATAAGGACAGCTAACACATCTGTTCTGGTGTTTAGAAGGTGGCACCGATGTATCGTCATTCATCAAGAAGACCAAATTAATTTATTTATTAACTTATTATTTTTATCACAAGCCAAGCATTACGTCATTTGAAGTCGCAACCCATTTTCTCACAGTGTGATGTTTCCAAACGTTGGAGACTGGGCCATATTTAGCATGCTAGAAATGTGTGACCCAAAAAGGCACCCTTACGCACCCTGAGGCATGCATGTTTAACACTGCATTCCAAGCAAAGCCAACTCTCAGCGTCAATCACTCAGTGAAAACGCATCCCTAATTGGTTAGGACTAAAATATGGTGATGAAACCATGCTCATTGTGCTGCCGTAAGTCACTGAAGTTAACTCATCTGTCAACAAAGTCATGGAAACAAATCTAGTGACCATCAGCAGATGGAGTGTGTCCTCATGTAATCGGCTGACCAAAATAATAACTTACTTTGTCTTGTGGACTGCAGCTCTGAAGCTCTGCTGCTGAATGATAAATTTGGCCCTCAGATTTTTGAGCATGGAACCGATTGTTAAATTGTGAGGTGACCAAAATTTCAAAGGTCAAATAACAATTATTGGCTTCAAAGTGAACTCATAAACACTATAAAGTGATGCACAGTGCCTGGGATACATATAATTTCTGGATCAATTTCACCGTTTTTACTACATTGCAATACATACTCCAATATTAAACAATCGCTCGATAAAATAAAACCTCACTCAAACTACAACAGTTTTAAGGTTTGAATTAATTTACAGAACCAGGCTAACTATACCTCTTTGGCCCATTATTAAAAACTGAACACAACACTGGGACAGCAGACATTCTTCATAAATATGACAAATTCATACATGTATTCATAAGGAATATATGCCACTGCGTTTCCATTATAACATTTGCTAAATGCAACTCAACATTATTTCATATAAGCAGCAGCTGTTAGTGCAGCAGATATGCACTAAGGTGCCTTATCTCCATTTCAAGATTCCATGATACAGCTACCTTACTGAAATAATAAGGGTCAGGGGACAGGCTCCTCAGAATAGAATTATTAAGAGTTATAAATCTTGTATGCGCCAGTAGCATTCAACACATGGCTGCTTACAGGGAAATATGTTCAGCAGGAATAAATAAAAATCAGGTAGGGCATTCTACAGTACCAACAGAATAAAGCAACTAATTAAAAAAAAAGAATAAATAAATCTAATTTGGAACTCAGATAGATCAGAGGTGTGTTTTGTTTTGAGCAGTTTAGTGACAGAATAAATGCTGATTTTCTTAGAGCCGGTGACAGTTACTAAACAATGCAAATGGAGCCTAATAATAAAATAAAGAACCAAAGTGCCCAACACAGATGTTCTAGTGCATTTGTATTTGTGGCACTTGGGAGACTCAGGAAATGGATCTAGGACCTGTGGGGAACACATCCAAGGTTAAATTATCTCCTCAATGCCTCTCATTAAACATCACCCTGGGAGACAGAAGCAGGAAGGTTTTCATTTGAAATGAAGTAGTGCACACATTCATACACACACACACACGCATGTGCACGTGCGCACACAGAGTGCAAAAACAGTATTTTAAGTCACCTTTTATTAATTAAGCTAGTAACAAACCACAAACCAGATTTTGATCAAAAAAGAAATTTTAATTGGCATCAATCCTGCAAAAATGCACTAAAATCACTTCAGAATGTCATCTCTCCTCTCTCTTTAAAAACTTCTCTACTTTAGGGTCAAAAACATTTTATTAGGCTTATGTGCTGCAATCAAATTCAAAGCAATGCTTTTATTAGTTCTTTTTGGAAAGATTCACGATGTGAAACACTTATTTGGTACTAAGGATCATGCAAAAAAAAAAGAAAAAGGTGTCAAAATAATCATTAGTATCTACGGTTCAGACAAACGTGCCAAAGCTTTGATTCTACTCAGATTATAAGAGGTATAGAAGTTTAGGATTCTACAGTAAACTATTTTATATATACATGTATTTTACACAAAAATAAAACAATATTTTAAATTAAAGAAGAGTAGATACAGTCAGACATGTAATTCTCAATTTGGCCTTTCTCAGCCATAGGAAGCTTTAAAGCACCCAGCCAGCATAGCAGAAACAGGAGGGCGGTTAGCCATCTGAGGTGTGAATGTGTGTGTGTGTGTCCATGCCCCTCACCCATCCTCTTTTTCAGTAGATACATTAGGGTTAGTGTTTAGCAGTCAGTTTGGACAACTTATAAAGAAGTTTGTAACAGTTAGTTGGAAGAGGGCATCTGTGTCCTGCATCTAGGTCTAGCGTTCTACATTTCATCTCTGGTATTTGGGAATATACTGCTGTCTTTTGGTTTTAAAATTTTTGTCTTCACACAGATTTTTTGTCATTTGAATTACTTTGGGACAAAAGCTGTGGTTTGGCTTTTATTCATTTCTTGCGTGACTGCCTATGTCTGTAACCTCTGTTAATTGTTTTAAGGTAGTTGAATCTCGGCTTTAGATTAGATGTGAATATTTGTTTCTTAATTTTCATCTGGCTGTGAGTGGTACATTTTGATAAAGGTTGATCCAACAGTTTGCTCTGTCTATCAACAAATTTGGCAATTTAATTGATAATTTATACCTTTCCTAATAATTATCAAATTAAATCAAATAAATATATTTTACGTTACCTAAGTGAGGTGTTTTAACTGTTGAAGCACTTGTGTTTGGTCGAACGTCAAACAAGGGTGTTAATGGTTCAAACTGCAGGGGTCAGAAATTTTAATTAATCCTCACCGTGCTGACAGTACAGCCAAATTACTAATATGTGCTGGCTGCATGTGGCAGAGTAGGTCTGAGCCATGTGGGCCCATCTGACTATGAACAGGGGTTGGAAAAATCTAGAAAATAGTGTGTGGCCTGAAGGGTGTAATACATTCACTGGCTCTCCTGTAGTACAGTGTGTGGCCTTTAGGGTGTAAAATGGGCAAAGACACACGTCTTAGCTGCTAAAATGTCATAAACGTGAGGAAGTTCAGATAGGAGCCACTAAAACATAGACCCTGTTATGTTAGCCATGCCCAGAAGGAAACGGAACAGCATCTTGCACCGCATATGGCTTCATTCCAGAAAATACACACTTATCACCCTGTAGGCCAGCATGCAACCAACTCAATGTCAGTAATTTAATAAGCAAAGTGCAAACACCTCCAGAATGTCTGAAGATCCCTTTAGACCATAAGACCTGCCAGAATGAGAAGCTTCATAGCCAGATAAACTGGTTTCCTTTACTAATACACGGAAAACTGTCAGTGTGCTTTACATATAACAGGGCCAATGTTCACAGGATTTAGTCAGTCCAAAAAGACCTGCAGGACTGATTTAGGAGATACTTCCTTTTGCCAAGGCTGTCATATTACGTACATACATTATATTACCCTAGTTTTAACTGTTTACTGTATTGCTTAACTTTGTTTTATTAAGTATTAGCCCAGCCTATATCGATGTATCTAACAGATGCAGAATGTTTTACCCAACGAGGGTGTGCTAATGCTAAAAGTCAAAGCAGTAGCCATTTTGATTCATCGGTGATGTTTATCTAACTGAATTGGTGATCTTTTGACACCTGCGGTTAAACAGCATTTCATGCCTTTTCAGCTGTGCTTCTCTGCGCAGCCACGGTCGGTTTCAAAAGGTTTCAGAAGGAAAAAGCATCACGCACAACCTGTGAAAAAGTTGATTCGCATGGAATGGTGGAAGACAGTTTAAAATAAAACTGATTTACACCGTGCTCTTCAGTGTTTTCTGTTCTCAAATTAAGACATATTTACACTGTGCTTTTCATTTTTTCCTGTTCTCAGATCAAGACATATTTACACCGTGCTCTGCACGGTTTCCTGTTCTCATTTGGTTTGAATAAATATGGCTTCCGCCATCCTCAGACTTTTCAGAAGTGCTTGAGTTGGGAGGGTCTCTGAAGAGTCTTTTGGAGTGATGGATCGAGCTGTCTCAGCGAAGCATTAAAACATCCCCCCAGCCTCCCGGCTGCCCTGCACGGAAGCAGTGGTTTGCTCCTGGCCCAAATAGCTAGGGACCTGAAATAAAACGCATTTTATTTAGCCTCATAACAGGGAGGCTTTGGTACCGCCCAAGGTCAGGGGAGAAGGGAAACAGACACACTGTGTTTTGTATGGGAACAGACGCGCAGCCAAAGAGTGGAGGTGTGGTAGAACAGAGGCCGCCATTTTCTGGCAGCAAGCCTTCGAACCGGCTGTAAGGAATCCCTTCAAAGCGAGTCAGAGGCCGAGGCGGGCTTGGCCTTTCACCGCACTCTCCTCGCGTTTGAGGAGGAGGACCTCTTGGTTCTTCACCCGACCTAGTCGTTCTCGCGAGCCTGGCGGAGGTGGGCGAACGAAAAGCGCTGTCCCGGAGGAAAACAATGCCCTGACAGCGTCAATCCAACCCCCTGCTCTCAACAAAACACTCTAATAGGATTACAGATGCATAATTATAATTAATTAGTCACAATTAATGACAACCAAGGCAACAGCAAATTGCAGCACGCCGCCCAGATGATAGCCTGACAATCATCTGAAATAGACATACAGTACTGTCGTAAAAAACGTGAGACGTGTGATTACAGTAACCTCACACATATGCAATTATAATAAAATATATGCAAGAATTATAATAGTAATAGAATATGCACTGTAAAAAAAAATACCACTGAGGTTGTGCAAAGGAGAACCACTGCTTCTGAATTCAACTACTACAGTATGTGATGAACTTCCACAGCAGGATGTCTGCAGGTACAATTTCTTACTTGCATATCATTTTCATTGCATTAGACTGAACAGCTTGATGGATCTGCTCATGCTTTCAACTGGACTGCGGTCTGTTTTATTTTCCTCATTGTTTGACGTGAGGCTGACTGATGGTGCCACAGCCGTCCTCCCGGGCGATTCATATCATAAAAGATCTTTGGGTTTACCTGAGAGTGTCACTGTGAAGTGAGTAAGCACCCCGAGTTTCAGCGCTGGGCTGCTGGCTTTGCGCTTACAGCAGACACCCCGACGCAGGAACTCTGCGGGGCTCAATCCCCACCGGAGTCGTACAAAAGACGCTAAAAAATGGAGCCTGCTGCATCTCACTTTGGCTCTCGGCATTAAAAGAGATAGATTGCGGATAGCAGCCCGGTGAAAGACTGCCGGCTGGCTTCAGGGGTGCGCTTGTGCGTCCGTCGTTCTCACGCTAAAAATACCGGCCAAAGCCCAGACCCTGTGAGTCACCTGACTCGGATGCAACTCCCGCTTGTGCACGGACTACACGAGCCAGGACGCAGGCAGCTTGAGGAAAGAGTCAACAATGCTGAACCCACATTTCTGCGACATTTTTATTTCTTTATTGTCAAGCATTACAACAAACAAAAAAACTGTGACTATTTTTGTTTTTGAAACGGGATTTCTCTCAACGGCTCTCTGCCAGCTGTCAATCACTCAGCAGCCCACCGGGTGAGCTGTAACGTCACTGAGCCTGAGGAGAACACTCCATGTGTTGATAATGTAGGGTATGAGTACACTTAATATGCAGGTAGTGTAGGGTCTCAGTACGCTTCATATGCAGGTAGTGTAGAGTCTGAGTACACTTCATGTGCAGGTAGTGTATGGAATGAGTACACTTCATGTGCATGTAGTGTATGAAATGAGTATACTTCATGTGCAGGTCGTGTAGGGTATAAGTGCACTTCATGTGTAGGTAGTGAAGAGTCTGAGTATACTTTATGTGTATACAGTGAATGGTCTGAGTAGTTTGTGTGCAGGCAGTTTAGGCTCTCAGCACACTTCATCAACAGATATAGTACACACTATGGCTAAAAAGCACAAACAAAAAAAACCTACCAGTCAATAGCAGGATTCCATGCTTAAAAGTGCAGTTCATTTTTGTTCATCAGTTCATTTATCAGTGACAATGCAGTAAACATTTCTACAGGTTAAAAGCAAGCATCAAATGCACAATATAGAGATAGGGTTCCTTTTGCAACACCTGTCTCTGCTGAGGCTTTTAAACTTCTTAACATCACACGTAGGCCAATGGTTTTAGCAGGAGCCACAGCCACACAGATCCCCATTCTGCATTGTTTCATGTGAAACACTACTACTACTTTCATGTGACTAAGAATACCATCCAGGCACAGAAACTGTGCTGAGATACAACAGTGCTGGACCAGACTATGGAAAATCAGCAGCATCATCCTCAGGCTAGTTTTACAAGGTGCTTTTGGCTGTTATTCTCGCTACAAAGCTCACAGCATGCTGGTATGTTTGGATGTGGAACCTAATATAAAATATTGAAGCGGGACTGTGGTGTTTGGACATGATCAAACATTATACCAATGAACAGCAGTGAAGTAGTCATATAGCTGTCAGAGCTGCTAATGACAGTCTGTGCTGAGCTGCGATTTTATGGAAAGCTATAATGATACAGGTTAAAGCTCAATGTTCGCTCCAGTTCCCACAAATGTTATAAGCTTGTATAACTATACAAAATGTATAAGCCGGTGCACAAAATATTCATACCAAAAGGCTTGGTTTTTTTATACGGTTACTCTGTTACACTTGTCAAATTATCTGCCTCAGCTTGCTTAATACAATAAAACAAAAGCTACGGAATCTCAACAGATACTGTAAATACTGAAAATGAATGTAAATTAGATTTAAGAACAGGGTTGATGCTTATTTGAAAGAGACTATTGTTTCGGTAGGGGAGAGACCACATGCTCGGGGAACGCGCGCCTGTGCTGTCCTCTGGTAAGTCGTTTTACATTTCCTTCTGTACAGGCCTCTCATAGCCTCTTGACTTTACGGTGAAGGACTGTTGGTCGATCGTACGCGTGGATGATTACAGATTATTTCAAATCATGTCTGTGTACGGAAGCTCAGCTCAGAGCTGCAAACAACTTCTTCAGCTCGTTACAGCACGCACCCCAGTGTAAAGCGAATAACAACAGCATTCGATTTGGGAACACTTGATATCAGAAAAACAAGTTAATTCCCAAATCAGGCTTTGTGATGGTAAAAAGGGAAGCTGAGCTCCCCCACTGGGTGCAAGATCTATTAGACAAGTATAATTAGATGATTTGCTATAGGCTAAGGGCAAGGACAACTGCGCCCATTAATGTGAATGTGCTGAGTTAAAGCCGTAGGCAGGACAAGAGGGAAGCATGCAGAGTAAGGATTAAAAACATCCTTCACAAGCGCTCAGAACATCGTTAATAAACTGCTAAACATCCCTTTGAACACTCTGCTATTCCTTCAGGTTCACAGACTAGAGGCGGTAAAAGACAATTTTGAGAAAGTTGGCAACTGTATAAACTTTTAGGAGAAACACAGGAACACAAAACATAAAGTCACACACGCTCACACAATCATACATGCACACACATGCACATGCACACACACACACACACAAATAGAAACACACATACACACAGAAGCAAGCACACACACACACACACACACACACAAACACACAGAAGCATACACACTCACACACACACAAACTCAAGAGACAAGGAGGTAAACAAGGAGAACAACACTTACCCAGGCTTTTAATTCATAAATAATTAGCATTCAGTTTAGAAGTCAGAGTGAAAAGTTTTACTGATGCACATCACCTCACCAAAAAATGTACTGCATAAAATTTCAAAATTAAGCATACATCATGAAATTAAAGGTGAAGTGCATTTGCAATCATGTATATCCTCTGTGTGAATCTAGTCATATGCCATCTCCTGCTGCTTTCTCTCTTCCCCGCAATTACAAAGTCACTGGGGAAAAATCCATTTATTCTTTCAGAAACAATAAAAAGTGCTCTGTTTCTTCTTTAAATATATTCTCATTTTAACTTCCTATGGAGGAAAAAAAAAATCATTTCACCCTATTATTTTTTCTGTAAATCCTCTCTTTGAAGCTTATTTCGGTAGTTCTTCAAGGGCAACATAAAGATTTATTCAATCAAACAACTCATCGATTTAAACAAGTAGCAGGAGGCTGGGATTTGATGCAACTCACAGACGTTCAGAAAGACTGCTCAGTCTAATGCACTGACAGATACACTTTGCCTCCTGTAATCTCACAAATGATACGGTCCTCGTTAGTTTCTGTGATCAAATCATGAATGGTCTCAATTCTATGGTGACATCATGCATAAAACAACAAGGAGTGGGTAAGTAATCAGACATAATCTCATCTCTCCCAAGGAACATCTTAGCTATTTTGGGCTTTTTTTAATCACTATTGTGACATATAGAGAACTAACATTAGCATATTTCAGTACTTCATTAGTTTTTCATTTACACCTCTCATTGTTGATTCTGAGATGCTTCTATTAATTCAGTCAATCAAAGCTCAGCTACAGAAATGTATTAAAGCTTAATTTTTAACCTTTTCTAATAACCTGAACAGATAAAATCATTGATTTTAACAACTGACTTATAACAACCTGAGAACACTAGCACTGGACCGGACATATGTTAATTGCAATGATAAAACTATTGAAAGTGCTTGAAACAACATGCAACTCCGTTGAAATATAACAGGCTTCATAGCGTGCTATAGCTTCAGGAAAGAAGAAGGTTTTTACAGTATCCATTTGCAGGGGCCTATCTCAAAGGACACCTTCTCAAATGAGTAATGGAGGCTGCAGAATTACAGTAGGCAACCTGCCGATATGTGCTGTAGAACTGATTACTAGGAATAACAGGCTGATAGAAACCTCCCACTCTCTGTCTGCTGGAAGCAGTGCCACAGCTGGGTTCGAGTTGCGGGCTTCTAAATGAATCAGCATGATAGTCCTGATCGTAATTGCTTGGGAGAGCTCTTTATCACCAGGGGACAACAGGTGTGCCAGAGCCACACACAGAGCCAAAGGAAGCCACAGGAGAAGAGCGGTGTCCTTGAGCTGGGAGAGCACAGCAGCACGGCTGACATGAGACCGGTAGATATCGCAGTGGACGGCAGTAAACTGCCATTACTCTGGGTCTAATTCACTTACAAAGGCTATCACGACTAACACTGCTGTTACGACTTACGCACCTACTCCAGCTACTGCTAATACTGGCACTACTACTGACACCACTATTCCGAACATGGCTATTGCTGCTAATACTGCTGCTACTACTAACACCACTACACTACACCAATATTAAGTACAGGTCCATAATTATTCTGTTTGTGTGGAATTGTATGTACAAACCAAAATACATACATATACATTCATTTGGAATGAAGGGCACTGTATCAGCGACACAATAAAGAATAATGAGGCTAAAATGAATGATGATAAAAATAATGATATCAATAATTCTAATGACAATAAGTAGTAAATTATATAAAATAGAAAATGTGTGTATATAAAGTAACTTCTGGTTTCCATTAACTGGCTGGCTTGGTTTTCAAACTGTGAGATTCTCAAAATGTTAAAAAAAACATCTGATTAAAAAAAGAGAGAGATTTGAATCAACCTTAATACTTTCTGCAGGTTGATAGTACAATAATTAAAAGTTGTGCAATAATGAGTGAAAAAAGGTGTAAGAATCTCTGAAGCTACACCAAATTAGGTGATAGCCTACTGTCTGCCAACAAAGAATTAAGAAAGAAGAACAAGCGTACTGATGGAATGTTTTATGAAAAGATAAGATGATTACACTAATCCTTAGAGAAGCTCTTGAATAACAATTTGGATAGTCTTCGCTGGCCAAACCTTCCAAAGAGAACAAGGCCCCTATGGACATTGACAAGGAAACAATAGGACCGCAGGAAGGTATGGATATTGGAATCGGATTAATGGGAGCACGGATTGAACAAATGGTATGAAACAAACTCAAGAACGGTGACACTATCCAAATTTGACTGAGAGACCTCTATTATCACAGTGTGCTTGCAGTTTAAAGAGAGTGGGCAGGTGAAGGAAGGAGTGATGGGGCTATTGCTGGTGGGGGTGCGGTGAAATCATACTGCTGCGAAAGGCTGAAGCTTAAGGGCCACGGAGCTCAGAGTTCAGTCCGAGAAAAAAGTAGCAGAGTGGCAGAGAAAGGAAACCAGAAAAGATGATCGATACAGCAGGGCCGACATTTGCTCTGCAAAAGCACATGCAGGGAGACCGCTGGGCTGAAGCTTCTATACCATCTTGAAGGAGATCCCTTCGGGGAAAGACTTTTTCATCGCAGGCAACAGGCTCGCTGTCAAACAGGGCGAGGAGGATCATTCTCCCTGAGGCTCCGGACATAGACGAGGCCAGAGATTAATTGCTGAATTGGCCCATCGCGGTCAGGAGTCCATCTCCCGAGTGCATGGGAATGTAAATGGAAGGACATTAAGAAATTGTGAGCTCATATCTGTTATACTACACTTCCTGAAACCAGACATTACAGTGAGCTCCATAATGTTTGGAACAACTACATTTTCTTTCTTGATTTGGCTCGGTACTCCACAATTTTAGATTTGCTAATTGAGTAATTCACATGTGATTAAAGGACATATTTCTCAGCGTTTATTAAAGGGAATTTTTATAAATTATGGTTTCACCATGCAGAAATTACAGCACTTGACTGGCTAAGTAATTCACTTGAACTGTATCCACTTGAACATGTGTTTTAAATGCTGAAGAGAAAACTTAAGGCAACTAGCCCCAAAAACAAGCAGGAACTAAAGATGGCTACAGTAACAGGCTTGGCAGAGAACACACAAGAAAATACACGAAAATATCACTCAGCACCTGGTGATCTCTATGGGTTACAGACTTCAAGCAATCATTGCATATAAAGGAGATTTTCGAAATATGAAAATTTTAATTTAAATAACATTAATATGTCCAAAACATTATGATGCCCACATGTGGGTGGGTAGGGGGGGGAGATATGTATAAAAAGTGCTGAAATGTGCTGCAAGTGAAACCAACATGTATAAAAATACCCCCAAATAAAAGCTGAGAATGTGCACTTTAACCACATGCAAATTGCTTGATTACAAATCTAAAATTGTGGAGTACAAATAAATCAAGAATTATATGTCTTTGTCTCAAACATTATGGAGTTCGCTGTATACGAGACCCATTTAGTTGAAGACAATGGAATTGATTTAGAAGCCTCTATCTGGTTTGGTAATAATAGAGTAAAATGTGTTCTGAAAGGATAAGGTGTTGTGGGCTTTTTTGTGAGTGTGATTTTCTGAAATTGTATAAAGTTGATATTATAGAAAAACAGGCCGATCCAATTTTAGGCTTGCAATTTTCACATTTAAAATCAGAGTATACTTTTGTCACATTTACTTGTTAATTACCACCTGAAATGTCAGTGTTGGAGAGGTAGGCATCAGTTTTCTTTAGCCATTTTTTGAGTAAGATGTATTTATGTTCAGGAGTGTATGCAATTTATGTTTGAGGGGACTTCAACAGTCAGATGGGCACCCTTGATTATTTCAAGGAAGTGGATGCAGTGCCACAGAGAGTTCCATTAGATGATTCTGATGTAAATAAACAGGGAATCTATGATTTTTTTTTTTTCTAAGTTACTTATTGTCAATGGAAGGATATGCCCTCTTAGTGGTAAATATACATCAGTATTTAAAAGCGAAAGTTGCGGTTCACTATGTAATTGTACCATATGATTGTTTATGAATGTGTTCTACATTTGAGGTAATATGACCAAATCGACTAGCTGAGGCAGCTAATTGGAGAGCGCTGAAGGCTTCCTGACCACTCTTTACTGTCATTAACATTCCAAATAGAGTTTGAGGCTTGCCACAAATGAAGCAGTTCCTCAAGTGGATTACTCCTCCCCTGTTGTTTAAAAGATAGCTTGTAGGACCTTACTAAATAACTTCTTATCTTCTAGGCTGAGACAGTATGTCCTAATGAAGCGGTTGCATAAGCTTCGGTTTTGTCGTAGTGAATAAAGAGAATTAGATATGTAGTATGATGGTTTTTGTAAGCATATAATTCCTTGGTGTGTATCAGCATGCACCCACTTTAAAAATAGCTGTAGATATGGGGTGGGAATCATGTGAGGAGCATTGGAAATTCTGCATTGCTCAGTTATGGAACAGACGACTTAATATGGATGAGAGAAGGTTAACCAGAAGAATATTTTATAGTGATAAGCATATCAATGGACCTTGATGGGTTGTTTTCTACTGATAAAAAGACTGACATCTGTTAAAAGAGGAAATGCTCGGTGGATGTTAAAGATCAACAGTGTAGGCTAATGAAATATGGAGCAAACCAAAATAGTTTATATATAGTGAGAATAAACATGAATATGTTACAGCGATTTATGTTTCATATAACCTGCCGAAGAAGACTAGATCATTGTGTGCCCAATTAAGATCAGTTATATTTCCACTTCATGTTGAGACAGGGTGATATATCAACTTGGAGGAGGAATCAGATCTGATTTGTTTAATGTGCTGCCTCAATGAAATAATAAATGAATATCATTTTGTTTCATATTGTTCTTTCTACTGGAAGTTCTGTGCAAATTTGACTTTTTTTAAATATGGATGATGCACAAAGGCTGATTTGGTTAGAAAGACAATCTCTCTGAAGCTCAGTAGGCAGTGTTCTATAGATAACAGGTGAGGTGAGAGCCTCTGCATTATAAACTTTTTTTTCTGCTGTTACTCCAGCGAGCCAGATTTTGTGCTGGGATGCAGACAGATTTAATTCAGAGCCATCACTGAGTAACACAATAAAAGGATTATAAAGTATCCTCTTATCACTCAGATTGGAAATAATCTTCAGTAAACAGCACCAGGAAACAGACACACGCGTGAGCTATATAATAGACTTCCAGGGGTATCTAGGGGTCAAAGCTGCCAGACTGTAACAGACGTCCAGGGGTATCTAGGGGTCAAAGCTGCCAGACTGGACTTCAAATGATCCCCATTGAAAATCATCAACAAGGGGTCAGGTATGACCGGTGACAGATCTTAAAATGTATGAACTAGTGATTTGGGATAATGTGTCTGCTGGTCGAAGCCGAGTCCCTCTCTCAAAGAGAATCCTAGAGCCAAGGGCTGATAAGCAGCTTGGAAGGCTTACAAATACATTTCTGAAACCAAAACACTCTCGGAGCTTCGAGCCAACCATTTAGCCATTGGATGCATTTGCAAATCAGAGCCCCAGGGAACACCACAGGCTCTCAGAGCTGAACAAAGTCTGAGGTAAAGAAGGATGTCAGAGGAAGGTTAAATGGCTGGCTAAGTTCTTGGAAGGCCATTAGTATTAACTATATCTTACATTAATCCCTTCATGCAAGCCCCCTGGTGGCCAGAATGCTGATAATTTCTAGGTATTTCAGTCTTAACAGGAATAGTAGTTTTTAAATTTTTTTTAGAAAAATGCACTCTGTAATTGGATTCTGAGATAACACGGCAGATTTTCTGCAGTTAATTATGAAGCCAGACCATATGCAGAAATGCTGAACACTGAAAACAAGACCAGGTCAAAACCTAGTATGTGGCTGGACCTATCACACGTGATCCGGCTGACCAATGGTGTAACTTCATAACTCGGCCGACCAATGGTGTAACTTCATCACTCACTCAGTCACTCAGTCACAGACATTCGCATTTGTAGGACTGGCCCCACTGTTGCGGTCTAGCCAAAAACTGAAGGAAAGGGACATATAAGATTGGAAACATGGAAAAGTATATTGTCTGCACATATTGTGCAGATACTTGATTTCGATAGTGATGTAATTCCATTCTGATGTATATTTTGAGTAAGCAGCTCAAGTGAATGAGTAGAACACAGTGGGGAGGGGGGCAGTCTGGCCTTGTTCCTTTGCGGATATCGAACAATGTGCTGTGTGCCAGTTGAACCTACCTCCTTGAGTACACAATCTGTATCGTGCACAATTTTGGCACCAAAACCAAAGTGCCATAGATACTCCCACTCCAGATCGTCGAAAGCTTTTTCGGTATCCAGTCATAATGCAGCATGTGGGGTGGGCAGGTCTGGATAATCAATGTATTTGATCCACAGCATGACGGCCCTTTATAAACACCGTCTGATCTGGATTAACAAGCACGTCAATAACTATCTCCCCCTCGGGCCCAGAATTGATTCCGAGATTGGTCTAAAATTTCAGCATTCTGTAATGTCTCCATCTTTTCTTTTTTTTTTAATTTAAGAGTTCAGCTGTGTTCAAGTCCCTGTGAAAATAACCTTTTCCAATAGCAGCTTCTGAAGTTTCATGCACAAGCGATCCACGTTGGTCCCAAAACATGATGTGCAGCAGTGCTGGTATCCTATCTAAGCTGGGGGCCTAGCCTTTCTTACCGCCAATAAAAGCCTTATTAAATTTGGATAAGGGAATTGTCCCATCTAGCTTCTGCGCATATTCTTTTGAGAGCTGGGGAAGCTGAAGAAATTCCAGGAAATGTACACTGAAAACAAGAGTACGCGCCCTGCACAAACGTTTTGGCTATGCCTTCTCCAGTGGGCAGGCTCAAAGCTTGTGACGTTCCATCATCTTTTAAAACAAGGTAGGTCCAGCTGCAATCAGTTGAACCTGCTGGCTAATCTGTGTGAGACAGTTAAGCTTCAGGGTTACTGCAGACAGAACAATCAGAGTAAGGACTAGTAAAAGGGTAAACGTGTCAATGAGTCTCCACAGCAGTGGACATCAGGCTTGGCCGTTCATACAGCAGAGGACATCAGGCTTGGCTGTTCATACATCTGAGAGGCTGCCCATTTTCCTTCATAAACACAGAAATATTTGTGTTTCACATAATGCAACCACATATGTAGTGAACATATTTAAGAGCAGAAGTGCACTAGCAGTCACCGCTGATGACATACAGCTAATGACATAATGACGGACTGCCACACATCTGTAGAGCTGTCCACAGTCCTCAAAAGCAGAAGCGGAGTCCGTATTCAAAGGCCTATAGAAATGGGGTGAGATCGAGGCCCCCTGGTGACAGAGACTTTCATTTTTTTTTCCCATTTGAGCATGTTTTACTGGTTTTAACACACCAAACCAAGTAAAGGTGAGTGCGGTGATTTTTTTTGTAGATAGGAAATAGGAAATGATAGGAAATGATCATTGGCCACAATATGAAGAGAGGGGAGCAGTACAGGTCTGAATAAAATATTTTGCACACCTCACTGATCTCTGTAGGTGTGATACTAAGCTTTTCATACATCAACAAATCACTGAAATTAAGGATTTATGTTCAGCGCACTTCAGTTGTAGTGCCAATAATTGACTTGGTCTGCTGCATTTAAAATTCAAGATTTGACCTATCCTGTGCATAATGAGTTCTGCTCTCCATTGTAACAACTTGAAATTCTGCTATATCTGGGTATAGTATTTATGGTTAATGGTCTCTTTCTAATTATTGATGACTAGATCTTCAATCTTCAAAAAAAATTCCATTTGAATAAAATTAGAATTCATGAAAGACCAAGAGGCATTGAACCATTCTCTTTCGAATGTATCTCTTGCCACAAAACAATATCAACCCTCTCCTCCATAGCACATCAAAACATTAAACTCCCTCATTCTGGGAGTTTAAGCCTCTCAGGTTCCTTATAACTGCTGCCATGCTAGTCATACATGTGCTGTAAAGACCAAGGTTAAATAAAGACATTTAGATTTGGTAAACCTGTATGTCAGCACAAATGTTCAATGACTTATGATGTACACACCTTGTTGTACACTCCACCATTCCATTTTTTGATCTATAATC
The DNA here is from genome assembly GCF_013347855.1 of Anguilla anguilla. Lineage (NCBI taxonomy): Eukaryota > Metazoa > Chordata > Actinopteri > Anguilliformes > Anguillidae > Anguilla > Anguilla anguilla. The sequence goes on from NC_049212.1 coordinate 28,403,838, forward strand.
TATTAGAATAATTATTAAACTGTGATTCACAGCAATTCCTTAATTTTTTGTTTTCAATTTTCTTTGGATTTCCATCCCTCTCGGAATAGTAACTCAATCTTCCATTTCCGCAGTTTTGCTTTGAATGTTGCATGCATGAATTACTCTGAATGTTGAATGTGGCATGCATTCACATTAGAGTGAAGTAGGAAGGGCTATTAACCTGGGACACGCATGTGTTGCTAAGAGATGCGTTGCGCTTCCTGTTAATTAGTTTGCACCGTCTTTTGCCTTCTGTAATGTACAGGCACACCTGCAGCGAAAGGTTATGATGATGCATGACCATGCGATTACACAGCGATCCAGTGCACGCATGAGGTCATATATTTAAAAATACCATATGAAGTAAAGTAATACCGTACACAGTAACGCTGCTGCGCTAGCATTGCTAATGTGCATATTGTATACTGTAAGCAAAGAAAGTGTATGCGAAAGTTGCTCATATTATTTTTAATATGTATTTGCTGATATAGGGAACAGAGTTCAGAGGGATGATTTTTCAAGGAATGAGCAAGAGAAAAGAACACACTGGTCTTCTGGGGCTGCTGTATTCTGTATTGTGATGTATTCCGAAGCTCAAAGCACAGGTGTCCGGGTCAGTCCATTCATTTCCAGCAGTTCATGAATTTAAATCAAACAGACCGGAACCTGCACAACACCGTAATACATTTAAATTGACTTATTAATTGAATAGGCATAACCATTAAAATGTGCATTTTGTATGAAATGTAAGCCAATGTAAAAGCAGATGATTGTTATGATGACACAGTCTGTTGATGCTCTTTAATTACACATGTAATAAAATAAATTAATGATAGAAATTTGTAAGGACTATAGACAACATCAGCAACATTTTATATACTATTACTGTTATATCATTGGCAAATCAGATTAACCTCTGTAATATGAAAATGCACCACAAAAGGTTACTGTTAAGCTGTGTATGTTATTTTTCCTTGCTTTAACAACACACAGTTATTGCATACAGAAGGTATGTATGGAAGACAGTATATATAGCCTTGCTGTGGCAACAGGAAAGGCAAAAGTCTTGTTTGTCCAAATTTGAACGCATTTGTCCAAATCCTTCCTTGTTCATCTTTTTGCTGTTTAATTTAATATATATGTAATAACATCAATAATGTACTTTATTTTAAAATAAATAAATAAGAGAGCTATGTTCCTAGGCTCCATGTAAATATAACATGACAGTTGTGCCTATTTGGCCAGCTTCCCATAAGACTGATATGTGCTGTCTTTGACATTTTAATGTCATTGAAAAGCTGTCTGCATGCCAGACAATCATTTCTGTTACCTGGGAAATTTTAAGCCTTGTATTTTCAAAGCCTCTGATAATTATGATTTCTCTCATTTCTTTGACATTATATTCAAAATGGTGCTGATCATTCTGCATTGCGCTGTTTCATAAAATGAGGTTCCACTTGAGTTCACAAGTCATTATCTTCTGCAGTTAATGGCTTTTCACGAGGGAGCACTCACAGAGGGGAGAGAGATTCAATTTCCTCATGTGTTTGTATGCAGAGGGGAAATCTGCTTTAAATTTAAAGACAAAGCCCCCATTATGGGGCTGCTGGGAGGCTCATTTAGCTAAGGCACCAGCCGTGAATCCGGACTGCGGCCGACTAAAGAGACTGTGGTTCTGTAGACTAAAGGGGTTCTGTTGGTTCTGTAGACTAAAGGGGTTCTTGTAGTTCTGCAGACTAAAAGGGCTCTGGTGATTGTGTAGACTAAAGGGCTTCTGATGGTTCTATAGACTAAAGTGGTTCTGGTGACTTTGTAGACTAAAGGAGTTCTGATGGTTCTCTAGACTAAGGGGATTCTGGTGATTCTAAAGACTAAATGGGTACAAAAAAGTATAAATGTGATTTACAGTTAATGTGGAAGGTGATGTGTCAAAGGAATTCACTATATTGCCCAGTGACCAATATCAATTGCACACCCCAGATAGCATCTGACAGATAGATTCTGTGAGTAGAGTTCCATAACTGCAGGGGACAGTCAGCTTTCTGCACCACTTAGTCCAGAGATCAAGCTGCCTGATTATGCACCATTCATTAATTGACTGTGCTCCAATGAAGAGAGATCAAAGTTCACACTGCAGTCATTCATCAATATACAAGGGAACGTAACCTTGAAGACTCCATAAGTCCAGTAATGAAGAATACACAATGAACACATAATTCAGACACACAAACGCACACACACACACACACACACACACACACACACACACGGACACCCACAGACAGACAGACACACACACACACACACACAATAAACTACATCATAAATAACTCACTTACACATTCCTCACTGGCCACTCTCCCATAAGCTTAAATTCCTCAACACATCGACAGGGTATCTATTTAATGGGCATCTTTTCTGCTAGAGGATGTTCTTACACAGACATACAGCTCAACAGCACCCTCTACAATTATGGAAAATAATGTGAATGTAAATGTAAAAAAAAAAATGTAAAGCTTACACAACAGTAATAATCCAGAAATGAGCCAAAACTACAATAAAAACCAGATGGATGCAATCTTTCAACGGTAACTTTAAACTGTAACTATGTAAACATGAATACCTGATTGTGAACCCAAATCAATAAAAAAAACAACCAAGGCTGACAAGCTTTACAAGTATGACAATTAAAACCTGCAGACCATATTCAAAACATTTAAAACAAAAGTGTGCATAATCTTTGATATCAGACATCATGTAGCTGAGGAAAACATCACAAAAAACCTCATTAATTCTATTACGACAAGACTTTTAGCGTGTCTACAAACCTGAAATCGCAATGCACCGTGAAACGCAGCAGCAGATCTTATCAGCAATGTCACCAGTGTCATCACATAAAAAATAAATGACAATTAAAATCATTTTCAGGTCTAAGTGGGAAGGACAGGCAAAACACTACCCTGCATTTCATCCAATGACAGGTTATATCAGGGGTCTGCAGCCTCGGTCCAGGAGGGCCACAGGCTCTGCTGGTTTGTATTCTTACACTGCACTTAACCAATTAAAGCACCTGATTACACAGTAAACTCACTTCTCCTGGTTACTTGGATCTGAACTGGGGGCTCATTTAAGGTGATAACAAAAACCAACAAAACATGTGGCCCTCCAGGCCCTGGTTGCAGACACCTGGACTATATAAATGACCAAATTAACTTTATTATAATCACCCCAATGAAGTCATGCATCAGTGGACCAACATAATCATTTCAATTTGACTTTTTTATGTAATGAACTCAGCTTTGCCAATGCAGTAATCAAAATGAAAGAAATGTAATTTTTTTATTCTTTGTGTAACCACCTTATTCAATCAAAATGAAGGAAAGCGGGTGATTGAGTCCAGGCCTATACATATAGAGACCCAGGCAGGTGCTGCATTTTAAGCATACAGTCATGGTTCAGTCTCTGTACACCACTCTAATAACTATCAGGGCCAGGGGACATACAGCCAGTATTTTTGTCCTTAGCAGTGAATACCAAAGCAGTGAGAGAAGTAAAAACAAACCTGCTCCTTCCTCAAACAGTAATTACCCAATTACATCCGCATCTGCACTGTGTGACATTCGACCTTTAATCAACCCTGATAGAATATAATATACTCTGATGAAATGCATCCAATCTTTGCTCTGTATATTTAACACAAAATTTATTTGTGTGGCCACTGAAACCACTTTGCAAGGATTCTCATATCACATTTCTGGACGTGTTAAATGGTAGAACTCCTGAAATGCCTCCAACCGATGAGATATACCTTGTTCAACAACCCATGGACAGATGGCCCACGTCAGGGTCAGAAGAGGGTTCTTATCACAACATGTTAAATATGTTATATACAAACTTATCTTTATCACCATGCGCTCACCATAACTCCACTATTTTATATTAGCATGATGTGGCACTGCAGGTGGAAAACCACTCGGTTGTGTTGTTGCAAGCTTTTTTGCAGTGTTAGGCTCCAAAAAAATTAAACTCAATATTTGCGTATTGAGTGTTTGAGTTTGAGTATTTGCATACTGAGCCTGCCAGACACTAACAGATTGTCAGAGCCAGCCATTTTTCTTTAGATTTTTGACTCTTTGTTGAGATCTCCTCTCCATAAGTTTACTGAACGAACTGAAGTGTCATTCAGCAGCATTATCCTGGCGCACTCTCGCATGGGAACTGATTTACACTTCAGGAACCTGCACATTATCCAGACTAACCCGGGAGATGACGTTTTCCCCGAGTGAGACACCCTTCGATCTGGGATTCTAGGTAAGATAGAGATCCCTCTAGCATCCCGACTGCCTGAAAAAACAGACTAATCTCTGACACCATTAACCCATCAATGATATCCAACTACATTCACTGAATTTCCGCAGAAAGAGGAATAACTGCAGCTTTTATGGGGCAGCCAAACAAAAAGGGAAATAAATAAATACATTAATTAAAGGGCATGTATTTAGCATTACGTGACCAGCATCAGTCCCACTCACAGGAGAGCTGCAGGACCATGGACAGCATCAGCCCCACTCACAGGAGAGCTGCAGGACCATGGACAGCATCAGTCCCACTCACAGGAGAGCTGCAGGACCATGGACAGCATCAGCCCCACTCACAGGCAGGGTAGCAGCTGTGGCTCATTGGCAATCAGAGCAGTTGAAACCTAATTACTGTGCTCTATAAAAGGACTGGGGCTCAGGCTTAGAGGAGCCTTTTTCCCAACATAGCAACCACAGGAGCATGCTGCGTTGGCCTCCTGGACCTTTTCGTTGTTTCTATGATCTAATTGGTGGTATATTACTCTATTTAAGTAGTGAATAAAAGGTTGTCAGTCAGCTATCCCCCTGTATCTAGTGTGTCTGTTCACTGTTCACCATGTGACACAGTGACAATGTCTAGCACTGTGCCACCACAACACACACACACACACATATGCACGCACGCACGCACGCACGCACGCACGCACGCACGCACGCACGCACGCACGCACGCACACACATATGCGCGCACACACACACACACACAGACTCACACACGTGCGCATAAACACACACACACCTTCCTGAGGCCCTTCCAAAGGCTCCCCACAAATGGGCCCTTTCTCCTCCAGCAGTCATGCTGGCCATAATTACAGGCAGCTGTGTGTGCCCAGCAGTTTTTACACATGACCCTGTGCATGCTGGGAAGTTATTTATCATTTCTTTTATTAGCAGATGAGCTGTGCGGTGGCTTAACCAAATACTTGCCATCTCTCATTTCCACCAAGCCCCTGTTTCACTGTTTACAGTCTGTTCTTCATCAAGGTTTTTTTGCTCACCGTCCCGTATTGGACAGACGGCCCTGATCAAGACTGGTCATTTTAATGTCAGGAGTAAGAAGAAAAACAGCAGCTCAACAGGGGAAAGCTTTTGAATGTTGCTTGAATGTTTGAAAACGTTGTCTAATGTGTATTGATTTACCCCTGGGTCTCGTTGAAGGCCAACTACTTATTTCTGTAAAGATGTAAAAAGCAAAAAAAAAATCCAATAAATGAATAAGAGAAATCTATGAAAATGAACTCCCTTTAGGTACCATGAGGTTAAATATCTATACTTAGACTTAAATGAGACACCAAAGACAGATGTAGATTAAACTATGATGGCACCGAACAACCACCATCAGGAAAGCTTTGGAAAGAGTATTTGGTTGTGACTGAAGACATGTCCAGTAATAGAACATTGAAATATGTTTGACCAGTTCCTCACTGGGAGGGTGTGCCGTTGGCTGAACCATCGCACCTAGTCCCAGCTGTGGCACTTTTAATCCCACCCCCATGTATCTGTAACCCTCTCTGCTTTCCATCTGTCTAAATAACAACTGTATTTTTTTGAATACTAGAACACAACAAAACCTGTCTACACTGGACATGCCAGACTGCAGTATTTGGCGGCATCCCTAAAACACAATGATCTACCTGGGGACAAATCAAACTAACCCCAGGGCACTGCCCTGGGGAAGCAGAGCATAGTATCACGCTCTGAGATCATGAATGCACCCATGCCATTTGTTCAGTAATTCTGATTCTTTGTTTCATACTTACTGAATCATGTTGATCAAGGACAGTTTAATGACATTAAAAATAAAAGAAAAGCCTCCCAACCTTTTTCATGAATACGGTTAGTATAACTGTTCATTGTTAAAGAGCATCTATGGTACAGATAACCTAACGACAGCATCTGTTTTCTCTGTAGCTCTGGATGGTGCCAGTATCTGTTGTGGTCCTCGAACAAGCAGGAAAGTCTGATTTGCATCAGCTGATATTTACGAAGGTGTTATCTTCTTTGCCCTTACAAATGGCATACACATTCATCTAAATGTCACAAATCCTCTCCATCTTCACTCTAATAATGTACTGTGGAGGCACAACTTGCCATTTGTGACCGCACAGGTGCGAGCCAATTCTTTAAAAGGTGACGTTCGACACCTTGGTGTCATTGTGCCAGAGAAGTTTCACACTATTAACAAAATGGCCTAGGAGAGACTTTAAGCACATAATAAATTACAATGATAATAGCAATGTTTTATCAGGCCTGATGCTATTAATAACTCAAAATACACATGAACAGATGATTCGACTGAACAGCAAGTACTCTACAAATGTGGCCTTGAAGGCAAGTTCTACGACAGTTTCAACTACCTGTCAATGACAAGGTAACTACGAGGAGGTGTACGGCTAGGCACGATGAATGACGATTCAAATGGATCACACAAGCCTGCAACTCGCTGTTACACATACATATAACAAATCACAGAATACAGGGAGAGAAATGAGGCAGAACACTGAAACAGACTGGAGAGTAGATTACAAAGCGCAACCTTGAAAACGATGACCTTGATGTTAAATGCCCAAAATTCACTGAGTTTCAACGTTCTTTCTTTACACTGGACTCAAAGTGTTCAAAGACTGTAGTCTTTCAAAGGCTGCAGTCTATACAGTTCTAAACCCGAAGCATTCAGCAGCTCATTTATAAAATACCCCATCCCCTACCAGAGCCTGTGAAGAAGAAATATTTGAATTTAAAGCATGCTGATTAAACTGTGCAGTATTTTTATTTCTTTGCCCATGAAAAACAAATCCAGTACTGACACTGGCCCCTTTCTTTAAATACATATTCATACGTGACCAAAATAAATTACCATCCATTGTGTTTGTCATGTTTGTGTAAAAAAAAAAAAAAAGAAACATTATTCTGGTTTAAATTTAGCACTGCCTTCATCATATAGCCAGGAGTTCATGTGATCACACCCACTGTAGCAATCAGTCATGCACACACACAGGCACGCACACGCACACACACATATACACACACATAGAATCACAGCCTCATCTGTGGCAAGTGCATGCAAGTGGACAAGCACCTCTAGATCTGTGTGTGTTTGGGAGGTCACTGCTATTGCTGAGAGAGACAAGAAATAATACATTTCACATAATAAGTGTGTGCAGATCTTTAGCGTGTCTATACAACAGCTGCCATACGTTTAGCCTTAAATACACAACTGGAAAGTTTCCACGCATCCACAGTTGGTACAATTCAGTAGCAAGCCAGCAAAAGTATTCAGTTACATTGAAAAGATTGCCGTCATGATTGTACAGTTAGCCTGCTAGCTACCACAAATAGCTTAATGAAGAAAAAGGAAAAGAAAAAGTTTTGAGAAATCAGGGGTAGTTCCAGGCTGAGCTGTCGGCTATTTCTAGTACTGTTTCATGAAATTATTCAAACATAAAATTATCTGGAAACTTTGAAAACAATGGCACACAATTCAAGTCTATCAAGCTTCCAGCTAGTAATTGCCTGGTGCCTCTACTGGGACTCATATGCAGGAAACAATGTTTAATTTGTAGAATGTGAAAAGCAAACAATGCAGGAGATTAACAGTGACCATGGTGTCACAGGAAAAAAAAAAAAAAAACTCTGTTATTCTCAGAGGGGAAGAGCTGAGAGTGTTAATCAACCATTTCACAGTGCATTCACAGTTCGATTGACAGCTCTCTGCAAGCCAGCCAGCCACTAAGTCGCAAACTGCAAGTGTCAGCAGTCGGCCGCATAAGTTGTGAAGGTTGTCTGCAAAATGTTTCAGCTTTTCTATTCAGTGCTAGAGAAACAATAACAGGAATATTATATTGCTGTGATGGTAGAAACATTGTTGGTGTGACAGCTTAATTTTCTGTCCCTATTGACACCTGCAAATGAGATTGCCACCAAGTGATCTCCATTTTTATCCCTTATCCCATGCAGTCATTTAATCAACATTTAAACTTGCTTTTTATTTTAGCTTGGAGCATTAGGAGAGAGCTTTAGGATGGATGTCTAGTTGAATCTCCCATACGAATGACCAATGGTATAGTGCAAATTTTTTTCAATGTTATTTAATGAAAACAAACAGATGGAACAACAAGTGATGTGGAAAGTAATGCAGTTCCAGGTAAGCATATTGACTCAAAATCTAAATCAGTTTAATGGCCAGGGCTGCGATTGTTGGAGAATGCCTGTTTTTAAAGGGCATTCTGCCTCGGTCTTCCTCTCTTGTAATCCGCATCAGGAAAATACAGAGCAGAATCTAGTGAAGGAAACAGAATACACTTGAAATAAAAAAAAATAAAATAATAATTATAATTTTGAAGTGCCACATCTGTACTGAGGAGACGCGTGTGTAGTAATTACACGCTGATATATGCACTAATGTGTGTGATTGGGAGGCATTTTCTCGCAGGGGGGAGAGGAGAGGAAGGCAGTTCTGACTGTGTAGCAGTCCTCTCGCACGCGCTCCCAGCTGCGATACTGTCAAGGACAGTGTGATGGACGCACTTCTCTGCAGGACACGACGGAGCTGGAGAAATGGGCCATTTTATTCCCCTTTACACAGCCCACATTAAGCGGCAGGTAGCAGCTGACTCAATAAACGCCAGGCGCGTCATTTCACCCCGCCCTGTCTTCGAATTGGCTCTGAGCATAGACTCTGAGCGCGTGCTTTCAGTCAAAGGTCCCTCCAAATAACTGTGTTCTATCACTCTATTCTTGTTCATGGGACACAGTGATATACGCCAAAGGGTCAATCACTTCCTCCATCGTACCCAGTGATCCATCAGATTTCAACGCCCAGGCACTTGCTGCACATTAATACAAATAAATAGAGCCCTTTCTGAACGTACGGCCAAACTGTCAATCTAAGACACCACATCATTGCTCCCAGTTCTTACTGTGGGCTCCTGTAAACCGCATGCGGTTGAGGTGAAGTTTCCTGCCTTAAATTATAGATGAGACAGCTGTTAAAACACAGAACGGTCCAGAATTAATTTAGGTAATTTGTTTACAGGGCTCCCTCGCACCAGATAAGTCACAACTCAGGCCACGAGGAAGCTTACGCGGCTAGTCTGTCAATTTAGCGCTTTGAGCTCAAGCCGCCATCCGTCAGATCCATCCAGTCGATATTCGCCTGGAATGCTGGAATGGAAAATTCCCTGCATCTGTCAGAGGTCATTTCTTTAGGCTCAGGGTCAAATGCAGTGCTGGACTCTGCCTGCAGACCACTCAATTCACCTACTCACCTTAGAAAGAGAGCTCAATCTGAAACATTCATGAAGAAATCTATGGCTACAGCATTTCCTGTCAGTGAAGGAGAAGTGCTTATTGAAAAGCTGCTCCAAGCCTCTTCATGCAAAAAATAAATAAATTAATAAATGAATTATTGTATTAGCTACAATTTACACAATGCATGTCAGGGTGAAAAAGATTTTTAAAGGTCAGCATTAAAAAGTCAAAGCCTGCATATGAATATAGTTGCTCATAAAAACACAATACTCTCAGACCTGCTACACACTTTCAAAAGACGGTGGGACTTACTATAACAAATATGCATGCACACATGCACACACGCACACATGCGCGCACACACTCACACACAGCTGCCTCGCACACTTTAAAAGGGGGAGGGACTTACTGTAACAGACACAGACACACACACACACCTGCCCCCACACACTTCTGAAGGTTTTTTCTCATAGTATTCCACCTCAATAGCTCATCTTTGAGATCTTGTATTTAATTCTGAACAGTCATTTAGTCAGAACTGCACTTCCACATAAGCAGATGACAGTGCACTTTACATGCAGAGTATGAAGTAGGTCCAGCTCTATGCTGATGTAATTGGGTTGCATGTTTTGCTCAATATAATACATGAAAGCCTGAGAGTGTACTCACTTAACATGGCAAAAATAGAGTCCTTACTAAAAATAATAATAATCATCATCATCGCAATTCAGCATTACTTCCCACTACAGACACAGAAATTGTGGGGTGCAAAATATGCAAATAAATTACATCTCCTATAAGTTTCTTCTGAAAGTTTCTACCTCACTTTTTCTATCCTTGCGTTGTTGCCGTTCTCGTTTTTAGTGTTAATCAGTTTAACCTTCAGGGTCCAAGTTGAACTATGCGGTTATTCCCTGCACTTGGACCGGTACCTTTCTCTAGGGGTTTCGTCATACTTGTTCCTGGTTATGGTTATACACTTTGTTGTACGTCGCTCTGGATAAGAGCGTCTGCCAAATGCCTGTAATGTAATGTAATGTAATGTACCTCACGTAAAGCTTGGTGAAAATGCCTGAGCCATCTACAAGGTGCTGCGTGTATAAACATACACAAGGCATGAGCAATAACATCCTAGCAGTTATTACAAGCTGTTCGTTATTAGAGAAATATTATATTGCACGTCACTGGGGATGGATTTCACAACAAATGGTGAAACACAATCATGTCACTGTTTATTCATTCTGGTCTGCGCTGGCTCGCTTCCTCATCAAACATGCTAGCATAGAGCAGAAATCCCCAGTGGACTCGCCCATATGTTTAAAATGTCCCTCGCCTTGGGTTTTCCCCATTTACATTTTCCCTCTCTATTACACTTTGAAACTGACATATGCGTAGAAACAAAATGTCTGCCCATGGATGTGTTTCTGGCAAGGTGTACTTGTTTTCAGGCAAAAAAAAAAGAGAAAAACTAATTAAAACCTTGCTTGGCCTGAAACCGTGAATACCCTCCCAGCATACGCCATATCACCGGGAAACTGATGTGTATTAGAGGCTGCCCACAGTGTTCTTGTAACATACTGCACCATGCCAGACACAGTGGCAGTTCGTTGGAAAAATCTATCTTTAGCACCAATGTATGCAACGCACATATGAGCGCACAAGGAGGAGGCCAGCAAGTCTGATTTGTTCGCTAGAATAAAGGTTCAGCTATGGAATGCTAATGCACCAGTTAACATTCGTAAAGCAATAATTAGTAAAGTATTTATTTTATTTTTTTTTTTAAACATGCGAGGAAGGAAAAAAAATACAGCACAAGAGCGTGGGGGATTAAAAACTCAGGATTCATTTTATCAGCAAAAGCAAGGACAGGGAAGTCTTGCAAAGTGACCTTTTACAAATATCAAGTGTTGATGGTGGTCATTACAACCTTACCTACACCTCACAACATTACCCATCTTTGAAGATGGTAAATTGTAAATGGACTGCATTTATATAGCGCTTTTATCCAAAGCGCTTTACAATTGATGCCTCTCATTCGCCAGAGCAGTTAGGGGTTAGGTGTCTTGCTCAAGGACACTTCGACATGCCCAGGGCGGGGTTTGAACCGGCAACCCTCCGACTGCCAGACAATCGGTCTTACCTCCTGAGCTATGTCGCCCCAAGAAGAAAAGCAGCCACATAACATTTCATTATTATGGAACAGCATTTACTTGACTAACAGGTTGCAGAATCAAGATACAGTGGTGTCATTTATGTATGCTACATTGAATGGTATTTTACTCATTTTTTCATGAATGAACAAGCCTTCAAGAAAAGAAAACTGATTGCGTAGAAGGGACCAGGCATGCATTAGCGCAAACCTCATTCCACTAAGTGTGCATTGACACTTTAACAACCTGAAAGGTACAAGCCGTCTCTGCTGAAATTGACTCAAGCCAATTTTATGCCAAGCTGGGAACAGACAACAAGGGTTTTTTGGTTTAAAGTTTTTCTTCTATCTTATTGGACTGACGAAGGCAGAGTGCAAAACAAGCAGTGCCGGTTCGTCCTCCATGCAATGAAGTCGCTGTGCGTAGGGCCCCGCCTCCCTCAGAATGGCCCCGCACTTCTTGGCTGAGAACAACAGTCTAACCCCACCCCCCACCCCCCACCCCTTCACGATCGCAGTCTGCACCAAAGTAAGTGATTTTTGCTGATGCTTTTTCAATAATTAATGGCAATAGGCAGAAAATTACAGTCAGGCCATCAGCCAAACACTGTGCTCTTGATGCATATTAACAGAAAAACACACTAAGAATAACATCTGAAAGAAAATACGAATCAGGTGCCTAGAAAAGGAGAAAGGAAAAGCTTCAGGTTGAGGCTCTGGATATGCAATGTTGTCTGTATGCAATGCAATGTATGCAACAGGTAAGCAATGTAACAAATCCATCAATAAAATAACTGATTTGAGTTAGATGTTGTAGACAAATGTTTTGGCTGTCAAACAGGGTCATTAGATAGCTGCAGGGAGGATAAACTGTTCTCAGTCTTTGTCTAGATCCAATTAGTGTGGTCACAATACCAGAATTTTGATACCAATACCAGGTTTAGCATCACAATACTCTATACCAAAACAATACCACAGCCAGAAGGAAAACACAGTAGCTTAAGTCACTGAATAACAATGATTTACTGAACATTTTCAGTTCAGGCCATATTTTCACATTACAGTACCGAAAAAGTTCCATACCGAGTTTCAGTGCATCGTTCAACACTATTTATAGTATATGTATAAATGTTCATAAATTAAGGATTACTAGCAAATTAAAAAAGGTTGCACCACACAAACTAGTGCCTACATATAGGCTAGGCTCCAAAACAGGACCACAGACTTAGCCAGATACAGTAACTTCCAAAAACATCATGAAATAACTAAATTCCTAAACATTAAACAGATTTTAAATCTAAACCAAGATCTAGCCTAATCTATAAGCATAGGTTTCATTTAACTTTGGGGGAGACACACTGCTAGACCATGTTTTCTCATGTAGTCAGTTTCCCAAGCATACTAGCTAATCTAGCAATATATTAATGTAATAATATTGGAAGAGACATGTTTCCTTATCTCCCCGAAGCCCATGTGTATTGCCTGACTTCTTCTCAGAATCTGCTTATAATTTAGTAATCCCACTCTGTCATATACCCTTAGGTACCGATAGCCCAATGTTAAGCAATCAAACAATTTGCACAAGGTGTAGCCTGTTTACATTAAAGCATTAATGTGATATATTGTGGCAGTATATTTTCATTTTGGTGGAAGGCTTAAATTGAACCAATATGCTGATTACAGCACACAGCAAGCAATGCAAATCTCTCAGATCCCCTTTTACATTCATTCTCCTGTCCTGTTGGCTTAATCTTCTCTGCCTGTGCAGGGAAAGCCTTATTTTTACAAGCATAAACTGACATGATAGTGACCTCCTGACGCAGGGATACCACTAAAGCACCAGGGGAGAGAGAAAAAAAAAGTGGCAACGTTTGTCACATTAAAACATTTTCACAACTCATCATAATTTCCTGCATAGTGAACAGATACATCTGCGGCCTACAGACTTCCGCTAAACCATGTGCACATCAGTGTGTCTGAAGCGATGACTGTGATATTATACTTCATCAGGCTAATGAATACAAACCGAACAGAACACTGTTCCGTGCAATTCAAAGGCCTTTGAATGCACTGATACAAAATATGTTAAGTAAGGGATAATGTACAGTGAGTGAGTCAGTTTTTTCAAAATAAGCCTTGACAGCAATTTACTCGCTCGCTGTACGTTGTTCTGCTTCTACCACGGCTGCTTGCCAAAGAAATTATTTGCAAGTATCTACATCATTGTTTTAAATATATTTTATTATGCGTATTTTGTACAATTCAAGCTTCTGCCACAAAACATGGCTTTTAGTATCCTAGCAACGACAAACAAACTAGCGCACAGAGTTTTTAGTTTCACGCAGTTCCCACTATTAACAAAATGAAAAAGACTTTTGGCATTTATTGTGAAGTGCGCCATGTTAAGGGGTTATTTTTTGGATGTCGATGAGCAGGTTTGGAGTGACAAATGTTCCCATAGCATCAGCTTTTTAGATTTTCTCTTCCTTATTTCTGGTTTTTGCCCACATTGGCCAGTTAACAAGGTAACATGAGGTACCGGCAGGGAAAGGGCATTCTGACTACACAGATAAGTAGACCAGAAATAATGACTGTTCTTTCAATCACTATGGAGTTTCCAACAAATTTGTGGTATGAACATCACAAACTGCGAATGACATTTGCAGGATGATGCAGATCAAAATAGATGCACCCATAATTCCAATGGCATTTGCAGCGTGGCAATAACAAGAAGTAAATTAATTTGAGTACAAACTTCCACAGTTACTTGTGATAGCCTAAATGTAACAGGCAGTTTACAGTCTGCCAGACAAAATATCGTGGTTAAGCACCAAGCCCACAACATTCTGAAGCTTTACCTTCATAGAGGAAACACAGCAATCTATCAATATCCTACATAACTTGAAAACTTATTCTCACAGATAAGAAAGAATATGATCTAAAAATAAAGCTCAGTGGGAGACGGTCTGTATGTAGACAGTGTTGAAGCCTGCCGTCCTTGTTAGAGTCTCAAATCGGTGCCTGTCACGAAGACGGATGGCGTGGTGTCACCTGTCATGTAAAGGGAGACTGAACTCAGCCCCCTAAAGCACAGGTCCGGCCTGTTATTGAATTAAATGAGGCTGCTCTCCCAGTCATTGTCATAATGTCCCCAGGGGAAGTGCTTGTTTTGCAGCCGGGAGAGAGTCCAGGCGGAGGCACAGTTTAGCCGCGCGACGCTGAAGGGTAGCCGAGCCTTCCTGCCACCTCGTAATGTAATTCCGCTCTATTACGTTCCTGAAACTCTATTTCACTCAACAAAGTCTGACTGACTTCTGCAAAAAATAAAAAATAAAAATTCAATCAAAGAAGTCACCTGGGTATAAAGCCTCCCCGCTGCCCCCACTGTAGAGAACGTCCTGGAGGTTACAGTTCAGATGGAACAAAAGCACGATTCCGTATCTTCTCTTATGTCTTAAATAATGTGATTGTGACTTCATAAAGATAGAGAAAACAACAGATGTGTCTCTATTCCACAGCACCCCCCTGATCAAAAGACACCTCCATTCACTTGGATCAGTGGTTCTCAAGTTTGGTCCTCAGGGACCCCTGTATATGCTGGTTTTCATTCCAACCAATCTCTTGCTCAAATAAGATTTCTGAACACATGTTCTTTCATATTTTTTCCTCATAAACTTGTGAACTTGTGAACATAGTGTAGGTATAGCTTGTTTTTTTATTTGCTTTGTCTTTTAATTCATCACCACTTACTAATGTTGTAAAGGCCATGTGTCCACACTTTTACACTTTTGTTAAATTGTGTTGTAACCTCTCTTTATGTAATCTGTTGCAATATAACACAATTTGAAAATTGGACTTCTATTCTTCATTGTGTGCATAGTAATTTAAGGCCTCTTAGGTTGACTCTTGTCTCACCTTAATGCCTGAACATCTGCTATTTCTTCACACTTAACTCACTGTTTCTCCACTGACTGCCAGTCAAGCCAGTTTATAAATTCTACAGACTTGAACTACAGCAGAAAACAATGTACCACATTTCTGGAAAATTCTCTCTCATAAAGCAATTTGTAAATGGGAAATTTCCAGTAAAGTTCCCATTTATGAAACAATACCAGGATACTGTTCAAATTTGACTTGCCATCCAGAACTGTGAGCCAGCTGTTCATCAAAAGTATTTTTATGCATTAAAAAGTGAAGAAAGAAATGAGGTGAAACTAGCAGGACCCACCATTTTGCCAATAAGTCTCTAGGCTATAAAAACTACATTGGAGAAACCAGGAAAGTAACGTTAATCAAATGTTCCCTATGTGTCTCATGTTTCTTGTTTCAGCTTTTTAGGTAATGGACTTCAGCAATTCCTGTCAACATATAACAAATTGTTTGTCTCACAGGACCTGCAGAATACAGATTCTTTGTCTGCACTGCCTGCAGAAATTTACTATGTACATCACAAGATTTAAAGAGCCCATTGCATGTGTATGAATTCAGAGGCTTGCATGTGGATGAATTCACTGGCATTTGCAAAGGATTATACATTCAAGAACAGAAGCAGGTCTTCCACCCCAATGAATAATTTTTACCAGCTCAACAAAAAAAAAAACGAAAAAAAAAAAAAAGATGCATTCCATTACAATCCTAGCCCATAATCCAAGCCTACACCAACTGCGTTATTTCAAATGTGACCTCCTTGCTACATGACTACCCAGATGGGTTCACTGTCTGTGGCTTCACTGATTCTACCTCATTAGTACACTCGAATCAGTCCGCGGACCAGCTCTGAAAGTACTTGCTGCAAACACATTTTGTGCAAAACAGCATTTGGAGAGTTGCCATGTCGACGCTGGCAGTTTTATTCCCACGCACACGCAACGGGAAAAGCTCGGATATCTCAAATTAATTGTTTGCATTGGGAGGCATGTCACCGAATTTGAGCGCGCGCGGTTTACGCGACCCTTCAGACTGGATCCGATTAAGGGGAGGAAATCGGGCATGGCTCCATTGGAGGAGCGTGCGCCGCATGCAGCTGGTCCGTTTGAGGCTGCCGAAATCCCTTTGCTCTTCACGCCCTCCTGGCAGCTGTGCGGCTTGTGGAGATATTACACCATGACAGGTTGTGACTGCCGGATTCAGCCGAACTATAAGACCAGGTGAATCGGCACAAGGCCGAGTAGAACTGTAGGAGTAAATGTCAGAGTGAGGTCAATTCCCCCTACTTTCAGCACTGCTGTGCTATTGTGGTGTCTCATCCTCATGGGAATCCATGCACGCAAGCTTACACTCTGTAAATATACCATATAAGACCACCAGTTCCACTGCATCTGTGCACTTTAATCAATTCCTTCCATTATCACCTTCATTGCACAAACACTGAGGCCATTATAAGAATTGTAATACTTATGTTTTTTAATGGTATTAAATTAATTAACTGCATTTAAGAGACATGCTTAAGTAATACTTAGAACACCAGGAACCCATCTCCATATGAATTGTCAGACTATTTTCAACTCTGTGTTTGTTTTCATATGAATACCTGTGTAACAGTGCACACTGCTCTCTCTCTCTCAGTGGCTATTAAATAATCTAAGTAGCACAGTCAACTTATTGATACAGTGTAATGCATGGATTTAGCACAATCTGCTTACTGATACAGCATAATGCATTACGTTAGCACAGTCTGCTTACTGATGCAGCATAATGCATGACTTTAGCACAGTCTGCTTACTGATACAGCATAATGCATTACTTTGGCACAGTCTGCTTACTGATACAGTGTATCACATGACTTTAGCACAGTCTGCTTACAGATACAGTGTATCGCATGACTTTAGCACAGTCTGCTTACTGATACAGTGTATCGCATGACTTTAGCAGTCTGCTTACTGATACAGTGTATAACATGACTTTAGCACAGTCTGCTTACAGATACAGTGTATCGCATGACTTTAGCACAGTCTGCTTACTGATACAGTGTATCGCATGACTTTAGCAGTCTGCTTACTTACACAGCATAATGCATTACTTTAGCACAGTCTGCCTACTTATACAGAGTATTGCATGACTTTAGCACAGTCTGCTTACAGATACAGTGTATCGTATGACTTTAGCGGTCTGCTTACTGATACAGTGTAATTTAGAGCATTATCACAAGGTGCATCAGCTTATTTATACAGCGTATTGCATGGATTTAGCACAATCTGTTTATTAATACAGTAACGCATGACTTCAGCATAGCCTGCTTACAGATACAGGGTAACACAAAGCTTTTGGGTGCATGAGCGCATGCAGATGCCTGGACTGAAAAGCCTATAAACAGGACAGCCGTGAGCGTCACGTTTGCCGCGGGGCCCCTTGACCCCTCCTGGGAGAATTTCTTAGAGATTTCTGGGACAGCTTGTTCTTGGTCAGCCAGGTTGGCATGGAGATGGCTCCCTCACAGGGCCAGAATAAAAGAATCTTTAGCTCCCTGAGGGGCACTGGCAAGGGAAATGCCATCTTTCAGAGTCCAGAGATCAAACTGCACTACTGTGCTGGTTCAAAGTGTCCAGAGATGGAATATTCAGGAAAAAGTACTGTATTGTTGTTTCAGGTAGAGGTATTCTATGGTATATTCAGGCCTAAGAATTCTATTTAAGCAATAAGGCAGGAGAGGCAGTGCTATATCACGAATGCAGTCACGGCTACAGGGGTGTTTTTAGGCATGACGCAAAGCACAGTGTCGGCAACCCCCTGTAGCCGTGACTGGATTTACGATACAGCGCGGCCTTGAGTGCCGCATAGCTTTTAAAAAAAAAATGGTTACAACAGGTAGAAACAACTATTTGATGACACGATATTATTTATTTTGTAATATATAAAATTTGAAAGTAACAGTTTGTGTGGTGTCATATTGTTTACAAACATGCTGTTTGAATAACTGTCACCGTGTCAGATGTACTATTACTGTAGAATGTGGTCTCAGACAATCAGCATCCAGGAACGAAACAACATTTTATAATGTTTATTCAGGCAGAAGTGTTCTATTACCTATTAAGACAGATCTATGGTATATTCTAGCTGGGTAGTCCTTGATTGTTTCTATAGGACACTGTAACCAGCAGAGTTTATATTCCTCCTTTATACTGTGGCACAACTACTCGGGAAACCTGAACGGTTTATACATTACTTTCACTTTATATTTATTGGGACGGTTGATCACATTATTGATTAAGGTTTAAACTTAAATAAAACATATGTATTAGGAATTAGGCTATTAGAGTTTTAGTCAACAGACAGTCACTCTCAATTATTTTCATGGAGCTCGCAAAAAATGATCTTAAATCGTCTTCCAGATCCTTGGGGTATACAGTTCATGCTGTTTTATTTCCAGAGATTGCAATTGCCTCTAATAGCCAGTGAACTAAAACTCCAGGTCCGGGGAGGATTCTGAGAACAGGTAGAGACAGACAGATTATGCTGTGTGAAAACATTCAGGCCACGGCATCACATCTCACTCAGAGAGTCATACTTACAGTAGTAGCTGCAAAGCCATTGACTACTTCCACGGGACATGCCAATTTTCATCTCAGTTGGTACGCGGATTGGAGCGATTCATAAATAAATGTTACAATGATATTTCCTTTAGGATTCGTCTTGCGTTTAACCAGTCAGGGACTTCCAGGCTCTTCGCTGTTAATGAAGTCATGCGAGTGCCTGGTCTCATATTTATGAATGAATAAGTGTAATCTTTAGGGAGGCTGCTCATTTCTTCCTTATGCTTGTCCAGCAGGAGTGTGATATGCATTGTCATTGCGTCTGCGATCATTTACCAAGTCCCCAAACATTGGACTGCACCCCAACAATTTTCACACGTCTAGATCTGTGCATTCTGTGCACCCAACAAAGCTGAATTACCATATGGATCACATGACCCAGCAGCATAGCCAGAAGTATTCAGAGGGTAGAACTAGGTGGGCCAGAATTACCAAGGTGGGCATTCACAGTTGGGTCTGGAGGTTCAGCCAAGATAAATGGGTGGAGAGGGATACTACTTAGGTGGCCACGGCCCACCCTGGCTCACCCATGCCTATGGCGGTGATGTAAGCTTGTTAAATGCAAAATGTTAGAAAATATAAACCATAGTTTATGAACGTGACCTTCCAATGCACAAGAAAAGTATTGTTACATTTGAAATGTAAAATCCATTCCAGTCAACACAGCATCAGCTCCGCGTCACATAAATCAATACAATTTGATTGACATCTATTTGCAATATATCAGACAAGAAAGTTCAGTCTGAAAGAATATGATGTAATTGTAGAATTTCAGTGAAAATGCCACGATTTCACATTGGTCCATCGTCACCTGCCTCCTGAAAAGATGCTAAAAGAGTGTAATCTTTCAGATTGCAATCAATATGGACACACTCTGTGCCGGAACACATGGTGGGAGAATGTCACACAGAGTTACATCTCCACCGTGATGATATTTTCTCAGTTCTACTTTCCGCTGAGACTTAGCAGCAGAGAAGGAGGTGCAAAAGCACTGAATTCCATTACTGACCCGGTGAAAATTTGTTGTGTCACACTTAGGACAAAAATAAAAAATGATAGACGTGCAGATTTTAGAATTATTTTTATGTGAGGCCAAATGAGGCAACATTGCCAAACAAAAAAGAAGCAATTACAGGAACTCAGCATGCAATACAGACTAATGAATTTAATAAATACAAATGCATATAATGCAGACTAATGCATATAATCATGATAATGGATATAAGGCATATAATACAGACTAATGCATATAATGGAGAGTAATTTATATAATGTAGACAAATGCATATAATACAGATCGATGCATATTATGCAGACAAATGCATGTAATGCAGGTTAATGCACGGTATGCATGTTAATGCATATAATGCAAGACTAATGTATATAATGCAGGTTAATGTATATAATGCAGAATAATACATTAAATTCACACTAACGCATTGCACATAATGCAGGCTAATGCATATATTACAGAATAATGTAGACACTGCAAACAAATGCATATAATACAGGTTACAATGGACAACAGCTGACCAATCGGCCGCAGCCTTGTGTGCTGGTAGGCCAGGGCACCGCTGCTCAGTGTTGCCAGATTTGAAAAAGGTAACCCGATCAAAGCCATTTTCATTACACAATAAGTATCCCAATTGGGTGGGAATCCATCCAATATGGCATCACAGCCACTGTTTGTCTTCCTGGTTATGCTCCCTTACAGTAATGCCTCCCTGCCTTCACTACTGGAAGGTACCACTGCATGGCATTTCTTTCCTACATCATGAGAGTGAGAGCGGGGGTGAGGTTTTCCGCAGGAAATGAAGCGAAGGTGCGTTTCGCCTGCAGCCGATTGGTTCCTGTGTCCAGGAATGCAGCTTTTTCCACCAACAGCATTGCAGTGCAAAGCCAGGCAAGCGCAATGCACAAGCGCTCATTTTCACTTCAGGTCAAAAACCACAGCGTTGCGAAGTGCTGAAACGTGCTGTGCGCATTATGTTTTTATTCATCTCTCTGCTGCCGTTTCACCCAGAGTCGCTCGGTGAAAGGGGTCACGAAGGTGGATTCTGTAGCGCACAAGGACAGCTCTCTTGTGATTTAAAAAGAGAAAAATAAATAAATAAATGCCATATATTTTCAATATTTTGATTTAAATAAATTGATAAAAATGGTTTAGTACAGCTCCACTCCCTCCCTTCACTCCAGGGAGGAATTCTCCATTACAAACCATCCTTGTTTCAATGCCATATGAGTGAGAGTCGGAATAACCCTCATTTGGAATGAAAATAAAACAGCATGGAGGAGAAAAATCATTTTCAAACAAAACGACCTCACAACGCTGGCTACTCGGCCTCACAACACTGGCTTCTCTGTCTCCAGGGGAGTGGTTATAACGGATGCTGATTTGTTTGAAACAAGGGCATGCAGTTCAACACAAATACATGCATGCAAATCAAATGAGCTATAAAAGCACAGCTGTGGATAATGGGAACAGTCAACACCCCTTGAAAATGTTCAAAAAAACTAAAAACAAAATAAAAAAAACTAAACAAAACAAACCCCTCAGCACTTTTAAACACTGATGGCAAAAAGAAAGCAATTTTGAAATGGGAGCCAAACAAGAAACATTTTTAGTTGCATTATACATTCTATGCACTGTACGTTCTATGCATTGTGTGTTCTCTATCTACGCAGTAGAGGCTCTTTTTCACCACTTCCTACCACAGTGAAAACACAAACACACACGCACACGCACACGCACACTAATAATGTTGCTCCAGATTTCTTCCACTACATAAATTATTGACTGTGAGAAATTAGCTCCCCATTTGTTAGCACCAAGGTGTTTTGCAGTATATATCAATGGCTAGGGACAGATTGTACATATTAAATATAATAATAATTTCATTACATAAATAAGGTGGGCTAAGGTGATGGTGATCACAGATATGTAGGCAAGGTGTGGTGTGTTGGTCCTACAGTGACAGGTTCAAGGCTGTCATTTGTTGACTGGGACCTGCAATTCACAGTAATGGGTTGCACTTTTTCAGCTTGGGGTGGGTCGGGGTGGAGACTTTAACTCCAGGGAGTTTTCCCCACACCATGACCCCCAATGACCCCCAGCAAGATGGCAGATGCATAACAGTGGCATCAGTAAGAGAGACACCACTCCGGTGAACTTTGCTAGCTCTTTCCTGTAGGACTGTATGACCTCAAGTGTCTCTTCCCCATGGAAGAAATCTTTTTTTTTCCCCAAACACATGAACACCTTTCCAAAGAGAAGAGGCCAATAGCTAATTGAACTAATCACAAACACTGATTTTTCCAGCGATGATGTTACATTCCATAGCGGAATCTGTCCTGGGTAACTTGTCTCTGAACTTGTTTTCTATATCTACATTAAAATGGCTTCTTTAGAGCTACACGGTCTCAGTTAATTGTTTTCACATTAAAATCAACAACTAATTTGGACCCAGTTGAGATGAGTTCACTCTGTAATCAACCGTGTTCATTGATCATGTGACCCTGTGGTTCTCTGGGGACACAGGCCCTTGGTGAACAAACAGCAACTTTCTGAAGAAATGTAGCATGTAACCTTCACTTTTTAACAAGGACAAGTAGCTGACAGTGTATTTTGGTAAACTGTCAAAATACCGGGGTAACAGTAATGTCATTTAACTGTAAATTTAAATTATGAATGTGCTCCATCCCTTGGGTTATATAAATCCAATCAAAATGGGAAAATCCATTTGTATCAGCCTGGTTGACAGAAAATATGTCATATATGTGCACTCTCCCAATTTACATGAATTGTTTCCATTAGTTTTCATTACCTGAGAGCTATTTTACTGAGAGAAACGGATAGGACAGGCTCATACAACCATGTTGATCTATTGAACACCTTTAGTAAGCAGTAAGCAGTAAATATTACTGGCGCTATTTAATATTAGTGGAGACTTTGCATTGTGCAGAGCTGTTACCGTCAATATTTATGAATAATATTCCTGGACCTTTTTAATACTTGCAGAGATTGTGTGGGATGCAGAGCCGTACCCGTCAATGTTTATGACTGACCATAAAAAAGACCAGCGTCAGCTTAAAATGGCAAACAAGACGTGAACAACCTGAAGAACTGCTTACAGAAAACCTTACTGATCTGAGCGACCTTATAAACAATATAAATATGCCTACTGCAATTTCAGAAAATAAATATAACCTTGAATTGCGTTTACACGGTGGAAATACCAAAATAAGTATTCAGTCCAAGTGTGCTGTTAAAATAACAGCGACTTTAAAACAGTCTCAGTTCTTGCAATGCCCTTGCTCTAGTCTGGTTGCTTCAAATGCTTCTAGAAAACAATGCTGATCACAAAGTATATCTGCAAACACACACGCACACACAAAATTTAAATCAGAGAGTAATACAACTATAAACCATATAATTCATTTCTAAATTAGCTACCAATTTGGCAACCACACATGCTGACACACCAATGCACACAGACACACGCAAGCCCAAGCACAAGCACACACACAAATCAAATTTTAATCTGAGAGCCACACTTGATTGTACCCAAATTGGACTGATGAAAAGATGTGACTTTTTCAGTGCTATCTTCCAGTTAACATGTCATAATGGTAGTTTCACCTGCTATATTAGCAGGTAGTGTGAGCAGTGGTTATAGCTACTAGCCATGCAAGTAAGATACAACATCCATAATTAAAGGAATGGCAATGCTATATTTGAAAAAGCTATTACAAAAAACAAACCAATGTCATTGCATGAGAATGTAATAAATATCATTATCAATATATTTACAAGTCATTTGATAGCTAATTTAGCTAGTTACCTACAGTAACTGCTAATAGCTAGCCAGTTAGCTTGCTACATTGTCCTCTAAAATAGCGTTTAGCATGGACTTCGCATTACCGCATGCTAATGTTATTAGTTTGTTTGGATATTTAGATGTGTAGCCAAAATCACTCAAAGGGTTCATCTCACTTCAATGTTGATAGAGTAATGTTTGATGACCACTTATGTACTCAACATATTTTCTAAAGTATTGGCACATGCATGAAAACAAAGAAAATACCTGACCAAAGATTATTTGTGTAGATGTATAGCATTAAAGATTATTGACGATTAGTGAACAGGTACGTTAGCTGGCTTCATAAACATCAGGACGTGACATTGAGACTCATGGTTTTTAAACCAGAAGAGGTGGAATATCTATTGTTTTAACAGGAGGCTATTTTTTGTTTGCTTTTAACCAGCACAGAAGGCTGCACAACTTTCCAACAAAGTTTCCTGCATTCTGCAATATTTTCTTTGGACCTCCTCTTCCTCTTTATATACTTCTGGCCCCTGAATGCTAAATCACAATTCTTGAAGTCTTTCAGTACTTAATGTTATATTGTCTGCTAATTTCAGAAATATTAACAGCAAAGTACTGATGCAAAAATAGCAATTCACTGGTTAAAATTAACTTATAAAGACTGGATAAACAGACTGTTTCAGAACATGAAACATTAGAAATTTTTGGCCTTTGCTTGCTTCAGTTATTTAGCTACTAGGTTGCATATGGCAAGGAATGCAGGTGAACATTCCCTTGGGCTAGGGAGGCGCATCAGCCTCTGGTGGGATTCTGTAGCAGGAATCCCTGGGGGTAGCTGAGCAGCATGTTCCTGGTGGAACTCTGGAGTGAGAATCCCCGGGGGTAGCTGAGCAGTATCTTCCTTGCAGGGTTCATAGTATGGGCAGACCAGCCTCGATTGGACTGTATGTCCAGTGTGGGATATCAACTGGAGTTGGAAGTGCAAATGGGAGGGCCATCACTGGAATCAACCACTGTACGTCTTCACTGGATGTCTGCATCCAGTAGGCCCTCATAATTCAGATGAAGGAAGAGAGGAAGGCCTATAGGCTGGAACAAGCATTCTAGCTAACCAGTACTACTCAGCCACAGCTGGACCAGCCAATGTAACAACTGTGATTCCACAGCTTAAAGCCTCTCCGATTTGAATAGAAGGTGACAAATTTTTCTGTCTTTTCATTTGGTGATATGTAAGTGTGGTAAATAGCCAGCTAAATGGATAAGTATAGACAGTACTGTACGTTTGTTTTCAGCTGATAGATTTATCAAAACTAGCACACAGTAACTGAACAGAATATTGAGCTGTGAACTGAAAACTAATTTACTGGCATATAAAAAAGTGATAAGAAAGAATCCTCAAGTATGTCAACAGCAGCCTATCTAGGGAACCCATTTTCAGATCTTCAAAGGCCTCAATTTCCCCACACGGTGTTCCATAGCCAGTTTCACATGGCTTGAGAATCTTTAACCCTTTCTTCAGGCAATAAGCTTTATGAGATCCTTGGATTTTCTCATCTGAGAACAAAACTCTCAGTCTCAGTTTTAGCAATCCCTTTTGTTGAAGAGAATGCATTTTTTGTGACTCGTATTTGATGAAAACTGACATACACAGCATATGACAAAATAGAGAATAAAGAATTTATGAATATTTATGAATATAGACATATGGATACACCTAGAGGTACGCTAACAGTCACAGTCAGAGAAGGATGTGCAAGCCTTGATGTGTCACAAGCTCTATGAGCCTCCTGATCCAGTCTGGCTAAATGAAATACAAACACACCTGCTTTAGTTGAATACTAAGAGATGGTGGAGAATTCAAAGAATAGACCGACCCATTTCATATGAATATTTCAAATACCACAAGAAGCATACTCAAGATACTTGCCCTTGACTTCAAAATGGAAACATACCAGAAGATTCAGCGATGAGGAATGGGTTGATGTAACAGCACGAGCCGTAAATAATCAATTTGACGCCGTCGGAATGATCTTTCCAAGAAATAAGTGGAAAATGTGCTCATTTGAAAATACAGTTAGATGTAGAGTAAGCAATAAGTGTAGACATATTTATGCTTCTTATGGCAGTTTTTCTAAAATGTGATTAAAAAAAAAAATATATATATATATATTCTGCAGCTGGTGCAGAGAAAACTTCAAACCAGAGGACTGACTAGAAGTGAAAAGCCATTGGAGCTATTGGTGTCATTGTGTGATATTATTGAATATAAAATAAAATCATGTTTTCCCAGGCTACCGATCAATATTGCTCCCCAGTTACAGTTGTAAAACTGATTTTACAGGAATTTAATTTAAAAAATGGGGAAATGTTCAAATGAAACTGCTTATTTAATAAATTCAAGAGTTAAATTGGCCAGCTAAGTAAAGCAATAACAAAATTGAATATTTCTACTAGACAAATTGTTATACGTTTCAGTGCGCATCTAATCACCTTTCAGAAGTGCTTCAAAGTGACACATTGCCACAAGGGGCTTGAGTATGTCTATTATACTGTAGGCTGCAAACTAAACCTTAACAATTTAATAGTTGTTCTCTGTATTGAAACTGTATTCATTCCCATAGTCATATTAAAGGAATGAAGCAACTGTTTAGGTCAAATAATTCCAATGCACAATAGCATGTCACTATATTGAGAGAAGATAAGGTTTCAGAGGAAATAATGGTTAGGGAACTTGGCTTGTAACGCAGGTGCTGTGGGTTCAGGTCCCAGTGGAAGAGTTGTTGTTGTACCCTTGATGAGGTACTTAACCTGAATTACTTCAGAAAATATATATTTGTGTAAATGGATTGCATGTAAAATAATGTAGTCTGTGTAATAGCTCTGATGAAGAGCATTTGCTAAATACCAAAATGAAAAGTACTACTAATTTCCCCCAGTGCAGGAAAAAAAAAAAGAAAGAAAAAAACATT
Organism: Anguilla anguilla; assembly: GCF_013347855.1. Lineage (NCBI taxonomy): Eukaryota > Metazoa > Chordata > Actinopteri > Anguilliformes > Anguillidae > Anguilla > Anguilla anguilla. The sequence goes on from NC_049212.1 coordinate 28,430,940, forward strand.
CTCAAGGTGCTCATTGATTTTGTGATGCATTTGACCAGATTTTTTCCATTTTCTTTATAGAGATAAATAAAACATAATTATACTTATGGCTGTTTTAATTTAAATTATACCAGCACAACATCATTAATTTGAAAGTTTATGTTGATATGTGTTTGTGATTATTGTATTTAAAATGATGGCTTGTTATACTTTTTCTAGTCCTTGCAGGATTTGAAATAATAAAAAGATGAAAAACAAGCTTTAAAGCCCAAGGACTCAGCTCATAATTCAAGGGTCAAAGAAAAGGACAGTGATCAAAAAACTTGTAGCTCACTTTTGAAAACAGGCATCTTGAAATCAAAAGCAAAAATGACTATGCACACTGCTTGCAGATTAGATCAAAAAACATTGTAACCTTGAATAATCAAATTTGGCTTTAAACCGCTGTAGCAGTTATTGGCTGTGTCACAGCAAGGTCTGTGTCAAGCGAGTGAGTTTAATATCGCAAGCCTGTCATGTGTGGGGAGAGCCAGGCTGCTGGAACTTCCTGTCACTGAGACTCCGGTCAAGCCTCCCAACTCACAGTCACACAAATGTTAGCTAAAGACAAACTGAAGACCAAGACAACAGGTCATAAATGAAGTTAGGCTCCCAGAGATCCAGTGTGACCCTTCCACCAGTAAAGAAACACATTTGCATCCTCCAACTGCACTTTCAGGTACAGAATAGCAAACTCAAGAGCAGTTTTTTTTTTTCTGGATGAGAAGACAGGCAAATGCTGCAGAGCCATTTCCCAAGAGCTGTAAGGATAGTGGATATGTTTATCTACATCTCATATGGCGTATGTCTTAGCGTAATGCTCATTGAGCACACCAGGGGTGGCACAGCGCTAAGCCCCTGGTCTTACAGGCATCTGCACAGACGACCTTATTTGAACTCCATTGCCATTAATCTTTCATGGACTGGGGAGTGTAGCGTAATGATCACATCATGTGCTCAAAACACAAACGTGCCAACGTGCTAAAAAATATTGAATTATTTTGTACTGTATAGTGCATTCAAAACACCCATTTCGGCAACACACACACTTAATAGTTTGATTTTTGTGTTTTGTTGTTAGTTTTAATGTGTTTGTGAAGAAAAAAAAACTTGCTTTAATTAAGGTCAGTTAGTAAAGTTAAGGACAAATATTGATTAAATCACTCTATTTTAGTTTACGGTATTAAAGCAGTTGGACTATTTCAGTCCAAGAGTCTCAGTGTAGTTTTAAAATTAACCTAAGATGTTTATCCTAAAAACCAGGTGCCCAACATGTGCCTTTCTTTTACTTTGTACACAAGTCAAATACTGAAACCAGAAACAACCAATAATGTATTCAAAATAGCACAGAGATCCATAGGGGAAGAAAGATAATTGTGCTTCCCTTTTCCCTTTAAACCTACATAACTTATTTCCATGTGAAATAAATATATAAATCCTTGCATAAAAATAGCATTATGTTTTCTTTGAAGGAAAGGATCAAAGGACGAGCAAGAGAGAGGGAAGCCATTCCTGAATTTAAGAAATCAGGTGGTGACAAATGACAAGCAAAACAGTCCACTAAACATATTCACGTTTCTTGCTTGTTTGGATTGGTTTACACTGGATATGAGTTATTTTTGTTTAAATTAAATAATTTCTCTGAGCTACCTGGCCACTGACTCGATCTCAGGGCTATCACAGCACATGAAATAACCCAGGATATTTTCATTATCATACACATACAAGTATCACTTCAGATATGAAATAAATAAATACTGCTAATGATTGATGTATTTTGAACAGCAAAATTACACCATTTAAAAAATAATGTGTCTGTCTTACCTTTTGAATGTGATGTAGCCATGGGTGATGGTGAAGCATAAAATACAATTTAAAAAGTACATATATATTTATGTATTTTTCTTCTTTTAGTTCATGCTTCACCATCACCCGTATGGCACAATATTTTACAAAAAATGCTGAAAGATTTTTGACCACTAAGACCTTCATTTTGCTCTAATTTCAGCTAATGGAATGAATTAGTATGCAGATTTAAAAGGCTTATTAACCGCAATTAAAGGCAGAGCCATTTCCTTGGATACAAAGTCTGCTACAGAACTCGTAATGCGTGCTAGGGCACTTCTGGCTCTGCTGAATCCGGTAAAGGTCACAGAGAGGGATGCTCAGCCTTTCTATAAGCAGCTGATTAACAGTTATTACAGCAAGTGACACAGTGCTTTGTTTCCTGTGGCCTTGCACGAGAATGCCTGAATTACTGTCTCGTTATTTGTGTTATTTATATAATGTCTTCATTGTAATTATTATCTGGTCTTAAATTGGTTTTCTCCAGGCATGTTTTGGCATTCGCAGGTTAAATTATTTTGTGGGCGCTAAAGACTAGGCCCAGAAGCAGTGCTCCTACTGCATTGCCCTGGGGGGCTTCAGGCCACAGTCAGGTTTCCGAATCCGCTGAAGAGGGCACCGGCGCACTCTGTGACACTTTCTCAATCGGGTTCCCCACCCCACGCAACACCACATCTTTGGAGGCGTGGTCAGCGTTTCCATTAAATTCCTCGCGTACGGCAAACAGAGGGACGGATGAATACTTGGCAAAAAGGCTGCTTTTGCCACAGACAGCTGTGTGAATCATGTGGAGAGACGAATGGAGAAAAGCTGAAAAGTTGAGAGTGTATCAGCGTGAGCTTCGGGCACGGTGGAGGTTTTGTTGTTCTTGCAGCGTCGGGTGCTTCCTAGCCTGGAGTTATGAGATTCACTGCACTTGCGCTGAACTCCCTCTGAGCCGTGTTTACATTTCCAACACAAGCAGAGATTTGCGCTTTAACTCTGCAGTGAAAAAACAACTTCACATTATGTGCAAATGAATGAAAAAAGTCTAAATCATTAGTGAAAGAGCGATAGACAGTGTCTTAAATCTTGCAGAATAACATCTGTTTATCTGTTTTATGATGCAACATCACATCACATCAACATGACTAAAGCTGAAATGCTTTTGTATGCATTGTAGAATGGTATATGACTCACTGTGGGTGCAAGGTGGTATAGAGTGGTATATGACTCATTGAGGGTTCAAGGTGCTGTAGAGTGGTATATGACACACTGTGGGTGCCAGGTGCTTTAGAGTGGTATATGACACACTGTGGGTGCCAGTTTCTGTAGAGTGCTATATGACTCACTGTGGGTGCCAGTTGCTGTAGAGTGGTATATGACACACTGCTGATGGAAGGTGCTGTAGAGTGGTATATGACTCACTGTGGGTGCCAGGTGCTGTAGAGTGGTATATGACTCACTGGCGTAGAGGTGCTTGAGAGGTGCACAAATAGAGCAGTATTGAGGAGTTTATCACTCCTCTGTGCTTTATGAGAGAGGTATTCATTTGAACACTCCAATCCTCTACTCCCATTGTAAAGGGATGGAATATTCCAGAATGAATGGATGACAATGCATATCCCCCAGCAAATACAGGCAGCAGAAGAGCTGCTGGCACCCAGAAATATGAACCTGATACAAGCAGTGTGTGTGTACCTTAGCACAGGCTTATCCTGGGTTTAGCCATACAACTAGAAAACAATCACTTACATATTATGGAGAGAAAAAGAAAATCGGTGTTATGCTCCTCTTATTGCAACATTCACTCTGCTAGCAATGAGGGACAGAAGTACAGTACACTGTCATGAAATCAATACAGAAGCTTTTTTGCTTACAAATAGAAACTAATTTAAACACGTAAGGACTTTGGGGCCAATAATGTTAGTACTGTATAGATTACCATTTTTGTTTATGGTACAATAATTTTATGTGCAATTCATTTTGGCATTAAATCCCAAATTATCACTGCTGCACAGTTGCATCTTTTCTCTTTCCAAATAATGCATGATAATCACAACTTTTATCAAGAGACATGTTAGACATTGTTTAAAAACTTAACTGCAAGTCCTAGTTCCCCGTGTTTTTAAGACTAGAGCATTTGTAATGTTGTGCAACCAATATTATCCGAGTGATGTCTTTCAGCTTTTGCATGTCAAGCCATGTAATTATTCCATATAATTCCCACCATCATAAAAATAATACATTTGCTATGTATAGACATGGTAGAGGACATGTGGGAAAATGAAATTTCACTTCCATTCTGATTCAGGAAAACAATTTGCCATTTAAAGGGCTACTTCAAAAGAAAATACATTTTATACTGGGCCAAACATGTAACATCTCGAATGAAATAGTTTCTTGCGACTTAACTTTCAGATAATTCATTTAAACATGCATTAAATAGGCATTAATCATTTAAAGGTTTGAACTGCAAATCTGTCTGTGTGAGAAAGGAATAAGCAAAAGCAAATAAATGGTCGTTACACTTAGCACACCATCAAATGATATAAAACTTTATGGAGTACCATTCAAGTAGATTACTATTGCTAAAAAGTGGTTCAGATTTTGTTGTAACTAGATATGTGCATTTCTGTTAGTAGTTAAACTTATTTATTGAGCATGGCCACTATTGAGATGATATCATTATATGCAAATGGTGTATTAAAAAAAATAAAAAATACCCAGGTTTTAATAATGTTGTTATACAGGTGTTATAAATATGTAATTCCAGTGTTTTTCAAGTGTTATATCTGGGTTTTACATGTTATAAAAGTCTTATAACTATGTTACAAACATATGCATACTGTGCTGTAGAAGTGTTGGGAGCTTCAATGATTTGACTGAAATTAATTTTATTTTCTTGATGCCTGTATTAATCAAAAACATTAATTTATTTCTATAATTATTTTGCTATGTCATCGAAAGCATTTTCTTTGCTAATTTCTTAGCATATAGCCTCAAACCTATCGGTAAAAGTCACTGCTCCTCCACGCATAGGTGTAGTCATGGGTCCACAGGCTTTTCAGTGGAAGCTTTACCTCAGAAAACCCATCTACAGAGGCCTGACACTGCTGTGTTTAGAGTGTGTGATTTAATTAGGCAAGAACATCTGACAGATTCCCCATTCTCTGCAGAAGTCTGGAATGAACTCATAACCTAATCTGCAACATTCACTGCAGTCCTTGGGTAAACTGGAAAGTCTTAATTTGTCACAGCTCACAAAGTTTCACACTGTGATGGAGTTTGGCAGCTGTGCTTCAGCTGTGTACAGATGATATGTGTTTGTCAGTTTGAGAGATATGATGCCTGAGGAAACACAGGTGGATCACAGTTAGACCCATAGGAGAAGCACAGTTACAGCCACAGGTAGAGCACAAATAACACCACAGTTGGAGAACAGTTACAACACAGGATGAGCAAAGTTCAAGTCACCGGTGGCGGCCTGCTGGGCGGCTCATTTGGTTAAACTCCAAACCTACTGATGGCTACTACTTCTGCTTCTGCTGCCACTACTGCTACTACTACTACTAATAACAATAATAATAACACTAATAACAACTTATTTCTATAGCATCTCTCTCCAATCCAATGTTGATTAATAGAGCACGGCAATGCAGATACATGCATATGCACACAGTACAAAGAGGGGAAACTTAGAAATATATGCATATAAATACACAAAGTTAAATACAATAAGAGCAATATGAGAAGCAGAATTAAGCCAGGAGAGGGTATAGTGAGAGGAAAGTATGAAAAGGTATATTTCTAATAGAGATCTGAATGAGGAAATTGTGACATAATCCACTTCCTGTTGACACTTACATGGGTAGACTACACCTGATTCAAAAACTAGGCTACTAGTATTGAGACTGCTAGTTGAGTGTATAGTCTACGTTTGGACAGCCATGACATACATTGATAAAAGCAAAGGAGAACTGATAGTGTTCATTATGTGCATTACTAGCCTACCCATAGCACAATCATCAGGGAGGGAGATCTCGTCCTCTTTAATTATTTGGGTTGTGGAATGAGTAGATGTAAACTTTTTTTTCTTTTTGCCATTAGTGCATCCGCTTGGGGTCTACTGTCTCCTTGCTACTCCACTCAAATTTCCAAATAAGATGTTACTTCATCTTGTTTAAATTTTATATTTAAAAAAGTGCAGCATTTTCACTTGTAACATCTGCAAGCTAGCCAAGCTAGCACATGTTAGCTGCACTGTCGTGGGACACTAACTGCTTTCCTGTTACTATGGTGATGTATTTTTTTTCTTTACTATTATTGCAGACTAGCATTTATTGGCACTTATATGCTTTTAGAGACTCAGCAACATGATAGAGATTTGAGTTGTCGAATGGAAGACGTCCGATAATATGAATCAGCATTGCTCTCATTGTTTGATTTATAGGTCTTTTTCAGTAACTATGTTTACCTTTGTCTGATCCATAAGGATACCGGTTGTAATGAGCATGCTTAGGGTTAGTCTGTGGTTTTTTTATTTTTTTTTTTAAATGAGTGCATCACTGTTTTTCCTGTTGCTGCCTGGATATGTAATGGAGGCACCGTTCCATTTCTGCCTCAGGATAAGAGCGTCTGCCAAATATATAAATAACACTGACAGCTCATGTGGGTCGACTCTTACCGTGCCCTGAAGGTATTAGTACACAGAAATTGATTATGTCAATCAGGAAATCTTCACAGACCACCTTCAGAATTTTAATCATCGTGATGGCACTTACATCCACCGAGGGCAAACGTTACAATCGCGCTGTGGAACGTCAATCAATTCAGAAAACATCTCCAGTCTGATTTTTCCTTTCGCCTAGCAGATAAGTATATTGTGGGATACTGTCTCTGGTTGCCTTAGGTCAACTTCTTTGAAGAAGAATCCCATGTCCTTATCAGAAGCCTGGGCTCATCAGTGAGTTTTCACAGCACCTATGGTTGCCAGGTTTCTCCAGAAATGTTTTTTTTTTTTTTTTTTGCAATGGTGCATTAGGATTTGGCTCTTTTCACTTCCAAAGAAAAACTGTCAAATCAAAACTGTAGCCCAGGTAAGTGATCTGAAACCATAAGGCACAGTTGCTCAGGTCAAAGATTTTTACATGAATGTGTGTTTATGGTATTTCAGGTTTTTCCAAAGGGAAAAAGCTGACAATTTCTGACTCCAGCACTACAAAATCCACAGTGTATTAATTAAAAATAATAATAATCAAAATGATATGAAAGCCAGGCTATTCTCTCGGTGATGTAATCCATAATATATTTTCCAGTAATTATATTATAATTACACAGTACATGTACGTGATATTTTGTGGGTGATATTTCAATATGAATATGTATTATGATTTGGCCTGTAAGCAAATTTGTAGTAATGATATTCTGTGAGATGCTTTAGGCCACCTTTTTAGTCCAATTTTGTTTCATTGGATTAATAGTTTATTGAAAAGTCTAAGCATGTTATTTTGGCTTTTAAAAATGCATATTTAAAAAAAGACATTAGTAAATTCCACATTAAAATAATGACAGGAGCGGTTGCGGGGTTTAAAACCTGATAATGAATTTTGTCAAATGCAGCTAAACATCGTGCTCATCTAAGCTTTCACTGGAGTGTTTTACAGAAACTAAATGAGCCAGAAACCAAAGAAAGGCTACCCGTGTTTTACTGGCGTCTGTCGAGGACCATGTTTCCAAAAGCATGTAATCACCCCTCTTTTTCATCACCCGCTGACCTTTGATTTTCTTTTATCCATAAAAGGAGGACATAAACTGGACCTAGCTAATTAAATCCACTGCTTCCGGGAGACAGCATCTGTTCCTCTCCATCATTATAATGTGAAGAGTTTAGGTCAATGAGAGAAGGACGTTGAGAAGGAGTGCACTTTGGGTCGCTTCAGTGTGTAACGGGGGAAAGGGGAGAGAAAGCACAAACTCCTCATCCCCTCACCCCAAGGTTTCCTTCCCACAGTGGGGCTCTGTTGGGGGGATACACTGCGGCCAATAGGAATGATCAATGTGGCTGCGAGCAGGACACGAAACTAGACGCGCCCCGCCCCATCCCACAGGTCCTCTTAGGGCATAAAGATTTCAGCACAGTGACTGGCTATGAATAAATGAACAGGCGGGGGGGGTTTGGCTGCACCAATCAAATCGCTCCCAAGGGGAAAAATATGGACACAGGACCTGGACACCCACAAAGGTCCCCTGAGGAACACAGGACACTGCAGGACGTAACAGGCTGTAGTACAAGGCGCTACAGAATGGAGACATCACATTGCAAACAACCACGCTTCCAGGGAGCACAACGGAACCGCACAACGAAGCAGTCGAGCTGTGTACCGGCGTACAGCCGGAAAGGCAGCCAATAAAAAATATATTTTTTAAAACACATACCAAACGCGGTGATTTGGCACATGTGAAAGAGTAGTCCAGGGCTCCATCTCCCATCGAAGTAGTCAAATGGGAGAATGACGCTTGTTTATTTTCAGGGAAGCCAGTATTTTATTTTATTTTTTTTGTGTGCTGTGAGGCTTTTTTCCACGTTTTCACTGCAGCTCGGTTCTGTCTTTATATGTGCTATCATGTCCGTGTTATTAAACTTTATTATTCAGTCTGTTTGTGGGCAAGACTGAGCTGCATCAGAATCAGTGACAAAAAAAAAAGTTTTATAGCTGTCCACACAGTGACATGTTGCCTTTTCAGCAATATCCTCCCAAAATATCCATAAAAATGTCCAGTAGAACAGAAACCCAAGCACCAGCTCTGCCGTGTGACAAGGCCAAACCCTCGCGGGGGAACCTGTTTTACATTCTCTGTCTAGTAAAGCTAAGAACTTACCACAGAGGTCACAGATTCTACTTAATTAAGATATGCCCTTGAGAACCTGAAAATTGCCAGTGCAAGCACAAAATATTAAAAATAATAGCAAAATAACTTGCCGTGCTTTAAAGGCATTCCATACAAAATTAAATGGTACTTCAACATATTTTAAAGATTAGACTTTCAGAAAACAGTACACAATGTTACCAGCTGTGCTGGGCTACATGTCATCCAGCTAGCAATGACATTCTGATGCAGGTTCAATTACTGGATGGATGGAAAGATGAAAACCTTTTTGCAAAAACTAAAAAAAAGTTACATTCGCAACATGCTCCAGCACATTAATGCAGCGAATATCAAAATATTTGTCAAAATATCTACATATTTGTTTGACTTAAAATAAGCAAGGTGTTTCCAACATTTTTCATTTACTTTTACACATTTTAGTTCTCAAATTTCTTTTTATGCATCACAAACTGGGCAATCACAGAAAAGATATGTTGGTTAAAAGAGGCTCAATCATTAGCATTAGCTGATGCAAGTTACACAACTGGTTAAAATGCCCTTTCATTTGCTCTCTGAATAATTAGCGCACAGCGTATGTTTTACCCCAATTTCTGTTGCATTGCTTCAAAGGCCTGGCTGAATGGTTTGATGTTCAGACAGCGGAGGACGCTAATAATGCACAGGAGCAACAGTGGCTTAGGAACCATGACCCAAGTGCGCGCACAGGAACCAGAGTTTTTGAAAGGACAAGGTAACAGAAGCTTCCAGAGATCCCCTGGGCAGAATGCACAATGGAACAAAGAGCTACTTTCACAAATGGACAGAAAGAAGGACTGCTGCCATATAGAGATGCACAAACATGTTTTACTGACGGCTGTCAACATCTACAGACAGGATGCATAGGGGTGGATCACATGTCACGCGCGTATCACTGGCCATGTAGTATGAGCAAAATCAGAGGACAGGCATTAGCACTCGCTAAATAAAGAGAGCGGAAGAGAATAGGGGTGTACGTGTGCGTGTGTGTGTGCGTGTGTTACTAACACAGGGATGGGGGGATGTTTATAAATACTATTAAAAGCAGGAGCTAAAATTAAAGGCAAATATTTCTTTTTTACAAATGCAATTTGACCTGTAGATTGGTTCCAAAAATCTATTTTAAAATTGTGTTTGCATTGAAAAGAGAGTTCATTGTAAGGCTTATTGTCCTGCATGGTTTCACATCCAGGTTGGTCTAGGGGAAGCTGAAGACCTTAGTTTGCAGGAATATCACTGTCTACAAGCAAACACATGTAGAATGATAGCAAAACCAGATTTGGAAAGGCTAGCCCTTTTAACCCACTAACATACTGTTAAATTGTATATCTTCTAAACATTTCAGATGTCTTTTCATTAACAATCAAAGGCACAATGTAAAAAAGGATTCAGTGCTATTTTCTGAGGAACATATGATAATGAGAATCACACCAAAGCTGCACTGCCTTTCAGCACATATGTTCACAATGGAATGCAGAGCCTGCACATGGTGAATTAGCATCATTTTACACAATACACCAGCTGCTTTTTTCCTGCAGAATGTATAAGCTAAACACGTGCATGCGCGTATACATGTGCGCACGCACGTACACACGTAAACGCACATACGTACATATGCACACACTTACACAAACACACACAAATGCGCATGCACACACACGCACACACACACAAACGCACGCGCACACACACGCACGCGTGCAGGCAGAGCCACTGAAGCTGGCACAAAGAATGTAATTTCAAAGTCAATTGGGATTAATGCGTCACGGGGAAGGGTATTAGTTGTGGATATGTGATTTTGTCCATTAGAGGAAGCAGAGGGAGAAAAGCACCCTGTCTCACAGCCCGTGGAAAGATGCACCAACTCATTTATTCCTCCTCTGGAGTTGCACCATGACAATCCAATCTCTCTCAGGATATTATCTTCAAGGAGAAGAATAATGAGAGCCAAAGACCGCTCTTCCTCATCACCAAATATCATTTCATCCACTCCATGTGTCTTGTTCTGACACGTGTCTCAATTAGAGTAAAATAAAGGCATAGATTGTTATTTGTTTAGCCGAGCCCTCCCCCCTCCCCTTGTAAACAAATGCAACTGATTTAAGTTGTGTGGGGGAAAATGTAAGCCAATAATAATAATAACAATTATAATGTGAATAATAATAATTTAAACATTCTATATGAATGGAATTTTTCAAATATTTTAAAAAACCAAAAAGGATTAAAGGAACCAGCCTGCTGTACCTCACAATTAGATTTTTAATGCAAATTTACTGTAAAACTAGAAGGCAGCTGCATCTGCTCGGAGACTGTTCCACCCAGCACTCAACCGTCTTAATTAACTAATTATCTTTATTAAACCAATTAAACCCAACTCCCAAATTTTGAGAGCATTTGCAGAGGAAGAGCACTAGAAATTCTGCTGAATGGAAGCTCTCGAGACTGAAAAGAGGATATTCAAAAAGAGGCCATCATCGCTGCTGAAAAAAAAGCAAAAAAAAGCAAAAAAAAAAGAACTGGTCTTCTGCTGTTACTTAGAAATAAGTTTCTGGTGTCTCTGTCACCTTCTTCCTCTCTCACCAATAGAAAAGACAGCAGGAGCATGGCTGCATGTCCCGGGCCCAATTATCACCTCGTCTCCAAGGAGATGTAACAGGAGGACAGCACTAAGTCTCTGACTGATATGTGGTTGCAAAGGGGGGGGGGGGGGGCAACTCTGTCTGCCAGCATTTACAGCAACATGGCCGCCATGGAGACTGCAGCGGGGAGCAATCACAGAAATCTGCCATTTTACTAGAGGCTGGCATTAGAAATTTCAATCGTGGATACTGCTAAGTATGAGCCATCTACTTATAAGCCTTCATTATACTGGGTTCAGTCATAATTATATACACTAGCTTACTAATACCTACACTATACTTATACTAAGATAAATAGCTGCAGTTCTGAAGTGCTACAGAGCATTGGGTTTCAGTTTAGGTCCTGTCTTAGTGGTTATATTGGCGTACTAATTCGGAAAGGCCATCGGCTCATGCTGTCCCGGGTGTAAATCAGCCAGTGATGTAAAGGTGATTCAGAGACCTTTCAGGACCCATTATAAGCCAGCTAGTAAGCTTAGTATATGTAAAAATGGCTCCAGTGACAATATGATCCTCTTAAGGTGCTCTTTTCTGTGTATCCTATTTAAGTGCATCACAGCATCAGTTTCCATATGCTTTGCCGTTACAGTGGTCAGAGAGCTGGATAAAACCAAACATAAAATTCCCAATTTCTGCTTCTTCCAGTCTCTTCTGTCACACAATACTGAGAGACAGATGAAGACTGTAAAAAGTAAAAAGTGTCCTGTAAACGATACGCACGAGTCACATAACCAGGATTCAGTTTACTCAGAGTAATTATGTTGGAGTCGCAGGCAACCAGGGAGCTACAAATTGCAGAATCACAAAACCTACCTTCATTTGATTACCATCTCTGAGCTGTTTTCTGTTGTTTGCCCAATTAAGTAAAATACTAATTAAAATGTGGAATACTCGTCAGCAGCCAACTTTTCCATTTCTTTACTAGATTGTGTCTGTTACATTCACAGTAAAATGTTCAGCATTAAATCAGCTCTTACTAAGTTTATATGGATCCACTGTGGCCAGAGTGGACTCTGTTAGAGTTGAACTGACACTGGACATTTTACTATGTTGTTACTTGCGTTACTTTGGTGAAGTTCACATGAAATGTAACCAACCGAATCTCTTTATTATAATAAATTGCATGTAATATGAACTTTTGTGGTATTACATTGGTGAAACTGAATTATATAAGAAGTAGGAAGCAGCCTATGGGTGATCCTTCCCCAACTTTAAATGCTTGATGATTACATTTTTTTCTTAGAAGAATTTGTAAGGAAAAAAATCAGTAACGCCATACAAATTTGATTTATAGTTCAACTGATGCTCTGCTTCACTTTTCTCAAAATAAAATAATACAATAAAATATAAATAAAATTTTTAAAATGAAGATGCTTCATTAGTATTCAATATTTTTAAACTAAACATGATGTGTCTTGTGCGCTAATGCATTGTCGGCTTATCCTTGATTTCTAAGTGGTTGCGCCACAAAATTCCTCTCCTGTTGCAGCTGTTTTTTGGGCCTGTGATTGGACTTGCAGTGTGGTTATCCATATTAATTTTGCCACAGCGTTGTTTCTTAGATGGCAATACATCTGCTCCCAGTCAAAGTTTCTAAAAAGAATAGCATTCTACCTGGCACTCCAGATTTCACCTGGTCTGTGTGCTTGTTTTATCTAAAAAGAGTGCATCCTCAAATCCGATCGTCATTTTGCATTGCTGCTGTTGCTCTGGATGGCTAGAGATACCATAGTCTATTTTGTGTGTTTTGTATTTTGATAAGTCGATGCAATCAACATCACCACAACATAACACTGCTGAAAAAGTGTCATGTGCAGCTTTTGTGTTTCAATACAAACACCTCTCAGCTGGAAACTGAATTGAATGTTACTACAGAGACATCAGCATTTTTAGAATTCACCGCAGTTTTTTCAGCTTGACAAATTCAAAACTCTGTGTCGAGGTATCCTCTGTAGCAGAAAACTTAATTGTTCTGTCATAGTGATTTCTGTTGAAGAAAATATGCCCTTTTCATATTTTCGTATTTTCGACTACCAAAGAATTCATTTTCCCGTCTTTCAGCAACCAAGCTTTAAGTGACTTCGTTTTCCATACCATACGTTTTGCTGAAAGCATGCTAGTGGGACTCCCAATCTAATAAACTTGTTTTGTGACAATGGGCCTCATTCAGAAAACTTTTGCTCTTAAAAATGTTCCTATGAAAAACCAATATGAGATTGATGACACGTGCAGCCCTTTGTTTTGTGCATATCCCAAATGTATGAGATGCATGCTGACTAAATTTCATGCACAATCATGTTCATGTGATTGGCATAAGGAAACAGCCAAGAACAAATATAGATCTCAAAAAAGGTGAATAATGAATGCAAAAAAGTTTGTGGAAATGTTCTTACACAGTTTACAATCAAATATAATCATATGCATGCTTCGTGAATGAGGCCCAATGTCTTTCTAAACAGCAGTACACAAATAAAACTAAATTCACTGGTTCTTCAAATGGCCATCCCATAACGATCCCATCTGTATGGATACGCTGCTGTATCCCTGGAAGACAGTTTATTTGGTGCAGCATTAATTTTGTATGTCTAGTCTGAATCATTGGGCCAAATTATGTAATCCAACCCTAATCTTAACCCATAATTGCTCTTGTATGGCATTGCTCAAGTCTCGCAGAAGTAGTTAAATTCAAGTATTTAGGTACTAATACAAGTTTTGTTGTTTGTTGTTTAATTTGAGGGTATTTACATCCACATCAGGTGATCTTTGCAGGAATTTCAGCCCTTTTTATACGTAGTCCCCCCAATTTTAGGGGAGCAAAATTAATTGGACAAATTAAAAATAATATGAAATAAAATCGTCATATTTAGTACTTGGTGGCAGATCCTTAGCGTTCAAATGAATGCCTGAAATCTGTGAGGCACAGACATCACCAGACGCTGGGTATCTTCCCTGGCGATATTCTGCTAGGCCTGTTCTGCAGCTGTCTTCATCTCCTGTTTGTTTCTGAGGCATTATGCCTTTAGTCTTGTCTTCAGAAAGTGTTTAGTGGGATTCAGGACAGGTTATTGACTTGCCCAGTGGAGAACATTATATCTTGCTATATATGGTTTCACTTTGTGAGGGGTATACCGTGGAACCAAACTGCAAACGTTCGTTCAAGTGTCTGCTTCAAGTATTAAGCCGGCATATCTTTGGGCAATGAGATAAGATGTATTTTCACACTTAAACTGATAATCTACTTCAACAGTACACTAATTCCTGAGCTAACTTCAGGCAGATCGGCAGTACCGAAGGTGTTTCCATCTCCCAGCAGGTTCTCACTCTCCACACACACACACATACATATACACACACACACACTTTCCCTGTCTCCCTCTCGCACACACACACACCTCCCCTGAATGTCTACTGTACAGCTGCTTATGAGCCAGCGTGTGACAAGCAAAGCTACATGCAGAAAATTGAATTTTATCTGCCTCTGATATTTTAGGGTTGGACTGCTACAATCCCTTCAGTTAGAGGTGATATCGGTCCATCTTAAAGGCTCTGATTGGGCCCTCTATTCCATGACGGTGAAACAGAATTTATTTATTTTTTCCGGGAGACAGAATGTGTGTGTCACTCATGCAGCAATAACCCGTCTGCCAGTCTCTGTCTCTGTAATCTTTCAAGGATCCCTTCGTGAATGGGCTTGCTTATCTGCTCAGGTTATTCACCCTGCCAGTGTTTTCTCATATTATTCAATAACATATTGCAGTAGAATCAGAGGGATGCAAAACCTATTGGGAATGGGTCTGTTCAGAACTGAAATGTCTCAAACTTTGAAAGTGAAGTCGAACTATCCCAACTTTGAGTCATTTATTTCAAGTTATATGCAATACTACAGCCTTATTTACAAGAAAACATCTAATCTCAAACTAGGTATAACAGGAATCTCATTAAAACATTTTTCTCTGCACTGGCTTTCTAAAAAAGCAGTAAAAGACAAAGAACAATAGTAACCTGTAGATATTTTACACATGCTGTCTGAAAATACGGAATTTACTTTTATATCACATTCACTTAGTCACAAAAATGGACATCAGTGTTGCCTTCAGGAATATAAAAGGGCAATGACACCAGTGTAGAGAAAAATCTACCAGCTAAAGAGAAACTGAAAGCAAGGAATGCACTAGAAGGATAAAGAGCATAAACTACTTAGTTCAAAGAAGACCAGGTTAAAACCTAGTATATGGCTGGACCTAACACACGTGATCCGGCCGACCAATGGTGTAACTTCATCACTCACTCACTCAGCCACTCACTCAGTCACAGACATTCGTGTTTGTAGGGCTGGCCCCGCTGTTGCGGTCCAGCCAAAAAAGCTAGACGTGGTTTCTAAAACATGAGTGAGTGAATACGTATAAACTTCATTTATAATTGCCAAGTCTTTTTTATGTGAGCTATGCACTTTGCGAAAGACAAATTTGTATTATTACCTGCATTAATGGACAATAAAGTTTTGAATCTTGAAACCCTTTTGTCTCTGCTACCCCTGTTAAGTATTTCTGAAGGGCCAGTAAATTTCCCTCCAAGCCCTCTGCCGATGAGAGCCAAGATAAACACAAACACATCATATTAATCCTCTGCGGCTCTCAGATAAACAGCTCTTTGGGAGTCACCCGCCTGAGCACTGCTTTCCACAATGTTACCGTATGAACACGCATCGAACAAATGGCGGAGCAATCGCTGCACTACAAGCGTGCTCAAAACCCTCGCCATTTTCTTCACTTATAAACCTACCATTTGTTAGCGCTTGCGGTATTTGCTCTGGGCTGTGTTTATATCACCATGGCTGCCGTGACAGGAATCACACTTGCTTCCTTTGTGACGCAAACGATCGCACACCTTCGGGCATACGCCCCCCCCCCCCTACCCCTACCCCTCACTTCTCTGCTCCTGAACAACAGGCTGTGTGCCACCGGGCACAATCTGGGAGATGCTCGCTTTTACGTCTGGGCCAAGTTCCCTGGGTGTTTGGCACATGGCACCAGTGCTTTTCCCTCAGCACACTTTATATAAGCGTCCCACGTTTAAAACCCCCACAAATGGGGGTTTCACAAGAAAAGGCTGAGGATTTTGAGCAATGGGGGGTGGGGTTAATCTTAGTGTGACCTGGTACCTCTGGCATCCCATCATCCTCTGCTCATACATCATCATTGTGAGAAGGTAGAAATCCAAGGAGAGAGGAAGCTTGTGGGGAGGGGGGGAAGCTCCAGATTTGGCTCTCAAAAAATCATTGAAATTGAGCAATTACAGCCAGATTAGCCACAAATTGTACAAACATATAAACACTGGGAAGCACTCAGACCCATAAGCATGAAGAATCTCAGAAACTGAGTGCTGATCTAGGATCAGGTTTCCCCTCCATATCCCAGCTCTATCCATTATAAACTAATGTCAAAAAGACTGATCCTAAATCAGTGTTCCTCAGTTTGTAATAGGCCTCAGTTTGTAATTTATTTTTTAAGATGGAAGGAATGCAGCGTCACCCCTCGGGAGAATTACACAAATTCTGCTCTGCTGGCTTTGTTCAGCAGGCTTCCTGACCACGCAGGAGCAGAGGATGATGGGATGCCGGCAGTACTGGGTCACATTCTCACGAGCCCTGCTTGCATATATTCATTTCCACTATTCCTTGAGACAGACACTTTGGGGCCTCTGTGATAATCGCGACAGTGCCGCATGTCGAGCAGAATGCCTAAAATTGCATTCTACAGAGGGGCACGGCGAAATGTAATTGTTCTATCATATGAAGCACTGCCATTATTCACATTGGTGGGTAGACAGTCTGGCAGAGCATGATTTATTTGAGAAATCGTAGTTGTATGAAAAGAAGAGAGGGCCATGTTGACTTAAACATAATATGATATTATAATAATAATGGAATATAAACATTTATTGTCAGATAATTTACCTAGGGACTTCTAGAAAAACTTTGCCAGATAAATATAAATTGAAAACTCATGAGAAGACATTTTCAATTCAATTCGGTTATTCAACTGAGTATATAAACATTAGCAAAAATCCATGTCTTCCATTTAAATTATTGATAATAAAATGAGGTAATAAGCAATGTGTGCCACATCAGACCCTTCCCAAGTTGAAAATCACAAGTATAAGACATGCCTGCTAATTCATTCCATGGCTTTGGTGTTTTTTTTCTCAAATTATCTTCTGCACAAACTCTGATTTCCAGTCATGTCAAGTGTCAATATAATTTTACCAGGTGTCCCAAACTTGTTAATAAAGTGGAACTTTGTATTCCAGATTTGCTTTCCTACCATGAATATTTCAATCACGTCCATCATTGAAATGAATGGGGAAAAAACATGGAAACTCCAGCTCCATCCCCTCCTGACGGAATTTAAGGAGAGTGCCATTGGACTGCCGGTCCTTTTACTTTTTATCATCATTGGCTTTTTAAAATAGCATTAATATTTACTACATTAAGAGTTTGGATTTGAAGTGTTCTCTCTGCATGGAAATGAGAAAGTGTTTTGTACGTTAAGAGGTGCTTTTAGCCCAAGAGAGCTCCAGTCTCTAATTAAATTACAGCTGATGGCGGGGGGTGGAGGGGCGGGGGTGGGTTAAGGAGGTCTACAAGCAGACGTCTACTACAGGGGAAAGCTGTTCATGCAGGGCAGGAGAGGTTAATGGACACACAAGTTTAAAAATAATAATAAAGAAAGTATTTGGCTATTAAAATCATGTCCTTATTTTTCTGTGCTGTATGGTTTTTTTGTTGCTGTTTGTTTTCAATTCAAATATAAGAATTAATGCACACCAGTAAGTCTCTCCTTTGTATTTAGCATTCTGTAATTCCATAAACATTCAGACATTTAGAAACTGGTCATGTCTTCACACGTCCGATTCAATCTCTCAGACCGTGGCCTGCAGCAGGCTTAAACCTTTGGCTTTACGTCACTTCACCTGTCCACAGGTCAGTCTCTCAGACGCTGGCGTTTTCTGATTCATTCCAGCGTGAGTGAGACCTCTGGCAGGATTATACCCTCCAGTTTACATCGCTTTGCCGGTCCATGGGGTTCCTCATCTATTTCCTCTTCACTCTTGTAAGCATTTCAAGTCCCACAAATCAGCGAAAGCATGAAACGCTTCTCTGAGTGTGGTCCAGCCAGGCTTAGTCAGACTGATCAAACGGTAGAGCGCTCCCTCAGCAGTAAAAGGTATCTGCCAGCTGTGTTTTGTAGTTGACTTGTTGGATGGACCTGTGTCACCTTCAAGCATTGATTTGGTTCCACATATATTTGGCAGTACATCTTCCCCCCGTTTAAATCTTTCAAAGCCCTCATCTGTTCCCAGCATATCAAAGGGCTTCCTTCCACAGTTTACGTGATCCTGATACAGATTTGGCAAGAGAAACCCGTAGACACATGGATCGCGGTTTTGGTGAGGTCAGCACACCAGCCATGGGATGTGGGGGAGCTGTGTTCTCCGTGTCCTCGGGGTTCACCCGCAACTCCACGAGTTTTGGGGCGCGGCCAGGATTCGACTCAGTTCCAAGTCACGTTCCAAAGCAGGATGCCTGCACTGGCTCTGAGGCAAACCGGCCTCAAACCAACAGCGATAAAAGGGAGGTGAAGCTTACACACTCGACAGCCACCATGTATTTATGACTGAGGTGGAGTTTGGGTTGTGTTATTTGTGAGGTGGAGTTGGAGTCGTGTTCGTGAGTTTAAGTTGGGGTTGTTTTATTTGTGAGGTGGAGTTGGGGTTTCGTTAAATTGTGAGGTGGAGTTGCGGTTGTGTTTAATTGTGATCTGGAGTTGGGGTTGTGTTTAATTGGGAGGAGGAGTTGGGTCTGTGTTTAGCTGCAAGGTGTAGTTGGGCCAGTGCTTCGTGGTCATGCCGCATATATGATAGCTATAAGACCTCTGGTAGAATGTACATCTGGGCAATGAGGACTAGACCAAGACCACATGAGAATCAAAGCCAATATCATCCAATTATTCTGCTGTTTTCTGCCCAGTCTTGTAAGGACATGTCAGGATACCAGGATGCTGGTCAGCTGTTGGATTTATTAGTATGACAGAATTAAGTTATTATGACACACAGGAGCTACATTCACACTGTAGCACCTAAGCACTGTAGCAGCATATCTGTTCATCTACAACAGTCAAAGTGTTCACACTACAAATCAATAAAAAAGAAGAACAAGAAGAAGGTATGAGAGCTTACATTACTATGATATTGTGTGAGGTTCTCTGAGCACTGTTATTTTTGTTTTCAGCTGATCAGGAATGGCCCAAAAATCCATGAAAAGGCGCAATATATAAGCTATTTTGTGTCACTTCAGGGAGGGGAAGGCCCTCAGCTGTGAAAGCTGGAGTCCAATTATGTTTAATAGCCAACTTCCGAGGAGAGGACTATTTAGACCCGGCTAAACAAGGCAAGGTGACTCACTATCCAAATAAGGACTTTAATTAAACCCTTAGAACCTGAGGCAGGGCCGTACGTGTCTGACCCCACATCCGCTGAGCCACCGAAGTCACCGCTCCCTGCTGCACAGGGAAGAAGAGGCTCTGCTGAAGTCATTGAGGGATGTAGGCCATCGTGAGGCCTGTCCTTTCTCCTTGACTGCGAGCGAATCCGTCCTTGAGTTTGGGCCCCTCGCAGAAAGCTCCGCTTGCCAACTCCGCAGAGGTGGATGTGTCGGGCACGCTTCCTACAGGCGAGATTCGAGCAAGGTGAGGCTATCTATAGCGGCGCTGTCCTTTCTGAGCCAAATTAAACCAATCATCTGGAAAATATCTGGACATACTGCTGGCCATCTGAAGTAATCTCAAAATCCAAAGACGAAAAGGGTATTAGAAAAGCAAAAAAAAAAAGATCCGAAAAGGTGAAAGGGAACAGGACTGAGTAGACGGCACACCTGTTCGTGAGCAGGTAAATTAACATTTTTTTCCCCCTCCTTTGAATTCCCCCGGCAGCATTACAAATGACCATCCGCTGAAATACTCAAGTGGGAAAAAGCAATCCTGCTCGAAGCTGACAGGTCTCATTTGGTTTTGAGTCAGCAGAGTCAACCTCAATATTTTTTTTTTCCCGCCATAATCAACAGAAAACCTTTTTCCCAGGTGTCAGAATGATTATTTTTTCGCGTGTGCGTGTTCATACGTGCCTTCTCCTTCAGCGCTAGAACATGGCATTATTCATCGCGATCACTCATCCTTCATTAGTGCCGTTGAAGCCCTCGCACCACAGACAGAATGAATCATCTCTGCTTACTTAGAAAAACATATAGATCGGCCAGGATACTGTACGTCTCATACAGCAGGGACGTATTCTTCTACATAGTGAAAAAAAAAAAAAAAACAGTAATGCACTGTCACTGCATATTACATCACAAGGAATTAGGAAGAAAACCTCTAAAGCCTAAGAACCTCTGCATAGACTTATTCAAGGGCTGCGTTTACATGCACACCAATACCCCGATTATAGAGAGTAACCATAAAGCATTTACAAAGTTTAGAATAATGTGATTTCTCTCATTCCTGGGTTTATATGGATTCCTTTAAAAAGATCAATGGAACGGATGTAATAACCCAGTCTTGGGTTTCTTTATCGGTCCAAAAAAGATTATTTTTATTAATAACAGCACCGCTGTTCCTCACAATGCTCTGAATGTCACTGTTCGTCATGTTGGTTTGACTTTAAAATGTACAAACAACATCCGGGTCACTCCGTCCAGTGACCTTTCGCTTGGGCAAATCTAAGATGTTTACATACAGCACACCAATAATTCCAAACACTGGGCAGAAATCTACGTGTGTAAATGAGGTTTTGCTTAATGTGATTAAGACTTTACCCCGATTATGAAAATGTTGTGTATACGTCCATTTATATAATCAGAAAATCAGATAAGTGAAACAAAAACACTGAGAGCTCACATCAATTAAGTAATTAAATACCCCCCCTGCCAAAAACAAACAAATGAACAAATAAATAAATAAAATTTTAATAAATAAATAATTTAATTCCTACAATCTGATATATTGAGTAGACATTATTCAGTGCACATTTTTGTGTGAGGAAAGTGAATTCAGGCGCAGTAACGGCGCACATGCAAATGCTGATGCTGAAAAGTATGCACCGGGAAACGCAGACCCGCTCAAAGTCACAGCTAAGGCTCATTTATCAAAAACATTACAGAGCAAAGCACCTCTTCTGCTGCTAACAGCCATACAGACCAGCCATTTTACAGCATTTTTAATGACCCTCTTAAATGGTCCTTGGACGTATAAGGTTCATTAATTTTTGAATATTCTAAATATTTGACTGGAATATGGAGATAGGGAGAATAGGTCTATTTTGTATGACTGCATAGAAACGCCCTTTTATACGAGGCACCTTCGTATAAGACGTTTTATATGAGATGCCTTCATCAATCAAAATGCACGATACCTTCACAAGCATGGCATTACACATTTTAAATCAGCAATTATGATTTTTCTTCATTCATTTTTCACAACGAGCCATTTCACACCATGAAAGCCATAGCTATGTTGGGTTATGAATTCTTTGTGAAGTAATGCTATGCAAATGATGGATCAGTGTAGCATTCATTACAGTGCAACTGCTTATTTTATTGTAATTCTGCAAACGCTGTAATTCTGCAAAGGCTTTATCCCAACATACGGGCTCTAATGCAGTGAAGCTACCCAGTGCTTGCTATTCAGTTTATACATAATTCTGATATAATTGCATTACAAATAAGCTCACTATGAGTAATTAAATATGACTGTATAGTTATACAATAACAGCATTGGCTAATCGAGTATTTTATAATTTCATATTAGATAATACACCAGCTGTCAAGAATAATTACTGGCCTTGGGGATAACTGCCTAGGCACGGAAAAAAGACAACACAATGAGTAATTCCATTCATACAACAAATTGATAGTTTAATATCATATAGATTCCATTTGGCTTTAACCACGGACGCGCGCCCTGGCATGCGGCCAAACACGGTCTACCGGTGTTCAGTCAGCGTTCAGACGAGTTTCTGGGGTTCTACTCAGGCAGTGCGTTTCCACTGCGTGTCTTTCCCAAGAATATACTGCAAGGCCTGCATAAAACCTCACTGCAGATGGCTTGCATAGAACCTCACTGCAGAGAGCCAGCATAAAACCTCACTGCAGACGGCCTGTATAGAACCTCACTGCAGACAGCCAGCATAAAACCTCACTGCAGACGGCCTGCATAGAACCTCACTGCAGACGTCTTGCATAGAACCTCACTGCAGACGGTCTGCATAGAACCTCCCTGCAGAAGGCTTGCATAAAACTTCACTGCAGAGAGCCAGCATAAAACCTCACTGCAGACGGCCTGCATAGAACCTCACTGCAGACGGCCAACTTAGAACCTCACTCCAGATGGCCTGCATAGAACCACACTGCAGACAGCCTGCATAGAACCTCACTGCAGACGGCCAACTTAGAACCTCACTGCAGACGGCCAACTTAGAACCTCACTGCAGACGGCCAACTTAGAACCACATTGCAGACGGTCTGCATAGAACCTCACTGCAGACGGCCTGCATAGAACCTCACTGCAGACGGCCTGCATAGAACCTCACTGCAGACGGCCTGCATAGAACACACTGCAGACAGCCTGCATAGAACCTCACTGCAGATGGCCAACTTAGAACCTCACTGCAGACGGTCTGCATAGAACCTCACTGCAGACGGCCTGCATAGAACCACACTGCAGACGGCCTGCATAGAACCTCACTGCAGACGGCATGCATAGAACCTCACTGCAGGTGGCCTGCAAGGTCTGTACTGTACTGTACTGAGGATTGGACAAGCATCCTTCCGGTATGATCACTACTCTCATAAAGAATTTTGGGCTGGGATATCAGGCCATCTTAAGCGCTCATTTTAATGAGCCGCAAACATTCTTTTGATATTGACACAGCGTAAGATTGTAGCTGAAAAACACATTGCTTTGAAAACGCAAAATCACTTTGTTCCATTGAGCGTAGAAATGAATTGATGTGGTTGACATTTATCAGCGTTTAATAACATGTAGCGCTGAGCTGTTCAGCTGTAACTCTTAAGCGCTGTTAAAAAGCATCGCCACATGCTTCCCATCAAGTTCAATATTTTCCAGCGTATACATGTAAAATTAATTTGACGGTACATGGTTTAGAGAAAAGGCCGTGGACCAGTTCTGAGTGTTCGTTAAATCATCCAGCAGGTCAGAGTGTCGCATGATGGATTGGGGAAGCTTCACTCATAACTCATTTAATCTGGGCGGGTAATTGATGGTGTGGACAGAAACGTCCCGAGAAGAGCTAGATTAAACCCTTTGACAGACATAATAAGGGCATGGTGTCCAGATAAGACCTTGTGTGAAAGGAACACGGTGTTGGTTCGTCAAAAGCGAGCAGCACATCATCACTGACAGAGATGCTCAGAAAGGGTGGATTTATAGGAGAAGAGAGTCTACCCTCTTCCTCAGTGACCCCTACACCCAGACTGCTGAGAAACGAGACTGCATATTCCATATTAGCCCAACACAGAAAATAAAACACTTCACAGAAAATAAAGCACTTCACGGGAGGATGTTTTTTTCCCCATTGCTTTTGGGTTGTAGGAAGACAGGTAAGGGTGGAGAAGCTTTAAAAGCAGATGAGGGCCAGGATTCTCTGGGGCCTAAGATAAGACCGGAGGCAGCTGGTGGCTAACTGACGGCGCTTATCTGAGCTACTCAGCCGGAACCTCGCAATCCCGCAGTTCAGCTGCATCGCGGACGGCCGCGCGGCTCGGCCGCGATGACGGCTCTCTCTCTCTCCGTTTCCCCCGCCCGCCGGCCCAGGAGCAACGCACCTCTCTCCTGCAGAGCTCCTCACCTTCCACATTTCTCCCCAGGATCTTTGCCAGGATTCAGTCAAACAATTTGTTTTAACTTTAACAAACGATTAAATGCTGATTTTTATTCCTTCACAAATGGGGATTTTCCTTGGGAGTCCATCAACATTTGTCCTTAAACAAAAGAAAGGCCTTTTGTTCTTCATGAACACATTTAGCCAAGTTGAGCGATCACCAGACTGAGTTTGAAGAGAAAGCATAACACTTGCATTTACTTTTAATTTTGATTGAATACAGGTCACAGTACTGCCCAGTGATCACTGAAAATGAATTCAGTAATCTGATTGCAAATAAAAGTTAAGGGGATATTACTGCAGCCTACTGCAACCCTTAAATTATATTTTGGTGTATTATCATGAAGAAAAAGCTTACTTTTCTGAATTTGTGCTTTACTGTAGCTTTACTGATCGAGGTAACCTAACCACCCAGTTAGCAAGATGCAAGGTTCCCATTGCAGATATATCTCAGATTAAACTTAGCAATGTGTTACCCATAATGCAATGCAGACTAATTCACAGCAGGAGATTCAATGTGTTTGACTGTTATTCTCATTATTTCTCGACAGAAAAGTAGATTCAGTAAAACAGTAGTTTACAGGTAAATCATCTCTGTACTTTTAAAGAATTTAGTTTTACACAACACATAAAATGCCAGAATTCTAAATTCCACAGGAAAAGAGCTCTTAGCTCACTTACTACCACAATAAGTGAGCAAAATAATGGTTTCACATTTAAAAAAAACAATTTTTGTTTTTATGTCAGCTTTAAGGATGAATATTCAGGCTCTAAAAAATGTGTGTGTGCCACTTCAATGGCAGAACACACACAGGGACCTAATGAGCAGACTGAAGTGTTTCGGTAATGCAAGGACATATTCACAACCACAGGCAACACAATCTCATTTCCTACAACCACCCTTAAGCACCAAATACCACAATCTGCTGGAAATCTTCCATTCTGTTAATGCTGCAATTGATTCATTTACTTCATTTACCCAGATTCATTTAGCCCTTATTTCTGACTGAATAAAACACACACACACACACACGCACATACAGGTTTTAATGTTGCCACCACTGATCAATAGGCAGACTTTAAATTCCCTGTGAATGGTGTCTCTTATTTTATATTATTCCTTCTCGTTTAATTGGGGGACAGATCAATGCGTCCCAAATAAAGGAGAAGGAATAATATAAATATTATTTGGCTCTCCGAGTGTTCCCCACCCTGCAGAAAACTGCTTTGAACAACCAGAGAGCCAGAGAGACATTTCAGGCATTGCTGATGTCAACCGGTGCCCTTCATTTCCCTGGCACACATTTAGGAGGTCCTAAAGCAGCAGTAACCCAGGGAAACCACTGTAAGGGCAGCTGTTTTTGGTTTTGCGGGTGATAAAGGGCTTTGCACGTGCTAAGGACTTAATAAATCAGGCCCGTAGCCTGCTCAGGTCACGCTTTAGGCTTCACCCTGCCACGCGCAGGCTTCAGACCCTGGCCTGCAGAAACAGCTGTAGGGACTATGAAGCGCAGAGGACTACAGATATATCAGATCTTTTGATAAGAACAAGAAAATGGTGGGAACAGCTGAGTGAGAGGCTCTGTCAGATCACACCGACAGACGTGTGGCCCACCTCAGTCTTTAGAGCGGCAGCTGGTGTTGCCTTTTTTCTCTTTTCCCAGTGCAGACACTCGGGCAAATGGCACTTACCTAGAGGAACAAAAAAAGAGAGAAAGCATAACAGAAAAAAAGTTAGTGATGCGGTGGCCACAGCACTGTGTTTAAAGAACGTTTCTGCTCTCTGATAGACGCTGCTCTTATGCAGTGAACAAGGAATCACATGCTCTTAAGAAGGTCCTATTTATATATGAAATATGTCTCTTCCAAATGCCTGATTGATCTTGAAATGAGTGCTCAGACAGGGACGTTCTCGTGTACTGAGAAGGGAACCCAACACAAGCACAGAACTCGCCAGGACCTTCTCTCCTTTAGCAACATAATTCATTTCAGACACTGTTGCTGAGGTCTATTAAACCGATTGGAATGACATGCTCTCCAGGAACATCAGTGCTCTGTCAAGTCACATTAGAATTCTGTGCACAATTAGCCACAAAGTGAGCTTGCGGACCAGGGCAGCTTTCAAAACCACAAAGTGACATCTCTTTGAATAGGGAAAGGAAGTACGTGAAGCACCCTAATTATTTGTTGGCAACTGAAATGAAACTCAAAAGTGTCTTTGGTTTAAAATACATCTGAGGCATACCTTTCTGTAAGTCTGCCTGGCCCTGGAGTGGTATCTTCTGCTCATCAAATTAGATTAAATAACTTTGAAAAGCTTTAAAAGGAATAAAATGTCACCCTATGAACAGATAGACAGACATACAGAGGCTTTGGTACTCTTTTTTTAAAGCAGAAATGCTGGCAAGGCACATACCATCAGGGTCTGGGAAAGCGTAATGTCAGCTTAAAGCTGGCCCTGCATTTTACAAGACTTGACATTTAAAAAGGAATCTGAATCATAATGTCTCTGAAAGAGCACTATCAATATTAATCAAAACTGGTCAGGACCTCACCTTTTTCTAGTGGCATCATTTCCCCCCCCAAAAGATATAATTCAGCAAGTCTGAGAAAAGTATCCACGTATTCATGTAATTTGCATGAAATGAAAATGCACACATTTGTTACTGTTAAAAACAGTATTAGTAAGAGGAGGCAAAACTAACCTCTAAATGACAAACATGCCTCACGCACGCACACACACGCACACACACACACACACACTAATGTGCGCAACTCCATGGTTAATCATGTAAGCCAAAGGCAGCATTACACTCGAGTTTTATTCCATTGAGTTAATCCATTAATGGAAAGTGTTCCCTAGAACTGTGTACACATATTAATCTTCCTGAAAGTGGTTTTTCTAATATTTTCCATGAGCCATTCTGCTCTGCACCAAATTACAATCCACGGAGAAGTGGAGTTTGATTGCATATGTGCACAAAGGCACTCATCAGAGTAGCCTGTTTCAGCAAAAGTTAAAAAAATAAAAATTGCTCCTTTCTTCAAACTGAGTGGTCAGTGAAACAGCACAAAAGGTCTCCTTGACAGTTCTGCCCCTTCCTTTCCAAAGTTCAACCAATTTGCATTTAGAATGCAGTGTCACCATTTTGGGTGGTTTGAAAGGTTTAAAGGAGGTAACTCATTTGCACCTGTAATTGTTCACTGTAGGGAGGAGGGGTTTTAGGTTTGTCAGACTAACACAGAAATAAAATTGTAGAACTTAATGGCTTTCAAGCACGACAACCAAATTGCTTCAGAATTGTCGCTGTGGCCTTTTACATTTTTTTTTTTTTTTTTTTTTTTTTTTTTTTTTTTTTTTTACACAAAGGGTAAAAAGTTAATTGCATGTCATGAACAACAAAAATGCTTAGGAAAAAAAACTTTCAGATGAGGGAATATCATACAAAATGACTTTAACTAGGAGTTCCTGGAAGAGGCTGATTTCCAAATCTGTTTAATCAAACAAGAATATCTAAAAGCATTCTAGTGGAAAGAGGAAACATCCAGAAGCTGTTTGTGAGAGATCATTTTAGCGCTGTAGAAAACGAGAGTCCCTTGGGGAGACGCTATTTCAGACCGTCTTTAGCAAAGTAGCTCTCCGTTTTAATTAACCCAGCCCAAGATGCTTCCAGTGGCAGCAGCTCACCACAAAGATGCAATCATAAGCCATTCGCATCAATCTTTAAAACAGAAAATTCACACAGGACAGCCAAAAATCTGCTCAACTGTGACTGACGACACAAAGAAAAAATGTTCTCATTTGTGTTTTAAATAGAAAACTAAATGTTCTGTAAAAGTGAAATTGGTATTGGCATTTCTTGGGGCTTGTCCTCCCTCATTTGATGCAGGTGAAACAAGGTCATAGTCCTGACCCTCTCTGAGAAACTATTACAATTGGGAATCTTTGTTTTGTGTGACTGACTGTTTTTAGACACTGCCAACTACATGACGATCTACATCAGGCACTAAAAGAAATTCACATTTCAAGCAAGTAGTTTACCAGTTTAATCTTACAAGTTAATATTAAACATAAGTATTTAGAGAAAACTTATAAAGTTCTGTGAGTGTATGTGCGGACACGTGTGTGTGTGTGTGTGCGTGTATTTGTTCAACACAGCTGTAAAATGCAAAAACACCATCTCTCAAACAGGGCTGATTTTACTTCCACACAAAGTCCATGCCACTGTTCATTTCTGAAAATCCAAACATAAATTAACACAAATGAAAGAAGCATGTTTATATTTATTTATGTATTTATATATTTATTTTTTTCCTCACACTTAGCCACTTAACAGAGGTACAAACTGTCTAAGCACACATCCCAGCCATGCAGGTCCTAGTGTCCTTCTGTGGCAGTCAGAAAAACAGGATTCTGAAAATGGCTTCTGCTTATTGATGAAGAGTTGGAGCCCCTGATGTCCATAGCAACTAGAGCACCACCAACCTTCCTGTGATCTTCACTGAGCTGAATATACAGCAACTAGAGCAACACCAACCTTCCTGTGATCTTCACTGAGCTGAATATAGCACCTAGAGCAACACAAACCTTCCTGTGATTTTCACTGAGCTGAATATACAGCAATAGAGCAACACCAACCTTCCTGTGATCTCCACTGAGCTGAATATACAGCCACTAGAGCAACATCAACCTTCCTGTGAATTTCAGTGAGCTGAATATACAGCAACTAGAGCAACACCAACCTTCCTGTGATCTCCACTGAGCTGAATATACAGCAACTAGAGCAACACCAACCTTCCTGTGATCTCCACTGAGCTGAATATACAGCAACACCAACCTTCCTGCGATCTGTCAACAATCAATTTGTTCACTCTTTTTTGTCCAGGATAGAGGCAAGGTAGTTATTCTATTCTATGGTAATATAGACAGCATACAGTTAGTGGGATTGTACATTTTCTCCAAAGGCTGTTTTGGGAGCATGAATAAAATGCATGAATGCACACGTCTAACAGAGTGATTTTTAATTAAAATTATTCAAATTATTCTATGAGCTTTTCCCATGATAAGAATATCAATGGGGCAAATCTCTTATTGTTGAAGTAGGTATACTTGATGGCAAATCCAGGAGTTTGTTAAGTCTCTGGGCTTGCATGAAAGTGCAAATGAAAAATTGTATCAGGTTTAGAGTTCTTTCTAAAGAAAAGTAGAAAATAAACAAACAAAGCAGGTTAATTAATTAGCCTGAGCGAACAGATCCGGAGTGCTTCTCTGGAGGATCTTAAGCTCTCATTCATAAGTTGAAGAGGAGCTTTTGGGCTACCATCTGGAAAATGCACAGTTTGGGTGGTAGTCTTTAGCGGGATATATCAGCTCATCATGCTTTTAATTAATTCACAACCTATATTACACATGATCCACTTAACTTAACTACTTTACAGGAGTAATCTATGCTAAATGGTGTCCAGACAAAGGTGTAGCAGAGCCTGCCAAGAGCCTAAACACAAACAAACACACACACAAATGTGCGTGCGCACACGCACACGCACACGCACACGCACACGCACACGCACACGCACACACACGCACACGCACACGCACACAAACAATGCAGAAACCAGACCGTGGGCCCGATCCACACACTGGAACAGTCCCCCAACATATACCAGACCATAGGACCCATCCACACACTGGAACAGTGCCTTAACATATACCAGACCATAGGACCCATCCACACACTGGAACAGTGCCTTAACATATACCAGACCGTAGGACTCATCCACACAGTAGAACAATGCTTTAACAGATGCCAGACCATAGGACCCATTCACACATATAAACAGTGCCTTAATAGATACCAGGCTATGGAGCCACCCAGCTGCTTTGAGTGAATGCAATTAAATGGTAAATGGACTGCATTTATATAGCACTTTTATCCAAAGCGCTTTACAATTGCCTCTCAATCGCCAGAGCAGTTAGGGGTTAGGTGTCTTGCTCAAGGACACTTCGACACACCCAGGCCGGGGTTTGAACCGGCAACCCTCCGACTGCCAGACAATCGCTCTTACCTCCTGAGCCATGTCGCCCCAATTAACTGTAGATGCTATTTAAAATGTGAGTTCCATTTTTGCTGTTTAAACTCAGCCTTTGGTGATTTTGAGAGGAAAAATAAGCTAATGAAACAGCATCGTACTAATGGGTTAGCATGGTTTATTTACATAAATACAATCATTTTCAAAATTAAAATCTGCACATCATGAGAGGAGATGCAACGCAAATGTCAAATTATAAGCAGACATCTGCAGTCATATCAGATGATCATGCTGTAATTTCATAATTGCCAAGTTCAGTTTGTTTCTTCATAATTGAAGCTTCATACTTTGCTGACATCTTGCATCACTGCACATTGTAGGCACTGATGTGCATCAGAGCAGAGGCTTGATCTGCTCTCTTCATCAGTGGTGAAGACGATCCATGATCAATCACTAATGAGTCTAATTCTCCTCCTGTGGCATTCCAGAATTTTCTCTCTGAACACACAAGGAGATGAACCCGATTTATTATCACAATTTCCCTTTTCCAGTGCAAACTAAAGACCAGTCTTCAGGTGGAATACTGAGCCTAAACTACAAAAATTGTGTCACTGTCCCAATATTTTTGCATTTAACAGTGTGTATTTAAAGTGCACAAAAATTACAAAATCGTTCTTTGGACAGAGTAGGCAGCAAAGCCAGCACTTACGATACACTGTTTTGGAGTATCAGGGACATTGCATAACATATACTTCTGTCAAAACACATTCAAAAGAAAAAGAAAAATATTTCTATTCTTTCTTTTTACGGAGAAAATTAGCCTCAGGGGCCAATACGTGCTTGTAGAGGCTGTTGAATAAAGTTTTAAAAGCGGAAGGCAGTACAATAAAAAAGGATAATTAGAAGAGTCACTGATACCAGTGAAAAGCAGGGGCGTAGGGAAACGGGCATTGCCAGTTTAATTACATCATTAACAGTCAAACGCAGCAAATGGATCGGTCTCATTCCATTCAGTCATTTGAGGTTTTAAAATTAATCTCAAATGTTTAGGAGTGAAAACACACACCCACATGTTAACCAGAAAAAAAAGGCTGGAAACACCAGCACAGAGGGACAGAGGAAAGGTTTGGTTTTAATTGAGGAATTAAAGACATATATAAATATCCTTCTGTAGGGAAATGGTTATAATTGCGCCAAGCTGTCAGCTGCAATGGTCAGGGCTACAGTCACAATTATTGCTTAAGGCTAAGAATGCTGTTGCTCTGGGGGAAACTTAAATGCATTAATTCATCTGAAATTGCAAATAGAGTCATTTGTGCACATTATCATCACGTGTGTTTGCAAGGGAGTCATTTGGGCTACTTTACGTGCTTTCACAGCACTTTCACATAGTTTCCTTTCTTACAGTGTCTCACCCAGTACTCTACCAATTTTTGGTGTGTGATTAAAGTCGCAACAGGTGCAGGTGAGGTTTCAGAGACAGAATGAAAAATGCATGCCACCTATATGCACATGGTTTAATGAACATAGTGAGCTCCAAGTTTTTGGACAGGGACAAATTTTTCCTAAATTTGGCTCTGCACTCCATTCATTTCAGATTTGTAAGGAGAAAATTTGTGGTTAAGGCACACACACACAAGCTGAGAATCTGAACTTTAATCACATGTGAAATGGTTGATTACAAATCTAAAATTGTGGAGTACAGAGACAAAGTAGATATGTATTTGTCCCAAACATTATGGAGCTCAGTGTGTATTGAAAATAACTGTATACATTACTATAGCTTACAGTCAAACATGTTAAGAGAAGCAATGCACAGAGCAAAGAAAAAGTATACCTGTTATGACCTATGCAGAAAGTCAGATACCTGGGTAATGGACTGCCTTGATTAGCTGCTAGATAGGAGTATTTTTTCAAGAGGCCTGACAACTATTTTGCAGTTCTTTCATTTCAGGGAGTATGTCGTAATTACAGGCCAGTTGAACTGACACTGTTGCACTTTTTATTGTATATGCTAGTTGAAATGACACTGCATCAGTTTTCTTCATATTTTCATGCCGTTTGGTGCCATAGCAGCGAAGCTTCCCGTTGTGAGAGAGATTTAAATGATCTGACAGCCGATGCACATCCTTTCAACTCCTAGCAGGGAAAAAAATAAATAAATAAAAAATCTAGCAGGAGTCGGGACTCTGCTTTGAGCACCTGGCGCTCCTGAGAACTGTTTGAATTTGTGGGCTTTGAAAGGAAAAGCTGAAAGAGACACGGCTCAGAAGGAGAAAGGCAGGACTGGCCCCTTCTGAAGACTACGACAGGCCACACCCCCAGGGGTGTAACTCCACCAGTACTGCTCAGTGATATCCAGCCATGGTAAAGTTCACATTAGTTCTAGTTTGGTTATCAGCAGATAAATCATGTCATTTCAGTAAACCTGCCAATTAATTTAAACCTTACTGTTTCAAAGGTATTGTTTTAGCATTTGTATCATCAAAATCTAAGGCATACCCGTCCCTAGTCATGAAACAATATTATGTTGGGTTTGAATGTGAAATAATAGATAATGCATATTCAGAAATATGAGTTTCCCCACAAAGTATCCCCGAGTATCCTGCTATTGACTACTTTGACCAGACTACTTTGATAAGATGTTGTTATTGGAAAATGTCGCTAAACATAAAATGATTTATTGATTGCGGTACTGGAGTATTTGTGATGGCAGAAAAAAGGACGAAACGCTTTGTTGTGGGGACATCTGAAGTTGTACCTGAATTTTGTGTGTTTACACCAGAAGGTAAATGTTTTTTTCATTAACAGAAGTTGATGTTTTTAAGCGCTTCGGTTATTGTGGTTATTTCTGTAGGAAACCCTGAAACGTGCCAAATTCTCAGTGCTGTAGAGGTATGGGGCATGCCCCGCCAAGCCAGAACTTGGCAGATGCCATATCTGCCATCCTGATATACCTGATTATTCTTCAGAACATAACATGCAGTTGGAACTATTTCTTTGTGGCGCATACAACCCGAGACTGCTGTGCTCGAGGAAAGCACTACCTGGCACAATTTAGAAATGGGCATTTATGCCCAGAATTGTGAATAAATCCAATAAAATGAATGAGTTCATATGCGCCGCCGAACAGAACTCGATTCAGCCAGATTCACTCAGATTTAACTCACTTGTACTCACTGAGCTCTGCTGCGTTGTACGCTCCTGCACACCTTTCTGATCAGTGATTCTGAAATGTAATTTCCACAGCATAGCAGATGAGCTGGTGAGCTGCCCTGTCCATTTTTAATACAATTTAGCATGTTTTTTTTTTTTTTTTTTTTTCAACCAATCAGACGTAGTTCTAGCAAAGAAACCTTGATCCTTGTTTTTACAGCCTGTAAGTTGGAACTCATTTTCAAAGTGAGAAGGATTTACACATACGGTCACCGGCCAATCAGAATAGTGTTTTCACCCAAGCTGTGGTAGATATGCGTGTAATTGGAGGCTAAGGGATCATTTTTTATTTGAAAATGAACTGGCAGAAAGCCCTTTCTGGAGGTTCTGAGCCTACATCTAGAGGAGGAGCGCTGTCTGCAAGCAAAATAATCTTGCAGTCTGAGTCTCTCTCCAGCCCATAAAAATCGAGGCAGAGACAGTTACTTATTTCTCCCT
The DNA here is from genome assembly GCF_013347855.1 of Anguilla anguilla. Taxonomy (NCBI): domain Eukaryota; kingdom Metazoa; phylum Chordata; class Actinopteri; order Anguilliformes; family Anguillidae; genus Anguilla; species Anguilla anguilla. The sequence continues at coordinate 28,464,962 of NC_049212.1, forward strand.
CTCTCACCTCCCCTGTCTCTCCCATTGATTCAGACAGAGAAGTAAATTTAGTGCTGGGATCTTCACAGTTCTACTCTGAAGGAGCGTGCACCTGTGAACAGATTGCGTGCGCATGTGATGTCACTTTGCCCGACACCCCTTGGGCAATGGCTAAGCACTTTACATCTCATCTTTAAAAGCAGACATGCTTCACCGCTGGGGGAGAAAGCTCCCTGCAGCGATTTGAAATGTGTGCGGCTTATTTAAAATCCATTTGAGACCGTTTTCTACAGGTGTAGGAGAGGTGCAAATGTGCCATGCGATTGTAACATCAGAACACTTATTTAACCCTCTCATTCCGCCCAACTCGTTCTGGATCGTAGCGATCACGCATATGAATCGCAAGCATCTACTCAAAACAGCCGCCCAATGACCCCAACCTCAGATACACCACACAGCAGGGGTGCTCAGACTCAGCCCTGGGGTCCCCTTACGTATGCTGGCCTTCCTTACACCCCAAAACACAACCCCCAAATTGCAATAAGTTGTTAATCACTTCTTAACTACACATTTTGAATGTCTGTTGAGGGATGATCTAGACTACTAACGCCACATGATGTCAGACACAGCTGTGCATGCCATGAATTAAAGTCCCACATTAAGATCTTATGGCTTTTAACCAAAACAAGCAATGCTTTCATTTTCCGGAACGTTCTATATGGCAAAGGATTCCATTTAAAATGGGTTACATTTTTTGTAAACTGATCATAGATAGGCAGGTGGGGCCCTAATTGTTGAAAGTGTGGACACCTGGTCACTGAAACAAAATCAAGGAGCCATTACGTTAAGATATTTTTAATTACAGGTTTTATTCATAAATAATGAATTTTAAAAAAACATGTGAAACACCTGTTAAACACCTGTTTTCTACAACGTTAATCAACTGCTTGATTGACAGGAACGAAAGCCAGCATGACAAACAGCCATTAGAATGAGTGTGAAAAGCCTTGCCATACAGCCCTGTGCTGAGCGACTACTGCTTCACTGTACCGTGTTTCTGAGTCACTCTGAGATCAGAGATCCAGCTCACTTTTGCTTTCTCAGACCATACCACTCTCAGACAGCACAACACAATCACTCATCTGGAGCACACTGGTAAATGGGGGGGGGGGGGGGGGGGGGGGTTACATGTGATGATGTCAGTAGCAGGTAAACAGGGGGTTTACAGGTAATGATGTCAGAAGCAGGTAGACAGCGTCCACGTGTAATGATGTCTGCTTATAGACTCGCTGACCATGTGACTCTAACTGGGGTTTGGGGAATGTCAAATGTATATGTCATAGAGCAGAGGGAGACAGACAGCCAAGCACGCTGCAGACAAATCCCAGTAGACCAAATCAAGCATCAGAAATGTGTAATGATTTGCTTGTCACATGTTGGTGCAATTGCACAGACACAGAAGATGTATTATTGATGTAGGAATGCTTTGAAATGAGCAGATTTCACCAGAACAATGATTTTGACAGATGAATCATTAATTTCTTATTATTCATTAGCTAACTTTTAAAAATAATCCCAAAATCGACATTGCAGACAGGAAAGCTAAGCTCTCACAAACCCATAAAACCTATGCCTATGTATTATTCATTAAGTAAATAAAAACAGCTATATTTGAGTTGACTACAATGTTCTAGAAGGCATTTTAACTTGCCACACATACATACACACACACACACACAGACAGACATGTTTGAGAATATAAATTAAGACAATCACATGACAAAATGTAACAGACACATAAACAAACGTACACACACACACACACACACACACACATTTGAGAATGTAAATGAGGTAAATCACATGATGATGGGTAACAGAAATACAAACACACACACACACACACACACACACACACACACACACACACACACATTTGAGTGCACAAACGAGGTCAATTCCATGATGAAAAGCAACTCTATTTCACCTGTATTCCTTGAACAGCATTCAGGCCATCCTGAATTGATCAGGTTTTAGTGGAGAGAATTTATTGAATGTACTGAAGCTGCCTCTGTCAGAGAGATTACAGATTGAGGAGCCAGAAGTGCCAGAGTTTATATTCAAGAGTAGTCTCGCAGACCAGTTTAGAAAAGCTCTCATTGGACTGAAGAAAGATGTCAAGCTGACAAGGTGAAAGGCAAATAGAAAATGACAACTAATGCAGAAGAGGAATGACTAATAAGTCTTTCATGTGTTCTGACTACTGAGAATCACTGCTCTGGTTGTGAAAGACAATAAACTAAAGCGTTCTTTTCGGTTCCTACACTTCTTTTTTTTAAACATAAATTTACAATGCTCGAGTCCCAGTGCCGCTTCCTTTACCAACACAAATTGGACTGGGATTCACTTTGGCACAATTTGATTTAAATCTACTTGGGTGGAACATACACTTATAAAAGACAGATGTAATTCCAAAGCGGTGCTCCTGAAATGTGACGACGGGGGTGTGGGAGCTCACACGAGGAGACTTCACAGAAAGGAGTGTGGGAAGGAAAGGGAAGCAGAGAAAGGAGCCATGGCGCTTTTCCATTACCTGAGAGTCTGGAGGTCAAGCACACCCCAATGAGTGGGAGGGAGCAACAGAGGGATTAGAGCGCCCAGTCCACATTCTACATTTGTATTTTATAATGTGTGCATGTATGTATGTGTTTGTGTGTGTGTGTGTGTGTGTGTGTGTATATATATATATACACACACACACACACACACACACACACACACACACACACACACACACTACAGTTCCAAAAGTATGTGGACACCCTTTTTATAATGAATGGTTTTGGCTATTGCTGCCACACCCATTGTTAACAGGTGCATAAAATCAAGCATACAGCCAATAGTGCCAACTGTAAAGTTTGACGGAGGAGGAATAATGATCTGGGGCTGTTTTTCATGGTTTGGGCAAGGCCCCTTAGTTCCAGGGAAGGGAAATCTTAATGTTACAGCATACAATGACATTCAGAATTGCGCGCTTCAAACTTTTGCAAAAGTTTGGGGGAAGGCCCTTTCCTGTTTCAGCATGACAATGCCCCTGCACACAAAGCAAGGTCCATAAAGAAATGGTTTGCGAGCCAGGCCTTGCACCAAACATCAGTGCCCAACCTCACTAATGCTCTTGTGGCTGAGTGAAAGCAAATCTCAGCAGCCATGTTCCAAAATCGAGTGGAAAGCCTTCCCAGAAGGGCAGAGACTGTTACAGCAGCAAAGAGGGGTCCAACTCCATATGAATGCCCATGGTTTTGGAATAATATGTTCAACAATACAAATGGGTGTGATGTTCAGGTGGCCACATACTTTTGGAAATGTAGTGTATGTATATGTACAGTATATAGGTGTGTGTGTGTGTGTGTGGGTGTGTTGCGCATACACAAACAAATGCACACACACAATTTTGTTTGCATAGCAGGGGAGATTTATTAAGTGACCTATGCAATATATTTGCATTGTGAGTCATGCATTTCAGCACTTTTATACAACCTAGTGGGCTCAGTGGTTGCAACTAATGAAAAAGGTTGTGCAATAAATGAAAAATAGACATTTTTGAAAATGTACTGCAGAATAGCACATCGAAAAGAAGCCACAGCCTCTTTCTCATTCTCACTCTTTCTATCATTCTCATTCTCTCTCTCTTGCTCCCTCTCTCCTCTTTCAGCCTTTATTGTATGCCTAGTGCCATCTACACTTCAGGCTGATTGGGAGAATCAAAACCATGTCCATGCACACTGCAAATAAAAAATAAAAACTGACAACGCAAGTATTCTGTCGAGATACGGGTATCAAAAAAAATTGTGGAATATGGGGAAAAAATATTTTTTTAAAGAAGCATACTCCCAAAATTACATTTATGAAACTATTCATACTTTTTCACCAACAATACAATGTATTTCAGCAGTATTAAGGGAAATGATAGACATCCCACTTAAATAAAGCTGCTATAATACTGGAGGAAAAGCAGGGAGGATGGAAGGGAATCCAGACTGTAGGGCTGCTGTGGCTGATAGCCCCAGAGCCTGCCACTTCATTAGCTCTTGGTTCACCCCAACATAGGAGGGTTCCAGCCAGCTGTGATGACACACTGTCTCAGTGCGCACTAGCATCCCCTGCTGATCAATCAGGCGCTCACAGTTTGACTATTAAGGTGCAGCGTCTTCCTCTGTCTCATGTCTGTGTGAACCAGACTTGTAGACTGTGGTGACAAAAGAGGTGACGGCAAGATCACATACTTTGCATGAGAGTACATTGCTTATCCACACTCTCCCAAACCGACAGTGGATGCAGATATCAGCGTTTCAGCGTGAGTGTGATTGTCATTCCAAATTAGAGAGAAAAATAGTAAAAATATAAAAAAGAATAGCAATAGTATGCACATTTTTAGGTAAATACAGTGATGGAAATAAACATAGCATAACAGGCCATACAGCCTAACAATGCTTGCCATTTCCCTGAATAAATTGTACCTAGTGTTCTAATTACTGACTAGATAGTATCTAACACTATATCAAGCTAGGTCTTGAAAATCCCCAGAATCTCTGCCTCTACTATGTAACCTGGAGTCCCCACATTGACAACTGTGTGTGAAAAAATTCTTCCTAATGTCTGTACAGAATTTACCTTTTGCTAATTTCCATTTTAGCAAAAGGTAAATTCCATACAGACATTAGGAAGAATTTTTTCAACTTAACGTAAGATGGTTGATAATTATCCTAAGACCCATCTGACTCCAACATCAATAACCTAACTCCAGTTGTGTTCATGGAACTGATTAAATCCACTTTCTTTGAAAGAGTAAGAAAGCCTTATGGTATTAAACCAGGAGATGGACTGCCAAGTCCAAATACATATTTAACAAAGATCAACACATCCATCAAAGGACAGTGAACATATCATTGATATTTAATGGAAAAACTTTTTTTCCCTAAGTTTTAATTGTGCTATTTTAATTGCGCTTTAGAATTTAAATTAGACTCGCATAAAATGAAATGTGTACCTCACCTCCAATAGTGCTGGATGCTATTGTTCATTGTCAAGTTCTTCCTGTCCCTGCTGCTATAGTATGTAACTAGGGCACAACCCAAGATACCTGTGTTTTCGCCCTGGTACCACATTTCTGCATACTGCGAGTTAAGGTTATACCATCCCTACTGATTGGATATGACAGAAAATGGAAATCACTCTCCATTGTCGCCTTTTTGTGTTGTAAAGCAAATATATGCTAGCCATCTACATAGCTAGCCAATTAGGAAGTGTTGCCAAGCCATACTGTATAATTAGCCAGTTAGTCAACAAATAATAATTTTTTAAAAAGCATCAGAGTGGCTAACTACTGCACCAGCTAACTGAGGGAGAGGCTGCACATAGGCCACATCGTCACATTAAAATGAGTTCTTTGTGAAACTTTGTCTTTAAATTTAAATTCATTCCATGAGGGGATGGGGGTCCACTTTGAAGGGTGCTGTTTTATTTGCTGGAAGCCTCTTTGATTTCATAAAAGCCTTTAGCGTGAAACTGCATTATGCCAAAGCTCTATTTACATTTCTTTGTTGTACAAAGTAACAGCCAGTTCTGTCACAAAAGGGGCACTCATTTTATTCTGTCACATTCCATTTCATTTCATCTTCAGCCTTGCTAGCTTGCAAGCTAACTGCAAGCAACTGTAATACAAACTATGCACTGCACTATAGCGGAGTCTGAGAAATGACTGAAAATGACAGACAGAATTCCTGATGGCTGACGTCATTCTGCTTGGCCGACTCTCCCAGCCAGCATAAACTAACAGACAACAAAACATATCCCAATAAAAAGTATTTTTATTATATTTTAATGGACATATCTAAATGGACATGTTTCCTATTTCAGTTCTTTACTCAGTACCTTAAATTAAGCACAATTACTGCACAGGCATAGGTCGTACGGCTTCATCAGTGTGGAACAAACCAAAGAGAAAGTAGGTTGTAGTGGTAGGGAGTTAGTGGTGTAACAGCTGGCGAGAGACAGCGTATATGAACATAGCCTACACCTCCCTCGTAGAACTTGGCAATCCACATCCGTGACAGCTGTTCCTTCCATTCTGCCGGCTCTGGAGACGAATGGCTCCTCTCCGCGCAACACCTGGGGTTGCCTTCGGGGCATCTGTCTCCTTGGTGTAGCTCTCATCTCGCTGATAAACTACCCTCTCAGTCTTAATGGCCGTTACCCACATCCCGTTCCTAAGAGCTTTATCTGCACGTTGTTTAAAGCAGACTGCCCTTCAAGCACACTGTCCTTTTAGTCAAACCGGCCTACAGTAACCCATCACACACCACAGTCTTACTTACACATCGTTTAAAAGACTGTCCTTCAAGCACGCTATCCCTTCACTCGTGCAGTACATCAGTACAAGTAGTGAAGATTAGTAGTGAAACTGAAAGAAGTTGTCTTATCTGAACACGTTTTAAAACAGACTGCCCTTACACTCACACTGCATCAACTGGTCTTTCTAAAATGGCATTTGTTCAAATGTTTCTGCGGAAATACAATGGATAAAGAGCATGTAGCACAGCCGAAGGAGTTCGTGCATCCCTCACATAAGCACTTTCGCGTTGATGTTCTCTCTTAGGGGGCGAAATGGGCCTCGAACCTGAACGAGAACATTGTATCCAGGGAGACGGCCGACTGGCATCAGTGAAACTAATGATTAGATCACTTTTGCCAGTGAGCAGAGAGCAGCAGCGGCACGCTAGTTTATGAGGATATACAGACGTCTTTAGCAGACGCTCAGCTAAAGACGTATTGCTGGTTCAACTGGTCTTTCAGGCGCTTGGCTAAAGACGTAAGGCTGGTTCGTGTAACAAAGTGGCATGGGTCAAGCGCTCATTCTTTTGGACACGTTAACATACAGAAGTGCTCAACTGGCACATTTCAGTCTTGTGAGTGTGTCTGCGATGTGCCAGTTCAGTACAGTGTGTTGCAAAAGGAGGGATGTTTCACAGGATGAGGTACTTAATTTCGCACCCTGCAGGATTTGTGTATTTGCTTTCAAGGCGAAGGTTGTTCTGACCGACAGCGTCTAGTCCTCCGGGCTCCTCCCCTCCTCAGGCTGAGCTCGTCCCGTGGATTCGGACAATAGCGAGGTCGGCCACTGACCCCCTCTGTTGGCAGTCGCTGTTCTGGGTCCCTCTCCTACCCAGCAGCACAGCGGGGCTCGGTCACCGCCCTTGGCTGAAATCTCCGCGCTGCGACAGGAGGCTAGCAGGTCGGCCACCGGCTCGGCTCTCTTCGCTCACCGCTTTAGCTCAGTCTGTGAACGGTTAGCTGCTTATTCTGCGGCTTCAGCAATCTGCACGGCCGTGTGTAATATATACCATCTGCTCGGAAGGGGAGAGCGCTCACGGCTGTCTGCTCAAATCAAGTCCTCCCCCATATTGTACTGGCTCTGTGGTTTTTTGAATATAGCTCTTCTCTCTACTTTGCTCACAAAACGTGGGTCTCTGTTGTTGTTAGCTAGCCAGCTAGCTATCATTAACTAGGCATAGCCAGAATAGCAGTCAACAGTCAACAGTAGCGAGCTAGAGGTCAATTACAAACATCCACTGTGAAGGACATATTTGCGGTTCTGCTTTTTAGTACGGCCACCGTTTCATATTCTGTTGCTATTGAGCAGGTCTCAAGATCAGAAAACTCATCAGTTTTGGGTGTGACCAGAGGATGCTATACAAAGAGGGTCATAACAGACACCTCAATCTGCTGCTCTGCTGTGGTCTTTAGTTTATACACAGTAAAGTGCTCCAATTCAATTTAATTGATGAGTCCAAGAGGGCTCAATTGCACCCTCCTCATAGTTCATTTAACAGGGAACATTTTACTCTGTAAGCTTTGAAGTTTCAGTACATGTGAGTACAGTAAGGTCCCAGGTAAGCACGTAAGTTTACAGCACAGCTTCTGGTTATGCTGGAAATATTCAATGTGTGTTCATAGGTCAGGTGGTGAGTCTATATATAAGCTGGAAACTTTCTTGGTAAGCAGGTAAGTTCCCAGATAAATAGGTAAGTTTTCCAGATAAGTGGGTAAGAAAAGCATGGGATTTCCTTTTTCCCACCAGGACTAGTGGACAGCTGGTGGTTCCCAGCTCAATCTGGAACTGCATGCTTCTATCCATCTAGCATGTCTGTGCAATTCTGTGTAGCCCTCTGTCACATAGGATAAGACCACCAAAATAGGCAATGCCAGATATCCGACTACCTTTACAGAACACATTGTGTAAACGTGAGTTCCAAACCAGGTGCATGTGTGCTGGACCGTGTCAGACATGCAATGGAACAGAAGTCACAGAATGTTAGTCTTCACTGAGTGCCATGAAGCTGTAGGATAAGACACGTCTTTTTTCCATCTGCTGCGAATGGCTACCATCTCTCTTTTTCTCTCTCCCGATCTCTCTCTCTCTCTCTACTCTGCAAAAACTCTTCCAACATCAAAAGTGTCATTGTGATATCGTTTTTCATACATCTTTATTCTGTTCTTTCCAAATCAGGCCAATTTTATGTTATTTAAATGTCCCCATTATGCTAACAATATACTGTGTGTTACCGTTCCCACAAGACCCGTAGGGCTTCACTTACAGTGAAAGATTCAGGAGTGCAAGCCTTGGATAACAGCTCATTATAGCGGGCCTCAGGGTTTACAGAAAGAGGGCTTCATGTTTTATACAATTAGTAATCTGATTTCCATCCCCCATGCCCTTCATTCTCTAATTATTCATCTGCTCTGTTCTTTAAAATCCATGATTACACAATCTCATATCGCACCATAAAAGGCTTCAACCAGAGATGGCTCTCTAGACTGTGACCCCACTTTGATCATCGTCAGCAAAGTCTGGATTTGCTCTAATTGAAACTAAATTGTCAATATGTATATATAAAGATGACATATGGGACATGGCAGGAATTAATATGTAAAGATTCTGCTTATTTTCCCTTCAGGAATGAAAGCATTTGAATTTGATTTTCAGATGGAAGGTTTGTAGTGGAATTAGGCACTGGAGCATTGCCTGTGCATTCTGAAATAAAATGAAATCTCAAAACACAAAGAGGATAAGATTGTGTTCAGCACACTGATCCTATTAACCAAGATGTTCCTGTTAGGATAATCGCAAGTTAATTAATAAGCCCTTTTTCCCTTCCAATCCAAAGAGGAAGAGAACAGCGCAACAGCATGCTTTTTCCATTCTGATCCTAACAGGAAGAGCACAGAGAGACAGCATGCTTTTAGCCTTACGATCCTAACAGAGCGACAGCATGCCTTTTCCATTCTGATCCTAACAGGAAGAGCACAGAGAGACAGCGTGCTTTTCCCTGTGAGGTCTGTACTGCTTCAACACCCACAGAGACAGTGAAGACAGAAATCAAGAGGAGTAACACTTCCACTGCTAAGATGTACAGAAGAGAGTCATTTCTATGATTTTAGTTGAGAAAATGTAAAACATTCTACTCACCAGCAGGAGCACCCCCACTCCCCAACCACCATGAAAGAAAGGGTCATGCCGTATCACCGTTTTTTCTCCTTCTATTTTTTTACACCAATAACAGGTATTCCTTTCAACTGAAACAGTAGGACAGCTGGAGTTTCTCTTTCTTCAGAGTTGCTCCAGCTAGATATGTAATTTACTACCATGTCTAATCCCTTCTCTATATCAAATTCAGGACAACTGAATCTCCGCGGCATTGATTTGCTTTCGGATGTCAAACTGCTGGTTGGCATCGTAAGGAAAGGTACCATTACCTGACACCAGAGGAACAAGATATGTCACAACTGTCAGAGGAGACCGCTCCTTAGCGAGAGCCACTGCAATCAGCGATTCTTCAGAGTCAGTGGACGTGTCACCTTGGGACGAGGCTCGCAGCTCTGTTTGCTTTAATGGCAGGATCAAGCGGAAGGCAAAGAGGTGGAGCGTGTCCTCTCGTTGGTAAGGGAGCGCGGGACATTTGTCAGATTCCTCGAGCCGCTCGTCACAGCGGGGGGTCGGGGGACCCCGACCGCCAGGGACGCGTCTCCGCTTCTCGGGAGCGGCAAGCGGCTCGCCTCCTGTTTGATTCGAGCGGCCAGGTGCGCCGGGAAGGACCCGAGCCAGGGGGAAGTGTAGGTAATCACGCGCCATTGGCTCGTGTAATCTGTCCGGCTCGTTGACTTCCTTCCAGAGAAAGGCAGACGTGGAAGAGGCCCCAGAATATCACGCCCGCCTTGCAATTGTACGGGATTTAGCTGCTTGTGCCGCGATTTGACACGTGCACTTAGGACTGAAAAAGCTGCTGATGATGACAGGGATTAGCTGCCTTGATCTGATCAGAGGGAATTCTTCAGGGTGAACTTTAAGGTTTAAGGGAACCTGAGGTCCCTAGGCAATAATCCACTAATAAAGGACCTTAATATCTCAGCATGAATGATATGCACAGTTGCTATGTATAATTAGTTTCGGCTTGACATTAATTTCACCTTCTGTGTGAAAAATCAACCAGAAGGAGGGCATTTAAGTATTTAATATTGGGTCAGATGCCACATAAATAAGTAAATATGTTAGTAAGTAATTAAATGAATAAATAAATACATAAATTCCAAGTATTAAATTCATTGGTCATGCTAAATTGATTTTTTTATTTTTTATCTTTTGTAGTTATGGAGTTCTAACAACATACAGTATAGCTTTGTGATATCAAGCCTTATCATTTTAAAGTCCAGTGTCATCCACGTGCATTTTACATGCATGCACAGATTTGAGATTTTAGCCCATTTCGGTGCGTTGGCTTAAAATCAACGCTTTTTCAATTATCCCCAGGGTATTCAAAGTAAAAAACAAAACCTGCAGATAGTCATCAGACCCTCTCACCCATGCCACACACACAGTATTGCTTTTTTAATGCCTGCAAGCCATGAAAGTCAGGAGAAAAGCAAGTTCAGAATAAACAAACTTGCAGTATGAAACACACAGCTCTGTCATTTCTTCAGATAATGCTGCCAGTCAGTTGTCAGAAAGTAAATTATATTCCTGCTGCTGACATTAAAATCCAACCATATTACTGTTATCGTAATTTTTGCAGTGGTAACTGATATACGGTGTACATAGAATTCATTTTAAAATCCCATCAGTTCAAATATCTGTTGCTTATTATCAAAAAAAAAAAAATTGGGCCTGAAAGTGAACAGAGACCTATGGCTCAAGTGTATGAAAGATATGAACCTTCTTTTCAATTTCAAACAGTCATACCAAAATTAGGCTTTAACACCAAAGCTCAACTTTGCTTTGACACAGTTTTTCCCTTTCATAATTAAAACCGTCTGAGTGGGAGGCCTGCATGAATATGAGCAGTTAACTTTAAAGGAAAAAGACGTCGCCCTCCCCACCTACCCGGCTTCACTTCCACGGGTCACTGTGCAAAGCACCTTACTCCATCATGCTTGCAAAGGGTCTTCTCCCAACACACAGCTTGGACACTTCTGAAACCTAAGTGGAGTTCATGCTTAAACAGATTCTGTAATGAACATGGTCTGACCCAGTGTTTGCACTCAAATTCCACAGTGAATTTTCACTGCAGGGAGTAGATTTTTTAGCTCTGATGAAAGGCTGGGTTATATTGTGTCATCATTAAAAAATAATAATAAAAACACACGCACGCACACACAAAAAGTATGATGCCATTTCATCAAACAACTGTAATGGTGGATTTTCTGGTGGCCATTCTGTGGGTGAAACAAAAAAGATACTAAATATGGTGCTCATCAACCACAATTTGTGGGATTTGAGTAAAGCGACATGGAGTTTGGAGAATGGAACATCACCAAAAATCACAAGTATCCACGAAATATGTTTCATTGACGGCCTACAGACAAACGCGAGAAAGACAGCATGCAGGAATGAGTGAAAGGTATCATTCCCACTGTAGCCAAATCAACCTTGCTCTTATTTTTCCTACAGAAACACATCCTAATAAGCACATTAAAGGCTCCATCTGCTAGAGTTCTCTAAACTAGTAATCATTTATTCAGAGACCTGCCATTAGCTTTAAAGCATTAATCACACTTCAGAAACATTTATCAGAGTTCTACTTACTTGTGTTGCAATATTATTCAAGCGATTCATAATGCAAAAAGGTTGCCTCTGCTGATTGTGACCAGCACAATTTATTTATTTATTAAAAGTTGGCTGCTTAATTATCTCTGCAATGTTAAGCATTTAGTGAAGTGGACTCAGTAAAATGAAGGCAATGAGAGGTCACCATTTTATGTACCGGAAATGTCCTTCCTAGCCACTTCTCATCTCACAGAACCCATGTGGATTTGAATGCATAAGACAAAAAATCTAGTCTCCATTCCCTCTTCTTCTTCAGTGAGTGAAGTCTGCGGGAACAGAATTCTATTTGATGTTGACCTGCATTTTATTGAAGAGCTGACAAGTCTTAATATCACAGCGGATTCCGATCCAGGAAAGTACAGCAAGATCAAATGGGGAAAAAAATGGTGTATGACCTTGTCTGCTTGTACAAACAAAAATGCTCATCAAAACACTCCCTCTGTGTTGTGTGTGTTAAAGTAATACCTACAGCATTAACATATTACAGATCGTTCAGTATATCCAGGCAGACTTTAAAGTAGGAGAACATTATACTCAGATAATGGCCCAATAACAAACTGTCATAATAACAATTAATAACACTGTGCAGAAAAAAATATATAAATCTGATGCTATATTTGAAAAAGTTCTACTGGGGAAAAAAAAAAAAGGTAAACGACTGAATCTAAGCTACCTTTACAGATATAAAATATGCTAAATTTATTCTCAACACGAAACAGGTTTGTGACAATGCAAGGCCAAAGAAACTGTGGTAAATTAGTGTACTTTAGTGCAGGATATGAGCAGCGATTTTCCAGTATTTGCATTTTGTGCTGCTTCATTCAGTATGTATGGAATGTGCTATGCTACTCAGCGGGAGATTTCTCTTCCCATATACTTCATGAACAGAACCGCACCGTCTCCACGCACACCTGTTCACTCATGAGTAGAATTCCTAAGCTGAGATTAACATTTAAAGACGTTTGGAGCTCAGGTGTGTCTCCTGTTAACTTTAAACCAACGGTTGATTGACAGAGGGTTCCAATTGCAAAAGGCAGTTTCACATGCCCTGCAGTTCAACGTACAAACACATAGACAAGGCTGACTTCTGGCTTTTCAAAATGTGTTTGAGTCATAGGAAATCCAGGGGATGGTGACAGCTTATGCACTTTCCCCACTGACAAGGCCACTGAAATACTGAGAGAAGGCCTCTATTCAATGTACATTTTTCTTCAACTTCAGCACAGAATTCAATGGAAGTTCTGTTGCTTCTTCTTTAAAAACAGTCTGGCAAGATTCTTGATCAATATGAACAGAAAGAAAACTGTGCTATATCTATTAAAACACACACACACCTGATCCACAATTGCATAGTGCCATGTCCTTACTTAAAATTCACCCTAATGCACCCTATAGCTCAATTCACTACCGGATGCCCTTGGAACCCAGCAGTGATGTACATATATATTTTCTTTCTAAACATAACACATTTTCACTCAACAAAACCCATGAGCTTCAGCAACTCCACACTGTACTCACAGTGCTAAAAGATAAAGGCACAGGCATAACTCCAAATGTCTGTAGGAATGGAAATGTGGATGCTGACAGCCCTGACCCTCCCTGAGAAAGAAACTGGATTTTACAGGATTTACCACCTACCACAAGTGGGTTTCTTCTCCATCAACAGGAAGAAGTTCATAAAAATATAGCACAGATAACATTCCTAAAAACACTCAATACAAGCACATCTAATGAATGACATGCAAAATACTTAATCACACACAAGACATTTACTAGCAGTTTGTGGTGTCGGTATAACGCACCATAGTTCACATTACCCTTGTATGCTCTGTTTTTTCATTATAATATCTCTTGTACTTGACATCAGAATGTCAATGCCATGCCTATGTCACAACCTTATAATGCACTAGATTTTTAGAATCGCACATGAAAAAATTTGTTTCATCTGAGGCTAAGATATGACTTACTTTTTTTACTTTTCTTAATTCTGCTTTTTTATTAATTAATTAATTAATTTATTTTATTTTATTTTTTTTTGTTGTTTTTTTTCTTCATTTGGGTGACCGGGTTGCTTGGAATAATATGAGGAAATTAGTTATCAGGGAATGTTCTTTTTTTCTGGTTCAGGAATTAGACACATACTGTACACATTGAGTCTTGTAGTGAGTTTAGCTGCAGTTTAAACCTCGGGTTTAAACCCCTAGACAACAGAACTGCAATACAATTGGAACAGCCATCCAAAGCTGTGAAATAAGGATTCATTGTTCCAGTTGTAATACAGTGACCCATATTTTTTTCCAATAATTAAATAAAGAGACTGCCGATATGCAAAATTCTAAAATTATCTGTATTGTGTAGTGGGTACTTTCCCTTTAATTCCTGTGGAACAGTGATTTTCTGCTTAACGATCAAGTGACTTACAAAAGCGCAGCTGCAGCTGCTATTTGTGTATTTGTTAGAGGCTTTTATATGGCAGATTCTTGCAAAGGAGTGCAGGTCCAATCCTAAGCCTTCCAAATCACACACCACTAAACTGAGTTAAACTGATCCTATTGCAAACATACCAGGTCTTTGTCCACACCACAGCTTCCTAAAAACTTGAGCAGGGTGGTGTACATACAGAAAATATCCAGGCTTTCATTGAAAGATAATTTCATTTCTAGGATTTAACTTATTTCTCATATGTAGTTTAGATGGCATTTCAGGAAAGCACAATAGTCATTAAGCATGGTGGAATGCTCATGACAAAATGGAGAACTGAGCAGCTTAAGCAAATGTGCCAACCTGCACGTTTCAGAATGATCCTACTAGTACATATATCACGAATACAGAATTTTTACATACGCATCTCTGGCTTGTTTTTAACTTAACGTCCAGTCCATATTCTACTTAAAAAAAACTCGTCAACAGCTTTAATCTTCTCTGTAATAAGTAAACATATACTATACAATTTCTAAAGTTTAAAAATTTTAATTACAAGACATTTTTGCTTGCAGTTTTCAAGTGCAGACAGGTGATTCATTTGCTGTGTCTAGCTGAAAGCAAACAGAAAAATTGAATGTTCAGATGAAATTCTGATGGTGCCTTGCTTGATTATTGGTGATTAACAGAAACCTTACAGGAGAACCTTTATGCATTTCTTATAATTTCTTTTTTCATAAGAATTCTTCAGGAGCTGTTGTATGTCATATGTTTCTAACAGCAAAAAGGCAAATAGCCTCTTCCCTTCGCTTAGGAGCCAAGGGAAGACATTAGAATTTATTCCTCCAGATCTGGGTCTGTAAAGTGCCCAAGAGTTACTGGGGCTGCTTTTGTCTGACACAGAGGAAAACCCCAAATCAGAACCACAACCACACTGCCTTAGCTTCCAGTTCAATACAGCAGATGTCAGGCACACTCTTCCAGGAGCTGAAGCACAGTGACAGTGAAGACTCCTGGCCTTGTGTTCTCAACTGCAGCTGCATTTGTAGTGTTTGGTACAAAAACATGCCGCCGCTTCTCCCATGTTGTTCTGCCGCGGGTTACAAACTGTATGCAACACAGACAGTGTGCAGGTGCAAGTAGGTGGAGAATTTCAGAATCCCAGTATGAAGGCAGTAGAGTCCAGTAGGAGGGCAGTAGAGTCCAGAATGAGGGCAGTAGAGTCCAGTACGTGGGCAGCAGAGTCCAGTATGAAGACAGTGGAGTCCAGTACGAGGGCAGTGGATTCCAGTACGAGGGCAGTAGAGTCCAGTACGAGCCCAGTACAAGGGCAGTGGAGTACAGTACGAGGGCAGTCGAGTCCAGGACGAGAGCCATGGAGTCCCGTATGAGGGCAATAGAATACAGTATGACAGCAGTAGTTGCTGTAGCTGAGTGAATGGCAGGATTTGAAGTTGACAGTGTTGTGGTTTAGAGCAGAGCTATGGCTGGGCAGTCTACAGGCTTGTTCTGCACCTCACTCCCAGGGATATTATCTCTCTGCCTGATGGAGAGGATAAGGCTTCTGACCTGACTGCAGCTCCCTCAACATCCATCAAGCACAAGCCAAACCAGCAGTGTCTAAGGACAGTGTGCAGCAGCACCACAGCAAGGACAAGCCAGACCAGCAGTGTCTCAGGAAAGTGCACAGCAGCACCACAGAAAGGACAAGCCCAAAGGGTTGTGTCTAAAGACAGTGTACAAAAAAAGCCTATTGGGTGCAAAAGGTATTAAGTCAACCATTTAAATCTCAGATAATGCAGTCTGCGCACCACACTAAATGGCTGCTATTTGCATAATGTATTTTATATTATGCGTAATATATTGATTTAGCATAAACTCTAGAAAGAAAAAGTTTCATTTGTGGCTAGTACCCCGTCAAACTCAGCATTGCACTAATTTAATAAAAGATTAAATAAAAAATTTAGATTTTTCGGTAATAGTTTTATGTTACATTAAGTAAGAAAAAATTTAACCGTGTTAGTTGGCCTATTTGAAAATTCTTGGAACAAGTAAATCATATTACCAATAAAAAGTAAACATCCTCACTGAGTTATTGTCCTGGAAGACACTCTGGGGAGACTGCATTTTGGGGAGAGCCAGAAAGAGATGGGGAAAGCAGGGGAACGTTGGGAAGAACCAGAGGTGCGGGGAAGAGCTGGGAGAGTGCTAGGAAGTGGTGGGGGAGAGTTTGAGGGAGAAAAAAACAGTACAATCCATAAGAATTTGGGCAGTAACACAACTTAAGCTGTTTTGGCTCAGAACTCCAGTGTATCGGATTTGAAATGAAACAATGAATGTGAGATTACAGTGCAGACTGTCAGCTTTAATCAGTGAGCATTTACATCCATTTACATCTATAGTCTCCCCCATTTTAAGGGACCAAAAGTTATTGGACTCAAAAGTAATTCACTGTTGAGCCATTTCTTGGCTTGCTGTGTGCTTTTGCATTGTTAGTTCAAGCACAACGAAGCTCACAAAAGGTCTTAAGTTGATTCTAGATGTGACATTTGCAATTGGAGTCTGTTGTTGTCTTAACATGAGGGCCAAAAAAAAAGCCAATAAAGTAGGCTAAAATTATGAGGTTGAAATTTTTTAAATCTGAATAAATCTAGTGACACAGCCAAAAAATGGTGTGTCAAAATCCACTGTTTGATACATCATTAGGAAGAAAGAGCACACTGGTCGCCCACAGAAGACTGCTGTAGGGGATGACCAAAGACTTCCTTTCAACTGTGCAAAAAAACCCTTTGTAACTGTAAAACAGATCAAGAACACTCTTCAGGATATAGAAATAGATATTTCAAAGACTGCCATAAACAGAAGACTACACCAGCATAACCTCACAGGGTTCATCACAAGATACAAACCTTAAGAACAGAACTGCCAGTTTAGAGTTTGATAAAAAGTAGAGTTATGGAACAAAGTTGCATGGACAGAGACAAATATTAATCTTAACCAAATTGATGGAAAGATGAGGAGAAAGAAAGTAACTGGTGATCCAAGGCATACCACCTCATCTGTGAAACCCGTTAGAGGCTTAGCCATGTATGCCTGCCACTGGAACTCTCTCACTTCTCTTTATTGATAAGGTGACTGCTGTTGAAGTGTACAGAAACATCTCTTCTGTTCCTCAAAACTCATTAGATTCATCTTGCAGGAGAGAGTTGAAACAAACTGTTAAAGCACCTTCAGGTCAATAAAGCAGTATTTCCTTGACTGGCCAAGTCAATCACCTGACCAGAATTCAACTGAACATGCCTTTCACTTACTGATGACAAGACTAAAGACAACAAAAAAACAAAACCAACAGGAACTTAAGATGGTTGCTGCACTGGTCTGGAAAAGCATCTAAAGGGAAGATACCCAGTATCTGGTGATGTCTATGTTTCTCAGACTTCAAAGCAGCGTAAAGTGCAAAGGATTTACTAAATATGACGTGTTTAAGATTATGTTCATTATTCCAATTACTTACACACACACACGTTACTGGTTATACATAACTATGCATTTACTTACAGGAGAGAGATGCAGGCAGTCTGTTCTCTCCATGCAGATTCAGCTTTGGGGTTGGCAGCCCAGTTTAGATAGAAACAGCATGTGCACACAAGGGCACACAGGCACTTTTCATCTCATTTTACTACTTATAGCAAAAAAAAATTACAACTACAATGCAGGACTCACATATCAGGCTGAAAATAAATATAGAAATAAATAATAAAAATAATAATCTTCTAAATGGATCTGTTAGCAGATGGAGAAGTCCAGTAATCACTTTTGGATAGGTTTTGAGGGCACTTGGGTACAGCTAGGATTGATTTTGCATTCATAGCCCAAACAATCTAAATTAAACATTTAAGTGGCAGAATTTCTCACTCACTGATTATAAATTGATTTGGCAAGAAACAGTCAACTTCTTTGATGGCCAATAACTTTTGAACATAAAAAGCATTTATTTTAAAGTGAAATTAATTATTTGGGGTGTGTCAGAATTATTTGAGAGAGATGGCAGCCCTTCACAGCATGAACAAGGAGAAATGTCATGACCTAAAGCTTTACGGCACTCACTGTGTTTCCTTACAACACTGATGACATCATTGCATTCAGCTGAATTAGGGATGTGGATCAGGTCTCGTCAGCAATCAGAATGTGCAGGTGCTAATGATGAAGTCACTTTGAGTTCCTGACTAGCAGAACATTGTGCAGAATGGTAATTGCTGTAATGTGAAAAGTTCCTTTCAAATGATCACCGTTGGCCAAACACAGAGACTTTACCATAATATTAGCCTATAATGTGATTGCAGACTAGGGTTATTCAATGAGTTTAATGCCCTGGAATTCTAACAGATAACAGAAAACTTCTATCAAATGAATGCAGTTTTGCCTCAAGTCCTACAACCACAGATCTACTGCATTGCACTGAAGCATTTGCATTCCTTGAATTCACAAACCAAACAGCCAGAGAGTATATTATACACTACAGGCCACCCACAGAACTATAGTAGAGCCAGTGTCTATGTTGCACACTAAGGACACCTACACTACTTCAGGAGAGCCAGTAACTATTTTACACTCTACAGCCATGCACAGTACTACAGGAGAGCCAATGACCATTTTACAAATATTCCTGGGAAGAGCTGGCTATTGACCAATCCCAGGCACAAACCTGGGACTTTTGGGAATCAGGTTTCAACCGTCACCCTCCACAAAGGTGTAACCAATTTCAATTTTCAATTTTCATACAAAAAAAAATGCTGCGGAATGGGAGATAAATAAAAAAATGTATAATATCTACAAAAATTCAAGCATGCAAAAATGTGTTTTATTGAAATGCTGTATAGGTGTGTACACCTGCAAGTCCTGTCAGAAAAGAACTGCATATAATGCTGTGCCAAACCCTGCAGCCTCTGGGTACATCCATGGGATGATTCACCTGATGCTATTTCAAAAGAACCGCTGAATTATGTAAATGTATTTTTTTTAAAACAAGAGCTACAAGCATAAGATGCTTTCTCACACCCAGTCCCCACGGATTTCTCACAATGACTATCAAATGTGATACGGATTTAGAGGGATCAGCATAAAACGATCTTTTGTTTATAGTACAGTTTCTGTTTTTCATTTATAATATCAAACTGAGCATCAGTGACACGCAATGCAAAATTCACTTTCTTTTTTTTTGCTTTTACAAATTTGGTTTCATTTTTTTTTTATAGTAACAGATATAGCAACTTCCCATCAAAGTAGAAATAAAGCTCTCTTATTTCTGTCTCAAAGCAGCGAAGACTCTGTGTCTGTCTGTCTCTCTCATACACTTTGTCTTTAGTTCTTAGCAATACAAATCCTGTTAAAATAGGAGCACAACACATACACTAAATAGTATTTTAAAAATCTTATCAATGCAGATTCTCCATAACCATACTAAGTATTATATTTAAAGGTTATATCCATACACATAACCATACAAATAGTGTTATATTTTAAAGGTTATATCACATCTCCATAAGCATACAAATAGTGCTATATTTCAAAGGTTATATCCATGCAAATATCTATAACACAAATACTGCAGAGCCTAAAGCTAGAGCTTTTCACGGTGACTTTGATTTCATTTGACCATAAAACAATCAGACCTGAAAGTCATGCTTCGGGTCTTTTACAAAATGTCAGGCTGTACTTAACCTTCATTCAGACATGACGAGGAAACTTATAAGCCTTCACATTTCATGCTTTACACACTATGCAGAGCATTCGTACAGCACAGTGTTCACTGGACCAAAAGACATAAATTATTTTGTTCAAAGGTATAACAGCAGCACCCCTCCCAGGGCTAAATCCCTTTTATTCAGGCCTATTCATTATTACGGTTATGAAAATGATGGTGAGGACCAAAAGCAAATAGCTTTTAATAGGCAGTCATGAATATGTGACCGTGACTACGTAGATGCAGAAGCAATTAACGTAGAGTATGTT
This sequence comes from Anguilla anguilla, assembly GCF_013347855.1. Classification (NCBI taxonomy): domain Eukaryota; kingdom Metazoa; phylum Chordata; class Actinopteri; order Anguilliformes; family Anguillidae; genus Anguilla; species Anguilla anguilla. Next base: position 28,485,534 of record NC_049212.1, read on the forward strand.
AGGCTGGTGTTGGTAAAGGAAGTAAATAAAGTCACTAAGCAGCTTTCCACTGCAAAAGAACCCCTCCAAGAACAAGCATTAGGCCAACAGCTTGAGCACTGAGATGTACTTAAGAGTAAAAATATGGTGAAGTAGAATAATCTTGCCAGGGATTATGAAAGCTGTGCCATGCTAAACCAGGCATGCTTATATCTTTGCAGACATACAGTAAGGGCACTTCCACAATAACAGAAAGATGCTCGAAGACACATTTAGCATGTTTCACAACTTCCAGGCATGAGAGAACAAGACATTTGACTGTCAAAAACATCCACGCATACATTTAGCAAACAAGCTGGTATGTTAACTGAATGCGACTTGGATTACATAACATGTTTCAGAAAAACATGCAGGTCTGTTGCCTTATCATTCATCATAGAAGTAAGAGGTTATGGGAAAATGAAACAGTTACGCCACTGTGTGGAATTGCTTCAGCTTCATTACTCACTCCTATCAAACGCTGGTGAAAAAGACTTCACTCAACTCCTGGTTTGTCACAAAGCTCTCTGGAGTTCCCCACTGCAATTTTCCCCTCGGTGTATTTAAATTGACAAGTGCATGTTACAGATACTCCTTTTGCATTGCAATACTTCACTTGATCTTCAGTACGGCCGAGGGGCTGGCTCACCTTCTGAGAACTGCTAGACTGAAAGCATGCCAAACAGTGCTCTCATACTCAGTTTAATAGCGCTCCAAACAACTCTTAAATACCTGTCCATAAGCGCATAACCAGTACAAGAGATTTCCTAAAGACTCGTAAATACCTGTCCATAGGAGCATAACCAAGAGAGCTCCTAATAACTATTAAATACCTGTCCATAACAGTATGTTTAGGTTTAAAGAATCTTGATAAAAAGCTGTCATCATAGGACCAATTTCTCAGAGAACCGATAGCATTAAGGACTTAAATACAGGCACTAAGATGAATTAAGGATAAAATTATGTGATTCACACGTGTGCCTTCATTTGCCATTGATGAACAAATTCCACGTACTGATTTTGACCTCACACCACAGTAAATGTTCAGCGTTAATTTAACTCAGACTTTATGGGGATCAAATGGACTCTATCCATTTAGTCAAATTAGCGCTCAGCATTTTACTGGGACTGTTTAATTTTACACGCCCTGGAATGGCAAAAACACTTTTAACAGCATCACACCTGCACTAATCTAAGCTCCAAGCTCTGTAATACCTGTGAAAGAGAAAGGAGGGGTGCTGTTTCAGTCTAAGCAGAGCGCTTGTGTGACGCACGGTTGTAACACACTGGGAAAAGGGCAGGTTGAGGTGCACGGCAGTTTGGGATATGTGCTGGTGGGAGTGGGGGGGGGGGGGGCACTTCCAGTAGAAACCTGTTCTCTCCTCAAATACAAATTCATGAGTTATTCACTATCCGTCTGTCACTCAGCAGTGGAGAGTATTTTTCCCTGGAGAACAGGACATAGGACTACCCCCACCAACACATGCACGCGCATACACACACCCCTACACACACACGGAGGGAAAGCCAGTGTTGCCAAACAAGGCAGTTAGGCAGTTTATGCCAGTTTGGATGCTCACCATGGGGATGTGTCTCTCATGGCTCATTCAGAATTCTCCACATTGATGGTCCAACTGCACTGCATTATAAACCCTGACACTATATGAGCTCAAAAAAAAAAAAAAACCCAGCGACATGCCCCCAGTGTTACTCTTACCACCCAGCATGAACACCACTGTCTTACACATTTCAGTGTGTGCCTAACACCACTACAAGCATGGATTATGCCACATTCACTTCTGTTCTACAGTTTTCACTATTTCTATTTCACTTGTATTCTGTTTTGTATGACCAAACCAGAGACGTTTCTCAGAATGACACATAACCTTGCGTAGCCTTATGCCAATTCAAGCCCCACTCCATTCCGAACAAGGGCAGAATTCATGATAAAAATAATAAAGAAACTGGTCATAATTTTATCACATTAATATGGGGTTGACTAAAAAAAAAAAAAAAAATAATAATAATAATAATAATAAATAAATAAATAAATAAAAATTACAACTGAAATTTAGAAAATGCACAGCATAAATGATTTTTTTTTTTTTTAATTACCATCTATCTCTGTCTCTCGTTGTCCCTTTCTCAATTTAACAAAATCATATTCCAGGAATCAATTTTAAGAAGTGCTAAGAAGACAGGCAAAGAAAAGGCATTTAAGCCTCTTAAATGGGAGAAGGCAGCCCTGAAAAAATGTTTGTGTTTCTCAGCATTGTTTAAGCATCTTTAAATAAATCATTATACATGCTGAGATGAGGGCATGGAAAATGAGGGAAGAAGACTGCCTGGGTTTCACACAGAGAACAGAACAGTAAAATACCTGCAGGATTACTGTGGACATGACAGGGTAGAATGTGGCATGGTTACTGGGGCCATGACAGGATAACAGTCTGCAGGGTTACTGTGGATATGACAGGGTATAAGGCTGCAGGATTACTGTGGACATGACAGGGTAGCAGGCTGCAGGGTTACTGTGGACATGGCAGGTAGCAGGCTGCAGGGTTACTGTGGATATGACAGGGTATAAGGCTGCAGGATTACTGTGGACATGACAGGGTAGCAGGCTGCAGGGTTACTGTGGATATGACAGGGTATAAGGCTGCAGGATTACTGTGGATATGACAGGGTAGCAGGCTGCAGGGTTACTGTGGACATGACAGGGTATAAGGCTGCAGGGTTACTGTGGATATGACAGGGTATAAGGCTGCAGGGTTACTGTGGATATGACAGGGTATAAGGCTGCAGGGTTACTGTGGATATGACAGGGTATAAGGCTGCAGGGTTACTGTGGATATGACAGGGTATAAGGCTGCAGGATTACTGTGGATATGACAGGGTATAAGGCTGCAGGATTACTGTGGATATGACAGGGTATAAGGCTGCAGGTTTACTGTGGCTATGACAGGGTATAAGGCAGCAGGATTACTGTGGATATGACAGGGTATAAGGCTGCAGGGTTACTGTGGATATGACAGGGTATAAGGCAGCAGGATTACTGTGGATATGACAGGGTAGCAGGCTGCAGGGTTACTGTGGACATGACAGGGTATAAGGCTGCATGGTTACTGTGGACAGGCAAGGTATCAGACTGCAGGATTACTGTGGACATGACAGGGTATAAGGCTGCATGGTTACTGTGGACATGCAAGGTAGCAGGATGAAGGGTTACTGTGGCTATGACAGGGTATAAGGCTGCAGGATTACTGTGGACATGACAGGGTATAAGGCAGCAGGGTTACTGTGGACATGGCAGGGTAGCAGACTGCAGGATTGCTGTGGACATGACATGGTAGCAGGTAGCAGGGTTACTGTGGATATAACAGGGTATAAGGCAGCAGGGTTACTCTGGACATGGCAGGGTAGCAGGCTGCAGGGTTACTGTGGACATGACAGGGTATAAGGCTGCAGGATTACTGTGGACATGGCAGGTAGCAGGCAACATGGTGCTTTCAGACAGCCAGGGCATTCAAAGCCTCAGTCATATGCACTTACAATGAAGATACTGCACTACTGTCTTAACTCCATAAAAGGCATCGGTTTGTCACTTTAAAGGACATTAAAAGAGGGCAATTATCAAAACAATTTCCAGGCAGGAAGTAGCTGTAACACACTTACTTTCTCCATTACGTTAAATACCAATGTGCATCAGTTGCCATTTCTAAAAAAGCTGGTCTTCAAAAAACAAAAAAGAAAGAAAATCACATTTATATGAACATTTACTAATAAAGTAGGAATTACAAGGACGTTTGCAGTTTTAACTGCACTATGTACTGCTAAATGTACAACAGTGTGTCCGTGTACTTATATGTAACGATGTGCATAATATTCATTATATACATTATTACATAGCATGAATTAGTGCTCATACTATTCATGGTGTCCCAAATGTTAGATGTAACACATGCTTGCAGCTTGTAAATGGAAAGAAAGACTAGCATTGGCTTACCTTAACTTTGCAATGTGACCATGTTCTCTAGTGCCTTTAGTAGGTCAAACACTGACCTCAAATAAATAAAAAAAACATTGCTATACATTTGATAAACAAGTAAGATAACGTATTGTGTGTGAACATCACAATCAACATTAAACTACCTCTAGAAACCCTTTGCCTAATTAAGCTTTTGCTACAGCTTCTCTAATCACTCCAACTTTGTTCCGCTGTAAAGCTGAAATGCAGTTGGTTATTCTCTGCTTTGCTAGCTCTTTAATCAAACTCTGGACTTCAGTTTATTTATTTATTTTTTTCCCCCACCAGGTTACAAATAGCTCTGGCTCTGCCGGGACAACTTCCATTCTTCCACTGACTAAGCACTGGCTTGACACTCTCACACAGCTGCGACAGTAAATTACTCTTTTCACAAACTACAGGTCTATAAGTATGGATCCACTGTTCCAATCTTGGGAGATTGATCTACTTGTCAGACTCAATAGAACTATGGAACCAAATATTTAAGTTGTCAGGAACTAAGCTCACCAGATATATGTCGTGCCCATTCATCTGGAGAGTTTCCTTTGGCTTTTGAAACATCCCAACTGGACGGAATGGCTAATACTTTTCATTTGGTCTGAGCTAAACTGTGTGCACGACTTGTACCACTTCACTGTGTAGTTCTAACAGCATGTCATTTTAGTGCAATGACTACCTTTCTTCGGTGAAACAAGCTAGACATTCTGAGGTAACTTCAGGGAAAGGTAGTTTAAAATTGCAGCTTTTAATACAACATTGTTACCGTGTTATTACTGCTTGTCAGAATATAAAGTGCATTGGGATTTTCCTTTATCCCTGCCAGTATAAAATGAAATCCTAAAATAAAACTATTTTGAAACCATTTTGTTCATGCTGTGCTGCCATGTTATGTGAATGTGTCCACCCAAAAGCAGCCAGGAACAGATATTCCATTAGTTTTTATTAACCAGCCATTTTTTTTTCTAAATCATGAGGACTGGTGTTTAAAATTCATTTTTTCCTCCTTCAGCACCAATTTCTTGGGTCACAAACCACTCCCCTCTCTCCCCACCCAAGTTGAGTGTTATTTTGAAAGCGTACAGGACAGGACAAATATGTTTGTGTGATCAATCACCCGCAGAGCACCTACTATATTACTGTAATATTATATAAACACTCTCAGGGCCCTATTTTAACAGTCAAGGCAATTTTCAAATGCTAGCAGTGGCTCAAGGCACTGGCGAATTAGGGCACTTTCAACTCAATTTTAGTCATTTTGTGATACCAGGCTTTAGCACAACTAAGGCGCAGTTGTAAATGAGGCTGGTTCGATAGGAATAAATTAACTGTGTGTGTGATGGGGGGTTTGGTCTCATTATTGCTAATCAGATTGCCCCATTTCTTTCCCTCTAAAAATTGTCTGTTAGTGCCACAGTCAACTGATAATTTTATCATGACCCGAAGAGCAATTGCGTTATCAGAGGCTCTATCGAGAGCCTCTCGATGAACCATTACTTGTGGTATCAAAACAAAGGTGAGTTTTAATTTTAATATTCATCTCCCCCCAAACAAAATACATTTTTAATTAATGTGCAAGTGCTTCCTTGTTTCTTTCCTGTCAATTTTTAATACCATTATTAAAATAAACACACAAAAATATCACCACTTCAACTAAGTTACATGAATTTCAGATGTGCACTTGATAAGATGAATGTATACTCAATAGAGAAACAACTCCAAAGCCAACCATTCCCTGCTCTCTTGAGTATTTTTGCATCCATTTATAAACAGCTTCTGCATTTTTACATCCATTTATACAGCTGGATATGTACTGCAGCAATTAGGTTAAGTACCTTGCTCAAGGGTACAACAGCATCGTTCTTGCTAGGAATTGAACCAAGGTTACATGCCCAGTTACTTAAACATCACAAGGCACTGTCGCTGCTATGTTGTGTAGAATACAGCATGCCACAAAGAATGCACAGACTTTCTGAGGGCTACATTGTGCTGGCTGATCAATCATTGACTTTGCCTTGCCAAATGCACGAATAAAAGAACGATGTCAGTTGTGTTCAGGGCTCAAATTCAATCCCCCCAAACAACTTGTCTTGTCTACCTGCGCTGTGGCTACAAGACTGATCAGTGTTGAGACAGGATGCAGCCAAAATTCTGCCTATGATAGATCAGTATTTTGTACTAGTAGGATTAACAACATCAAAAAAAACTTTCATTTCTGCCCAAATGAGTGATGTAATATTGACCTCTATGACCAACGTTGATTGGACGTCTACCTGATGTCAAAATGTCTGGTGGGATGTAGGAGTAGCCACTGTCCACTAACAGTCATTATGCAATTTCAAATAGTCCAATTTATATGAAATATTTTGCGAATCTGAGTTATGTGTTCAAGTATATATATATATATATATATATATATGGCACATTCATGCCACCAACATAGAACAATGCGGCAGCGTTTGCATTTAAACTTGGTCTGGGCTGGTTTAAATAGCAGACATTATTGACTGCTAGTATAACCACGCAATGCACAAACCAGAAAAGAGTGTCATTCCTGTTGCCATCGTCACGTAATGAGCTCAGAACAGTGTCTCAGGGGTGTAAAACTGAATCCCAAGGGGCAGTGCCGGCGGGTTTTTGTGTTCTCCTTTCAATCAGCTGCCAATTCTCCAAGGCCTATAGGCTATAACAACAGAAGTTCTAACCAAGTCAAGTGCGTCACACCAGGTTGTCTGGTGACTGCTTGACCGAGATATTCTCACCTGTGGATGATCATTGGAGTTATTATGGACAGTAGCATGTAAGTCATCAGATCAGTTGACACCACTTTGCCAGCAAAAACTCACATGGACACGCCTGTCATGATGTGGATTATGAGCAGAGCTAAAACTGACTTTTAGTGCCCCACTGTGAGGTTTTTACAATGTTATGAAAATGCCACTAACGATGCTTCTGCTGTTGTTATACACTGTGACTCTGAAACAGGCCGTTTTTAGAGTGGGACTTGTGTGATTACCTCAGGCGAAGCTCATCTGACGCTGATTATGAAACGGGGAACAATCTGCTATCAACCTTTACCTGACGGGCCAGTACCCCTGACATTAAGATGCCAGTCAACGACACGAACCTCCTGGAGCTAACAGACAAAACACCATCTGCCATGCTCCCAGGCACCCCACTTTCCAAATATAAATTTGTGAGAAGCAACCAGGAGCAAGCAGGTCTGCCCTGACGAGGCTCAGAAGTACAGCTGTTAGGCTGACGTAGGTCCCGTTCCACTTATTACAGGCCCAAGGAACATTTCCCCTTAGCTCTGCCACATGGAGAAGTGCAAATGCTCATTCTTCTCTTCACGGCCTGTTTGCTGAACTTATTCGGACAATAGAGTGAAAATCTCAGCAATAATGAAAGCATAACAATTAAGAGTCAAAGTTAAGAACAGGTGTTGACTGAATTCAGTGCAGGATTTGACCATAAGCAGATTCTTTTAAAATAATTTCAAGTGCACAGCCGTTTTTCGTGTGCCATGAGAAATGTTTTTTTTTTTTTTTTTAAATACAGAACGACCTAGAAAATTCCAGATTAGGAGTGAATAAAACCCAGCCTCAAACTGGCGTAAATAAGACCTACAGAAACCAGGAGATCAAGTGTACCAGAAAAATGACTGAAGATACAGCTGATCAGCAGTCTGAGAAGAGCAAGGCCTTACACATATCTGCGACAGACCATAGAAAACAGAGAAGTCACAAAGCAAACACTCTTCCTTCACTACTTCAGCACTGATGCAAACTGGCACTCTATGGCCTCTCTCAGAAAGAGAAAATAAAAGTTCAGCGGCAACCAAATGGCTTTTTTTATCCAAAGGTTGGATTTGCTGATGTTGCCTTATGAAAACTAAGACTTCTGTTCACACCCTGGAGAGTGATGTCATGCTCTACTCTCAGCTCGTTCCTTTCCCCACCAGTGGAGATCCTTTTCAGAGATATTACTTCAGCCTAATTATTACTTTGGCAAATTATGCATGCATTTCCCATTAGGAAAAGCAGGAATTCAATTATTGGATGTTGTTTTCCTTTATCTACACAAAACACGACGGCATGCAGCGTGAAGTTAAGTTCAGAATACTTTGTGATATCAAAGCCATCTCAAGCTCACTCAGTGAATATACGCTACCTTGCACACCTCGTAAAGGCCATATAAGCAGCACTATACAGACTGCACAGCTAAATCTGTACTTTGGTCTAATGCCACGTGTGCCCTGGTGTGCTATTAAAATGTTCTAACCTAGAATAATCATAACAATAAGTGAAATAATCTTCACACTTATTCATTTTCTCATGATAATGATGTCATTTTTCCGCTCTTATTGTGGACTGCAACAGCATAGAAACATGCCAGTTCTAAAGCTGATGTGAGGTTTTTGTGTTGCTGGGTACATCAACAATACATTTTGATTGGTGGGCTTGGAGTAATCTCAGTGGATCATCGAGAGCACTCCAACACTACCCACTAGAAGTCATTCAAAAGTTATCAGATAAGTTGGCCCTCAACTTGATTTTCACTTTGGCAAAAACTTATTCGGCTATTCCAATGTGCCAATCCCTCAAGTCAACATGACCATCAAACTCCTGACTTATTGTCACACATTCGGTCATAGTAATATTCAACGGTGTGTCAGTGCCTGCAGTAGATGCTGGGTCATAACTTAAGGGTTGGCTTCATACACTTCTTTCTATTGTGGTACTTACTCACAGTAATAGCTTTCATGGTATTCAAATTTATTTATTTATTTTTTTAAATATAAGATTTAAAACATTTTAATCTTAGAATGAACTGTGCCAAAGAGAATTCTATTAAATTTATACCGTAATTAAATGTTACACTTGATCCTTTTACTGTAAGTGATGCGTGTATTTGAAAAGCGCCAGAGAAGTTACTTGTGAGATGTGGTCGGTAAAAAGATTACAGTAAGGCATTCATTTACCTGTCTGAGAAAATGATTAAGAGGAGATGTTTTTTCTGGTTCTCTGATATAGCACAATTACACACTCATATGAGAACTAAATCAATTTATCGACAAAGGCAGCTGCTGGACCAGAGGATCTTTAAAAGGCCCATTTTTAAGACTTATTTACTGTTAGAGTACAGTCCCCCGCTTCAAGACTTTAATTGAATATCATTTAAACAATTATTCCTGGGTCTAAATTAATGAATTTTCTTTCTTTATTTATTTCTGCTGTTGTTCAGAAGGTTTGCCTGCAGTATCACATTAGTAATGATTCTCTTCACTCTGTCCGTCTCCGCTTCAGTGCGTTGGTAATTCGCGGAGTTCTACCGAACACACAAACCAAAACCTATAAACAACCATTGCCCTCAATGCAAGTGATAAACACTCACATCAGTTTAATTAAATTCTTGATCCCTGTGCAGAGGGCAGAGTTAAAGCTCTGAACCGGAGCAACAGTTGAGTCACTGCGGCTAAATACCTACACAGCCATACACAAATATGACACTGAGGGCCTTTAAGCGGCTGGGTTATAGAGTGTCCCTGAGGCCGCAGTGTCACAGCGCTGATGGAACTGTTCCTCTCTACCTACCTCGCATTCATTGTTGAAATTAATAGTCGACAATGGGCTCTCACCCTTACCCTGCCCCAAGCGCTTTACATTAGTCTGATGGCTTGCTGTTAAATCACCTGATGTTAGCGTCACGGGGGCTTCAAAACTAGCACCTTTCTTCCATCCCCCAGACACTGGCTGGCTCTTTTATGCACCAGTCAGAAAATAATTACATACAATATTGACTATGCGCCGGGGTGGGGTGATGAGTGAAATTAAGAGGGACATATTTTCCAGAGACAATGCAAAAGAAGCAATGACTAATCTGAATGACTGCAATCTGAATGAGTGTAATCTTGCTTTCAATGGTTTGGCTCATTGGTGACCGAGTGAACCCCAGGAGTGGAACTGCTGTGCACTGCGTGGATGATAACATCGAAGATCTATGTCCCCAATTTCCACCCACCAATTTCACTGTACCAATCCTACCTCTAAAGACAGAAAAGCAGAGGCCCTTTGTTACCCTTTAGCACGTTGCTCCTGGAAACACGAGTCGTGCAACCAGGGCTGCTGGACATGTATTCAAAAAGCATCAGAGTAGGACGGCTCATCTAAGACCAAGTTTCTCCTCTCCATGGGCTCCCCTTATACAACATGACCAAAAAAGCAAAACTGCTCCAAGATTAGCCCTCCTACCGAGAGACGATTTATGAATACCGGTCATATGAATCCTGCCCACTCCCTTCAATTTAATATAATGCATATGTATGGGGAAAAAACTGTATTGATGCTGGGAACCAAAGAATGTAGTTCTCTTTATGGTAGTTCACAAAAAAAACTAATATAGTGCGATAAATGAGAATAACATATTTTTACAAATGTAAATATGAATGGGATATAAATATCCACAATGATACAGTAGTCATAAAAATAGATTAAAGCTTAACCTAATTATCAAAACATCTGCTTCAATACAAATACAGTAAAAGAACACAGTGGAATTAAAGTCACAGAAATCTTCCTTGATAACAACACATGGCATTGATATTCTTAAAATACACCACAGGAAACCCAAATTTATCATCAGACTTCATAAAAAGAGGAGATCTGTATGTTTGAAATACTTTTCAGTCAGGTTATGGATTCATTGCATGCACAGTACTAATTTGTAGCCATAGTGCTGTGAATTCAATGCCTTGTAGATTTTCATCTTGTACTGTGCTTAATATACAGACCCCAGTCCGTATGCTTAGAAAGTACACAGGTCAGAAACAAGCACTGATAATGACTGAGACAGAAAGGAGCATGTTACAGATTCAGGGAACAATGACAGGACTATTTGGCAATTAGTAGCAGAGAGAACCAGCCCAGGTAGGACTCTTATTTTGAAACCACCATCCAGAGTAGAAAGAAGCCGTCTAAAAATGTATTGGCGGAAGGTGCAGAGTGAAAATGTCACATTAGGTTACATGCTTATGCTAGAAGATGAACTGATATTTATTTAACCACGGGGCTGTTAATGCTTCATCGGAACAAGCAGCACTGTTCACACAGGTCTGTTTAAATACAGGAGCCTTAGGGCCCTGCAAGTGGGTGAGATGTGTACCTCCCACACATACATGCACACACACACACACGTACACACACACACACACACACACACACATTTCAAAAAGGTGGCATATATTACATGTTTTCAACACCAATTACCATGCAACATCAAGAATGATCTAGTCTAGCAAAGAGGGCTAAACCTAACCTCCAAGCAATTGCATATGGAATCTTGAGACCAAATGCCCAAAAGTCACAACTACGGCTTTACAATATGTTAAATCCTTAATTGAGACCATTGAGACCAACCTGGTTTGTGAAAATTATGTACAAAAAGTGTCATGTCGGAGGCACAAATGATCGATGACTCTGGTGTGTGGTGCTCCGACTGCTTCAGTGTCTTATATCTCTATCTACAGGCATGATGGCTGTTCTTTATAAAGGGCTGTGACTGGGCTTCCAGTGTCACTGGTCCTAATATTACTTCAGTGCTCACTAATTCTAATTTTTAAATGGTCTTTTTTTACACTAGGACATCAGAGAGCAAAATTTTCCCCCAGTATTTAGACAGAAATATCAGGGAGATAGGCCAGCTAGTGTGTGAGTACCTCATATGAGGAATGACTTGAAATGTAGGTTTGGTATGTTCACATAAATATTACATAATGAATAAGAAAAAAAATAAAGCTTTTATTCCTAAATAAAAAAACAAGCGATGTCCAATTTTATTTCTGAATGCATCACTGATAGATACAAATACAACAATGGAAAAAATCCCTCGAATCAAGTGTCAAAATGATCACTATCAGATAAGCCTTCATTTCAGTGCAAACAGGATTACTGCAGCATCAACGACTGAAAATTCTGCAACACAGGAAATGTCTTTTTTTTTTCTTTTTTTTTGTATGCACCGGCACAGTTTTCCACTCCAGGCAAACTGACAGTATATTGATCAGAGTGTATTGGATAAAACTGCTTCGCGGAATCGGGGTGTAAACAGGAGTAACTGTTATAGAACGGGCGGTGTAATCTGCCAGGCACGTCAGTAATAATGAGGTGCATTAAGCCTCCTTCTCAGGCCCCGCGTGTGGCGCCATCTGTGTGACTGCATGGGAGGGACTCCCCAGCGAGACTCGAGGGCCCACTTCGGGGACGACAGCACTGCAAACACGCCTGGGCACTGGTGTTAATTCCCGCGCAAACTGAACCCTTTTCATGTGCACCCGGTTTGGTGGCTTTGTGGTCTGCGGAAAACCTGTATGGGATGGGTACCACAATAGGGGAGTGTATCCGTAAAATAAATAAATAATAAATTAAAAGCTGTGCCAATATTCTTTTATATTGCATTTGCATATTGACCCACCCAGACTACCTCTGGCCCTACCAGTTACCAGTGCACAGATAGGGAAGTATGGGGCTGGCTAGAAATCACACAAGGCTGTCCAGTGATTTTAAAATAAATAAATAAATAAATCATCTATGTATGTACAGTAGAAGCTCTGAAACAAGTGTTTTAAACTCCCAGTCCTTGAGGGATGCAGGTATTTGTGTTTTCCGTTCGATCTGCAGCTAATAAGGCCTTGAGAACAAGGTGTGTGAATTCTTTAGCCAATCAGTGATTTAAATTATTCACTGACACTGACACATACTGAAAAACCAGCAGATACTGCAGCCCTACAGTGCTGGGCATCTGCACTCAAAGATGAAAGAATGAAGGTAGTTCTCTCTTGGTCACCAAAAAAAAAAAAAAAAAAAAATTTAATTAACCAATCGTCAAACTAGCTGTAATGAGGATATCAGTAAAAATATTTAGATCACATTTTTTTTGTGCGGTTTGGTTGTTTCTTTTTTTTTTCCTGCTGTTTCTTCATTATTGGTGCCTGGTTTTATAGTATCCAACTGGGTTGCACAGTGGTGCACACAAACAACAGAAAAACACAAACAAGAACAAATAATTACCCAAATTCATGTGAACACATAAAATAGACTTGTGACAACGAGCCTCAAACACTGAAGCAAAAATTGAGCATATTTCTTCCGTGGAACTGGGCTAGATGGGAGCTGCTAATAAACTCTGCACAGTTTCACAGTAATATTGCTGCATTTTTCAAAGACAATGCCGAGCAATCACATTCTTTTCTTTCTTTTCATATGTGGCTTTTTTGAGCGCATCTTGTATTTCTCTGCAACTCACCCTTTGAGACCTTCTTTATATAAAAGGCTTTATTTGCTCTACAGTAATCTCAGTGATACAACTTATAATATAAAAAGAAATAAAATACACAAAATAAATCAATACTTCAGGCTTAGATCCAGCTAAAATGAAAATACACAATCCAAACAGCTAATCTGCACCACATCTTCCTCCTCTCAGGCCAACGTGACAACACCACCAGCTCTGAGATGCTTTTCTGAGGTGCCATAAATAAGTGTGTGATCACTCTGCATCTGCCAGATAAGTGCTGCATATCAGACATGATGAAACTACCAGTTAAGGCCTGGATTCAGTGGCGTTAAAGGGGAAGAATGCAGGTGATCTGATTAGCCACAATGAGCCCGAACCTCCACCACAGCCACAGGCCATTTATTCCTTTTAAACCAGCTTCTGTTGCAACCCTGTTACAGTCCTCAGTCACAGAATTTCCAAAATCAAGCCGAGCATGCCTTCATTTGCCATTGGCGTGTATTATCACCAGGCTGACAATCACTCCTTGACTGTGAAAATAGGCCCGTAATCAAGCCTGTGATGCATGGCACCTGTGCAATCCAAAACTCACCTGCCAGCCTTACCCGAGCGGGGTCTGACCGCGGGCTGGCGCAAACGGCGCCTGATTAGCCCAGCCCTGCCGGCGGGGGAAGAGGCACCCCGTGGCCCCTTTTGGCCGAAGCTTCGCCCACCGCGCGTGCGCCCTTTAAGGAAATCAGGCCTGTTTAATCGATATGGGCCAGGACACAGAGGCTGCGCAAATTAACCTTGCTTGGTAATTATGTGAGGTAGGAGGCTCGTGGTGTAAATGTTTTTGCTGCTCTCAGCACGGCGGCCCACACCTGATCGATAGCAGAGTGTATTAACGACGGCTAAGTGAATGAATGCTTCCATGGACTTGCTGAAGTCTCTCGGAGCGCGCCCGGCCGACCTGGCCTCCATATGTATATGGAGCGGAGCAACAGACCACACTGAGGGAAGGAACAGGATCAGAGCTCCCCAGGTCCTTCCCCACAGGGCAGGTGGATGTTTTCTCGGGGAAGCTCGTCGTCGTCTCATGGACCGGTGGCTGAAGCTAGTTTGGCCGAACGCCACCTGGCTGCTGTAGACGCGCGGCATGGATCTGACTGATACAATGCCGTGTCAACATTTATTATTGGAACTCTGGAATGAAGCTACCCCACTGCTTGCTTACAGGAACAGAAAAGTGTCCCTGCAGTGTAGTTCTGGTGATTCTTTAATGGACCATTTTCAGGCATTTTCCTGGCATGGGTTTAATGCGCTGGTACCGCTGAAGGAGAGATCCACACCATTAGCTAGTTAATGGTGCTGAGTGACCACCTTTATCCCATCTTAAAGCACTTCTTTCCAGCTGGGATAGTGTCTTTCATAACAAAACCACCGTCTACAGAGCACAAGTAGTCACCCAATGGTTTGAGACACTGATGCAATTCATGTCATGGCTTTCTCAGTCACCAGATCTGAACTCAAATGAGCATCAGAGATTCTGGAGCAACGTTTTCTACCTGCAACAGCTAACCATGAATGGTGTTGTATTCTTCCAACAGAATTCCAGATGCCGGCAGACTCTCAGGGTGCATTCGGGCTGTTTTGGCCCCACGTGGTGGCCCAACACCCTAAGTGACTGCCAATTCAATTTTCTGTTCACTACCTGTACAATCATTTCTATTCTTGCCATACTTCACTATTTCATGTTAGCAAAATGCTTTCATTGTATTCAGTAATAGCAGGATAAGTTTTTAATATTCATATGTGACTGCCATTGCCTGGACCTCTCACACAAAGTACACATATATGCAAACGGTTGTTGCCTGCCTGTTGCCTCGCCGGTTATAAACAGCCATTAAAAATAACATGATAATCTAAACTACCCTTTCACTGACTTGCCATACCCGGATCCTTGCAGTCTTAACAGCATGTCCCTTTAAACACATGCTAATTTGCTGTACAAACAGCGCTGTAATGTGTATATATGTGCTGAGCAGATTGTATGTTTACGCTTGAAGAACGCTTGTGTCACCATGAATAAATATGCGAGTTAATTGGCCAGAAAACAGAGCAATATTGCTACATCTTTACATGGTGCTGCTGTTCTTATATAAGACATAAAGCATGTGCATTATGGGGCTCATTCACCAACAGGGGTGTGCTGGGTAAACACTTCTGTGCTAAAGTTAAGCCTAGCTATCCCTTAACCTTTGCATTCCGTTTACTTCTTAACACTGGAGAAACTGTTAACCTGGTAGCAAATATACACAGGACATTATTGGGATTTTAAAGAAATACAGAAATAAAACGAATGATTAATTTTTGTAAAAATAATCAATAAATAATATATCTATTGCAAGTCCTGATAATATAAACAGGATATATGGTTAACCGTTTAACAATTTAACAATGAAAGTGTGATTCACTGTTTCTTATAAAGATGTAATTTATATAAATCCACTATAATGAAGAAATGGAGGGCATAAATCACGTTTATCTTTTAAAAATTAAAATGAAACCATTTTTTCGCAGTAGATTATTCACATTTATTGTTTTTCAATGAACATCCTCACTTATTTTTCATCTTTATGTTATATTAAAAAAAAAAAAAACAACTAGGCAAAAAGACTAATCAAATGCAGATGATGAACAATGAATAGAAATAAAAAATAAGAACCAGATTTGTACTGGTTTAGTGACTGGTTATGCAATACATGTCTCAAGTGTAATTCCCCTTTTACTAGAAGTTTAAAAACAGGTCAGTTTGACCCCAACCAAACATAAAGGTTAAGCTTATGAAAAAGACTGGCTTAGAAGCACTTTGGAAAACTCACCCTTGGGACTGATCTGCTTAATCTCTCCTGTTCCACCCATTACCAGTATTGTACAAAACAGTCACTCATACAGTAAGTGTCTGCGGACTGGGATTGGGGTTTTAGTAAATAAGCAGTGAATGAAAACACGTCTGACTACAAATCAAACTGAAAAGTATACTTCATATACTGTAGTATGTTTGACAGAATAACACTGCATGTAATATGTATGACTACCTGACAGAGAATTACACTGCATCTACCATCTTTGACTAACAGACAGGGAAGTATACTGCATGATACTTATTTGATTGTCAGACAGTTGTACACTGAATTTACCATGTTTAACTATCAGACAAAGAAGTATGCTGCATGTAACATGTTTGACTGTTGTACACATAAGTAGAATACATGTAACGTGTTTGAGTATCAGCCACAAGTACACTGCATGTAACAAATTTGACTACTGGACTCTACTTGAACTGGACTGCATAACAGAATATGAGGCTCGGACTAGATGAATACACCTTTTAACTAAAAAGCAAACTGCTGAAACTCTGGAAGCAGGTGCTCTTGAATACAGGTATGTTTCAGCTTGTTCTGAATAATAGTTCAAAGGATACTCTGATATAAAACAAACTTCCTTTAGCACACTCCACTCAGCTGCATCCCTCAGCTGAAATATACAGGGTGTAGTCAAAGGCTCTTTTTCAATCTACTGAGGTTGTTTGTGTCATCAGGGTTTTTAGATTCTAGGCTCCACAGTGTGAGCCCTTTGAAGCCGACAGTTGTGTTGTACCAAATTTAATTTGATTGATCTGATTCTTATTGATCGGATCTCAATCTCTCTCTCTCTCCCTCTTTCTCTCACTCTCTTGCCGCACGCACGCACGCACACACTTTGGAACAGGAACTACAGCAAAGATAATCCCTCAACATGAAATACAGCCTACACTCATATTATTTTGAATAAGCTCCAAAACAATATGTACTATATACGAGTTTTGGCAGTAGCCCCTGGTCTTTACCCTGAAGTTGAGAATGCATTTAATACTGTGCCATCTATTGGAAATGCTTTAAAATTGGTATTTTTTCTATTGGTCCTTTGTGGAGCCCACTGGAACATGTGGACATGCTAATGTGCACACTCATGAACACATGAACAGAATCCAGAATGTTCCGAAGTCCTCCCCTACTTATGTAAAGAAGGACAACGGTTACATTACAATCTGAAATGGAAGAGCTTGAGCAATAAAAAGACTCAGAAAATAAAAAGTTACTGGCATATGAACCTTCAATTCCTTTCCATTCTGACAAACGACCATGATAGAAAAGATGGAAAGACAGAGTACAACAGCTTTAATAAGATAAGTGAATCACATTTAGATAATTTCATATGATTGAAAGGCCTGCAGTATGCAGAAGACCAGAAGAACATTACTTGGGAAAGAAATAAAGTGTTATTAGCTTTGCGAATTTAGCAGCTAGTACATTTCTTAACATGAAGACGAGGACGTAACATTTCCCAATAGACAATTGATTTGAACAAAGACCAAGAACTATGGGCTTGGATTTACCATTAAAATTATGGAAACAATTAACATTGTTTTTGATGTCAGTGGAATTTCTTGTAGATATATATGAACATTTGCAAATAAAGCATGTTTATTAGATTGTATATATATTTATATATTTTAGAAACATATATAAAATAACTTTTGCTATCTTAAGTACCACATACCAACAGCAATGCACCTCACTGAATTAACAATATATAAGATATATAAATATATTTTATATATCTTTATATATTTTATATATTGTTAATTCAATGAGGTACATAAATTAACATTACATTTAAAAAAACATGAACAGGACTTGCAGTATAATCAAAATATGATATATTTAAATTAGTTAGATTTTGAAGCAAATTCATTGAATGAAGTACACTCATAAAGCACTTGAGTTTGAATAAACAATAAGCTAATTTAAATTTTGGCGAAGCACTGCATTTTTTTTATAACAACCCTAACCTGTAATTTCAACTGAATCATTTTTTGTCACCACCCTGTATTTTATCATTAATCATAGCTTTCTGGCAAACACACATCCCTGTGTGAGGAGGCTGCTTATCCATGCATTTCCCTCAAATAGTTCTGACTGCATAGGTAAAACGGAAAGGCAAACATAAATACGAATAGCACGGCACTCCCTTAAAAAGCTTCTCGGCTTCTCTACATAAATATATGTATAAGCTTAGACACAAAAAAAGAACAAAGAAGCATCCCAACAGCCATGTACTCATGTACACAGGTGCACCTTTGCTGAACTACGCTCTGTAGAAGGTGATGGACATCTTGGTGATTAGATAAGAAAGATGAACAGCACTGATATATAACTATACTAAACAGAAAAAAACATAACATGGCTGCCAGAGAAATCATAAGACCCTTCAACTGCACACCCTTAAATAATTCAGTAATTCTCTGACACACGTTGGAAAAATCACCGGGAAAGATCAATCATTCTTCTGTATATGGTCTTTTCCACCTACTATATAAACGACAGGAAACCATTTTTCCCCACATGACTTCCTAACACAGAAATAAACATTTTTTCACAAGAAAATTACAGAAGAAAGCTGCTGCATATAAAAAAGGGCGGGCTGGACCCCATGTGCTTGCTCCCAGGCCTGACACAAGACGCAAATGCCTGCTCAGCACGACTGCTTTCCTCAAAGCCCCTCGCCATCTTTACTAAACACTGATGCACACAGAGTTCTGGGACCGCCAAAGGGGAGTGGGAGGGGGGGTTTCAGGTGGGCCCATTATCAGGACCCCCTCTTTACAAGGTCAGCCTCGGTGCTCCTTCACGAGCCTTTTACGTCCCCCTGCCCAGGAATTCACATTAGAGCAGTCCAGCTCTCTTCATAGGGAGATTATGTTCGCTGGGCACTATAAAAACACACCGTAACACAAACGCCACAGTACAACTCTGGCTGGAGGCAGAACCCACAGCACCCTTCCTGTTCAGCATTGAATCCTTTCACTACCGCCCACGGACTCCTGAATAATGAATGCGGGTCTCGCCGGTGCCCCTGGTGAGACGGTGGCAGAGCAGGGCGGAAAGAGGGCGGAGAAGCCCGGTCTCAGCACAGACGGCGCCGACGCCATACCGCCAGCTCGGGTCCTAACCCCTTGTGATTCCGGGCGAGCTCCATGCGGAAGCTCCTTCTCCCCCGATCCCTTCGACTCGTTTCAGAGCCCCTTCCCTGAACGCACAGCATCGCGCCGACAGGGCTTCAGTGATGTACTGCAAGGTCTGTATTTTTCTGTAAAAGACACGGAGGAAGTACCACACTGGGATCATCCCGTACGCAATAACGTCTGCACCCCCTACAGATGAGAAAGGTTTACTTGGCTCGGATCAATCCATCACTAACTGTGATGGATTTAAAAGCACGCTGGGAAGCGCTGGTAGTGAAAATCAGTTGTCCTTTTTTCAAAAGCTACATGCAGAGTTTATTGGAATTTCAGGCTTAGCCAGATTGTTTATTTTTATTTTAATGGTTGTTATTTGAAGATGATTTCAAAAAAGAGTTAGTGTCAACCGGCCAACCAGAGCGAGGCAGAGAACAGCGATCAATCCAGCACTTTCTGAAAGAGGAATATTGATCACTTGCTGGGATTGAGAGATATATCTAATGAAAACAAATGCTGCTCTAAAAGCTTTCAAGTACAGGTGAGATATTGCCATGTCACAGGACAACCCTGAACCTTCATACGAGTACTGCTCATATCAATTAAGCACAGGAGAATTTCATAAACACAGCAACTTGAATCCATGAAGGCTATGGATTCATTCTCTAATAAAATACTCACAATAGTAGTCTATAATGCACACATCAAGCTCGCCTGCATGCCTTTCATTAGGAATCATCAAAGGTAACACGGAGGCATAATGCATTTTAATTGCAGCACATTCATTTTTCAATTTTATAAAGCGTTTGGAATAATAAGGCCTTCTGCCCAATAAACAGCCAGGTAAAAATATACGTGCCAATTACTAGGAAAGTGATTTAACATGAGCCCATCGCGTCCAATTTCCTCCTGTACAAAGCCCTAACGCTGCATCAATTATTCCTTAATGTTGGTAACAGCATGGTGGCGAATGCGCCCAAAATTGGTACACAACTTCAAGCTGGAATACCCAGTAAGTGGCTCTAATCAGCATTACGCTCGCTGAACACCTGCAGCACACGGCATCATTGCATACTAATTAGGGTGCTGCTTTTTCCTGACATTATTTCCCCAGAACAAAGAGCACTTTTTTTACGCTGTTCTCCTCTCCTTCCAAATTCAAATTTGTTGATGTGAAAAGGTTAAAAAAAGAGTGGCATTTTAAGCAGGAAAGGGGTCCATTAAGGAATTGCAGAGAAACCGTGAGTTTTTGCGGCGTGGATATGGGGCCGATGTCCAGGCTGGCATGGTGCTTATACCATATCAGGTGGCCCTGAACAAACGGCTCAAATGGAAAGCCATTATTCAAATTCAACATGAATTTTACATGTTCACACCCCCATAACAACTGTTATCGTAAGGCAGTGGTTCTCATGTCTCAGGTGCTGGGCATCCCTGTGTGTGCTGGTTTTTGCTACAGCCAATCTCTTATTTACTTAAATTTAACTTGTTCACTTGTTTAACACGTGTCTAGGTTCTTTCACATATTTTATCCTTATACTTATTAACACAATGCATGTTTAGCTCAAACTCTTTACCGTCTTTGAATTCTTCATTATCTACCAAATGGTCAGTTTCAGTGGCCAGGTGTCCACACATTCACCGATTATGAGCCTGTCAATACGATTTTAAATCTCATTATTTTTTTTACCTCTTTATGTAATCGTTTACAATACAGGACAATAGAAATGAATATGGGTCTCCTATTCTACAGGGCAAGCACAGCTATTCCTGACATAATATGAAAAGTGTCTAATTAAGAAAAATTAACAGCTTGTTAAAATTCTGAAATTGCTATTTTGGTTGGAATGAAAACCAGCATTGGCAGGGTTCCGTAAGGGACGGCACCGGCCGCACTCACCAACAAAGTCTGTTATCCTGCCTTTTCCAGCTCCTCTTTCTCACCATCTTTCCTACAGTTTGAGCAGCAACAGGAACATGAACTAATTCACCCAGAGAAGACCTCTGGCTGACAGGTTTACGGCTGCATTCATCTTGCAGTCAGTTTCTCCACGCTGCTAGGAGGCCCTGACTGGGATTCAGAGCGGCCCATTTGGAGAGAGCACTGCTGCCTGTTGGGGGGTTTGGGGGATATGGGACTTAAACAATGGAAGCTTCTCCCCCCAGCCATCCCTCCCCCAACCCCCACCCCCTCTCACAACCCAAGCCCTCTTGCTGTCTCTTGCATCCATTCCTCTTCTACAGCACTAACAGTGTATTAAACAAGCACATTCCAACTGTTTGTTTTTTCAGCCTATCCTTATTAGTGTCTGCGCCTGATTGAAGTTCCATCAGGCAGAAGGCACTGCTGCACTGTATCGGTGACTCTGCAGGATACGGTCGCCGTGTCCGCACGCAGCCACTCGATGGCGTAACATGACGTAACCGCCGTGGAGCACTGTAATATCGCCACTCCCGCACAGCAGGGATGCGGGGACCTCTTGCATGAAACGAATGCGCCGGGCTCCACGATCCTGCATGGTTACACTAGACTTAAACTCCTGAGGGCCGTTCTCCTTTAAATATGGATGTGTACTCTGGGGCTGAATCACCATTGAAAGCATAGCGGTGTGAAGATTTTGTTCAAAGTTTTAGGCAGGCTTTTGTTGCGTAAATATTAGAATTGGAAAAAAATTTTTTTTACATTTTGGAAGATGGTAATATAATATTTGATGAGGACTTATTTATATATTTTGAAGCCAGCTCTTTAAATTTATTCTATAAAGCGGGAATTAAATTAATGTTTAAAATATGGCCACGTTCTTCTTTAACCATTTCAGGTCAATAACAGTGAAAGTGACAACACACAACAAACTAGAGTTTGTCAAGGATGAGAAGAGATAGCCCTGATTTATTAATGTATCAAAAATGAATATAAAATGTAAAATATTATTTCACCTGTTGATAAAACTGCATATACCCACTTCATCATAAAATGGAGCACAGTTCTATATCTCTAATAAGAATTTGTTTTTAATGACTTGCCTGGTGAAATAAAGGTGAAACAAAATAAAAATAACGGGAGTCTAGTCTAACAATGGTCAATAATTGGTTGATGAATTGTGGATTGTGAAGAAAACTGCTGCATCTAAAGAACTGCCAATGAAAATTGAAAATTAAAGAGAAAATAAACTGCTGTGTGGGGAACCATTAGTCAATCAGGGGGAGAGAAAGTCTCTCTTTAAATGCAAAAGCACTTAGGGATTACTCTGTCAATTAAACAGATGGGTCACAATGTATTTGCTTCCTTTCAGACACATGTAAAGAATTAGCTTTTTGGTTCTTACTAATTATTGTATCACCGGTGAGCACAGGTTACACATAAATGGCTCTGTGTCAAAAGGAATTATGAGCAGACATTCATTTGTTGCCAAAGGGAGGTCCTTTGCGTTGTCACGGTGATAAATTGGCTGTAATTGTTGAGTGGATGCAAGGAGAGAGCGGCGGAGAGATCTCCTCAGAGCGGCGGAGGCAGTAAAGCACCTCCGGCTTGTCAGAATCGCTGACACCATCGTACGGAGGAATTATGGCGTCTTCAAGAAATACAGTTTGGTGAAACGGAAATCATTTCCGCAGACAGCTACATTTGGGAAGACTTATGTCCTGTCGTGAAACAGTCCATCTTTTAAGCAGTGCATTGAACAAAAAAAAACACAGCGCCATGTCCTTTTCTCAGTCACAACAGCCGAACTTCGCTACATAAATTACAACCATCTCGTTCCGCTGGACAGTCGAACCGTGTGTGTGGGCAAGGGGGGGAGGGGGGTGCTGTGGGCATTAAAACGTCACCTGACTTATGAGGGAAGCACAGCTCCCATTGTGTGCGTTCGCATTTGCTTCTGCCTGACCTCTCTCAAAGTCTCACACTCTTCTCTGCCATCCAGCACTAGCCAGGCTGAAACACACTGCCGAGGGGGCCCTGTAATTGCGGCGCACACGAGTGGGCAGTGGGGAGTGGGGTCGGAGGTCACGCAGGCAGCAGAGCTGCAGAGAGAAGTGTCCATGTTGAAGAGAAGAACTGTGGAACCACTTCTGCATGTCCCTGATCAAGGTCTAACAATTACTATACCCCACACG
Organism: Anguilla anguilla; assembly: GCF_013347855.1. NCBI lineage: Eukaryota > Metazoa > Chordata > Actinopteri > Anguilliformes > Anguillidae > Anguilla > Anguilla anguilla. The sequence continues at coordinate 28,509,029 of NC_049212.1, forward strand.
CCCACCCGCCCACCCCACCCCTGCCAGCATATATTCAAATTCTTTACATTTTATTAATCTTTCACTCAAACAAAAATGTATTTTTTAAAAATGATTCATTTTTGGGGTTGATGTCCTGTGACTTCAGGGCCCTCCATTACACGGTGTTTAGAGCATCTCAGCGGTGCTATATATAAATGAATACATACATTATTATTATTATTCTTGTTGTTAATAATGATGAAAACTGTAACCCCTTCTAATGAGCAGAAGCGCTAATAGCTAGTTAGTACTTCTGGGCTTGCTTTGGGTACATGCTGTTAAGTCTCAAATGAGAGAAATAAACAGGAGAAAGTGTTACATATTTAATTAATCATCTCAAAATTAACAGCTACTCCTACTTATCATCTGCTTTATCAATCTGCTCCATATTTGCAGAAACCTCTGTAGATTTAATCTCATTATGCTTGCCTTTTAATCCACAGAGGCAGGATCATTCAAATTCGCTACGAAGGACTCTTTGAAGAAACTTTTTCTGAAGATCATTGTCCTCGATCGTGAAGTTTTCCCTTCTGTTAATTAAGGCAGCTGCCCCTTGTTATGAGAAGCATGAATGAGGAGTGAAGGGAAGAGCTGATGTGAATTTCTCCTTCGTGATTTGCAAGTCTTCACAGTGCTGACAGCGCAATCAGTCCATTCTGTGAGTCTTTGCAAAACCCTGTCAGTAACTCACTAATAATACTTTGTGTGGTCAGCATTCACATCCACATTGAGCTCATCTATGCTTCCATGATCAGCCGGGGTATCCAACCCGATTAATTGTGCTTGTGTCTACATTTTAGGGAGTCTGGTCTAGTAATTAAATACATAAAAGGACAAAAGATCAATTGAGTATAAAAACATATCCTTAACATATGATTTTAAGAATTTCAACACATTTCAACATTTTCAACGCATCGTTTTAAGAATTCATGTGGACTGAGTTCAAGTGAGGATAACAGAATCCTTCTGGAAGGCAACCGCAGCGAACTTGGAGCCCTCCACATAAACAGCCTGACCCCATGGACCGCAATTCGGGGAAGCGACGGAAAACAAAGGGGACAGCATGGAGCTGGAGTTCCCAGGATGCACCGCAGGGGCCACGCAGGTCGCTGCAGGGGGAGGTTCTCATCAGTCAAGCCATCCGTGTCTAATCGCGGCGCATCCCGAAATGGCTGTGCCCTTTTTGGCAGCTGTGCGGGGCGGCGTCCCGTAGGAAGGGCGCCGGGAGGCGTGCGGTCGCCCTTCGCCTGGGCACGCTTGTCCTGGGCACGCCTGGTGGGCGGGGCGACCGCGCCGTGAGGACGCACGCCTGGGACGAGCGGGCGCGGTCATCTCTGCCTCCTTCATCCGCCTCATTGGGCCCTGACACGCTCGCAGGAGCTGACGCAGCCCACGAGAGGAGGGCTGCCACACTTTAGAAATGACTGTTATAAAGAATGACTTGCCAGTTGTGCGTACAAGCCAGTTGTGTGTATTAGCACACTTATTTGCACACACACACACACACACACACAGGCACATACACACACTAAAGCTGCAGCTCCAACTGTGCCTGCAGAAATCTGTAGCCTTTAGTGTGTGACCATACTGTCTCTGTGACTGCTCTATCTACTCTGAATGAGCACTCCATCTACTTTATATTTGACCACTCTTTCAGCTCTGTTCAGCCACTCTTTCAGCTCTGCCTGACCACAGTGTATTCTTTATGTGACCTCTCTGTCTGCACAAAATGGCCGCTCTCTCTGCACTGTGTGACCTCTCCATCTTCTCCCCCCTCTGTTACCATTCAGGACAACCCATTTCAGGCCTGGCACATGATCACTGTCATTCCATCCTTGAAACGGAAACACCATTTTACAATAAAAATTCAAAATGTCACTCATGGGTGCAGGTCGTTCACCTGGATAAGGCTGTCATTATATTTTCAAAAAGCTGCATATTTATAATTTATATTTCAGGAACAAAAATCTCACTTCTCAGTATATACAAGAGATGGTTTCTCATTTTAAATTCCATAACTGAGTGTTATTTTAATCCATCCCGCACAATGATAAGGTCATTACATCATCTTATGTTCCACTCATTTGAGATTAGGCTCAAAGTACTGCAGATGTTGGATATGATGCTTTGATCAGTTCTCATTGGATCGCATAGATGTCCTGTTTTAACATAATCTGATTGCAACTGCAATCATTTAAAAATGACATTTTAATTTGCATGTGAAAGGGGATAAATTTATAACCAGAATGAAAGCTTGTACACTTTAAATTGGATTTCAGCAATTGACTGTATCACTTTCTTTCTAATTAGTTTTCTCTGTAATGACAAGTTAACTGTCAGAATGCTTCTTCAACCTTAATCAAACAGAAGCAAAACAACAACAAAGTTAAAAAAATCATGAACTGAATATTAAGCTGTCATTCTGCAGTGAATTGACTTCTATGAATGATCAAAAAGGCTTTTTGTGATGAGTCACATTTTCCCAGCATTTCATCAAGAGCATGTCCCAGATGGCACTGAAAGCAGACACAGCCACTGCTGAGTGTTCCATTATTTATGTTTTTGGAACATTGGTCTGCATGCAATTTAACATGAGCTCCTCTCATGTTAAGTCATATGTTCAGTTAACACTTGACAAATCCTGCCTTTTAACTGAAATATCCCAAATTATTGGTCAATGGGTTGAAGGGTTTTGGATATTTGTCCCTAGATGCGATTTCAGGCTCCAACCATGCAAATGGCAAACCCATCATTCTGGCTAGTTCTGGCAGGAAATAACAATAGCAAATATTTCTTATTTACATGGCAACAGGGCACTGGATCGTGTAGAATCAACAGCAGTCAAGCCACATTCATAAAATACAGGACTGCCAAAGAGGTATTCTATGGCAGGAATTTCACCATTTATCACAGATGTGAAATTTTTTATGTGCCTGGCCACAACTGAATTGTTTGATTTTGAAAACTTGATTGAAGTTACATTAAAGATCCTTTGTGCTGTTAACTTGTGCTAGCAGTGGGTTTCTACTGCCTCACAGACGTGATAACAGTAGGATTGCCAGACGTACACTTTTCGTTCGTTTGTTGTCCAAATTATTTGAAAAACGAACAGGTCCAGTTTTATGTCTCGACAGAGGAATTCATGGAATTAATTAAACCTTATTTTGTAAGAAATTTGCGCGGCAATGACGGTCTGACAGAATGGGCCCCGGTCGTATATCAGCTCTGAGGGGGACCCCACGTGCTATTACAGTTCCAGTTGAGCATGTTGAGCCAGTTTTGACAAATTCTACATCCGGCAACCTCAGCTATCAGTAAAGGCTAACAAGCTCCTCACATTAGCGCTAGGCCCTCTGTGGTACTGTGTGGTCTGTGTTGAACACTGTGAAAGAATCATTAGCTCTGGAGCAGTGCACACAGATCCCACTGCAGTGTCCATGTAGCACTGAGAAGGGAGACACGATTGGCCACGCTAATTTGCAGAGGAAACGCATGCTGTAAAATAATGGCACATTTGATGCATGTGCTAAATGGTGTAGCTACAGTGAAACAGAGGGGTTAGCCCTGGGATGGCAGATGCTAAGCCCGCCCCGTTGATGGATGAAGCGTGGGCGGGTTTGGGATGGGGAACCCCAACGCCACGGCTTTGCTTCCCTTGCCCCCCCTCAGAGCCAACAGCTGCGCCGAATCGCTGTGCGCCCCGACGCCGCAGCCAACGCGGAGCTGCTCGCCGCATGGCATGCGCGGGTGCCGGGCCGCGTCCCGCTCCCTGCGTTTTAAACCAGCGTTTGTTTACTCGTGGATTTCCAAGGAAACAGCTGGTGAAGCTGAACACGGCAGTTGATGAATAAACAAATCAATCAAATAGGAAAAAAAAAAAAAAAGTTACATTTGTGATATGTCTGGGTTGATGAATATCACAGCTCAGATTTTACTGTATGCATCCAAAGAAAAAAACTGATTTAATCTGCATACAGAAAAAAAGTGTAAAAATGTGTGGATGCCTACAGGTTCAAGATTAGATTATTTACTTGTTTAGTACACACCCTTATTCAGAGCTTCAAGCATGCTGAAGCCAAGGTTCCACTCCAGTACGTTGTCCCCAGTAAGCACTCTCCAGGACACACTCTCCAGTACACTCTCCCTAATACACTCTCTCCAACAAAAATATTCAGTAACAAATTGAGTAGGCCTTAGGTCTGAAATAAAATTCCTATTTTTATATTAATGTTACACTTCAGCAGGCACACCTGCTGGAATGGTCTCAGCACAAAACAGTGAACATTTAAACAGGTGCTTTTTATTCAAAATCTGGCAAGACTGAGCAGCTTTTAGGATCATAGCGTGCCAATTAAAAAGAACAAAATATCTATTACAGATGATATGAGAGATGACTAAAACAAACAAAATAAATGTGTATCACATGACATGTTTACTCAAGTCAGTGACATGCCACCCAAGAGAGAAACACACTGAGGTGGCCTTACAGCGCTGTTATTTATGTGGAAGCTCGGAGAGAGACTTACTGCAGGCTCTTCTCTCTCTCCAGTATTTCACACACAAAGGTACAGACGAAGGCTTATTTTCGTGACCTTTAAGATTGTGAAGCTTACAGCGCATGGCTACAGCTATTATAAAGACCAATTTTTTTTTTAAACAATCACTATCACACCATGGTCTATGAATCTAATATAATTGGAACTTAAATCACATTTCTTGTCTGAAGATAAAACAATTAACAGTTCCACCGATAATCTGTTGTTTGCTGTAACCATTTGAGAGCATTAATTTAATTTTCAGACACGCTGGGATTTGTACATAAGAAAGCCTCTAGTGCTTTAGTTCATGTGAAATGTGTTTGCATTTTCCTGAAACAAGCGTTCATCTCATCTGTCAGGTGACAAACACAGCTTCAGCTTCTCCAGAGTGCACCGTTCATGACAAACATCTAATATAACTAATCATGTTCTTTTTAATATTCTAAATACTGCCGTGGGCTTTCTATGTAAGCCTCAAATCCCTAAATTGCATGCTAGGCTATACCTAGCTAATTTACAAAACAGATTTTGTTGTTGTTATTGTAGGAATGCACACTAAACAGCTTGCAAAAATGATTTTACATTTACAGAGTTGATAGGCAACCAAAACAAATGCTGTACTGATAATAATGCTGTACTGTCAAGACTAACTTCTATAAATTTGACATGCATAGTGGATATTTGATTCTGAAATTCTGAAGAGAATGCCTGGAGAAAATAGCAGAAACTGTAGATATCTGGAGCCAAAATGGATGGATATCAGATAAATGACAGATGCAAACTGAGAGAACATATAGTAAATAATGGCTAATTAACCCCACTCCCTCCTTTTGCAGTGCACACAGTAAATCCACTTAGACTATCTGATGCCTGCATTTGTTAAAAATCCTGGGACACAAAACCACAGTTGCTGTCTGGATGCACAAGATTATAATGAAGACTGAGAAATGAAAATAGTACATTGGTGCATATGTCATTTGGAGAGAAATTTTATTCTCACGGCAGAAGAAAAAATGCAATAAAAGCCAGATGGGCCTTCAGTAATGTACTCAAATTTTCATATTGCAGATGCACACAGACACACACACACAAACACGCAATATTTTAACAGCAAGAATATCAACATTCAATGAGTACAGATCAGGCTAGAGTATTTTGCTAAATTTAAAACTTCTCATACTGAGCATGCTCTGGCAGCTGGTTGGCACGGAGATGAGATCTCCTTCACAGAGCTGCCAGGCCCGTCTCAGGCTGAGAGAGACAGCTACTCTTCAGGACGGGTATCTGATTGACAGCTAGGAGCACCTGTGCAGCCGCTGATGCCATACTACTGAGGTGCAGCTGCAGGTCAGGGGGGGGAGCTGCAGGGGGCAGCGCTGAGATAGGGGCCGTGCGTGATCTGCGGCAGAACAAGGTCTAGCACGCAGTCAAAGCCTCTCTCTCCCTCCCTCACCCTCCCGTCTGTCAGTGGCTGTCCTGCTGTCTGGCACTACGAGTGATCTCCTCACCTCTGCAACCTCCCACACAACACCTCAATGGGTGGGGGAGAGTTTGGGAGGCGGGAGGGACTTCGCTCTCTAAAAGCTGTAGAGCGAGCCTGCCATTTCCCACAGCCCTCTGATTTGCACTAGATCTGGAGGGGGTCCTACCTCTCCTCCACCCTCACTCTGTGTCTTTATTTCAGTGGTTAACTACAGCAGAAAGGTCTACCGCAGCCGCTCGTGCCAGTTCTTATTTCCCTGGAGCGTTGCTGAAAAGCTCGAGTCCCACGCGTTGACTGTGCAGTGGCTGTTCTGGGGGCGACGGTGCCTCAGATGGACCCCACCGCCGACGTTAGGGGACCTTCTTTCCTCACCGTGAATGCCCCTCCCTTTCCATTTCCACTCTCTGGTCGACCAGAATTTGTCGCGGCCGAGCCGCGCTCGTCGCTCCTCCGTCCGCTGCGGGGAGCGGAGCTGCAAGCAGGAGGCTCAGTGAAATCTCAGCGTTCACCTCCGTGGGGCATTCAAACGAATAAGCCCGAACCTCGCGAGGTCACGTGAGGAGATGGAGCGGCCCTTCCGTCTCCCCGCCCCAGTGTCTCGGGTCTAAAAGCCATTTGGCTAAAGCGTGGCCACTCTGTCCACATCACTGAGAACTGGCCGTCCGCTTTGAGTGTCTGAGTCTTCAGTCTGCTGAAAGGAAAAATGCAATTTAAGGAAAATGGGGGTGGGGGGGGGCTCACAATCTCGTATCGCTCGGGAAAGACTGATCAGCGCAGTTATTGTGCTGCTTCACAAAGCGCCATCATTTCTTTACTCAGGTCTTTTTTCTCTCTTTAGGATGGGTCTATAAGGAACCCGTATACAGAAAAAGGCCTTTATACGCGGTAGAATTTATAGGTGACTCTTCCCATTCAGGAAAATGCTAACCGAGAAGTCCTACCTGAAGTCTTCCCTGAGGATACCCTTTTGAACTCAAAATAAATTTTTAATACGGACTTGGGACCAGAAACAAAATCATCAAACAAAATAATCCCTTAATTTGCGATACGTGTAAGCCGTTTCTGAAAGCCGATTCTCCTGACCGGATCAATAAAAATAATACAATGCAAGGAGTCCACTTCAGGGTTGACGCATGTACACCTGAAGCAACTCTTTTGAAGTCCAATCACTCTCACAGCATGACTGGCTGCTGTGAAGTGCGATTCATCTTTACAAACAGCCATGTTGGGTCACTAAAGACCAGGGGCCCTCTGGAGGAGCAAGATTCCCTTTGAATTTGTACATCCGCTGACCCAATTACCACTGTCCCCTTCCCTGTCTGGAGAACACTGTCAACGCTGTAAGAAAGATGCAGTCACGGGGGTGGCCAAATCTCATGCGACAGTCCTCAGCCACCAAGACAGACAGCCACTATGCAGCCAAATCTGGTAGCTACATGTATGTATATGCATATGTGGTGTGTACACACACATGTACCCTTTGTAGAGAATATTATGTCAAAAATAAACATTAGGTCATCCATTCTGTTTCAAAGTTGCTGTAAGTTCTATTCTCTGAACACTGATAAAAACAAACACCAATTTTTAATTAAAGAAAACTCCCATAAAGAGGTTTGATGATAGCTATAAGAATGGCCCTTTCATTTCACCGGATACCCTGTACTGTTCACACCACACAAATGGGGCATTATTACACAGACTAAAAGAGAATTTGGCATCGCGTTTGAAAATATTAGATGGCTTGCAAATGTCTAAGCAAGAATTGCCATCAATTTACATTAAGATATATATGACCCAGTAGATTCAAATAAATTTACACAATAGCACCAGCTGCTATCCTAAAACTGCATGTAGATGACTTGCCAAAGTGAAACACTTTGCAAAGTCTATCATTTTATTTTATTAATGTTCTCCTGCTGGTTATAATTAGACTATTTAGCCACTGCAAACATTGCCAGCTTGCAAACCATGCATTTAATTAAGACAGTCCAAAAAGCCTCTCTAGGTGTGTGCAAATGACACATTTTAGAACCTTCATTCTGCATATTGGTTGCTGGACAGCTGGAGTGCTTAAACACTTCTAAAAGCCAAGCTCCTCCTCCACCTCAAAATACTGAATGGCTGTTGGGCCAATCAGGATCTTCCACCTGATCAAGTGAGAACCAATTAAAGTCACCTACAGAAATGAATAGTAAGCAAGTCATCCATGATGAAAATGTGTCTGTCCCTGAACCAAGAGGGTGGTGTCCTATAACAAAGAACGCCATGATCAAATATGTCTGGAATTGCAGACACCTCTATTCAAATGCTGCTTCTCTTAAGAATTTCAAGAGACTGAAATAAATGACAAAAAAGCACAAAGTAATTTCGGTTGATTGAAAGCAGCCTTTTGGCAAAGCCTAGAACATCTTTGAAGGGAAGAAGTGCAAAATATGTGAATAAATAAGTGTGTGATTGCCACATGCTTAAGAAGGAACTTCAGAAGTACATGCAATAGATGAGTGCATGTTTGCTGCATGCTTAAGGAGGAACTGCAGAAGTACATGCAATGAATGAGTGTGTGATTGCTGCATGCATTTCATTGATTCTCTTAAAACATTTAGTGCAACATTCATGTCTGCTAGTTCTCTTTGACATAAAATAAGAAGAAAAAAAAAAAACCTCTCATAGCATGTGTTCAATATATTCCACTGAATGCCATCCCCAGGATGTCTTCTCAAATATGTATTGAGAAATGATCCATTAGGAAAATTAAATAAACACGAAGTGCCTTTGAGACATTGCATGCATCAATAAAACTACCTGGCAACAGCATCTGTGTGAGAGGTGATAGGACTGTTAAGTTTCCCTTTTTACACTCCTATTTCCCAATTCCAAATTTTGATTCCAATTTTAGGTTCTTACAGTATACAAAATAAATTGATATAACAAAGAGGTACTATATTTTAACTTTACTTCTCTTTCAGGCAATCGCATCCTCTGTGTCGGTCTTCTTTCGCACACAGCGAGGGAGAAGAAACAAAATAGCCAAAAGTTCAGTGAACCACACAAATGGTCCAACCAGAATGTGCTGCATTCAGTCAGTCACCCACACATAGCCCTGCATCAGAAACTGCCCCAAATTCAATTATAAACAGACTATAGGCGAAACCCTAAAACTACAGGTCCTGCAAAGAGGCCAGTCACCGCAGATTGCACACATTTAAGTGGCTGGGGAAATTTAAATTTAAATGCAGTTGTTGTTCGCTCCCCATGGAAGGTGTTACTATTGCATGTAGCCACCATCTTGGAAATGAAGTCACTCTATGGGGGGGCTTCAAGAACCAATTTATCTCTTCAATCAATTTGTCTGCATGAACCGACGTGTTTGCTCAAGTTGCATTTGGCTTGTTTTAAAGCCGGGAGATATCATTCTAATCAGAAATAAAGGAACGGCAGTGAATGAGATGAGGCCGTTGTTTAGGAAAGATATTAATAGCGGGGCGCAGTGGTTTAGACGGCGTTCTTTTGTTCACTTGTCCTGTGGGTATGAGCTCTGGACATTAACTCCACGGACTATGTTGACAGTGTTCTGTGATATATAGCGCGCTGGAATTCTCATAATGACTTTTCTAATCACCTTCCTTCACAAAGGATTGATTGGTTTGCGTGGTATTATGTGGTTGCCGTACGGTAACAGCTGTTATGCTAATTACAATTGGGCTTTTTTTTCTTTCTTTAAGATTTCCCCAGGAAAAGCAGATGTGCTTATTCTACACATGCAAAATAGATGTTTTTATTTTTTCCTCAGAAGGCAATGGGTCCTTGCCTCGGCACATTCGGCGAGAGACAGCATAAGTTCCGACACTGTAATAAACCTGACAGTATCTCCATAGTGGCTTATGAGATGTAAATTGTGCATGGCAAGCACATTATGTATGCTAGGAGAACTGCCTGGGCATTCCTATTTATGCATTTTCTTTTTTTAATGACAAACGTGCATTTTGCAGCTTTATGAATCTCTAGAATCACATGTATTTATATCCTTTTCAAAAAATAATTCAATTCCAAATAATTAAAACAGCATAAAAACGAAACATCAGTTATGACGCTTTACTATAAAGGTTACATCACACAGGCTATAGGGGACTGTACAGAGAGAAGGAGAAAGAGGCTGTCTAATACAGTCTGCATTTTTATTTAAATGACAGGTTACTGGCTGGAATATGGAAATGGAGTGGAATAGGATTTTCTGTGAACACTTTCTGTGCCATGAGCAGAACGCACCGTCTGAGTCTGATCGATTAAACTAAAGCTGTGGCCACTATGATACCGCAGGACAGGGAGAACCCAATGTGAGCCAAGTTTGTGTTCTGTCTAGCTTCAGTCCAATCAAGCACTCATTATTGATGTTTCCAAATTAATTACAGACAATTAAATACGCATCCCATCAGGTGTTCACAGCGAGAGTTCACAGGCTCAATATCACTAATTCCACCTTCACGTCATTTACGATAGACATTTGGAAACAGGGTGTTTGCTATACATTATGACCCTTTGCACGTACAACGTGAGACAAGTGTATTGGCTCGGTACATGCTCGCATTATGGACACGTTTCATAGTCCAAACAACCAACAATGACAGGAAAATGCAATCAAGCTGAAAAACAAGGAACTGAGAGGAAGCCAGAGAGGTCTGCTGGGGCTAGGTGAGAAGCTCCAGTCCGCTGGATCACAAGACCGACTCAGATGTGCTCTGGGGCCCTGCGGTGGGGTCGCCAGATTGGCCGACTGGTTCGAGTTCTGAGAAGCATGTGTGCACCGGCGTCTGAACACGCACGAGTCTAGCAACCTGCCCTGCAGTGTGAAGAATGGTCTTTGAGCGTGAACCCCCGACACGCTGCCATACCAGCTGCCAATGTTCAGTTCCCTGGAAGTGTTTGAGGGCTGCACTCGTTTGAACTGTACACCTCTGGCTCATGTTGAATGCAGTTATGAATTCAGTAAAACATTTTTTCTTTTATGCACATACCTTGGATATAGGCAGGTATTTTCACATACCAAGGACAATAGAGTTGAACCTTCTTTTTAATGAGATGCAAGCTAATTAAAACTGTACCCAGTTCCTTATTTACCCCGTAAATGTGAAATTTTTACATTTTCATGAGTTCTCATGCGAAAGGCGGTTATCTTATCCACCATCCACCATGTTCTTTGTATTACCATTTTTCTATACCATTATCTTTCCTTTGTCAGATCAATTGTAATGTAGTTTGACTATCCTGACACAGGGAACCATTCCATTTATGTTGTGGTGCTGGGTATTTCTTTTTGATCAAACCTCAGTGGTGGATCAAGGTTTTACACCTTTCACGGGGCACTAGCAAATGAATTCCACATTAACAGTAAATACTTAATTCAGGAGTGACCTAGAAATACATTTAATTTGATTTTTTTTTGTATTTATTTATTTATTTTAATCAGAACTCGCTCAAGATTTGAGGTTATTATACTCTGTCTGGTCGTTGGTGCAGACAGAGTATAATAACCTGTCATGTCCATTGTCTGATGTAGAAAGCTGCGTGGTTGGATGGTGTCATTACGTTGCAAGTGAACTCTTGGGCTGGTTCTCTCTCCTGGCTTTTCCGGTGAAGGCCGGTTGGTTTGGATTTTTTAACCAAAACAAATGTCTCG